>NC_092815.1:76350531-77550531 GCF_023375885.2 Dermacentor andersoni | reverse complement strand
CAAATCGGAGCCTCCCTCTTGGCGTCCGGGGGCAGCTGCTCTTATACTCCCGGCGTCGCGGTCCAAAAGGGAAGGAGGGAAGGTCACGGGATGAAGGTCACGGGACGGCGCAGCAGGAGCCCACGACGGCGCGAACTGTCGGGCCGAGAGACCTGCTGAACCGAGTGTAGTGACGCATCGCCAACCCTCACCCACACGACGGCGCGAACAGTTGAGCCGAGAGACCTCCAGGCTCCTCATTCGGGGAACTCCGCTCCCCGGCTGCCGCGCTTTGACAAGCGAGGGCACACACACACACACGCACACACGAAGACACGTGGCACTGAAACACGCCTGGGCACGCTTGGCGGGTAGGCGTTGCGGCGGCGTCGGACGGGCCAAAATGTCCGCCGCTTTGAACAAAGCCCCGGCGTCCGTTGCATCCGCGCCGGCATTACCGCTCGTTGTAGGCGAAACGTAACAAGTTGCTTTGGAGTATGATTTGTTCTGTCAAGTAAATGGAAGATGCAGGTTACTGAGTAGAACTCAGAGTAAAGCAGAGTGATGCAATTTCAGTTTCTACAGTGAACTCTCACTTGAGTGCACTTCAAGGGACCCCCCAAAATATAGCTCACTTAACTGAAAGTTCACTAAACTGAATATTCACTAAAACATGGAACTACAGAGGGCACAGCAGACAGTGAGTCAAAAGTGTAAAGTGGAATTTGTAGAGTTATGTACATCAATATGTACGAAGTGTGTAACAGTTATGTTGCTGCCTATCTAATTCTGAAAAATAAATAAATATATATATACAATTTTCATTTGCACTGGTACTCCTATAGTGCAAGAAGTAATAAAGCTGTCCAGAGAGTCTATCTTTTTGTGCATTTTCTCTGGCACAGCTTGTTGCGAGACACATGGATACGCCGTTCACCTTTCGTGAGTTGAATTTGACGCTTAGCAAATTAAGAAGACGCTGTGCTGTGGGTCCCGATTCGATCAGCAATCAGATGCTGACAAATCTGCCATATGAACGAAAACGAGCCCTTCTGGACATATTTAATCACGTCTGGAGCACAGGAGAGATCCCAGAAGCGTGGAAGACAGCATGGGTGGTGCCAGTGCTCAAGTCCGGAAAGGATCCTGCAAACCTCACCTCATATCGGCCAGTATCGCTAACATCATGCGTATCAAAGTTGATGGAAAGACTAATATGTACGAGGTTAACATGGTATCTTGAGCAAGGAAATAGACTGCCATCATGTATGACCGGATTTCATCCACGGTTGAGTGCCCAGGACAGTGTCTTGTACCTACTAAGCCATATCGAGCACCATCGCGTAGACGGCCTTTCCACACTCGCCATCCTTATGGACGTTGCCAAGGCATACGACTGTGTGCTTCATACAGGCATCATCAACGGACTCCGAGCCATGGGCGTCTCGGGAAATGCTCTTCGATTCGTCTATGAATTTCTCAGTGATCGATGTGTCCAAGTTAAGCTCGGAAGTATGATGAGTGACAAGCGACGAATTTCCCTTGGCGTCCCACAAGGAGGTGTCCTATCTCCCTTGCTTTTTAACGTTGCCATGGCCAGCCTTCCAGATGCCCTGAAAGTAGGTCGGACGGCAGTTAAAATGTCCATCTACGCAGATGACATCTGCATTTGGATCTCGGGGTACCAACACAAACGTTTGGCCCGGATAGCCCAGGCCGCAATCTCCACTATCGATCGCCACTTATCGACGCTTGGCCTATCTTTATCAGCAGAAAAATCTGCCTTCATGCTTTTCCCGGGAGTGAGACGCAAGTCAACACGTCTGACGCTGAATATCAGAGGGCACTCAATTCTTCGTGCAACTCATGTTCGATTCCTGGGCGTCACCATCAACAACAAGCTACTATGGCGTGGTGCGGTCGAAAGTGTTGTGGCTGCATCAGTGCAAAGAGTCAACGCACTTCGTCGATTGGCAGGTGTACATTGGGGAAACAATCCTATATCCATGCTTAAACTGAACGCTGCACTGATAACAAGCCGCATTCTCTATCAGCTCCCTCTGATATCACCGTCATCGAGTCAGTTCGAGCGCTTGGAGGCAGTGCACAGAAAGGGTCTTCGCTTGGCGATGGGAGTTCCAACGGCGGCTTCAAACAAGAAAGTCACTAATGAGGCAGAGTCTCTTCCACTCTGCCTCTTGGCATCTCAGGCCTTGCTGACGCAGCTATTAAGGCTGCGAGTCACGCGCAGGCACGGCGCTTCTCCGGCGGCTAAGAGCAAGAACTCGCTCACATTTCCATGTGGCGCTGAACACCTTCCGATATTTAGGATTGGAATGGCCTAAACGAAGTTGCCTTGACCCGCCATGGTCTTTTTCAGACGTTACCTGCAGCCTCAATGTACCCCACCTACCGACAAAACGCACCATTTCAACTGCCGAAGCAAAGTTTATTGTGCTGGACCACTTAGCACTGTGTTTCAAAGCCATCTACAAGTGTACACAGACGGTTCGGTGCGCGCACAAACAGATGGCTGTGCAGCGGCATTCTGCATACCATCCGTTGATGTGTCATGGTCTGGCGGACTGGATCGCGTAGTTTCCTCTACAACAGTAGAAAGCGCTGCAATCACCGCGGCTTTGCGGAAACTACGGGCCTTTTCTGCACGAGATGTCGGGGTGCTGACGGATTCCAAGTCAGCATTACAGAGATTACATCGGGGCCTACCTCTAGAGAAATTTACAAGGCAGTCTCTGGCACTGATTGACGACCTAACGAGCAAAGGATTTAAGATAAGGTTTCAGTGGATTCCATCACACGTAGGAATTGATGGAAACGAGGAAGCTGACGCCCTTGCACGCCTAGCGCTGACATGTGTCCCAAAAGTGAAAGCTCCAAAAGCTTTTCAAAACCCTAAGGGTGCAATCCGCCTTCACTTTAGAGAGATGCACAAGAATCCACACGGATCCTGTGTTTTTCATGGATTTACATGCGGACAAGCGACGCTTTTATACCGCATCAGGACCAACTCCGCGTACACCCCAGCTTGGTTATTCAAGACTGGGCTTCGCGCTTCCCCACTCTGTCTTTTCTGTCGTGACATTGGCGACATCGAACATTTCATTTGGCTATACCCGCAGTTTGACACAGAAAGAAAAGCGATGGTCGACAACCTACAAAAGAGCGGTCTTACGCTCAGGAGCTTTGAAGACGTTGTTTTCCCCGGAGGGCCCGCGGCATTCAGGAAGAGAGTGCAACGACTGCTGATAGCCCTCCTGCGAGACATGGGGCTCATCGACACCTGGTGACACACCTCTGATCTCAACTCGAAGGAGGATCAGGCGGAACAATTGCCGGCTATGTATGCCAGGCTAACCCCGCCTGCTTCAACATCACCACCACCGCCACCGCCACCACCGCCACACAAAGTCTTGCAACTTCCCAAGGCATCCTACAGCCTTGTCTAGAATTACAGGATTTAAATCTGCCTCTGACATTGCATCTTCCTTGTCGCACTCCAGATCTGATAGTTCAGCACAGGTAACGAGCTCACCGTCACACTGCACATAGTCGCTGCTGGAGGGGTGATTTGGGGGCGGTAGGCATCTGCAATGCCAACACTGCAGAGCGCAATGTCTCATTGAACTGATTTAAAAAATGTGCCTGGGTCCACTGGTCAAGTTTGTTCAACTGAAATATTTGCTAGTCAGAAATTTGTTCAACTGAAAGATTTTTGCATAGAATGCATAGTAAAACCTCCGGGGATTTTCTAAAAGTTTGTTATTCTGAAATACTTGTTAAACTGATTATCGTACAACTGAGAGTTTACTGTTAGTAGGAGCCATGCATACAGTCCAGATAATGAGCTGGCGTGTCTTGTGTACCACCCAGCAAATTGTGTATGGAGCATGTAGCACTGCACATCAAAGGGACCATGAGCGTGCCTTGACCATGTGCAGCCAACAAGCAAGTGTCCAAGCCAGAAACAGGCATTCGAAGTCAACAGAATCTCTCTTTGGGCCTTTTCATACATCCTTTCCTCACTGCTTTTCTTCACCTTCATGCTTGGTGCTTAGCCTCATCTGTGTGCACACATAACTGCTTTGAGCCTTTGTAGATATGCAACAGAGCTGCTTCAGAGGATCAGTGGCTATGGCATTCTGCTTATGGGTGTGTAAATATTTGAAACTCCCCTATAACAAATCAAATACTGGCTTATTTGATTTGGTCTTTGAATCATATTGCCACGATCTGTAAATATGAATATTTTGCTAATAATTTCAGAAGGCTTCAAATTGTCAACTTTGGCATAAATGTCATCCCATCGGCCATAATGGACATACAACTCATGAAATTACGTAGTGGAGTACGCTTTACGTCACTCTGTGAGCCACCCTTCTAAGGCTAAACCACTAATGTTTGTACCCACCACTGACTCCTGAGTATGTGAATAAACTGCTTGCTTGCTCGTAATGTACAATTTGTGCTTTTAATAAGCAACATATCATAATGTGCTTTGTAGTGACAGAAACTTTCTAATGGTGTGAATGTACCATGTTGTGAAGATCGCTTTGTATTTATGGTTAGAACAGCTGTTATTCAAAAGCTATTAAAAAAATTTTCAATTCGGTCTTGAAAATTACTGTTCACACACCCCTATTCATTTGCTAAAGGTCAAGTCACAGGTTCCATTTTTGACTGTGGCACTGGCATTTATGCAAGGGGAGGATGCAAGAATACTCACATACTTAAGCTTTCAGGTAAAAGTTTGATAAATGCAAACTGCCAAAGTAATGTGGATGGAGCCCAATGCACCGCTTTGGAACATAAAAACTTGCCAGCTTGTATTTAGGTGAAGCAGTGCATTGAAGTCCTATGTGATGGCAGCACTCATGCTTTCTTGTTTATGCTATCTGTTGACTTAATGCCGACAAGCATGGTGGCTCAGCATGATAGCTTGCAAGGTTTCTTGCGTCAGTGGCCATCTGCCATGAAGCAGACGTGGTGGGAAGATGGTGACAGTAGTGGGAACCAGGAACAAGGGCGCTGGTTCTGCTAGCCCATGCAAAGCATAGGTGGGGAAATTACAGCCTGTTTGAGCCCTTCACTTTGCAAAGAGCTAGTACAGAAAAAAATAAAGAAATGAGTGCTCTTCTGCATTAGATTTTGGAAGCCACAAATGCTCTCATAAGAAGCTTTCATTTTTATAGTAATTTTAACCATTCAATGTAAATCCAATCATTTAGAATGACTCGGTTCTTTTTTATTACCAAATTTGAACGCTGGGCTTTTTAATAAATACAAGTGCGTATGGGGGAAAAACTGCGAGTAGGTATTTTGAAGCCATGATGTGGTAGCGAAAACTTTACTTGATCAAGAGGCTTTCGAATGAACAATTGTACTAGTTTGAAGGCCACATACCTGTTAGGCAGTGAGATCATGAAAAGAATTCATATATTCAGTTGTGTGCAATGTGATAAGTCTGTTGTATGCGATGTGATAAGAAAGTTATATCAGCTGGCACCACATGACAAGTGTATGTGGTTAACATGACTATTCTTTGTGCCTTTACTGACATCACGCTATGCATGTTATCTTCTGGTGTCACTGTAAACATGGGATTGCGGGCATATTTTGGTTGTAAGTGACCAGACGCCGTTTTCTGACTTCAACTAGCTGCCATGGTATGCACAGATGTGTTGCAGCACTCTTTGTAGCCCGTTTCTGTTCGAGTTTGATGCTGTTGTTTGTGAGTGCTCATCTGACATTTATGTACAACTCTCAGTACTTCAAACTATTATACACTGACTCTGATACCTGCATGTAGTACTGTGTTAATTTTCTGTTAGCAATGGGCAGGCAATGCAGTGCTTCTAGCTTGTGTGTTTGAGGTATGTATGTCCACTCAGTTGTTCACATCATGCTGTGGACCATTTGCACATCCTTGTTTCAAATCTTCTTACTCCTATGCAAAAACTTTTGCCGATGCACTGGTTCTCATGCGATACTGTTCGGTCTTAGAGTAGTTTTCACTGCTCAGCCTTTATGATTAGCATATGCCCTGTTTTTAGGTACAAAGCAATGAGCTGCTTATTATGAGTTCTTCACACACTCTTGTCTTTGCAGCCTTGTTTCACTTTGCCTGCTTTTCATACACGATGTGCTGTGCAGCTTTTCTCCTAATGGAAAACTGTCCATGTACGCAATGTCTGACAGGAGAACCTGGTGGAAAGCAAGCATCACAAATTGTCGCGCAGCCTTCGTTCAGGCCTAACCGACAAGGACCTCAAGCCCAACGCTGCCACACGAGATCAGCTAAATGTGAGTGGAGAGCAATTTCATGGTGAAATGCTTACACCAGCATTCAAAAGAAAAAGGCCTACAGTTATGTCCAACCTGTCTCTGCCCTACAAAGAATTGGGATAAATTAGTTTAAAGGAGCAACTATAAATGCACTATGTTTTCAACATACCTTGAAGCCACTTAACTTAAGAAGGCTTTTAAGTAATTACTAATTTAGTTAATTATATTATTATAATGTTGGGCAAGTGTACAGCTACCACTCTAAAAGAAAAAAATCAATTAGTGTGCATAATGTTAGCCTATAATTGCAAGTATGTGTGCATAACAAAGAAGAATGTACAACTCAGTAGCATAATTATCCATAAGTTAGCAATTCAGTTTTGATAAATTTTCGGGTTGAACATGTTTAATATTATTAAACTAAATAATCTCTAGCGGTTGCTTTTTGTTCAGTGGTATTTTTTTATTTTTTATGCCTCGTGCCTTTTTATGTTGTAATTTTAATTTGTTCTGTTTTATAGCATCTCGTGCAATTGGGATGGCAGTGTGTTATAGTACTTGAGTTATAGAGCATGGTTTAGTTTCAGAAAGTTCTGTTGATTGCATTAAAAACTGGGACATGTTTATTTCTTTGTTGCACAGGTGATAGTGAACTACCCATCAACCAAGACCCTGACTTCGGAGGAGCAGGACTTGGTGTGGAAGTTTCGCTTCTATTTACAAAGCCAGAAAAAGGTAACTGTCGCTACAACTACTAGCTTATGCATGTGATATGTAATGGATACAGTCCGGACATTAGTTGAATCTCGATAATTTCAAATTCAAGGGGCTGGAAATTTGTTCAAATTATATGGAGCTCAATATAATGAAAGCTCACCTAATGAGTACTTATGTGCGGAGCTGCATGACAAAGTGCACAAGCACTGAAATTAACACATGCATGATGAGTTGCAGGTCGTCGCCGACCGATTTTTTGGTTACAACCAGGCCAGAAATGTCTGAGTATTCTATTATTTTGTGTATAACCTGCACCAAAAATGCAAAAAAATTTAACAGTATAGTCAAGATGCAGATTATATGCGAATTTCACTTTCAAGTGTGACTTCACGGCAGCACACGCCATGCTGCCATGAAGTTCACGGCAGTTGTGGCAAATTGGCGCAACCCCGAACTCCACTTGCCGAATTCGAATTACCGGGTGTTTTTGTACATTAAAATACACGTGATCATGATGAGACCACTGCGTCAGTTCGAATTAACCTGAAGTTTGAATTACCAAGGTTCTACTGTAATATATCAGTTTCGGTGTTTAATAAGCAGACTACTGGGCTCTTGTAAATCTCTTGTGGCACAAGATTGTGGCATCATATATAAAAAAAAAAGTGAGAAAGCACACAACAGAGCATGCCCATATGTGTCAAACTATGCCTAACTCACAGGCATATGCTGATCAAAAGTAAGCAAGTTTTAACTGTTAAGTGGCGCTTCACGGCAATATACATTGCTGTGAAGGTGCACCTAAAGGTATAGTTCACACATCATTACGCATTGTGTTGCCGTGAAGGCTTACTATTCAACTTAGAGCAGCAATGAAAGCAATCATGACTGCTTTCACTGCTATGTCAAAGAGTGTCTTATAGATGCAGTGATAGGATGAAATAATAGTTTATCTTCGAAAACAGCCATCACAAGAGATATAATGCTCTTCTTTGATGCTCTATTTGTATACCTTGGTGTTTTTATTTATATTACTTTACTTTTAGGTGCCTTTGAGGTCATTTAGTTGATGTTCTTGTACTATTTTATTTAAATGAAAACAAAAGAGACATCTGTCTCCACTTGATGCTGTCCACATCATCATCTACACGAGTTTTTCTTTTCCTGGTACCTTTGCAGGCTCTTGCGAAGTTTGTAAAGTGCGTCAACTGGCAGTCTGGCCCTGAGGCACGGCAGGCTGTGGAGCTCGTGCGGACATGGCAGCCCATGGATGTGGATGATGCGCTAGAGCTGCTCGGGCCTCAGTTTGCCCACCCTGCTGTACGCCGCTATGCTGTGGCTCGGCTACGGCAGGCGCACTCCGATGACTTGCTGCTGTACCTGCTGCAGCTTGTGCAGGCCTTGAAGTATGAGCGCACGACCACCAACAGTGACCCTCATCTAATGCGGGTTTCTACAGCTGGCACTAGCACTTTGCCAGCAGTTATTGAGCCTGAGCCAGGGCCTGTGCCGGGCGAGCGAGGAGACAGGTCAGTTTGTGTTCTGCGCCATTTGCTGCATTGACAGCAGTACTGTAACCTTGGAAGGGATGCTAAATAGAAAGATAAGTTTAGCTATGTTAGTAAATTACCATTCTACAATATGGAAAAAAAAAGCCACTCTTACTGTCAGAGGAGGTCTGATAAGCCAAAATAAAATGTAAAAATGAAAGACTGATGGCGATGCTGCCATCAAATTCTTGTGCCAGTTTGCTGTGACATGGATTCTCATGGTGTCTGCTTCGACCTAGGTAGTAATTTTTCATCAGTAATTATGGACTACAATCTGTGTGCCAATGAGTGAACCTAGCAAGTTACTAGGACATTTATTCCATCACACCATCCTAAATAGACAAAATAAATTGAAATTTGTGACAGGCCAATGACGTACTGGCGCTGGCAATTTGGCGCCAAATTTTAAGAATGGGAAGTGTGGCCTCCATTTTCTCTTCTAGTGGTTGGCCCCTTACCATGAAATTAAGGAAATAGCATTCTGAAAGAACGCTTTATCAGTGCAAATTGATATTGTTAATTAAGGGAAAATGAGGCATCCACCCAATCGTAGCAATTGCTACAAAGGAAACGCGTATGGGTTCCTCGAAAGAAAAGCCTCGCTGTTGAATATAGACTACTAAGTAAAATAGCATGATGAGCTGTTGTGCGTGAACTTTAGCAAACAACTCACCTTAGAAAGGGAGAAGCCCCATTTTTCTCACATTTCTTCCAGCATGCCGTGGCTTGTCTTTGATCCATTATAATCTAGTAGCTATCTCTAAATCCACAGTGATATTGAAGAGATAGTGGCATGAGCACCTTCTTGCTAGGCTGCCTCATGTGCATCATTACAGTGACATCTGTTGAGCATGGCGTGACTCATAAGCACTGCCTTTAGATTGGCAGTATGGAGTAATGCACCATGTTCGAGATATCGTGGGCAATGTCACAGCTTTCTGTACCATATTGTGTGGCGCTGCACTAGCTGTGTGGCATTAGTTTCGCAACAGAATGCTTCTATTTCATTCAGTAGACTAAGATTTGAGTTGGGCCTGTAGTGACAGCAGTTAACAGGCTAAATCAGTGTTTTACATGGCCAGCTGTCCCTTCATCTGTCTGTTCTATTAAGTTGCAGCGTGAACTGTAGTGGTTGTTGTGTTGCTGTCACACAATCTCCTTGCCATATGGCGAGGAGATTGCGAAAAATAAGAAACTTGTCCACTTTCACCACTATGCATTGAACTTCTGTCAGTGGCACTTAGAAGCTGGACGTGTTAACCACTCAGTTATTTTGCAACTTTCACGCTTGGCAGTTTGTGTGGGGTTTCTAGTGGTGTGATACAGCCTCAGGAGCACTTCACATGCATTTTGGAGGCAACAGCAGTCAATGTACTAGTGCAGCATAGATGGTGCTTGATGAAACACTTGTTCACAGTGTGGCTTTGAGCACAGCTCAGCATTCTTCACGCAAGGACAGCTGTTCACTTTCATTGATGCCAGTCATTGAAGTGTTGGCTTTATGCTGCTGCAATTATATTCTGCTTTTGTGGGTGTTGCTGTTTTCTTGCCATCGTTGCATACAATTGGGGGAAATTGCACAGGATTGCAGGAATTTGAAGACAGCTGGGGCATTGGGAGGAGTCGCATAATTAACTACTTTATAAGTGTGTGCCATGTGTGTAGCCTTGTTCCAAAAAAATAAAGGGAATCAGGTAAAGCATTACAAACATCCATTCGGTCTAAAACAGCTTGAATTAAGCAGGACACTCAAAAATAAAGGTTGCAGGATTGCTATGAACGATATTGCTGCGAGAGAGAGGATGCAAGCTTCTTCATGTTCCAGCTCAAAGTAACAGCTCGAACAATAACATTTTTCATAAGTGTTTATGACTAATTGCTATGCACACTGTTTGTGCTGACTTTGCAAATCGGATTAGGGGCCTTCCAAATTGACCAGGGAACAAAATGCTTTTCCTTGTCAGGGGAAGCTTCACGGCATCGTCAGAACTGGGAGCTAGCCACTTGGACTCCTTCTCGGACAGCCTACGTAACCCAATGTCTTCCTCAGTGGCCGGTGCTGATGATGCCTTTCAGCAGGAACCTTTGCAGCCTGGCAGTGAATCTGATGTGTGTATATCTTTAACAAAACATTTACATAGTCTGACGTTTCTGCTGTTTGTCACTCTGCTGTGGCAGATTTGGTGATAAAGTGACACGTGCATGAAGCTTGGAAGTACAGTAATCATGTTCGCAGTTTATCTTTTGGCAAGCATTACTGTCAAATCAATCCGACATATTTTCAACCCTTTATTGACGAATGTTGCCTACAGGCAGCATACCAGAAAACATTTATTTTCTTGCCAAGCTTCAGTATTGAGTATTTTCAGGCTAATGTCTTCGGCCAACACTGAAAGACGAGAAGCAAGCGTCATTTGTTGGTTTAGAGCAGGAACACGGGATGAGTAAGAAGTTTGGCATGCAACTCGCTTTCTTTTGGAAGCACGGTCAGGAACAGACCGATGCAACATCTCCAGCTTCATTGGGGTCACAGACACGTGATGTAAAGCAAATGAAATATGCCCCTATGATTCAAATATAATGAGTGCTTTCTGTATAAATTCCAAACGAATACATGGGTTGCTTGGGGTGAAGCCCACTTCCAGATTTCTGCTTGGTGTTTGTTCCCCATTGCTGAAAAAATTTCCACTACAGTCACCGACCATTTATTCGGACCTCACGGGGACTGCGGAAATGTTCGAATAAACAGGTGTCTGAAAAAGCAGATTAAGAAAAAAAAAAAAGAAATCCTTTATTTCCATGCACTTATTCGGGCTCAGCAGTAGGCTTGAAGAAATCGTGAATGTGCCGTTGCACGCTGTTCCGTTTACACGCAATCAGATAAGCCTGAATCTCGGAGAGGGTTGTACGGTCACTATAGGTGGCTGAAAGCACAGTCGCTGCTTGTGCATGCTCCACATGCGACGGCAGCGTAGCACATGGTGCGTCATCTTCCGACTTGGAGTCATCGTCCGGCGGTGCAGAAGAAACCTGATGAATGATCTTGCCGTCATTGAGTTCTGCGCATGTCAGTACAGCAGCGTGAGCACCTTTGAAACTGTCAAATGAGACGGTGTTCGGAACCACTGCACAGGTCTCGGCAGAACACTTTCATCGTCAGTAGGGTGCACATCGGAAGGCAACAAATCCTAAGCTCCCGGCACTCGCTTGCAGGCATTCCCCAGCGCAGTCTGCGCGGGCACTGTCGGTGCCATTAGACACTTGATGCTATGTTTCCTTATGCCACGTTGCATCACCGCAACTTCGACACAGCACACAAAGCAAACATCACCACGCCGCCACGCCGATACCAGTCGCACAAACGAAAAACGTGGCCTACTCGCAGCGTCGTGCATGAAGAAACAAACAAATCAGCTGTTGGATTGTCTTGACATGGCTTACTAAGCTGAGACCGGAACTGCTGTAGCCACGAACCAGGCAGAAACGATGATGATGAGCGGGGATTTGCAGTAGCGCCACTTCGTGGGCAGCAGGGAGGCTCCGTTCAAAACAAAAATGGCATCCAGCAAGTCGAACCATGTACCGGTCAGAGTCGGTGCATGGTGCTTTCGATCGAGTTGGCTCAAGGAGTGTCCGAAAAGTCAGACGAGAGGTTGCAAGGTGTCCAAACTTTCGGCAGTTGTTATACATTATGGTCTATGGCAAGAATGGCGGTGTAGCAAAGCAGACCGAATAATCGAGCGTTTCCAAATTTTTGGAGTCTGAAAAATTAGTCAGCGACTGTACACACACACACACACGCACACACACACACGCTCGCGCGCGCACACACGCACACACCCCCCCTCCCTTTTATTATGCTTATTTTCAATGTGTTTTGCACATTCAGATGGAAAATGATATGTGCCGTGATTAAAAAGTTAATAGTACTGCAAAGAAATTGTGTGTAGCATACACACAAGTTCTTTGCAGGAAGGGCTTAAGAGCCAGGAACTATGGGCATTGTGCTGGGGTCACTCTAGCAAGGTACAAAAGTGAAGGAAACAACAACCACGAATGTACTGGTGTCATTCTGCCGTATGTGACACTTTGTTGCAGGACCTGTTGAACTAAATACAGGGGAAGCTTTAACAAGTGCCTGTTCTTCTCCTTCCAGTGTGACCTTGCAACATTCCTCATCAACAAAGCTTGCACTACTGATGCACTTGCCAACTATTTCTATTGGTACGTACTGCTATAATCGAGTGAACTAGACTTGAATAGCATTAGCAAACTACCGCTGTTAAACATCATTGTACATTTGAACACTCAAACTTGGGACAGCTGCGTAATAGTGCAAAGACTATATGAAGCATTGATTACTGGTTTTTGCATTCAGGTACCTGTATGTCGAGACTGATGACCAGGACAGCGTGGTAAAAGACTCCAAGGTGAAGGAGATGTACACAAACGTCATGAAGAGATTCATGCATCGCCTTCAAAAGGTTGGCTGGTCTTTTATTTCATGCAGCGTTACATGTACCCTTGTTATATGGAAGCCCAGTGAAATGATTAGACATCACACCGATAGGTAAAGCTAGCTGATCGATAGGCTCGTCTAGAAGTGTTTTGTTCGAATTTGTTGAACATACTGTGGGCACTGGAAAGAACAGTTGAGTTGGAAACCAATGTATTTTGCCACAATTTGGTCATGAAAGTGTAAGACCATGCACAGGCGTGACTTTTGCAGCGGGAAGCACCGAAGTGCTGAAAGAAAAGACAAGAACGAAGGGCCATGAATTATAGGCGTACTACTCAAGTTCGCGCGTGCACACCTGACCCTTCTCTGGATCACACCCCGCTGGCAGAGCGGCACTCGCTTGCTAGCACTTTCGCAGCAGCCCTAACAGTCAGAGCTGTGACCCCTAAGTCACGGTTCGTAGTGAGTTACGACCACGGCGGGTTCAGGTCAGTGGGGGCAGGGTGAGTCTTGGACTTAAGGCGTTTATTACAATACCAACAGAGGACAACAAGAGCAAACACAAATACAATACCCCCGCGGCGGAGCGTTCCACACGTCTGAGGCAAAGGAAACCGCACAATGTTGGAAACCACAAGAAAGGCTGATAAGGGTTCAGCTCACCCAGGGCAAATTCGCGCTCGGACTCTGGGGCAGTCAGTCGCTCATGAAGGCCGAGCGCTACAGGGGGGCGGCGTGTGGCGGTCTCAGCAGCTGAATTGAGATGCGGCCAGTCGCAAGCTCCTCAGCCGAAAGACAAAGACGCATCGGGGGAATAGTGCTTCTCCCAAAGCGGTGGATAGGGAGTCTCCCCAGTTCCAAGAAATGGAAAGGAAGGAATGGGGTGCCCTGGCTGCAGTGTCGCGGCCAGGCACGAAGAGCAGCGGGAGCGGCGAACGTGCCCTCTCCTCGCTACCCTCAGCGAGCGAGCACATGAATTATTGCGTGATTACTGCGTGGCCGCTCCGGAGATATCGGGATGCGCGTGCGATCCCACAGAGCTTAGACCAACTCGCCCAAATGACTATTCTTATTCTGTACACACAATTTGTATGAATATGCATTGTGAACTGGGTGGCTTCAATTTTGCAGTTGTAATGTGTGTCTCAATGTTGTTAATTAGGAGTTATTTAGTGGATTTTAATCAATTTGTCCCGTAACAATTATCACAGAGATACTAATGTTGACCTCTGTGAATATGCTGCTCAAAAATTCATTTCCTAATTTTTGCTGTGCTCTATTTAATAATTAGTTTAACTCTTCCTTGAATCCCTGGAACAGCCAGTATTGTCATTCAGATGTGTTGTAGCAGTGAGACACAGAGATTTAATACCTAAAAATTTCACTGTACCGGTAACATTTGAGTCATCACTCAAACTGTTAAAGAAGCAAGGCTCTGTTGATAGAGATAATTGCTTATTAGTTTTAATAAAAAGCTCTCCTAAAGGTCTTTGTTTAAATTTAATGTAGACAGGCCTGCACAATCACATGCATCAAATTTTTATGCCATAGGGCAAACAAATGTAAAATGAAAGGAAGTAAGAGTGTGTTAGTGAGAAATGAAAAGTATTTCAATAGATGCTGACCTCCTAGACGTAAAAAAAGAAAGGTCGAACTTTATTATATATGAAGAAAACACCATGCCGTTCTAGCAGATTTTCTGCTAGGTATAGTTGACCTTAGGCTTTTTTGTTTGCAAAAGGTCACTTTTTTATTGGATACTCCACTAACAGTAAGGGGATAATGCAACTGCAGCATAGTATAAAGGCTCCTAGCAAGTCTTCAGTAAGTGTAAGTGCTGCAGGTAACAACTCAGCTGAATATTAGTAAGCTTTTGTGAGAGGGGTCTGATAGAATTAGTTGAAGCATTTGAAAACAGCATTTCCTAACAGCAAAATACCTTGACCCGCAACAATAAGGCCCCAAGTTTCAAGGCTCTGCTGGAATGCACTGAAAGCTGCAGACTTTCTGGGCAAAGGCCAGGCGTTACAAACATGGTTGATTTCTCGGATCTTTAGGCCTACAAGTGCAGTAGTTAATCTTTGCTAGCATAATCACTACTTGTGCTTGTGAAAAATGTCTGTTTGCCATATTTTATCTGGCTGCATATCGGAATTTTTATTGTAGCAGATGTTTAACAGATTCCAAATGTGCTTTCAATGTAGCATCTATGAGAAAAGATGGCAGCACTGGATGGCATGCTGGCCTATGTTTGGGAAGAGGGGGGGGGGGGGTAGGAAAAAGCATTAGAGTAATGCCTCTCTGCAGGGATGCCGACCCTGTTGGCAAAAATCGCACATCAACTGCGGGACTTAAGTCACATTGCCTTGTGAGTAATGGTGAAATCCAGTGAACGTCATTGAAAGTGCTTGATGTGCACCAAAAATTTCTCTCTGCTTTTGGAGACACAACACGGATGCATGCAAAAAAAGCAATCTGCATTTGTATTTCTGTGCCTTTGTGTGCATTTATGTTTTTGTTTCCTTTTATTTATTTGTCTTTTCAACAATTTACTGCTTTAATTGTTTTCTTCAGGGCAACTGGGAGTATCGACAGAGGCGAACCATGCTGGAGAAGCAACAGGTCTTTGTGAACCACTTAGTGAACATCATGAAGATTGTTGCCAGGGAAAATGGTAACAGGCAGAAAAAGGTAATTTACAAATACCTGCATGGCTGTTCTGTAACCATGTGAAAAAGCAGTCATCTGCTGGTGTTTTAGATGCAATTCAGGACTGATTATCATGATTAACACTGTAATATATAAATATTGTTGGGACCCCTCATAAGATAGCCTTAGAAATATTTTTTTAATGAGAAACATGAAAATATATCGGTCAGAATGCTTCTGAGCATTTATGAAAGTTCAGGCAGACTCTAGAAAGCGAAAAGCAAGGGGAGGGGGAAGAGTGAGAGAGAGAGAGAGAATTTCTGGCTCAATTAGTCCGTATGTACTCTAAAGGATCTAATAGAGTTTTAGAATAGGGGCCCGAAATAAGTAGTGTCGAAGCCGCAGTGCATGCGCGAGACGCAAACTGTTTGGGTTTTGCGTTGGGCATGCTACTTCGCTGATTTAGTGGGAACCCCAAAAGCTGCCCCAAAGCATTTGCGTAAACAAACAGGGCGGCACCCATCCAAGCGACGACTCTAACCTAGCAACAAACTGGGCTCGATTCGTGGTAATGCGTGAAGTTTGCAAGCTAGGAGAAGTGACTGCGGTTATCGCTTTCTCTCAACTAGCGTGTGTTATGAAGATTGATTCATTAGACGCCGCTGATTCCGAATTCGATTGTGGATTTTATGGCTTGTAGGCCTAACGCAGCTTAGCTTGGCTGGTGAAGGCACGTAAGTTTGGTTACTCAAAACTAAGCGCAACTAATTGTTTACTGCTAATAGAATAACTTCTAAATTGTAATTAAATGATAAGACATGAAAGTCAAAATTACTATTCTTATCATAAAGTGGTATATTTTATTTAATTATTTCTAATGGCTTTTTTTTTTTCTTTTTTGGCTGTCAGGGCAAGACGCCATCCGCAAACGCAAAGCCCTATTCTAAAACTCTTCACTCCTGCGTGCCCCAATGCTAACACCCACAAAGCTCTTTGGGGCCTCAAACTATTGGGGCCCCTATTCTAAAACTCTCTAATGTATAAAAAGTGGTCCAGCTTCTGCAGGTTACAATTATAAATTGAATTGACTGGTTCCGCAAAGTGTTGTACAGAAAAAACTAACAAACCAAGTTTGCATCAAGGAGGAACTTGGGTGCTCATTGTAGTTCTTGTGACTGTTTTTCATTCTGGCATTGTCTTGTTTACAAATTTTTCATTTATCTTTAGATGAAGTTGTTCATTTTCTGTGGCAACCAGCAAAATTGTTTAGAGATGCAGAAGCCCTTCTTTTTTTAAGATCTCTTACAGTCCTGTGGGAATCCACAGGACAGCCACAGCAATTGTAAACACTTAGCTACCTTCTGATGACCTTGTGATTAATCTTTCTGAATCTGTGATGCCACTGTGTCTGTACCCAAGTCCGGCTAGGTGAATCAATGTAGGCAATATTTTGGTGATATTGATGATGAGTGCCTGCAACAAGAAAATCTCATTTGGTGGGGAGGAGCCTGTAGCAGTTATCGCTGCTAAAAAAAAAAAAAACATACTATTGGTGACAGGTTGGTGAGGTGCCCAATTTATTTATTGAATATTCAGACTTCCTCGTGGTGCCTTCACGTCGCCCATAGAGCCAATGTTAATGGCAGCTGAAATTTCGGATTCTGTACCATGCTTCACTCAATTTTCATTATGGTTCATACGGCACTTCTGTTTTCACAAGACTTGTGGTGGTGCCCTTTGAATGCACAGATGGAGAAGCTACACGCGCTGCTGTTGGAGCAGGAGTCCCAACAGCTCATCCGATTTCCAGAACCCCTGCCTTTGCCGCTTGACCCCAGTGTGCGGGTGCGTGGCTTGGTGCCGTCCAAGGCAGCTCTTTTCAAGTCAGCCCTCATGCCCTGCCGCCTGAGCTTTCTCACCGACGACGTTGATGGCGGCGAGTACGTTGCCATCTTCAAGCATGGTGATGACCTACGCCAGGACCAGCTCATTCTGCAGACCATCACCCTTATGGACAAGGTCAGTTTGACACTTTCTCCTCTCTAGCATGTCGGCAGGGGGTCAGTGGTCACAGGGTAGGTAGCCAGTTTTGCATATTACAAGTGGATGTGGGCTTTATAAGGGCGTAGGCTTCAACTCGTTGGCAAACCATATCTCATTTGTCTTGACGATAAGTGCAATATAGTAAGTGGAGGGGAGAGAAGAGTGAAAAGAGTGCTATATTTTCTGTTCTGTCTCTTCCGCTTATTTTGATGTGAAAGTGTCAAATGGCCCATTGAGCAGAAAAAAAAAAAACGGCAGCATCTGTAGCAGTGAAACTTGCCATTGGCTGTGATGCCACTTCAGGAGTGTGTGAGGCGCGCTCGTGGCGCTGGCTCACGCTTGCTTGTTTGGGCCTCGACGGAATAGAGTGGGCGAAAGGGAAAACCTGCTGCTGCGGTATTGTGTGATGGGAGAGGGAATCGCCACAATGACACATGACACTCGCTCTCGCGCTCGGGAGCCTGTGTTATCCATGCGTTCTTTGTCTGTGCAAGCTCTTGCCTGCATTCTAATTGCACCCTGGTAAGACGAAATCAAAACGCGCCAAGCGTCTCAATGCGTTCGCTTGCCCCTAAGGAGTTTATAACTCGAAGGACCGCTCAGCGGTGTTCAGTTGGACAATAATGCTATTGTACTCACGACTCATAAGAAGTGCTTAGGTGTCTTCTTTTTTTTATAATGAAGAGAATTATGATGAGCTTGCTTGTATGATTATCTTCTAGGATTCCACATGCTTCTGTAGCATTTCTCCTTCTCTGGAGCTGTTCCGAATTCAGCTGCACTCTGTGCTTGTTTATATGTTGTGAGTGACATTCAGCAGTTGCCTTTCTCATGGTAATTCCATGTTGAGTGAACAAATTGAGTGAGCTTTCAGTGCTGTCATCTGCTGGTAAACCTTTATGTTTAAAGCTCACTGTATGGCAGCCAGGCTATGTCATTCTGCTACTGATCACATTGTTATCTCTTCAAATCTCAGCCATTGGTAGCTTCATTTCGATGGGTGGATAGCAAGAATGTGCATTGATGTTTCGGTGTATGCTGAAAAATCCCAGGTGCTTAAAAAATATTGAGTAGTCCCTGTGTTTCTTTTGGATGTTGAATCTAATAAGTCAATCAAATCAATTGTTTCTTACACCAAGCTTGTTTCTAACATCCTTACATTTTAAAATCCTTTGCCCCAAGATGTTTGCTTGTGAACAGTGAGAGCCTGAGCCTGAATTTATAAGACACAACAGTGACTATGTTTAGGCGTGAAACTTTTTAATAGGGAAAAAGTGATGCTGTTCTGCAGGTGCTGAAAACAGTCAACTTCTGGAGGGATATGTTTGCATTCAAGAATATGTAGCATTTTGAGTTTTTTTTTTTTTTTTTGCTAATTTAGTGTAGTGACTAAATTCTCACTTTTTGCGGTATTTGTAGTAACCAGGATTTTGCTCTTTGTAAAAGCTTGTTCACCTGAATAGGATGCTATAATTAAACATTTACATTGTTGGTTCATCTAGTGAGTGCTTTCTGGTTTTTGCTTTACTACTTTCTTTGTTTTTCCAGTTGCTGAGGAAAGAGAATCTTGATTTAAAGTTGACTCCATACTGTGTCCTTGCTACAAGCACGAAACACGGTACGAACGTGTATTATTCTGCTTCGTTTACATATCTGACATACTGGTATAGTCTATTCATGCATGTTGCAGCCGAGCATTGCTGCTCTGTCTTAAGGTTCATGCACGAAACTGATAAATTGTATAAAATTTTCTCCAGTAATATGTGGGCCATAATTAAAGATGGTGATTTGTCTGACTGGTGTCCTAACACAGCTAGATCGCATGCAAATTTATTTGAAAATTCTCAGAAAGCTTGCTAGTATCAGCGGCGTCATTGCACACATTTTTGCTGGACATATTTACAACACTCCTTGTTCTTGGTTAAGGTGTAACGAGGTTACAAATACTTTGCAAGAGTTTCAATTCAGCTACCTTGCACAGCAATAATTTCTTTGGCCTGGTGACACAGTCTGTCCTTCAGGCAAAAATGCAGTGGGCTGGTATAAAATGTAAGCAAAAATAGGGAAACATGACAGAGCGCAGCGTACGTCGTCTCTTGCAGTCCTTGTCCTTCGCGCTGTATATTGCTTTTATCATTAATTACCAACTAGCCCAAGCAACCACCCTTGTCCTCCAGAAAACATTTCGTCTCATTGTGAAACGAAGTTTATCCTTGTTGCCAAGCAGGCTGTAATGTGTTGGCAAGCACAAGGAGGTTGCATTTAGATCAAAAGGGACAGCTGCCTGAGCATTTGTAGCTTGCAAGAAACTAGAGTGGCCACAAGTTACCTCGGATGCAGATACACCTAGCAGACTCCGTCACAGTTATTTCCTCTGGGTTGCTAGACAAGCCATGCCTGGCATTGCTGCAAATGACCCATCAGATGCAGTATCTGATTCCAAGTTTCGGCAGACATGTTAGCCTGCAAGCACATTTATTTTATTTCAGAGAAAAGACAGCCAGCTGCACTTTTTGTTTCTCAAGAGCCATTTAGCTCCAAGCAAAATTATGTCTGTCCTTTGTTTCTAATTGAGAGCTTATTGTGATATCAAGCACTTTCACATTTACGCTTATGTTTTGGACTATTTGTGTCTTCTGCGAAATAATGTTCAATATGAATGCGACGTGCAGTGTAGAAGCAAAAAAGAAGTGCTGCGGTAAATGTGTGAGAGCTTTGCCATAGTGTACGCATCTTCATGCCATTAAAACCTGTATACAAAAATACTGATGTATTTTAATAAATAAATCCACACAATTTGCAGCGCAATGCAAAGCTCCAAAAACAATTTTGTATGTACCTACATTGCATCATCGCAGTGCACACGGCCACACACTCATGACTTTCTCTTCGATGTGCGGTTTCATTGCAAAGTGCCTTGCAGTGTCATGAAACTGCGCCTTGAGGCAAAATTTGTGTACAACTCACACACTGACCTGGTGTAATCTCCTTGGTTGTCTGGTCCAGGTAATACGAGTACCAGTGCGGTATTTATGATAGTACTACTTCTGCCAGGAAGACATTTGGCAATGACTTTTTGAAGTTATACATTGTAAAAAATAAATGTGAAAGAACAAAGAAAGGACAGCAAATTTATATTTTTGTTACAAAAAATGTTTTTTGATGGAAGAAACAGATTAGTTCATTTTAAAGAAATGGCCTTTAGAGTCAAAGACAAAATTTTTCTTGATTTTGACAGAATTTGTCTCCATGCTGCTAAGTGAAAAATTTGTCCTCAATACTGTGAGCAAAATTAGATTTGTTCATCTCTTTGCTATCGTCAATTAACATTTGTGTGCAGCTTCACTAGCCAAGCAAGTATATATAGGCAGATCTCACACGTATGAGCCAACTGGTCTTAGTTTCTGAATAAGATGCAGATTCAATCAAGGCGAGTATTGCTGCTTAGAGCATGGCTATGTAAGCTTGTAAAGTGGATACTTGGATGGTGTCGTGTAGTACCAGGTTTCTTGGCACCAGATGTCTTGCAAGGCTGCCACCTCTCATATGTTCTATACAGCGTGCTCATCTGTACATGTATGATCTCTTACAACCGCATTCCAACCTTTGACTCTTTTTTACTACTGTGCATAAAGATGCAGTTATCAGGGGAGTGAAAGTTACTCCCTTAATGTAATAAACTAGAGGAGTGGCAAAATTTGTGTACGCCTGATTAGCAGCAGCGCAAAGGACAAGAACGAAGCGAGACATACTTGTCGTCTTGCTTTGTCCTTGTTCTTTGTGCTGCCGCTAATCAGGCGTAAACAAATTTTTTTCTGTAAAGCTACAAAATACCAAGAAATACATTAGTTTGTTGAAGTCACAGAAAAACAAACTAACAGAAAACAGAAGAGAAA
Source organism: Dermacentor andersoni (assembly GCF_023375885.2). NCBI lineage: Eukaryota > Metazoa > Arthropoda > Arachnida > Ixodida > Ixodidae > Dermacentor > Dermacentor andersoni. The sequence goes on along the minus strand of NC_092815.1, from coordinate 77,528,935 downwards.
AGAAAATATATGTTACAAGAATTGCCATACTTTCCCTGTTTCTTTTTTCTCACATATTTTTTATTGTACTTATGAGCACAATGGAGCACCCCAATGTGTTGTCTGTTTCTGTAATAACATGGTGGAAGTAGTTGTTGCTTTCTGTTACAGAAACAAAGAGTTGTAATATTTTTTCATGCTAGCACTGTATTTGCTCAAGGTTTAATAATAACCTGTTGCTTTTGTATGATGTGGGCAGTAAGAAAACGCTATTGTGCTGAAAACTTTGCCATTTGAATATTTCTGTGAATGTGTTTAGGATGTGAATAAGTGTACCATGCAACACAAAACTAATTGTTCTCTAATATACACATATTCCTCACTGTACTGTTGTGTTCCTTGCAGGCTTTGTGCAATACATTGAATCAACATCTGTCGCTGACGTCCTCAGAACGGAAGACACCATTCAAAAGTTTTTCAGAAAGCATGCTCCCTCTGAAACTGGCCCATATGGCATATCTCCAGAAGTGATGGACGCGTACGTCAAGTCATGTGGTGAGTCTGCAAGCTAAAATCTGTAATAAAATTTAAAGGACGGATATTGTTTTCGATTATTTTAAGTTTGCAGCTTTAAGGATTCCCAGTCAGTACAGTATCTACAAGACTGGTATTCTCCAGTGCTCTTAGGTACTGTGGCGTACTGCGGTTAGGTTTTCTAGTGCACTGGATTTGTAGAAGACTGTAGCTGACTGTGTCTGGGCCTGGTTAGATTGCCCTGCATTTAAGTAATTAGTGGTTTCAGTAAATATGGTGCAATTTCCTTTGGCCTCCCCTGCTCCATGTTTGAAATTGTTCATTCTCGCCTTCATCTTTTTGCAGCTGGTTACTGCGTCATCACATACCTGCTCAGTGTCGGTGATCGGCATCTTGACAACTTGCTTCTGACAAAGACAGGTATGCCATTATTTGACTACTTTACTGGGACACAACATTTGTGGCATATCTGAAATGTGCAACTTACTTTTTCTTGGACAGCAGGTGCACTCATGTGTCTGCATTAACTCACTGCACAGTTATTGTGTGTGAGTTCCACTATTAGAGAGCTTGGCATTGTTGTGTTGGTAACAACATTGGCAACCAGAAGAATGGAAGGGAGCGTGGAGGTGTTGTGTGTTTGCATCTTTTGGCTCTTTGTTCTAAACACTTCTGATTTGGAGTCATCCATATTGCTAGTGTACATCGTTGACAGCAGTTCTTGAAGCTTGTGCAACAAATTTTCCTTGTTGATGACTCCTTGTCCAATGATTGATGAGACCTCTTGTCCACTCTCATTGACGTTAGCCTTTCACCATGTCAAGGATTAGACTAGTGTAAACAGTAAGAAAAATAAAAACACATTACATTATGAAGCCAGAGGCATGTGGCACTGTGTGTAAATTGTTTGATCATTAGGCCCACCTTTTCTACGAAAGTTGACCATGATACAAGAAAGACCATTTTGACATCATGGACGAAAGAACACCTTTGTGAACTACATTTCAAATGTTGCGAGATGTCGCAATTTAGGGTATAGAATAAACATGAGAAACGTATCCATGGCGTTATACCTGCGCATAAGCTAAAGTGACTATTACCTGAGCAAACTTTGAGGAGGCAGTCACTTTGCCCATGCATGTTCGCATGCTGTTGCTCTATGCAGCTGTAACATCTGAGCAGACAGTCCGTTCTTCATGTGTTTCTAACATACCAGATAGCGATGAAAACTGACTCGCAAGGGTCACCTGTGTCTCTGAGCTTTTGTCAGGTAACACAGGAAGTCAAACTTAAGTCAGAGGGCATTGATTTTTCTCTCCAGGAAAGCTATTCCACATCGACTTTGGCTACATATTGGGCCGGGATCCCAAGCCACTGCCACCACCAATGAAACTGAGCAAGGAGATGGTGGAGGCCATGGGAGGTATCAACTCGGAGCACTACCAAGCGTTCCGCAAGCAGTGCTATACAGCATTTCTGCATCTACGCAGGTGAGCCAGTGCTGTGATGGGTTCAAGTCAATGAGGTGTTAGGCTGCTGTATGCAAACTCAGTGGCTTGAGTCCAATCTACACCAGCTGCATTTTGACGGGACTGGGCGCCAGTTAAAATTCTCAACTGGTTGATTGAGAGTGTGTGAAGGGTGAAGTCTTCTAATAAAATTGAATTACACAGCAACTCATCTGTAACAAGTTGCGTTAGCATTATCTGTTTTTGGTGCTGTGTTGTTTTGAGATGTCTTTCAGCTAAGACTGCTGAAAAGTTATTGCCTTTATATGTGAATATTTTCAGGTGATGGTTCTCTGGAGTTTCCCAAGAAAAATAAGACTATGGTTTCGGTGGTTGATAAATAGACCTTAGTGATTATGCTGACCTTGCAGTTAACACTGCTGCTGTTTTGTAGGGAATTTTAAGGTGGTGCTGTTAGGAAGATCCATGCAAATGCTCAGATCTTTGTATGGAACTAAACTTCTTGATTATACTAGCAGTAAAGTTTTCACTATAAAAAAATTTTAATGCAGCTCAGGCTGAAGCATCTTGCATAAATGATCAGTGCAGGGAAAATCACCCATGGTAACATTCAAACAGTCTTTGTGCGATAGCTGTAGCCATCTTCAATGTGGAAGGGAATTGCTGACATGCAAGCATTCAGACCCTTGTTTTGTTTTCAGGCATGCTAATCTGATCCTGAACCTGTTTTCATTGATGGTTGATGCAAGCGTACCTGACATTGCACTTGAGCCTGACAAGACTGTGAAGAAGGTAAAGTTTCCACAAGAAACATATTATCTTTGTAATACCAAACATTTCGGCCAAGACAAAGCAATTGTTAAAAACACCGCAGTAGAGATAAATGCGTTATTTTTCTGGCAACACATTATTTGTGCTGGCGACCATCAAAAATAGTCACGAATAAATTTTATAGATTACTCTAGGGCCCACTTTGTTGCAACCGCAGAATCGAAGCTAGATGTTGCTCAAGGCATGTCTGCATGGTAGCAGTCCCGAGACTAGCATTCGTTTTGAGATATTCTTGCCCAAAAAGTCTGTCACAGGATACGTTAGTTCCAACATTCGTATCAACTTAATTTTTTTCTTTCTTCTGTAAAAAAAATGTGAAAGTATAGTTCTTCAACTTGAAAGTGATTTATTTATTGGGGTTTCACATCCAAAAGCAAAACTGTGACTTTGAGAGACACCATAGCAGAAGTCTATCATATGATACTACAAAGGGCATTGCAGGGTTGGCTTTTTTGTTTATACGAGATTCGTGTTACTTATACTGGAGGTGTTCAGTTGTGAAAACTTCAGTCCCTTTGTTCTCAACTGCCATCTTCGTGTGTAGGTGCAAGACAAATTTCGGCTGGACCTGACAGATGAAGAGGCAGTTCACTACATGCAGAATCTGATTGATGTCAGTGTCTCGGCCGTCATGCCAGCACTTGTCGAGCAGATCCACAAGATTGCTCAGGTGAGAGCCAAAGGCTTAGCGAACATTCTCTGTTGGGACTGAAGCTGCAGACAATGCATTTTCAAACTTATGCCATTTGCAAATTCTTAAAGGGCTCAAATGTCAATGCAGTGTACCATATTTCGGTGCACATAAGCCACACGAGCTGCAGAATATGGCATTTGGATATTCGTAAAAGCAACGTGGCACAAAGCAAATGTCTAGGAGCAGTCTTTGTCTATATGATCAGTCATCACTGTTCTTATTTCTGCTCTCTGGCAAAGTGCATTGTGGCTTCAAAGCAAAGCAACACACTCCTACGTGCAAACTTAGGCATCAGCTTAGACCTCACATCAACGTGGAGCTACACCTTTTGACACAAGTTGCAGCATATGCAAAAATGCAGCAAATGTCTTGATTTTTACTGGTTGTCCACATATCTATGTATGTGGCAGTACTGTATAAATACTAGCGGTATGAAACGTCCTTTATTCTTTTATTAATGTTCTCTATTGGCCGTGAAGCATAGAAATGACTCTTATGTCAGCCAACATTGTGATTGTGCATTTGTAGCCTGTTGCTTTTAATAGTGTCAATTTCTAAAGACGATTTTGTATTGAGAAGACTGAACAGCCATGCTCATTCGTCTCTCCTGCATGCAGTACTGGAGAAGGTGACAAAGGCATCCTAGGCACAGACACCATCAGAAGAAGGCTACCAGACTGCCCCCAAGAGCAGCACCTAAGCGGGGTGTGCATCGCTGAGAGAAACTGCTGCTGGCGTCCCAGCACTTCCATTGTACATATTTATTGCCACTGTACAAATAACAAAAAGAGTGATACCGGAGACGAATATACAGGCACTTACATGGCCACCCTTCTTTCTCCGTCCGATGTCTGTATCATTTGACCCAACCAAAGATAGCAGATCTGCACACTGAATCGACTGATCTCGCCACACTTGGAGCAAGTGTACACCTGTCCTCCTAGCAATGTGGTGCCAGTAGCCCTTGTTGCTTTTCTGTTGCATTTAGGCTAAAGGCAACCTTCAACAGAATGCCCAAGCTAGCTGCATGGTGGGTTTTGTCAATGCATTACGTTAGTGGCGGGTTGGAGGTATTTCGCCATAGGCGTGTCCGCCAGTCCGTGCCCCTACTGTACAATTGTCCTATCCTACTATCGATTTTTAATCTGACACTGATGGAACATGCCAAGAGGGTTTGAATTAAAGGAAATGTTCAACAACCGTGCGTGCATTTTCAACATGCATGAATAAAAAGGTGGGTTGAATTAACCAACACTGACTGTACCTGTGAGGCTGTTTGCCGATGCAGTCGCACTGCTGGTCTGTGTTTAGGTTTCACTGATTCTTCAATAACACAAAGTGTTACACAGTTTTATTCATAACAGTTGTTCACAGAATCAGAGATAGACAGTGATGTGCCTGATAGATTTCATTAGGACATACAGTGTATGCCAGGCAATATTGCCTGAATTTAATGTAAGCGAGTAGCTACTCGCATAAACTGTTTTTATTTTTATCCTGCGGTAGGTATAAAACATTAATGTTAACAAAATGGCTTGTTACGCAAGATATTTGGCTAGCAAACTACAGCCAGTCATTTGTTTTAAAACTAAATGGCCTTTCTGTGTGCAAGTCTAAGCTGCCATAGTATACTTTATTTTTCCAGGCTTACAACTGCCTGTGGCTGTGAAAGTGGCTTTCTGCCACCCAAAACAGTGCCAACGGGCAGCACATGCTTTTAATAATGCAAAAATACCATTCACCATAGTACTGAATATTACTGCATAATTATTGATTATGATACTTGGTAAAACCTCTTCATAACAAAGTAATCAGGTCCACAACAAAGTTTGATCATAAGCACTATTTTGATGAATGTGGAGTCAGGGTGTCTACCAAGTTGACATTTCCAAATTCCCTGAGTTTTCCAGGTTTTCCCTGACTGCCATTGCAAATTTCCCTGAGTGATGCAGAACTATGTTTTATGTCAAGACGGGCTGAAACCATATCGCCTGATGCTGTCACTCTCTAGTAATCATATGAAAAAAATAAAGAAGCGCCTTAATCCAATTTGAATACTAAGGAGTAGTGTTTGTGTTATTCAAAAAAAGAACAGAAGGCCGGGGGGTTAGTAAAATGCACAGCAAATATAAAGTGTCCTCGAAAAAAATTGCAAATGGAGTCGGACATTCTCAAATACGGATAAAAAGGAGATGCATATAGACGCAAATATTTTCGAATATGAGCTATTTCTATCAACTCAAAGCAAGCTCAGTGGTATGAGGTCCTAACTCTGTCACAATCGAGATTCTCTCTCAACAGCTCGTAAGTCAACCTCAACTGTGCTGACATACTCTCAGCACGCGCACGACTCCTGAGTGTTGTGTTTCACTGCTTTAAAGAGTTTATTTTGGTTTGGATGAGGGACACATGCATCTCGCCATTAGCCAAAACTTTATTTTTTGAGCTCAAGCTCCTTCAAAACGGCGGCAGCGAGCTTCCTTCCCCGTTTATTCCTCAATGCGTAGGTCATTTCTGTTCTTGTCCTCTTTCCGCCACTCGTTCGCCCCAAGGACCATTTGAAGCATCTTGGTCAGTTGCACAGTCTATAACCGATTTTTAGAACTCCCTAGGGGCTGCGAAAACGTACGAAAAATCGGCCAGGTGAAAAAAAAAATGGGTGTCATTTAGTGCCTTTAGGGGCTCAAACCATACAGGCACGTTCGAAAACGCTCTGAAGGCCTGTCGGTACACATATTAGGCATATCGGTGCTCGTACTGTGACAGGAAATACCGGGTGCACGCGTGTATAATTAAGGAATACACACTGTGTTCCGTGGCAATAACCCCTTCCCACGCTTGTTATGCTTCACTGCAATACTTTTGCGTATGCTTCACCAAGTAACATTTCTGTACAAAGGCGAAGCTGACTTTCAGGAATCGGCGTTATGCAACGCACCGTGTTTTCCAAGTTTCTAGGCCAATCGCGAGGACCACAAAGGCGGAGTCCGTGCCATTGCTGACAGCAGCTAATTCTTTCAATAAAAAACTCGGCATCCAACGGCAAGAAGCTTCATAGCGAACGTCGAAGCAGCTAGGCCTAGTGTTGCCGCCATGGCAGCAACGGCTGCCAGCGGATCTGCGTGCGAGAGTGCCGGTTCGAGGTGCCGAAGTAATCAAAACGGCAGCGGTGGTGCCTTTGATTATTGCCGTTTCGGACCTGCGGTCACGGCAAAACGTCCGGAAAATCGGACGGCGAAGAGTTCTTGCATCGGAAATGTCACACATTCTGATACGTTGACTCTATGGGGTACGTGGCGGTGCCGCGAAGCCGTCCAAATTATCGGGAATCCGGAAAGTCGGTCGTTGACTGTACACTCGCAACTCCTCCAGCCGACGACAGGGCGTCAAAGACGATTCATTACGATTCCTGTCTGTTACTCGAGCCAGCATTACAGCGACTTTCGACCCTTTCAATAAAATTGCCGCTAATTTTCCCTGATAGAGGCCCAAATTCCCCGAGTTTTCCCTGACTTTTTCCAGACTACTCAAAATCCCTGAGAATTCCCGGTTTTCCCGGTTGGTAGACACCCTGGGAGTAGTTCAAACACAATTATCATGCAGGAAAGGCAATCCAGTACTCCATTAGCATTAGCTAGAAAAAATACTGCAGAGAGTGGATGGAGACCCGAGACCTCTGAGAGAGATGGAGTGGATGGTTGGCGAAAGCTCTGCAGGACTATAAATAAGGTTACCAACCAAGTGGATGGTTCATGGGCGGTATGAAAACACTTGGTTAAGTGAACTGTGCAGGGTAGACCAGTATGAAAAGGAACACGTGAATGGTACTCTAGCAATAATTTCTGAACAGGTATTACTTCAGACCTCACACTCTGATACTTTCTAGCTTTTCTGTAAAAGAATTGACCCCTAAACATCGACTTCAGCGGCAAAAAAAAAAAAGATCTTTAAATGATTTGTTACCTCTCATGCTGGCCCACTAAGTGTACCGTCCAGTGAGAATTCCCACTAAATGACAATGATGTCTATATTGTAATGCCATTCCACTCTTCATAAAGCTGTGTATACCAACGATGCAGTCTTTACTCTGTTGCAAATATTGTATTGACAAATCATGATACGTTGCAGCCATTCCAATGTGCTTTTCCACGATCAAGGTATGTTTGCATGACATCTGGGCAACACACTCGCAGGCTGCTACATATTGTTCCCCGTCATCTTGTTAAAAACAAATGAAAGGGCATCTTTACAAACCTGCATCAAGTGAACAGGTCTTGAATTAAAGAGCATACAAAAATGACTAATTTAAAAGGCCCAATGCATGCTTTTTAAGAAGAGGTGAATAAAAAATATATAAGTGGCATGCTGACATGGCATCTTGAGGAGCATACAGCAAGGAAAGAAGATCCTCATTAGGAAGTTACATGCAACGTCCATGAGGGCGATAGATGGTTTAATAAAATTAGCGCACTTGATTTATAAGGACCAAAAGAGTGATCAAGGAAAGTGAACTGTGATGCAGTCCTTTGTCACTGGTTTGTTCAATATTGTTATCACGAGTCTGTTAAAGGGACCCTGAAATGATTTTGACAATTTTCTACAAACATATTGAGTCATTAGAGTAGGACCTTCTAATCATTAATTGATGCATCTAAGTGCTCCGCGTAAAGCGTGCAATTTATTACAAGGTTTTAAAGATGCATATCGCTGCCAATCGCAGCACACTGCGCAGCAGAATTTTAAGCCGCCCCTACCCATATAACGCAAATCACCCATATGATGTCAGTGGGATGAGCTATCCGATTGGCTGACCAGGGCGCGTCATTAATAATTTTTCCAACTTTATAATAAACAAATGATGTTCATAATAGTTGGAATGTAAGTTAACTTGTTTTTATAGAAAGAAAGTAACATAAAGGGAATGCACAAGAACAATTTTTCAGTACACTTAAGCACTTCCGGCACACAGCAAGTGTGCTTGAGTTACAACGTGCTCCGTCTTTGACGAGAGCTCCGCCGTCAGTGTCAGTCTGTCTTGTCGTGAGCGCTATGATTCGACTTTGTTGCGTTGTGGACTGTAAACGTAGCGACTGGCAATATGTCAAGCTTCGACATCGTGTCACTCTGTAAGCCAGTAGGCGAGTGGACTGGCTGCAGCGCATCGGACTGCCGCTATCCGATCGGCGCCAGGATTTACACCAGAAGATTACTAACGCAATAGCGTTACGCGAGTCCGGTATTAGGGTAAGCGCAAGCGCAAAGGGGACAGGGCCTGGCCGTGTCCCCTTGCGTGTCATTTCATGGGATGAACAGAAGCGCAAATGTGAATGGTCTGCATGGTGCAGCCACCTGGTGGCATAGAGCTCAACCAGACACAGTAGCAGTAACAAAATGTATTCTCCTTTGCTGCTAGTGTAAATTTTTCGCAGGAGTGTAATCATTAACACGTTTTTGTTAATGTTTAAAATGTTTTACACTTGGTTAGAGCAATATTAGCTCTTTCTCTAGCTGGTTAAGATCTGCGCCAACGGATGGCTGGACCGTGGAAACTGATCAGGCAGCTCACGTACGTCTACGCTAAAGTTCCTTCATCAGCTTGAGTTTATGCCTCCACCGTTCCGTCGAAACAATCCGCTACTGTGTGGTTACCGGAATACCAGACACGTCCGGCGCTGCGACAGAATGCTCGCAATGCACGCTGCTTCGATAGCTTTCTCGGCCAAGCGGCTAGTGGATAGGTTTTGCATGGGCGGGGGCTGGCTCAAAAACAACCGGAAGTGGACAATGTGACGTCGCATCGTGACGCAGAACCAGTGAAGGCGGAGCTTAGCCCCGATGGCTCGGCGAAAGAGTTGAGGAGGAAAAGCATGGCTAGGAAGGAGGGTAACTTGTGATCGGTTGTAGCTCCATTAATACGTAACGCTTCGCTTAAATTGTGGTGCAAATGTTCTACTTAAGCTGTACCCTACGCGTCTACAAAATTTGTCCGAACCGTTTCAGGGGCCCTTTAAAGCATTCGCGAAGAGAAAGAAAGCTTATGACACAATCTGCAACTTGTGCTGTGCACATAAAATATTTCCAACACGCATGCCACATGTTGGCAACACTGTTTCTATACTGGTGTTTTTGAAGCATTTGTTGCTTATGCAAGATGTCGTTGGTCTTGAACATATAAAAACGACAGTGCCCACCTTTTGCCAGGTGTGGTCTTCATGATGATAATTAGCTTTTGAATGCACATACCTTGAATAAAGTGATAACTGAAGTGACTTTGTCAGGAGGGTTTATATGAAGTGACGTAGCATGTGGACACAACACAGCATGTGCACCCATGCCTAGAAATTTGTCCAAATTTACTAGTGGTATGAGGCAGCCGGGTATAGCTTGTCCCCAAGTTTATTGTAGGGCTTTCCTTAAAAGATGTGCAGTAGTGCTACATCAGTTATAAATGCAACAATAACCACAAGCAGTTCACTTGAAAGAGAAGAAGAAGGTGCTAGTTTCTCTTGGCTACTTGTGTCAGACTTCGTCATACCATCCATCTTCGTCGGCATCATTATTCTCCTTCCTCGTCTCAGTCAGGAATTGCTAAAATTAAATTCACACAAATATGTAGGTGCAAATGCAATGTAAAAGCATTTGTCATCAGTCATAACAATAATAACAACAAAGTGGTTCTGTATTTCATCACCGAATTATGCACAGCTATGTAAGCACAATAGACTGATTTCTCCATGCTTGGAGTGCATTGACGGGCACTCTGGCAAACTAGTTAAGCAAATTAGTCCTCAATACCTGGTCCATCATGCTATGGGTACAATGGCGTCCTCTCAGCTGTGCAATCAACTCCACACCTTCTCTTAGCATACCCTACCAATTTTAGCATGATCTAAGTCAATCTAAAAAAATTAAATAATATTCTAGGGTTTTATGTGCCAAAAACATGATCTGATTGTGAGGCATGCCATAGCGGGCGACCCCAGATTAAAACCTGATTAAATCAACACCTGGGGTTCTTTAGCGTGTACCTAAATGTAAGCACACAAGTGTTTCTGTATTTTGCCCCTAGCAAGATGAGCCACTGTGGTTTGGATCAAACCCTCAAGCTCGGCAGTAAAATGCCATTGTGGTGGGGAACGTCTACTGTGGTGGGTCTCTAAGCCAATCTGTCACAATAAAATGTCTGAGAGGGTATGAAACTAGTCACTAGTCAGTCTTCTGAACTGCTACTAATGCCATCTTTTGTGGCAGCAGTGACAGTAAAACTGATTGCAAAATTGTTTACTGGTCATGTGCATACTGTCATGGTTCAATGTGCACTGTGATCCACTGTTAAAGGGAACGCTTTAATGTGTGGCTCTTGCTTAGCTGGCATTCTAGCTGCAAGTGTTAGCTGAAGCTATGTCAATTTACTGCACAGATGTGTAGAAAATTGTCACCGCCACTAACCGCTTCATAGCTCCATAGCCAGATGATTGTGCATCTGCCAGAGGGAAAAATTCACATGTGCTCTGCAGTCATCTGTTCCCTTTATCAGTGGACTGCACTGCACACTCAATTCTTGCTCGTTATATCTGTACCAGCACTTCGCGGATAAAAAGTGGAACATGCTAGCTCCTGGACGCATGTAATACAGAAAATGTTTGCCTCCATATGGACTCGATTAGCGGTGCCAAACAAACTATGAAGGGCAGCTTATTTACTAGTTTATCGACTCTGTTGTTGACATTCTGCACAAAAAGCTCAGTGAGGCAAAAAGTTCCCTATCCGTAATTTTCACGTTTAGCATTACACAGGCCATAACTTGCAACTAACTTTAACGAGTACCTAGACCAAGGATGAAACACACTTGTATATGCTACACTGTATGTGCGGTGTCACTTCCTCAGCGTTGTCACCATTCTTGTTACCAACCTTGTCAATCTTGGCCACCATGACATCAATTTCAGCACAGATGCTTTCCAACTCTTTGTTCTCTTTGGCAACTTGTGCTTCTAATGCAATATTTTCTTCTTCACATTCTTTCAGTATAGCAGTCAGGTTTTTTAGGCATCTCTGGTACGGTGGCCGTAAATGGTCTTCAATGTCCTCATCTGGATTTCCAGATGGCCGCCTTGTCAGAAAAGGGAAGCAGAGGAAACATTCATGGGTAAAAAAACTTGGTGCAGGAACCATCATTGATGAATATCAATGTAAGTAAATAGATGCATGCTTCTAGAAAGCTATTCACTTTATTAAAGAAATGATGTAATTAGTGGTCTGTACTTGTTGCAGTAAGGCTAGTTGCGTAGCGTTTGTTGTTTCATTGTGTATTACAGAGAGAAAAGTCACACACACTTCACAGAAATGAAGTTAACGAGCACTCCTGTAGCTGTAGTATAGGTGGCTATACATATAATCTGATTTGTCACGTGTATTGTCTCCAACGTTACAAGCATTGGTGTGGAAGGCGACTGCCATCCTTCTATCCTGCAGCCGCCACTATGGAGAGAGTGAGGCAGGACACTGTCCTTTCCCAGCAATCCACCACAACACCTAAACCTACAGGTGCCACAAAGCTCTTGTACGACATCACGTGCGACATCAATTCGTTGCGCGAGAGTGTATGCCCTTTGCATTAGCCATCAAAGTCCAACCACCAGGAAAATGGGCAAAATAGTCAAAGAAAGCTCTTTTCTTTAAAAGCTATGACAGCTAGACCACGTATATAAGTGTGTCCTTGGGGAAGTGAGTAATAATAAATATATCCAAGCGCTTCTGGAAGGTGTACATGAAGGTGTACATGCGAGAACCCCTTCGCATTCCTTTAGAATGTGCTGAGTGGTCTCTGGATTTTTTTGCTGCAGCAAGCACATGCCTCATCTTGTTGCGAACATTTGCTCTGGTATGCTTTTGTCCTTGGGCAACCAGCTTGAGCCTCAAATAGCAATGCGCTGCCCTGTGTGTTATTGTGCAGCTTTCTGACTTCTTTCTTCCCATCCTTGTAAATCTCCATGGTCTTTCTTGTTTCCATTCTTTGCACCCAATTCACTGTTTCTCTCTTTCTTTTTGATGATTCCTGGTTGTCTATTTACACTTTCATTTGCCCTCTACTTGACCTCTTCCTCTATTCTGTGTCCACACTAATCAGGTATAGTTTAGCCGCCCACTCATTTTCATCCCTGTTCCTGAGTCTTTCTTCAAACTGAGTCTCTCTGCTAGGAACGTTTATGTCCCTAGCACAGTTTTCCTGATGCCCAAGTGGGTTGGTTAATTTATGTGCTCAAAGGATATAAAAATTAAAGGTTGGGCAAGCCACACAAAAATTAAAACTCAACCAGCAGGCAAGTGTACAGCAATGGGCTCATTGCTGACAATGGCTGACCGGCCTTTACTCTTTTGCTCTAGGCTGCGCATGCACATACAGTTATGCAAATTAGCATGATGGAAAAAAAAGTGAGACCAGTTTTGCCAGCCTGTCTGTGCCTAAAGCTCAGTCTTGCATGAAGTACTTACACTTGGCAACGCTTCTTTAGTAGCAACTTAGGCTAGTTGGTGAATGTTCATACTTGGCAAAACGGCAGTAAAACAAGTGAAATGTGTGTGTATGTACCCTTCTTCATTTGTTTTAGTGCTTGATGAAGCCATTGTAGTGTAAATAAAGACAAGCATAACAAAAGACTGGACACCACGAGCACTACACTTCGGTCTTGCATTCCTTGCGTTATTTCTTATTAGCGCTACATTGGCTTCATTAAGTATCAAACAGCTAGCCCAAGAACCAGTTATCCTAAATTTTAGGAATTTTTTTGTGAAGTACGCATGCTTCTTCAGTACCAATACATTCAACCTCTTGCTGGACTAATTGGTGAAACTCGGTTATTGGAACATAGCACTTGTCCTGTCTATACTTCATTTGTGTGTGCAATTTCTGCCTCTGTTATATCTAATTTCTAATCCAACCACTTACTACAAGGCTAAATGGCTGTGCTGATTTCATCACACGGGAGAAGTCATTCATGCATGTTTCTGGTATAAGTGGCCAAAGAACATAGTGTTGGGTGCTAGTTTGTTTTGTGGAATATGGAGACATTCATTTGGGGAATCGTACAGTGGAGCAATCTTCAGGTACAGGGAGAACAAGATATGTGTAAAGACAGGCACAATGATGTTGCTGGCCGTAGCGGTTGCGACAATATAGAGGCAAAAAAGGCTGACGAGTGATGCAGTTGACATAGTCCGAGAATGACCAGCATCCATAAAGCTTCACAGCAGTGACAACAAAGTTTATCTGCCGTTCTTTTGTGGAAGAAGCATGTGGTGGCAAGGTGGAAAAAGACAAAATTTTTCAGTTTTACTGAGTTGCATGTAAATCTGTCAGACTTGGCATCGATTTTCCGAAGGCACATCCATCCATATGTTTGCTGATGATTGAGTAATTTATCGAACTATCAATCTGACAAACCAGCTCTTTAAACTGACCTAAACAATATACAATAATGGTATGACAAGTGGCTGATGACTCTTATCCTAACAAATGCAATCTTGTGTCATTTAGTCGCAGTGTTAACCTCGTCTATTTTCCTTACATAATTCATAATGTCCACGTGGATTCCGTACAGTAATTTAGGTATCTCGGTGCCATGCTATTAAGCGACCTCACTTGGAACTCCCACGTTACAAACATTGTATAGTCAACTAGCAAAACACATTTAAAACGTCATTAACGTATCGCTCCGAAACACGTGAAGATACTTGCCAACAAAATGCTTACGAGACCAAAACTAGAATATGCATTACCTATCTGGAACCTGTATCAAGACTACTTTAAAAACGACTTCGAATAGCTTCAAAACCGTGCAGCCAGGTTCATTCATGTTTCCTATATTCTTAAGACACCAGTGTATTATCTTAGAAAGCTGAAAGCAACTTATTCCTGCTTTCTTATTGTCATCGTATTGCCAGCCTCTGCTTTGGTTGTTAAATTTTGCTACAGCTATTTCTATATCCAGCGCTACGGAAGCAGCCGGGACCGCTTTCGTTTGACGGCGCTAGTTCTCAATGGGTATATGCTACGAGTCAGCATGTAAGCCAGGGCCTCGAACAATGACAGAAACACTAGTTTAATTCTTACCACGCAGGCGTCCCTTTGTATTTTTCTTGCTCTTCGATCAGGTAGCTCAGACTCCTGAACTTCTCGTCCAATCTTAGGTCGTCGAAAGTGGATCTGCACTCCGCGCTTATGTACGACAAAAGCTGATCTGCGAAACTGTTAATGTAATTCTCCAACGAACTCTTCTCGATGCCGCACTTTTGAAGTTCAAGCGTGTTCAAGCACCACTGCCTGAAACGAACCAACAGTGTTACAAGATGTTTACGCATGCATAAGCATCGTTATTTCATCACCTGAACTTTTCGAGCAGATCCTTGGAAGCTTTGTCTACGGCACGAAGAAATTTTTCAGTACGTTTGCAGTACTGTCCATCCATAATTTTTCCGTTATTGTTTTGCACTTCACTCAGTTCCCTCAGTCACGACTAGCATAGAGACGACTAGAGTGTACTCTAGTCACGACTTCGCGCCAAAACAGCCGCCATCAGTCGGTTGCGATCGCGGCACGGAGGAAGGAAACTAAGGAGAGGCCCTACCCCCTCCGCGCGCTAGGAGAAAAGTGTGGCGGAAATGACGTAGTAGGTTCTCAATTTTTGGCTGCTTTTTTATTTTTTTTGTTGTATGGCCACGCCTTTTGGGCCACAATGGCGGCGTTGTTATGGTTTTGAGCGCTCACACGTGTTGCTCTGGTAGGTTTCGGGCCGTGGCAAAGGCGCTGAGTGGGCGGGTTTGCGTTAGTCACCGTGTCTTGTTGCGCTGTGTTACCTGCACCGTGCTCTGCCAGATGGATGGATGGATGGATGTTATGAGCGTCCCCTTTGGAACGGGGCGGTGGCTTGCGCCACCAAGCTCTTACTACTATGCTGCCTAATATCCTACCTATGTTCACCAATGAAAAAAAAAAAAAAAAAAGAAAAAAAACCACTATGAACTACCACGTCCAAATTTTCTGATACCCTATTGCGAACTGTGCTTTTGTACGTCTCCGTCTTTTGTCGTTTCCCTACTTTTCTTCCACCAATCCTCCAATCGCCTCTTACTGATGTCTATTGCGGACCTGTTTGCTTTACCACTGCTCCCGCTGAACCCAAGGGCTTCAAGGAGGCCAGTGGTGCCTAAATCGACCGCTGGGTAGACGTCCTCACATTCTAATAAAATATGTTCCGTCGTTTCCCTAGCTTTACCGCAGCAAGCACATGTTTCTTCTTCATTCTTATATCTCGCTTTATAGGTGCGTGTTCTAAGGCATCCCGATCTCGCTTCGAAAAGTAATGAGCTTCCCTTTGAGTTATCATAAATGGTTTCTTTCCTAATTTCGTTTTTTCCCCTTAAGTAGTTACTCATGGCAGGTTTCTTTTCCATTGCCGCCACCCATGAGATTAATTCAGCCTCTCTGACTTTCCGCTTGACCTTCTTTGTTGCTGTGTTGCCCACCCCACAGGCCGCATACTTGCTGGTAAGCTTCCTAGTTCTTTTCCTCCACTGTGAATCAATGTTTTGCCTGTACAGATACCTGAACACTCTCCCAGCCCATTTACTTTCCTCCATATTCCTCAGCCGTTCTTCGTACTCAATTTTACTGCGGGCTTCCCTAACTTCAAAACTAGTCCAGCCCATATCCCCTTGCACAGATGTTGCGCGAGCGCGCGACACCACGCGCAGCGCGGCGTGGTTTCGCGAAAGATGTAAACAAGAGAGGAGGGTGGCCCAGAAGGCGGAGCATCGCCATGAGCAACGCCAAATTCTGGCTTCACTTTTGCTTCACAAAGAGTGACGTCAGGGCCTCTCCTTAGTTTCCTTCCTCCGTGGATCGCGGCGACCAACAGCAGTTGCAACCATAGAATTTATATATGATGATTATGAAGGAGGAAAGAGACGCTTAATTTCTGCAGCCCATCAATATTAAGAAACTCTATGGTTGAAACCATAGAGTTTCTCACTATATGGTTGCAACCGTGCAACTGTCCAAGCCTTACGTAAAAACACATTTATTATAAGTTACCTACAAAATCCTTATTAGACTAAAACTAGAATATGTATCACCTATTTGGAACCTATTATAAGTTATTTTGCTAAAGTTCACATTTACGAAAAAAAAAAAAAAAATCAGACGACCCTAATTGCGTTTTAATATTTCATACCGCACCTAGATTAGCCAAGTCAAAACAAGTTGGGTTCGGTCGCAACCGGCATATACAGCGTCTGTCCAGTCTGTCCTGTCCGTCCGTTCTATTCTGTTGAATAAGAAAAGATGTGTGGTGTGGAACAAGTGAAACTCAGTTGGTTGAGTGCGATTTCGGATCTATGTTGTCGAAGTTGTCATAATCTGAAATAATCTGCTAGCGAACGCGTTTTCATTGACGTTTCGTAGAGATACATCTGAATTGTCCGGCGAAATGCGCAAGTGCAGCCGACGAACTCGGTGTACTTGCGGTCAAGGAGGTAGCAATACTGCCATTCAATTCTTTTCGATTTCGCGGACGTAATTTTGACTCGCATCTCCTGGATGAGCCTCAAGTTCGCTCATCAGTTTCGTTGAGTGCGCGTTGCTCTTAGCTTCAGCCGGGACATCTTCGTGACTGTAAAAGATGCGCCATAGGTGGTGTCGTATGTTTCTGGGACTCATATGCGTAAACTTTTTCTCGGTGTTTATTATGTGGATATATCTCGACAGCAAGTGCCCGTGCTACGAGGCATCTCGAGAAGGCGGCGACGTCAGAGCCACCGGGGAGGCAGCCCGGCAACATCAGCGCTCGTTCGCCGCGCCTCAGGGCGATCACGACTACAGTGCCGGGGGAGCTTTGAAGATGCGCAACGCGGCTCCCCTCGACGACATCTACGACCTGCCGAACTCCCTCGTTACTCTCGTGGTGCGCGAGTTCGAATTCTATGAGCACGACCTAGTGGAGACTGTTCGCTCTTTCCACACAGTGTTTCCGCGCATGCCGATCGTGCTGTTTGCAGACGACGTGCCGTATCCGCCTCTGAGGTTTCCCCGGGACGAATTCGGCCCGAACGTGACCGTCGTCCCACTCTCCAGGGATCCAGGCCGCTACCCCAACGCTACGCGGTTGGAAAACTACGTTAAGACGGACTTGGTGCTGTTCGTACCCGATTCCGTGCGCATGACGCAGCCAGCCATCGTCACTACCATGATCAAACGCATCTTTAAGAACCCGCGCCTCATGGTGGCCGTTCGAATCGCGGGAGAGATGCGACGCTGCCTGAACCTGGACGTGAACTTGCGCGAGTGGACGCTGGTGTATCGCAAGGCGCCGCGCACGGCCGAGTCTCATTGCGATGCGTTTGGAGGCCGGCATCTGCTCATGGTCAAGTCCGAACTGTTGCTGTCGCTCAGCGAGCCGCTCGTGCGCCCGTTCCCTGAGGCGCTGTACGTACAGACAGCGCTCAGAGACGTGAAGGTAACTGATATGTTTACGTTGCATTGATTTGCTGAGTCAAGCGTGTTGTTAATTCCCGTCGCCAAAAATGAAACAAGGCGTATATGAACTGCTGGCGATCCGTTGCGCATTTCCTGCTTATTTTCTACACTGTCATTGAAGTTATTAGTGTTGTTTAGGTCGAATTACTGCAAGCTCTTACGGCCGCAGCGCCCTACTGCCGCTTACTGCATGCCACAAGGATTGTGATTAATTATTTTGTGCGTACTGTACATTTCTTAGCAGTAAGAAGAGGCCTTTAATTTATTTCGCTCTTTTATTAGACCATTAACTTGGCCCATCTGCATATTGTTTCCATACAGATTGAAATCGTCGACAGCCTAGTTGCCCAGAATGGCCGCCCGCTCTTCACAACAGAGCATAATCGAGAGAAACTGCGTGCAGCCACTGCAAGTCGTCGATCACAGCTCTACACCAACTTTGGCGTGAAAAAAGTTCACCAGCCCGGTGGGGAAGTCACGTGGCATGGCTGCAAGCGGGAGACCTCTCGTTGCTTTGGCACTGTGGTAGATGAGACGCCGGACTACCTGTACAAGGGGCGCTGGACACCACCGTGTTGCCTGGAAAACTTGCGTCGCACAGCCAGGCATGTCTTTGCCATTCTGGAAAGGTGCAAGACCCGTTACTGGCTAGAAGGCGGTAGCCTCCTCGGTGCTGCCAGAAATCACGACATCATTCCATGGGACTACGACATTGACATTGGTGTGTATAGCGATGATGTGCAGCGCTGTGAGTGGCTGCGAAACTCTCAAAAAGGTTCTGTGATTGATGCTGATGGCTATGTGTGGGAGAAGGCCACAGAGGGAGACTTTGTTCGTGTTCAGTACAGCAGCACCAATCGAGTGCATGTGGACATCTTTCCCTTTTACTCCCGAAACGGTGTCATGACTAAAGACACGTGGTTCAAGAGCCATCCGCAAGACAGGGAGTTCCCAGAGCACTTTCTGAAGCCTCTATCTACTATCCTCTTTGTAGGAGTGTTTGCATCAGCACCCAACAACATCACTCAGTTTCTGGAGCTGAAATTTGGGAAAGGTGCTGTAGGGAAGCCAGAGTATCCAAACCCAGCTTTGTTGGCCTATCCGAAAAGCACTGGTGCTTAGCGTTGGACTAGAGCAATTGGTATGTGGAATTCAAAACATGGTGATAATAGTCTCCATAGCAATTTGTTGCAACGTTTCTGCTTAATTATTGTAGAGCATAACATTGTGCATTTTCAACTTTTTTGTCCTTTTGGATTCTTGTAGGCTTCAGCAAACTCGGTGCAGTGCTTTGCCTTCATAGGCATAATGACATAATATCAGGCATTTTATCAATCTCTGATTTACTCTTGCTTTGCTCAGAGTTTGTTTTCCTTTGTGGAACCTTTAGAATGTTTTGTAAGTCAGCAGCCACTGCAGAGCGAACCTTTTAAAACAGAAAATACATATTTAAAAGGCTAAATATAAGATTTGCTGTGGCATTCCGTCCTCATTGCTGCCATTGTGTCATTATATCCTCATTGCTGTTTTTAAAAAGAAATAGGCAGTCACTGACCATGTGTTATGATATGGCGATGTTTTGAAATCTGTGCGATATCTACGATCACAGCTTTGTTCTTAATTTGCTGCATCCCTGATAATTACACACTCCTTTATGACTTTCCTATGTTCCTGTTTGATACACAGTTGAATTTCGTTACTGAAGTCTCATCCACATGAAAATACCTTCGTCATATCTGATATTTGTTACTCGATATTGGTGATAAACGTATTAGATTTACTTTGTTATATCCAATAATTTGGTATATGTGTTTAGTACATCAAGGTTGGACTCTGTGTTTCTAAAGTTGTGCTTTCTTTTTGCCCAGTTTGTTTGTATGGTATGGTACAACTAATGCGCTTTATCCAGATGGATCATCACGCAGGCACAGGGTCATCCTGTTGGGGAGTGTGTTAATTGCCACATACCACACCCCCTACTCCTTTTGTTCTGTTGGTTATAAGAAAAAGTGGTCTCTTTAATTGTTTTGTGCAGTGTGTGTCATATCGCCACCACTGACGTCGTAAACACCATCTGGCAAACAAAGGGGCAAACTTGTGCGGAGCGCGCATAACATAATCAAACCAGGCTGAGAGTTGGGCAGGAACTGATTTTAATAAACACAGTCCGAGTATATATGGAGCTCCGTGCACTACATGGTTGCATGACTGATGGAGGCGCACTTCACCATCCACTGAAGAACTAAAAACATTGATTGAGAGGTCAGAGACTTGACTCAGAGATCTGTAACACCACAGTGTGAATAGTGGAAGACCTGACTTAAAAGTGAACTCCAAGGGTTGGTAGTTATCCCAACAAACAGCTTGCCCACCCAAAAGCTCATTCAAGTGAAACATGAATGCATACACTTTCTAAGCACACTGGGACATTGCATCTGTTTGCCAATATGATTAGGTTGTTCAAGTGATGTTCAAGCAAGTGATATTTCATTGTATTTGACCGTCATGTTTAGCCAGGTACTACACTCACTGGTTGTGTGACCAAAATGTGTTTTTGGAACCACTTTATTGCAGGTGGTAATAGCAGGCAAAACTATATTAGTGCATCATGTAGTAGGTCGGAAGCCATTTTTGCCTAGCATTTTTTTTTATTGTGTTCAGAACTATGGGTTCAGTCAGTTTATTGCATATTTTTGTCAGACAGGGCTAATAATTTTAAGAGAATGCATATCATTTACTTTTTATAGCGAACATTTACCTCAAGTTTTGCATTTCCATGATCAGTGCTGTAACCAGAAGCTTTATTCAGTCAGTCAGTCAAGAACTTTATTGAAGTCCTGAGGAGTTTCAAGCCGTTGGAGATCCCACGCGAAGAACTCCTCCGGCCAAAACCGTAGGCGACGCCCAAGTCGGGACGGGAACGTGGTGACGCGCAAGAAAGATTTGTTCAGCCTGCTAATAACCTGTTTCAATTTCTCAAGAGGGTGTTACAAAATTTTAAGAAGAGCTATGCCACCGAAACAAACTTTATGGCTATGCCTGCAGCCATGATCATGTACAGAAAACAGAAGTGCTGAGTTGCATGTTTTCAGGCACGGCATTGCAATTAGACTGGTACATAAAGCAGCTTTAATACTCGATTTGTTGCAGGAAACTTAAGGAGTACTGACATGGCAACTTTTATATCATTTTTTTTTGTCTTAAATGAAGGTTCAAATCCTCTAAACCTTGGCAAAAATAATGGCAAGTACCAGAGTGGCCTGACCAGAGTGTCCTGACTAATTTAACGCAATACTTGTTTCTGTGAAGCAGTTTCAGTTTTGATACTGAGGAGGTGGATGCGTCATGATATCATGACACACCGACTTGCTTCGTTCCCGTGATCGCTACAGCTGCAAAATGTGAGCAGAGCCTGGAGGAACACACACAGCACTCTTCTGTTTAGATCGGCAACGCCATCATATTTAACTTTATTGATACACAACGTTAGCAAATTTGCCATGACGTCATGTTGATGTCAGGTCTGCCATTGCGAGATGACTGTGGCTTCAAGTTAAAATGTATCTTCAACCTTTGTACTTGCTAAATGTGGTCATATTGTGCAAGAGAAATGTGTGGTTGGGTATATACAACTTTGAAAATATGTCAGTACTCCTTTAAGCTTTCATATATTTCTCTACTGAGGGGAAATGTGAAGCTGGTATGTTACTTATCTGGAATTGCACAAAGCTCAATTGCACAAGTTTTACCATGGATGGAGACTTTGTTAGCCAAAAATGGGTGGAAAAAAAAAAAAAGGCTGGTGGCGCCATCTTGAAATTCTCACAAAAGCTGCCTGTGACATCATAAAGTTTGCCAGCATATCTTCACTGCTCATTAACTCGAAATCAATAAACAAATTTCAATTCCGATGGGGGGCCCAATGCAAAAGCATTCATGCACTAAAATTTGGGTGCTAAATAAGGAACCCTAGAGGCTCAAATTTTTTTTACTTTAGCTTTTTTGTATCGATTTCGCAGTTAATTTGTTTTCACCTTAACACCTTTACTGCTGTGATCAATCTCGAAAAAAATTTTAAAGTTAAAAAGAAACAGTGAAAGTCATTGTGTATTATTTTCTTGTCGAAATTACAAGAAACTGAACACGTACACATGTGCAAAAATTGCCAAAAATTCACAACGAGTTAACGTATCATCGGCACCAGAGGATACTCATTGTGATGGTGGTTTATTTCGTCAGTGGCAGTTAAGGGGTTAAGGGCCCAAAGGCATTGAACAATGGAGGGCCCAATTACGTGTGAAAGTAGTAACTGTAAAAACTTGGTAAAAAATCATGATTAAAAAAAAAACACTGTGAAGTGCCTATAGTCGTAAATACCAAGCACAATGGTGTTCCCAGCATTGAAAACACATTGCATAGAGGAAATACAAAAGGCACAAAAGTAAGGGTAACGAAGAAAAATGTGTAGTATAGGTTGGTGCTTCAACTGCAATGGCAAACAAACAACACAAGGCATGTTCTAATGGGGAATACATAACACGTAAAAAAAGAAAGTTTTGTGTAGATTGGCTCTAAGTCACATTTGGTTAGTAAGGTAGATGTTTACTTTTTTGCAGAATTTTATGTGGTCTGTAGACATCCCAATGCTGTTTGGTAAGCTATTCCAAAGGTTTATAGCATCTCAAAAAAATTAGCTTTGCAAATTAGACGTGGGGCTTCAGATGTGTGGTATAGAAAGCTTGTGACTGGTACACAAAGGTGTCCTTAAAGGTTGTTCTAGTAGCAGGTTCTGAGTCTTTGGGTTATAATAGAAGGCATGTAAAAGGCATAGTCCTGAGATGATGCGGCATGAGACGAGGGTTGTTTGTTCTAGTGATAAATTTAATAGTGTGATACTGGTATCCTTTGCATAGTTTGATGTTATAAAACATGCAGTATGGTTCTGAATCGTTTATTAGTCAGTCGTGAAGTAAGGCTGTCATGGATGCTAGACAGATGATGCATACTGCAATTTCGGTCAACTGAACATTGTGTAGGCTAGTTCTTACTTCAGGAGATGCATCTTTCAGATTGCGTCTTAGATAGCTAAGTCCGCGTGAGGCACTTGAGCACATGGATTCTCTGCAGGATGTCCATGTTAAAGATGGGATTATGTGCAAGCCAAAGTATTTGTACGATTCTGCACAGTTGTTTAGAACTGATTTTATGTAATAATTGTTCAGGCTAATCGAGCTTTCTGATTGAGTTTGAGTTCAGATATATTGCTGTTACACTTGTTGACCTGCAGATTTCTGGGATATTACATGTTGTTAAACGTTTATTTCTTTCTTTTTCAGTAAAGTGTTATAAGCAAAGATTTCTAATTTCCAACATGGTAGCTTCTGCTCTTTCTTTTTTTCCGAAAAAAGTTTTCTTTTCTGTATCCCATCAGGCATCAGTTATAGTATTTACATTAATCAGATAGTATTTGCTCTGTTTATGTGAGCAGTATCCCCACAGCACTGTTAATGCTTCCTGTTACTGGAATACTCCAAGTTTTCAGTTCATTTCATACTACTGAACTACTGTTGCGTCTTGTGTCATAGCATTGCTGTGTACTTAGCGGAATTTCTAGCATTATGAATACTTAAAGAACAATTTTTGCACTGTCTTTATACGTGATAAGGTTAAAAACTTGTGCTCTGTGGTGTGGGCTTGGGGTCACAGACCTTTTACCTGAACTGCAAGTGATTTTCTGAGCATTGCTTATTATTGCATTTAAACAAAACTTTGTTTCACGTCTCTGATTTATTTGTTTTTACGTTGCAGATGCACTTTGTGTGCACTGCGCACCTGTATTTTTGTTGGAGTACGTATTTGTACGTGCATGTGCCATTTTTAATATTTAATGATGTGTAAGCATTTAAGTTCAATTGCAGTGCCAATTGTGCCCCTGCGCAAACTCTTAATGCAATACTTGAGAGTTCTTTTCTGTTAATAACTTCATAATTCATGTCTCAATTTTCTAGTCATATTGTACAATGCTCTTATGTAAAAAAAAAAATATTTACCTTCCTCTGTGAACTCTCTATGGTGTTGGTGTTGTCATTTTACCCACTACAGTGGATGTGACATTCTGCTGCTAAACACAGGCTTACGGGTTCCATTCTCAGTAGCGTTTACCGTACTCTGACATAGTAGGAAAAAAAAAAAAGAACCTTGTCCAAATTAACCCAAAGCCCCCACTACAACGTCTCATAGCCAGACCTCCACTTGGGCTGTAAAATCTCTTCAGTTAAATTTAATGTTACTGATACCGTTATATTTTATTGTTAAAAAGGAGAGACAATATGAGGGAGACTGTTAAGGGGGAGACATAATAAGATATTTAATCTTTCCAGGTTTTACGTAATGTTCTGTCATTCCTTTTCTTGTCGTGCATGTTGAATAAGCTGTGATGCAGTTTAATAGAACAAAATAAAGTCGGACATATTTGTCCACCTTTTCTGTCCACTTGAAAAATGCCATTCACCTCTCAGTGCTACGTGCTTACACATGACAAAGCCCAAGCTAAATTACTTTATGTTCTGTCGTGCCTTTCCTTTCAAGGACGTATAAGAAGGTATATGTTATAGGATAAAGGTAGCATCGTTGTGTGTTTAACTATGAGATTTCACATTCAGTTTGACAGTGTCGTTTGTTTTGTAGAAGCAGGCCTGTACAACTTTATTTATATATATAAATATATACTAAACACCAGAGCTTTAGAGAAGAAAATGGGTACAACAAAAAGAACTAAAGGAAAAAGAAACCCACGCAACGCAACAACATGCAATATGATAAAGCATTAAAAGGATTTGTTGCTTGGCAATTTGGTGCAGCTTGCTCTACATTCATTTTAATGGTGTGAAGAACAGATGCCACACAGAGAACATGACACACAGGTGCTTGTGTGTGTTGTTTCCTTTATGGTGTCTGTTCATTGTAGCATTAAAAAGAATACATTGCATGTACAATGATAAGTGCAGTTGTATTAAAAGAATATTATTCAAGCCAAACACAGTAAAAGGCAAGAACAGTCACGTACAATCTTTAGTGAAGAAATACAAACATTGACTGGCAAGAAAAAGGAAGAGATTCATTAGTCTGTTATCGATAAAATGTCAGCAATAAGGTGGTTCATGTGTAGTATGTGATGTAGATGAATAAAAATGTGTTCTTATCTGGCTAAGAAGGGATTAAACATTGTTATGGTGGTTAACATAGGAAAATAAATTGTGTGAGTATTGCGTTGCGCTCACTGGGTAACAAAACTGGTGATAAATTTTTGGAAAAAGCAAAGGCGAGAACATTTTCTGCATGGAGAAAAGGACAGCAAGGACAAAGCGGCTTCCATTACAACAATGCTAATGGTATATATAGTGTAATTAAATGGGATAAAATGATGCATTATTCTGTACCGGCTCAAGAAAAATGAGGGTGGTATGGTCAATCCTTTGAAATCTTTGACAGTCTTGCACTTATGTGCAAGACTGTCAAGATAGTCGGTTAAAAATGTTGCAGCAGGGCTTGTGCGCAGGGCAGCCGCAGTACTGGACTTTTATTCTGAACTACATTATGCACTGTTTTGTTATGCACCAATGTGATCCATGTGTAACCAACCACAAGAACACATCACATTTTGTGTTGCCATAGTTCTGAGTACTGGAGACAGTAATAACGCTCGAAATTCAGAAATTAGAAGACATGAAAAAATTTTAGAAGTGCATGGTGTGTTCTGGCTGGATCAGGGTCCGTATTCTGAAACGACTACTTTCGGCTGTACTATCGCCTTGGCCACGCCTTCACCATCGGCATGCGCTGACTGGCTGTTTTAGCAAAATTGGATGAGTTGTTTGGCTGTTTGAGCACTACGTCATCCGATTTTGCTCAACCAGCTGCTCAACCAGCCAATCAGCGCGCGCCTGACGGCGATAGTATCGCCGAAGTGGATCATTTCAAAATATGTACGGCGGTTTGGCTTTTCTCCCCCCTTAAAGCCTACGACGTCAATGTACCTTCATCTAGACCGTTCGTACGTGTCGGAGACAGTCAAGTACGTGACATTACAAGTTTAGCTGGTCCAAGGCGCAAAAGTCGTCCTCACGCAAATTGAATTTGGCGCCAATTGCCTTACCTGACGTCAGTGAAGGAGTCGCAATCAAAGGCTAGCGAAGCTAATCGTCAAAAGAAGCAATCATTACGCCGTCTTATCGGCTCAAATTGGAAGGTTTATTCAGTGCACAGCGATCATGTCTTCCTCGCACATTCACCCTTGCCTTCAGTATGCTGTCAGGTGTTCCGCGCAAGCTGTTGTCGAGGCTGCAGGCAAAGCCACCCGTCTGCAATGTGTTGATGCGATGCCTCCGTAGCTTCGCGGTTCGAAAGCGTTGATGTGGGTAGTTTAGCATAGCGAATGTTACAAAATGAGGTATTACACGTGCAACCGAAGGCTAAACGCCTCTCGCTAGCGGCCTTGGAACCATGGAAGACAGCGGGATCGACAGTGATTCCAAGACGAACAGCTGTAATGGTGGCGATCAGCCGCAGCAAGATCTACCGGTTCCTGTGAAGACATTGGATGGCTGTGAAGCGGACATGAACGAAGCAGAAGGCGCTGAGAAAGAACCACAGGCTTGTAGATTTGCATCTTTACCGTAGCTTAAGTTTGTTTGGGTGTTACCCTTCACCATTTCCTAAACCTTCGACGACGCACCACAACACACGAGGACGCTGGCAGTAACCATCTGTCCTAGTCGGCGTGTTTTCTTGTTTAATTTATTCATTAAGCATTCCTTAAAAGCCTAAAAAAAAGTAAAACATGTGCGGTCTCGTAGTGCCTAGGAGAAAAACAAATTAATTTCTTGGGTATTCACGCGACGTAACGACGACGTTTGTATTTCTTATTCATTTAATTAGACATCTAAAAATTAAGTAACGAAAACGCAGTCGCGTTTACGACTTCATTTTATTTGACCCCTGATAGTGCTTTTCGCGGTTACTCTAACAATAAGCAGACGTGTTCATTTGTCACCGCTACATCCGCGAACACGTTTGCATTTTAAGATCCTCCGAAACAAATTCATAACAGACCATCGCACGGCTGTCATCGGCGTATTACGTTTTGACATTCACGTTACATTGCCGTTCTGACGATTTGTACAGCAAACTCCTTTGTCGATTTGCCCAAAAACTACGGCCTTAAAAACTGGAGCAAACAAGCAGTGGCGAAGGCAAGATATCCAGCTAGGTTCTCATAAATTAGCTGATCTTTACGATTTACCCGTTAATGAAGGCGTCCATATGCATCTCTGCTGCGTTGCAGGAGGCACCGCCAGAAGAACCGCATAAGACGCCTCAGGAGCAGGCTGCATCAAAGTCGAGAGCCCTTCAACTTCATAGACGATTAGGTATGTCATCACATCACATGCATCATTTGACGCCTTCTCTTCAAAACGTTAAGGTAAAGAAAGCAAATTTATTGGCGGCAACACATAGTTTGTAGTGCAAAAGGTAACAGGAAAGGAAGAACAGCCGAACAAAAAGAATAACTCGTATAACTAGCTTTATTTAGTGAAAAACGTGTGCATATATTCAACGCCTTTATGCACAGATCCAAACAGCGCGACAACAGGTAATGCCTGCAACCCAAAATGCAATTGCACAGCCATATCAAGAAATTGAGACTCACTCTTGTAAAGCAACATGGAAGGCTCACTGATGCATAAGCCACCCTTCTTAATATATGCTTCAATTAGCTTCCATGCCCTCATATCATGGCTTCTTTCGAGAATGCGCATGCCCTCAAACTTAAGTGCACAGCCGCATGAGCCACACTGGAAGGGTAGGGATAAAGCAGTTCTATTCTTGATCGAGAGGACATGTTACCACGTTTGGTCATTAACACACCAGCTAGTTTGGCCAATGTGTGTCTTGCCACAGCTCAAAGGTATTTCATATACCACACCTACAATGCTGCGCAGATAGGACCTAGCGTGCTTCTTTTTGCATGTCAACTTGACCTTCTTTGTCAGAGTACGGCCATGAAACCTCAACAACTAGTTCGGTGCTGAAAACACCACAGGCACACTGTGCCTGGTTGCCATCCATTTCAGGTTGTCGGCTATCTTATGCACGTAAGACAATGCCTGCGGTCTTCTTTTGGGTGGAGTCAGGCCTACTGCCACAACCTTTCAGCCTTGACAGCTATGTACCAACTACCCCAACCTAGTTTATTTATTTATTTATTTATTTACAATACCCCTAAAGGCCCTCGAAGGAGGGTATTACATAGGGGGGGGGGTGTTACAAGAAAAGCAAGTGTACATTCAGGCACAGCATACATAAAAATAAAAGCACTTACAAGACATTTTTTCTTTCGTTCAACAAGGCAGTGTAGTCATCATAATGAACCAAGAAACCAAAAAAGAAGAAAAAAAAAGCAACGTACGTAAAAACATCAGGAGCAAGCAACAAATCACAAATGAAAAAATTATCAGGAAAACACTTAATAGAGAGTTTTAGAATAGGGGCCCCAAACGTTTTGGGGCCCCAAAGAAATAGCGTCGAAGCCACTGCGCATGCGCGAGACGCAAACTGCGTTTGGGTTTTGCGTTGGGAACGCTATTTCGCCGATTTAGCGGGAGCTCAAATAGCGTTCCCAAAAGCTTTGCGTCAACAAACATGGCAGCACCCATCGAAGCGACGGCTCTAACCTAGCACCAAACTGGGTTCGATTCGCGGTAATGCGTGAAGTTCGCAAGCTAGGAGAAGTGACTGCAGTTATCGCTTTCTCTCAACTAGCGTCTGTTGTGAAGATTGATTCATTAGATGCCGCTGATTCCGAATTCGAGTGTGGATTTTATGGCTCGTAGGCCTAACACGGCTAAGCTTGGCTGGTGAAGGCACGTAAAGTTGGTTTTGTTGCTCCAAACCACGACCTACTGTATAAAGTAGGTCGTGCTCCAAACTAAGCACAACTAATTGTTTGCTGCTTGAAGAATAACCTCTAAATTGTAATTAAACGCGAATACATGCAAGTCAAAATTACTATTCATATCATAAGATGGTATATTTTATTTAATTATTTTTAATCGTTTTTCTTAGACGCCGTAGTGGCGCTGTCAGCGCAAGACGCTATCTGCAAACGCAAATCCCTATTCTAAAACTCTTCACTCCTGCGTGCCCCAACGCTAACATCCGCAAAGCTCTTTGGGGCCCCAAAATATTGGGGCCCCTATTCTAAAACTCTCTAATAAGGAAACAACATTTTAACAGCTCATCACAGTAGTGCAAATTGTTTCCTTAAATTTGGTTATGTCAGTTTCCATGGCTATGTATGAGGGTAAATCATTCCAATCGATGATAGTGCGTGGTACGAAGGATTGAGCGAAAGTTGATGACCGACACAAAATGCGTTTCACTTTGTTAGGGTGATCGCGGCGAGGAAAGATAATCAGCGGTGACTGAAAAAAATCATCACGAAGTGAGGAATGGTGGAAAATGTTATGAAATAGTGATAAGCGAGAATGTTTTCGACGAAGGCTCAAGGATTGCAAACCGGCACGATTTTTTAAAGATGTAGCGCTGATGAATGTTGAATAATCTGAAAAAATGAATCGAGCAGCACGGTTCTGCAGGGCTTCAAGGTTAGAGGCTAGATATACCTGATGGGGATCCCAAATTGCCACAACATATTCAATTTTCGGGCGAATGATTGTGATATACGCCTGTTTTCGTACGAGTGGTGGCGCTTGCTTGAGGGTTCGTTTAAGTATTCCAAGAGTACGGTTAGCAGCTGCCAGGGTTAAATTTATATGGTGATGCCATGTTAGGTCAGACTGGAAATGAAGGCCAAGATATTTGTAGGAAGTGGAAGACTCAATCGTGCTGTTATTAATGAAGTAAGTGTTTTCAATTCGAGACTTTCGGCCGTTAAATGTCATTAACTTGGTTTTAGAGATATTAAGCGACATTAGCCATTAGCCATTAGTTCTTTGCTGGCTGCAACATAGAAGTAAAATATATCAATATATATTTTTTTTAGATGCGGCAAGGTTTATGTCTCTTTCAATTGTTGGTATATATGTCAAAGTTGCACAATTTTATTGCGAGGCACCGCAGATTTTACCGAAGGAAAGGCAAGGTGATAGAATGATGCTTTGTGCATTTTCCAGTGAGTCCACATAATCAGAGTAATTGAACTCAATTTATTCAGCAGTCAGTTGATAATGTTTTTTAAAAATTATTGTTAAAGAAATTGGATCACCAACACGAAGCACATGCACAAGTTAATTATTGGCTTCAAGCATTACACAAAAAGAAAAGATATCCATTCACCATAGCCAACGGAACACAGCATGTCAAACACCCTGTTAAACATGATAGTGCATTTAGCAGAGGGGTTGTATACGGGAATATTCAGCTGATTACAGTGAAATGGAGCAACTTTGAGCATTCAGGGGGTTCAACTTACGTGGAACACAGCATTTGTGGGTTTTAATACTTTCGCATTAAAGGCAAACTTCATCCACTTTGGATCGACAGTGATCAGCCCACATATTCTAACAGAAAATTGGGCTGATCCTGAAGGCATTGCGGTTTAACACAGCGTTTCAATGCGCTAGCTGTCACGAGGAAAGAAAGTGAGAAATTGGCAAGTGACGCCAAACATTTCCAAAGGGGGACTTTACTGCGAGAGAAGCATGTGTGTGATTGTGGCCTAATGTTCAGAGCATTCGGCTGCTGGCTGGAAGACGGATGCTTGATGCCATCAACAATCATGCATTTCTTTACAGCATTGTAAGTGGACTTCACCCGCTTTGGAAGTACCTAACAGAAAACTCGAGGTTTGTTGAGCGCACGTGAGCACATCGCAGTGTGCATGAAATCACAAGTTTGTTACAGACACAAGGTATAGAAACGTCACTTTGATAAATGAGAATGTGCAAGGTTGCCCGTTACGCATGAGCTGTCAACACATCACAATCATCGCAGCTTAAGTATGCAACAGCATACTTGGAGAAGTTGTGGTGTTAAGTTCTTGCCTAGTTCATATTTTGTTGCCACCACCGGGCAGGGGATGTATTCTCGCACGATCACTTTCGGTGATACTATTACCTTCGCGCGATATAGCACTTAACCACCCAATCAGTCATCTGATTTTGCTCAGCCAGCCAATCAGTGTGCACCTGATGGCCAAGGCTATAGTATTGCCAAACGTGATCGTCCCAGAATATGTCCTCTGGACTATGAAAAGCAAGTTGTGTGCCCCAACTTGTGTACCGTGACTGAAGGGGATATCAGACAAAAGGCGGGTGCATACATAAATTACAGGCTTCTTGAGCACATAAACAACGTAAGGGTAAACGAAATTGTCCGGCTGCCTCTGCATTGCAGCAAGTGTGGGTGTGAACCAGTTTTTCATGACACAACCGTGCTAGGCCATGGAAAATATCAGGTTGTTAGTTGGTTGAATTAATGCGCATTATTGAAGTGGAAAAAGTGTGTGAGCATTGCCTCGAGGTACGTGGCTTGAAAAGCAATGGGACTACTCTCCCATTTCACTTGATATCTACTGTTTTTAACGTGACAGTCATCAGTCAAGCTGTTCTGAATGCATTGTCCTGCACCTGCAGAACATCGTTGTGGATGATACTTTTTCTTAGTAAATTTTAGCTGTAAGAGCATGCCTGTCTCATGGCTGCCTCGCTGCGTTTTTTGATTTTGCACTTGCTTGCTATTCATGAAAAGGTCTGCTCTTTCGAAATGAAAGCATGTCTCAGAAGAACGTGAAAAAGAAGAAAAAGAAAGAAAGATGTTCTAACAAGTAGGAAAGGCTAGTTGTGTGGTACAGAGTGAGACATTGCAAAAGGCTTAGTGGAGTGCACAGTCAGTGCAGTGTGTATAAGTGTTGCCTCCTGCTTCTCTGTTATTTGTTTATTATTACCTTTTTCTGTCTGTCTGTAGAGCAAGCAGTATCACCATCACTTCCATTAAGGAAGCTCATTCACATTTTGTTAAGTAGTGCTTATTGATTAATGCTTGATTGAGAAAGTGCTTAATTGTGCGCATCACATTGTTCTGCACTGTAAGCTGCATGTGGGGGCACAGATGCCCATAATGATTGGAAGAAAATTAATTAGGCTGAATCCAATTTTTGCTTGCTCTCTCTCTCCATGTTTGTTGTACTGACTGCTCTATTTTTGCATTTTTCTCAGAGCGGCACATACAGCAGTCAAAGAAAATTCGGCAGCAGACACGAAATGCGTGCATCGACACTCAGCCCAAAAAGACACTCCTACCACGAAGCAGGTAAAGTATGCTCACATTATAGCCCACAATAGTCATACTCTATGTCACAGTGCCCATTCAGTGCAGCTAAGCTTACCTTAGGAAGCATGGGAAACAGCAGAAAAAGAGATGTAAGTGCACTGACACTTAGAAAGACACAACACAAGCGCTATGTTGTGTCCTCCCTAGCCTTGGTCCAAATTTTTGTTGTGCCGTTGTCCATGTCTTCTTAGATGAAGCAGCTAGCCCAACATCACACCTTCTTTCAGGTAAATTATCAAATTAAATCATCAACCGAGAAAAAAATGAGGACACTTTCGCACTGTACCAACTGGAACTGTGCAGGAAGGGGATGAAAGAAGAGACAGACAACACAAAGTCATTGGAGCAGCATTGTGTGTTCCCGTGTGCCTAATTCACTTCTTCCTTTTGGCCTGTTTCTGTACTGTTTCACTTTAGATGCAAGACAAACTAACACAGCCCTTCTGAATTCTCTTGTGTTTCTCCAAGATGTTTGAAAGTGCAGTTACCTTGTCTGCAGATACAAACAGTGCTTGCGCTGCATATGGCAGGGTCCAGGGTCTGTGTTCTTGATTGCTTAACTTTCACACCATTGACAATATCTATTGGCACTCCAATACCAGAGGTCTAACCTCCATCAAGGTGTACCAAACAGGTTCCCCCACAGTGCTGCCATTTCTTTCTTCATACAGGCATATTACTAAAATAGTATAGAAATTGGCTTCGAACTTGCTAAAAAGATTTTTCCGTGGAGAATTTCAGGAAGAAAGATCAGTCATGGTAAACTTGTCTTTAACTATTTCTTTCATATGTCTTGTGCATTATGCTTTCCGTTTTCAATATGCCTGAACAACTGGCCTAAAGGAACACCCTTCTAAAGTTTATAGATCTGTTTGTCAAAAAACTGAGACTTGTTTTTTTTTTTTTTATTATTGCGCGATAAAACAGCATCAAAATTACATAGTGCACTGATACTTTTTTATTTTATTTTTTTCTCACATGAACAGGCTTCCTGTGCC
This sequence comes from Dermacentor andersoni, assembly GCF_023375885.2. Classification (NCBI taxonomy): domain Eukaryota; kingdom Metazoa; phylum Arthropoda; class Arachnida; order Ixodida; family Ixodidae; genus Dermacentor; species Dermacentor andersoni. The sequence continues at coordinate 77,495,545 of NC_092815.1, read as the reverse complement.
CAACAAAGGCCAAGGGTCAACTGCTCAGCCATCAGGAGACACTGAGCCTTTGGTTACATGGAAGTCTGACAGGTGAATGGGCTCTGTTGTCACTTCTGTGAAGTCTTTACAACCCAAGTTTTGGCCATTTTAGCTTCAGTCAGTGGGCTTTGACCATAAATGTGCTTTGGAGTGTTAGCACTTGCACTGTGCACTCACTAGTGAATGTATAACAGCAGGACCTCACTGAAGGCCCAACTGCAACAAAACATAATTGGCCCTTGCGCCATAACAAGCCATACATCGTCATCAAAATTACAATCACTTGTTTACAAATGACTGGTGCTATATAACATTCAAGCAATCTTGATAAAGCTGCAGGGCTAATGATTTTCTAACTTTCTCATTAAGAACCTTTAAATCGCACATAAGCAGATGATGTGTGCACCTGGTGCTTAGTGGTTATGATGCAAATCACAGCACGTTGCCTCTGAGATTTTCAGTGTGCCGTGAGTTTGCTGCGCTCTTAACCTTCTGGGTTCTGTTTCATTTACATTAATCAATAATGGCCATGTTCTTCCAGTTTCTATATTCATTGTTGCAAGCTATTTGTGACATGTCGACTCTTACTTCAAACAAAGTTTTGTACTGAGACTGCTCTATATATACACTTTCTGAAACTAGCCTTCTTATGCAGCCAAAGTTTGATTGGAGTTGGCCATTTATGTATTAATGTAAAGCATTCTTCGGCTCCTCCTAGGAACTTTGAAGTTAATTCTCGTCTTGTCTTGTTTTCGGTCTCTTCTATAAAAAGAAAATTCAAGTTTGCTATAGTTTTCCTATAGTTTCCTATAACACAGCAGTCCGATGCTATATCTGTTAGGCTATGATTGTGTGCATCAACGTACCTAGGGCCCCCCCCCCCCAACCCTGAAATTAAGCGGCATACCCCCCCCTGCCTGCCTACTCCACCACTCCTCACACACATTCATAACGCGCTGACAAATCAATCTATTCGGTGGTCAACATTTTGCTCCTTTACAGCGAGAGCTGTATATGGCTAACCTTACATAGTTTTTTCCCCATCCGTCAACAGAAAAAATCTTCATGTGGGTTGATCCTGGTGACAGTGAAAAAAGGGACGAAGCTGAATGGCACATACCCCTGTGGGCTCAGGAACCTGTAACGCGCCCTTCGAAACCTTCGGGATGGGCCCACGTATGGAGAGTGCTTAACGCCTGCTTAACCTCCGCCATGGGTCAGCCTGGCATTGCACTACTTTTGGATGGACCCACGTATACGAAGTGCTCAACGCCTGTTTCACCTCCGCCGAGAGTGCGCCTGGTATTGCACTACCTTAGGGTTCGGCCAACATAGGGGGAGTGCTTAATGCCTGTTTACGCTTCACCTCCTTAGCGGGTCGGCCCGGCATTGCGCTACCGTTGGGCCGACCCGCGGCGGAGGTGAAGCACTTTGCTTTTCGTTTGAGAGCTTTGACTTTCATCAGCTCTTGTTGCCATTCCATCTTCACAGAGTGGAATGGTAGTCAATTTTTTCACTCCTTTTGGATGGCGGTAGCTATCGGCATCTCCTGGGGTGTGAAGGCCAGCTTTCTCATCGATTCGGTGCCCGTGCAATGAACTCGAGATGAGTTTAGTTGTCACCATCTATTCAACGATCATGCGCATCATTGTTGCTTTGTTAGTTCAACCTTTGTTTAGACTGATCCAGGGACCAGGAAAGGGATTCGGTTCATAGTCAGCTGGTCTGTATGCTCGTGAAACGAGTTGCAGCCGGAGAAAATGCCAGTTGCGTTAAACTTTACCTTTTGCTTCATTATTTCCTCGAGTGACGGCTCGCCACGACGCTAGCAGATACACCCGTGATATGGGTTAGATAGGGTAAAAAAATAAAATAATTCAAAACAGCATCCATCATCAGACCCTGCAATAACTGTTAAAACCATAAGCAGTATGATTGTTACCCATTACCTCGTCTGGCTGTTCCTTAGTTGTACAGCACTTTTCGTGCAAAATTGGCAACCGGAAAGAAGTGCCGCAAGGAGTTGAGAAATTAAGCGATCTACTAAGGGAGAGAGTCAAGGCAACAGCCAATCAGGAAGGAAAAGCAAAAATTAACAAATTTAACCATTGTTCATGAAAATATTTATGGATGAACATCTCTTTATTTAAAAAGGAAGTAGAGAAAACGCTGCCGGAAGTGGAGAATGATTCCGTGTGTTTTGGATTGAGCTTCTACAGCTATCAGTGGAGCCGCCTGACATAGCCACTTCTCTGCTGTGCTAATGTGAGTGTTTCTTTAACCTTCCGCGGTGTGCGCAGTACGTCTAGAACTGCAGCGTCCTGCACTCTACGCAGTTGTACGGGACTGGTGACCACGCATCGTTAGGCAACTTCCCAAATAACAACATGAGTCTGTTTTGGCACTTAAATTGGTAGAGCAGTAAATGAGGGATCCAAAATAACTGCAATTGTTCCGCAAACATATATATTTCTCTATAATTCTTCCAGGGCTAAATAAGAAAGCTGTACTAGAAATCTTTATTTTATACTTTCCCTTGTTTACTTGTTCTTGGCACCGTTCTTCCTGCGCTTCTGTCATGCGTGAGTCCATTTGATGTGGCTCCTTGCTTGCCAAGTAAAGGAGAGGTGTATCTCACAGGCATACCTGTGAGGTACACCTTATTTCTATTCTCTTCCGCGGGTTTACGTATGCTTATGGCGAATTGTGGGTATTATTCACATTTGTACTAGTAAAGCTACCTCCCCCCATCTCATTTGCATAGAAAGAGTTACCTTGGGTTGCCCCCCCTCCCCCCGAAAAAGAAATCCTGGGTACGTGCCTGGTGTTCTCGTGCCAATGCCAACTAGCTCTTTGATACAACTGGCGTGTGCGTCATGTCACATAGCACGAGTCCCTGCATCAGTTTACCTCTGTCCTTCCCGTGCATCATGGCAGGTAGCTCTTTCAGGCTGTGTGTTAGACTGTGCCGCAGGCACGTACCCAGGGGGGGGGGCGGGTGGGCCCGGGCCCCCCCCCGAAATCAAGTGGCATACCCCCCCCCCCCCCCCCTCCCCACCCACGCCACCACGGCTCACACATTTCTAAAGCGCCGCCAGATCAATGTTGAGACTTGGCAGCTGTTCATCGGTCAGTATTATGCAGCCTTCACTCCTTTTAGATGGCGGTAGTTATCGGCATCTCTTGTAATATGCAGGACAGTTTTCTCATAGATTCCGCACCCGCGCGATTAACTCGAGATGCGTTCAGTTGTCACCATCTATTCAACCGTCACGCGCATAGCTGTTGATTTTGTTAGTTCAACCTTCTTTGTTTAGGCTGATCCTGGGACCTGGAGAAGGATGCGGCTGTTACTCAGCTGGTCTGTACTCTCATGGAACGAGTTGCTGCCGGAGAAAACGCCAATTGCGTTTAACTTCTCCCTTTGCTTCATTATTTCCTTGAGTTACGGCTCGCCGCGACGCTGGCAGATGGTCGGAGCCATATACACGTGATATGGGTTATATAAGGTGGGGAAATAAAATAATGTGAAAGAGCGTCCATCATGAAACCCTGCGATGACCCTTAAACCCATAAGCAAGATGACTGTCGCCCGTTACCTCGTCTGTTTTTCCCTAATTGTATAGCACTTTTCGTGCAAAATTGGCAACCGGAAACAAAAATCGCAAGGAGTTGAGAAATTAAGCGATCTACGAAGGGAGAGAGCCATGGCAACAACCAAACTGCAAGCAAAAGCGAATAATAAAAAAGTTAACCGTTGTTCATGAGAATATTTATGGATCAACATCTTTTTATTTAAAAAGGAAGTAGAGAAAACGCCGCCGCCGGAAGTGGAGAACAATTACTTGTTTTGAATGACGCTTCTACAGTTATCGGTCGAACCACCTCACGTAGCCGCTTCTCTGCTGTGCTTATGTGGGTGTTTTTCTAACCTTTCGCGGTGAGCGCAGTACTTCTAGAATCGCAGAGTCCTGCGCTCTACGCGGTTGTATGGGACTGGCGGCCGCACAGCGTTACGCAATTCGCGGAACTGTCAAAACTGATCAACAAGGCGAAAATAAGTGATATTCGAAACTATAACATGAGAAAGACTGAAGAAGCCGTAAAAAAAATTAACGCAGCCTGAAATCAGTAAAAAGGAAACCTGGCATAGGACAAACCGTGATATATGCACTAAAGGATAAGGATAATATCATCAGCAATCCCGAAGATATAGTAAAAGCAGCGGAAAAATTCTAAGCTGACCTGTATACAGTACCCAGAGGAGTCACGATACCTCACTTAGAAACAGTAATGAAAAGGATACAGAAACTCTCCTATAACTAGCGATGAGGTCAGAAGAGCCCTGCAAGACATGAAACGATGAAGAGCGGGAGGAGAAGGTGGAATAACAGTCGATTTAATCAAAGATGGAGGAGACATAATGCTTGGAAAACTGGCGGCTCTTTATACGAAGTGTCTATCGACTGCAAGGGTCCCAGAAAACTGGAAGAATGCAGACATTATACTAATCCACAAAAAAGGAGACGTTAAATAATAGAAAAATTATAGGACCATTAGCTTGCTCCCAGTATTATATAACATATTTACCAAGATAATCTCCAATAGAATAAGGGCAACACTGGATTTTGTCAACCAAGGGAACAGGCTGGTTTCAGGAAGAGATACTTTACAATGGATCACATCCATGTCATCAATCAGGTTATCGCCAAATCTGCAGAGTACAATAAGCATCTCCATGTGGCTTACATAGATTACGAAAATGCATTTGATTCAGTAGAGATACCAGCAGTCATAGAGGCACTACGTAATCAAGGAGTACAGAACGCTTACGTAAAAAGCTTGGAAAATATTGCTACATGCGTGTGGTATTTGTTTGTTTGAACGAGGCGCGTGGGCGCCATCACTCCAAAAAAGAGGAGGAAGAACGAACTGGGCTCGCGCTGTGAATCTAACCGGTCAGCGCTGCAACCGTTGTTGTAAATATAATCTGTAAATAGTTTCTCGTCTTACTGACTCGTCCTTCGCGTAAGAATATCTACAGAGGTTCTACAGCTACCTTAATTCTACACAAGAAAAGCAGGGAGATACCTATAGAGAAAGGGGTCAGACAGGGAGACACAATTTCTCCAAAGCTATTCACTGCGTGCTTAGAAGAATTCAAGCTATTAAACTAGGAAGGCTTAGGAGCAAAGATCGATGGCAAATATCTCAGCAACCTTCGGTTTGCGGATGACATTGTTCTATTCAACAACAATGCAGACGAATTAAAACAAATTATTGGAGACCTTAACAGAGAGAGTGTAAGAGTGGGGTTGAATATTAATATGCAGAAGATGAAGATAATGATAAATAGCCGGACAAAGGAACAAGAGATCAGGATCGCCAGTTGGCCACTAGAGACTGTGAAGGAGTACGTTTACCTAGGTCAATTAATCACAGGGAACCCTGATCATGAGAAGGAAATTCACAGAAGAATAAAAATAGGTTGGATCGCATACGGCAGACATTGCCAGCTCCTGACTGGAAGCTTACCATTATTATTGAAAAGTAAGGTGTGCAATCAGTGCATTTTGCCAGTGCTGACATATGGGGCAGAGACTTGAGAGCAAGTTAAGGACCGCGCAAAGAGCGATCGAACGAAGATTGCTAGGCATAAAAAGAGAGCGGTTTGGATCAGAGAGCGAACGGGTATAGACGATATTGTAGTTGACATCAAGAGGAAAAAATGTAGCTGGGCAGGTCATGTAATGCGCCGGTTAGATAACCGTTGGACCATTAGGGTTACAGAATGGGTACCAAGAGAAGGGAAACGCAGTCGAGGACGACAGAAGACTAAGTAGAGCGATGAAATTAGGAAATTCGCAGGTGCTAGTTGGAATCGATTGGCGCAGGACAGGGGTAATTGGAGATCGCAGGGAGAGGCCTTCGTCCTGCAGTGGACATAAAACAGGCTGATGATGATGATGATGATGATGGAGGTGGTGGGCCCCCCCCGAAAAAAAATCCTGGGTACGTGCCTGCTGTGCCGTCAGGATCAGCCCACATTCCCCAGTCGTTTTCTCGTAGCAGATAATGCTATGAAGACGCTGTGCGACATTATACGGTCTTCGAGATCAGCCCTGGCTGTAATGGAACAGGTTTTAGTGTTTCTTTACCAGAGTTAACTCAAAACTTCCATCATACTGTCGTCATTTTGCATCTGTCGCTACACACAGGCTCATGCCACACACAGAATTGCTTGCTTTACGTAAATATGTTGGTCCATCTGGTAACACGTTGAAGGACTCTGAATGATGCTGGACAGTCACCTACCCACAAAATGGTTTGCATAACATCTGAGTCCCGCAGTACATGAGATCTGCATAATTTTTTCCCCAGTTATAATGCTGCAGCAGGCCAGTCCATGTAAAGCTAATAGCATGATTTACACTATATGCTTCCTTTTTGGGTGTGACATTTTTATACTGAATATGCTAGAGGGAAGCTAAGTCAGTGGGTCTCAGTTTTGAGTGAGAGAGTCCTCCAGATCTGGTTCATCAATTAGTATACATGAAAAGCTTGTTTGATTTTTATTCAGCTGGCCATTTAAATGAAAACCATGTTTTCTGTCATTTCATTACAGTGAAGAGGATTTCGAATTTCAGCCCACTTCTAAGGCAGCTGCCCGTGAAATCACTCAACAGCTGATTAGAGATGGGTATGATCTTGACCTGACCCCTGACGATGATGATCTGGACCTTATTCCACCAAAACCACTGACTCAGAGGTGTTCCTGCTGCAACCCATCTCAGACATGCTCCATTATGTGACCAGCTGTTGTTAATTTGCTGACAGGATTATTTCTATGTGGAAAAGACAATCTTTTTTTGAAAGGAGGCCATGGGGTACAGGTGTGAATGGATTGACTGTCCGGTTTAACATTCCATATTTTTTTTCTGCTGCTGCTGCCACTAGCTACATTCGTGTTGTTGCAACAGCTATAGTGGATGAACTTGTGATGTACCGTGATGATTGTTGCATGAAATTGCACAAAACTCTAAATTTTATTTGCTGCCTTCCTCCTAGTCACCAGGGGATGCTTAAAATCTCAAAGCTGTTATTAGATGATTCCACAATGTTCAGTGGCAGGCATTGTGTGAGCCTCATTTCTTTTAACTGCCCTCCACTTGCCAAGGGTGTGCTTCAAGTTTTTGGACCCTGCCTCCTGAACTGGCTCATAATGTGCAATTTATTTAATTGCAAAAAATTGTGGAATCTCTCCATTTGCAATTCTGTATATAATGCCCACTATGCTTTACTAAGACATAAAATTCTACTATATGTGCTGTGATACATTTGTTCAGCATTGCACTTGAATAATGGTATTGCACGGAAGATTGGGCAGTAGAAGAACCTCGCTTGTTATAAGGGCGACCTATGTCTGTGGCCGTATGGCACATCCTCACGCCCACAATTTTAGATTGCGTAGCAAATTGGTCGCAAATTTTGCCACCAGAGGGAATGACACAATGATGCATTAATTTTTAGGAGCCGATAAGGTGATTTGTGCCACGTTACTGAAGTGCTTATAGCCCTGCACAGCTAAATTCGAATCGGAGAGTAGTATTAGAGTCACATGGATGTGAAACCTTTGTCAGCAGTTTTTATGAGACAAAGGCTTTCTATTTTGCATCAGTCTTTCCAATTACCTTTGAACACATGAACCAAGTTGTCGGGTAGCACAGGCTAAGCTGAAACATTTTGCATTTTACTCCCGATTTCTGCTGTAGTCAAGGTTGTGTGTGTTAGTCAAGGCATCATCGTGGCGGAATCTTCACAGTGCCAGCATTGTTTAATGTTAGTAGAAAACATTTCAGTGCCAAAACAATTTTTACACCAAAACTAAAATATTGCTTGATGCTCCTTTCTTGCCCTTAGTAGTGCCATGTAAGTTTAGCGAGTGATTTCCTATGTGGACATCAGACTGTTTGAACTCAACTATATTTTGATTTTGATTTGACATTTAAGTCAAGTGGCACACGAAATTATGTGCTTTAAATATTTGATGCTGGAACCCGCACTGCTAGTTTGAGAAAGCAAAGTTTATCCTCATTATTCTGCTACAATTGTGCTTGAATTGAATAATCTGCACTTCCTTAAAACCATGCATTTATCGATATTTGGTACTCACGAAATGTTTCATGACACTCATTATGCTTGCACTTACGAGTGTTAGCCAAAAGAATGGCCCTTCACATGTGTGCATAGCAGCAAATGTCACCAGTCTTTGCCATTAGCAGTTCATTCACACATAAAAAAAATCAACCTATAGTTCTCATTACTGTAGCGATCAGTTTTACTGATCTGTGCAGAACAGCTTTGGTTATGAGAATGTAAGAGTAACTTGAAAAGTTACTCCTGGATGTGCTAAAAATTTGTAAAATGATGCGATTCTGTGTATACTCATTGCACTGGTTGTAACGACAGGATCTGTGCACGGCGCTAACATTGTTCTTATGAAGAGTCTGTTTTATTATTCTGACACTCGGTGACACTACAATTGCGAGTTGATGCTTGTGCATGGCATGCTTTGTTCATGTGAGCTTCATCAGTATTGTATTGCTTCAGAACATTTCCATTTACTCTAGTCATTGCCTTATACGCAATTTACTTGGCCACCTTGGACGCACATGTTTTTACGTAACTGTTATGCATTAAAAATGTGGTATTTCGATGTCTGGTGCTGTGAATTGTGGGGATGCTCGACTCCTACATGTTTCCTGACGTATGTCTTCCCTGCATGGCTCTCACATCTCATGTTCAGCTTCCTCACACAGTACCCACATGTGACGGGGGAAGTTGGTGTTGTAGTCATGGAGGAACGAAAATGATAGGAGGGAGCATACTGCAATGTGATTGAAGCCAACCTCGTGGCCCAACACATGTTCACATGTCAAAGTTCGCGGTTTTAGTGTTCCCGCCCTGCAGGCAGAGCCATGGCAGGGCAGATGAACAAGCGCACACCGAATAAGAACTACTGGCATAGCTACTCGGAACAAACGTCGCAGCAAATTTTGATTCTTGCTCCGTGATCTTGACCCAAGAGGTGACGTGTTGGGCCACCACTGCGGCTTCACGGAGCGTTCGCTTGCCAAGGCTGGTTGCATGACGTAATGCTCCCTCCTGTATTTTTCCTTCCTTCATGGTTGTAGTTATGCAGCTGCGATGCAAGGTGGTGTACATGTTCCTATGTGAGTGTCACTTGATGGCATTGATAACCTGGGTGCGAGCGTAACCTGCCTCCTTCTCCTTGGCTTCGCATTGTTGGCACGCTCATAGGCGTGCTCTCAGGGACTAACCTGCAGGAGGCTTCTCGTTCGGTCTTGGAGTATGGCACCGGCTCGGGCAAACACTATTGCGCACATGTGATTTCATTTGCAGAATTGCAGCTGCGAACAACTTTGGTGTAGGACACAGGCAAGCAATTCCTCAGTATCCTTGCATGGTGAGTCGAACGTCAGTTTCTCAGTGCGTCTTCATTGAGGAGCTATTCCTTGTATGTAGCTCATCTAGCGGTCTTGTTGTATAGGAGGAGCAATAAATGCTCTTTTTGTATGTTCGCACTGCTGTGGTATGTGTTCTTTTTACCAAGATCATTCCAGACCCCCATAATGTCATTGCCGACAATGGTCCCAATCCAATATGCCTATGCTGTGATAATACAGATCTTCAGGGTATCTTCAAAGGATAAAAGTGTTGCCAAAGCAAGCCTTTTCATTCGTTTGGTGCACCAATTACCTGCTCAGATGTAATTTGCTGAAGACATGTCAAGACATGTAGATGTGGCTTGAATATCAAAGCTAAAGGCTAAAAGCAAAATATAAAGTCTTGTTGACTGGCTGAACAGAAATGTTGCACACATGGTTTAGATTTTCACTTTGCCATGTGCGTGTGCAGCATGTGATATTTATGGAATAATTTGCTGCCATGGAGGGTTACACTGTCGCTAAGTGGAATGGTAATGGTAAAGTGGAATGTTTTCCATAAGGCTGTTTCTGTCATAATTAATAGCAGGAGTATGTACATACCTGTGCCTCTGAATGGACATTAAAGGCAAAAATTGAATCAATTTGGCAGTGTTTGATTATCCTTCTGGAAACCTGCCAAGATTTATGCTGGGAGATTGATCTCGTTGCAAAGTAAGTCGGGAGTCGAAGGACTGCAATTTTTAAACAAATTCAAATTGCCTGCACTGATCGGAGTGGGTCATGTAGGATCCATGAGCTGCACTGGCAAGTCACGCCTGTGCAAGGAGAGTGCTGCAAATGGTAAAGTTAGCGGGCTGAAGTTAAAGATTCCACATTTTGTTATCATGCGCAGAATATCTTAAAGACATACTGACACATATTTTTGAAGTTGTAGAAACTCTACCACATGCTTTTCACACATAACGAGATGACACTTAGCTAACATAAGATACAGTGAACACTGTCTTAATTTCGTGCTGCAGTTTATGTCGAAATGCCAGACCTGGTGTCATCAACATTATCATGACTTCTATACTAGTTGAGAAAACAGTCAGCATAATCCAGAGACCTTGCCAGGAGCACCGCGGAGGTTGCTTTTAAATATAAAAATATTTCTCTCTCTCTCATCACATCCGTTCCCTAGATGCCAAAACCGAAACTGGCTCCTAGAAACAAGTATTGTAAATTATTTAAGATGCTCTCATGCTTGCCGCTACTCTTCCTTGCGTTTAGAGGGCTTGGAATCTTCATTTAATAAAAAATTCTGGTGGAACCAACCCATCTATGATGACTGTCGATGTTAATGCAATTAGCAGTCAAGAAATGTAGCCACAAACCATATTGCTGTATACATCTTTATTCACAATCTGTAGCGGTGGAAATGGGCAAAGAATGTTAATCGCATTAATACACGCATGCGCCACAGTGCCACCACATACCACAGTGTTTAATGGAGAAATCTCCACTAAACGCAGCCAGTTTTGTCGCGCCAGTCCCCACAGACCACGGCTTCTACACCTTTGGACGCTACAAAGAAAGTTTTACTAAACACAGCCTCCGGACTGCAGCCAGTTTTGTCCTGCTGGCACTGTAGTATTAGGGTTAAGCATATCCAACTTCAAATTTGAAGTAGCATCGATGAAGCCGGCCCAGAACCAAGGGCGTTTACTGCCCACAAGCGCGGCCTTATAACTGCCAGCAACAGTGACGTCATGAAGCGCCGTGTGCAGTTCATCAGTTTGCCCCACATTCTGCACTCCATGCTTGCACTGCAACAGAATTAACTACATCATGACTGCATAGCTGTCTATTTCAGGTGTCGGCTCAACGAGCAGGTGTTCTCAGTTGGACATGCACCTGTGGAGTGTGCTTGCAGCAATTGAAGGGCACTATGAAGAGGTCAGACAACGGCAGACCAAAAAGTGCGTTAAGTATTGAAAGAATGCTAATTGCATTAGAATGGCAAGTCAGAAATGTCATGTCGGTACTCCTTTAAATGATTGTCAAGGCAAGGCAGCAAGAAGAATGGGCCTGGTGGCAGGTTTGTCACCCCGTTTTTAAGGAGATGCTCATATATTATTCACATAGCGCTGATGGAGCAGTATGAACAGGTAGCATCGGTAGGTTCTTCTGTAGACAAGTAGTTATATGTCGTGGGATTTTCAGAACAGATGCTAATAGAAGGAAAGCGCAGTACAGGCTGGCAGAGAACTAGGTGGTGCGATGAAATTAGGAAATTTGCAGGCATAAGATGAGGTCAGGCGACACAAGACAGGGGTAATTGGAGATCGCTGAGAGAGCCCTTCGTCCTGCAGTGGACATAAACAGACTGATGATAACGTCGTAGGAGCTAGTGTCACATCTTAAATGGTGGTGTCGATCTTGTCTTATGTTTATGTTAATTTTACTGTTGCAAGAGCTGTGTTCTTGGCATTGTTGACACCTTGAAGGGCTAACTAGGGTATGCTTGAATATAGAAATTTCTGAATTGAATGCGAATATCCAGAAAAGTGACCTTTGAATATCAAGTTGAATAATGAATATCATCTCATTTATAAACTATAAAGGTTGTGAGAAGGCTTATTTACATCATTTGGTGCACGTCAACTTGGCTTATGAGAAATAACTGAAACTTAATTGTATCTGGCACACCATCATTATGGCAGCAATCGAAACGGGAACAGCACATCACCAGATGCATGTAGGGCGTATTCTTGAAGGAAACATTAATAAATAAACTGGTTTGCTTAAATCAAGAAATCAATATTGTAAGCTGCCCAGAGGCAAAGCATTCTTATTGAGCTCTGAAACTGATGCCTCTGAGCGACAGTTCTGGCTTTTCTGCAGCAGAATCATTCACAGGTCTCCTCTTGCATCTGTCCTTTCCCCAGTAGACTGCAATAAGTGCAGTTATGTCTTAAATTCAAACAGAAATGATTATTAATGCGTTGGCATTAGGAGTGCCAAAAAGGAATAAAAGTGTGTGTGTGAAGTGTGCATAGCCAGTCATGCGGCATGCATTATGTGCGTGTGTTATATAGAATGTTTCACTTAACTTGAACTAAGGAGTTTAATAAAGTAGTTGACTGCAGCTGAATGAAACCAACGACATGCGGTCGTTGGTCACAATAGTGCTGCAATACGACAACGTATGAGCACAGTCACATGGTTTTATTTCATATTTTATGGTCTTTCATTACACGCCGACCCCTCCTCCCCCCCCCCCAAAATCACCACGTAGCATGTACATTGGTGCAAAAAATTGAATCGGTCTTTTCTGAACGCCTGCTAGAACATAACAAAAGGTTTTGACCTTAAAGTGATTAATTTTTTTCATAATTGATCAGATAATTAACTAATTAAGTGTAATATAAAATATGTTTCGAGGAGCACCACATGATGGCAAACCATATATTGTTGGTTTCACCCAGCTGCAGTTAACCACTTTCTTAAAACCTGTGGATGAAGTTACGTGAAACACCCTGTGTGTGTAAATGAGAAGAAAGGGGGTTTACCGAGGGGCCCGATTTTTATTAGCCATATCATAAGAAGCCAACAAACACTGACACCAAGGACAACATAGGAGAAATTACTTGTGCTTTATAAATGAAATAAAGAAACGATACATTATATGGAAATTAAAGTGGATGAAAAAACAACTTGCCGCAGGTGGGAACAGAGCCCACAACCTTCGCATTTCGCATGCGATGCTCTACCAATTGAGCTAGTGCAGCGCCGTTTCCCCATCCACTTTCTTGGGTATTTATGTGTCCTAGTAGAAGCCTGGGAGTGTTAGCCAGCGCCACCACTCACAGACCTTGGCGGCAGACGTGGAACGTCCTTTTCGCCGCAGGCGTCACGAGAACGTGATCAGTTCGGGTGAAAGCAAATGGTCAATAAACCTACACATGCTACCTGAAAGCCTCAATGTTGCCAGATTCAAGACCCTCGTTATGTAATAAACGAGAAGAGGGGGTTAACCGAGGGGCCCGATTTTTATTAGTCATATTATGAGAAGCCAACAAACACTGATACGGAGGACAACATAGGGGAAATTACTTGTGCTTAATAAATGAAATAAAGAAACGATAAATTAATTCAGATTAAAGTGAATAAAAAACAACTTGCCGTAGGTGGGAACCAAACCCACAACTTTTGCATTTCGCGAAGGTTGTGGGTTAGCTCAATTGGTAGAGCATCGCGCGCGACATGCGAAGGTTGTGGGATCGGTTCCCACCTGCGGCAAGTTGTTTTTCATCCACTTTAGTTTCCATTAATTTGTCGTTTCTTTATTTCATTTATTAAGCACTATTTCCCCTATGTTGTCCTTGGTGTCAGTGTTTGTTGGCTTCTTATGATACCCTGCGTGTGTGTGTATGGCCCAACCGTGCAGTCATTTGCAGTTCGCTCCTTGAAGATGCGTAGGACTTGTGACGAGTAAGCTCCTGAACAGCACCTGACACACTTTGCAAAGTGGTCAATGCAGTTTAAATCATGGATCTGGAACCTTAAAGAGGTGCTGAATTTTTGGACAACTTCAAATAGCAAAGACATTTCGTATCTGTACACAAGTAGTGCTAACCTTTTACTTGACTTAATGTGCTAACTTTGTTGCAGACTAATTGGTTCATACTGAATGAGTAACATACTACACAATATGCATGGAGGGTGGAAAGAGGTCTGCGCTCTGCCTCATGTATTTTTCACAGCGCGTTAGTTTAGTGCATGCCTTTAGCATCTCTTAAAGGGACACTAAAGAGAAAGATGATTTCTTCTGCATCAGTAAATCGCCTTTCTACGACGCCAAAAACACGACTCTTACCATGATAAGACACTTGGTAAGCCAGAAAAAGCGCACAAACAAAAGGGTAGCCACGCCTTCTTCAAGTTCCCGCACCTGGTCGCTGTGACGTCATGGATTTTGATGGCATGTTCTAGAGCCTACTAATTATATATAGCGGTACAGATTGACTAAATTGTGTTCTAGAGGAACCAAACATTTAACATGGCAAGTTTCGGGAATCTTTACTCAGCCAACGCGGCCCAAATGCGATAACATACTTTGGGATCCCCGACGTCACACTGACGTACTGGCGTCAGGGTTTCAGCACGAAATTCAAACACTGATACTTCAACCTTCATTTTCTCATCTAATAATCAAAATATTTTGAAATGACTGCCTGCAGGGTTCTCATACAATGCTTTATTAGTCTAAACTGATTTATTGTTTCGCTTTAGTGTCCCTTTAAAGAATGCTGCTGTTTACAGCCACAAACCGCACTGTAAGCATGAAATGCTTTGGCTACACCTCAAATCTTGCTTTATCCTTTTGCTTTTCACCATGCGAAGAGCTGGTCATCACATATATAACTCTACTCATGAATGCGTCTTTAACCACCACTTCAAATTCGTTGAGGTTTGCTGTGGCCGTTACTCAAAACTACTGCCATCACACTGGCTGTCAGACTGATAACTGCATTGTGCCAGAAACTACAAACCACATAGACCTTTCTAATTTTTTTTATTCATGCCCGTTCTGCATTGCTGCTACTCAATGTTGGGATAAGCGAATTTCCCTTGCAGCTGACGTGAAGTCTTAATAATACTCCTAAAAAGTGATTAACTTTTAGTTATGTTGCAATTGGGTGCAGATTTGCATGCTTTTTCCAGATGCGGAAAGTTATTTAGCGGCGTTAAAAGCTTCATTGGAACAACAAAATGGGGATATCAACCTTTTCAGTGGTGACAGACCCTCAGCGTTGGGAGTCCTTTCCTCAGCTATTATAAAACGAACACAATGGTTTATATTTAGTTGTGCAGAAATGAAAAATAACAGGCAAATGCTCTCTTGGTGTGGTCCTCGCATTGCTGTCTTGCAAAAGGAATGACAAAGAACATGGTGGGACAGTAACATGGAAATGTACTGGTACATCAGTGACGCTGAAGGGGTTAATGAGAACATAATAAATTGCCAGTCAGAAATGGAGAAACTCTCGCCAGTGCTTCATTTATTTTGTT
Source organism: Dermacentor andersoni (assembly GCF_023375885.2). Classification (NCBI taxonomy): domain Eukaryota; kingdom Metazoa; phylum Arthropoda; class Arachnida; order Ixodida; family Ixodidae; genus Dermacentor; species Dermacentor andersoni. The sequence goes on along the minus strand of NC_092815.1, from coordinate 77,479,997 downwards.
AAGCCTATGCAGCAGAAACAAACAATCTTGCAGACTACGCCATGGGAGGTACCATCCTTCCAGCACACAGTCCAAACCTGTAAAGCAACAGAAGATGTAATTAATAATTGGTGATATTTATTTATTTATTCAGGAACTTGCATCGCCCAGTAGGGCATTATTTTAGGAGAGTCGAAACAATAACCAGAACGACAACATGGAAGCAAAGAGGCACAGTTGTCACTTGAACATTCATCTGAAGTAGGCGTCTTGCAAGGATGAGGATACATACTTGTGGGAACATCAACACTTGCATCCAACTGATTCCACTTGCTAACCATAAAATCAAAAGGGAAAAAATGTGCTAATTCATCTGCAGGACATCTTATTTCTTTAACCATTTTAGCATGACCATTTCTGTACGATATGTAGTAGTTGCTCATCATCTAGAAACTTAATACCGCTTTCATCATGAAAAGTGCGATGGAAAAATTTTAACTGAAAATTTTCCTTTCCAGGTGCATAGCTTTCCAACCTAGTTCAATCTTAATGTTAGTTACACTGGAATTAAGGTTACATAGTTACAACTGGCAAAGCATGCAGCACAGTTTTGTATGTGTTCAAGTGTATAGATTAGCGCTTGGCCATGAGGATCGCATAACGGACCACACAGTCAAAGCCTTGAAAGCAAGAATTTAAAGTGCACTGAAAGAGATCATACTTCCACTGCATTCCTGTAGTAAGACAGCATCACTAGATTAAGCAGTTAAAAAGGCCACACCAGTGTGCTTTCTTCAGAAATGGGTTGCAAGCAACTAACGGACAACCTGGGCAGATGTTTTGATAATTTGTGCACATTTTTAAAACGGCAACTGCAGAGCAAGCTTGCAACCTACTCAATTTTCAGCATAGCATTGCTGGGCAATGGAACATCTATATTAAATGCGATATTAAATGCATTTATTTGGCTACCCTAACCCACTGTGGTCCATCTATACGACTTCAATACGATGACCATGTGAAAAAAAAAAAAACTGTAGCCCCTATGAGGTATCGAACCCAGGCCTGCAGTGCAGTATGAAGTATCTATCCTTGGCGCCACACTAACAGTTGGGAAGGGGTATGGCATCCGTGTGACAGTAGCGTGAAAGAGCATTGCCACCCTCACGCTATCACAATGTAGATGTGCATGCATGGCTTGTGCACGGAGGGTTGGAAGGTCTCGAAAGATGTGCATTGTGTTTGGCTGCAATAGTGACGAAGCCAAACAGACACACTCCGCTCTATCAGCTGTAATGCAAGTTTAATAAAGGGTCTTTGCTGTGTGAATGCTCTTGCATAACTTAGATAATCAACGCAGATGGGCTCCGCCAGAAATATTATGTTGCACAATAACCATTGCTGTTATTGTGGCAGAAATGGTGATAAATTGATGGTGTCCACTTGAATGGCATAACCGTGGAGAACACATTGTGGTCAAGGTTACAACTCAATTGGCAAAATTAAAAGCTAAGCAAGCTAGTCCAAAGAGCACAATGCATATAAAGCTTGTCTTGTAGAGCCGGCAGCATTGCAACAGTGATACCAACTGCTGTCCTAACTTAGCAGTGGCATATAGCAATGTGCCAATTTCTGTTTGTCGTTCACAGAACTAGGCGTGAAATGTGGTGCGCGTTGCATTCAACTCTAGTCAATTCAAACTCCTATAGAGACAGACGTTTTCTTCCATTATTGGAAATTATATAACATATCAAGACAGCATTAAGAGATACACAGATATACACACAAATAATTTTGTACAAAGCAGAAGAGTTAACTATTGGCCGCCACTAGGTTCTGTTGTAGGCAGAAGAGAAAAGGTCACTGCACACACACATGCAAGATATCAGAGCTGTGAACCTGCAGTCTGGTTGGTGGCACCATGTGTACGGAGTGCCTGCCAACTTGCACATCTCGATATCAAACACTGGCCCTTTTTGACTCTTCTTTCCAAAGAAGTGTTTTTGCCAGCCTATTTAGTGGCACTGCTCTGCCTTTGGAAGTCTGGAAGCTTAATTTTACCGTCAGCTTTTAACCGTACTTCTCGGTGCACTAGAAATGCAGTGGGTCAACACATCTGATGTTTTGAGGGTTGCTCGGAGAAACCAGAACTTCAAGCTATTGGCGTTTGAATCAACACGAGTGGAATGTGCACAGAAACTGCAAGAAAATGGCTGCAATCCTGCGTGGCTTACCTCTACGTCTCGTAGTCCAGGGGCATGTAGTACTCTGGCTTGTCGTAGCCTAGCTCCTCGGGGGTGTTGATGCCCAATTCGGTGAGCGTAGGGCGAATCTCTTGAAGGATGTATGGGTAGATCTCCTTCACCTTGCTTCCACACTTGTACTGGATGGGAATGATAAATTTGTGGCCACCAGAAGCAAAATGTTTATGGCTGTCTGTATCAAGCTACAAAATATACTTTGATGACGATATGTATGGGGCTTTACGGCGCAAGGCCCAGTAAGAAAGACTTCAACACAGATACAAATCAAATTCGAGGAAGGTATGGCACTCCAAACACAGGGTATACACGTGTTGTCGCTTACCACACAGTCTATAACATGGCATTTGTACCGAAATATTTTCCCTGTTTGTGTAATGTTTCACTGCAAAAACATTTTCTAAAGTTGCAATGCCACTTTTGAGACTAGAATGTGCCCTGGCACAAGATCGACAAGAGGCTCCGAAAGGTGCTAGCTTGATTACGTGACATTTATCAATTTCACACAGACACACATGTTCATTAAACGCCGAATCTCAAGACCTGGACACGTCAAACGTCGCACAAGTAACTTGTGAAAGCTCGAGCACCCTGGAGAGGTCTATGGGAACAGCTTTCATTGAAGAAGCATTAATCTGATCAGTGACTGCAACAACAGCACACAACTATTGGTCTATTCGCGACGCTCGAGCTCACCTGAATGGACTCTAGGAATCGAACAGCCAGAGCGAAGTCGTTGAGCCGTCGACAGGCCTTTAGCGCGGCGATGACGATTTTGGGTTCGGGCACCACGTCGAAACCCTGGAGGTCGTTCATGGCCTTGCGGATCTCCCAGCCGTCAATGTCTTTGCGGTTGAAGTACGCTTCGTAGCGGGCGTCGAACTCCTCATCAGTCTCCTGGCTGTGCTTGGACATCTGCCGCGCAGAGGGAATTGCTAGAAAATAAAAAAAGTTAGAAAAAAAAGTCAACATAATACAGCTTTTAATTAATCGGACACACCGAGTAACGCCTTCGTCTTTAGCCGCAAGAATGGGAGGCTTCATGACACACCAAGTCGCCGGCGGGCAGTCGGCAATCGATTATGTATACACAGGTCCTGTGAAGGTCAAGTTGTTAGCATGGGGAAACGAAACTGTCAGCATTACCGAACGTTACCGAATATATTGGGCAAGAAATGCAGAAAATAACACATATTGCACACGTTCAGAAAACGCAAGATCTTGGATTGGAAACGGCACTCCGCGAGCCGGCGTAGCACGCATACTACAAGCCAAGGTGCAAAATAACAGCCAGCAAGGCCCGCTGGCACAAATCTGTAGCGGGAGAGGCACACGACGTGAAGCACGCTCCCGAGGGGATGACACAAGGGGTTAAATTCGGGCATTTTCAGCGTTCTCCTCTCAATGATAAAAACGCGTACTGAAACCGTGCACACCACAGTCAGGGTTAGCGGCACTGAACGCAACATAAAAAGAATTCGACGTCAAAAACTAACATCGTGTTCGTACCAATTGGAAGAACTGCATTTTTTGGTATGGTGGCGGCTCGTAGTGCATTCACACCGGAACGGGCAAGCACCGCAAACATTTTGCACGAAATAGTTCACTTCGACCTACACCGTTCCTGCCTCTCCTCTGCTAGGACAAGTGACGTCACGCCCATTGTGGTATGGAGTAAAATGCACCTGCGCTAAAGCTTTTCCTTTTCTTAAAAATAAAACACCATACTATACGCAAAAATGGTCAATTAATCTAATAAAATTAATAATATTTTATTGCAAATAGCGCATATGGTAACACAAGTTATTGTGTAACGATCTCAAAAATGAACCGAAACCGAAACAGTATTTTAAGTGAGCGCCTGGAGCGCCTAGCTCGGCTGGCTCGGCATACTGGAGTTTTTTTTTTTTTTTTGCCCTGTACTAGATTTTGTTGTGCTGAAAAAAAGAAAGAACAAAAAAGAAGCTAGAAATTAAAGAAAGCTTTTACCCGAGTTTCTGCTTTCTGTAATCAACCGAATGCTTCCTATTTTTCCTAACACTGATTGTTGCGGCTTTTCATCGGATTTTATTATTTTTAAAGTCAACGAGCTCTTAAATAAAGAGTATTTTGATTTTTTAACATCGTTTCTCATAAAGTATGACTGTGTCAAAAAGTAAAAAACTTATGAAGCACTATGATTCACAGCAGTAACGAGAACCGTTAAAGGTTTGCGAAACCTATGCTGTTCTGAGATGTGCCTTGTCGTGTGCATGTTACCGCTTCTTTAATTTTCTCGTTTAATCGCGCGAGTTTGTTCTTTGTTTATTCAGCTTGCGGTAAACCGTCGCGCATCGCGAGCACATGTGCATGTTTGTGGACTGAAGAAGGAAGAAGCGAGACACATTGGCGAAGATATATGTCTCTTGCGTTCGTAAGTACTGTCGAATATCCTGCGCCAAATTCTTTTCTGGCGGCTGGTATTTTATACCAAACGAGCACGCATTTAACCAGTAGAATGAGTCAAGGAAACTTGACTTAAGCCAACGAAGCAAGGGCATTTCACGCACGACCCTGTAAGCGTCGGTGACTGGTGATATGTCACTGACAATCAGTGTGACAGGCCAGCGTGAAGGTTAATTAAGGAGAAAACGCGGGGTGTCTCTGAGGTGAATGGTTCGCTGTTACGCTCTTCAGAGCTCGCCGAAGAATCGCGAAGCAGCATAGAGGCGTCGGTGACGACTGACGGCGCCCGCCGCGGGAGTCTCTGTTTAAGCTAAGGCACTGCTACCGAGGAAAAACAAAACAAGAAACGAAATATTTAGGGGCTGGAGAGGGGCTCGTTTTGAGGGCGGCGTTCTCTACAGAAAGAGGAGTGCGTGCGTGACTGTTTGTATCATTCATGTCGTCACAATGGCGTCGACCGACTTGCAGCGCCCTCTCTCTACGCATCACTTTTCCCATCCGCTCTCCGTGGGACAGGCCTGACTATATAACCATCGTCTGCTCCAGCGCAGCGCCAAAAACGACTTGCGGCGTCGAGCGATCGCGAGCTTCGCCGGCGCAAGCAAGCAAGCACAAAAGTCTGAGATCGTCGCGTGACGGCGAACATGGAGCGGTCCTCGCTAGCCGAGAAAAACGAGGAGTGGATTAAGATGGACGACCGCAAGGACAACCCGAGCAAGAAGCAGTCGCGGTTCCAGGTGGCCAAGGTGGACTTCGCCGTCGAAAAGCACTCGGACGACGAGAGCAGTTATGAGGAGGACGGTCATGATCAAGACGCCGACGGCCAGCCGGACGGCCAGTCGTGGAACGCCTGCTCGTACGACACGCACAATGTGCGCAGCCTGCGCCACTACACGCGCGAAGCCCTGCCGCGGCTCGACCACTACAGGAACATCATGTCAGTGCACGGACACATGGAGCGACCCACGCTCGACGAGCTGCACAACGCTACGCTGTCGCTGCTGCCGGACCAGAAGGTGAGCAGCTGGTCGCCGATCCTGTCGCGCGCAGCGCGCTTGTCTTGCCTTCGAAGCTCCTCTCTCTTTCCTTTTCCCACTTTTTCTTTCTTTTCCTTTTATTAGTATTCTCGCGGTCGTTCGTACGGATCGCGTAATCCGATATACTGACTCGCGCGCGCGCGCACTCACGAGCTCACCGCAGCAACTCGTTTCAGTCGCTGTCGCCCAGCGGCCGTCGTTCAAAATGCCGGTGCGCGGCGCAGGCTTCCTGGCCCGTCCCCTTTCCCCGTCTCCCCTTGCCGCCGACTCATTGAGCCGCCGCTGCTGCTTGCACTGTCTGGGCCGATCGAGGGATGCGGTTCTCGCGCGCGCGTTTTATTATCGTCCGCGATGCCACACTCGGAGAGGCCCAGATCCCCGCACCCTCGCCACCACCACTCTGAGACATTTCAGCCCGTCATCTCCATTTATTGTTTTCTCCTTCCTCGCTACGCGCAGTTTTTTCCGACCACATGCGCACGAGCACCGGCGAGGAGAATTCGGCGTCTACGTATCCGATCTCTCTTTCTCGGCGGCAAATAGAACCCGGCAGGAGCGAGAAGGAGCGGATTATGATCGCCGTTCAAAAGGCGGACGAGGAAAAAGAAACGAGCAGACGCCGCGTTACGAAAGCTGCAGGAGAGAGATATGCGCCAAAAGTGAGGCAACGGCAAAAAAAGAAAAAGAAAAGAAAAAACGCCGCCCGACACGACGGGTTCATCATTGCCTCCCTTCGTTCATTGAAAAAGAAACTAGTAATAATAAAGTAAAAGGCTCGGAACAACGTGTACACCGCGCTTCTTAAAACGGCGTCTCCCGACACGGTGTTACGTGAACACACACAGCTGTCTGGAAAGGCAGCTACTCCGCATGCGCCGCACTCGGGTCGTCGTCGCTGATCCCGGTGGCAACGCAAGCGCGGGCGCGAACTTCAAGCGGACATATAGCCGCGCGCGCAGAACGCCAACCGCAAGGAGGTCCCTCAAATCTTCGCTTACGCGCGCGCTCGCGGCCCGCGAGAAAGAGTGAGCGACGTTGCGAGAGTGTGATGCACTTCCTTTTCTTTCCTTCTTTTTAACTCGCGATTTTTGCTGAAAGAACGACGGCCTTTTCAAAGCAAGCGGGCTTGAGTGCTCTGCTGCTCCCGCAACGGCGGCAGCCACGCCGATTCGGAGGAGGAAAGCAGTCCGCTTTACGTCGTCGTCTGCTACTGTCGTCTGCTGTTGCTGCTGCTGAATGGCCGCCGCGGGGAGAACGACTGCCCCCTTCTCCTTTCATACTTTTCTTGTGCGTGTGGGCACCCCCCTAGTACCGTGTTCTCCCGCGCGTAACTTCGCCGCGTCTGTTTTCGGTGATTCTCGCCACAACGATGGGACGAAGCTCTACCATGAAAGTGTATAAAGCGCTTATGACAGTGCTCTTCCATGAAGTGTGCAAACGACAAATGCGCTCTTCTGCGCAAGTGTAATTACTATGTTCGGTTTCCTGCCGTTATGACTACTGCTGTTCCGTGCGCCGCGAAACGGTCAAAAAACACATCCTGTACTGCTCCGCCGCTTTAGCTTCTGAATGCATCGTGCCTGAGTGGAAAAAAAAAAAAAGAACAAGGAAATAGGACATTTCAAGCACAACTGTTGCGTCGCTTATTGCGTATTGCGAGCAAACCCATTTTGTTTGTTCTTATTCGCTTACAACGAAAGTATAGCAGAAACTAAGTCAAATGAGCTCCTGTTGGCTGCCCACTGCACGAAAATCGTGGGTGTTATAGCCGTTTTGTGTTCAGCAGCCTACGAAAACTAAAATAACCAATGCGCAATATTATATAAGAGTTTTTAATAAATCTGATGACACCTCCTATTTCCCGGCCACGATGCTGTCAAGGTATCATAACCGAGCACATAAAATTGATGCTGTGAATCTCAGTAAAAGATGCAAACATCGGCTTGATGGACAACTTCTTCGAATTGGCTTAATACCCGCCACTGACTGGGATCTCCAGAGTTCCACATTTCAAATGAAGAGAGATAGAGAAAAAAGCTAATTAGCAGCATGTCTGAGCGCCACCTTCTTTATCCTTTCTAGAATGCCAAATATCTAAACCTATATGTTCTTTATATTTTTTACTCTGTGTGGTGTTACTGCCGATATTTATTCATAACCTATAATTTCTGACAATAGAATTACGTTCGTGATTCTTTCTTTCTGCCTCGAAAAAAAGGAAATACTACTTTTACGTTAGGCTTACCTTCACAAAAAAATATTGGAACAGTTTATACAATGTCTGCTCACGTAATTTTTTTTGTGTGTGGGAACTATACAGATTGTCTCTAAACAGCCTTTGTCGACAAATATTGACTGTTCGCAGACAAACCGACCGCAGGTATGGAGGCCTAATGGTAGAGACATTTAGCAACTTTTGTTGGTAGGCAGACTTCATATATAGATAAGTAAAAGAACAAGTATAGAAGAAGGCTCTACAAAGAGTCTGTGGAAAATATCTCTCTCTCTCTCTCTCTCTCTCTCTCTATATATATATATATATATATATATATATATATATATATATGTAATGTAAGTCGACCAAACGAGAAGGGGGAATTTTGATTGATTGTATGTAGAGTCGACCGTTGGTCGTGAGGCTAGCTTATGCTTGTGTAGGAGATAAATGGCTTGCAGACGAGTAGGTGGCGCTCTCACTTGGATGAATTACTGCTTAAGAGGAAAAAACGAAATCAGGAAAGAAATAATCTATGATAACTCAAAGGGAGGCTCATTACTTTTCGAAGCGAGATCGGGACGCCTTAGAACACGCACCTATAAAGCGAGATATAAGAAGGAAGAAGAAACATGTGCTTGCTGCGGTAAAGCTATAGGGAAACGATGGAGCATGTTTTATTGGAATGTGAAGACGTCTGCCCAGCGGTCGATTTAGGCAACACTGGCCTCCTTGAAGCCCTTGGGTTCAGCGTGAGCAGTGGAAAAGTAAACATGTCCGCAATAGGGATTAGTAAGAGGCGATTGGAGGATTGGTGGAAGAAAAGTATGGAAACGACAAAAAACGGAGACGTACAAAAGCATAGTTCGCAATAGGGGATCAGAAAATTTGGTTGGGAGTTCATAGTGTTTTTTCTTTTCTTTTTTTGTTGTTTAACCTAGGTAGGACATTAGACAGTATAGTAGCAAGGGCTTGGTGGCGCAACCCACCGCCCCGTTCAAAAGGGGACGCTCATAACATCCATCCATCCATCCATCCATCCATATTGAAATGCTCTACTAATCTGATGTTTTCGCATGCACATCGCATGCGAATTTTTTGTTCGCTGCCCGTATCTCGACCAACTTCCCAAAGTCGGATTGGTGGGCAAACCCTTGGTCCTTCTTTCCGGATTAATTGCGGGAAAACACTTTGCGGTGAATATTTTCGAGGTGTGCATGTGTCCGGAAACATGCGCACTATATGACATGTGACGAGCACGCACACGAGACCAATATTTTACCTTGATTGCTTTTTCTGCATGGAACTATTTGATAACTTGGCGCCTTCTTTTTTTCTTTAAAGTTTTCTTGAGGAGGAATCGGTGCAGAAAAGAAAACACAGCTCGTTCGCGCCACTTCGCGGCTGTACAGGCATCATTAGGCCCGCGCGAAGCGCCCAATTTGAGGCGGTGCCCATGTGAACGCGCCTCCGCATTAGGCTATTTATTGAGAATTCCTGCTTCAGGTATGTGCATACATGCGTCGACTATAAATGCAGCCGCGACATCGTCTTTACTACAGAATACTACTACCTAGCTCTATATATGGTGTACGCTCTTGTTATGTAGTTGTTATGTGTATGCTATCTGCGCGGTAAAGATTCATGTATGCCTATATCTGTGTGTATGTATATATTCAACGGATGATTTCTTAACGCTTGTATAACTAAAGGTGACATCGAAAACCCGAAGCACTTCGAGGGGTGCTAGAAGGACTTCTCTCGTGTTTACATCCTCCATTACACCTATATAGCACCAATATACGTGTAGTCTTAACACACCATAATAAGGATCGGTGCAAGTACATCTCGACTCAATGAAAAAAATTAACACCCACAAGGAAGCCGAATGGGTGATTTAAAATCTATAGCACAAATGTTTTCATGGTACCGGCTCGAGCCAGTAAAAGGTTTCAGCTACTGCGGTGCTGACGACATATTGTGACGTCATTCTTTATAAAAGGGAATAGAACTCTCATCGCTGGCGTACACGTGTCGGCAGGCAGACTTAATGATAACGAATACGTTTTGATGTTTGTTTTTCGAAGAATCCTTTAGCGCAAGAACACCTGCGGATGGCACAGTAGCTGTATAGACTTCGTTTTCAGAGGGTGACTCGTGTTGGAAGACTCGAAGGGACGCGTCCCAGCTACTTTCGTCTGCACATGATGCCGGCCTGGTGGGCCTTTGGTAAAGCTATTCGCCGTGCGCTAGTTTGCCAAGGAGTGCTCGAATCTCGGGTATACTGTGTAACATAGCGTCATACTCATCATATATCATCACACCGCGTAACATATCATCACCACCACCAACTCTATACTAGATTAATTTCACTCCGAAGGCACAGGCAGGGAGGGGGGCAGAGGTAGGTGAGCCGGCGACGTCTCCCTGATTCCCGGCCTATACCGCTACGCAAGCTGTCTCCTTACGGCGCTGCCCGTACCTAAATGAAGGACACGTCGACCCTTTTCTCTCCTTTTTCTTAAGGGAACTTATTCTGCGCAGCTACGCCACCGCTAATCTGATTGAGCCACGACAAAGTGAAACTAAAAACAACAAAAGAAGTTACGCCCCGCAGTTTCTGCCTGCGCATACAAATGTATGATCAATGAGGCAACAAAGCCCTGCTCGTTCTTTTTACTGTAACGGTGCAAGCCATTGCTTCTATAGACTTCTCAGTGCACGTGACCTGCTGTATATATTGATTTGTCGCGAACCGACTGTCGGCTTTCCGCCTTAGTTGCGCGTATGACCTTGCGGAAGCGTCCTGTATATTTGGTTTCTTCGCAAGGAAGGCAGAGCGAGGCGTTGAATACCGCGGATGACACGGTACTGGCGGTTTTCGGCCACCGGTCTTCGGAGGCGGGTCGCGTGCAGCACCACGAAAGCGGCGCGTTTCTGGTCTTCTGAGGGTGCGGAATACGTTCCCGACCCTCGTGGAGCTTTCCGGCACGACGGCTCGTCTGGTATCAATCGAATCCCTCGCTGTGAAGCGGTGGTCGTTCACTGTAGGCGCCACGCACGTGCTCGAGTGAGCGTAGACACCCCGCCGTTGTACAGTACACCCTCGAGAACGGGAGCGGCGGGGCGTATACGCACGCAGCGTCATCAACATCCATGGCGCTGCACTAAACAGAGAGTAGCGCGCCGCGGAATGCACCCACCCCAATACTTCCCGCTTCTCCTTCTTCCGAAGAGCAGCATCTTCTACCCGTCTCCGTCCTCCTCACCCCGAAGCCGGAGCGGTCCCCAAGGGTTCTTCTCTGGCGTTTTCTGGTCCGGGCTGCACGAGGGTCGCTGTTTGTTTTGTCTCGCCGCCGCCCGAAGAGGTGCGCCGACCGAGCACGTGACACAGCGGGGAGGGGGCCGGGGAGGGGGGGAGGTGAAGGCTGCCTTCGAGCACCGGTCTTCCCGTTTTAGGTGGCGGCGCGTTTCTTTGCTCTTCTTCATTTTCTTACTTTTTCGGCGTTATTTTCTTTCGCCGTGTCTGCGTCCCTCCCCTCGCCCCCTCCTTCACCTTCCAACCCCTTCTCTTTATTTTCCAATACTATAATTTTTTACCCTTTGAGGGAGAGGGGTGTTCATGTCCTCTCACTTGCGCGGGCACCGCGTCGGCGCCTTCCTCCCTCGAGCCCGCGACCGAGGGAGAGCGGTGTAACAAATGAACCGATTCCAAAAATTTCGTCACTCTCTCCTTTAACTGCGCCGTGCCAGGGTCGGAGCGACCAGTTCCGCTTACATGGCGCTGGTCGTTTACACCGAGCCACTTAATTGTGCGTATGTGTTCTTGTGGCTTGTCGGACCATTCCCTAATGAATAAATATAAGAAAGAAGCAGAATACGGAACGTTTTTGTATTGTCGGTTTCTTTGGCCCTTTCACATGGCCAAGGCTTAAAACGACGAGTTACAGGTGAGAGGAGTCTCTGGTACAACCGCCATCACAACGAAGGCGCACCCATAGCGTCTTAACCTAAGAAGGACTGTAATCAGCAAATATTGAATGCTTTGGAATGACGCATTAAGCTAGCACATTCAAGGCACCGTAACCAGAAATCTCTAGTATCATCCACAGGAGAGGCAAAACGGCACGTTTGGGTTGAGTATAACGTTGACAGTACTTGGGGGGGGGGGGGGGGGGGGGGAAGCACTCACTAGCGCCTCGACGTTCCGCATACGCAGTGCGGATAATCGGCTTACGCAGAGCGGGAACAGCAATGCGCATTGGTTTTTCAAACACATGCTGCCACAGCACCTGAGACAAGCTCTTTCGCGCGGTCGGCTAAACTGAAATGTTTTGTTGCGACAGGCTTGCCACACTTTGCTGCGATACATTTACAGCAAGAAATAATGACAAAAAAGACGAAGAATGGGCGAAAAGAATTATCGGCTAATGCTCAATGGCATGTTCTCGTGCGTTCGACCGTGTTCTCGTTCGAACACTTTCGGGAATTTCACTTTCATTTCCGATCCATTGGGTAAGTCAGCGAACAGGATGCATGCTCGTCGCTCAAATGAGACTTCGCGTTGCATGTTACGTCGTGTAAAAGTGAAAGTATCACTGAAAGTGATCGCTATACGTAGTTCAAACGTTACTTTCCGTTAAAGTGATCGATACGTAGTGCAAAGGTGAAAGTATCCATGGAAGTGATCGATTTACGTAGTGCAAAGGTGAAAGTATCCATGAAAGTGATCTGTATACGTAGTTCAAAAGTTAGTTTCCCTGAAAGTGATCGGTACGCGGCGCAAAGTGGGAAGTATTCATGAAAATGATTTATGCGTAGTGTAACTGAGGAAGTATCCCTGAAAGTGATCGCTATTCGTAGTGCAAATGTGAAAGTATTCCTGAAAGTGATCGATATACGTAGTTCAAAAGTTAGTTTCCGTTAAAGTGATCGATGCGTAGTTCAAGAGTTAGTTTCCCTGAAAGTGATTGGTACTTAGTGCAAAGGTGAAAGCATCCCTGAAAGTGATTCGTACGTAGCGCAAAGGTTAAAGTATCCCTGAAAGTGATCGCTATACGTAGTGCAAAGGCGAAAATATCCCTGGAAGTGATCGATATACGTAGTTCAAAGTTAGTTTCGCTGAAAGTGATCGCTATACGTAGTGCAAATGTGAAATTATCCCTGAAAGTGATCAACCATGAATACACGGTCCCAGGAGTTTTCTTCCTCATTGACTTCGCGTATAAGTGTCCTTTCGTGAGCGATATGAGAAAGGCGAACACCGGGTTTGTTTTCAAGAAACGATTACTCGTCACCTGTGAATTTGGACGTGTCATTCGATTACGTGCGAAATAGCTTTGCCGCGGAATATAGTGTCTCGTAAAACGCTATAGTCCCAAGTAGGGCCGATCGTTGGGCCAGCGTTGCTTGTCCGTAGTAAAGGGCCAGTGTTCCCCAGCGCTTGGCCTTGAATTCCCCTGATTTGAGCACATTGGCTCTGCTTGCAAAGCTGATGTGGTTGTTACCTTCGGCGCACTGGTTGAACCACTGCGGTCTCTTGCATGCAAGTCTGTCGAACTGCTCCATGCGAGACATCATTTCTCCATAGCGAGGCTTCCAACCACCGCGCACTCCGCTCGGAGTGAGCGACTCGCGATCACAGCAGGGAGGATGGCGTTGCCCCGCAGCGCGAATCGGTGTGTGAAGTCCGGGGCTTCCAGTTCATGCCCACCCTCTCGGTTTGTCGGCGGCCGCCACTTTCTGGGAAGCGGCGCCCCCCCCCCCCCCCCCCGCAGGTCTTTCCTCCTTGTCGATCGCTGCCACCGCAGCAGCTCGGAACAAGGGACGCGGCGCGGACTTTCGCGGCTGTTACATTTTCTTCTTCTTTCTCGGCATTTGCAAAAGGTGAAACGACACTGACCTTGAAGTCCTTGTCGGCGTGGTCTTTCTCTCCCAAACCCCTCCGCCCCCCCCCGCCCCCTCACTGCTTTGGGCGCGGTCCTCTGTCTGAACTCCCTCCCGCGTGTCGACGTCTTTGGCGGGGGAGCGGCTGGAACTCGACATCATTTGGGACTCCTACGTGATGTAAATGCGTGCCTCGCGTGTCTAGATTTATTTTGTCGCCCCCCCCCCCCTTTTCACCCCTTTATTTACCGTGGCCTTCCCTCCATTCTTACCCCCTCCTCGCTTACCCTCCTAATTTCACGCAAGTTGGAGCGTGCGCAAGAACCTCGTCAGACGCAGTCGAAAGCACGGCAGAAGCAGCCGTGTGACAAGCGAAGTGAAAACGCGCCTTAACCGACCAAAAGAGCAAGGTCGAAAAAACAAAAGCAAAAAAGGAGAATGACTGTGATTCGCCCCTCCTGGATTTCAAGCTTGCCCTAACTTCCATGTTTATACGAGAGCGAGAGTGACGCACCATTTAGGGTGTAATTATGTTCCGCGAATACAGTCTTCGTTCTTAAGCGTACGTTCTTTGTCGGACGCTGTGCGCTGTGGTGTGTGTGCTTTCCTTTTGGGAACCGTCTTTTGTGCGCCTTCGCCGTTCCCTGCACAAATGCGCAGACCAAAGATCGTTGGAGAATAAGCGGCCCAAGCGAATGACGAATCTTTTTTATTCATTTATCTTGCTCACTAACTTGAAGAATAACTAAATAATATAATGCTTGTATCTTTGCTTATCTTGTATTAATTTAGCTTGGGGATAAAAAATTACACCCCAAAGGGGCTATCTTTTGCTCTCAGCATCCCGAATGTTGGAATAAAGTTTGTTTTGATTTGAGTAATTACCTGCTTGCCCCATACTGAACTCCGTTGCCGGAGAGTTCTCTTGCCCACAAAATGGAGCACGAGCTCGAAAATTGAGTTTGATGCGAGACAAGCGTGTTACTCTCGCATAAAAGAGTAACGCACTTTCTCTCTGTCTTCTTGGATTGTAAATCCCCGTGCAACCCCTTTTACACTGCGAGGCGTATTACCTTCAATTCATTAAAAAAATAACTCGGGTGTGATTACGTAAGATACTTATCCCGCTTATAAGGCCATATGCATGCGGAACTGTGTTTCAAGCACATCTTTTACTTCAGGTTTCGTTAAAGTCGAGGCTACGTTGATCCACATCGCTGCGTCGTCACAGACGACGAAAGACATCCGGGAAGTGCGTGTCATCTAATAGGTTGGCATGTTGATGCTATACCGCGCGATGTTACACCTTCATTTCTGTGTTTAAGCAAAGAAAAACGGTGTTTAAGCCAAAATAAATAAAATAACATGAGAGTAATGTTTACTTCCTCCAGGTACACAGATAACTTCGGATGTGTTGCCCGCGGCTGGAGTGTTACAGGGCACTAAATGACGTTACACCTTTTTAGTTAATGATAGGAAAACCGAACGTACGGCAGGAAAAAAAAAAAAAAAAAACGTATGGTGCGATTTCGCGTGCAATTCGCGACTCAAGTACGCCTGGTCTTGTCCACCAACCGCATCCAACAAGTGTCCTACACATTTTACCGCAGTAGGAACAGCTATCTTTCTTTCAGACTCGCGTCGTATCGGACGCCACTTCATATCACACACGCGTGTCCTCCGCTTAATGCTGCCTCAAATTTCCTTTTATTCCCGGCCTTTGCACTTCGCCGCCGGATGTCCCATGCACTCTCTCCATTCGTTCTCTGATGCCTGGCCGCTTTTCCTTTACGGGGTTTTCCAGCTCCTTGGGGAGCTTTTAGCTATGTAGCGTGTGCCCGTTGCGTAGTGTGGTACGTTTTTTTTTTTTTTTTTTTTTTTAACGCGCTAACTCGGGTCGTCCTGCCTACAACATTTCGCCGCAGCAGTGAACTGGGCGAGTCAGCAGCGCGGCTTCACTGCTATGCATCCCACAGCTCGGTGGCAACCCATTATTGCGCCGCCCTTGCACTGTTCTTCGCGTCGTCTCTTTTTCGTTGGTTCATATAATGATGGGCGACGACCTGCGGAGTAATCGTTTTCGAACTACAGTCTTCTTGGGAAAAATAAAAAAGCGGGAGAAGCCTTCTTTGTTGACTCATTTGTTAGCCGTTGTTCCCAGACTTCACATGGGGACCGGTGTGGCATAATCCGGTGCTCCTGTGTGACCGTGTGGAACACGCTAGATGCACAATTACGCGCAAAGTATAGTGGGTTGCCGCGGTCGTAAGGCTCCAGGTTGAACGTTTGGGTTATAGTTGAAAGAGTCACTGGAACAAGCCGCCCAGCGCCTTGTGCAGTTTAACAGATCGCCACAGAGAGAGAGAGAGAGAGAGAGAGAGAGAAAAGGCGGCAGGCAGCTTTTCGGTTGAACAAAGGCGATGTCACACGTTCGTAGGCCCGCCCCTCCTTTTCCTCACAATGACGTATTTCGCAACTTGCCGCGTTGTTCTATACGACATAAAAAAAAAAAAGAAATCAGTTGTGCGGAGTTCATTGTACTTGTCCTTGCGGGAACATTGTAGCATATTAGGTAACGACGCCTTTTCGGCACACTCTATACAAAAAAGAAAGGAAGAAAAGATAAAAAAGAAGAAAGAAAGAAAAAGTCTTTTGGGGGATTATCTTGTCCCATATAATAATCGTTATCAATCTCGCGCGCTTCGTTTGTTTAAAGGGACACTAAAGGTTAGTATTAAGTCAACGTGGACTGTTGAAATACCATCCCAGAAACCTCGAAACGCTTGTTTCGTGCGAAGAAGAGACTTATTTTAAGAGAAAATGCGTTCTGAAGCGTCCGCGTACCTCTAGCGCAGTTCAAATCACCCGCCCTCCGAACGAGGAGTATTGACGTCATGGTCTCATAGTGACGCTGCGCCGTCGGTGAGTAAAGCGGCTCCCGCAGACGGCGCTACGGCTTTTCTGCACAAAACGCAAACGCGCGGCCAGAAAGAGCCAAGACAGAGCCGACAGTAGCGCGAAAGCGGAACTATGGTGGCTAGCGGAAGGGAAAGCGCACGACGATAAGCTGGTTCTTTATTTTATGACGCCAACATCGACGCTCGTTGCAATGGATGACCCTGACAACGACACATTAGCTCGCGATTCTGGGCTCGAGTTCAGCGATTTAAGCACTGATGAACGTGACCTGCTGTTGAGGGCTCGCGCTGCAGGCGTCGTTGCGTACTACTACGACGACGGCCTGCTTTGAAGGGGGCACTTCACGCGACTTCAGTAAGTCGGCGTTGAACTCGTAATCCTCTGGACGAAAGTGCAGCGAGCACAATACGTGATTTTTCGGCTCTTTGCCAGCGCGCTGTGGCAGAGGTACGGCACTTAACCACTTCGAACGGAGAGGTTCACTCGTTGGCACACAGTGATAAGTAACGTTGGATTCGCCGCTGCAACTGCCCTTAGCCAAGTTCCGCGGACCGTTCGCGCATCCCACGGCATCACATGGACGTGGCATTCTCGCTGCTTCTTCCAAATGCAAGTTTCGCGAGCCAGCAGGACAACCGCAGCACGACACGATAAAGAAACAACTGAAACTCCAAAGCGCGCGCGGCGCAAAGTCGAGCGCGCAGAGTCGAGCGAAAACGAAACCTTTCGATCACCCATACTACTCAAGGGTAACGTCAAAATGTTATTTTTTCTTAGAATCGAATAGAAGTAGACAAGTAGTATTTTCTTCCGTCTTATAATCTAATGAAATCATCTTTTTAATACGAGTAGTTGAGTACTAGTGACATAAATTATGACGAGGAGTGCTTTCGTCATCGGGCTAGTACCGGAATGTCGCTGGGGGGTCTCAAATCGTGTCATGCATTTACGTCAATTTCTCGGTTACTAAAGCTTTGTTCGCGATTATATTGACGCCTTAGACGTTCTAGAGCATTGCTTTATCACTTTAAATTGACTTTCTGGTAACCTTTAGTGTCCCTTTAACACTGTGCGCTCACTATATATGTTTTACTATCAGGAACGCCATGTCGCGCTTATGCAGGCGTGTGTTCGTGATCTGAAAGTACCGGCAACGCAGCGCCAGAGAAAGGAAATGAACGCAAAAATCGATGACAGTTGTTCTTGGGGCCAAGATAAGCCCCATAGTATGCAAACGTAAGAACAAAATTGAGTGTCGGTGACTCTTTTTGAAGGGTTCACCAACACCCGCATTTGCCGTATTTTTGACAGCGCATGTTTACTCAGCAATAAGAGCATAAGTTCACTCCGCGTGGGCCCTATATGAAAATGAACCTGCTCCACAGAGGAGTGCGATAAATCTCGAAGTCGGAGTAAAGTGTATACACTTTTAAACAAATGTACACCCCTTGGGTCGTATCTTGCCACACAACAATAATCGTCATCTGTCTTGCTTGCGTTTCCTTTCTTGAAAATGCTGCGCTCCCTACTTTCCTGTCGAGAATGCTCTGTCATGCTGATAACTCGCATGTCGTCCAGACTTGGAAGTACCGGGCTCGCAGCGTTAAAGGAATAGAAATGCGGACAAGACAGATGACGATTATTGTTGTGTGGCAAGATACGACCCAAAGGGTGTAATTTTGCTTAATAGTGTAGTAACTCTCGCAAAGGGAGTCAGCAACACTCCTCTTTTGCCCTTGGAGTGTGCCGGCTATCGAACGACTCCGAATAATGTTAATTTTACCCCTTCGTGGGCGAAACCTCGGGACGAGTGCACTTTACAGAGCCTTTGCTGTTTTTTCAAAATTTCCATCGACCTTCGCTCATCGCCCTGCGACCTGGGTTGGTTAGTCGTTTAATTTCCTACACGTGGGGCAATCTATTTATTCAGGCGAGCGCAGAATGGGCGGTTTCACTCCGGACTGCTCGCACGCAGGTTAGGCGGGAAACGCGAAATTCTTAGAAATGGAGCCCCGACATTCAGCAATATACAAGAGAGGCGAGGTGCAATATACGCGGCGATCGGGTTATAATGCGCGTATTTCTGCGCCCACACCTTGTATGTAGACAATAGCGCACGCAGAATGAGTTGGAGCGCAGAAACGCTCAAGGCGCGTTGTCAATGCCAACTGTACGTGTTCTCTGGATAGCTCGTTTGTCTGCGGACCGCTCTTCTGTCGAGAGCGATACCCGTGTAGAAGTTTAGCACCGAAGACATCTGCTGCATTCAACTGCGGTGCGTAGAGCACCGCGGAGAATGCCGGGAAACAGGTTTGGAGCCGTCGCCAATGGCCGCAATGAGTATACCGTCGAGTCATTATATATGCATTTGAACGTTATATGTTCGGTAGCCGCTTCTTGACTTCCTGGGCACCTGATATATATATATATATATATATATATATATATATATATATATATATATATATATATATATATATATATATATATATATATATATATATATATATATATATATATATATATATATATATATATATACACACGCGGTTTTTGAACGTTATCAACGTTGAAAGGCCACATCAGGTTTTAGACTCCGTGCTCGATGAGGACGGTCTGAAGTATTTCTAAGCTCTACAGGGTCCAGAAGGTATACTATTGTCATGGATTCATATTAGAAAAACAGTTAAGACAACGCCGACCAAAATGGTGTTGTCATTCTACCTCCGGACCAGACGAGATGTCCAATTATTGATTTCATTGTCATAGATCGAATGACATTTTGGCTCATGCGACATCTCTCTCTTGCACTCAGTGTTATCTAATGCTCGCGTGAATCCATTTCATTCTGCGCTGACACTAATTACATGTAATGAGCACAAGAACATGAAGGTTTGTCGGTGTATAGGGTAGTTCTCGCACAAATGAACGAACTGTAAGTGACTCACTTAGGCGCATTTCGTGATTACGGTGTTTGACTGCTGAACACGAAGTTGTGCATGAGTGAGTGAGTGAGTGAGTGAGTGAGTGAGTGAGTGAGTGAGTGAGTGAGTGAGTGAGTGAGTGAGTGAGTGAGTGAGTGAGTGAGTGAGTGAGTGAGTGAGTGAGTGAGTGGCGATCGGCGCTTGGAATTTGGCCGCTCCCCGATAACAGCACGGGCATGGCCTCTGCCGGATTTGCCAGCGGTACGAACATCACAGCGGCAGCCTGTCGTTCGTATACCCTATTGTTACGCAACGAATACCGCATGCGAATCACACTGCCTATAGTGTACATTGTGTGTAGAGTGCGTACGTATTCTGAGCGTGGGGCGCCCGGCATGCTGTGCGTGGAAAGCTGAGCCTTCCGCGGTGGATCCTGTTAACAACTGCCTCCGCGTGTGTGGACTGTCGCGACGTTCGTCGCAACCTGTACGGGTGATCACTGCACGTGCTTGTTGCATGCGCTTGGGGAACGTATTTATGAGTCTCCGGTCTGTCTGCATAAGTTATCCGGTTTCTCTGTCTGTTCATCGCGGGCCAGCCGTCGGGCTAGCCGCTTGGAAAAATCACTCACTCAGTCGCACTCGCCAATATTTTGTCTGTGTATGTGCACTGACATCCGTGTACACTTGTACTCGTCAGCACGCGCTATATCCGCTCGAAATCGCGCCCAATCACGCTCGTTGAAACATGCTCGCACTCACACTCAAGTTCGCTCGCACTTCAAAGCGGAGTTACTTCCAGCAAGTCGAAGACCAAGTATGCCAAAGTATGCAGAAGTATGCCAAATAGGGCTACTGTGCTTGCGCCCGATTGGTTGCTACTGTGAGAAAATGTGGCTGCGCTCACTATAGAATACATTATCGGGGTCTTCTGACAACGGTAGTGGGCGCCCCCCGGGACATTTCCGTACAGTTTGTTCCGGTGTTATCGAATTCTAAACAGCTTGTCAGATGATTTGCGCTACAACAGCAGCGTGCCCTTAGCATACATATACGAAAGTGTATCCAGTGTCGCATTAAAACACAGTACCTCCGCTTTCGCTTCATCATTTGGAATTAAGTCTTACGCACATTCATTGAGCGACGCGGAGTACGCAATCTGCTGCGGTCATTTAAGCTCACAGCTTTCCCGAATGACTTTTCCTCAGTCGTGGCCGGCCAGCTGTATTGCTATATAGTTTGACGAATTTCGTTGCTGATATTGATACTTGTCGACTGTGGTACCAGCCCTTGATAACTTGTAACAGATGATATGTACAGTTTGTTCCGCGTAACCTCAACGAAAGCTTCCCACTAGAATTTCGCCTTCACATGTCCTAGATACGAGTACTTAACATTGGCATAAATAATGTTATGGAATTACACATAATTATAGGAGCAGCACAATGGTAATCAACGCAGTTCATATATGCTGGAGCGGTTCGTACAGAACATGCATCTGCCAATTATGATAGCAATCGTATCATATTACGTATGAAGCGGCTGGTCAATGATGATCATTTCGAAGTCTTAGTTATACGAACAAAAAAACAAATTCGCTAGTCTTTCACGGCGCAGTTTCAGTGCGTAGAACATTGAGAGCAAGTGCAGGTTGCACTGTGCAGAATTTCAGTGATAGAGCACCCATAGTGACTTTTTTCAAGGCGGTTAAAAAGATAAACCCACACATGCACGCGCACGCACGCACGCAACCATTTATTCTGTGGTGGATTCGCGTGGCGCTGTCATTAAGGCGCTTGTATCGGGTAACGATCAATTGTGTCTAAAGGGGTCACGATGTGCTGTCCTCCTATGAAGGACCCATTCGCTCTAGAAACCGCCATCGATCACTTTGAGAGAGCGCTTTGTTCACATGTAAAACATATCTGCATAGGCTGCTGTCTTTCGCCACAAATACCGCGGCCTTCGAGGCGTCATTTTGCCACACGCCCGTAAAGCGATTGAGTGCAAGAAACTCCTTTGTGCGGGAGTACTTACTTGTTCCGAATCCGACTCAATTTAGGAGAGTCGCTCCCTCATAAAGAAGCGTATCACTCCCTTCGTTCCAAAGTGTATACAGTATTGCGCCTTCTATGCACACCTTCATCATGCTCGTACTTACGCTTCGTCCTTGCTGTATGAATGACGGCGGTCAATGCGTAATCTTTATGTACTGTCTGAGCTCACTGAATGTTTGCGTACTTACGAATTAATTGATACTTAGCATCAATTATCTGCCGCCCTCGGCGGCGTTTCACTTCCCTTACCACTCTACGATTACCCTGATAGATCACCGCTTACCTGCACTAGGCACAGGCCTGCCTAACTCCATTTTCGTCTCCTAATCTAGTTTCACGTTGTGAATATATCTGCATAATCGTGCTCCACGTAGAAGAAACACTCAAGCTGTAAAGGCCCACGGCATAACGGCGCCGAGGGGAAGCGTTCGCGCGAAGCTTCAGAATAGCACGCGATGCGCGCTTGTCTGCGTGGGTGAGCTTGTTTTGGGCGACGCGGAACTGTTCGACAGACATAGCAGGGGAACGACATAAAATACAAATAAGAGGGAAGGAAAAAAAAAGAGGGTGGGGGGAGAACGAAAGGGAGCCGATGGATGGGTCGCAGTGCATGCGCATGGCGTTTACTAACATGGAAACAAATTCTCTCTCTCTCTGCGGGCTTCCTCTTCCTCGTGTGCATACAGATCTCGGTCCTCCAGCCGCTTCCTTTCTGTTTGTTTTTTTCGTCCTGTTGAAAGAAAAGACGCAGGGTGTGCGCGGGAATTGGAAGTTTCGAATACAAGTCAGGTGTCTGCGCGATACTCGATTTTTGTTTCGATTATTTGGTCATTGCCAAATATATATGTTTTATATATGGTTGTTGGACCCTTGCCTGGTCACAAGAAGGGCACTAGCTTATAACCAACCGGCCGCTTAAAGAGCCCGCTGTAAGCGGGCAAGGAACTGGAGTGACCGTTTCACCTTTTGCGAACATGCGAGCTGTCCTCTATAACAACACCGACGCGCATATTGAACGACGAAAATCTGTTTATTTTTACAGCGAAAGCTATATATGACTAACCTTCCGTAGTTTTTTCGGCGTCCGGCAACAGAAACGGACTTAGTGATTTCTAACAAACCCATACGGGTGGAGTGCGGCGGTGCAGATGTCAAAATGCGGAACAGATTAGAACGCTTGCCGTGAATAGTGACGTAATGGTTATCGAAGTATATAAGCAGGAGACGCATCGGCGCTAAAAACAGCTGCATTGTCGATGGGGCGGACACGTATAGTTCGTACCCTTGAAGAACAACATGCGTGCGAGGAGCGCCGAAGGGAGCAGCAACGAGAATGTAAACGGCGCCGACGCGAAACAAACACCGACGAAGAACGTTCCCGCGTTGCTGAACGAAAACGACAGTCGCGAGCCCGGGCATCTCCGAACGAGCAACGACGCCAGACTCGCAACGCAAGAAATGACAACCATTCCACTCTGTGAAGGTGGAATGGCAGCGAAAGCGCTTTGCGTTTCGTTTGAGAGCTTTGACTGTCGTCAGCTTTCGCTGCCATTCCATCTTCAGAGTGGAATGGCTGTATTTTATTCCGTCTCTCTTTTCAAGCTATCTTGATAATACGTATATTTCTTCCACCTATAGAAGCACACGTATATGCGTCATTCGATTTGACATCCGGAGCCACTATATAGTTCTCATATATATTCGAAAATTGCGAGTGGAACAAGTTGGTGGACGAAAGAAACAGGGATACGAAGGCACGACGTCAGTGCTTTTCTTGTTTTTTAAAAGTCTGTTGTAATTCCTGTATTGTCCTCGTCGAGCTGTTTCTGCTTCGATGCCGAATATTCGCGTTCGATTCGTATTCGAAATTTCGGATGCTCGCACACCGCCACGCAAAGCGACGTTTGCGGTCGCCGTATGTGGGAAGCCTGCTGCATACTCGGCATGGCGGCAGCGGTTCCACCGCCGACCTCCACTGCCGGCGCACTGCAGCAGTTTGGTCAGCCGCGATGTAACAGCGGTGTGGCTTCGCTTCTCGCACGCCGCCGTAAGCATGCAGTGCCCCAGCGGCGTGGTTGCGTGATCGGCGCAGTGCCGCTGCGTGCACACGTTTCGTTTCCCACCGGTGACGTAAGCGCGCGTCTCTTTCACTCGAGCAGCGGTTGCAGCTGCCGCGGTGCTCCTCTCTGCCGCCGCCCACAGTTACAGCGGTATCTACTGACGGCTCTTCCGGCTTGAGAAACGCTATAGCTTCCCGTAACAGTATCAGCATCTTGTCACTTAAGGAAAAATCAGGCATCCACCCATTCGTAGCGTTCGCTAATTACTTCTCTCCACCTTGCGGGTTTCCGCAGAACTATTACGTCAAATCGTGTCACTATGCAAACGACTGGTATTACTTTACTGCGAACCACTGAATGAATGAATGAATGAATGAATGAATGAATGAATGAATGAATGAATGAATGAATGAATGAATGAATGAATGAATGTGTAAAATATTGAAGAAAGTAAGCCAACACTTTTGATTCAGGGGAACCTGTGAGAGACGTATAAAGAACGTATGGAACGTAAAAAAAAAAAAAGAAAAAGGAACAAAGACAGCAAAACGTACATACATAGTGTGGCCACGGGGCACAGCTTTGCTCGTGATGTTCACTCGGTGTATTCTTGTTCACGGGAGATCCACAAACTATAGCGCTCGCTTCAACGCGCCCGTTAACGAGGTGCATCGCAAAATATCAATTGGCGTCGCAAAATCATGGGTATACTATGGCATTGCACCTAGCCTTCCTCAAAGGAACGAGGCGAATGAGCGCGGGACTGTACCCTACTCCGTGACGTGTATATAGTACTTCTATAGCTAATCAGTAGACTTTAGAACACTCGGTGATGGAGCTTAACTTGCGTTCTCACCCCCCAGATACTTCTAGCCCCATGCGCCATACAGGCAAGACCGGACCCCGTCAGGCCCTCATAGCAGCACCCAAGCTCCAAGTGACTTCGTTTCCTTTGACAAATGCTACGCGAGCCTATATATTAAGCAGGATTATTATTATTTTTTTTTGTCGAATCTAAACGAAGCGCGTGGCATAGCGTACGGCAAGTTTTTATACGATGCATCTGCAGCTATATAGCATCGCGGTGTGTGTGCGTGCGTGTCCGTGAACCACGGATTCTTGACCCCTCGCTGCCTTGTATACAGAAATGGCGCGCCTCCTTAACTTATCGGCGCAAGCTGCTGAGCTGTGCGTACGTCGGCCGCGCGCGAGGCTATTGCTCGAAGAGAATTCGAGCCTCGCCGTCAAGGTTACACACCACGCTTGTTGCCGCTCGTGAGCGCGTTTTGTTGTTGTTGATTTTCTTTTAAACTTTCTTGAGGGCGGGATCCTATAAAGATGCTGATGAAAAAATACGTAAAAATAAAGAGGGCTCTGTCGTATACTTTGGACGGCGGCTGCATGTAGCGTCCCCTTCCGCCGGTCGCCGCTCTCTCTTTCGCAGGCTGCGGGACGTCTCGAATGTGTGGCGGCGCTTTGGTCGCATTTCGTGCAAACAACAACCGCCCGCGTAGTCGTCGGTACTATACTGTGTTATAAACTTTTCTACAGACTGAATGGATGACGCGGCAGTGTACTGCATACGTTTGTTTTCGAAACTTTATGGAGAATCGTTCGAGGGAGTCTTGCTGTGCCGAAGTTGCTGCATTCTCCTGACCAGCGTTAAAGACTTCCACTACGCAGGACGGTTGCACGTGGGGCCCCTTCTAAGAAATAGCAATAAGTCACGCTTTATTTTTTTTTTGTTTTCTGTTTACAGTTCTTTGCTGCACGGAAAAGAATTTGTTTTCCTCTTTAGTCAACGAAATACGTTTGCGCCTGTTCGGTGTTTTCGCACCTGCGGGGTTGGCGCAACTGGTTTTCCGCTCGTGTTAGCAAACTTGAGGCAGCTGGGCTTTAGGCAGAGACTGATGGGTTTCCTTCTCGAGGGAAGGGAAAACCGACCGATTGGTTGGTTTGAGTTAACGTCGAAAAACAAGAATACCTGAGGTGATGAGAGGCGCCGTATTACGTACATTACTTTGATTTGGCCGCCTTGAGGGTGTTCTTCTCAACACGCACCCAAATCTTAGAACAGAGACGTTTTTCGCATTTTTCACTCCACCGGAATGCGGCCGCCGCCGCTGGGTATCGAACCGGCGACCTTGCGCTTAGCAGCGGGACGCCAATATGTCAGTTGGCCATCGCATTTGGTGAGGGAGAACTGGAAGGAGAAACAGTCTACTCTAGCCCCCCTCCCTCCCGTCTCCTCCTCCTTCGCTGTGGGCAGCTGGCCGGCAGAGATGCGCCGCTGAACGAGCACTTCCGCTGTTTACACTGCGGGATCGAAACGCGCGTTTCACGCGAGGAATGTTCGCGCGGCCGATATCCATTCTTGCGCTTGCCAGCGCGCGCACGTTCGATCGTTCGTTCGCTGTAATACACGACGACAGGCAGTATAGAACGCTGTTCTTGGGAAGATGTTGTGTGCGCGGCAGTTTGCGCTGACCGTTGCACGAAGTTGCGCGCACTTCCCAGAAATGTAATAAAAAAATGTTACCGTGGGCGTTGAAGGTACTGCGCCGAGACACACATACAAAAAAGAAAAAAAATAGAGGAAAATCAGTTTCGTAATACCGCGAAGCGCCGAGAGATGCTCCACGGTGCATTGCACGGACGCGCAGCAATGCCCGCCGCTCATGCAGCGTCGACCCGTGGGTGTTGAGGTGTGGTGGCAGTGGAGACCGGTTGGGCGAACGAACGAGTAGGTGTACGTCCTCCGTTGAGCGGAATTGAAGATTAAAACGAAAGGAAAAACAGAGTAAAGGCACGTACGGCTGGCGTGAAGGAGAAGCGCATTCGTAAGAGGTGAAGCGGCGCCGGTTCTGAGCAGCGGGATTGGATGATAATTTCTCGGACACCTGAAGCTCCGCACGCCCCCGTCCCGACACGTAGATCTATCTGCGACCCGCTGCGACGACGCCAGACAACACGAGATAGAATAATGGGCTTACTCGAAAATAAAAATGAAGTGCAGCGCCAAACGTGCCGAGTCTGCGCGCTGTAGTGAAGAATTCCGCGAATTTTTAAAACACCTCGGATGCCTTAACGTGCACCCAAAACACGCAACACGAGTGCTTTTGCATTCCGCCCGCAATCGAATGCGGCCGCCGCGATTGGGAATCGAACCCGACACCTTTTGCTCAGCAGAAAGTAATATCCACTGACCTCTCGCGGTGGTTTCTCGCTGAGAGTATAGCAGCAGGGCTTCGCTTTAGAGAGAAAGCGAAGATCGGGCGATGGTCGTTTCGTTATCGCTCTTATTTCGCTATATTTGCGTAGCTTTACGGCCGCTTATCTTTCGGAGAGAATTGCAGTGTATGCTCTTCTTGCTATTCCTGTTGTCTCGAAGGGCGTTCGGATAGTTTTCTGGATCACCCTTATTTCTTTTGTATAACCTCGTTCTGAGGCGTCGGCGAACAACGCATAAGCAGTGCATCAGCCAAACTTAATTACTTCTCGTCATCCTCGGCAGCCTTTCGCACCCGTTGTCGGGGCAGTAAGACTACTTCTACTACGATCTACTATAGCCGACGAGTGAAGCGCGCGTCGGGGGGTGCACGCGTTTTGTTTTATTTCTCTGTTACGTCATTTGTGGCATACCGACATCTCTCCGGTGAGCTCATGCGGATAGGGTTAGGTTGTGCGCACAAAACGATGACGAAAGTTCGACGTTGCCGGTTTGAACGCCACGGGTTCTCAGTGCGTACGTCGCCTCGCGGCGGTCTGTCTCACTGAGGGGCGAAGCCGGATTATACGCCGCAGTTTCCGCCGTTTCGCGACATTCGGAAGCTCTGCACCGCCGTAGTCGGAAGGCGTGAACTATAAGCGTATAATGTGACTCTGCCATTAACCGTGGAGAATCGCTATGTGTCCATTCGTTGTGGGCTGGTCGAATCGCAGCGTGTGCTTCACCTTCCGAAGGACATCGTCTCTCTCATATCTTCGCAAGTGTGGAGGAGAAGAGAAAAAGTTGCACAGAAGCCATAGAAGGGTCGTTGTCAAAGTCAAGCAATAGCTTCCCGGTAGACCTACTGAGATATGCTGCTGGGGACGCGCTTATCGGTTAGCTCTTTTGGTTAATGCTACATGGAGGCGTGTGGGTGCGTGTGACATTGCATGCTTGGAGGATCGGTGCGCGTTATGCAAGCCACATTAGGACGCCTTCGAGGACCCTTATCGTGCGCTAGTATCAGGATCGGCCCACCGAGTCAACGTCTCAGGTCGGCCCTGCCTTCCTAGGTCATATACAGCCCTCCAAGCAATGCGGGTGCAAGAGCCGAAGAAAACTTCGCTTAACCCCACAGAGGCCAAACACCACTCCACATCAATGAAAATTGAAATGACTTGTTCTCATTTATTGCTGGCCGTGAAGGGAACATTCATCCCAAAGAAGAAGAAAAGCTGAATTAACGACTGAATAAGGTTATTAGTATGGTAATTTATTAATTAATGGTTTGCTAATGAGTCCACAACTGAAACGTACCCCCATCTTATGAAAAGCGCTATGCTTATGGTTTTCGCGTTAATCTTGAAGGGCTTACGTATACATTTCGAGGTAAATACAGCGTATAAACACACGATACGTTGGGCTTTGCAAGGTTACAAAACAGTAATGATCCTGTGGAAGCTTATGGCGCGCGAAAAGTCAGGGACGCAGAAAGACGTGGTACACACAGGCGCTATGTGTGCACGTCTTTCCGTGTCCTTGTCTTTTTGTGCTCTACAAACTTCACCACGTCGTACCAACACGCCGCAAAACGCTATACGGTATAGTGATCGGCAGCTGAGGCTTTTTCTTCGGGCTCGCGCATATACGCGCGCACACGCGATAGGCGCGTTGTATACCCGCGAGCGTTGGAACGTTCTTGCCGTTTGGCCCTGCACTGCAACGGCTGACCTCCGGCATCTCCTCGTCGCCTGTATGCGGCTGCTCCGCGGAGCGATAAGCCTAGAGATTGAGCCCGTGAAGGATGGCACTATAGGCGTTGCACGTGCTCAAACTCTACGTGCTAAGACATCGAGATAACAAAACCGCGTACAGATAGGGAAACGTGTGCAACGTAATCACGCGTACGTAAGATATGAGAGTTCCCGCTAAGCGAGATCGTGTCGCTAGTGACGTTATCCGCTTCTAATGCCTTAGGACGACACAAACGGAGCGCTAAGCTTTAGTAAGGACGATGGAAAGCTGAGCTAGTTGTTAGGGAGTCGTAAACCTGTACGTTTAAAGAGCAGGCGTATGAAAGAACACGGACACAACAAAATGGGACGAAGGGGACAACACTAGCGTCCACTGTGAAATGTCGCACGGTTGCGAAAAGGGCGTTTGTACTGCCCCCCCCCCCTTTTTTTTTATCTATCTTGTGTTCATTTATTTCATGTCATGCGTGTGAAAACGACCCTCCATGGTAGTGATCGAATTGCCACTGCGGCATTGTGTCGCAGAGTAATAGGTCGCAGGTTTGACTCCATATAGCGTGGGCTTCGTTTCGACCGCAACGGTGTACAGTATGCCCGCGTATATTGACATTTCGCTGCTCGTTAACCTCAGGTGGTCACAGTTAATTCGAAGCCCTCCTCTATGCCTTCTCCCATAGGCCTGGCGCAGCCTCGGGACGTTCGATCCAAATACACGCCGTGACTCGCAAAGCTGTAAGCTGTAACAAAAGCGGTACGTAATAAAAATAAGAATGAAAGAAAGAAAATACATGGAAGTGCCTACTTAAGCATTTGAAGATCGCGGAGACAGGGGCAAGAATAACAATAACACAAAGGAAGACCAGAGAGAGAGGGAGAGAGCTTTGCAGGACGTCTGGTCTTTTCCTGTATATGCATATCGCTCTTCAAAGTGCGGGGGCAATGTACTTAAGCTCGAGTGGGGATGCCGGCAGCCGCGTCGTCTCTATCGTCTTTCTCACGTTTCGGCAGATGCATGTTCCGGTATGTCGAAACAGGGCGAAGGGGAGGGAAGGGGGGGTGGCGATCTATTTCGGTATTCGCCCGGACTCCATGCCCTTGAAATAGCGCCGTGAAGAGAACTCCTGCAGGGCGGAACAGATGCGCACACGTGATATTTTTTTTCCTTCGGTTAAACCGTAAATATTTTATTTACCATTTCCTGTCTCATGTTCTCGCTTAGTTTTGGGGCTGCAAAAAAGAGAGAGAGAGAGAGAAGGAGTGGTTGTATACAACACGCAGCTCTTATGTATCCGTCTCCACCGTGTTACATGGCGTAGGGTCAATGGCTTGTTACACTATACCGCGCACAGGGTCGCTTGTTCGATTCCCTGTTGCGGCAGCTACATTCTCATCGGGGCGCAAATGCGAAGCTCTCGTCAACTTGGACAAAATAATAATGCAGTTTCGTCCGCTGTACGACTTCTCTCGTAGTCTGTGTTGTTTTGGCGACGTTATGCGGAGGTTAATTTGCTTGACGTTAAAGCTCTCACATGTTTGCATTTTGGGCCAATCGGAGCTGGCCTGATAACATTCGACAGAGTCCAGGTTAGCTCTCCTGGAACGAGAATCACGATGGTCGCTGTCCCCCTCGCTGTCTAATTTATGAGAGTGTTGAAA
The DNA here is from genome assembly GCF_023375885.2 of Dermacentor andersoni. Classification (NCBI taxonomy): domain Eukaryota; kingdom Metazoa; phylum Arthropoda; class Arachnida; order Ixodida; family Ixodidae; genus Dermacentor; species Dermacentor andersoni. The sequence continues at coordinate 77,449,597 of NC_092815.1, read as the reverse complement.
ACACGCCAATGGATAAGAGTTAGCCTATAAGCTGCGGCCGTCTTTTCGCACGTTCGATTTCGTTAGACGGAAATAGAGGGAAAGATATTTCCGCGCTTATGACGCAGAAAGACCACCGCGGCGGATTCCGGGGCGTTGGCTTCGTCGCTCCTGGAAGTCGAGTGTCCCGCGAGCGTCTGCAATGCGGTGAAGAGCACGACGGCAACGTCCTTAACTGAGCATTTCACGTCGCCGCGTTCGTTAACGGACGCCGCGTACGCGCGAGCACGATGTCGACATCGCGGAAAAGTAAACAGAATCGTCGAGCGGCGCGGCTCTAAATATCCGCCGGAAGATCGTAGGCGCCGGATAAGGGCCGTTCCACCCTGTATCGACTTGGCCGGGGGTGTGGGGCGTGCGTCTTTCCTGCCTTGGCTGTTCCCGTGGCCTTCACATTTTCGTTCGATTACCTGTATAGCGCGCCGCAGATGGGTGACTGTTTCGCTAAGAGCGAGCCAGTTACAATAGCATAACTATCAGAAGTAACACATGAAGTATCGCGTAGTAAAAGAAGTGAGAGCTAGGCAAATGAATGCTGAACAGAAAATTGGTTACCTTAGAAAATAAAAGAAAGTAAATGATTTAGAATAGAATAGAATAACTTTATTTCCATCTTCTTGATGGAGGAGGCTGCAAGTAAAAGCTGCTCTAGTGGAGGCTTCCACAATGAAATTAAGTTTCGTTCATAACGGCACGGGCAAAACTTCCTCATATATGCTACAGCACGCTATCAGATAAGCCTTAATTTAGGGCCCGCGAGTAACATTGACCACATGGCATTCTTCAACGGGCACACAGCGCTTCTATATTTCGCCCAATCAAAATGTGACCGCCGTAGCTGGGATTCGATCCCGCAACCTCGTGCTCAGAAGCAGCGCTGATACAGTGACCACGGGGGAAAAAAACATGCAGAGGAATGTTTATGGGCACAGTGTCAAACGCTAACGTGCATGCCTGCATCTATACTGCAGACGCTAGCAGCAGCGTATATGTAAATACACTATAGCCGCACAAGTGCAAGAGTGTAACGAACCGCATTGTGCAGCTCTCTTTCAACACCAGGTATTAAACAACGCTGACGGAGCGGGTTCTTTTGGTATCGTGAGCGATTTTTTTTTCTTTCTTCAATGCTGCTCCTTCAGCGCTGATAACAGCAGAAGGCGAGCTGTTTGAATGCCAAGCAGAGGAATTTGACGACGTTCTCTTTCAATTGCTTTACTTGTTTAAAGGCTACTACCCTTGCAACGTAACGCGGAACACAGCTGTTTCATAGCTTCTTTGGTTCAGAATATACATTCAGCGGCGATAGGGCTTATATTTCCGACGAGCACAAAGTCGTGGCTCTAATTTCAGGTCGCAGTGGCCGCACCCGACGATCGCGATTTCGGCGCTCGTTGAAGAAGGAACGCGCGACCTCTCTCCAAGAATGAGTGCGAAAATGCACGAATAATTAGGACTTGTAGGAGTAAGCTTATACCGGTCCATGCACTGGTACAAGCGTATACAAGTTCACCGTGGTGAGGCTCGCAATTTGTCAAAAGCGAAAGATACTCGGTGGCAACCTATATAAGAACTCAGCATGTGTAAAAGCTCTGCCCGCAAAAACGCACTGCAGCTGCCTGTGGCGCCTCAGCGCTCCGAAACATGGTTCCCGTGCGACGAGTTCTCCTCCGCGGCGACGCCACGGAAACGAGCGAACGTAACTGGCTGGCGCATCTACACAAATTATCTTTGTGTTCGACAGGCGCCGTATGTTTGTCGCTGCATCCTCATATATGCTGTCATCGACTATGAAGTCGCCTAGAGACATTTCCCCACATTTGGCGAAAATGACAATTTCGATTTCCAGTGCACCCGCGAATGACATAACACGCCGGTCACGCAAGGAGACAAAAAAAGTTACGACATCAAAAGAGTGACGCAGTTAAAACGGCAACACGTATACACGACACGAGAACACTGCTGTATGTGGTTCAATCGATATGCAAGAGCTCTACAGAACAACAATGTGCCTATAGACAGTCGACTGTATTCGGTCGATCTGTATGACGGTGCATCGACCAGTTTAGCTCGAGGCGTCTACATAAAGGAAACGGCGCAGCCGCGAACGGCGAACCACAGGTATGGTCAGTGAGTCCGGCATGTCGGCAGCTGCCTGTGCTTGGTACTATAGATCTCCCGCTGGTAAAGCGCCAGGCACGCTGGGCAGTCCCGTGCTCTCACGTGTATGCCAGTGGCCGAGGAAGATAAGTTGACGCCAACCGCAGATTCGCGGGAAACGAATTACCGACAAAATATGTAGTGGGTGACACTTCCGATATTCTGTGCCTTAAAGTGGCATCTGCAAAAGCTCCCGCCAACGCGGATTTTTTTTTCTTCTTTCACTCTTCTAATTGCAGACTGGTAGATTATGTCTAGTGAAGTGTGCGAACACTGTGATAAACAACTGAAACGCTACAATCTCAGCATATTTAATCTTTATTGCGTCATGAAAATGAGCGAATATTGGGGGCTTAAGGAAAACAGTGAGAAGCCTGTGATTAGCACGCTGTAACACCTCTAATCTTAGAATGTCCATAAGTGACAAAAAAAAAAAAAAAAGGTTCACCGGCATTTCTTTTTTTTTTTTTTTGCAATGTGCTTTTGCAAAGAGCGGCCAGTTGCGCGGCAATTTTGCGTGTAATTCGCGGGCTACTTTCATGCTTTGAAGAATACTTCTATGGAGCACGTATTGAGCAACAGAAAGCTGCTGTATCGGGAGTTTTTATGTTGCTTTACAATTTTCTCATTGACACTTTCCATCCAATTAAAATGTTTTGAGAATTTGAATAATTAACTAAGGCCTAATTATGTAATTAGGCGAAATGCAAAAGAAAATCTGAGTATCTCCAAGCGACGGCCAACAATATTACGCTGGTTCTGTCCAGCTACGTGGCATTTGCATATCTTTAAAGTTTGGCTCGAGTTACGTAGGCCACCTTATATATATATATATATATATATATATATATATATATATATATATATATATATATATATATATATATATATATATATATATATATATATATATATATATATATATATATATATACAGTCACGTACAAACGCATCCACGTTTCTCTGTTCACTTGTTCAAGCAAATACTGATTAACGGTATACCATGGAGCTTCCATCCTTAGCGGCGCCACGATGCATATCGTGACGCAAAATAGGGCCATAAAGATTGCGAAGGGCCTGAAACGCAGAGAGGGTCGCGGTGAGGACTGTTGTAAGGCCGTATATTTAATGACATGCAATGAAAGAGACAATAGAACGTTATTGCGGATTCGTCAAAATTGCCACACGCTTTTGCTCTGCAACGTTACCGTTATACTGCGGCTTCGTAAAAAATGCATCTTTGCTATCTTTAAAACTATTTCCAACTTTCTATCAACCTTGTTAACATTCTATGGCGCCTGGTACAGGCAATGTAGCGGGTAACGCTATGCTAAAGCATTCTGTTGACACCATTTGTTTCCTGAAAGGTGCTTGTTAATGTTTCTTTGCGCGTGTGGAAAATGTAGATTTAACGCGATTCTTGCGTCATAGTTAAAGGCATAGAGCGGCAGAACGGATTAAGAATTTCGAAATTGTTTTTTTCGTTGAGTTTTGTAGAGGGGTTCGCGAATACCGACTCCGCGCCTGGACTCTCATAAAAGGTACACGAATGTTGTCGACTATTTCACGCGTATCGGGGCTTTCAAAACCAGCGAGAAACTTCAGCAGTTTGTCTAGCGCGAGTGATTACTATCAAGAACAAGGAAAGAACAGATATCGCTACACGACGACATTAAACTTGACGTCGCACTATACATGCGTACGCCTATATATATTCGAATACACTATCTTCTACAACACATTTGGCGCATAGTAATAAATTCTGGAGCACAGACAGGACCAATCAAAAATGATTTAAGATGTACGCAACGCATTTTCAACGTCGCTATTTTCATTAGTGTTTACGATTTATAGGCGTTATCTTGACACGGAGCGCCTGAGGGCGATATATCGCATTTACTCGAATGTAAGCGTTAGATTTCCCCCTTTTAAACTGACAACTGGGTTTTAATTTTATTCTGCGCAGAGCGACCGCATTCCTCGCGAGATTACGCACCTTTCAGCATCATATGGGCCACATTACGCAAGCGGTGAGATCAGGAGATCCCGAAGCGTCAACTAAAAAAAAAAAAAATGGTCGTAGTGTGGCTTGTATACTACGATCTGCTATATAATAACGAACCGCAAACCCGCCGCGGTGGTTTGACGGCTATGGTGTTGCGCTGCTGAGCACGAGGTCGCGGGATTGAGTGCCGGCCACGGCAGCTGCGTTTCGAGGATGGCGAAATGCGAAAAGTGCCCGTGTGCCGTGTATTAGGGGTACGTCAAAGATTTCCTGGTTGTCCAAATTAATCCGGAGTCCTCCAACACTGCGTGCCTCACAATCAAGTCGTGGTTTTGGCACGTGAAACCCCAGAATTCAATTCAACTCAATTCAATAACGAATGGCAAATGAGAGGTCGCGAGTAAGTAGTCGAATATCCTTTGTTAGCGCGCTTGCGTTGTGCTAAAGAAGTCTGCACTTCCAGGCATGGTCCTTTAGCAACCAACATTCTGGAATTCTTAGTGGCCAACGCGCCAAGTCTCTCTCTTTTAGTTTAAACTCATCCGTAAGTCGACGCCAAGCACTGCTCTTACGTGGAAATGTTCAGAGCCCTCGCAATGGCGTATTCGATTGCCAGTTTCGATAGGATGGTTTCGTGAGTTCGTTAATTTCTTTGTGTTTACATTTGTTTGTTTGTTTGCATAGGCGTCGGACGTTCTACCGCTTTGAATGTTTTCTTTCATTCAGGAAATCACGCGCTTTCCTCTTTGACAGTCTCCCTTTGCTTGATTCCGAAAAGGGCCTCCTGGTGCACTTAAGAGCTCAACCAAGGCCAGCCTTCTCTGTGGTGCATTTGCGGGACCGGTTCTGACGCATCCCGTGCTGTACATAGTGAATCTCTGTGTTTCTTTTTAACTTTTGCCGCGCTGTCAGAACTGGTCGCTGCCAAGACAGAGAGAAAGAAAAGAGAGACCCTTCTTCCGTGTTCGGTTATCAGTACGTACCTCTTTCTCAAGTTCATTTTTGGTTACAGAACTGGTTCGTTAAGCGGTTAGCTTCCTCGCGCCTATAGGACAACATCGACTTGGCTGCGAACTCTGTTTCGTTTCTTATCTGTCTGCGAAGTGCCAAGTGTCTGTAAAGGGGCGCATACTCCTATAGTTAGACCAAATCTTCGTGCTGGCTTCTCGTCGGCACCCATAACGCGGAAGAGCTGCCGAATTAAATTCGAATTAAAACCAACTGCACCAATACTGTCGCATCTGAGTTGTTCGGCCTTCTATCAAATATTCGAAGTTATACGTTTTAGTCCCCCTCGTTTCAATTTCGCATCTGCGCGGTAGTTGAATTTAGTTCCATCTGCAGCCAGCACAGTTAATTATATATTTTTTTAACAATACTGTCTACTTGTACCAGTTTTGAGGGTCCTTACAGGATGCGCTTAATATTAAACAAAGAGATACAGCCGCATAAAGAAAACGCATTGGCAGAAGCACGCGTTTGGGCATAGTTTATATGTCCCTTGATAATCAGTTTCTTGATGTCGTTTGACAATGCGTTGCCAATTTTCGTATAATGCAATTAGGATGTGGTTCTCTGACATGTCTACTATAGCTTCAGGCTCTAAGGTGAGACGGTAAACATTCGAGTGACATCAGTCAAGTTAGTAAGCGCAGATTGTCCGGTCTGGTTAGAGCTTGTGGTAACGTGCCTAGCTGCGCTTGCTTCCCGATCGTTCCGTTGCCCCTTGACATCCATCGATTCTGCGTCGCGACAAGGTTTTTGGCACGACATGATTGATAGAAAATGTTATACTGAGGCCTAGTCTATAAAAGTAGGAAGTAACGCACCAAAACTGTGTACCGTATGAAGTAACGCAGAAATATTAATTATTGATGCGTTTCTTGTTTGCAAGAGCAAGCAAAGTAAACGCCAAGCTTTGTTTTTGACTCTGGAAGAGTTAGCAAACGCAACACTGTAGGAAAAAGAACGAAGGGTGAGCACCGTCCTGCCTTTATTAGCGTAATGTTTCAGCGACGTGACAGTCGTCGACGTGACACTCTCACCGCACACGTTCTTGTCAGCCACAGTGACGCTGTATAATATGCCATTGTCTGGTGGACAAGCGATGCAGACGCCCCACGCTAGCATTATTGCGGCTACAGATCAGTCAGCATTAGGACTGCGTCGACCTAAGTTCTTCTGCCGCATTACGCAACGGCAAACGTTGTTAGGAAAGAGCACCGCTGGTGTGTTTATTTCTCGCTGTCGGTCTATACATACGTACATTGGCTTGAGCTTCTTAGATTGTCTGTCAATCAATCAATCAATCAATCAATCAATCAATCAATCAATCAATCAATCAATCAATCAATCAATCAATCAATCAATCCATCAATCAGTCAATCAATCAGAGAAACCTTTATTACGTGATTAGGAAAACTTCATATATATATATATATATATATATATATATATATATTGTATGTATGTATGTATGTATGTATGTATGTATGTATGTATGTATGTATGTATGTATGTATCTATGTATCGATAACCTAATCTCTATAGTGACTGGTCCAATACAAACAACGACTTGCAATACTGTACAAACTGTTACTTGTAATGATAGGGGAGGTAAATCTAGCTCGTTGTACTGGTAATAAACGCAAACGATTGCTAAACGCAAGAACTCAATGGTCAACAGTTATTTGTACAACACGAACAACCATGCACTTAATAACCAGCAGTTTCTTTTGGACGCGGGATTAGGCCGGGGAAAGAAAGAGTGGGTCGTAGTGATGTGCGGGAAAGTTTTCGAAAATTTAGACTAGTCCGTCTTTTTCTTCGTGTACTTTTGTAGCGGCGCCTCGTGCCATAGTTTCCAACGAAAAATTTAGTACTGAAGGGAACCCTGGCACTTTGGTTGTTCAGCTACCATCGAAATGGCGTTTGGATTTTTCTGATCTTCGTGCTTATGGCTTCAGACGTCTTCGTGGCGTTACTTATTACGCTTCATCTCTCTAAATTTTGAGGAAGTCAAATTTCCCTAAAACGCAAAAAACAAGATTCTGCATGCACGCATAAATCATTGCTAATCGTTATATATATGGCGCAGTGTTTTGGTGAATATAATCTGTTTGCAAAGTCCTTAGAAGCCAGAAATAAGGACAATGTTTAGCCAAATACCCATCATTGCCAAATACCCACCATTTCATTTTCATTTTTTTCATTTTATTACCTTAAAGACCCCTTGATAGGGGTATTACATAAGGGGTGGGAATACATTAGGGAATACATTGCTGTAGTACTGCCCATATCATTGCCATGCTCGGGTGCCACCATCTTACACCTTCCGTAGGCACTAGCGCCAGAATTTCCTCTATTAATTTTTGTGGGGAAATCTGTGGCTCGTGTCAGTACCATGCACTTAGGTAACGGAACAACCTTTAGTATTAAGAGCAGCGACACTGTTCTCTTAAGTCCTAACTCATTGTTACTTGGAATATAGCGCGACACGATATAGAATGACAACGTGGACAGAAAATAAGAAGCGGCACAAGCGTTTGCCCCGCCCCCTCTATTCCGTATGTTCTCATCCTAGTGTTTTCGGACTTGAGTCCGGAGTCCATACGATCGAACGTTGGACGCCTATAGAAGCGAGCGGCATTGCTTTCCGTTCCCGTGACCAGCATCCGTGCACGCAGATGCTCTCTGGTTTGTGTACTTCGCACCTTGCGCGTTCTACATGTATATGTGCCTCAGACGTAACAGGATGAACTTGTTGGCGCCTTGGCATGCAACTCACACCGACAGTGTGATCGCCCGATTGTTTCTCGTGTATGACACCATACAACCTTCATTGTATACGAGGCGAAACCGGCTCCAATGTGCGCAACGAAGAGTAACGATCACTTTTTTGAGACCGCTTACTTTCAAAATACAGCCTGAATGTTGTATAGTAGCCGCCGTAGTTGCTCAGTGGCTATGGTGTTGGGCTGCTGAGCACGAGGTCGCGGGATCGAATCCCGGCCATGGCGGCGAATTTCGATGGAGGCGAAATGCGAAAACACCCGTGTACTTAGAGTTAGGTGCACGTTAAAGAACCCCAGGTGGTCAAAATTTCCGGAGTCCTCCACTACGGCGTGCCTCACAATCAGAAAGTGGTTTTGGCACGTAAAACCCCATAATTAACAAAAAAAAAAATTGTATGGCAAATATTCGCACCTCCGTATCGGAGCGATGCGATACGACCTATCGAACATCACAAGAATTTCGTCGCGCGGGACATGCGGAGCTGTCTTCGCTTTAAGTTTATAAAGACTGTCTCAGACCTGTTGCCGTTTGTGCTATGCAGAATTTAGAATCGCGGTCAGTTTCATGTCTTCTCCAAAGCTCTGTCGCCTGGCCTCATGCCTGGGTACTTCTGTAGTGCTTTAGTTGCTGAAAAGCTCTAAGTATTCAGAAAGCGCATTGGTCCTCGTTCTCATGTACTTGGGAGTGCCAGACGTACTACTGCTAAATGTCCCGGAGGCAGGTCTTGCATTCCCAAGAGTTGCCTCGAAACTTTCGACGGTCTGCTTCTTTCTGGTGTTTCCTTCAGTCTGAAAAGATCGCGTGAGCGTATTAAAAGTGTGGTTATGCTGCATACGGCCGAGATGGTGTTGCAGAAAGACACCAGCCCGTCATAAGAGCACTTGACTCGTGATAAACGTAACGTATTGATCGAAACTTTTATGCTGCGACCACTTCGCCCAGGAAGGTTACTGATCTCTTGCCAGGAAGCGGCGTGTTTTCCACTGCTGCATACTTCCGCCCAATGACCGGAAAGTTCCACGACGCGTCACTTCACTTTTATCCCGTGTCGCTCAATCGCGCACTCTCTTATCCTCTGACATTTCGGCAGCAGTGCAGATGATGCACGTCGACGCTCAAAATTTAGACCTCTCACTTTTATTTATCAATTATTATTTGTTTGCCTTCTTGCCTTCTGTAAGAACATTAAACTTCTCCACTGTATGGAAGTTTGCTTTCTTTCTGCGTCTAAGTCATATTGAAATATGGATTGTGATGATCGGTTGGTCGAGAGAGCACGATTGACACGGGAATAAGGACCGCCTGAATTCTGTAGCGATGATGTACTTTGGAGTCATTTGTTCTACCATCACCCGCCACGATGACTTAGCGGCTATGGTGTTGCGCTGATAAGCACGAGGTCGCGGGATCAAATCCCGGCTGCTGCAGCCGCAATTCGATGGGGGCCGAATGCAAAAAACGCCCGTGTCTCTTGCATTGGGGGCACGTTAAGCATCCCCTGGTGGTCAAAATTAATCCGGAGTCCTCCACTACGGCGCGCCTCATAATCAAATCGTGGTTTTGGCACGTAAAACCCCAGAAATCAATTAAAATATTATACGAGTGCTGGTCTTCGGTGACAAAATCACAACGCATTTTCACAGGGCGGTACGTCGGTGCACGCTACAACCGGCCTACATTGACACTGTTTGTTACAGCCTTTCATTTCAACCTATTTTTTTTTTTTTTTCGTTCTGCACCTGGAAAACGCAGGGGCTCGCAAAACGGCTCGCCTGAACGGTACGTGTCACGCATGTCAGATATATGTAGGTACGGCGTTAATGTACTCGCTCAGTTAATGTTTACTGCGCAGTTGCCGTTGCGCATACGTTCAACTGTCCTCGGGATGGAATTCTGCCGCCGCCAACGGAGGCCCGTTTTGCCATAGCCGTAGGGCTCAGCGTCCGACGCCGCATTTCTTCCGTCTTGGGCAAAAAACGCGGTGCGGGTGGACTTCCGAGCCGTTATGCGCGCGAGGAGGTGGGGGAGCAGGTTCTGAGCAAATGCGGTATCGAACTCGAAGCAGGAAACTGGGCGGATCCTACACGAAAGAAAAGTAGGAATAAAAAAAATATATAAAACCGGGGAAAGAAAAGTGGATGTCGGGAATATAAATAGAGAAATAAAGAATAATGGGCGCTCAGCGTATCAAAAATTCCATCGGTGGAAGAAGCGAACTGCAGTGGCACGCAGGAAAGAGAAGGCGTGTGTGTGTGGGGTGGGGGGGGTCTCGCCCGCCTCGACCTTGAGTGAAAGCCCCCTCCGGGTCGGCCTTGGGTGACGTGTCGCTGGCGGCGTCGGTGACGGGGGCACGTCCAGACGTCGTATCGAACTCTCGCTGCTGGCGGTGTGCCCGCCGCCTCTCCACTCCTCTCCGCACCCTTCCCCTCCAGCACCGCCGGCGCTGCAGGGTGGCACCCCGCCTGGCCGTGACGCTAACGTGGTCGCCGCCGCCGCGTTGGCGCCTCGCCGTTCATTTTTCGGTGCCGCAGAGACAATGAGCGTCCATCTCCCAATCTCTTCGTCGCTGACTCTCGTGCTCGCCTGGCCGAAAGGGAGTTGAGGGTGGGGGAGTGAGGGGGGGGGGAGGCCATCGCACGACCCCTCGGTGACGTTCACGCGCACCCCTCGCTCACCTACGCGCCCCCTCACGCTCACCTCACGCGCCCCCTCAAGGAGCCGTTGCTGCGAGCCGGACGAGAAGGAAGTCGAAGAATTGTTCGCGTAACGGCTTTCGGGGCAGGCGCGGCGCGACCTTTTTGATCGTCATTGCGCGCGCCAGCGGGGGCATCTCCGTGCCATGTGTGTCGCGAAGGAAACGCGACGAAGGAGGTTGACGATGTGCCGCAGCTAACACGCGCCGGTGTGCGAGGTGGCTGCAGACGGTGGTGGTGTACAGTTGCAGCGCTACAGTATATAGGGGACAGGCGTAATGAAACGCGAAATTTTCGCCGCGAATGTGAGCCTTTCGTGGATGTAGTTTTATTATTATTATTATTACTATTACTACTACTACTACTACTACTACTACTACTACTACTAAGGCCAACTAATGCCCTGCAGCGCCGGTCCTGTGCATTTCGTGTTTGCGTGTTTCGTCTTCCGTAGCGCGGTGTAACATTGTTTCGTAATGCCAGTAACTCGCTCTGCTTTCAGCGATAGTAACAAGGGACAGATGGAAAAAGAACGAAAAAAAAAAGAAAAGCAAACAGTAGAAACGTTTCAAGACCAGACAGCTCTGCGGTGGTGCTTCCCTGTCTTGTACCTTTCGCGCATTTTACGTTAGTATTTCCTACAATGTCCCCTAGTACTAAAAAGCTCACTTTGCAACCATTTTTAAAGCCTGCTTCATTGACCGTTATCGTCGTCTATCTCGTCCTTTGTGATGTAACCGGCACTATTACCCTGTACTGCTGACCCTGTCCGTGCCGACCGCAAGAGTCCAATTTTGAAAGATGGACCAAGAACGCTTCCAGTTTCGGTTTTAGGTAGCCGTACGTGCGGGGCTCTATTTCAAGAAAGGAAAAGACACAGTAACAATATCGGGCCACGTATGCCTCAGCCGTGCCAAAGAACGCGAATTAACCCAAGGAAAGAGAGAGAGAGAGCTAGACAGAGAGGGAGAAAGCGGATGAACAAGTTATGAATTTAGTGGGCATAGAATCGATGACTTCGACCGCGACGTAGTCGCCTGCATCCTTCCCGCTGGCGCCGATTGTTCACTGCGTGTCATCGTTGACCTTTATTTCGAGGCCGATAGAAAATGCGCGCAAGTATGCGAGAACGGCATCGCGAGGCAGGTCACCTTGGCATTTGCGCGTCCCTGGTTTGTAGACCTCTGCGGGCGAGGTCGTGCGACAGGTCCCGTAACTTCGCACGTTTCCGACCGCAAGGCGGAAGCTCTATTTCTCTTGCGGGAACCGCGTTATTTCTATTCTTCGTTAACGCGTATTCGTTGCTACGCGAATTTCACACAATGCGTGATTCGTCGGTGGCAAACTGATAAGTTAGGGCCGTAGCCTAAGAGGCATCGCTCTCGCATTGCAACAGGTATCGTACCATTAAAATATCTGAGAATAAGATTGTATGAAATGACGCGTGAAGATTGAAATAATTAACAAGAGGCCTTACCCTATATAGAATTAACTGTTCAAAGAGCACAGGCCAGCCAATCGATGTTACAGATACTTTTAGTAAAATGTAGCTGGCCAACAGAAAGAGCCCTTACAAACGAAACAAAAAAGTTCTCCTTTTGAATTTGGCCCCAGTACGTACCGTACCGTATTGTCAGGAGCAAGGACGGGATCTTCATCGAGCACCAGAAAACCCAGCATTGATCGAACAAGCAGTTCCACTGGCTGGACGCTTTCGGTACAACAGATTCCGCAAACCACCGTACTCTCAGAGGCTGTAGGACGCACATGCAAAATCGATATCAAAATAGTTAGATGGTGAAGTTCCAAAGACAACAACGACAGTGAGTAAGAAACACAAGACACTAAATCAGTTTATATTGGTGAAGTATTCATTTTCGTAAGTTTCTTACGGCTGATTATAGAGGCGAAAATGAAGGTCAAGCTTGCTTCTCTGAATTTTCGCGTTGAAACGCCAGTGGCTGTACGGTGCAGGTATCTTATATTTCGCATTATAGCCGCTGTGGCTGTGCAAATGGTATCAAAACTTATTACTAAGTTTGGTCTTTGGCTTCGTTTAGAATAAAGTGTAGTCCAGCTGTAGTGATGAAATAATTAAGCTAGGCTTGAGCGTGCAGGCACCGTCAAAATGCATTACGTCACGGCGAATTATTGGCACCCGTCTTTTGATATAGCGTCTTTTCTCGCTTACCCAGTGGATTTACTGGTATTCTAGAAGGGTAATACACTAATGCAAGTCAAATAATTTTTTTCTCTATTGGCCCTTAAATTTGTAAGCGCTTATTATGGGGATGCAGGGATGCCCTTGCCCCTCCTCCCCGAACATATATGCCCACGGGGCCGCGAGCCTTAGCCAGCTACAAGGAGATTACAATGTTACAAGTTACAATGTTGAATTCTGGAGCTTTACCTTCCATAACCACGATTTGATTATGAGGCACGCCGTGGTCGGGGACTCCGTGTTAATTCTGACCACGAGGGGATCTTTAATGTGCCCCAAATGCGCGGAACACGGTCGTTTATCTCTCTCTCTCTCTCTCTCTCTCTCTCTCTCTCTCTCTCTCTCTCTCTGTTTTTTTTTTTTTTTCTGCATTTCGCCTTTTATACAATCGGAGCCGGAACTCGATCCCGCGACCTCGTGCTTAGCAGCGCAACACCGTAGCCGACAAGTTACAATTGCACAATGGCAAGCAGTTTTTTTTTTTTTTTTTGTAGAAAGGAATTAACCATGCGCAAACATAAGCTTCGAAACTTCGATCACAACAACCACTGATTTATTTGGTGCTTCCGGGAAAAATAGGAACGCCACGCCTGTGCTTTAAATTAATTTCGAACAAACAATACAGCCCTCTGCGAAGCCTTCCTTATACATATCAACAGTCTGGCGTGTACAGCTCGTCATTTGCCCATCGTATCAACGCGCTATAATAGCATGTGCGTGTATCTATCTGTACGTACACCTCGCGTGTCATCCTCGCGCGCCGTGCCCATGCTTGACGGGCTTATGTGGCGGGAAGACACGGCGCCCTTGACGTCTGTCGGCGTCTGCCTCGTGCATGCGAGAGTCACACGTTTAACACACGCGCTCTATCTTGAAACCACAACCGGCTCGTATGCACGACGGGCGACGTGACGTGTGCGAACGCGCTCGCATCCGTGCCTGTCACACGCACACACACACGCGGCGTTATGCATAAATCCGTCGCTCGCATCTGCGAGCGTCGTCTCGGCGCTGTATAGAGCTGCGCACAGAATGGCGTGGTCGTTGCCGTTGTGTGCACAGCGTTACTTGAATGCGTTTAGTCTGTGTTCTGCGGTTGCCTGCTGCTTTTTGTCTTAAATTCGTAAAAAAAAAAAAAAAAAACGCTCCCGTAATAATAATCCGCCCCTAACAAGTCTCATAACCAGATCATGGTTTAATCGCGCAATATCCCAGAATTCGTTTTTTTTTTTTTAGTCAGATATGTACCAACTCGCCCAACAATGCACATTGCCTCAGTATATCTCTTTGGCGTGCCTCATGCAGTGTCGCTCTTTTCCGTGTGCTTTGTCTGGACGCTGGTCCTCCAAAATCTGAATCTCTAATGACGTGTTTTGACCGGTTAATTTTTTTTCTTCGTTCTCTTTTCTTTGTCGCATATCGGCTACTTGTCATAGCGTTGCCATAGTGGCGGCTTGTGTACTGCTGCTGCTGCTCGACCAGCGAATAAGGCAGTCACACTTTTCCTCTATACGTGCCGTCTTTGTCTCACGACCGAGGGTCACGCAGAGACCGTCGCCGCATGATTACATGGTTGCGCGCACATCAGCGCGTGGCTGCGAATCCCTCAATCAAAGCGCCGGGCCGCACCACGGCCGATTGCGACGGCCCGCAGAAGCGCGTTGTCATCATTCCAGAAGAAGAAGTTAAAAAAAAAAAAGAGAGAAGCTTGGACCTTTCGGCAACGTTGTCTCACTCGATAGAGGACTACCCGCTGACGTCACCCGTTAAGGTATAGCACAGACGCGGCCATAGCGCGAAGCTGTTCAGCGTTTATTTGCGCCGTCCTTGCGCTGTACGCACGCACGCACTCGTCGTGAATGCGTTCTCGGATGTTTCGCTTCCGTAATGGCTTTGCGCCGCTTTCACGTCGCCCGTGTTGTTCTTTTTCTACTTTTGCCGCGACTGGTCACGCGGTTGCATTTTTTTTCTTTTCCGTGTCTCTTGCTCCTCCTTCACTCGTCCTAACTCTTTCATTCGAACCTACCCCCGCCTCCGTCACTCCCATTTTTGTTCTATATTGCTTTTGCAGCTTCACTTGTCCTGCCCCTTTTGTGTGGCACAGGTGTGGCCTTGGGTTATCGTCAGCGCCACACAGCCGCCACCTGTCGCGACACTGTGGCGCAATAGCGCTGCGTGCCCAGCGACTGCACTGAATGTATGTACACCCGTGAGCAAAAGTACACGGACCAGGGGTTGCGCAATAAAGCCGCTTTTCTTTCCTCTGCCCGTAAACGCAACTTGAAATTCAGGACTGCGGTCCAAACTTGGCATTTGCGAACTTTTCAGTGCACTCATCAATATTTCAGTTCACGTTGGCTAATTACGGAGAAATTCATTTTTTTCGGCGGCCCCGTGGTCCGTATACTTTTGCTCACGGGTGTACCTGCTCAGCACGCGCGTGTGTGTATAGTGCCAATTTGTATACGGCGTCCCCAAACGACGGCACAACGACAGGCACTTCATTAGCGGGGCAAGTTTTGTTTCCGCAAAGTTCGTGGTGGCGAGACAGCTGAAATCCGATGTGCTTCTCCAGGCCGCATATTGACGCGGAGGTCGGGATCATCATCACAATCATGCAAGACCTGAAATGATGCGAGAAGCAGGTTTTTACGCGGGAGAAATGCGGTCGTGCAGTTGCGTTGTCGCTATTTTACTTTTATTTTCCCCGTTTATCCAACATATTTAGGCTGTGACGGCGAATTCCTTGTAACATTCTCGCGAACCACTCCGCGGCTTGCCAACTGTGGAGCAGCCCATTGCTATGCGACGTCTTTTTCATTTCTGAGAAAGACTCTGCTGAACCTTTCGCCCGTCCTCGGGCGCATTAGTGACTAATCCGTCGCCTACACAATCATTGTGCGCAGCAAACGTCGCCTGTCTTTTTTTTTTTTTTCCTTTTTCTTTGCATGGGCGACTCAGACCGGCCGACCACCGGGTTTCTCTTTTCTACCGTGTCACTTTCAAATAAAACAGGCGCTCTTATGCGTGTACGTTCCAGAACACTGAGTTGTACGCTGTCGCCGATTCATTCCCGTCCCGAGACGAAATCTCTTCGTCACGCAAGCCGACGTCAGCTTCCCGAACAGGCACTTTCGCATGATTGTAGAGCGTCTGGCTGTACGTTCTATCGTACTCATCGTAAGTATCCGCCGCAGCTGAGGATTACTTTAGCAGTGTCCGTTTCCTCGAAATTTCCCATTGGCAGCTTGCGTAACGCTGCCTGTAGCGAATGGAGATAACGCGGAGCTTTTCAATAACAACATGGCGGCTGCAATGACGTCAATGCGCGCACGTTATACCCAAAGCTGGAATCGTTTAGAAAATCTTTCTTGGCTTCGCGCGAACAGTGTATAGGCCACTCGTCATTTGTAAAGCCAGGAAATGGCTTGCGGGAACGGGTGAGCGCTGTTGCTTACGTCTGCATGTGAATACATTTGAGAGAGCACATGTTGGTTGCGTTCGAAAGCGTACGTATCATTTAGAACTTGTGAAACCGCGTTGGGGTAGCGGTATCTAAATGAAAACCGATCGACAATGAAGGACAATATATTTATTTGCCGCGCCTAACCGGCGTTGTCGATGTCGCACACCTTTGCGCTATAACGCGGTATCCCGCGAGCGGTAATACGTTTTCTTACTGGCACGCGGAAACTCGAACAATTGTTGGG
This sequence comes from Dermacentor andersoni, assembly GCF_023375885.2. Lineage (NCBI taxonomy): Eukaryota > Metazoa > Arthropoda > Arachnida > Ixodida > Ixodidae > Dermacentor > Dermacentor andersoni. The sequence goes on along the minus strand of NC_092815.1, from coordinate 77,432,974 downwards.
ACGCAATACGCGCTAGTCATGTCCGACAACGTATTGCCTGCGGACAACGTCGGCCGAATGAGTGACCGGCTCGACGTCGAGAGGCTGATTATATATCGCCTGGTCGTCACGCAGGAAACAAAACGGACGCCGACTTCGATGAAGGAATTATTTCATTACAGTTATCTCTTCGGAATTATTAAAAACTTGACTTTCTGGCCTCCGCACGGGAGGATTTGTTCACAATGAAATGGACACAGGAAGGGCGCGAGGTTAATGTGCGGCTCAGCACATGATCGACCTAGGATGCAAGTGCAGTGTTTCTACAGTCTTGTCCTTTGTGCGCTCTATAAAAGTTCTCTGAAGGTCATTGCATCAAAATATGAAAAAGTTCAGTGCCGAGAGAGAGAGAGAGAGAGAGAGAGAGAGTCTAAATTTTAGTACTTGAAGAATCCACATCCAGGCCCCGTGCCTCTTCATTCAGCTAGGGTTTTCCGATGAGTTCCACTGTGGCTTGTATTCTTTTCATAGTTAGCTCCCGCAAGAGTTGTACGTCGTGTCGATGGACGAGTCTATGGTCGTAACCCCGTAGACGTCGTAGATTATATAGACCAACCATAGTCTGCTCTCACACGGGTTGTACCTCGTGCCGCCCCCCCCCCCCCCCCCCCCCCCCCTGATGCCCGAAACGCGAGCGGTGGCGTCCGCGGCGGAAGTCTCCGAAGGATGGAGACGCAGAGAGAGAGAGAGAGAGCGGGTGGAGACAGAGAAGGGTCGTCGTCGTCGAAGGGTGGCTGAGCCGTCGGAGGAGGCAGGCATCCGCTTTTCCCCGTAACCGCCGCTTCCGGTCACGAACGCGTGGCGCCGGCTCCGCCTGGGGCGCGAGGCGGCCGCGTGCTCAAAGCGCGAGATCGGTCGGGACCCGGCGCCGCCGCGTGGTGGTGGTAGCGGGCAGCGGCGGCACGTCACACGCAAGGCCGCCGCTGCTGCAAGCAGCCGCCGTCGTACTACTCGCACGGGTCACGTGCATTCATGCTGCGGTCTTTTTGCGAACACGCCTGCTTGGCGCACGCGATGGCACCGCGCCGAACGTTCGCCCTTATAGATTACGTTACCGAAAGTGGGGCAAAAAAGAAAAAAGGCAGGAAGTTGCTTCTTGGTGCATGTACGGTACCTTCGTCGCAGAAACAGTGGCCGTTACTACGTAACAATAGTTTCTTTTTCTCTTCTTTTGCTGAGCACCGTAATGTAGATTGAGAGAGAGAGAGAGAGAGAGAGCAGGTTGATCAATCACGATAAGATCTTAAACGCTATGGATTTTGACTGAGCGTACTTGGCTCTAGCTAAACGTTTTTCGTTGAATTCTACATATTCTGGAGGGTCCAGAAATTGCACCTGTCAAGTTTTTAGAACTTGTGCCGCGCCAGAATGACTCGAATACCAGAACATGCACCAATATGCGTGATTTCACAGGTTCCGGCATTATAGTAAAGAAAACTAAAGAAACAAGGAATATGTAGTTTAGCCTTCATTTCTCTCTTCAAGTATAGCCAAACCTACATCAACAAGTGAATGGAAATAACATTAAAAAATACTTCATGATTTTCCTCTCTCACTCTACTTTTTCTTTTTTCTGCCATCCGTTATCACTGCCGTTTTGATCGAAGTGAGCGGTGGCTGTGTAGTCGGCGACAAAACGCCGTCGTGTCGCTGTGGCTTACGTTGAAACTATAGATGACACACCGTAGATGAGAACAGGACCGGCACGTCTACTCGACAGCAGTGTCGGCATTTATCACCGACAGTTCCTGGGTGAATTCGCGCTTGCCCGTCACGCTTTCTGTAGACGGCGGCGCGCACCCGGCATGTCCCCTTTCCTCGTTTTTTAATTACTCTCGGTTTTGTCGGGGCACACGATCTAGCGAAGATGAATGTGCCGGCGTTTCGTAATCGGCAGCTGAGCGCTCGACGGATTCACCCCGAGGCAACAACGTGCGGCACCCGGATATCCTTGTTTCTTCTTATCTTATTTCTTGTCAATGATGCGCTCAGGGCCAGAAGCGTTATAGATAAGGGGTCGCAACAAGCAAGAGACATATTGTTACAGGCAGGAACAACAATGTAGATACACACTACGCACAAACCACTTCGTCGTCTTCATGACAACACCCGATCGCCTCTTTTTTCATACAAAATAGACTGATCATATGAAGAAATGCAGTGAGTTTTAAATATAAAATGCAGAGGCTTAAGATTATACAGTTTTAGCCAAGGCTTCAAAAATTCTCAGTTGAGTGGCTACAAAAATGAACGATACATAACATACACAAGTGCTGCTGGTTGCGAATGTGAAATACAAAGACTTCTTAGGCAATATTAGGTTAAGCTGATTGAAATAATTGGTTATTGATGATAGATACAACTTTCACGGGGGATAGTTCCAATCAATGAATGAACGAGGGAATGAAATGACTGCGGAAAAGATTTAGTGCGACATATTATTTCGAGGCCAACCTTATAACAGTGACAAATTCAAGGAGATGTTAGCTGTGGTTGAAGAAATGCATTGGGAAATGTGGTTGACAAATAAGAGATTTTTTATTTTAATAAAAGTATACGTCGGAACAATTTAGCATTTCAAAGCTCAAATACTGATGATCCAATCGCCGTACTCATTGAATTTTTTTTTTCACTTCGAACAAAACTTTACAAGGAAGGAGTAACCCAAAAAGCTACTCAGATCAGCAGCTCGACACGGTTGCCTCTTTACACAACAGTGTACGAATGGTAACAAACACACAACAAACGTTGTATGCACTGTTCGCAGAAACAGCACGTAAACAGTGTACCCACATAACGGCTCTTTCACAGACGTTTGCAGTAGAACGAATTCTCTGCGCGATTGAATTCTCACTTTGAAGCGCCTTGCAGCTTTCAGCTCGCTCTCAACTTGTATCTCTCGCGGATCCTTAATGACTTACACAGACACGTACAAACGACACGACGTGTCTCTTTCCGAGTGCCCCCGATGTCCCACGCAGTACATTAAACCAACTCCACTCGTCGGCATCGCACCTGGCCACTCTTAACATCCGACCTGCGTGCCAATGCACGGCGTCGAACGCGATACGAAAGCCGAGATAAGAGGTTTCCATGCGCTCGAATGCTTGAATAAAGCCGCACACCTGGACTGGACTCGACTGCGCGCGCGCACACACGCGCAGAGGCGCCTGCAAGACGCCGCGCAATGTCCAGGTGTTTGCACTGCGCAGGAGGACCAGCCGGGGACGCGGCAACGGGGACAGGTGCTCTCCGGTATAGTGCGTGCGTGCGCGCCCCCTACTCCTTTCCTTACCAACCGACCTCCCGTCGACCGCCTGCAATGTTGCCCTATACACTCGCGCTCACGCACGCAGTCGCTCGCTGCGCCGACGTCCCCGTTTCTTCTTATCGCGTTAACGCGCCAGGTCGTGCCCGTGGAATGTGTACTAACCGGGAGGGTGCTCAGCCCTTTAATAGTCGAGACACGTTGGTAAACGGACGCACGGTCGGAGCCCTAACCGGCGATAAAGGAGCGCGGCCCGTTACAAGTGTCGCGGCGGTTTTACGAGCGCGGGCTGTAAAGGCGTCCCGCCCGCGTGTCCGCGGCGGTACAATGCTCGAGGGTAAAGTGTTCGAAAGGCCTTGCGGCGCCGGACGCCAAGCCACAACGCCTTTGTCGAACTGCGGTCCGCGGACTCCGTGCCGGCCTGTTCGGGGAATTCGAGGAGTGCGCGAAGATCGTCCGTGCAGAGCCATCGCGTCGTTGAGCTTCTGGCGCGACACCTGCCGTAACCCATTCCGTCGCGCCGTACGCGTATGGAGACGGAAGTTATTCTTTGGCGTTCCAGGTGGTGGTGAGATGTGCGAGCACAGCCCAGAATATAAATGTCAGCTTCTGCTAACGAAAAAAAGGAAGCAAAAAACAAAAACAGTGTCACAATTCTCTTATAGAACAGGGAGTAATGTCAAACGATGTCATTTTAGGAGGTGTACACTATAGGCTTATACCCGAAGTTCGGCGTGTTGCATTGTGACAACTGATACGATGCTGCTAAGAAATGTCCTTGCTTGTATCAGGAGGCCTTAAGCTAATTAATAACAAGCGCGCCTACTTGCATAAGAAAGGTTTCGCATCTTTTCGGGAAATAGCGGATCATCAATGCTGGCGCAGTATCCTAAATAGCTTTTTTGTAATTATGTCGACTGTCCAGAGATGGTTAAAAACTTCTTGCTGTGGGATAAGTGTTTTTTTTTTTTTGTCATATCTGTACCAAGTTTCGAGAAACCTGAAAGCCAAAACATCTATCGGTCATAATTCGGCACTTAAGAGATGAATAATATGTACGTGCTTGGGTCGCTTGGGCGTTATCTACGTACATGATCTCGTTGAAACCAAAGACAAAAAGACAAAGTAAGCTGGGTCTATGATAAGACTTGCAACTGCCATTAGCTCCAACTGGCGTCGGCACCGTGATTTTAAAAGCTAACATTTCGTACAGGCACAATGTCCGTTCGCGGTATAGGGACACATAGCGCATGCCCCTAGTCGGGACCTTAGCAACTGTAAATGACCATTGCTTAAGCTATTGCTCGAAATTTTGTGGCTCGTAAGTCTTCGAGTGAGAGAGAGGGAGAGAAACTTTATTTTTCAACTAATCTTAGTCCGAGCTACCACTGTCGGAGTCCAGCTTGGTCCCCACTATTGGTGCTAAGTCCATTCAACTTCATACATTGCATACATTGACGTGTTTTATGTGTGCCACTGACAGTGACCCTAGTGTAGCACGAAGCTTTTGCGATGAAGTGGTTCAGCTCTCCCTGGTGTAGAGAAAGGAAAGTGGAATGCTTGAGCGAATTAAAAAAAGAAAATGTGCGGAAGTGAGTGCTTTGTGGCATCTCCAGTAAGTATGGCGTGTGTTCTGGTATAGTCGCAACCTTTAAGTGGGTCAAATGGATCTGCGGTTTTAGGGAATTAGAGCATGACAGCTCTAAAGCATAACGGGGAGGAGAAAAGAAAAAGAAAAGGAAAGAGGGAAGCTTGTTGTGATCAACTGCTGCGAAATGCCTGACTCATACTGCTCATCGGCGCTCCCCGAACACCTGTTGGAAACGTCGCCGCTATAGTAGATGTAAGGTGGTACATAGGTATAGAATCTATTCTTACTCGGAGGGAGGCTGTGCTCGTTTGCGTCGAAATAATAGTGGTTCTTCGCTGTCTTTTTAACGTGCCGCTTCTTTTACTGAACCTCTAGTTCGTCTAAGAACGCTTATATCTGCGTGAGCTACTCTACTTTCTGCAGCACAAAGCGTATTGTCCGTCCCGGCGAAGGAGAAATGATTAATTCGGGGTCGATGATCGCGTGGTCCTCCTACCCTTGTCCGCGTTCCTAACCCTGTAATGCCTAACGTATCATAATGTGCTATGCTGTTTTGGTGCCTCTGACACTGTTTTAATAATTTAAGCACTGGTAATTTTACGCATAGCCTATAGTAACGGTTTGGATACGCTTGAAATAGTTTTCGGTTGTAAATAGCTTATCAAATCATTTACTAATTACGAATCACTCAATTAATTAATATATTATTCAAACATAACTCAATGACGTTTTAGTGTTTTTATGTGTGTGTGCGTGCAAAAGAACTCTGTAAGGCGAGAAATGAATGCGGAGGTGTGTTTGAGCAGTACACTGTTAAAGGTGCAGGCAGGATCGAAAATTAACGGGATGCATCATCTGAGGAGCAGTATATTTTCCGAACCTGGGGGCGCAGCCTGGATTTCAAATGTGCTACCTGCACCAGTGTACGCGGCCAGCATAGCGTTGTACTGTTTCAGTGGATGCAAGTTAAAACTGGGCTGACATTCGACATTATCGCGGAATCTACATCCCACAATGTTTTCGGCCCTTTATGTGCAATAAAAATAAGCTTGTAATCAGGTTAAACTAGTATGCCACTCTTTCGGCGCCGTTTCTGTATTTGTTCTTCGTGACAATAATAATTTAAAAAAACGTACAATACGACCCCGCCCCCCCTCCCCTCCTATCTTATTCCGTCTCCATTGTTTCTTAAATGTCGTGACAAACGGCGGTATCGTTGACGTGATCCATAACGTCACATATCGCGTCGTTTTGGCGTATTTCGATTTTTTTCGTTGTGTGCAGAAAAAGCCTCCGCAGTATTGGTGAAAGATGCCCGGTCAATTCTCGAGTGCACTGTAATCACGTCCTTTTTTGTTGCACACGCAGTCGGCGCATTCCATTCAGATGTTCTCACATCTATGACGTCACGAGCTGCCGCTAGTGCAGGCGTTTCTCGGAGACGTCGCCGCCCGTCAATCTCTTCTATACGTCACCGTCTGGCATACCAGGTCGATGTCCTCGGTACCGTGCACGTTCGTTCAGTATTTCCACAGCGCAGTAAACCAATTTAGCTTATCTGGAATATTTTACATTTATGCTGTCCCTTTAATAAAGCTCGTTAAGAGATTGCGCCGCCACATATATTGTCGCTGTTGCGATCTCTTCTAATTTCTAACTCGCGCCTTTTACAGCACCAGATACGAGTCATTTGCGTTCACTTCAACGCGCGTGTTGGCGAGATGCTGCAAGATGCAGCGACGACGTGTTGCGTATGCCCGCAAACTCTATATCAGTCGCACCCATAAACGCAACGTCGGCGTTCGAGTCCCGCGGCGTTCACGCGATAAGATGCGTCGGGCAAGCCACGACTGCGGGAATACGTGCCACAAGAATAGCTGTTGCGTCGACACCCGGACGCCTGCGTTTATGCACACTGGTGCGATAAGCTCGTGTGTCGTCACGAGAGACAGTGTCAGAAGAGTTCCAGGATTCTAGAGCGGCTGCGTGTATAAAGGTATAAGCTTGTTCGTATTGCAGTATTGTGATTAATTTTACGTGAGAGCTGTAAAACTGCTTTACAAATGGCGACGCGCTGACAGTGTTGCATGTGCGTGTACTCTCATGCTTACCACATGTAGATAGCATGATCCGTCTGCCATCTTATTGTTCTGTTCTGCTATTTAATATTATGCGCATGTATCTCTTTACGAGCACCACGGCTATATGGTGGTGCTATTACACGGTATAACGTAGGCGACGTTATAAGGAGCGCTGTTAAATTGAGCTCGCTGTTAAATTGAGCTTTTTTTTTTTCCTACAACACGCTCTATTCAAAAGCTTACGGTCAAGGTTGGCAAGGAGGGGCTGCCCCGCGTTTCTTCCACGAAAATGTAGCTTATTTGATATTCCCTATGCGCTCACATACGTACGTACTCCCCTGAGAAGAAAAAAAAAAAAAAAAAAAAGGGAGCAGGCATTTCGCGATTTTCTCCTCCGCCTGCGAGTGTAACTTTAAATTGAGGACTGCACTCCAAACTTGGCATTGCGTACTTTCCTGTGCACTTGTCAATTTTAATTTCTCTTAATTGCGAAGAAATTAGGTTTTTTCTTCGTCGAGCCTGTACTCTGTGTACTTTTGCACTTACATACATACATACATACATACATACATACATACATACATACATACATACATACAACCGTGTCCATGGAGGAGGAGGAGGAAAAACTTTATTTGCTCTAATTGGTTAGAAATTAGCGGTGGCGGATGTGGTGGGCCGTGTTCATGGAAGACTCCCCATCCTTCTAGCAGAGGGAGACATTAAGCGCTGCTTAGTAACAAAGGAGCTTTTTTTTACGAGGACTCGCCTTAGCAACGTGTATAATTGGTGTTGGCTGAACGCCACCTCGTACTAGCAACCGTCACTGTATGCGGCCTCTGACGCGCCGCATCATTAGCGAAAGTTTAGAATTTTCGTCATCAGGGCAGGCGTAAGGTCTGCCAAAGACGTGCTCCAATTATTACCCTGCATGGACGGTTATACCACTACGTGAACGCTCTTGCGAACAGCGTGAACATTTTTCTTTTTGATGGGTAATTTTCCTCTCCTTTTACAAAGGCGCGCCAGGAATTCTATACCCAGCACATTACCCACGCGGCGGAGTCATCGTCAAGGCAAGGGGCCGGTGACGCGGGAGCTCGGGTTGCTCGCCTGCTCCGCGTGCGGTGGCTTCCGCGCAAAAGCCGCTCGTGTGCGGCGATTTTCAGGGCTCTGTGCAACGGGCGTGACGTCACTGGCGGATGAGACGCCGCACGGACTCCTCTATTGTGCATACACCCTTGACGGTCGCTAATCCCTAAACTCAAGAAACGGGCAATAAATCTCCAGGAATGCGCCATTCTCTTCGGTTCAGAAAAAAAGAAGAGAGAGAGAAAAAAAAACCAAGAGAACGAAAAAAAGAGAAAAAAAAAATAATATGAAGAAGCAAACAAGGAAGAAATCTTGTTAACAAACTATTGCAGAGAGAGAGAGAGAGTAAACATTTATTTCAAGAACCAGCGTGAAATAGTTCTTTCTTTGCTTATAGAGTGGGCGGCTCCCTTAGTGAAACTGAGAAAAGTATTCTGTCAAGTAGCTTAGAAGGGCGGCGCATTTGGCTAGCTGGTTTTTCATAGTGATTGTAATAGAGGTGCAGTTCGAAACAAGACGAGAAGTTTGTGCTCCTGTCTTGTTTTGCGCGACCACTGATCGCTGTGAAGTAGCCAAGCTGGCTCAGCGGAACGCTATCCGTTGGTACCAGCAACGTGCAGTGTCTCTTTCTTGAGGTGTTGTACAACTTGTCTGCCGCATTCTAGAACAACAAGAGCCAGCTACTTCAGTATAGGACCAACAGCGTTAGTGCCTGTAATTTCGTTTGATTTATATGACGAATCCTTTATAAAGTTAGGTACACTGGTCCTCTCATGCTTCACGATGGTGGCAACTGAAGAATCGATACACATAGTCATTTAACTCAATGTTCGAACTAATGTCGGAGGCCTAATAGATGTGCATTTAATGCCCACGATTTGTTTCCCGTTTCACTAAAGGTTCTGAGTCATTCAGGTATAAGTGGTCTATTTAGGCAGGCACGCTTCAGTTTTATGTGACACACGCACACAATAATGTTTATTACGCACATTGTTTAAGAATGTATATATACGCGTGCGTTTCCTGGTTTCGACGCGCTGAGGCGCTTTTCCATATAGTGCCGCAAGGCTTGGCAACGCCTTCGCACACTGCCGAAGAAAGACGCTAAAAGCAGCAACGCATTCGTACGACGATTTCTGCGAACCATAATTGCTACAGCTGCTTTAGCTTCTCGATCGTTCACGAAGCGCAGCCGACTCGTGCCGTGTATTTTGCCGAGCGTATACACTCGTATTGGCTTGGCTCCGCGTTTTACTTGTAGCTTTCTTTGGCGCCACAAGGTGATGCATGCGTTTTCCTTTCTTCTTCTTCTTTTTTCTTTCTTTCTTTCTTCCCGAGACACGCGTTCATTACGTATTCTTCGCCGTGTTGATCACGCATCGATTTGAACGCCTCATCCTTTCTCGCCGGTCGACCAACAAGGTTGAGACTCTCTCCTTTCTTCGTCCCTTCCGCGGCCTTCAATAGCGCCTCTTCCTCTTCACAATCACACACACACACTCTCTCTCATAGGACTGTTCATTTTTTTTTTTTTTTTGTAGCAAGAAAACACCACTGACACGACCGATTTCATTTCGTAATTCACGTTGACGCAGTCACAGTAACTCGCACTTACGTAGCGCTTTTTTTTTATTGGTTATACCAGTTGTGCCTCACAGTGGAAAAACAGCTAGGAGACTGAAACAGTGGCGGAAAATTCGCTCATGAGCAGGTCGGAAGCAAGGTACCATGTAGAATTTATATCTGTGAAAGCGACGGTGCTTTGGTATACGACAACGCTATTGAACGCGCATATTTTTTTGCAGCAGACGTCTGACCACTGAAGCTTCTGCAGTGGCGCGTGTTGTCAGGAGGCTAAAATACTTCGCAGTGCAAAGTTTGCAGCGCCTTAACCTGGCGTGCGTGTGGCCTACGCAATGCATCTCTTAATTCAACGCCGCGTAGCCGCGAACTCTACTTGAGCTTCTGCGCCAGTTCCGCGTTCCGTGAACTTTTGTGGGCGAGTGTTGCAGTGCTGAAGTTAGCATTGGGCGCACAAGAAACTTCTCTAACCGGAGCCTCAAACTCCGGGATTCGTGCTTCTAATCGTTCCACTGTCAATAAATTTGTCCCCATCTTCCCGTGATGCATTTGTCGTGTTTTAATAATGATGATCTAACAAACGGTGTCTCAGGCTGGAGCCAACGTCTCAGTCAGGGCGATGAGAAGTTTCCCTGTCGAAACGGTGGCACTCGCCGCGGTATTACAGCTCAGCATGGCTTTGACGTTGCGCCACTGGGCTCGAGGTCGCTGCTTCGAACCGGGCCGCAGCGGCTGCATTTCGATGGGGGACGAGATGAAAAACCCTCGTGTAATGAAATTTAGGTACACGTCAAAGAACCCCAGCTGGTGAAAAAAAAGTAATCCCGAGTCACCTGCAACGGCGTGCCTCATATTCGGATGGTGGTTCTGACGCGTAAAACCTCAGAATTCAGTTGATTCATTTAATTAAGAGGAAGCTTTAGCTCGGGCCCAACTCCGACGCGGCCTATTCAAATACACGTAAAAACGCAAAAACGTTTTTATGAGATAACCCCTGGACCGATTTTGATGAAATTTGTTGCATTTGAGAGAGAAAGTTAAATTCTAGTGACTGTTGGAAGCGGAATTTCGATTTAGGGCTTGAATTTTCTTAAAACGATTTTCAAATATGTGACCGTTTGAAAAAAATAGAAGCACGAAGTTTACAAATTCATAGCTCTGCATCAAAAACTGATATCGCGGTTCTGTAAATGGCATCCATTAGATCATTAAAAGCGGACAAATTCAATATTTAATTTTACATCTTACGTCAATTTGTTACGTTGGTTACAACGGTTTTGCAAAAGTTGTATTTCCCTATGAATAAATTTTTTTAAATTCATGTGTAACAAATCAATTTTGTCCGCTTTAGATGTACTATTAGATGCAATTCACAGAATTGTATTATCATTTTTAGTGGTTGAGTTACAAAGTTGTAAACTTGATAGTTTCGTTTTATGAAAATTTTCAATTTTTGCCAATTTTTAATAAAAAATTTACGACCGAACTCGAAAATTCGAAACCAACAGTCACTAGATATTAAGTTTTTCTTTTAAATGCAGCAAATCCCGTCAAACTTGGTGCAGTGGTTGCCGAGAAAAACGAATTCTCCTTTTACATGTATTTAGATAGGAGCACCCGAGCTAAAGCTTCCTCTTAATTTTCGATGTTGCCCCCAGTCTGATACATCCCTTGTTCGACCACTGTCTCGTTTGACTTTTTCGTGTTCGTCATACTTTCCTGGGTAGTTGATCGGTCTTTGTTGGGCTTTGCAGGCCGAATCGCGACCAAAACGAATCTGCATTGTATACATACAAGAGGGTAGACGTTTAGTCGATAGTCTATGTATTCGCAGTACGGTGTTTAGAACTAGCGGAACCACTGATTTCGCTGAATGGTCTTTCACCGTAGCATTGCCGTGGAAATTGAACGTCTTAAATAAGTTTCTTCATTGCGCGGCTGTGCTAGATGCGCAGCGTACGCGTCCACAGAAATGGAACTTCTTTCCCTAGAATGAAGAGATGTTCCCAATAACCAAGAATAAAATATAATAAAGAGACGGTGAGCAACTTATATACCTAGAGAGACATGGGGAGAAAGATTATTTATTTACTTATTTATTTATTTATTTGATTAACAATACATTATTGTCACGATGCTTGTGGCAAAATGTGACATTGTATAGCCACCTGACTAGGCCTCTAGTACCATATTAGCATTCATTCCACAAAAAAAATATTCACGTACAAGACTGAAATTAACATACAGGTCATATATGCCCAACCGCAGAAAATAACATGTCGATTTTACCTACTACAGTGGACATTGACAAACTTCAATAACATAATATACAAGCAGAATTCAAGTACAACGATACAATATACCACAAGTACGCAACTACAATCAACTACGCTCTCTGGCATAAAATGCCAGAGAGCGCTCACGTCAACATCCGCCTACATGCAATTCCGTTATCGAACATTTACGGGCGCCGACGACATCGGCTGACAAACGTTTCGCTCTATTCTGCAAGTCGTGAGTGCTCATCGGGTCAGCTCTGGCTCTTGTGACCTTTCGCGATATGCCGCGCGGCTTGTTTGTGCAACGTAGCTCCGCGGTATACGTTGTGTGTGTGTGCATACGCTGTATGTGTAGACCTGTCGCCCCGTAGAGCTTTCTGGTATGCAAGCAACCCCCCTTGTAGCACTTATGATGCGTGTCCCCGTATCGAGGTAAAGTGGACGCTTTCAAGAGAGTGACTGCCTGCTTTTGGCTCACCCGACAAGGGCTCAAGCCGTCGTGGATGGAAACGCAATTGAACAGGCGTGAGCTACTCTACTTTCTGCAGCACAAAACGTATTGTCCGTCCCGGCGAAGGAGAAATGATTAATTCGGGGTCGATGATCGCGTGGTCCTCCTACCCTTGTCCGCGTTCCTAACCCTGTAATGCCTAACGTATCATAATGTGCTATGCTGTTTTGGTGCCTCTGACACTGTTTTAATAATTTAAGCACTGGTAATTTTACGCATAGCCTATAGTAACGGTTTGGATACGCTTGAAATAGTTTTCGGTTGTGAATAGCTTATCAAATCATTTACTAATTACGAATCACTCAATTAATTAATATATTATTCAAACATAACTCAATGACGTTTTAGTGTTTTTATGTGTGTGTGCGTGCAAAAGAACTCTGTAAAGCGAGAAATGAATGGGAACAACCGTTCCTAATTTTCCATTATGCGGAGGTGTGTTTGAGCAGTACACTGTTAAAGGTGCAGGCAGGATCGAAAATTAACGGGATGCATCATCTGAGTAGCAGTATATTTTCCGAACCTGGGGGCGCAGCCTGGATTTCAAATGTGCTACCTGCTTGTTTGTGCAACGTAGCTCCGCGGTATACGTTGTGTGTGTGTGCATACGCTGTATGTGTAGACCTGTCGCCCCGTAGAGCTTTCTGGTATGCAAGCAACCCCCCTTGTAGCACTTATGATGCGTGTCCCCGTATCGAGGTAAAGTGGACGCTTTCAAGAGAGTGACTGCCTGCTTTTGGCTCACCCGACAAGGGCTCAAGCCGTCGTGGATGGAAACGCAATTGAACAGGCGTACACGTTCGCACGGTTGACGTAGGCCACCAGTGAACGTTCTTCGTCTCTCCATTTATCGCCCCGCATCTGCCTGGACTGTGAAAGCAATCTTCTGTGTCCGTCACAGCTGTCTCAGTGCCGTCGCATTTCGCGAAGCTCATTACTATTAATGACCTTTTTTTTTTCAAGGCTATAACGTTAGTGCAGGTCACTGGGACGTCGGAGGGGAAAACGGAGGGTTATGTTTTAGGCCAGCTGCTCAACTGCATTGCGTTTACCAGGGAGTCAACATACGAACTCATTAATAAACGTCTTGAGCAGAATGGAAACGTAACTGAGATGGAAACGATTGGGGTGAAATCGGCGGAGAACAAAGCAGGTCGCATCAAGTGGATGTAAATTAACGGTGGGCTGAATTTGCTGACGGCGATGTCATTTTTGTCGCTTACGTCGTGCTGTCGCATAGCTTTCACGTTGGGGCACTTCGCAGCACGTAAACTGAGTAGGGACTGTGGTTAAATCGACAGCTTGATTCTCGTTTGACTCTACTACACAGCTGCCTTTGCACTATGTGCTTCAGCTTCTTCGGTATCAGAAGTAATCATGCATGGTGCATCCAGCGGCATCACGCTGGTTCAACCACGTGCATTCTGAGAGCGCGGAGCAGTACGTCGCCTATACTGTTGGGTTTCGCCTTGTGCGAGGAGATTCGCACAGGCTTTCTAAAGAGCGGCAACTGCATGGAAAGCGTTTCCGACGTATTTCCGTCCGGTTTCAGCGCGTCACCTTCACGTTGCGCGAGAATTATGATCCATTTAATGGCCGAAATGCGTATACTATGATACTTACGTTTCGCTTTATAGCCAAATGACGCAGATTTCCGCATGTATTATACACAGCTCATTCTCACGCGGGAAACGCGACAAGAAATGCTCCCCTTGTGGCGTAATTGTCCCTCTAGTTCTCGCAAACAGTGCCGGTCACCGCATGGTGTTCTCAAGGGGCGCTCTGGGGCACTAACTTCATGTTGCGGGGGTCCGTGGCTGTATTTGACGTGTGTGCTGCATACGCGGCCGCGTGTGTCACGCGCCGGTTCGATCTGGTTCCACGCCGGCAGCAGAGACACGGGCATGACTGCACACACCTCGTGCTAATTCGCCGCACGCTGCGCATATTCCTGTGTGTGGACGCGAACCCTCCCTCCCTCTCCCATTCCACTTGCGCACACACGCACGCACGCACGCACACACGCATACGCACACATACGTGCACTCGTGGCGACCTAAAAACGGGACACCTCCGCATACTAACTGCCAAGTTGTCCCTCATGTCTTTCTCCCCCTCCGCACGAAGCTATACGTGTACGCCACGCGTCGCATTGACAAGCTCAGGACTCACGGGGAGCACCGACTGCGTAACCCTGCCTTGTCTGAATTTCAAAGTTCGCTCTCTCCTCGCGCGCGCCCTTCCATCCATAGTCCGCGCATTAATGCGTCGCGCTGGCAGAAGCCGAGCCATAGGGCCACCCGAGACGTCGCCGCGCCCCTGCGTGTGTGTGTGCACGGCCTGGCGGCGGCGGCGGTCGGTCGGTCGGTTGCGCTTCTCCGCATCCGAGGATTGCCACCACGCTTGCGTGCACGGCGTGGAAGAAAACTGCGCGAGTCCTTTCTTCGTCTCCCGCAAGGACCCTGTGCCCGGTCGAGCATGCGCGGCGCTTATCGGATCACCTCCGCGGGGTCGAGGAGCCTTTCTCTGGCGATGAGCGCACGCGCAGTTTCTGTCTAGTCGAACGGTACCTTTTTTTTTTCTGCTCTTCTTTTTTCCCCTCCTCGTTGCGTTTGCTTATATTTGCGAGAGGGAACGGAAACCGATAGGCGTAACGCTGAGAGTTGTAGAGCTGCTGTAGGAACTGTACATGGAGAGATGCCGGTGGATGGACTTTCTAGTTGAGATTGACAGTAAGGATCAGAGATGAGCAGTGGACTTGAACCGTATTTACTCGATTCTAAGCACCCCCTTTTTTTCATGATCGCGATGCCCAAAGTGAGGGGGGGTGCTTAGATTCGAAAAATCTGGAATGACCCCCACCCCTCTCCCTTTTCGCTGCGACATCACGACGAGACGGGTGCGAGAAATAACATTTTATTTTGCAAACATCCAAAAGAAAAATCGGTGCAGACAGTGAGCCCACCGCTTGTGTCGGATGCTTGGTCACTGTCACTGCCACTCACGAGTGCGCGCGGCTCTGCAGTCCGGCTGTGCGGCAAGATCGCGCCGCGGACGCCGTTCCACCTCGGGACTCCGACGGCTCCGGCTCGATGACAGAGCGAGCATGCGCGCTTGGCGGTCTTGGCTACGCGCTCTTCTTAACAAATAGGGGGGTGCTTAGATTCGCGTGCGAACTTTTTTTCCAAATTTTTTCGCGAAAGTAGAGGGGGGTGCTTAGAATCGGGGGGTGCTTAGAATCGCGAAAATACGGTAGATATCTGGTGGGCTGTTTGACTAAAACAGTGATTATACCGAGGGATGGCAGTGAAATTGAGGGCTACGAGGGATTACATGGAGCCGTAAGAAATTCGCAGGTTCGGTTGACGCAGCATAATTGCAGGTATCATTCAGAGGTGCATTGGTGTTGTAGTAGGCCTAAAATGAGTTACTGCATGGTGTTGCTACTGTTGCTGCTGATGACGACACGAGCAATGGTATAGTAGCTCTGTAGGGCAGTCGTAAGTGTTTTTTAATTTTTATTTTGGACAAGACACTGCGAATACTGATAACGGGACACTTAACCATGGCAGCTCCTTCCGGCGATGAGATAGACGTGAGTATCTGGCGAAGCGGTTGTCGTGGAGGGGGTGACTACTGTGGCCTTCGAACGAGAGGGTGAGCTTACTTGCGTTTACACAGGCTCGATTACATTCTTGTCTGGGATGAAGAGCTTTAACACGTGATTGGGTCTCTCAACATCTGTGCTCAAACTTTTGGAAGTAGCACACAAACACCGTCTAAACGGATCGCAAGCGCTACTATAGGCCCTCTGCAATTTTTCTTTTGTTATGCGCACAGATATACACATGCGTATAGGTAAAAAAAAAAATAGGCAAGCACGAGTTGGTCTCAATATTTTATATAACAACCATATCCATTACAGTGCATAGGGTGTCCCAACTAAGGTCAGCCAAGCTATTATAAAGAACAAATAAGAAAAACAATACCATGTGCAAGAGACGGTTACAAGACCTACGCTGTTCTGTCGTCAGACCTGTGGCGAACAAATACCGTAGGTTTTATAATTATATCTTGCACCGCGTATTCTTCATAAGTTTTCTTTCTTTTAACAACTTGGCTAACGTTAGCAGGGGCACACGGTATATAGTAGGTGAAAAAGCACATGCACAGAAAGAGCGCGGCCTCGCGCCAACAAGCCAAACACAGAATGACGCTAAAGGCAACTTCTCACGTAAGTGTGTGTCGTTCTGGATGAATTTAAAGTAGGAACTGCCGTCAACGTTCCACTTTCTCGATTTGGTTTCTTTTATTTTTTTTTGCCTTATACCTGTCGTCGCCTAGCTTCTCTTTCGTTCGTATATCATGTTTTGCCCAGACGCCTTGTGTGTTTTGTGTGATACATATCTCGCACACAAAGAGCCGCCGCCGATGTTTGCTGCCACGTTCGCACCGTTTTGCGATGGTGTAGGCGTGAAAGGAGACATCCGGGAGCCTTTCTCGCGAAAGATAAGCTATACTGTTTGGAGCGAAGCAACACTCGATATTGGTAGGTCAGCGGTTCTGTGTGTTTGCTCCGAGAACTTAGCATACGAAGAAAGAGCCGAAGCATCGTATGTGCAACCATTATTTTTGTTCTCGGTATACCTGTATATGCCACGAACGACCCTACTACGGACGCTTGTATAACCGGCGAAAACTTTTGAGTGGACTGAACAAATGACGCAATGTGTACTGTCAAGTGGCATAGACAAGGGAAACTCGTTTCGATAGGTAACGTCTAAAACATGGCGACCATGACGTATTTTAGTCTTCTGCCATCGCTTCCGGCGCATGCAGCCCGCAAAAGCACATCTTTAGAGATCGTTTACTGGTATACTCAGTGCAAGCCGTCGCTATGTGGGCTCGTGGGTTTGCTTCTCCTACCCGGCTTTTTCTCCGAGTCGCGCGGTGCGGATTTTCCGCGGGTTCCTTCAACTAACACTTTCTTTACCGCCCATCACTGCGCATGCGTGCAGTGTCAGTCACGTGCATTTCTTGCTCGTCTTGACGGCCAGCTCGCAAGGTTTTCTCTGTCTCCTTCTTCCCCAACGGACTCCGCTTCCTAATTCATTTTGGCTGCTGACTCGCGCATCGATTTGATTCTGCGCCGCCGCCGCCATCGACTGATTGCGTCACCTACCGCGCCGGGAAGCAGGGGAAGTCCTCTGGACGAGACGCGCCGGTAATTCTTCTTATTCTCCTCCTGTCTTCGCATGTCTTTTAGTTGTTTCTTTCTGGATCGCGCTGGCAACCTTGACACCGGCTGGTCATTAGCCGAGTAGTCTCCTCTTCGCGTGCGCGATAACCAGATACCGTGTCGGCGGAGAAAACGTTGTTAGAAGCGGCTAACGAGAGGAAGAAGAATAGCCTCATCGATGCGAGGAAGAGGAGGAAGAGCGTGTGGCTCGAGCGTGCGCGGGCGAAATGCATGCAGATGCGTATTGCGAACGTATTCCTTTCTGCCGCAGTCACGCGAACGTGAGGGGCGGTTGTTCGTGGCTGGATGCGGAGGTTGTGGGCGCTTCGTGGAGAGCTCCGCTTGCGTGGTTAACGAGGCCTTCTCTCGCCCCCTCTCCACTCTTGTTTCTCTTCTTCGAGCCGTCGAGTTGGCTCCGGGAAATGATTGCTCAAAACTGTGATTCTTGCCCATATCTGCGTTTTAGGCACCCATGTGTGGGACATCCTAAAGGACTGTGCAGGGTGTGTGCTATAGAAGACTGCTGACTGAGTGAGACATAAGAATTGACGCATGCGGGAGCGCGGTGTCATTGTGTGTCTCACTCAGTCCTTGTCATTTAGCGACACCGCCCCCCCCCCCCCCCCCCCCCCCTAGGCACAGTATATGAATCACCAACTCGTCCAAGCAGCAATACTCCTATAAAAGAACGTTCTTTCGGAAACACCATCCCGCTCAACTCGCTTACACGACAACGAGAGCGGGCAGAGGAAGCGTACATCAACCATTCACACAGTGCCGCATTATGCCTTGTAAAAGAACGCTAACTACGTAGAGTGCATGAGTTGTGAGGGCCCATAGAGGATGCGAAAAACGCTCATGTATACCGTGGTTTGGGTGCACTTCAAACAATTTAAGGAGGTCCCAATTAATTCGGTACTCTCCGCTACGGCGTCTCTCGTTCAGTTTGCGGTTTTGACGGGGGCAAATAAATTAATGTATGATTTAGGGAGCGGCCTTGGCGTATATTGTCTGGGTGGATGTGGAACGAGTATGATTGGAGCCTTGGTTCAGCGGTTGCACATTAATAGGATGTTAATTATGATGATGATGACAGAGAGAAACAGAGGAAACATCTGCTGCCCGTGTGCGAGTCCGGCGCCCATGTAGAGCGGTTGGCGAGCGTAACCGCGCAGCGGGAAAAGACGAACGCATTGAGATCGACGCTCTCCTCGCGGCCTGCTCGCGGGGCAAGGAAGAGGCGCCCTGCTACGTACACGCGGCCCTTAACGCCGCCTAGGAGCGGACGCGCCGACGACAATCGGCCGCGATAAAGGGCTATTACTAGGCCCCCGGCCGGGCGCCCGAGCGGCTTTCCGTTCCTGTTTCGCTTCATCCCGTCCTTTCGGCTACCCGCCCTTTCTCCACGGCGGCGGCGGCGTTGTTCCGCCCCTCGCAATCGAAATGCCTGGACGTCCTTCGGGGCGCGTGTCGTGTTATAATTTTGCTGCCCCCTTCCTTTCACATGCAGGTCTTTTTTTTCTTTTTTCTTCGTCGGAGCTGCGGCCGTGCGAGCGCGGTCTAGCGTTTCTCGTTGTTGTTTTCGTCCTGCGGTCACGTGGCGCCGGCGAGGTGCGCGTGCGTTTCCTCGCGCTGACCCCTCTGGCGGTGACGGCCTTGTTTGCGCGTGTGCCGAAAGAGCTGGCGGGCGGGCCGCTGCCGCAGCGGGCAGCACGTGACTGTGCACGTCGAACCGAACCAGGCAACTAGCGCCGCCAACACAGAAAGGACAAATCGCACGCGCTCCGCGCGCGGCTTCAGTATCAAGCGCGGAAGGTTGTATATGTGTCGGAGAGCAGGGGGCAGCTCGCACGACTAAGCTTGCAAGAATAGCAATAACAACGATGCAGGAATCGTACAAATTCGAAGAGACACGCACAGAAGCGTCTTTTTTTTGTTTGTTTGCTTGTCTGTAAAAATTGAGTCGCAGAACTACCACGGATCGTGGTCGTGATTTGCCCCTTTGGTGGTGGTATTACAGCTAAGTGAAAACCTGGACTTGCGCTTCCCGGAAGGTGTCCAGTGTTCTCTTTCCCTTCGGCGACCGTCCCATGGTGTGAGTCTACTCGGGGAAGGAATGCGGTCGTTGCTCCGTAGGTAGGTCATCGATTTCCCGGTGGCGACTATCACCAAGGCTCGAGCACTTCCATATAAGGCGCTCAAGCTTTACTTGTTCTACCGGGACTTGGCCCAGGAAGCCTGTCTTGGTAACAGACAAAAGCGTTTGTTGGATATATACTTCTCTCACTTCGTGCGTGGATTTCTTAGCATCCGGCACGCTGACTCGAAAGACGCTGTGTTGTCCGAGTATTTATTGATTCTTTTTCCGAGGTCACTTGGAGGCAACCCTATTGGTCTGGTAATAACGCAAGTCTGGTGCTGTGGTGGCCCGGTGCTAAAGGTCAGTGTGCAAATGTCATGCAGAAGCAACGATGTGCGGTCACGTTAAAATCGTTAAAGTTACGCACTGTACCATGTCCTCGACCGTAACGACACTGATGGGTAGTTCCACATAACAGTCTGGGTCCTCCCAGGAAGAGCTCACTTTTCGCAAAGTGTCTGCATTCTTTATCTCCATAACGGTTGGTCGGCTTTTCCGCGTCATTTTGCATCGCGTCAAGCTCATCGGTACCGTGGCCATGACTTTGGGATGTCGCACGAACACTTTCTCAGTTTTGTGCATAGTGACGTCGAGTCATATAACACGGCGCCGTGAAACACCGAAAGCGTCTGCAACATCATTTTCAGACAAAGTAACCGATCGAAGCATACCGCGTCATTGGTATTAGTCACAGTTAGAAAGCACTCATGTTAGCAACCGGCTAGTGATGGCGGCGCTACAATGCTTCTGTATACGGTAGCCTCAGATACTGAAGTTTACATTGAATTCGTGATTTTGGCGGTCCCATTTCTTCTTGCGTGTGCATACAAATCCAACATCCAAACATCTATTTGGCGCACTTGCTTTATACATGTGCTGCCATTTGCAGAGCAGTCACATGTAACCGTTATTGTGTTCGTTACTTCAGCACACGTTAGGCCTTCACGATTGCGATGGGGGAAAGCGTATGCGGTGTCTACCATTTCGTGTACGTAGTTCATGCTGTGCTCCAATCCTTGGGGTCGCTGCAAGCGCCGTGCACTTTTTCACGTTATCACCCGAGGCACCGACTGGTATACTGCCTATACTTGCTGTGACGGTATCTCTGCGAAAGAGAAGTAACCGGCTTGGCTGGTTCGGAGAGGCGCGCGTAGTCGTCGGTGGGCCTTTACGCATGTCCTTTGTGCGGCGTGCCAGCGCGGGAGGCTTGGCGGGGTCCCGCCTTCGGCTAGCCCGGGTACACGTGTCGCTCGTCTCTCGTGTGTGTGGTCGTCTCGAGCGGCTTCTGTCACGTTTCCGCGTGTTTCCCAAGCGATGGGCGCGTATACTATGCGTACTGCTTGCTGGCCTGGAGCCAGATTGGTCTAAGCTTAGGCTCATCCTCTGTGAATGTCCCTTCCCCGACCGCTCGTGTACTGGGCACGCAATCTTCGTGCCGTCGCGAAATGCTTCGTCCGCGCCTCGGCGGGGTCTTTGGAATGGCGCTTTTTTTTTTACGGGCTATTTACAGACGAACGAGAGATAAAATTGAAGAAGAGTCAAACATATAAGCATCAGCTTTGGCAGAAGGTGGTGAATTGCAGCGTCGACCAGTCCTGTCCCAGCACGATCATGTGTTTGCCAAGATCTCGAAGAAGGATGTAGCGAAAGGGCTGAAGTATTGTCATAGTTGGGCTATCGTGAAAAGCTCAAGTGTATTCTTGCTAACGGTGTGTTTGTCCCGCTGGTACAAGTTTTTCAAGCTAGGTTGTCTTTGTGCTGCGAGGTGAAGACGTAAGCGAGGCGGAGTGATGTTGTTGGATGGGGCTGTCATTAGCGTGCTACCAGTAAGAAAGCTTCATGTTTCGTACCAGATGCGTGTCGAGGAAAACCGTGGTATAGAGGCTTTGAGTGCGCATTCGGTGACAGAACAATGTCAGTTTAAGCGGTTGGCAAGGTGGTGCTTCAGTTTTCTTCACTGTGGCGTGTCGTCGTTTGAAACTTGGCTGTTATCGCCTATCCCTACACTAAGGTAATGCAAAACCGTGACATGTAGCCCACTGTGTTTACATCGACCGTAGACAGAAAACACGCATCCGATCATCGCAACGAGCCATGACTGCAGAAAAGACGCCGTCGCTCACGAGAGTGTGATTTCACAGTGTGCTGCTGAGCGTTTCTCTCGTCTCTTATGCACGGCGCGCACAGTTGAAGCACGTCGGACCGAACTCACGAAACATTTAATTTGTAAGTGCTGTTTGCCACTGGCCAGCCGCCTTAGCTCATAATATGTCCAACATCGCGATGGGCTTTCACCTACTTATAGGAACAGCTCTCGCGTAGGAACGTTTTTGTGTATACGAGCCAAGGTTCTTACCACTTCGTCTGGTGCACGAAACCGAACGAAGAAACCGAAGGGGGGCGAAAGTACAAGAGGGGTGCGCATGACCATGCGACAGGCGCAGGTGAACCGAGACGTATTCCACGATTTACGCTGCCTACCACCCGACGCGCTCGGTCTACAGTCTCTCAGAAGACTGCTCCAACTGCTTCAAAGGCTGCTGCCTTTTTCACGCACGTGAAATCGGTAGTAGGATGCCCGCTTTCATCTCGGAGGCGCTTGCGTTGGGGACCAGCACACTTGTCCGGTTGTTGCTCCCATCCGGGCGGCACGTGCCGCCCAGCAAACGCGCAGAAACAGCTCCACTTGTGCGCAACGCCGCAAGAAGCCGCGAATCCGGGCAGCCAGATCCCACGAACGAGCCCACGGTAGCCGCTGGAAGACGTCCGCTGAGCCAGCGCGTGTTCTACAACCATTACGGAGAGTCGTTACACGAGCCAGCCTGCACGCCAGAAAGTGGAAAAGAGGGAACAAAAACACAGAAGAGCCCGATCATCTTTCTCGTGCCGAAGGTTCTGTGCAGCGACTGGCAACCGCAGAGAGGCGCCACTGAACGATCGTGTTGATGTGACAGCGCTAACACTGTAGCGTCCATTACTCTGACTGTGCCCCGTTATGTATACGGTCGCTCGAAATGTTTCTGCACGCGTGTAGACGGTTCTGGAACACAAATGACAGCGTGATGGTTGGATCGCATAGGCGGAAGACACAAGAGACGGGGCCTATAGAAGATGCGCCCATCTAAACGTGTGCGGATTTTTTTCGCTGTTGGAGGCTGAGCGAGCACAGCTCGAGTGAAGCAGTAAATGCATCCTATTTTATTGCTACTTCCGCAGACAGACTGTATTTTCCGCATGCCTGTGCCCAAGTTTCGATGTCCCATCTCAATCTGTCTTAACGCTTGCATATTAGAGATGTCAAAAAATAAAAGGTTATAGAAGAGTCCACACAAAAGCTGCTGTACCTTTCCGGATAACCATTGGCCATGGGATGTGACGAAAGGGCAAATTTTTGTTTTACTGAAAAGAAATTATTCTGTGATGCTCAGCCACAGTATGGTGAAATGTAGATCGTTCCTTGTGGCGATCACAAAAGCTAGCATGGAACGTGCTCAGACGATCTTTGGAGACGCTATGGCACTGTGCGTCGACCAACTTCGATGTTTCAACTGTATGGACCATGCATCTATAATTAGCGATCTAGAATTAAGATCGGCTCGCTAACTTGATGGCGGGGGGACAGGTGGCATGCCTGTGTTTGAAGGACAGTCTGAAACGGTGTCGAATAACGTTTATTGTAATGAAGTAGTTAGTAGACAGTCACGTCGCCGTCGCGGATCTCGGAGCCAGTTTGTCTATCTTGCTGAGCTCTTGTGCAGCTGCTGCGTTTCTTGTTGCCGCTTGACGAGCCGAATAAACCTCTTTACAATTGGTGGAGATGCTGGGACCCGACACTGAGCCTGGAGCTCCGCAACCGGAAACTCCAGCCCGTCCTTGTCATGCCGGAAAAAGATCCTGGACGCCCTGCTCGTGAATGTAAAATTTTATTGCTGATGTAGTATAGCAACAGGCCCCGAGAACAACCCTGTTTTACCTAGAAACACTTAGAAGTGTCAAAACAGTACGAGGAGACATACAGAACCGCTGGCGGATCAAGAGGAGGGGCCCTCTGGGTCAGCAGGAGGGGCTGGAGATGCAGCTTGTGTTGTGCCTTGTGCTCTTTTATGTCTTCAGCGTCCGCATGTGATTCCACCGTCACTTGGCAGGTACCGTTTTCGACGTGCTTCCTCAGTGCATGGAAGTTGCGGAGGGCTAAGTGTAGCCAGTTCTCGTTGCATCAGCTTCTGGGAGGCAACGCGCCCAAGGGTAGCGAAGAAGAGCCTTCTCTACGGCCAGCACTCTCGGGGCCTTTATTGCCTATCCTTGCCCAGGTGTGCGCGCGCGCTACGCCGCCGACCAAATGGAGATAAATGCTTCGTCGACGGCCGACAGTGGCCCGCGGTCTCTTTCTTTCGCCAGCAGAAGCAGCACGAAGCAGAGGCCTAATGGTCACAAATGGTCGTTGCTACTTGAACGCAGCTGCAGGCACACGACTTTCTCTCTGGCGGGGGGAAGTGGCTGGAGAGGGGACTAGGGGGAGGGTGCCTAACGCCCCGCTGTTGTCCCGTCTGTTTGTCTATACCCCGCTGTTGTGCCTCTAATGGGGGTTAGAGAGGAGGCAATTGCACGCGTGCTATGCCTAGCAGGGGGTTGCGCGTCTGTCCCCGTTCGGGAGCCCCCTCCCCCCCCCCACACACACACACTTGCGTGCGACGCAATGGCGCATGTCCCGACGCCTGCAGAACGAAACGTTCCTCACGACACAGTGCACTATACATGGCTTCCGAAGCAAGGTTACTCAGTTTTTTTTTTTTTCGTTTTCTTTTTCGGGACGCGTCACACAAGACCGTTACTAACGACGCCAGGGTTCTTTGTATACGCTGCTTGGCGGGGTCGCTGCAGTGATAGTCATGTCCAGCCTACATGTTCCTGAAGCTGCGGATGAATATTGACTAGAAGGCTGGTGGTCATGTTCTTTCCGGTCCCCTTTTCCCGCTAGCACTTGATCAAAATTTAACCAGCGTTAGAGTCTGCTTTGGTTACTCAGTTCCTTTTACTTGGTTTTTAGTTGTTTTGATACCCTGCGTCAGTTGTGACCACCTTATAGAGCGCAAGTACTATTCCTTCGTTCCCATTTCTACACTTGTTGTAGGTTGCTTTGCACTAGCTGTAGAGATATGGCGGGAATGTTGAACTATAGCAGCTAGATTATTTGTCATGTCTTTTTTTTTTGTTCTTCACACACAACTGACTGATCCTGCGGCTTGGGTTACTTGGGAATAACTATAAACACTTGCCCACACCTTCAACGTCAACCAACCAGCACCCGCTGCGGTGGCTTAGCGGCTATGGTGTTGCGACGCTATGCACAAGGTCGCGGCATCAAATCGCGGCCGTGGCGGCCGCATTTCGATGGGGGCGAAATCCAAAAGCGCCCGTGTCCCGTGCATTGGGGGCACGTTAAAGAACTCTCGGTGGTCAAAATTAATCCGGAGCCCCCCACTACGGCGTGCCTCATAATAAAATCGTGGTTTTGGCACGTAAAACGCCAGAATCCATCCGTCAGCCAACCAATGCTCCGCCCTAACCTGGCTCGAAGACTGCGCCAAGTCGTTGACGTCCTAGACTGTTCGCTGCCACATAGTTGCGGACGCCACCGTGCGCTTTTCAGAACAATGGAGTGCCGTAACTGCTCTTTGCGGGAGTCTCGCATTTAGCGCCATTCTCAGAAGTTTCGCATATAGCACCCTATAAATTGCGTTAACTCTGTCTGCGTTCGGCCACACTTAACGTACTGAACTGGAAAACAGGGCGTACAAAAACACACGGAAAGAGAGTCTAATTGGATCCAAGCAAGTTAGGTTGGGTTAGGTTTCGAATCTGATATATGTCTCACTCTGGCCCTCGGTGCGCGCCGTTCCACAGGTGTTCGAGCGCGGGGCTCAACGCGAGCCAGATCCCCCCTACTCGCGCGCCGCGGCAGCGCAGGCGGCGAAGAGCGCGCATCAACGCATAATAGTTGATCCATTGCCAAAGCGAAAGGAGAACGTGTCTCCTGGCCCAGTGACGACGACGCCGGGCCGCCTCTTGGCGTGCGCCGCTGACGCTGATTGACGCGTGCTGCTCGGCTGCGCCCGCGGGAGTCATCGGGCGCTGATGAGGCCACCGCTGCGGGCGACGGGGACGCGCCCGTCTCTCGCGCATGCGGCTTGCCTTAGGCGGGCGTCCGTTTACCTTTCTCCTTAACCCTTTCCTCGTGCTGTCGCTCTCTGCAGAATGCGCCACGCACGAATGCTTGCGCGCGGTCGCTGGAAATCTCGGTGCGTATACGCTTCGTTGCGTGCTCGGCCGGTGCGAGCGGTCGCTTGTCGTACAACTTGTCGAGGGGCCACGAACTACGAGTGTCGCTTGAGTTGGATGGTGGAAGCACGGGGTAATTGCGAATGCGATGCTTTTCGGAGATTAAGGATCGCGGTGAGGATGAGAGGGAGCAAGACCTAAAGTTTAGTAACACGAAGGGCCATACGTAGTGAATTGCGATGTGGTTTTGTTTTTGATCCCGTGGCCACGAAGTATGTCTTAGATAGAGAGGGTGGAAAGGGGAAGGGCTTGTGAATAATTTTAGCCACTTGGTATTGTTTAATATACACCCAAAACTTAGTACACGAACGTCTTGCGTGCGAGACGGGCCATCGTCAGATTCGAAATGTGTAGTAACGCTCCTATGAATGCGATGTGTTAGTGAGCACGTTCAATCTTCACACTCACTGTTACTAGCCCCTCCCTCCTCCCCCCACCAGCTCTCCTTCCTTGATTTATTTGACGTCCGTGGTGTGACAGGAGCGAATAACGAATTTGTGTAAGTTGTTGCTTTTCAAGAATGTCTCTCGTCGCAGCGAAAGAGAGACACGTGCATAGCCGGGACTTGTAATGGAAACATGGTTATTTTGGAGGAACCAGTTTGAACGCGTTTCTGCTTACTCTCTGCAGCTTTATACTGACCTATTACCGACTTATACTTGCTGCCCAGTTGGTTCATGATTTAGGTTTAATAATAGTGGAAGAACGATATGGACGAGAAGGGGCCAGATGGGCAGGACAGGCGCTGTCCTGCCCTTGGCCGTGTCCTCTTGCGCTATTCTGAAGCTTGAAGGACCTGTTACCCAATTGTTCGACCTACCTACATGGGAGAAAGAAAGATATAGTGCTTTATTATTAAGAAACCCAGCAGCTTTCGCCGGTTGCGCGAGCGGTTTGACAGGCTTCCGGTGCGCATAAGCAATACAAGGAAAGCTCCTCGAAGAAATCTAGGTCGTCGGCGTGTCTTCGTGGTATCAGCGTGCACTCCGTTACTCAACACGCATGTGCGCTTCTCCGGCGTTTTCGTCGTTCTGCCACCTGATGACGAGACTTGTTGGGAGTTTGAATGATTCATGTACGATCTGTAATGTACTTGGCGCGTAGCCTTTCTAATCTTTAGCTCACACGGAGTACGTGGTTTGAGTTCCTTTTCTTATCTCGTCCGAAGGTTGTAGACGTGTCCTCTAGACCATAATTGACTAATTCTAGGAGCCACGGTAAGGTTGACATGTTAAGAAAATCGTACAGGCAATTTTTAACTAACCTTACTGTCTTTTCTTTTATTTTCCATTGGCAGTGTCCACTACAAAAATTCTCGTAGTGCTGACGATTTTTGTCCGTCGACGCAGAGTGCAGTTGCATAGCGACGCACCTCTATAGTCTATACCCGTCGCGTTGTCTCAGAGGCCATGGCGAGCGTGAGGTTGCGGGTTCGATTCACGCCAGGCGCTGCCGCATAGCTCGTGCATTGAGATTTAGGCACTGGGTAAAGAACTCCAGATGGTCAAAATTAATCCGGCTTCTGTACCCCCTGTGTCACCCTTAGAGCTATCTATTGATTTGAAAAATTAAAACCTGTAAGTTCGTGTTTTTCTTCGTTCTAATCATCTTGCGACACCTTTGTTCAATCGCTTCAGATAAAAAAAAAAAAAAACCTCGCCATTTTTTATGCCTATAAGATAAAATTGTGATAGTGTCATGGCACTACGTTACGTAAAACTCAGAAACTCAGAAAAAAAAAAACAGGGTTTGATGCTTGCAACAACAAACGAAGCTGGATGCTTTAACCACAGTGTATCTTGTAAGTGTTGACGCAGAGGCTATTTCGGTCGCCCTTGAAGATAATAACTAGATGTTGTTTCTGCCACACTTTGGAAATTTTGCATTAACCATTACAGAATATTCTTCACTATGATAATGCTTATTTCTGCATTAATATCACTACCGTTGACGTGTCATACAGTAGAGAACCCTGCCTCTTGGGCCAAGAAAAAAAAAAAATCTGCATAAGCGAACGAAACTAAGAAATGAGGCAGAAAATAGTGGACTAAGAAAGTGTGTTTCCGATAAGCTGGATACTCATATCATGAAATAACGTGCTTTTACAAACCCTTCAGTTTCATCTTCTTTTCCGTAATGGTCGTCACCAAGTGTTTCATAATCAGGAGAGTGGTGTGCTCTACATGTGTTGCCACCGATATGCGTTGCTTTGGTGATCTCCGACCGTCGTTCGATGGCTTCACGACGAAGGGTGGCAGTGTTACAAAGGCTGACACGTTGGTCACCTAAAGAGTCGTTATACGTGCAGTCGTTATACGGATGGCAGCATTACTACACTTCTTAGGCGAGTGCTTTGCTGACGGTAACTTAAAAAAATGTTGATGTTAGTACAGTATTATAATATTACACTATTATTATAATAGCGTGTAAATAAAAGAGCAAGGTTGGCAACAAGATTTGCTGTTGATGCTGTTCGTATGCGTCACGAGCACTAAACGACGAAGCACACAGCATTTCTCCGCTGTTAAAGTAACTAAACAAACAAGTTTTCCGAAAGACTCAATTATGTCATGACGCAGTAACGCCGATGCGGCTTGCTTACTTGCAACTCTTGTTATGGTGCCCTAAACAAAAGATTATTTTAGTGGGAAGCACAGAAAATCCCCTTTTTGAGGATATAAACGTTAACAATGTTCCAATAGATTCTCTTGAAATTTAGGAATTATATGGACACTCCAGGGTAATTTTCGCCGTCCTCGTCGCCGTCGCCGTGATGTTCCAATATATCTATGTATACGTACGCTATACGTTTATCGATGCCGTAGATACAGTGTACGTGCTATTCCTTAGAATTTTTGAATTTCAGCGCGCAAAACAAGAGTCATAAAAATATAATTCACAGCTCTTGCCTTTTATTTTAAATCGTATCAGATTTCGAAAGAAGTGCAAAACAATTTCAGTGCTCACAATCTGAAAGTGATGTAACTTCACTGGCTGCGGCGTTCTCCTTCGGGCAGCGCAGTGGCGCCTGTGCGGTTGGTTCTATTACAGGCCTTAAGACGGTGTGTGAGAGCTTCTAAGGATGCCAGAAGTATTAGCACATCGGCGTGTAGTCGCACCCGCGTGTAGTTAGAACACTGTCCGAGGACTTTAAGGCGCAGCGTTACACATTGCTATCGTTGTCACTGCTTCGGCCTTCGGGTGAAACTACCCTTTTTTTTTCTTCTAGTGCTTTACCAGTAGCCTTCGCCTGACACGAACTCCGGTTTCTATTGCGCGCCAGAATAACGGAAACAAGAACTTGAGTGTTCATATACAATCGGCCTTAGCCGCTGCGGGAAGCCGTAAATCGTGCTTCCCCGCAGACACAAGTGCATGTGGTGAAGCCAATGGTGAAGGGGAACTATAAGGTCGTATTTGCTCCCTTGTCTCGGTGCCGCGTGCACTCAGGTACCCTCATAATATATTTAACACAAGCTGCCCTAGGCGACCCGGTTAAATTGATTTCTGTTTTACAGGCAGAAGATTCACGTGAGAGAAAAGTTTTTTTTTTTTAATACGCATTTTATGCAATTGATTGAACGTACAAGGAATACGTATGTTCTCGGTCACGAAAGAAAGTAGTTTCGAGAATTAAATAATTAATTTCCTAGTCAAAATTACTTTGTGGCTGCAGCAATATCATTTCTAGAAGTGTTCTTTTCTATGACACCTACATGCTGCGTCATCGCGCCAACTAAGGCGCCCAACGCCTTGCCGAATTAATTTACACGTGCCTAACCAGCAAAAATTTCTCGCGTTCAGCGCGCACGTATGTTCGCCAACATTGGCTTTATTGCCCTCTGCGTTGCTTTACTTATGAACATTGCCGCCATGTTACCACCACTGCAGCAATGCGAGAAAGCCAGCTTTACGTTCTCATTCTGTTTCTCTTTTTTTTTGTTTTTTTTTTAAGAGCATGGTATATTTTTCGAAACGTCGTGAAGCGTAGATCTGTATGCAAACAGTGGCATAGTGGCAGACGTGCCTCGTACTATGCATCAAATTTGTATCCCCAACTGTATACATCTGAAAGAGAGGCCTTCATTTCTGTGGTGATAATTTCCGCAGCTTCTTAGCTCACGTGTAACCAACACTTCAGAGACATAGATGCCAAAGCTTCTTTCAACCAAATCTCAAAGATAGAGGGTAACTACGTGTAATACGAGGTTTAGCTTCGCGTTATAAATGAAGCGTTATGCGATGCGTGATACGTTGAGCCCTCTGTTAAGCTCCGCGGAACATACCGTCCGCGGAGCATACCGTCCTCGTGTATCTTGCTAAAATGTGGAAGATTTTGGCTTTTACAGCGTTCTGCATCGCCAACGTGTCGCCAACGCTAATGCTGTGGTGCCACCTGCTACATGGAAATCAAAACACTTTACTGGCTTGGTACCCTCTCTTTAGGCCTAACAACGGCAAAACAAACAGCTGATCTCAGTAATAACAAGTAATCGCGAATACTTTGTCCTCAGCATGATATGGAACTAAGCGATGCCTGATTTTGCTGTTTACTTTTTGCTGTCGGGCCGGACAGCACATAGCAAGGGCTAACTCGAATCGAAGCGGATCGTCTGGGGTGGTCTGGGCGCTGCCATGTTACGTAATCGCGGTAACCTGCCACGTTAATGAGTGCCATAGTAGGACGCGTATGCGCAGTGGGCCTAACGTATCGCGTCTCGCAGTACCGTATCACGCATCACTCGAAGGCAAAACTACCTTTATCAACTTGCACTCCACGCTCTACCCCTCCATGTTTGCCGGGGCTGTTTGGTTTCCACCTGCCATCTGCGTCGCGGTCACTGTCCGCAACTGATTCGGGAGTTCTTCCCGGCTTATTCTTCCTTGACCGAGTTAATGGTCCCATCGGAAGCCTGGCCTCCGCGGGGCTTCTCGATCGACCATTTCCGCGCACCGTACAGTAACGCGCAGCCAAAAGACACGTGATAAATGCGCACAGTAGGGGTTAGGGTGCTTAGCGCGGACAAGATTTCTCTGCGGGGAGTCCGCGGAAGATGCCGACTAAGTCATTTATATCGGCGTCCATTGACCGACGGCTGCGCCGAGGTTGAGTTGGGTTGATAAACGTCTTTATTGGCCGTCCAAAGTGCTTGGATAGCTTAGCTGTGCCGACTCTGGGAGTTATTTCTAAGAAAAAGTGTTTGTGTAAGACATACGAACATGGTTAAGCTCCGTATAACATTGTCATCACATTATAGTGATGACGATTTACGCTGTGGAAGTGTGGTTATTTGGCGATACTGTTTTCTTTCACGGATGTTGTATAGGCACGTGCTGTCGTCTCTCCCGCTAGATGCCGCGGGAGTGTCGGAAAGCAATTGTGACGCAATATCAGCCGCAATTTAATTTTTATGTTTCCGAACAGATGCGTCCTGTACTCAATTTCGACTAGCGAACATTTCTTTTTGCCACAATAGTGATTGCCACGCGCATACCTAATTAGTAGCATGTACGGCATTCTTTATTACGGAGTCCTGTGTTTTGATTTCATCTATAGCCTTTCTATGGAGAGGCCTATGCCACGACATAAATTCGTAAGACTAGGATATACATGCACAAGTCGTGATAAGTATCTTCCTTGAACCACGGCACGCCATTGCGATACCATTTAGCACTCCTGTTCGCACGTCATGTCGCATCCATGTCGTTTCGAGCTTCATCCTCTCTAAATATCCGTCCAAGAAAAACTAGAGCCTAAGAAAGAAGCAGCGGAAACTCGAGGAATTCGTGGTACGTTTCCTTGTCAGTGGTGTCGATCAATTCACCCTTTTAATGATACTTCTTCACTATTTGCGGGGGAAAAAAAAAGAATCAGTGACGATTTAGCAGTAAATGTGAGAGAAATGCGTTAACATAATATCGCACCTTTTTGAAGTCTAGAATACACGATTTAAACCGTGGCCACCACATCGCAAAGTGTTGTTCAGAAGCTCTACGACGACATGTGTCGAGTGAGCCCCCGACAACACGCACACACGCACACACGCACACATGCACACAGGCACACACACACGCGCACACATGCACGCACGCACACGCACACACCTCAAAGAGGTACGACGTAATGCTAACGCGTTTCTCTTGCACTACGAGAGAGATAACAGCAAGGACGTGAACCAGAGATAGACTATACTCTTGCGAACTCACAGCCTTACGCAGTGCGGCTGTGCCGGTTATGGAAATTTATGGTCCGTTAACATTGCGGAAACTTGTTGCTGACATCAAAACAACTTAACCCTCAACAGGCAGAACTGTCGGCGAGCAACTTTAACAAGGGTGTAAGTCGGCAGTTGTTTGCAGAGTATGTAGACGCGCTTGGTAACAATCGCTGTTGCTTGCGGTGTGGCAAGGACGCTGACATGCGCTTTCATTTTTGTGATTGATTTTGCTTGTCTTTTGCGAATATTGTTGGGAAAGCGATTGGCCGTAGTCGACAACGACCTTGCGGTTCACTTGTCCCTCTCGGAACGTTGCCAATAGCTGTGTATACATCAATAAATTCATCGAAGCGATATATATAATGTGTGTGTGTGTGTGTGTGTGTGTGTGTGTGTGCGTAAACCGAACAGAGCGTACGAGACCTTGATAAGAACCGCGGGTGCACAGCGCACGTGTTTTTGAAAGGTTCACTTGGACAACAGAGGAGAAAACGGCTGTTGTCAAGGCGGCCCCTTCAGCACAATTCGCTCCATTAGCCGACAACCTTGTTGTACTTTCTTTGTAAGAAAAAAAAAAAAAAAATCCGCGTCACATCTCCCGACTCGCTCAACGCTTTTAAGCGAGACGAGACAAGAAACAGGACTGCGACGGCGTGCGGGAGTATACATATACTAGAACGCCTAGCGTCCCAATGAACTTCCAGAATAAAACTGCTTGTTTGTTTCTCTCGGAGCGCAGCGACTTGACGAGCCACTTACACCGTCGTAACATGAGCAAGGGCTCGTGTTTCCTGTCCAACGTTTCGGCGCTCTTACGATGCGAGTAGCCCTGAAGGACGCAAAATGACCCATTGTGTGTGGCGCATGCGCACTCCTCTCGAGGAAAACGGCGTCTGACGCTTCCTTATTTCGCCAAATGAACGGGGGCGTTGAATAGACTGCCTTGAGAAAGTTTCACTCACGCTGTACTACGCGGCTCCGCGGGCCGTGTTTCTCTCGGGGTCGTAAAAGCCCCGTTCGTTTCCGAGTGTTCTCTGGGTTATTTATATTCTCCCCGCGAATGATACTGTACTACAGGTTGCAACTGCGCCGTGTAATAATGTGGTCCAACAGATAGGAACCGGCTCCTATTACTCCCTGTTCGTTGAAACTCTGCTCACGTCAGTGGTTTAGCCTGCTTCCCTATTGCCGGTAAATTAAACCTCTCGCCGCCTTCGGCTGGGACAAGTCTTTTGCGACGAACTCAAGGTTACGACGTTCTTGTAGCTTTCAAATAACGCGTTACGCATTGATTGTCTTACTTCTTACGTATGATACAGTTGCAGTTTTCGCCGAGAAAGTTTCGAAGCAACTTTCTCAAGCAACAAATTTCGAAGCAAGTTTCAAGCGGTATGTAAGCTATCATGAGACAGGAGCTCGGTGACGGATCATGTGTTGCTTTACAGCGTTAAACCACTTGAATCTCACTCACTCACTCACTCACTCACTCACTCACTCACTCACTCACTCACTCACTCACTCACTCACTCACTCACTCACTCACTCACTCACTCACTCACTCACTCACTCACTCACTCACTCACTCACTCACTCACTCACTCACTCACTCACTCACTCACTCACTCACTCACTCACTCACTCACTCACTCACTCACTCAATCAATCAATCAATCAATCAATCAATCAATCATGTTCATGTCATTCGCGTAGGGTTTCAAAACTTTTCGCAGACAGTACGTTCGCGTCGCGCGTAACATGATGTGTTATCTTCACGAAACTTACAATTAGCTTGTACACTTCTGTACTTTTGCCATAGGTAGACGCCAGCAACGGAAGAAAACTGATCGTTGCCAGATTACCATTTTACTCCATCGCATTGCGTCAGCCGATATTGGATGGTTAAACGTCGTTCAGCTTCACTACCTTTAATGCTTCTTTGTCGTCGTGCACAGGCATTATGGTTTGCACGATTTACCCGTGCTTGATTAGTTTACAACAATGGCGCTCTCCAGCGCCCCACTTTGCATAGGCGCACAATGATGCGATGGCGCGAGCAAGTCAATAAGATTATAAGCTTGCGCTCGGTGCTTACCAAGGCGGAGCTTTCGACATAATTTCTCCCTGCAGCCTACATCGGCCGGCCGAGCAAAATGTCTATGCTGGTTTAAAAAGCTTTTAAGCCGCCTTCAGGCCATTACTGCCGAATTGAAACGCCGGAAGGGTTCTGAGGGCAAAGCGCCATTAACGGTGGCGTAACCACACTGCTTTGTTAAGACGGCTGACTTTTTTTTATAACCAGTCATGCTACGGACAAACATGATGTGGTCACGTGGGATTATGATAAGCGTCCGCCGCTGCATTTAAGAAAGGGCATCGCGTGTCGCCTGTCGAGTGTTTTTGTTTGTTCAGCCCGTACACGATAAATCATTCGCTACTTCAGTGCAACTAGAATGTTTTTAAACCGATTGTTGCCTAATGTGTGCAAGTATACAAGCTACGTTGTCTTTCCTTTTTTGTTGTCTGGCGACTGTACGTTGATGAATGGTTACCGCTCTCGAAGCGGTTAATATTTTCCAGTAGGAAGCATTAACCGGTTTGGTCTTCAAAAGAGCAAAAAAAAAAAAAGCTTTATTGTCTAGTGTTGCTGCGGTAGATCGCGATCGCTGACCAGGGCACACATCTATAATTTGAGGTTCCCGGCAGCCCTGTACATACGTCGATTGCAAACGCGTCGAGGCTTAGTAATGGTTTCTGGTGCGGCGACGTGGTTGCTACTACGACGCCGTCTCCCTAATTTTGTGCAGCACTGTTAAAAGTGCGCGGGGCTTCAGTTCACCGAATCAACAAATCCATGGACATTTTCTCATCCACGCAATCATTCGCCTACTAGATATCACTTGCGGTCTGAGCGACGGTTGCATGCCGATTGCTACACGTGTCACATTCCAACTGATTTGTCAGCTTCTCCGATGATAGAGCGAACACCGTCGCAAAGCACCAGTACGGGAATGCTGGCCACTGTTTTACGCGGGAGTGACCTCTTGTACCATATTCAAGTCCCTTTGTGAATGTTCGGGTACATATTATTATACGCTTGGTATATTTGCGTACAATGAGAATGATGCGTGATCCGTTGGAGTTTGTCCACCTTACAGAGACATAATTAAGTTGAATGGGTCATGCCTCCCAAGAACCATCACAGAGCTAGGAAGCACACTAGGTCCTATGCCTTTTCCTTCAACGCAACGTCAAGTTTTAAACTTTCTTTTCTGGTTTATTAAAGACGCTGGCTTAATTGACAAGTTACAGTCTGTTTATATCATCACCTTTACCTCACCTGTACTTAGCACGATAATACATTTTACTGCATTTCATTTTCTTTTTCGTTTTGCCGTTCTTCTTTCTCACAGGGCCTTCCTGTAGCCAATCCCTTTCCACACGCTAAGTAGCATATGGCGGCTACATGCATACCGGCAGAATTCTCTGCATGTTGTTACATAGCTTTCTCTCTCTCTCTCTCTCTCTCTCTCTCTCTCTCTCTCTCTCTCTCTCTCTCTCTCTCTCTCTCTCTCTCTCTCTCTCTCTCACTCACTCACTGTCTTGATCGCGTTACTAAAGCTCTCCCGTATGGAGTTCAAATATAGAACAACCGGTCACTCACACAAAATGAGTAGCCACTACTCCCCTCGTTCTTAGAGTGGGCAGCTATTCGACGTCACTGCACGGTTTTATCGAGTAGACGTCTAGTCATAGCGACGGGAGCAGTCATGGCAAGCTAGCGAGCAGGCGAATCCAAGCGTCGATGGCCGCGCTTTCGAGCCGGGCATCCGCGTAAAAGCAAGTCAGACGACTTTAACCTCTTCTTGCTTTTGTTTTGTCATTTCCCCACGTCGGACGTCCCGTTGGCGGCACGCGCTCGGTCGTGTGCGTGCTAGTCATTAACGAGTATAGGTCGGAGGAGGCTGCGCAGACTAGGAGAGAGTGGCTCTCCGCAGGAAACACCTTTCTTTTTTTCTCGCCGCGTTCAAGAGTTGCGCAGCAACTAGCTCTATAGGCTGTCCCGCAGAAGAGACAAAGGAGTCGCCGTCGTCTGTCCGCGCGTCTGACAGACGGCACCGAAAAGCAATTAGCCGGTCGCGCGCGTGCGCGCTAGCTCGCTTCTTGATGGCTCGAACACAGGCGACGCGCTGTTTTGTTTCCTCTCTTCTGGTTGTCGTTCTTTGGTTAAGAGTCGTGATCGTAGTCACCACAACAACGACAGGTTTAACTCCGCTATGATCAAACACAGTCACCCATCAAGGACGATTATAACAACTTGATAACTTTCATTTCTGTCCATGGAGAGTACATTTGTGCATGAAAGAAAAAAGAAATACAAAGGAAGACTAAAAGAAAGAACTGAAATATTGTTTAAGTTATAACTTAGTCAGTACAGTAATTAACTATTAATACTTGGTTTACTGAACTATCAACAGCTGAAAACTTTCTCCAGTGTATCGAAAACGCTACTATAGGCTATGCGTCAAAGGGGCTGACAACCGAATTTTAAGGACCGAGTTTTTTATGGTGCAACGTAAAGCTCACCCTCGGTAACGATTACACCAGCAGCGGTTACCTCCAAACGCGCGTGGTTATTTTGTAAGCAGAAGTTTTTATCTGTGCAGCGTGTAAAAAAGAAAGGAATACCTCCTCTAGCAAAGCAGAGAAGTGAGAGCGATGCCGATAGCCCGCCTCGCAAATTCCTCGGAAATTGTGAAAGCCGTTCTGCTTTCACAGCAGTGAGTGCAGCTGTCGTTAACCGCCTATATTTGTACCTTTTCCACCACTTTTGAAAATAAAAAGCTGCTACAATAGTTTGCGTTGTTGCACAGACCTTTCTGAAATTGGTTCCGCGTTTTCCCCCCAAGTACATGCCTGCGTCATGGCTGGCTGGCCCCCGGCGTCGTTATTCTGTCGATAGACGAACCAAGCCAACTCATCGAAAACGAAGGCTAAGGCGGCGCCCCTTTTCTACTCTCTACAAACGAAGACTTAGCTGCATATTATTAAGTTAGAAAAAGCTTGTAATAGAAGAAAGTGTTCTGCATTTCAATATTAGCAGAAAGACCAGGCACCGCGTACACTTGCAGAAGATCACGTGATAGGTCACTTGCACATCTTCATGTTTTTGCCGCGTGGGGTGCCAAAGGTAATTTTTCGGTACTTTTAGTGATGAGTTAAAGAAAGTGGCAGTTTCGCCCGAGAGGCGAAGCATCGATTGCGATAGCAAATTAGTGGGCAGCTATACGAACTAAGGCTAGTAGTTCCATCGGCCGTCAGAACTATTAAGCATAGACATACTACATAAATTAACAGGCATGGTTTATGTTGGCAACAAGCCAACATAAACACATTTCACTCGATGACCGCGGAAGCTCGCTGTCAAAAGGCTGCAGTGAGGAAACGCGGCAGCAGCAGCGAGCGAATTGACTGTCGTGCCGCCGCTCGCATCAACGCCTACTACGGCGCGAAAACACAGCGCAGCGTGGACTCTGTACCAGTCGCATTTGGCTTTCAAGATACAGCGGCCCTGCCGGGCGCGCACGGGCTAGAACGCGTCCCCCTCCTCCTCCCCCCGAAGCCTTGCGCGCGACGGAAGGCGGCGCGCTTCTTCCCCGCTTTCCGTCGTTGCGCGCGCGAGATTGAGCCGTGATCGCCGGCTCAACCTCCCACGCTTTCACTCGCACATACAGCATACGGCGCGCGGCGACCACTTTATCGCCCTTGGGCTTTATACGGAACCTCATGCCGACGGCAGAAATTCGCCTGGAGTGTCCATATAATAGCTGTCGCAATAAAATGTAAATCCTATTTTAGTGAGAAAAACAGGCCTCGTTTTAGCCAGTACGATAGCCAATCTTCCTATCAACTGAGTTATCTCGATTCATGTTCTGAGCGGTTGTCTTTCGCTTTAAGTTTCCCGTGCATGAATAAAAATAATGAGGTATCAAAATAGCGCAACATACATGATATGTTGAGCGTTGCCGGGGGAAAGGAGTACTGACATGACATTTTCAATTGTGGTTTTTTTCCTTCGCTAAGTGAAGGTTCAAACCTCAGGAAAGATACTGGCTATCGTCAGAGCGCCCTGAGTAGTTTACTGTAATACTTGTTTCCACGAGATAATTCTGGTTTCGGTACCCAGGTAGTGGATGCGTCATGACGTCATGATACACGCTAGCTCTGTTCCTGCAATCACTGCAACATGGTCAGAAAAAAATCCGTTCTATACACAATTGTTTATTTTGCTATGTGGCTAAGGTCGTCGGGCGTGTTTATCTAGCCTTGTTGCTACACGGCGTTAGTAAATTTCGCTCTGTGTCATGACGTCACTACAATATCGACCTGTTGCAAGGTTGGCATTTCGAGAGTAATTTTAGTATCAAATTGAAATATTTAATTATCGCTTCCCAGGCTTCATACTTTCCAAATGTCACACTTTCACTCGCGAAATCACTGTGGCAGAGTTTCCAACACTTCGAAATAATACCGGTGTCAGTGCACCGTAAGAGACGAAGCCTATCCTTCGTCTGTTCTTTGTGCTTTGTTTTTGCTTGCTCATTTCACGGCGTACGCTGTAGTTTCTACTGTGCGCATGTAGCAAGCTTGTGGCTGCGCGGTTGTTTCGTGAACGTGGTTGAGAACATCTAAACTGCACACGTCCGGCACAGTGCGTACAGATTAATGCGTAGTATGGCTAAGTCGTGAAAAAGAAAATTGTGGTAGACGAGATCTTCCGGAGAAAAACCTGCACGGTGGGGTTATTTTAGTGCTTTCTTGCGTCAGTGCCGTAACACTTAATGGAAACAAACAAATAAACACAACAAAGAAGAAAGAAAAAGCTGCAAGGGAACAAAAGAAACAGCCTAGTTTCTTCTTTTGTTCACC
The DNA here is from genome assembly GCF_023375885.2 of Dermacentor andersoni. Classification (NCBI taxonomy): domain Eukaryota; kingdom Metazoa; phylum Arthropoda; class Arachnida; order Ixodida; family Ixodidae; genus Dermacentor; species Dermacentor andersoni. The sequence continues at coordinate 77,393,669 of NC_092815.1, read as the reverse complement.
TTGCAGCTGCGACTGCAAGGTGTGTTTGACAGTTCTTCGCGAACGATTAGGCCAACAGAAGTCGAAAGTGAACAAGCTACCCCCCCCCCCTTTTCTTTTTTTGTCAAGTCTTTCGCGAGCTTCTACGAATAATGGCAACCGCTCCCCCGCCCCCCTCTCCCATTTATACCGAACGCTGCTTAGGTGTCCTTATTGTACTTTACTCTCGGGGCTTCGTGCCCCAGCAACAGACGCTTCTCTTTAAATAGGTCAACTTCTTTTTCAAAGCAGTAGCAGTGTACAGGGTGTCTCACGTAACTTGAGCCACACATTAAAAATATGCATATGCTACGTAGCTGGACAGAACCAAGGTAATATCGTTTGCCGTCGCTTGGAGATACTCAGCCTATCTTTTTTCATCCCGCCAAATTAGATAATTAGTCCTAATTAATTAACCAGCTTCTCGAACATTATAATTAGATGAAAAGTGTCAATGAGAAAATTGTACAGCGACATGAAAAACTCCTGATACGGCTTTCTGTTGCTCCGTACGTGCTACATAAAAGTGTTTTTCCGAGCGTGAAAGAAGTCCGCGAATTAATAATAGAATAACAAGACAAAGGAGGATAAATAATATGACAGTAAGACAAACGAATATGCAAACAAGAACAGCGTTGTCTCATCTGCCTTCTTTTCTCTTAGTACTTGTTCTTTTATTGTTTCTTTCTGTCCGTGATTATCCGCGCGAAGACTTGCACGGCACCTGACAGATGTCTCGGGATGCTACACACAGTCATGCGTGGTCTGAAGTTTCGTTAAGCCAGATCCTGAGTCTGATGCTTCGAAGACCGGCTCCTCCAACTCTGTTCCTTTCACTAGAATGCTTCTCTGTGATCATGGATGGCGCTTCTCCCTGGTGACTTGGTGGTTAATGTCCAGAGACGCGCGCAAAATGCTACTAAAAGCGCGTTCTCGGATGCAGTAAGCCTGGCTGCACAATAAATTGATGGGACATTACACGCATCATCTTTCCATCACGCCTTGCTGAGTAAGCTTCATCAATAAAAATAAATAAATAAATGGGCAGGAGCTTAGGAGCCTAGGCCGGCGATGATTCCCCCTCCCCCACAAATAATAATGATAATAATAATAATAATAATAACAAGAACAACAACAACAACAACAACAATAATAATAATAATAATAATAATAATAATAATAATAATAATAATAATAATAATAATAATAATAATAATAATAATAATAATAATAACATCAAGAAACTGAAACAAAGCCACGAAGTGCGCATATGCAGTGCTTTGAGGTTTGTGTTCGAATATCACTGTTTACTTGTATGGTGGACTAACCACGTGATTTCTTTTTTCGATGGTCTCGCATCGTTATCGACTTCGGTTGGTCCTAACCGTTTGCCTTTCACCTTGTCTTGTGCGCAGCAGTCACTGGAGAAGTCCGCTCGCAACACTGCCGACGAGGTGGTCATCAAGGGCAAGGGAGCCGTCAAGCTGGGATGGATCCAGGGAGTGTTTGTGAGTATACGCCCGCAGGAGGCCCATTCTGTTCTCATCCTTCTCCATATACCTCCTCAGATCTGAGCGCTGACGCATTGTCCTGTTGCTCCCAGTAAGTGTTTACGTCTCGCTTCATCCAGCGTCGGACTGCAGCCAGTGTCGTTAAGCAGTTTAAGAGAATACTACACCGTTTGCACCCGGCTGCGCAGCTTGTCGCACGTACACTAACGAGTTCGACGTAATTTGTGTTCGCGCGCGCGTGCGCGTGTGTGTTTGTGTTCGTCGCAAATGTAGAACGAAGAGAACAACATTAACCGGTGTGACCTTTCATGTCCAGGCGAGTGGTACCTAGCTAAATGACATGAAACAACAATAGCAACAAAAATTTCTGGGGATAGCCCTCTCAGACGATCAGGGTCACCGGAAGGCGTCGACAAGAGAAACGTGCGCAAGATACGTAAAAGGGAATTCGTAAGTTAGGGATCACTGAATAAATTAACTTAATCGAGTTTTCCGAACGTTAACACTGTAATGTCGAAACACTGTTCCATTGCACACCAAGGACAACTATCGAACAAATTGTTCATTTTATTTCTAGCCATGGAGAGTGCAATAGTACAGAAGTAAAAGAAACAAAGGAAAGATTATTTGATGTAGAATTAAATTAAGTGTAATAATTAATACTTAGTCATCGGTTTACTGAACTATCAAGAACTGGAAACTCACTCAGTCTTATCAAAACTGCAACTACAGGCTATCGTTTAAGTTTCCCGTGCTTAAATCAGAATTTTGAGGTATCAAAACAGCGTGGCATGAGTGGTAGAGATTGGGCCCGTTAGTAGGCCATTTTTTAAAATAACAACAGTACAAGAGACAGGGACAAACGAAGAAAGACCAACACAACACTGACTTCCAACAACTTTGTTGTTGTAAGTCAGCGCTGTGTGCGTTTTAAGCTTGGCCTATTATGATATACGTCGATTACAGCCAAGTTTCGTTACCAAGGTGCGGGAAGTAATATCTTATCGATAAATATTTGGTTAGTGTGTCATATTTTACGCAATAAATGGAAGCAATGGAGAAGTTCTGATGGCTAAAAAAAAAAACGAGTTTCCTTTAGTAGTGAATCATATATCCGCATACGTAGCTGCCTAATTTCTGACGCTTCAGTATATGCATGGTGCATCATGTCATTGAGGTTCTTCTTAGCGAATTGATAAAGTTAGTAGCGGATTTTATGGCACAACGTTCGTTGTTTTTGTGGAACATTAGCGAAAAAAAAAAAAAAAACGGTAACCGTGTTGTCCTGTTTCGGTTTGTCCTCGACAACTCCTAATGGGTGCTTCTTTCTTTTCTTTCCGGCAACGCAGGTGCGATGTCTGCTCAACATCTGGGGCGTCATCCTGTTCCTGCGGCTTTCCTGGGTGGTGGGGCAAGCTGGAATTGGTACGATTTAGTTACTTTCACTGCAGAATAAACTTCCAACTGTGTTCTCTTGGCGACGCCCATATAAGGTTCGTTCCTTGTACCACATACAGCAAAGAGAGGCGCGCACAGTTTTTCGTCCGGTTTAAACATTTCTTTCCGGCACGAAGCCTTCTCGAAAGGCGACAATTTCACTCGTTGAACGCGTCATCGTAGCAAAACTTACGTTCCGGGGCCCATGTGCGAGCTCCTATATTTAAACACGAGATGGGCCCGATTTCGCCTATTGTAAGGGATTGAAGTATGGCGAGCCAGCATTTGAGCAACGACGACGAGAGGTTTGTTGAGACGCGCACAGGCTTCCTGAGAGTGGGTGTGTCGCCCGTTGGAAGCACGAGGAAAGGCGCGGGGACAGCACGAGAAGATGCCCCTCGCGGGACTTGTGTAAGAGGCGCTTCCGTTTGAAGCGGCGCCCGTGCAACATGTTCGCCTGTCGGTAATGCGCGCGCAGTCTTAGGAAGACTGCATCAGTCAGGCGCTTACGGTTTCGAAAGAAACGGCTTTTCAAGAGGAAGGGGGGAGACAACAGCAGGACCCTCTGAAGCGGTGCGCCTCGCTGAAAGATGGCAAGCCGCTCTCCTTAGCGAGGCACCCGAAGACCAGGAGTGGGCCGTCCAGCGGGCCAGGGCCGTTGCCGAGGATCTTGGAAGGTATTGCTCGGGCGATGGACCCCTGGCAGACTAGCCCCGGGCACCAACAGCATTAACCGTTGGACAAATAAGGTTTATTTGTATCCTATCCTCTAAAAAAACGGGAGTAAAGCCCGTACGTATGTCTGGGTGACCCTCGCTAGGCAGGGGCAACACCCAAGTGGCAGCGGCCACCGTGCCTTCGCCTTGTCGGGACTCGCCTCCGTGGAAACGGACTCGGATGGAGAGGTAGCCGCCGCGTGACCATTCGAGGGCTTCTGTCATCGCCGACCCGTTGGCTTTGGACGCGGTTGGAAGAAGCACTTTGTCGCCCAGTGCGGGGACAAAAAATCCGAAGACAACTAAGCACTTTTTACGAGTCGTGAATGCGAAATCATTAATTAACATTCGAGTTTTACGCGGCGAGTAGTAGTTTCCAATTTTGCTGCAGGGTATGTTATCGAGTTTTGCAGATCCGCTGCTGTCTCACTGCATTGCATCGACGTATCTGCACTTCGCGTTTCTGTGCTAAGTGTCCACCACATTCCTCTGGCTTCATCGCCGCCACTCGACGCCGCTCCGTTTCGCGTTTTAGAGCCAACAGGCTCTCGCGTTCTGAGCACACTTCGCTGCATATCGAAGACGTTATGTGTCGCGTCTCCGTATCTGCTCCGTCCGGGCACGCTGGTGACGGGGCGTCGCGGCGATCCCCCTCTCCACTCACGCAACACCTGGCGCGCTATTGGAGCAGCAGGTGTTCCGATTCGCCCGCTCTGCTCCGTCGAGGAGCGCTCGTGGCACCGCGTCGCAGCCGATGGGAATTTAGGTGCCATTTCGCTGCTACAGACGACACCGGCTTTTTCGTTCAATGGGCCATTTGATGCTTTTGCATCAAAAGCAGCCCGCGGAGCTCCCGATGACCGTGGGTGGTCCAGCATTGCTCCTTTATGCACGTGCCTCCTTTTAACGATGCCGCGCCAGTTGGGGGAAAGCCTTAAATGGGGTCATTACGGTCGTCTGGTTGACATGTGTATACGCGGAACTCATGCCGCGAGGAAGGGATTGGATTTTCATTGTTTTCAAGCGCTTAGTTTTTAAATATGGGAGACAGTTTGCTGTACTCTCAATATTCACGGACGTGTGCCCGTCACGGCACTTCCCTTTGGGTCTGAACCGGACCGTGCACCTTTCAGTGTTGTTACTATTGGTTATTCGTCACTTGTGGGCCGGACTCCCGTGCCTTTCAGATGACACCTAGAATCATTGTACGAGGTTCTGGTCTAAGGTCAGGTGCTGTGCATTTTCGGCTCTGCCGAGTGAAACGAGTTCCCAGTGATATCAAGTTCCAAACGTTATCTATATAAATATGTCTTGTTTGTAAACTTCTGTATATAAAGCTGGGTTCCTTTACAACTTCACGCCGTATCTCCAGCCTGCGCAGTTAAGTCTCTGTGCACGCCGTCTCGGACGGGCGAACCTCTGGTGCGACGAGCCGAGTTTGTCTTCGTACAAATTCCGATCGAACAGGCTTCAGCGCTTCAACGAAGCAGCGGAAAAAAAAAAGAAAGAACGAAGAAAAACGAACCAACGTTTACGCTCGTAAATGTAATAGTTGGCGACGTTGTGCAAGTTGATGACGCACTGGAAACCACTCGCTGATTTACCCCCGTACTCGAAGTGCGCATTAACACGAAGCCCATGGTTGACTTGATCTAGGTGACGCTTGACGTGAACGCGCCGAAGAAAATGCAACGAGCGTCTTAAGCACGTTCGCGCCAGGCGTCATCTATAGATCGAGTCAAGAGTGTGCTTCATGTTAAGGCACGTTTCTGAATACGGGGAGGTCAAGGTAATTATTGTTGCGGTTTCACGTTTCAAATATCTGCGTGTATTGTGGGAGAGCGAAGCACTGCACATTTTCGGGCTGACTGTTCATCTGTGGTCACCTGACTCGACATGCTTTGCGACCACACGAGCATTTTTTTGCATTTCGCCTTCACCGGAATGCAGCCGCCATGGTGGAGAATCCAAACTGCAATCTCGCTGTCGGCAGCAACACCGTCTCGCTGAAAGGTCTGCAATCTTTTCAACCCCAGCTTGGCCTCCGAGATGGCGTGCTACTGCGCGTTGCTTCATTGTGGAGTCATGATCCCCGCGTCAGTGGCGACTTGCCCAAGCTTCTCTCGCTTGCGACTTTAGTGGCATTCACTTCCTACTCGTCGAATGGAGCGCAGCGAAATCACGAACAGACGGACGGACACCACCGATGGCCCATGAGGAAGTTCCACGTAATACGTGTACTGCCCCTGAATGGTACTTCGTAGGCGACCTTTTCTTCGACCTACCTTAGTTCTTAGTCCTACAAAGCTTTACTCCTACCGTGTTACCGCTCGTGACACAGCGTATGGCAGGTTATGTAAAACAGCATAGTGCCACTGCTCCAGTGTTCGCTGCAGCAATGTTTTAGGCGTCCGGTGCCTTTATTCTTGTCTATACACATGGGCGGTGATTTCTGCATTGTTTGTATCAAAAGAAGTGCGCAGAAATTAAGTAATACATGATACCCGTTCAGTGTAGCAGTGTGGAGATGTAGCAGTACGCCTTCTTCCCAAAGTAACCTCCCAAATTGTTTCTATCGAAATTAAACTCCCCTGCCCAGTACTTCGATAACCTATCGTCTCCCTCCACTGCTCCGTGCAGGCCTGGGCTCCGCCATCGTCATCCTCGCTTCTGTCGTGACAATGCTTACGACGCTCTCCATGTCGGCCATCTGCACCAACGGGGAAGTCCGTGGAGGTAAGCGCCCACTCTGTATTTACGAACGCGTATCTTTCCCGTTACGCCAACGCTGAAGTAGTGCCGAAAGCAATGACTTGCGGGTGACGTGAGCGGTAACCGAACTATGTTTTCTGTATGTGAATGTGATCGTACAGTCACTCGACACACTCATCTAGCAGGAATTTTTCCTTATATAGAATTTTCTTAATTCTTTTTTTGTATTTCTGTGCTACCAATCTAGCATTCCGGTACAGTCATACGGATGACACTCTTTTGTTTATTTCTGTGCTACCAATCTAACGCTCCGCTGCAGCCATACGGATGGCAATTTTCTCTTAATGTGATCTTTCACCGGTTACCGTGTGTACTGATAAACGCTGCTAAAGAGTTTACGAAGCGTTCCGGTGGCCAATTTCGGTCGTTATGGAAGTGGAAATTGACAGTCCATAGATTCCCTATGGGCGTCGAGTAAACTGATATGCCGTCTTATAAACTCCTTGTGACCGTATAAAGTTTACAGGCATTCAATGGACAAACATTTTTAACATGAATGATTTTTTTTTTAGTAGGATTGAATTGTAATCCGTAGACATTCAAGTCGGATGTTTGTAGAAACTTTGCACGGACATTAGTCGACAAAAATTGTAAGGCCGTAAGTCCGCAGGATTTGTTTAGGCGTTTTATAGACTTCACAGGAAGACGTCTACAAGCTTTCTATACTGCGCCTAAATATGTGCTTTATGTATGCGTGAGATGAGAAGGTATATAATCCGCTTGTCACTCGGCAGTGCACACGACAGTGACATGAAAAAATAGTGGCTCCACACGCTTGTTTTGTGTTCGCAGGAGGGACGTACTACATGATATCTCGAAGTTTGGGGCCCGAGTTCGGTGGCTCTATCGGCCTCATCTTCTCGCTAGCCAACGCGGTAGCCATAGCCCTCTACGTGGTCGGCTTCTCCGAGACCGTCCGAGACTTGTGCAAGGTGAGTGAAAAAGCTCGCCGCCTTCATTCATTTTAGAAGTGATATTCTTGCCAGCTGCATATCATCGTCGGTTAAATAATTTTGGTTCTGCTTTCGACCTTCGTTTACGTAATTGTTAAAGCGTTTGCACGTCTCCTTGCGTCAACGAGCCATCGAACGAGCCAACGAGCCAGGGGTCAAATTTTAGACGCGCAATACGTTTGTCGGGGTGGTCTTCCTCATAACTTTATTGCTTATTCGCCTTCTGGTCACAATTAGGGAATGGATAAGTACGCTTTTGGCCTTTTATTTAGTTGCTCTTGGAGTTCTTCGTATATCTTAAAGGTAAATTTTTAATAATTGTAATGCTCGTAATGATTGCCAGGTGAAATGATTGATGAGGGCTGGCTTCGAACATTTGGTTTAATTATTTACGGGGTGTGTGCGGACGAGTGATAATTTTTTGTTCTGCGAAAGTGACGACGTGCCAACGTTTGACTGATTCATTCAATGGGACGTGGTACCCGTTGCAGTTTCGCACGCCTGTGTTCCTAGTCGTGAAATCAACAGAACGTCAGTGTATGCCGTAGTGGGGCGTAATACGTAATGGGGTGACTGGAACTTACTACAGTGCTGGTTCTGAGGAGACGTTAACGTGACGCGTGCGCTAACCGTCCTCCGCGTCCGCAATGAGGTGACGACAGCTCCTTACGTGGATGCACGACACTGTGGCTGTTGCAGGGAAATCCAAAGTTGATCGTTGCACATATGTTACATCTATTTGCTGATTTGGGCTGTGGCGCTCGTTCCGGTGCCGCACTTACACGATGCTCACTGCCAGCCGCGGTTTCTAGGTTGTTTTGTCAAGTTGCTGGCTAAAGACATGGTCGTGGATTCGACGCCCGACAGCGGGGAGGGACTCCATTTCAATGTGCGTGGAATGCACAAGCATTTGTTGGTGCATTCAGATATACAGGTGCTCAAACTTAATTCGGAGCGTCCCCTTGACGGCGTCTCTCCTAGCGCTTATGTTGCTTGTGATCCTAACCCACCAGTTCAATATCGATTCTCATTCCTACACTATCGCACATTCTGCACTCTATACCGCGCACGCTACGGAGTTTACTGTTTATAATGCCAAACTCTATTTTGCGGCAAATCAGAATACAATTTACGTTCACAAGTGATGATGTACCGGCGTGATTTGCGAGCTAATGTGATTGGTTGTCTTTAACTGACAGCTTCGTATCGCTTATCTCGCACCCCTTACTGTTTCTGGAATGTTAGACAAGTAAGAATAAGAAGCCAGTCATTCGTATACAGTACGGCAACCAAAAAGCTCGATTGAAAACGACGCAATTTAGGCATCACTTTGAATACGCGACGACAACCCGCCGTGGTTGCTCAGTGGCTATGGTGTTGGGCTGCTGGGCACGAGGTCGCGGGATCGAATCCCGGCCACGGCGGTCGCATTTCGATGGAGGCGAAATGCGAAAACACCCGTGTGCTTAGATTTAGGTGCACGTTAAAGAACCCCAGGTGGTCTAAATTTCCGGAGTCCTCCACTACGGCGTGCCTCATAATCAGAAAGTGGTTTTGGCACGTAAAACCCCATAATTTAATTTTAATACGCGACGACACCACTGCGCACTTTAAGCCATGACGTAAAGCGGGAAGTCTTCAGGGGGCACTGGTCCTCCTCTCGCGACGTGACAGCTCAAGACATCCAGGCCTTTATGTTATCGGGGAGCGGTTGGTTTACGCCTATAGCCTAGAAAAAAAAAAAAAAACACCTCGTTCGCATATGCACACTTGCTGTTCTGGCCTTGCGTAAGGTTCCCTTGCTGACATAAATCTCCTCAAGAGTGTTTTAGGAGATAGGCCAAGTAGCATTAAAGGCTCTGTCACCATAATTAATATGCGCTGCTGTGTATCGCACGTGCTGTTCGTTACATGCCAAAGACATGGAGAGACAAAACCTGCGGTCCTGCTTGGGGCAGTTTCGTCACGTAACCAAAAATTGCTGAATACAGTTTTTCGTTTCCTCGTCACTCTGAGTTAGCTTTACGTTGTTCACGCTGCGCTGGGGTTCTCGCTAACGTGAGGGATCTATCGGATATAGTATTCAACACCTGTCGGATATAGTATTGAAATGTACATTGCGTAAAATAATACGATGGCGCCTTTCGAAGCATGATGATTTTTGTTAAACAGTAGGAGGTCTGTTTTGGAGATATGTTATTAATTCTGCCTAAAAAGCGGCTTCAATTGATTTCCTGGAAAGATAGCATCTTTTTTTTCCAAATTTATGTGGCACCGCGGCAGTTAGAGTACACGTTTGCCCTTCAGCGCTCTGAACCAGTCCGTTGCGCCATGCTTCACAGCCTACCTCAGGGTTGGCGTGGCCGCGCACGTGTCGTAACCTGAGTGGATGCGCTGACGTTGTTCTGAAACCGTCAAAATTATTGCTCGTTCCTTCACCCACCGCAGCAACAAGGCACATTCATCGTGGACGGCGGCCTCAACGACGTTCGGATAGTGAGCGGCGTCACCGTCATCTGCCTGCTGGGAATAGCCATCATCGGCACCGAGTGGGAGTCCAAGGTGAGCATGTATATTGGGAGCGCCAAGGTGCGGACTTTCGTCGTTCTCACAATGTAGCTCCTTCATATTTTGCGTGCAGTGAGGTTTGAACGTCTCACGGGCCGCCTGTTAACTCATCCTGGGCCGTCTATTACCGGCCTCGCCGCGCAGAAGTTCTGTCCTGTAGCCATTATTAATTCCTTTGGCATGTCGTCGGCAACCGCGAGATAACAGCGATAATGACAGTAAAGCAATAAAAACAACAGCCAGCAGCAGCAAAAGACAAACACAGCACGATAGAAAGATAAGGAAAGGGTTACTGGACGGATTCCACGTCAAGAAAGAGGGGGAGGATTGTCGTCAGCGAGCCTTCTGTTTCTTTCTGCACGAAATAAATCCGATTCTTCGAGCGATATGTCAAATGGTCGAGCCTTTCTTTATCACTTTGTAATTTTTCAATAACACATCTGCTCATGATCGAGCGTACCATGTATACCCGCCGTGGTTGCTCAGTGGCTATGGTGTTAGGCTGCTGAGCACGAGGTCGCGGGATCGAATCCCGGCCACGGCGGCCGCATTTCGATGGGGGCGAAATGCGAAAACACCCGTGTACTTAGATTTAGGTGCACGTTAAAGAACCCCAGGTGGTCTAAATTTCCGGAGCCCTCCACTACGGCGTGCCTCATAATCAGAAAGTGGTTTTGGCACGTAAAACCCCATATATTATTATAGCGTACCATGTATATATCTATTTGGTGACGATGTTATGGAATAAAGAGTTGGGAGTAGCGCTTGTCCAGTGTCCATCCCCTTTTTATTTCGTGCAGTATTTTTCTTCTTTTCTTTTGCGCTCATATTTGTCACGTAGCACCAACTAGGCTCTAAGCAAGCCCTTCTACTTCTTCGACACATTCGACGCTAAGCTTACACCTCCTTCATTATTTGCCCCATGCATTGGCTGCAGACGTGTGTGCATAGTTACAAAGCACGTTCCCGGCGCCGTTGAAACGAAATATTTTTCGTGACCTTTGCTAGGGGGCACGTCGCGAAATTTGGGAACGTATCACCTCTGCCGGAATGTAACGCACGATTTCCGTTGCCGTGCGATGTAGCGTTTTAATTTTTTTTTTCAAAATCTCTTCCGCGGGTTTCTGCCGGTGACAGGAACGCATACCTACCGATTGAGAACGACGGTCACTATCACTCTGTGCCGCAGAAGTTAACTCAAAAACGTTCGCGAAGTGAAATTTCGTGATTTCGTGAACTCGGATCTCCGGGTGGTAACTTTACGTTTCTAAATCGAAGGCTCTTTGCAAACCCCCTGCCGGGTTTTTACGACCGTGGCTGCTGGATGCTGCATATGTCATGCCGGATATCTTTGTCGAAAAAAATAAATAAAAATGAATTACGTGCCCCATGATGGGATCGAACCTAGGCAACTGCGCAGCATCCCGATGCTCCAACCGGTAGGCCACGCTCACACTTATACATCCATCGGGCCAACGATAACTGTATAGCTCTTCGGGATGATCGCCCGCGGGTGTCACCTTGCTTAGCAGTGGTGCGCAAAGGCTCATGCGTGCGCGCGCCCGAGCAGATGCGAAGGGGCTGAGTTTGGACAGCTTGTAACGTGGATCGTGTTTTGGCGAGGGCCTTCGGGATGACCTTGCACTGACACTTCGACAACAGAGAAACTAACACATGTTTTAGCGCTCTTTTGTGAATTCAAACGAAGCGCCGCTGTACGTAGATTCCAACAGAGTGCGTTGGATCTGCCGCAATTCTTTTATTTCGATCTTCTGCTGGAAGAGCATGTTTCTTTATGTACGATAATGTTCGTGGAATATCTGCCTATTGGAGGCCATCGGTCGGTGTGCTGACGGCGTCGCGTGTCCCGTGCGCGCTGTGCGGTTGATCGCAGGCCCAGATGGTGCTTCTGGTCATCCTCCTGGTAGCCATGGTGGACTTCCTCGTCGGAGCCGCGATTCCCCCAAGCTTGGTTGAGCAGTCCAAGGGCTACTTCGGATGGTCCAGTAAGTATACGCTCACGCTCAGCGCTTCGATGAACTGGTGACTCGTGAGGCAGTCTCGACTCATTTGTCGATGAGAGAAAAAAAAGAAGGAAATCCTCCTTAGAAGCATGGTAACGCTGTAAATGTAATACGTATACGTCGGGCTAATGTTTCTTCACTACTTACAAGTATGTCTTTGCCACTTGACCGTGGCGAGAGGATCTTCGAAAATGTAAGTGCGGCATCGCGTCTTGTCTTAAAACTCCGCAGTCGTCTTCTGGCAAACATACCGTTAGCACTTGGCAGGAGTGTTCGATTCGCCCTCTCACAGGAACAACCCACGAATCATGCCTGAGCTGCGGTGGCGCAGTGCCTGTATGGCGTTCAGCTGCTGACCCGAGGTCGCGGGTTTGACTCCCATATCGTCGAGGCCACATTTAAATGGAGACGGAATGCAAAAAAAAAAAAAAAAAGAAGAAGACGCCGGTGTGCCGTGCTTTGTGTGCACTCTTTGAAGAACACCAGGCGGTAAAAATTAATCGAGAACCTTTCAGTATACTGTGGCTATCCACTGTGCCAGTATTGGGACGTTAAACCCCACATTTCTTGTTTTGTTTTAAGAGGTGCGTAGTCGTGTCGGCTGTATACACAGATAACATGACAGTCTGATGTCTGATATGATGTCCAGAAGAGTGTTTTCGGACGGAAAGGTACGTTTAACCGTATGGCCAGATGCTTTTCAGTATATGGCAGTGTGGCGTTAAAACAACAACACTATTTTTGCTTAGTGCCCCACCATTGGTAAACGTCGCCCATTGTGTCTGCTTATCGATTTCCTGAACGACAATGGGGTTAGCTCCTGTCAAGGGACTGAGCCCTTGAGCCGTTACACTTGTGCGGCAATTCTGTTACTTTTCGCGCTTGCTCATTGGACTTACTGGTACCGGCCTGTACGTTAACTATAACCATGTACTCGACTAGTCCGTATAAACTGGAGTTATAAATGGAGAAGATGTCCATGAAACCCGCCTGTTGCTACAATTCACCACCACCACCACCATGTCCATGAAGAGGACTTTTACGTTATACTTTCATCCTCGCTTTTCCTTTCGTGCTTTCAGGTTTAATCAAGCGCACACATTGCTCGAGAATTAACGAAGACCGTCACAAGTACATACCGTGACTCACAATTACTCACATACCATAAGGAAGGTGCGGCAGAATGCACCTCGCGTAAGCGGAAAGAGGTATTTACAGTTATCTTCCGACATAGCGATGCAGCCTATCACAGTGGTTTTAATGCGAAGCTTTCTTTGCCTAATCCTTGAGTTTGGAGCGGCTGGTCGCTTTCAGTTTCTCGCCGAGTAAACTGAGCCGATACCGGAGGCAGTGCAGCAGTAAAGTAGGCCGGTCTCGGAGGCTATGCAACAACGTGTTACTCGGTGGGGCCGATCCTTACACCAGTGCGCGGTATACTCGTCCTCGCAAAAAAGACTTTGGTGTGGTCTGTATAACGCGAGCCGATTCCGGGAGGCAGTGCAATCCTGATAATTCTTATCGCATTACAGAATCGCTCAGTTGCAGCACGTGTACATAGCTGCATTACCTAATGGCGCATTCCATTGTCACAACAGGAGCGGGGGGCCAAAGGACAGAGATGAGCAGAGCAGTAGAACAGCGAGAGTGACTGCTTGCTGTCCAATTGAAACGATCCGTGCGCGCTAGAAGGCGCCTGGGCGAAGGTGTGTCACGTGGCCACCTTCCCGCAACGAATATCAACGCGAACTTCGCTTCTCAGCCGCCATTTGCTGCCACACACTGAACCAAAATGAGGGAAACACAAATGGAAATAAAAAGGACACGACGCGTTTGCGACTTCCTTCGCACTCCGCTTCTCGCGCGGGAGCAGCGCGGGACTGCTCTTGGCGTCGTCAAACTGCTCTTGTTCTCCCATTGGATCACAGCGTTCCTGCTTGTCAATTGGAACGGCAGCTAACTCTTGAAAGAGCTCTTTGGGGACACTACCGAGTGCTACTGTTGGCCCAATGGAATATTCCGAAAGTTAAATCTAAGTTATGGGGCTTTACGTGCCAAAATCGCGATCTGATCGCTCCGCAATGATTTCGACCACTCGGAGCTCTTTTTAGCTCGCACCTAAATCTAAGTACACGAGCGCTTTTTGCAGTTCGCCCCCAATGAAATGCGGCCGGCGCGGTCGGGATCGAACTCGCGACCTCGAGCTGAGCAGCGCAAAGCCGTAGCCACTGAGCTACCGCGTTAACATTGGTTGTTCCTTCGCATCGTTCTCCGGGTACGGCGGCGTCGGTGTCTCGTCAACTATAGACGTAGCGTGGGCTCTCCTAAACAGCTTTGGCGCGGGTAAACAATTGCTTAAGTCGGAAATAAAGGGCAATTGCAAGCGTCCCGTGTCTTTCCATAGCATTTAATTGAAATGACTCGAGAAAGCGTCGCTTAAACACCTATTCAAGATGTGCATTAAATCGGCGTGACTTTTTTCTTTCATGTTTTTTTTTTCTTTCATGCTTTCATGAAAGGCGTGTCATTGATGCAAACATTCTCGTTCCTTTTTTGACACGCAGCGGCCATAGCGCTGGAGAACGTCGGTCCAAACTTCCAGGAAGGCGAGAACTTCTTCACCGTGTTCTCCGTCTACTTCCCGGCTGCCACGGGCATCCTCGCCGGCGCCAATATCTCCGGAGACCTGGCTGTAAGTTGCGCCCGTTGGCCTGCTGCCGTCAGCTTTCGCAAAAGTCTCTCGGTTGAAAATCGTGACGCTTGGACGGCCGCGCCTCAACTAGGGTGTTTGAAGGGAAGCGCCGCGCCCCGCTCCGTGTGCTGCAGCCATCACTGGGCTGCAGCAACGCTTGTCGGCGATCGTTGCGGCGAGATGTTCCTTAAAAAAAAAGAGCACTTTCCGCTATAATAATAATGGTAATTAAAAAAGATGTAATACAGCACACATGAACGGAACAATGAGGCATCCAGCGCTTCTACGTGTCGATCAGTTCGCCATCGCCCTGCCATCTGCAATGTTTTTAGCTCGCTCATAGAACGAGTGTCAGGCGACGGTCCCGGGTTCGAATCCTGGATCCAATCGAAATTTTCTTCATTTGGGAAGTCTCATTTTCGAGGAGGCCGGCTGTTTTTTACAGTGGAGCTGTTAGAACCTCGCTGGGTTTCTCTTGACGTCCGCAGCTTCGCCGAGCTAGGCAAGAGAGAGCGAAAGCAGAGAATAAAAATAGCATCGCGCAGCATAGCGACGCGGCAAGGGTGGGTGGAGCCTAACGGAAAAGGAGGAGCGGCGCGGTGGTGACATAGGTGGTGTGATATGATTGCTCTTCGATAAAAACCCCCACGCGCTGGCTTCGGCGGTCCTCTTTCTCGCAGTCAAAAAAAAAAAAGAAAAAATTATGCGTGGCTCTGCTATCGCAAACACCAGAAACCAGCGGAGCTGGGCGAAGCTCGGCAAACGTTAGACTAAGTTTGCGGTTTGGCACTACGTTACTGGCCTTCCCCGAGCTCCGCTGGTCTCTGGTCTTTGCGATAGCAGAGCCATGCTTAATTTTTTTGAGCAAGCGATTGCTGGTTTGCCATTTCTTTAGAGCGAGGCTTTCTGAGCGTCATTCCCGGAATTTTGCATCCGCTTTGACTTCTAACCTCTTATTGATTGCGTAGGTTCACGCTGCCGTCCTATAGTCCTGTTTCGGCTTATAATATAGTGCCTAATTTGGACCGCTTATGCTGCCTGCTTAACTCCAAATGAACATCTTATCAGCCCCGGTCGTCTGTGGGGTTTGACTAAAGATTTGGCGCTACGCGTGTTGTTAGTCGCTCACATTATTTACGACGCATGCGTATCGAAGAAAGCGATTTAAACTGGCGGAAATCGTCAGTACGGGGTCCATCGGCAGTAGCACGGGCAGTCGCGTTTCGCAGGTAACTGGGAAAATGTACTCCGAACTACGGACCAACCAGAAAGGGGCAATTAACGTCATCAGACGCATATAAAAGAGACTGCAGAAGAGCCTTTGTCTCAGTTGTAAATGGCGCTCCCTTGGAAGATCCAGACCGCGGCGGAAACAGAAGAAAAGAAACCACCCGAAACCACGGTCGCGTCGTGATCTGTAACCAAACAAACCTGCACATTGTACATACGATGTGTGGCGTTTAAGTGCACCGCCGAGGAAAAAAAAAAATAAGCGCGCGCGCGAGAGAGAGAAAACGAGCTTCGGTTACATGGACAGACATCAGGGATATGTATTCCGCCTGATTCTTTCTTTTTCTTTAAGCCCTCTGCAGCTTGCACCCCATTCTTGGGTAACTTCTCTACAACTGATTGCGAACCGAACTTCCACAGTCACCCCGATTCAGTTTTCGGGGTTCCCCGCTTCGTCGCCGGAGGTTTGCTCGGGAGCTGACCCTCGCGTAAACGCGTGTGCGCGCAGGACCCCCAGACGTCCATTCCCAAGGGCACGTACCTGGCCATCATCGTGACGACCATCTCGTACGTGTTCTTCGCCATCGTGTGCGGCTGCGTGACGGTGCGCGAGGCCAACGGACTGGCGCTGGTGAACGACACCACCTTGGCGGACGTGCGAAACTGCACCCTGACCGGAGGATGCGAGTACGGCCTGCTCAACGACAGCCAGGTGCGCCATTCATTCGTCCGTGCTTCAAAAGGGTCCACAAGTTCGTTAAACAGCTCTCTTTGCTTTGGCGCAAACTATACTGATTTGTTCGATAGAGTTGTTGAACAAAATTGATAAAGAATTTCACATTGATTGGTTGTTTCATTATTTGGTTGGTTGAAGCAAGGTTGTCGCGGGCTCATCAAGTTGCTTTCTTTGCTTTTCATGCAAACTGAACAGATCTCGTCTTCAAATAACATGTGGAGGCCGCTAAAGAAAATCTATTTTCCAAATACATACTTTAGCTAGGCACCCATAAAACGTACCGGTGACACTCATAAACAAGTATTCAGTTACCCCCAAAAAGATAGCTTTCTCTGTAACTCTTCTATAGTTGATTTCGGACGCAAGCTTTAGGCTTTGTCATAAGATGGCGATATAAGTTCAATGTGAATTGCACATGACATACGAAGCATACCTGCACTTTCCAAGCCGTGCCTCAAGCCGGCTGCTTAGCATGTTCGAGTGGAAGGAGGAAAATGGCAGTTGGCGATACTCTAGAGCCAGTGCGTCGACTACCTTTTGTGCTGCCAAGGAGCTGCCCACGTTTTATGTGAACGCTGAGGCCCCGCTCATCGTTGCGGAGGCCAACGTTCCTATGCGTGTATCAGCAGAGTGTGAGTTGGGTGTGGTTCGCTGGCCGCAGGTGATGGAGCTGATATCCGCCTTTGGTCCCTTGGTGTATGCTGGCATATTCGCTGCCACCCTCTCCTCGGCCTTGGCCAGCTTGGTCAGCGCCCCCAAAGTCTTCCAGGTGAGCGTCCCGCGCAGGACTCGGGTCTGGCCTGCGAGCAAGCCGCGCATGCGCGAGGGTATAACCGTGGCCAGGATAGTAAGCTCCGTGTAGGTTTGGGTCCGCTAGCGGAACATGATTACAACTGACAGCTCACGGACCATATTTAGAACAAGGTAGAAAGCTGGGTGAGTTGGAATTGAATACAGTCTTTGAATCAGCGCAGAAGACGACGGCCACAGGATAGGAGAAGGACACAGGAAGAACGCTGTCTAACAACTGCAGTTTATTAGGAAGGGCGCACGAAAGGAAGGCACCATCTTCATGCGCGTGCCATTAATTCACACGGAAAAAGATGACCAAGCATTTGCATCTCACAATATAACAGACAGATAGACGGTTCCTATACACAATCATGCAGCTTTTGTATGCGTAAGACTTGTACGAGTTCACGAGCTTTTTTTGTCTTTTCGCTTGGCGATGATCTTGGTTAGATCGACGAACGCCTTACAACGCCCCAGTTTTCTTTCGCGTCTGTTATCGCTTCTTTCTTTTTTTTGTCCACCTGCGCGTGACTGCTGGATCGTGCGACGATGTCACGATGCATCTTCGACGCACAGCCAAGTCGAGAAAGCGATCGAAACTCTTGTCGCAGTCGTGTCCGCAGCCGGTGTCGCTCTTATTTCACAACGTCCGTTTGGCGGCGCACCGCGCGACGCAGGCGCTGTGCAAGGACCGCATCTTCCCGCACATCGAGGTGTTCGCCAAGGGCTACGGCAAGAGCAACGAGCCTCGGCGTGGATACCTGCTGGCCTGCGCCATCGCGCTGGGATGCGTCGCCATCGGTAAGTCGTGCGCGCGCTTTTCACCTGCTCGCACTCGCACTCTTTATCATCCTTGACGGAAAAAAAAAATTATGGGGTTTTACGTGCCAAAACCACTTTCTGATTATGAGGCACGCCGTAGTGGAGGACTCCGGAAATTTAGACCACCTGGGGTTCTTTAACGTGCAGCTAAATCTATGTACCACGGGTGTTTTCGCATTTCGCCCCCATCGAAATGCGGCCGCCGTGGCCGGGATTCGATCCCGCGATCTCGTGCTCAGCAGCCCAACACCATAGCCACTGAGCAACCACGGCGGGTTTGACGGAAACGTAGCGCAAAGACGTCACCAGCGCCTTACACTTGGCGTTGAGCATCGAACGCGCCTTGCAGCGCTGTTGGGCGACTGCATGCGCCGTATGCGTCGGCGCCTTTGTATCGGCGGTGAAAGCGCCACCACGAAAACATGCGAAAGAGCCAAAGAGAGCTTTTCGCTTTAAAAATAGAGAGGTAGATAATGCCAACTCGGGGAGCTAGACGTTGATTAAAACGGAGATTCGATTTTCTTTGTCTTCTTCGTTCTTTTTTCTTTCTCACAGCGAAGCTGTCTATGGCTACCCTCCGGAAAAATCGTCGCGGCGAACAGAAAACGCCTTGCGGCAGAGCCAACTTTCTCACGAGGGCTCTGTATTTCTCAATCTAATGTCCGTATCTTGGAAAAAAAAATCGTACTGAAATTAGCCGCTGAGACGACTCCATCATTACGCCGAGTTCCATTTACTTGTCGTAACTAGTTAGTTCGCAGTGAAGTTGTAAACGTCACATAATTTCCGTCTGCTGTCAATACATGGGCATCTACGGAGGGAGTATGGTTACAGAAAAGGCCTGTAACCCTTGTTTTATCGAAACTATCCCAAAACAAATTATATGACAATTGGCCGCTAAGACGACTCTAACATTACGCCGAGTTTCATTTTGTTAGTTCACAGTGAAGCTCCGACGCAGCCTCGTCAACAACATCTGCGTCTTTAGAGCGGCGTCGTAAAGGCCCTTCCGCAGTAGCTCTGTGTATGTATGACGTAGTGCGTGACGTAGTGCGCGCTTGATATTTCTTTGTATTTCGCATAAATGACATATACATGATTATTTGTACAATTACATACCTCCCCCCCCCCCCCCACCGCCACCACACACACACACACACACACACAAAAAAAAAAAAGAGAAGACTATACCAACATAATTTATACCACCGTAGCAGCTTCGCTGGTCAACCACAGGGTCAATCACAGGGAGAATGGCTCATTTTTTTTTTTTCGAGTTTCCCATCTGCCGACTTTCCTCTCAGATTACAGCCCATGGATATGTACTTTATGTACTTTATTTCTCGTCCGAGCGATATCGAATGTATTATAGGCATGCGTGCAGCGCGGCCCTCCCACGGTTTTCACGTTTTCATAAGCCGTGGGAGCGCTTCCCGACGGGAGAGGCGCACAGTTCACGTGTCGCCGTTCTCACGCGACCGCCTTTGAAACCAAAGCTGCGCCGCCCGAGAAACCGCGTGCGCTCCGCGTCTATTCGGCTGTTCTCAACAGTTCCAGTCAGACCGAAATGCATTTGTGGGCAACCGTGTGATCTGCTTGACGTTTCTAATACGAGGATCTTCGAAATGAGGCTGTTTTAGCTTTGAGTTCTTTATCCTCGTTCATCGTTCGCTTGGTGTTGTGGTCGAAGAAAACGTTTGCCCTCGTCCGGTACCTTTGATTGATGTTCCTCCGAACTGCTTTGTTTCTCTTCTTTGTGTGGTCTGTTCCTCGTGGGCCCGAGGTCGCGGGTACGATCTCGGGCGCGGCTGACGCATTCCGACGGGCGTGCAATGAACAAACGCTCGCATCCCGTGCATAGGGTGCACGTTAAAGAACCGCAGGTGGCCAGAATCAATCCGAAGCCGCTCTATTACGACGTGCCTTGTAATCAGATCGCCAGTTGTGGCTCGTACAACACCATAATTTAATTAATTTTTTTTTGTTAGTGGTCATTTTACTTACAGCAAAAAAGCTGGACGTGAAAAGAAGCAGAGAAGCATAGAGGAGGAGAGATTGTCTTGTGTGCCTTTCTGCTTCTGTTTACGTTTGTTTTTGTGCTGTAAACAATTTGAAAATGTAACCACCTGGCTACTGACGCAGATCATTGTTATTCGCGCAGAAAAAAAAAAAAAAACGATTTTACCCAGTGAAAACAACGCGCAGAACTAAGAAGCAGACGTGACCACGTTCACTACTTATTGATTGCTTACGCTTGTTAAAGTGCTAAACTTCTTGTGCTAGATCAGCTCCCAAACCGTTTTGTATAATTTTGTTTTCGCTCTGGCAATTTCCGGCAAATAGCTGCCTCTGAGTTTGCGAGGCTCCTGCGCGAAATTCATTTCTCGAACCAAAAGGCGGCGACGCCAGTGTTTGCAGCGGTTTGCAGTCTTCTATCACCAACCTTGTGGCGACCATCGCACTAGTGTCCCGGAACACATTCGGCACTTTCTCGGACTCCGACATGTTGGACAAATATTCCGCCATGTTTTGCGTTTTGGGCCAGTTCGACAAGATGGCAAAATTTGACAGCACGGCGAAATGTGGTAGTCCAGAATATAGCGTGGCATCCTCGGACGGTGATAAGCGTGGTTGCGGCGTTTCCTACCCGTTCTCTCTGACCGGGCTCTACATTTGTGCCTGTTCTCTCGCGCGTGATGCAGGGGAGCTGAACGCCATCGCGCCCATCATCTCCAACTTCTTCATGGCTGCCTACGCGCTCATCAACTTCTCCTGCTTCCACGCTTCGTACGCCAAGTCTCCGGGTGAGTCGTCGTAAACGGCGAGATTCTTTCTCGCGTATTTCACTCTCTTTACAGTAATTGTTACTAATGTGTTTACTAATGTGTTTACAAATCTTATGTGTCCACCTAACTATTAGCGAGATATATGAATTCGTTGTTAAAGAATGCGCAGCAGGTCCTCCACAACCGTCTCATTACACATTTGACAATCTTACAAGTATAGGGGTCATGGTAATCGGCAGCTGAGACCAATCGGTCGCGGATTCGGTTGCCGTCCGCGTCGGCTGCATATGCGATGGCTGCATGATGCCAAATGGCTCGGGTATTTAGTTTTACGTTGCTCACTAAAGAACGCTACAGATGGTAAAAATTCACACAATATACAAGAGAGATATAAGGAAGGCAGGGATGTTAACCAGTCAAGAGTCCGAATGGCTACCCTGCGCTGGGGGAAGCGAGTAGCGGAATAGAAAGAATAGAGAGAAAGAGAGAGATGGGTGTGGAGATACGTCCACGAAGAGCACTGCAGAGTCGAAGGCGCTCGCACAAGCCAGACGTTCTCAGAAAGCATAGAAGTGCCTTTAACGCCTTCTGAGCCGATGATCGGTGGGGGCGGTGTTCTAGTATTGTCTGTTCACTCAGCATATGATCATCTAGTTTCCTGAATGCGCTGGACATACATTGCCTTTGTGCTTCAAACTGAGGAGAGCGGCACAATAGGTGGTCAGTGCTCTCCTCGGAGCCGCAGACATCACCTGCAGGACTGTCAGCCATTCCAATGAGTGCTGAATAAGCTTTCGGGAAGGCAACTCCCAACCGCAACCGACACAGAAGAGACGCTTCGCGTCGGTGCAGTCCGGCCGGAGGTCCGAGTTGCAGCGAAGGGTTGAGTTTGTGCAGTCTGGCGCACCATTTGTGTGCGGTGTTCCACTCAGCTAACGGGAGTGTTCAATTGCACAATTTGCAAGTGTTCAGAATTGATCTCTGGACACTTCCATCACGGCGTCTCCGTTAAACCCGATAAATTATTGATCATTGTGCTGAGCGTAAAATGTTGTCGTTCTCCCGCTCATCACAGTGATCAATATGCAAAGCCAGTTAGCCCAACATTCGACAGTCCTTAACCGATCAACTATTTGTCAATGTTACGGCAAGTGTTGTGTTGTGTGGAGCACTTGCCTGGTATTTTTCGCGCTTAATATTAGTCGAAGAGAAATAGAAATAACGAAGAAACAAATGACTGCAGTTAAACAAGATGCCTTATTCTGGCGTAGCGCCTGTAGTACTCTTTGCCGTAATAGTCTCTTGTGTTTCCTTGCGTAACTTTTTTTTTCTCTATAACCTACGGTCCTGTCAACAGCACAGGAAGTTTTTGATCGGCAGGGCCTGGAAATGCGCTGCCCTTACGTTAAACTAGACTAAGCATCTACATTCCTCCTTTCTTTTCTTTTCTTTTTGGCGCTAGAAAGTACAATTTGCATACCGAACCAATTTTGGACGTTAATTATACAGGTCTAGAGTTAGGGCTCTAACGAGTTCGCGCATATTCAAGCACGAAAAAAAAAACTTCATGAGGCAGGTTATTATATTTCTGACAGGCCGCCATCTTACTTGATATTGTTTTATTCGCCGCCCGGAATTTCCAGAGAAATATGTACAAGAAAGATGCTGGCGCGCTCGCACAAATTTTCCTAGCAGTCCTGCCTTAACGACCTCACCGCCATGTCAGGCGGTGTATTATGCAGCACCGGATCCAATCGTGCGTTTAATAAAAAAAGATAAAATCACCTAGTTCTCTTTAACGTTCTGAACGCCCATACGTGAGGGGCATAGTTAGGTAAAGCTTGCCTTAAACGCAGCAAAAAGAAAAAATTGCCGAAGCTTGCAAAGTTACTTTGTTTTCTGGTAATGTTTCCCTGGGAAATGTCGCTATCGCGCCTAATTTAATTACCACGTTCGCGTACTGGTCCTAGGCGCGAACATTTGCGTGATATATGCTGCCAAACGGATTAACTTTTATTGCGGTATTAACTTGGAACCTAATGGCGAGCCGGCGAAGGCTCGTAAATGTACTCTGGCACGTTCTTATCATTGCACCATAGAAATATCGACCATTATCCGGTCAGACCGCTCGACTAATCTATACGAAATGAGACTGCACACCTGCGCCTCAACATCCATCATCACCCATCTAGCGCAGAATGAATGAGCTCAGACGAAAGTGCTATGGCTAGCGTGTGTTTGTGACCGGACGTCGCGGTATAAAGTTAATTCCGTCTGCTTGAGAACGGGCGTTTTGTACGACTGTTGTACTGCAAGAGCGCGCAATTAAATACATGCCAAAGTGTGTAGTCCTATAAGACCCGTAGCACGACGTTACCCTAGCTGTCTGTCCTCTTGAACCTGCGAGCTAACGTGAAAACGAGCGAGAACCGGGAGTTGTCATCAATGAATCGCGATGTCTGTCATGAAATAATGGTTATATTCCGGTTTACTCTACCAGTTCGTCACACATCTCTAATGGTTCCCGACCTATTTCGGTCGGTGTGTTGTAAACCGACTGCTGTAATCATCCATGCCACGCCTGGTTTACTGTAAGAAGAACGCTCGTCCATCACAAAGCAGGTAGCATAGGCAACACGCGTAACTAATCTAGGTCGGCCGCGCTGACTTCCGCATAACTTATTTTGGCAATGACTCTATCTGCTAGCGCTTCCAGTCTGCTATTAATCTGCCCTATATATTCTTATCTATTAATCTGAACTCTTCGTTTGGCAGACAGTCTTTTTTCGTCGTGCGGTAGTCCCGGGTTCGATTCCCTAACTACCGTGTGTTTTTCTACATCTACGAAGCTTTCTTTCCGAGGAAGCAGCAAAGCTTTCCTTTGCAGTATTATGCAACAATCAGGTGAATTGAGGGCTTTTCTTTCAAGGTTAAAAATGCAGCCGATGAGATCCTTGGTTTCTTCTCTCTCGTCATGAAACGTATCGAGATTGGTGTTCCACGAATTATTTATGAATAAATTGTTGCGGTCGCCGATCGGGGGACGTATTCTCGGACGATCACTTTCGGCGGTCCTATCGCTTTCGCGTGACGTAGCGCTCAACCAGCCAGTAAGCGCGCACTGAAAGCGATATCACCGAAAGTGGCCATCCGAGCATACGTCCCCAACTCAAAGTGCTGGCTAAAGAAAGGAAAGGCATTGAACAACCCTTACTGGTAGCTTACAGTCAGAGTATTAATTTCTTCATCATGAAACCCTACCAGACAAACTTTCGTCGAACTATCGAATTTAATTTTCTTGTCAGCGTGATGGACACCTGCCGTACAGACGCCTTCTAATCGACCGCAGGTTTCCGTCCGGCCTTCAAGTACTACAACATGTGGCTCAGCCTGATCGGCGCCATGCTTTGCGTGTTCGTGATGTTCATCATGAACTGGCAGACGGCGCTCATCACCTTTGCCGTCGTCCTCGGCCTCTACATCTACATCAGCTACAGGAAGCCCGGTGAGTTTTAGCGTCGCGCACGAAGGAACTAATGAACTAGAAACAGCGCTATGGACGGGACACAGAAACAGAGCGGAGAGCAGACGATCGCAGAATCTGCTAGTATCGTCTGCGCGCCTCTAATCTACTGCCCCGTTATAGCGCCGGTGTCATATACGCCTCCGTGCGCGCGTGTTTTATCTGTACCGCTAGTTTAAGGTTACGTCACGCACCAGCAAACCTGGCTCTACATTATGCTAAAGAAAGTGATTATGACTTCTCTTTTTGGGCGAATACCGAAAGTTGAAAGTCGCCTAGAAGCTGCAGAACGTGACGTGGTGCTGCCGCCGAGATTTTTGCTGTAGGCGAAATTCGTAGCGGGACGGGAGCCAGGGAGCCTGCAGAGCGTGATCAGGTCAATTAGTCAGAATATCAATCACTGGAGTATTGTCGGAAAATATAGATGATATATTCGGTAAGGTTTTCAAAGTTCGCTGCCAATGAATTCCTTTGAAGACGTGTGTGTGCTGTGTATTTAGGGAAGATTACTTTTCCTAGAAGCTTATGGTCTCCGTAACGTAACCATTCCTGTGAATCTTTTGGAATAGAGTAAATGCGAATGAGCCAGTCATGGTCACACGGAGAAAGGCTTATTTGCTTGTTACGCACACAGTGCACTCAGTTTTGAGTTCCCGAGTCGCGTCTTGCAGTTTGTCTTCACTGCATTAAGATAAATACAGCGGCGAAGCTAACTTTCAGGACTGCTGAAAAATTGATGCAACAAAACCAACTTTCAAGGAGACCTTTATTGCCAAAGCAAATATGCATAAAGTTGTTGACGCCTTGAAGCAACCTTGCCCTGCTCGACTAGGCAAACATGCAGACACTCGAGGTGCGTTATCGCCCTCACCGGCGCCATGCTCTTCCGAGTGTAACGACGCATACGCGGCCCGCTTGCCGTGTGTTCGAGGAGGTCGCTTGATCTGCTGCGATTGCCAGCATTTCTCTCCTCCATTGGTGCCAGAGTTGATGAAGGGCGATCATGCTAGGGTGAGCCGAGAAGGCTGGTGCCGACCGGACGCGCGCTGTCTTTCCGCGCTCCGTGTTGATGATCACGTGATCTGCTGTATATTGAGGAGGCCCGGCACAGTGTAAATGGTGAAGGGAAGCGGCACCGCTGAACGTTCGCTTCGGGATAGGCACGCGCCCTCCCCGCTGTGTCGGCATTCCTCATTACAATGGCTGTGTGACCGCGATGGCTCGCTATCGTTGAATGGACTCTGTTCATGCGTGTCTTTGAAGGCGTGACATCATGCTTGTTAGTTAGCAAGCGAATGTTTAATTTATACTGCGGATAAAACGATGGGCCCTACTTCGTGTAATGGTTTTATATCTTGCTATCGCAGTTAATGCTTCGCCTCTCGGGCGAAAACGCAATTTTTTTTTTCATTCAAGTTATTTCGGGGTTCGAGAAACGCGCACACAAGTTTCTGTAGATTTACCTTTTCAGCACCTCGGTGGTGGTTCTTGAAACAACTTGCTTGTCTTGTTACCTAACTTCAAGGTGTTGCCGTGCGCTAACAGCGGTTAAGACGCTGCTCCGCTATCGCATTACTGAGTCCTATTTTGGGCTCCGCTCAAACGTAAGCGTTAAAATGTGCGTTCTGGAACGGAAATTTTTCTAAAGTCAGAGCATATGCCTTTGCGGAAAGAGCTGATATTGTGATGATCGTTCGCTTCAGGGAATTCTGGGAGAAAGTTTGTTAAATATCCAGGCCGACAGTTTTTTTGGCGTGCGCAAACTGAAGGTATCAAAAGTGTGAGTCACCTCTTCTTTTGTGATCGCAGACGTAAACTGGGGATCCTCGACGCAAGCACAGATATACAAGGACGCTCTAAACGCCGTCTACCGCCTGCAGACAGTTCAGGAGCACGTCAAGAACTACAGGTATGAACTCCGGCTTTGCACAATGCTGGCTAAATTTTTTGTACTCTCCAGGTTAATTACTGTCGCACCGATGCGTCAGTTTATCTCTATATAAGGTGTGCAACACTCAAATTTTACATTTCACCCTTGTAAAGTTCTGCTGTTTTATGCGTCGTCGGGCGGCCGAGTGATTTCTGCATAACTGTACAAAGTGCTGCAGCATCATTTCAAAGCTGCAGGTAGTACATATATGTTTCTGCCGCTCTGCTAACTAGTGGACCGCTGTTAATATTTAGTACTGGTCGCTAATTAGAACTGTTCTCGAAACTAACGTTATTGCAGAGAACATGAAGAAAGGTAGTGCGTCGGGCTGCTAGTGACTCCATCTGTAAAGTTCCTCTGAAGCATTTCGCCTCATGTGAAATTTCACCACGAGTACACCATAAGGTGTGTCAACAACACAAGTGGGTGTTTGAATCACTTCCACAAGCGAATTTATTGTATGATAGAAAATCCAGACAGAGAGAGAGAGAGAGAGAGACGCTAGTTTTATTGGCAAAAGAAAGGCTATAATATATTGTTTACATGCATAGAGCCACTTCTCCAGCTAAGTGCGGCTGACGCGAAGGGTATAAAAGGTACAATCCCTGTAAATCCGAGATCGTTCAAACTGCCGCTTAATTTTTTTCGAAGTTGTCATCGTTGAGTGTCGCGTTTGAGCTCAAGACGATCTGACCGAACAGGTAGGCGTGTGCGATCGTGAGGGCACGATCGTGATGCTCGCTCTGTCGACATACGGAACTTTATTGGCTCTTGTGACCTCATCCTGCCTCGCCTAACCACGTAATAGCGCCATTAGCATATCCTCGGCGGAATTGTTTTACTATACCACTTGCCGAAATCCGGCCTTATTGTGCTATTGGTAAGCTACTGAACATATTAGTATTGCAAGAGCTGCACATCTGTTCTTGTGGTCTCCATTGTCGCAGGCGTCGATCGGTTTACTTCTTCGCCCACAGGCGGCGCCATTACCTCTAGGCCACCCGACGGCTTCTCGGCGCGCCTTATTTTGAAACACTTGAGCTATGCACGATGGAAGGATCTCGGGTGTTTTTGTTCAAATATAAGAAAGTGAAAGGTTAGAAGAAAAAAAAAAGAATTTGCTGCGAGAAGCATTTTCCGCGACGATGTTGCTTTTATAAACGGTCTCGTAGAAGCTAAGTTTCGTGCGGTGTTTCTCGTGGCTGCTGCAGGCCCCAGATCCTGGTGCTGACCGGCGACCCCAGCCACCGTCCGCCTCTGGTGGACTTCGCCTACAGCATCACCAAGAAGCTCTCGCTGCTTATCTGCGGCAACGTCACGCCCGTGAGTGTGGGCCCCATATTCGCCTGCGGAACGGGGTTGCCTTCCAGGTGCCTGACGTCACACCATTAACGCAGTGCAATTAAATATTAAAATGGCGTGGACCACAGGAAATGTTCGCTACATCGAGAATCCTAAGCTGAGTCGCTACAAACACAACTTGAGGACACAGCGTTGCTTCAACGCTGCATGATCGATTTGTTTGGCTGCGGTTGTACATTTCGAAGTGCCAGTAATAAGCTCGCGTCATCAGTGAAGCTGACGTCGCCCTGAGAATAACACAACTAAAATACAGTGAGAGACAGGAGAGACAGGGCCGTCAGGTTTCAGCTTTACTTTAGCTTTCATTTACAATTGTCGCATACACATACGTTATCACATAGGGACGTGCCAGAGTCGCACTGTCCGGGGGAGCTCCTGGTAGTGTATGATAAACCAACGGCTATTAGCTGCGTAAAGTAGAGCAGCAGATTAGAAACAGGCAAGGACAATACTCAGATATGCGCGGTGCATGGTCAACATTCATTTAATAAATATGGCAGTACAAGAAATGAATTTCAGAATACAACCAACACAGTAATACAATCGCGTTCAAAGAAGCAGCAAACATTTCAGTTCTTAACATTCAGTGAGACACCAAAAGTATGCAAAACAAAATTCTCACTACAAGGTAGAAAAAGACACATACATCATAATACTCGTAGGTAGACCAAGCAAAAGTGCTCACAGGGGGAAAAAGAAAAAGAAAAAATAGAAAAGAAAGCATTAGTTCCAAATCGCAGTCACACGTCGCGTAAAGCATTCAGTCAGGATGTCTGAAACGTTTGCCTACTTGAGGTAAACGAGACATTTCTCCCGTGGTCGTTCCTTTTGTGCTGCGTAATCATGAATACCCAAAGTCGTTCGGTGCGCAAGCAGGCGCGAGCGATACCAATCTCAAGGCGCTACGGTGTGGCAATCCTGGTCTGAACATTAATCGCCAGTCGCGGTTGGTTGCACGACGTGTGTCAATCGCCGGTGTGGATTCACCTTTAAAGACCGAATGTAACGAAGTTTTGCACCGCGTAGGATGCCTAGTTTCAAATAGCGTAGGTAGCATCCTCCGTGCAAGATATTACGTTTGAAATACCAGTGGATGCACCACGAGAAACTCGCATAACAAGACCGTTTTAATTACCAAAATAAGATTTAAAAAAAAGCTACGCCGTCATTACCGCTCGCCGGAAATGATGCACTACCCAGATCGTTGAGAATCAGCGCGGCACATTGGCATAACCTCCGAGATTACAGGGCGGCGCCCGCAAAACGCTGGGAATCTCGAAGGCGATGTAATAGGACTTGCATTACATCCACTAACCACCAAGTGCATGCGTGGTTGTGCTTCGGCACTATTGAACAGCTGTTAACGGGAAAATTAGATAGCTACCACTCCCACAGATTTGCCACGATTGCTACAATAGTGTCTGTTACTCTTCCGCAACCAATTTAGCCTATAAGTGAAAGTTCGTTGCAGTTAGCCCGCGAAAAGTCGGCCGTGTGTCCAGCACCTTCGCTTCCGGTTCGCTCCGTTTTCCGCCTGTGGCGTCTGCAGCTCCTTGTTTTCTCTTGCAGCACCGCCTCACGTTCCGGTCGCGCACTGCTCTCACCAACCGCGCCAACGCATGGCTCGAGCGCCGCAAGGTCAAGGCCTTCTACACACTGGTGCGCGACGAGGACTTCACGCACGGCGTGCGATCCCTGCTGCAGGTGTGTCACCACTTCTCTCTGGACGCGGGAACGGAACGCGCGCGCGCCCTCACCTTTCGCGCGCAGTGATCTCTCCAACTGCCTCCAACATTCGCGACACCGCGGCGGCAACGAGCCGAAAGATCTCAGGCGCATTTCCTTGGCCCACCTCGCGGGCAAAAAAAATTTCGCTGTATCGCACCGATGAGATGAGGGAAGAGGAGCGTGCAAATCTTGATGTCGAAGGTTGGGAAGAGGCAGTGACGTCAGTGCAAAGCCAACCATGTTTGGGGGAATGGTGGCGAAAGGCGTGGCTACTAGTTGATTGTGCGCTTGAAATGGCGCAAGCAGAAGGGCTGAGGCGTTAGTTAATATCGCCGCTAAGGTATCTTACGCAGCCGCCGTGAGTGGTCCGACCGCTTGCATATCGCTTTCGTATAAGTATCACCCGCCGTGGTTGCTCAGTGGCTATGGTGTTAGGCTGCTGAGCACGAGGTCGCGGGATCGAATTCCGGCCATGGCGGCCGCATTTCGATGGGGGCGAAATGCGAAAACACCCGTGTACTTAGATTTAGGTGCACGTTAAAGAACCCCAGGTGGTCGAAATTTCTGGAGTCCTCCACTACGGCGTGCCTCATAATCAGAAAGTGGTTTTGGCGCGTAAAACCCCATAATTTTTTTTTCGTATAAGTATCTCTTAAATATTCGCTACAGCTCTGATTTATATGTGACAGCGGCAAGCCTGCCATATGATGCAATATTGCTTTTATTCTAATGTATTAACTACCGAATGAAACACGATGTAGTTCATGCTCGGAATCATCACTGCCATCCCGAGCAATCAGCGGGCACCGTTACCCAAGGCGCAGGAGTGTAAGGCTTCTTTCAAAGGAAGGAAAGGTTCGATTTAAAACTGCAAAAAGTACAAATTTATTTGTTACTTTAACGTTACAGCATCGCTACTCGCGCCACCGCTGTTACGATAGCGTCATACGCAGGTTGCACCTTGGAAATGTTAATCGCTGGCTCTCTTTTCCGTTCAGTCCTCAGGACTGGGCAAGCTCCGTCCCAACGTCGTGCTGATCGGCTACAAGTCCAACTGGCAAACGTGCGACCGCCAGGAGGTGCTCAAGTACTTCACCGTCATCCAGTGAGTATAGAGCGCATTGCGCGTTTGATTTTTTTTTTATTTCCCTTCGGCAGCCGGGGCAGCGCGGTTCCCCGGTTTATTACGGTTCCCGCATTGAAAGAGCGTCGGTAACAGGAACTATAGCCCTGCAACAAGTAACCTGCGTGTCGCATTATTGTGAGCATCGTAACACACCTCCTTGCCTCGGCATCTCGCAGCGACGTGCTGGACCTGTACATGTCCGTGTGCATCTTGCGGCTTCCCGAGGGCCACGACTACTCCGAGTACGCCGACCAGGACGCGACGGTCGCCGCCAACGGCAAGAAGCCCGACATGCTGACCGTTCCCGGAATTGAACGCGAGAACTCGTCGGGGGCCTTCCCGCGAAACATCTCCAGCGCACAGCTCTCCATGGGTGAGACACGAATGACTGCAGCAAGATCTCTCTCGTTCACAGCCTTACGCTTGCGAGGGCAGTGGTAGCGAGACCATTCTGTGCGTACGCACCCTACGGCAGATTAGCGGACGTGCAT
Organism: Dermacentor andersoni; assembly: GCF_023375885.2. Classification (NCBI taxonomy): domain Eukaryota; kingdom Metazoa; phylum Arthropoda; class Arachnida; order Ixodida; family Ixodidae; genus Dermacentor; species Dermacentor andersoni. The sequence continues at coordinate 77,362,455 of NC_092815.1, read as the reverse complement.
ACCTTGGGTGTGTTTCTGGAGTAGCCTAGGGACACTTGTGTCGGAGTTGCAAACGCATCGTCGAGATGCGATTGAATCTAGTTTAGGCTTGAGGCAATCGAGATAGGCCGAGAGGCCCTTGCTTAAATACGTTTGTTTTGTTCCTCGTCCTATCTCGCGACTATGCAGCATTGCTTCACGTCGACCGAACATACACTTTCCACAGAACCAAGCAGACGGATGGTGCATGTGGGCGGTGCGATTTCAGTCGACCAAGCCAGTGCACTTGAGGGTGGCTCTTTGGGTTTGTTGGTACTGGCGTCTTCTACTTTGTTTTACTGGCAGAACGACGCGGGCACAGAAAAGCACATTAGAAAAACATGCAGCGCTATGTCCATGTGTGTACCTCTTTCCCTCTGCCTGCGCTATAGGTATAGCTATAGTTATGTGTATCTATAGCTCCAAGTTGGCGGCACCATGGACGTGCCCGACGATATTCCGTGCTATGTGACGCACTGCTATACACGACGAAAATGAGACGCGCGTTCTCGCACAGCCGTGGTTCTCGCCGTTGCTGCGCTGCACCGCAAGTTGCAACCGTGCAACATCCGTTCCAGGCGACGACGCTTCAACTGGAGAGATAAGAAAAGAGCGTAGACACGAGAGAAGTACAAGGGGGGCACAATGCAGTGTAATCGTGGCTTACTTTGGCAGTCGTCTTCGATGGTTTTTGGCGCCAAACTGCTTTCCTACTGTTCGGCTCCTCCCCGTGCACGAAACGGTAGTTTCTCGCTTTGCTGCGTTACGCGTACAAGTCTCGACGAGGCGGCACGAACGTCGTCGCACAGGTGGCAGCTCCCGGGGGCCCTCGCCGCCGGCGACTCCGCTCATGGGCCGCGCGGTGGGCATGCCGGGCGACGCCTTGGAGAAGGCGCCGCTGGCCGAGCCCGAGCCGGCCTCGGTGGTGGTCAACGTGATGCCCCAGCACCACCAGGGCGCCGAGGACACGAACAAGACGTCCGACGAGCCCAAGGAGCTGCCGCTGGCCGTCAACCAGTTTCTGCGCAAGCAGAGGAAAGGAACCATCGACGTCTGGTGGCTGTACGACGACGGAGGTGAGCACGGAAAGTGGTTCGTACGTCGAAACGGTTACGGTGGTCGGGACGATGCATATTCGTTAAAATGTGGATGGCTCGTCGGTCTGCGAAGGTAACGGGTTTGGGGAAACTGGAGGTGTCGACAGGGCCAGCTTTCGTGGAACGCTCCCCCCGCTTGATTGCGTACGTACACGATGCGGAGGATGCTCGATTCCGCAGCCAAGGCGTGAAGCCTTCTCGGGACGCTTTTATTTTCAGCGAGAGCACACGCCTTGCTTGTGAGCCTTTCTCAGCGGCGCCACAGAAGCGGCAGCACGGGAATTCCTATTCAAGCACAACAGTCTACAGATTAATAAAAACTTTATCGCTGTAAGTGGGGGAATAACCATTTCGAACATTGTGCGAGTGTGGCTTGGTATTTTGAAGATGCGATGTATGGATTGGAGATTACTTCGCAAGATTGCAAATATTTAATTAGGCGTGGTAATCAGAGTGGGTTCTTATAAAGTCGGCAGATAAATGTTCGCGTGTGCAGCGCGTGTCGCTGAATGACGTAGACCTACAACGCACGCATGTCTTAAATGTTCCTTTACGCGCGTAGCCCGTAACCTAGGCTACCTGCAGTCGTACGTTGGACCCCTCTGCACGCGCAAATGCAGCACGTCAAGCGTTTGAACGTAAATGTCGCCGTATGGTCGGCCGTACTTATATGTCAGCGACGAAATTCATTATTAATATTTTTCTTACAGCGATGGCATCTTAGCCGTTAGATAATCCCTTTTCCAATGCGATGGAAATAACCGAAGTCGATTACAGAGGTTTCGCGAGGTAACGTTGAGCTTCCTTAACCGTAGCGCGTTTACACAATAGACTTAGCATGTGGTCTTACCATCATATAAGTAAACTGCGGGTGCAGCACTTCACAGTGCATTGCTCACGGTAGCGATTTCGGTGGATGTGACCATTCCAGTAAATAATTTGATGCCGAAAACAAGTTATAGCGAATGCGCTCCCTTGGCCTGCTGACGTTGCCGTGAAGGCAACACGAACTCTGTGACTCATTGATCCACGGTTCGTATGTTTCGACAACTCAGTTTACATTAGCCGGAATTCGGGTATTTAATTCTGTAGGAGTACGGCGCGCCCTCGTCATCTCTACCGTCGCAATTTCGTACATTTGCATTTGAAACCGTTAGCTTGTTTGTATTGTCAGTAGGAAAATTACAACAGGTGCTGGTGTACGGCCTAAGGTTATATGCCATGCTCTGGTTCAGTGAGCAAATATACCCGCCATGGTTGCTCAGTGACTATGGTGTTGGGCTGCTGAGCACGAGGTCGTGGGATCGAATCCCGGCCACGGCGGCCGCATTTCGATGGGGGCGAAATGCGAAAACACCCGTGTACTTAGATTTAAGTGCACGTTAAAGAACCCCAGGTAGTCGAAATTTCCGGAGTTCTTCACTACGGCGTGCCTCATAATCAGAAAGTGGTTTTGGCACGTAAAACGCCATAATTTATTTTATTTTAGTGAGCAAATAGTTGTCCGGGTCTGCGTCTGCGAAGAAGCTTCGTTGAATGGCATCCTATAAAATTAAGCAGGACATTTTGCAGAGTGTATGTACCAACGCGGAAAAAAAGAAAGAAAAAAGTAACGTAACGCGAATGGGACAGGTAAACAATGAACAAAGAAAATACCAAAATTTGTTCAGGGATAATACATAAGTGTCTAATTAGCTACATCCTACAAAATGAAAATGGTTATGATGCTTTGAGGTTCTGATGAATAATCTGGGAACGCACTCACAAAAACCTTTTACGCTAGATTTGTTCGTACGATAAAATTTCAGCCAATCCCGATGCTGCACATATTATTAGTGAAGGCTACCGGCCAATGGCAAATAGTTCTTATGAACACCAAGTTTTGTCAATTCAGCCCCTATTTTTTTACTTAAGCAGAATCGCTCGATTTCGGTGCTGATTTATACTTTCACGTTCAGGTTTCATTTGTTCGCCATAGCACTATATAGTGGGAAAAGACAGCTCTGAATTTCAGGACTTATGCGTAGACTCCGTGAGTATACTTGTCGCAGACGCCGCATTACCCAAAGTTCTTGCGTCGATAGTAGGTTCGGCTTCCACCTGCGCAAAGTTTCTGTTTAGTCTACTGTCATTTCCATTTTATTACGACAGCAATTGTACGGACGTCACAAAAACGCCGCCGGCGCCGCTGTCCGTTGCCGTTATGTCCCGCTAGACGGTGCATGCGCGGCTCGTGCGCTAAACAGTGACCTTATCGTGCGCGCGCTTGAGTTTCTTGCAATAATTGTGCGCGGAGGGTTTAGACTCTGGTTTAGAGGGCCCCCAGACTCGCGGTGTGCGTTTGGCTGCAACAACGACGAAGCGAAGTGGGTGCACCGTCAACGCATACGCTCAACGGCCTCGGTGGCGGAGCCAGGTCGGTGTTCTGCTGCCTTGCGCTGATGGCGTGAGCGTCGTGCGCAGGCGAAATGCAAGCACTACCATAGCGTTCCTGTTGAGTGAGTCTGCTGTGTGTACTGTCAGGATTGGGGGCTCAATCCCATCGCTCGAGATCCGTTGCCAAGATTGGAGTCCGGCATGAATTCGAAGGTAGCTGGCCCATGCCGTCGTCCAACTTAAACACGCTGAGGACGTTGATGAAGGGAAGAACTGCTTCTCATCGACAACGAGGAAAATGGGTTTATTTACAGTATTTGAATCAGTCTAACATGACTGCTTAAGAAAAAGAGTGTCAGTCCAACATGACTGCTCAAGAGAAAGTGTGTCAGTCCAACCTGACTGCACGAGAGAAGTGTATCGAGCATCCGCACAACAGCAGTTTTTATACACTCGGTCCGCCGGCGATACAAGGCGGCGCGAACGTTCGTTTACTCATTGTCAACTTGCCGCCGCCCCGCAGAACAGTTTACGTACACATCGGCACACACATTCTGATGGCCGGCGCCGGCGACAGAGGGGCGCCGTTCCGCAGAACAGTTTACGCCCACACACACACGCAAACACACAGGTGCGAAGGTCTGGAGCCGACGTCAGAGGGGCGCCGTTCCGAGTACCTCGGAGACATTCTGGGTAGCTCGTTGTCCTGCTCATCTTCGTCGTGTGAGAAGCACGAAAAGACAGCTTTCCCGCGGCAGCTCGCTCACGCGTAGCAGATCAGGTTCGTGCTGGAGAGCTCTGGCACAATAGTTCGCCCTCCGAACTAGTTCCGTCACAACGGCGATGGGGCTGGAGGATTTGCGGCGGTGTCAGCACAAAGCCCGCTTCCTCGAACGTATCCTAGCTGAAGCGACGGAGAGTGGGGGATGCGCGTCTTGTCCCCCAGTCGAAATTGGGTGGCAATCCTACATTGCAGCTCGCCATTCTTAAAGGGCCCCTGAAACGGTTCGGACAAATTTTGTAGACGCGTAGGGTACAGCTTAAGTAGAACATTCGCACCACAATTTAAGTGAAGCGTTACGTATTAATGGAGCTACAAGCGATTAGAAGTTACCCTCCTCCCCAGTCATGCTTTTCCTCCTCAACTCGTTCGCCGAGCGAGCGGGGCTAAGCTCCGCCTTCACTGGTCCTGCGTCACGATGCGACGTCAAATCGTCCACTTCCGTTTGTTTTGAAGCCCGCCCGCGCGAAACCTCTCCGCTAGCCGCTTGGCTGTCGACCCCAAGCGAGAGCTATCGAAGCAGCGTGCGTTGCGAGCATTCTGTCGTAGCGCCGAACGTGTCTGGTATTCCGTTAGCCACAGGCAAGCTGGTCATATCGGCAAATGACTGGAGACATTAACTCAAGCTGATGAAGGAACTTTGGCGCAGACGTACGTGAGCGGCCTGATCGGTCTGCACGGTCCAGACACTTGTTGGCGCAGAGCTTAACCAGCCAAACACAGCGCTAATATTGCTCTAACCAAGTGTAAAACATTTTAAACATTTATAGAAACAATGTGTTGATGATTACATTCCTGCGAAAAATACGCACCAGCAGCAAAAAAGAATAGGCTTCGTTGCTGCTACTGTGTATGGTTGAGCTCTATGCCACGAGGTGGCTGCACCGTGCAGACCATTCACATTTGCCCTTCTGCTCATCTCGGCTCATCCCGTTACGGCACAGTCAAGCGGCCAGACCCTGTCCCCTTGCGCTTACGTTTGCCTAATACGGGACTCGCGAAACGCTAGTGCGTTAGTAATCTTCCTGTGTAAAGTGACGGCCACAAACGCGCAAATCCTGGCGCCGATCGGATAGCGGCAGTCCGATGCGTCCGATGCGCAGCAGCCAGTTCGCTCGTACGCTGCCCTGCAGAGGGACACGATGTCGCAGCTTGACATATTGCCAATCGCTACGTTTGCAGTCCACAGGGCAACAAAGTCGAATCATAGTGCTCGCGAAAAGACTGAGACCAACTCTGACCGCGGAGCTCTCGTCAAAATGGAGTACGTTGTAACACAAGCAGACGACACTTGCTGTGTGCCGGAAGCGCTTAAGTGTACTGAAAAATTGTTCTTGTGCATTCTCTTTCTGCTACTTTCTCTTTATAAAAACAAATTAACTAACATTCCAACTATTACGAAGATCATTTGTTTACCATAAAGTTGGAAAAATTATCGATCACGCGCCCTGGTCAGCCAATCGGATAGCTCGCCCCACTGACGTCATATGGGTTATTTCGGTCATATGGGTAGGGGCGGCTTAAAATTCCGCCGAGCAGTGCGCTGCGATCGGCAGCGATGTGCATTTTTAAAACCTTATGATAAATTACACGCTTTACGCAGAGCACTTAGATGTGTCAATTAATGATCAGAAGGACCTACTCTAACGACTCAGTACGTTTGTAGAAAATCGTCAAAAGCGTTTCAGGGTCCCTTTAACAGTGCGCACTGCTCAAACGCCCAGCTAACGTTACCTAACACTTCGCTTGGCGCCGACTAATGTCGACGGGGTCCCCTCCGTCTCATCTCCCCTGCGCCACCCCGAGGTGCGACGCCTTGCAACGCCTCTGGCGACGCTCCTTATCACGCCAGCATCGTGAGACGCCTGGCAGGTATCGGGGCGCTGTTCCGCCAGCGCAGCAGCAGTTGTCTCGCATGCTGCCTCGCGCCAACGTGACTCATCCGCGTGCGGTTTGAGCACCGCCCGAGGACAAGCGCAACGCCAAACCTCGCTGTCGCTGACAATGATTCACACGTTGGGCGAAAACTGCCAATTTTCTTTCTTATTATTCCTACACTTGAGTCAGGGAGAACAGTTAACTTCCCTTAGCCCTTTTCTTGGTTTCATTGTGTGTTATACTCATGTGGTGGTCAAGACAAGATAAGGGTTCACAGAAATATGGAGACTTGAAAACCGATAGACAAACAGTGGTCGAAGAATAAGGGACGTGTCTCAGAGTGGGGCCAGCGTTTCGAGAAGGGTGCTTGCCCCTGCTGACTACTTGAGTGTGTGTGTGTGTCAGGCCCTTTTGTAACTTACATTGCCCGGCGGTCGCTGCAGGTCTCACGATGCTCATTCCGTACCTGCTGACCACACGCAACAACTGGAGCGCATGCAAGCTGCGCGTCTTCTGTCTGGCCAACAAGAAGGAGGAACTGGACCGAGAGCAGCGAAAGTAAGCATATATACCGCACTTCGAATCGCACCGGTTTTCAATCGACGGCCACCGCAAGAACTCATGGCGCTAGTGTCTATAGGCTAACCCCTACAGGAAGGCGGTTGAGCTACAGCCCGTGATAGGACTGTCGGCGCATTCTCTTCGTAAAAGCGCATATTTGTACTTGTAAAGGTAGCGGCCGCGATGTGACCTTAACTAACAGTGATGTACGAGTTTTGACATTGCGTTTATTTTTCGTTGGGTCTGAAGGTGACATCAGTCGAGAATAAACCTAGAGAAAATTCGCAGGTATAATTTTGCACTCCGGCGTCACGCTTTCAACGTTACGATTCTCGCTGCATACGTGCACACTGAACTGTCTTCATTTATTTCATGAAAGCGAAAATTGTGATCGTTAAATATTTCATTGCTGGAAATAGACGCTGTGAAGTCAGCAGACAGTGAGATAGAATCTGAAGTGCACATACAGTAAAGGAAGTCACACTTGCACTTTCAGTTAACACCACGGCCCAGTTAAGTGAACGAACTCTATGTGAGCCCCACTGTCATTCTCGCGGTTTTTGAGCGATTGCTACTTCGGAATGCCACCTATTATATGTATGAAGCTTTAAGCAATAATTAGTGTATAGCACCTCTGAATTCCCGCATAGTCCTGTTCTCCTTGAGTGAAACCATATTAAATAACGCACTTATCTGCTCTACTCGCCGTGACGGCGTATTGTATCTTTAGTGTTGCACTGCTGTGCTAGTTAGAGGGCGCGGGATCGAATCCCGGCCTAGGCCCCGCTTTTCGGTGGGGGCGAAATGCAAAAACGCCCGTGTACCGTGCATTGGGTGCACGCTGAAGAACTCCAGGTAATCCCACGCAGTGATATCGGAATTTTGGCACGTGAAACTCTAGAATTTAATTTTATGTAGTTATCTACTCGAAGTAAGATATATGATAAGTATCCGGGAGTTTTCTCGCGACTCTTGTAGGTCTACTATAGCGACAGAAGCTGCATCTCGGTCGTCGTCGTCATGCTGAACACGCTGGTTCTAGTCAGATAACCGAAGCACATCATTCTATAGAAACATTCTATTTATAGAAACATATAGTGACATACACACATACTGATTAGTGTCATGTGGCCGCACTGGATGAACAAAAACTTGCGTTTACTTTAGTGGGCGCTTACCTTTCTCCATCAAGCCGTTTCGACAGGCAGAGACTGAGTGACATTATAGATGCGACACCTGGTCCATGGATTGTTGTTGGGGACTTCAACGCGCATCATTCACTTTGGGGAAGCAAGAAGATAAATTCGAAAGAAAGAAACCTCGTGTCCTTTGCTTGCGACCATGAACTTTGTTGTCTAAATGATGGTCCCACGTTTCTGCGCGGCCGGACGTACAGTAGTTGTTTAGACTTAGCATTTGTTTCGCGATGCCTCACTCGCTGCGTCCATTGGTTCACAGATATAGGAACCCACGGAAGCGACCACATTCCTACCTACCTGAAGATAAAAGGCCTCACCAAATCCGTTCCATCAAATTTTAAACAAACAATCGATTGGCCCGTGTTTAAATCACTTATGGAAGACGCATGCCACGAAGGCATTTCGTCCACACTAGAATCTGAGATCGCCAAGGCTATGCAGGATGCTATGCGCTCATTTCGGCCATTAGAAAAACACACAGATTTTGATTCGGAAATACAGAGCCTCCGTGCAATCCGACGGCGTGCGGAGCGACGGTACAGACGGACTAAATCATTGTACGACCTTAGAGAGGCCAGACGCATTCAAAAGAAAATTCAACGTCGCCTTGCTGTACTGCAAAATCAACGCTGGAAATCGTTTTGTGAGTCTCTCGACCCGCGTAAACCTCTGTCGGTTGTCTGGAGAACAATCCGTGGACTTCGAACAGCTCCTCAACAGCGTCGTCCATTTAAGTCTCTAGCCCTACATCAAGGACGCCGAGAAGTCGAGGTAGCCGAAGATTACTGCGCAAGGATCGCGGGTCCGGCGCTCACGTAGTCACCTCGCGCACCTATTCCCATTGTGCCCCCTTGCTCCCGAGATCCTCGTATGGACGCTGCTTTCTCCATCGAAGAACTGGAGGCCGCACTTGCTGGGTGCAGGCGATCTTCGTCACCAGGACACGATGGCATCACATACTCTGCGCTTGCAAACCTTGGTCCAGAGGCCAGAGATGCCCTTCTTGGCCTGTACAACGCATCATGGCGTGACGGCCTGGCCCCTACAACGTGGAAATCCAGTCGGCTTGTTCCACTCCTCAAGGCTGGCAAATCCCCGTTGGAATTGTCATCTTACCGTCCAATAGCACTGGCCAGCTGTGTCGGCAAGGTAATGGAGAGAATGATCCTTACACGGTTAGAATGGTACTTGGAATTTTACAACGTCTATCCAGAGTTAATGGCTGGTTTTCGACGTGGCCGCTCGTCAATAGATAGCGTTATCGACCAGGTAACATACGTACAACACCAGAAACATCTGAAACGAATCACTGCGGCCCTATTCCTTGATGTTAAAGGTACGTACGACAATGTAGATCATCATGCAATTCTGGACGCCTTAGAAGCTGTAGGGATTGGTGGACGCACCTTTCGCTGGATATGCAACTATTTGAATGGAAGATCTTTCTTTATTTTGACTGAAGACGGACCAACGCCATCAAGCTATACCAGTCGTGGTGTACCGCAAGGCGGGGTACTCAGCCCTACCCTTTTCAACCTGGTGCTCGTTGTTCTCGCTGATTCGTTACCGCAAACTGTTCAGCTCTCCGTATATGCAGACGACATTTGCATATGGGCTTCAGGCGTGACACGTGTACAAGTCCGCGCACGACTTCAGAAAGCCTCAACGGCTGTGTCAACATACCTAAGAAGACAAGGATTGGAGCTTTCCGCTGAGAAATGTGCACTCGTTGCTTTTACTCGCAAAGCGATGGCCCCGTATGCTTTGCGGGTTAATGACCAAATTATACGATATAGACGAACGCACCGATTTCTTGGCGTCATCATTGATAGAGACTTGTCTTGGAGCCCTCACATCTCGTACATGACAAAGCGTTTGGCCGCCATTGTGGACCTTCTTGCGTTTCTCGGCGGGAAGTCCTGGGGTGCAACAGTACCGTCAATGTTGCAACTATATAAAGCACTGTTTTTGGGCTTCCTACGGTACAGCTTACCTGTACTAGGAAATACTTGCACTACGAATATTCGCAAACTCCACAGCGTGCAAGCCCAAGCACTTGGGACTTGTCTCGGTCTTCCCAAAACTACGTTATCGATTGCGACAGTGGCCATAGCCAGAGACGCTCCTTTGACAGTCTACATTGATACGGATGTCCTGAGAGCGCACATCCGACACCTGACTCGGATTCCCTCACACCATGTTGCTTGCTTGCCAGCAAAAAGGCCACTTTCAACTTTTGCTAAAACTATTGTGAGACATCAGTACTACTTGCCATCAGAATTTACGCCCGCTACACGATTGTCAGATCGATTGTGGTGTCTGCACCGGCCGCAAGTGCAACTGACAATTCAAAGAATCAGAAAGAAAGCTGGAGCGTCATTGCAAGCTTTGAAACAAGCAACTTTGGAGCACATTCACAACGTGCACAGATTCCGGCAACATGTATACACAGATGGTTCAGTAAAACTCAACAGCTCTGCTGCTGCAGTCGTCATCCCGGCACAATCTGAGGAAATCAAATTAAGAACTTCATGTGTGACCACATCGACAGGTGGAGAACTCGCGGCGCTCCGTGCTGCACTTGATTTCATTAAGCAGAAGCCACCGCAACAATGGACAGTCTTTAGCGACTCCAAGGCAGCCCTTCAGTGCATACGAAGCCCAATGCGCCACGGACCCAATGAACAACTGGCCTCAGAAATTCGTCACATATATCATCAAAGCCATGACAAAGGACACAACATAATCTTTCAGTGGCTTCCAGGACATTGTAACGTCAGCGGGAATGACCACGCCGACGAAGCCGCCCGATCTGCACATGCAAGTGGTCAACGAGTCTTCATTCCGCTTTCGCGAACAGACGCTGCGGCTGAGCTGCGATTGATGTCCCGTGAGTGTACCTTGCCCCTGTGGGACTCGAATGTTTTCACCATGTGTCGGTTGCGTTCGTTGTCTCCGGACATACGGATGCACCTCCCGCCTGGATTACCACGACGTGAACAGATCATGCTCTACCGTCTGTGGCTAGGCGTTGCCTTTACAAACTCATATGCTTTCCTCATAGGAATGGCCAACAGTTCCACGTGCGACACATGTAACATCGACGAGACACTAGCACACATTATCTGTGTCTCCCGCGGTACAGTGCTGAGAGACAAATGATGTGCAGAGTACTGGACCAGTTGGACAATCGTCCACTTTCAGAACTGAAAGCTTTAGGCCAATGCTCCGAAAGAACACCCGTGTTGAAGGCCTTACTCGCGCTATTAAGGTTCTTGCGGTCCACGGGGCTTCATGACAGACTCCAAGAATGCCGCCCCCTACCGCTGCTGTGTAGTGTACGCGCTTTGTTCGTGCTTGTCTTCCTTTCTTTCTATCTCCCCCTTCCACTCTGTTTCTCTTTTTATCCACCTTAACCCTTCCCCCTGCGCAGGGTAGCCAACCGGAACTACCTCTGGTTAACCTCCCTGCCTTTCTCTGCGTTATTCTCTCTCTCTCTCTCTCTCTCTCTCTAGTGACAAAAATGGGGCGTTTGTAAACAGGCCGGAGGCGCTGGTGCCAGAGTAGCAGTCTCAACCTGGTCCGTTGTCGTCAGAATGAGTTGTTAATCTGGCATTATCACGAGCTGCTCAAAGATCTCTCTCTCTCTTAAGCGTCAACAGTTTGTCAGGTCTTTCACCGTGCCATTGAGGGACTTTGCATTCACACGATACGCTCGAGGACCTGCGAAACTAAGCAATATTTGTGTTCGGAGCTGCTGTAATTTAAGCACAGGTAATAAATTGCCCGCAAGATTTTAATTTCCGCGCGCGCTGCCTGCACGAGGTACAACGGTTGCCGCGAGAACTGAAGAGCCAGCCTTGCGGCGTCATGGCCACCTTAGAAATCGCTATACGTTACTAAGCTTACGAGCCTCAAGATCGACCGGTGATTTCGCAGAGGAAAGCATATTGAGTTTTGTAGCTTCCGAATTTCAATAGCTGCAATAAAGCAACAGCCTGTTGAGCAATTTATTGGCACTGATCATAAAAAGGAAGGGGAAAAAAAGGCCCCGAGAACTAACGACACTTCTTGACTAATACTTGTGGCATTGCTTCTATGGGCGTTGCCATACTTCTGACCCTTAGCCGTGTTTCTGAACTGCTTATAGCGCTGCGGTGGCGTTTGTCAGCGGTATCAGTTTCTCCGGAAACATAAGCTTTAGACTTCCACTTTTTCCGCTGTGTACGTATTGTGTATCACTGTCAAGATTCCGCCTCTTTGTCGAGCTCGCTATCTCGAAAGCTCTGATTGATTCACAGGGCTGCCACGGCTTCTCTGATTGGCTGAAAAACGTCAACGTGGCGGAATTAGACAGTGTTGAATGGTGCCTAGGTGTCCGCTCTGAGCGTGGCAGCGTTACCCGCATCGAAGGGTGCGTCACCTTACCATCGCGGCCTGCGAACTCGTGCGAAGCTCACACGAGCAGGTAACTGCACGGCTAGTGCTTCCTCAAAGCTGACCACCGCGTCGGTTGCGTTCGCAGTATGGCGTCGCTGCTGAGCAAGTTCCGGATCGAGTACTCGGACGTCACGGTCATCCCGGACATCGTGCGGCCCCCGGCTGAATCCAGGTATGGCACATTTCGCTGTTGTGTTTTGGTTTAAAAGTCTTGCCTCCTGCCAGATATCAAGCACTTCAACGTCCTTCGAAGGATTTGCACTTTGCGTCAGCGGGCAATGGCTGACGCAAAGTCTAGTTACGAGACTGATACAGTGACTATGGTGGAGGAAGTGTAGCTCTTGTGAGACGTTGTTGGTGAGGCAAATACTTAAAAAAATTATGTGGGGACCTTCACGCCAGTGCATGAACTCAAGCTGCATTTCAGCGCGAGGTGCAAGCACATCCGCAATGACATGCAGATTAAGGCAGGACCACTGCCTTCAAGCAGAAAGCACGCGAGGCAAGTGCTGATTTAGCAAGCGAAAAGCATAAGCAGAAAACAAGGGAACGTGCAGGTAAATGCAGATATACCCAGCTCGTCTTTTATTTTTGGCTTTTGCGTACGAGCACGCTGGTGCCTAGTCGACAACCCCATGGTTGGGCATCGCAGTAAAGGGCGCAGATTTGGCCGTAGTACGCGTCTGGCTGTACAGGTATAAATTGTAAAGTAACACCTATTTCGCGTTATGGTCCATCATGGGTTCTTGTTCTAGCACCAAATTCTTCATAGCTTAGAGAGGCACATTCCACTGGAAGATAACCCAGCAAGTACTAGCAAGTGATGTACGAACTCGGAGTCTTGCAGCAAACTTAACTTCGGTGCCTCTTAAACGTTACTTCTTACATTGGACCACCCTGTACGAAGATGCAGCAACAATACCAGTGCAGTCGGACACCCGCTGCGCACGTTGTTGGGACAGCTTCGACCGTCGCCGTTGGCGTGAGGTTCCGTATAAAGTCCAAGTGGGATAAGATTATATCGTGCCGTATGTGTGCGGTAAAGCGCGCGCGATTCAGCCGAGAAGGATAGTGGCTTGATGTGTGCAGTTTCTCGCTGAGCCCAGTGTCGTGTACAGAAAACGAGGTAAGAGGGGGGTGGGGGGACAGGTGAGAGTGGGGTGCGTCTACTCTTCTAGCGCGACCGTTGCTGGCTGAGGCGCGGCTGAGCGCGGCGTTGCAGGTAATCTGCGACAGGTGCGAAGGTGGGGCGAGCCTATATGTCCGGTGGCTTGAGTGCTCTGTGTTCTCGCGCGCCTAGTGTTGGAAGTTGCGTAATCAAGTTTCGGAGCCGCTTCGAAGCGAGAGGCAGCACGAAGCGATCGCCCGCCGCTGCTTCTGCTCTTCATGACCCCAGTGTTGGGCCAGCGAGCGTCCGCCATCGTCGAGCGAAATCTGTTCGTGTTTGCCCGTGAGCTCGCGACGCCGTGTCCGTTAGTTTAATTAGTAAGCGATCGTTTACTGCAATTTATACGACCGATAAAGCTATGATCCCTATTTCGTGTAGTTGTCTAATACTTTGTTATCGCTATATCACTACCGCCTTTCAGGCGAAACTGGGACTTTTTGTTTTGTTACGTGTCATGTCGCTGCTACCTTGGCTGGGAGGTCGCGTGCCCAGTTAGCATCGAATGATGGGGATATATGTCTGTTTGCTTGTTTCCTCCGCCTTTGCAGCAAGCGCGAGTTCGAGGACCTGGTCCGCAAGTGGCGCCGGACGGAGGACGACGACACCGAGGTGGAGCACGACCCACTCGAGATCTCGGACTCCGAGATGCTCGCGCTCAGGGACAAGGTGAGCGACCCTGACCTATCCGTAGAAATTAAAGAACACGTTTAAGGAGTGGCTTTACGATTGGGTGAATCAGCGGAACACTTCGTAAGTATCCGTGCCCGTGCGATTGCATTACCAGCTGACGGATACATCAAGCACACGATCAATCAAGCGAATGGTCACATTTGCCATTTAGGAGGCAAGCGAGGCGCATAAAGACAGATAGCTTAACCATCAGTTCAACGTGACTCATAATTGACATGATTGACTCGTTTTATTGTTTGATATTGTTCGTACATGGGAACATATATGCTCGAACAGTTATGACACCGATAATTTTAGATATGGCCCTGACATAGAGGAATGAATCGCAGTGTACGTGTGCGTTTCACCAATTTGTGGGCGTAAATTGGCAAAAAGATTTGCGACGCAGTAAGAGGTGCTAAGTAATATGCTGTGTGCTTCTAGACGTCCCTAGGATGAACAAAGAAATATATACATGTATATATAATCGCTACTCCTCGAGCGCAGATGTGCCCACAGGTCTTCAGCGTAACTATCAACGTCACCAAATCACTTTGTCAAGTTGTCAGCGACGTGGAGTAATTGTCGGTAGCAACGAGCCATCTGAAAGCACAAACACCTGCATAAAAGTTCACGGATCGATCTAACGTGACAGGCAACTAGCAAGGGCCTGCGGCTTTAATTTCCGATGACATCGCTTTTCGTTCCCTTCCGAATTAACGAAATGTGGGGTATTTTTTAGATTGGGTAGTCACTGCACTGCAGCTTTTACGTAGTCGCGCTTACCTAAGAGGCGTAACCTGAACGCAGAGGTGGCGAACAAATAAGGAACATATATTTCTTTTGCTCGTCTTTTTATGTGTCCGCCATTATTTTGTCATTTCTGTGTAGTATGGAGTCCTCGGAAGAGGTACAGTATACCCATTGCTTCGGTCGGGCGCACGCGCAAGCGCTAGTTAGCGTGTGCGCCACAGTGTTTGGTGTAGGTGCACCGCTCCGTGTAGGTGTAGGTGGTGTAGGTGCACCGGTGTAGGTGTAGGTCCGTTGACCGATCGAGGTGCAGTGTCGCGCTTATCTGTGACGAGAGTGGGATATGCGTGCGGTCAGCACGGGATGAGGTTAGATTAAACGGTGCCGCGTCGTTTGGACTCCTTGTCTCGTGCACGTAGTAAGCACGACCACGAAAACGATCGCAGACCTGCCTCCCTCCCCCCAGCGTCGTTGGGCTGTATCTGCTGACGACGAATCGCTGAATTCACCAAACGTTGCTCAACTGTGTAGGAATTACGCGGACCATTCGCATTCTTTATGTCGTACGACCCTCCTCTAAAGGACAGCCGTGGCGGCGTTTCTGTGCCGAGAGTTACGAACGTACACTCTCTGGAACACCAGCGTCGTTTAGAGTATACCCGGCTGTGGATGACAGAAAGGTTTTGACATTTGTAGCAAGAGTCATTCGTGTAACGGCAGTACTGAAACGAAAAATAAGAAACGAGTTTTCTTGGCCGGAAGACCGTTGCCGCTGCATAGAGAGAGGAACCTTTGGCTGCTGCGCTACTTCGTGCAGAGGCGATGCTGCGGGAAAGTAGGAATTTTGGTCGTTAGATGGGAAAATAATATGTTCATCGTCTGTGAGAGAACCTTCAGTTCTGTTCATTGGTTTGATTTCAATCGATGTTCTTTACATATATATATATATATATATATATATATATATATATATCAACGTGAAACTAATTACGTAAGCGGCCACAAGTCGCATGAAAAAAAAAAAAAGAAGCATTTGCGCTACAAATACCAGCTAAGGATAAAAGAAGAAAGGATAGGAAAAGAGCGGTAACAGCAAAAGCAAAAATTTATCAAAACACAGTGGAAGTTGCCTTGTGGTGTTGCTTAACATATGGTATGTTTGAGGGCTTTTGAGGATGAGTGTTGCCTAGACTTTTTTGGCTAGTACCTAGTACAACCGAGTCAACCGCTATCGAAAAGCGGGCATGGTGTAGGAGCCAATGCACCGCAATGTCAGTAAGTATGAGAGATTAACGATCGCACGAAACTAAATATTAATGATGCAAATACGATTTGGAAAAGTTCGCCGAAGGAAATCGTCACTCTAGTTTTGACTCATGTTCTACAGTGAATGAGCCATTCCTTACTCAGAATTGCATAATGTTCTTTATCCACGCTTCACTGAGTGAATGACTAACAAATGACTTATCGATGCAAGCCCGCCAACGTCCAGAATAATTTTGCATAATAAATACACGCAGTTGAAGAACCTTGCGCAGATTATGGTAATTTGCTATGCGTGCGAGTTTCGCGTCTGCCTTCTTTCATAACGTCACCTTCGTGAGATAAACTGCCTGGCTGTGATTTTATGCGTACCTGCGTTGTAAAAGTAGCGTAACACAGATCAACCTCCGAACATTCCTCCGAATTAATAAACCACGAACGCGAACGATGGGCGGTTGGGGTAATTTATTTCGCTAGAATAGGTAACCAACACACTATAAGGCAATGCAGATAAGGTGAATATGTGGAATCCTTACCTCATGCATCATTCTGCATGTCTCGCCTTGCCAGTAGCCACAAAAACGTAATTATCAGGGTCGCCAGCGATGGAAAAGAAACAAAACAAAAACAAATATAAAAACCGACAGATATGGGGCACGCAGAGTCTTTCATTCGACGAGATATCGCGGGACGACGCACGCAACTTGTTCTTGACGTCGTACACCTCTCGAGATATCCGATGAAAAACGCCGATGAGTGCCGTTTGGTAATGGCATGTGTCGCGACACAGTTGCGCTACTTGCGCGCCCGGTGACAGAGTTCGCCGCGACTTGGCCGTTGTCTCACAAGTCGCCTGATAGCGAATCACTGGAAGGTAGGGCGTTACGCACGGCGTATCGCGGGGTTTCTTCCGCAAGACAATCTTTGGGCGCTATTCTGGACATTCCGCCATTTTTTTCGGTGCGTGACGTAGGCGCGACGCAAACAAAATGGCGCTGGTGGCCAAGTTTTGCTTACGTAACGTGACGCCAACTTGACGTTTTGCCTAAGAAACTGAAATGAAGGCACTGAGTGTAGCGTTATCAGTAAAGGAAAACAGTTTTCCTCCGCAGTAAAAATAAAGCAGCTATCTCAAAGCATATGATTATTCCGTCGAAAAGGCTTCTCGCTTCCGTCGTCTGCTTCAATAGCTAGGATGCGTGTCCCCGGAAAATGGAATGAATCATCGCATGTTGGCGCCAACGTGCTTGTTTTCTTGCT
Source organism: Dermacentor andersoni (assembly GCF_023375885.2). Lineage (NCBI taxonomy): Eukaryota > Metazoa > Arthropoda > Arachnida > Ixodida > Ixodidae > Dermacentor > Dermacentor andersoni. The sequence goes on along the minus strand of NC_092815.1, from coordinate 77,344,995 downwards.
TGAGACAACATACGCGACCTACCAGTGGTGATGCGCGCACGTTCTAGGCCACGTTATCGCTATCTCGTGACACGCAAGTGACTCAGCCCGACTCGGCTGGCTGAGAAACGGCCGAATATCACCGATAGCGTTGCGCGCGCCAGAGATATCCACGCAAGCGCCGGCGCTGCCATCTCTTGTTCATTTCGCTGGTTACTCGCAGCGGGGGAGGAAACTTCAAGGCGCCGCCTTGCGTACATTTCTTTTTATAAATTAGAAAGAGGCCGTTGTCATAACTTTTGATTGTGCGAAAAGGCATTAATCTTGATTACAATACAAATGCAGCAGTGAAAAGTGGACAACATTGCCGAAAGTTTGCTATGTTCAACCAATATTATTTCGTATAAACGCGTTCTTTTAAAAAATGATGGCCCCAAACACAAATGCCAACACCACCCGAGAGCGATGCAAATACTATGAGCACGCGTTATGAACAAAAGATTTTCGTGGTGCCAAACGACGGGGAAAATGTGGCGATACGCATTCCTCTCGGCTGCCATTGCATATGGCTGCTCATTAGCATAAGTCGCGCGGCTCGTCGCAGCAAAAATTATGGCGGAAAATGTCAGCAATGGCGGCCCAGCGCAACGTCACGCATCGTCAAAATGACGTTTACGAAACAGCCCTTCCTGTGACGCTCCTCATGAGATATTCCTTCAGCCAATCAGCGAGCTGGCATGGCGCATATCTTGGATCGCCACCACATATTCGCGCAATTGCAGATGCATTGCACTGGCTTCTGCACGCTACCGCTCACATTCTTTTTGAAGCGCTAACATCCCAATATATCTGCCAAGGACCAAAAAAATGTATTAGTCCATAAAATTTGCAGCTCCACGTCACGTTTCGTCATCTTGATGAAAACGCAAAATTGCATTTTGCAATACTTCCGCTTCCCGGCACAAATTTCAAAATACGTGACCTCTCGACAGCCAATCAGAGAGTAAACATGGCGGATAATGGCGGCCGTGCAGCCGCCATGCTTGTCCAGAATAGCGCCCTTTGTGACCTTTGAGCCAACGTTTCTAAGCCGTGGAAAGTGCATATACGGTGTAGATGCGCACTTCAGCCAAGCTACGCCCAGGGAAAGAAAAAGAAATAGTAATGAACTAAGCAAAAGGCCGCTACGAACATATGTGGACATTCGTTACACGTAACGAGAGATTAGAGCTAATGTTTGCGTGAGTTTGCAGCCCTGAAGTAAGCCTAATTAAGGAAAGGCCTATGAAATTCCTCGTCACTGCTTGAGCACGTACATGATGTTTTGTGTGTTCCCCTAAACACGTTAAGGTTTTAACTACCAGCAGGCTTTGCTCTCTCTCTCTTTTGTAAAGTCCTATGCTATTTCATTCACATTAGCTAAGGTATCAAATCTCTTGAGAAGTCGTTCGCGTGCATCGTGGAGCTTCGTATGTGGGCGTGGCAGTTCAGTAGAAGCACCTAATGCGTACTGTTACCGTCCGCTTTATCGGAAGAAAAAAAAAAAATCTCGGCCAATCCACTCCTGTGAAGGTGGTTGGTCAGCGAAGCTGTAGATACGTTGCGCATCACGTTCGGCAACTTGTCAGACACTGATCCTATGCTGTGCGCTCATTACGCACATTGCACTTCAAAGTGATATATGGCACAAACACACGTTTCACTGCAGGTCATGCCTGACCCTCGCCCATCACGATAGACGTCTAAAAGAAAAACTCGCGACGCTCAAGATTTTAAAACCTTTAGATATGTGCACGGCTACCTCGTGATGTGTGATTTCAACTCGAATAACGCTGAAACAGTTGCGGTGTTCAATTAATATTGTCTTGACAATCTGGTTACTACGTACGAGCTACCTAACAATAATGCTATCCAGTTTATATATATCAAACTAAATGTGATAGGCAATCATTGCTGTTGGGAATATCACCCAAGGGAAGCAAAGGTGTTGCTTCCGCATGCCTCGTCTCATTCGAAGCTGGCGAAATGCGCAATCGCGAACCTATGTTGTGTGAATGCGCTTTGCAAATCATGCCCCCACCTGAAGCCCGGGAGCTTTTTTTTTTTTTTTGACAGAAAGAGCGGCTACTGGAAGCAGGCTACCCTATTCATGCACGTATTTTTATCAATGGCGGAAAATGCGCTGAAAAAAATTAAAGGAACCGGGTGGTAAGTGCGAGCACAGCCACGAAAAGGGAAAGAAGGTGGTTGTACCGTACGTGCACGGGATATCACATGGTTTGAAGATGGTGGCTCGAAAAAGTGGAAGTGTACGTCGCATTTCCAGCTCCACAAACGCTATCAAGCATATGTAAGGCCACCGATCCGTTGAGAAAGACGCGACGAGGATGCGCGAAAAACCATCGGCCGCCGTTTGTACACCGCGCACAAGGTGGTGTATATCGGTTTCCTTTCTCGTGGGGGCAAAATGTACACAGGGCAGACAGGCAGATGCCTCAGTGACAGGTTAAGGTAACGCGAGCAAAAAAAAAGAAAAAAAAATAATAAATTGGACTGTTATCGCGATGGACGTGTCTCCGTGCATTGTGATGATGGCAGGTGTAAACAACTGATTAAAGATTGTTTAGTCTTGCTTAGAAATACAGATAAATACACGTGGCAAATTTTAGGAGCAGGCTTGATTGCAAAAGAAGGTGCTAACTTCGTCGGTGCTCCGTCAATTACTCCGAGCAGAAAGGAAACTGCCTATCTGGAAAATGTTGGGTTGCGCGTGAGATGATTTTCACTCGCCATAGCCGGCATAAGTATGCCACGCTTTTCTGAAATAAAATTCAGTTGATAGTTAGCGCACGTCCTGTCGCTTTTTCTTGTCCGTGTCATTACAGCGCTATGACTTCAACTGATGCAACTGTAGCCCAAAAATCTGCACTCCTACAGTTTACGAAATCTTTATTTTGATGTTTACATTGAAATTATTGCTGTAACTGCTTTATGGTCGCTTGCTGTACACACAGATATATTCCAGTTCTTACTTTAGAAATGTGTTTGGCCAAAGTCAAATCGATGTATGACCCGTGTACGGTAGTTGGTTGAATCGGATCGTCGAGGTAACCGAGGCCAAAGTCTTCCACGAAGTGGGTGAACCACTGCTTCCTTTCCGGTTTTAAGACGTCTACGTTAAAGTCTCCGACAAAACCACCGGCGAGCGATTGGCGGCAACGTACGTTGATCAACGCGGAAGTGCGCGCGCCTCGTCATCAATGGGTTTGATCAATCATGTGGTTTGAAGGCTGTTTCTATTTGCGCGTTTCGTATTGACACGAAAGCTGTGTGTGTATGTTCGCTTCGCGCCTCTGCGCCTTACCGGGGGTACGAGCCATTAGCCATAGACACCTTCGCTGTAACAAATACTTTCCGAATATAATTTTAATAGTCACTTATGCATAGTTCGTCAACAAACCGGGATTCGCCCTGTGGAAACTGACCAAAACGTCGATGCTGGGCACCATTCTTTTAATCCCCCGTACCGCCTACAGAAGGTGTGAATCAGGACTCGCTTATGAGTTTTGACTGGGCAGGAAACGTCCGGCCAAAGTTCCATTTGGTCACTTTTGGATTTGGGTAGGAACATCCTGAACTCGCAGTGGGGCTTGAAATCACGAGTGGCTGGTGCAGTAGAAATGTCAGAAGAGGTGGTCGCTGACCTGCCTGCGACAGCTGTCAAAAAATGTCACATCTCATGGCTGTGTTCAGATCATTGTTTTTTCTATTTTTTTTTCGCTTCTCCAGACGTACCGACATCTGCGTCTTCGCGAGCTGCTGCAGAAACATTCCAAGAATGCCACTTTGGTCGCTATGTGAGTACCTTCTCCTTCTATATATATTTCTGTATATTTTTGTCTACATAGAACATACTCTAAGAATGCTTTCGGGGATGTCAGTGACACGCGAGCGAGTTTTTTTGTAGAGTCATTACCAGCCAAGTCAAGCACAGCCAAAGATGACAACGTCTCTAGTGACAGTTAGCGCGGTGCTCGTATACGTTTATACAAATAGCATGTTGATTGTTCGACGCTCTACGGAGCTGGTGAGAAAAACGCACACCTTGAGATGCTCAGGCCGACATGTGGAGTACAAGCAGAGTGTTTTGCGAGTATTTTTGTATGTCCACACACATATATCTTCGTGTTTTACTGATATTTTGAATCGAAAGTATATGCAATCCTGAGAAGGCGCTCTTCTCTTTATGTCAATCTCGCACACCTTACAATGCCTTTAAGGCCTTATCCTGTGAAGCGTGATAGCTGTCAGGACCACATAAATTTACCACGAAAATGAATATGCAAATCGAAACGGTACACGGGTTGAGCAGCGACGAAAGAGAAAAATGAATGAAATTCAACATTCGCAACATTCTAGTGCGGGGACACAAGGGAAATTCTCCTGAGTTGTCAATACTTTGAAGCCCCTCCGCTGAGATAAAAAGACCCACTACAACGCTTCGGGAGGCCACCCTCGTCACAAACCAATCGGGAATCGTGCTTCTGGCGAAAAGTAACATGCTTCTGTGCGACCTTTGTCGGAGGAAACAAATCCACTGGGAGTCTGAGAATTTTAGGAGTGACGTTTTATGAGTTTTATGTTTATGTTTAAACGTTATGAGTTTTATGAGCAGTTTGCCCTCGTCTTCTCCCATTCCTACTGTGGCTGGCTGCGGGAGAGGAGGATGGCAATCGCCTTCCACGTCGACGCTTGCGCCGTTGAAGACGACACGCGTATGACGAATCGGCTGATATGTTTAGCCACCTATACTATTTCTGCAGATGTACTGGTTAACGGCTTTGTTCTCTACGGAGTTGCGCTACGAAACAAGTAACACTATTTAAGTATCTTCACTGCGACAAGTATGCGACTTCGCGTTCGGCTACTCGCTTGCATTGGCAATCATTAAAGTTTGTTTCTCTTTCTGCCAATCACCGTCGATGGTTTTCTGCGCAATTTTCGTTTTTCAGTATTTCTTTCTATCTTTTTTTTTCTTTACAAACAACTTACCAGTACACGGCCTGCACGTTCTCTCTGTTCCGTTGGCGAACACGTGGTTGCAGGCATATCGCAGTCTGTTTCGCGAAGCGCGCGCCCGGGCGTCCCTTTCTCCCGTCGCATTCACGCCCGCCCCTCCCGACCTCTTCTTTCGGCAGGACCCTCCCGATGCCGCGCAAGAGCACCTGCTCGGCCTCCATGTACATGGCGTGGCTGGAGACGCTGACCAGGGACCTGCCGCCGTTCCTGCTCATCCGAGGCAACCAGACCAGCGTGCTCACCTTCTACTCTTAGTGACGTGCCTTCCTCTGGCGCGAGCGCCCCGAATGTCCGCGCAGCGAAATGCGCACCCACAGGCTGCATCGTCGATGCAACCTGGCAACGACGACGACGACGACTAGTGCGTCTTCGAATGACGACGCGTCTTGATTCCCTGGTGGCGGCATTGTGCGCGCCGTCTCGCTGTTTGGACACGGGCGCGAACCGGTGCAACTGGGCTTCCGGCCCCTGCCCTTATTTTTGTGTGCATTTGCGTGCATCTGTGCGTGTTTGTGTGTGTGTGTGTCGCGTTTAATGTTTCTTACGGCCACCGTGGCATCGAAGTCACCGGCGCCGCCGCGAGCACTTTCTTTCGAGGGTCCACTACACTATAGAACACTCCGGCTGGACAGCAGCCGTGCCAAGGCGAACAGACTCTTGTCGTCGTTACATGATGGTGACGGCGGTGCGTCTCGAAGAGACTGCAGTGTATTGTTGCCCGCCTAGTACATTAGTATTAAGTCTAGTTGTTTACTCTTTTCTTTTCATTGTCCTTTTTATTTTCTTCTTCTTCTTGACGCTCTTCTGCTCCGTAACTCTTCTTTTATGTGCTGGCGACTATAGCGTCATATAGTGACGTGTTGCAGCTCGTCGGACATATCGAAAAACGTGGTAGTCTTCCCGAGGCGCAGTCCGATAGCGCGACCGTCGCGCCACCTGTGTACAAAGGTTTCGGCGGCCCTTGCCCCCTCTGGCGACGCCTTATGTATAGCTTGGGTGGGAAAACCCCCTCTACCTCTGATGTAATCCTGTCGCAATATATGTCTTCTGTTCTGACCGATTCGTCAATAAGTGCCCGCGTTCGCAAGCCCCTGAAAATGATTCCCAATTGTGCGTTCGAGCAACGGGGGAAAAAGAAAAAGTGCTTAGTACTGTAGGAGCAGTGTAACACAGTTACAAAATAACCTCTTCTAACTTCTCGTAAACCGGTGTAGTGTGTGTCCGGTGATTCGCATTGTGCCATCGTGGAACCATTTGGACCGTCTCGGCCCTTTGTTTGACGCTTGTATAATAATCTGCGATCATGACCACATTTCGTCGTCGTGTGCAAGCGTGCGTGTGAGATGTGAGTGTGCAGTCATACGTCATCTTGCCTTCTGCCTTACGAATGCATAAGCACAGAATACTTGCGAGAAAAAGTATTAATGGTTCAGGCTGCGGAGCTAAGCAGCAAGCCCATCTTTCATTCAGACGTGCCCGGTCATGCAACCTTTAGAAGTCGCTGCACCGGTCCTCCGAATGGCAGTTTTTTTTTTTTCCACTTCCCTCTTTCTTACATATTAGCTTTTGTGGTGCGTTTGCGCTCCCGACTTGGGTTTTGTACCTTTAAGACGACGCATGTACATCTCGGCCTACATTATGTCACTACGAATCCCGCGATGTGTGTCTAATGCGACTGTTGCTGTTAGCCACTGTCCCTACAATAAGGATCGGATGGATGGGACGTAAGCTCATAGAAAGAAGGAAAAGTAGGTTTAGCGGTAAATCGTTGCGTGTACCCAATGTTAAACCACAAATCCGCCCATTGAATGGACTTCCATGTGAGCCACCTATATATAAAAAAAAATGTTCTGGGGAATCTTGTTATGCGTTGGATCGCCTGTAGTCCCGTTTTATTTCTTTTCTTTTTGTCGCAGCTCAATACTTTTGATTAAGCTCGTAGTACCAGGTCGCTTTAATAAAAGATAGCTGTATACTGCTTTTGTGCGGCGTCGCATACATATATTTAACACGACGACGCCAACATTTTTTTTTTTTGTTCCAGTCATTGCATTTATGAGCGTAGAGTTTCCCTGCGGATCGCATTTTAAGCCTGCGGCCAAACTAGCTGAGGCGATGAATTTTTACAATTGTTAGTCCCTTGTATTGTTCGTCAGCTCCGTTGTGAATCTCTCTGTCATTTTGTTCTTTTCTTTGCAAGTCTCGTCAATGTTAGTTTTTAAGCCGCTGTCTCCGGTTACAACGACCCCGTGTACGAAGTTTTACTCTTAGACGACCGTGGTATTTCATCGTTCAACTGCTGCGGTATTCTGGAAAAAAAAAAGAAAAGAAAGGCTCACAGGATATTTTTTGCTTTTTAAGAACTTTTCTCACTGAGCAATAGATAACGACCAGCCGAAGAGCGAAATATTGCTTTAACGTAGCGTACTCGCTGTACCGTCTGACGGGCCTGTTTGTTTCCCGGAATACTATAGTGATGGGGCGAAGCCTTACATCGCCTGTGCATCGAGCAGCATACATTAGCCATTTAGGCGTCGCGGCAGTGCCTTTCACGCCACGGCCATCGCGAATTCATCGTCGTTTTATTCGCCCGATGGCCAGCTTTAGTTAACGCTTCACCGTGAGCCACGCAAGCGGACGGTAGTATGGCTATTTGTGAAGTAGTAGCGCGCTGTTATAGTTTTTTTTCTTTTTCAAGTTAGGCGTGAAGCGACGTTCCAAACGTCGACTTCTCCCGTTCGCGAGCACGTCTTCCAGCTTCACTTCACGAGTACTTATCTGGGTAACTTTTCCTTCTGTACTGTTTGCAATGCGCGTCTGTAACTTACAATGTATAGACCTACTGTTAATGGCTCAACTATTCTTTTTCGCGATCTATCTTTTTCTTTTTTATCGGGGAGCGTAAACAAAGTTTCCTCGCATTTTCGCGTTCAGTTACTAAGCGCGGGGCCCTGAAATACATTTCGTCAGAGCTTCAGTTTATTTGCTTCTCAGCAGCGGTACTCCTCCTTATTAAAAAAAAAAAAATGATTGCAAGCGTTTTCTGTAATGTAGAGATGCGGCAGTGTTGTCTAAGTAGCGTGACGCATGGAAGCGTGAAACTGTGACGTCACGCTATTCGGCTGGTTACTCGTCCATTCAAAGGCGAGCGCCAGCTACGCGTGAATCACAGTGGAAACGTCGGCCCACTAGCGTCGAGTCCGTCTGCTATATGGAACGCGTTGGTTGGTTTACAAGATTTCGCGAAGCACGTGTGACATCTCCTGTGCTCGATCAGACGCGGTCAACTTTCGCTTCACTTTTCTATAGAAGAGTTCATTGTTGGGCTAGTTAGTTTTCCTTAATCGAAGTAGTAACTTAGCGCGATAAAAACGCAGAAACAAGAAAGGTGGACGAAGACAAGTGTGCTTGTCTTCGTCAACCTTTCTCGTTTCTGTGTTTCTATCGCGCTAAGTTACTACTTCGCTTCACTTTGATTCGCTAATCTCGCAGGAACGTCTGTTCCTGCGTATGTTTTACTTTGCCATGCACGGAAACTGACCCCGCGGTAGATGGCGTTCCTTGTGGTGTACGAAAAAAAATGGAGCATTCGGACGCAGGTGAACGACACCTCCTATATGTCGGAAGAGTTGCGCATTCTAATCGCAGTGTCGTCTAGGAAGGCCATATTGGCTAAGAGATGTTCGAGCTAGCAAAGATTTGAAACACGAAGTACACAAGTGTTTATTACTTTTTTCAGGGCCCTTTTAAATTCTGTTGTCATTTATAATAGCGATAGAGCGTAGTTCCCGGGAAACTTCTGTCGATTGCAGAGGCTATCAATACAATGCCTTCACAACAGGTTTTTTTTTTCCCCCTCCACGTTAACTCTCTGTGTAATTTGTCAGGAGTCGCATCATTCGAAGACGCCGGTCACGTCTTCGCTAGAAATGCTACTATTTTTGTACGGCAATGTAAATAGGAAAAGTTTGGACTACCACTGTAGGCAGTATTTTAGTTGTACATAGTGTGTTGTAGTGTCCTCTTCCATGCATTTCTTTTCTTTTCTTTTTACGCTGGTGTAAAGTTGGCAAATAGCGCAATTTTTTTTTTTTTTGCGCCGTCTTTGGCGCTGACCTGTATCCATTCTTCTTTTTTTTGTTCGTTTTTTCTTTACGAGTATGCCTAGAAATTTGCAGTGTCAAAACAAAGTGCCTTTGGATAGAGGGAGCGTGTTTGAACGCGCCTTTCACTGTTCACACTTGTTTTTTAGGAAACTGAATTTGCCTGACCCGCGCGGTCGTCCTCTGCGTCTCCTCACATTGACTGTTCCAACTTGTTTCTTGGACTTCAATAAATGAGAGTGTGCGGGTCAACTTACCTTCTCAATCGTATTCGTTCTTTGATCTCGACGTTTCGCTGAAAATATTTCCCACGTACTTTGCATTAACGTATACAGCCTGCGTCAAAACTTTACGGACAGCGGAATCTGATAAAGCGTTGCATTACTGAGCAGTTTGCGAGTGTAGCTAGTAAAATTTGCAGGCCAGTAAAACTGCAGGCCATTAAAACCCGAATGCCAGGCTGGTTGCCTAGGCTGTGGAAGTATTCGTCTTTTTCTCTGACTTCGCGGTCCGTAAGCTTCTGACGCCGGCTATAAATTGACACGGACGGCCATACATTGGACATTGCTGCAGTTTATTTGAAGTAGTTGCAAACATGCGGCGAAGCACTTGCAAACTAAGCTGACGCAAGCGGAAGTAACCTTACAGTATAGACCCGGCGCGGTGACTTAGTGGCTACGCCGTCTCGATATATACTTAACACGGGGCCGAGGTTTCTACTCCCGTCTGCGGCGACCGCATTGCGATAGATCTGCTTTGCGAGAAAGCTCGCGTACGGAGCTTTGGGACAACGTTGGGAAGATCCCACCCGGTAACAATTAATAATCCCGGAGGCCCGCGTTATGGCGCCTCCGATGTCGAGATTGTGACTTTGAAACGTAAAACCTTGGTAATTTAATTTAGCTGACTCTTTCTTTAATGGCTGTACGGATGCCCACAAAATGAAGAAGGCCGGTGGCATTGGTAGTGACGCGCACTGCGGGAAGTTAAGAAAAAAAGAAACTCAATTCTGGGGTTTCACGCGCCAAAATTACGATATGATTACGAGGCGCGCCGGATAGTCGGCGACTCCGGAATAATGTTCGCCATCTGGGGTTCTTCGACGCGCACCCGAATTTAAGTACGTGGATGTTCTTTTTTTTTTGTGCGAAGCATATTACGAGAGCTCAGCCCAGCTCCTCAGGCGCGGCGGTGTCGCCTTCAATACCACGTGACACCGTGACGTCACGACAGAGGAGAAACGGGGCTCCAGGCTCCAACTCGCGGCGTCGCTCGCGGCGTCGCGTCGGTGTATAAGCAGCTGCGCTTGCCTCTGCTAGACACTCACGAGGTGAGATGCCTCCTGGAGACAGAGCTGCTCGTTGGAATGAGAAGCGAAGGTTGCGGCGTGCTACAGAGACTGATTTTCTAGGTGGCTTTGGCTCAACTCTTGCAAGATGGGCTGGGTGGGAATCGAACCAGGGTCTCCGGAGTGTGAGACGGAGACGCTACCACTGAGCCACGAGTACGATGCTTCAAAGCGGTACAAAAGCGCCTCTAGTGAATGCGGTGTTGCCTTAGAAACGAGCTGTTTCTAAGGCTCAGGCGTGCGTCGCTTGCTCAGGCGCACATTTCGTTGCCGCGCCGAACGCTGCGTTGCTCGACGCTCACCGCGTCCAATGCGGGGCGCGTAGTCGCTGCGCCGTAGCCCATTGTCTTACACCCCTTGGCGGGTCGACGGGAACGCTGTCGCGTTCCACTCTTGAAGGCGAAGCAGAGTAACGCATGAGTTGTTTCTTCGTCTAGCCGAACCAAATATAGCCAAGCAACAGCAGTTCACCAGGCTAAACAGTGGTTCAACAACTAAAATAAAGGCTAGTATGCTTCGCATCCTGGGCTTAACCTTAGCTAGGCCACAGCCATTTTTTTTTCTCGTTTCGTCCCCATCGAACCCAATGCATCGAGCTCAACAGCGCAAACTGCGGGCAGTCTAATTATTTTACGCGCGTCGTTGTACGTAAGTGTGGCTGTTTTCTGTCGTGGTGGTAAAAGGTAATTCTATACATATCTTTCAGGAATATGCGCGCAGTGACATATCTTCGAAACTTCCTTTAGTTCCTTCTTGTGCGTTGTACAAATGGCCTCGAACGCACCATAAATGTAAAGCGCCGGACAGCCATCCTCTGGCATTAAACTTACTATAAGCTTTATTACTTCGGGGGGTGCGAGAACGTGATGTCACGGCGCATCGAAAAAAGGATTGCAAGCTTTTCAGGACGAAGAAGGGCGGCTCGGTATCGCCAACACGTCTTTCATTGAAATCGAAGCGTGATGACACCACGGGTGACTTCGCCGAGGCAAAACAAGAAGAGAAGCAGAACGTGCCTGCTAATGTCACGTAGACCGCAAGTGTTATTCCTGCAAATCATCGAGACACGCCTACATATCTTGCTGGATCGCCTATTCAATGCATGAGCACTGAATGCGACAGGAGACTTCAGTGCCCCGACAGTGGTTAATTTCTAATTCGCGGTGTACCTCAGTTCTTGTGACGGTGTAGTGCGCTATGCGGACCTGGCAATATCTTAACAAAAAGCCTGAAAGCTGCTGCGGTACACAAATCTTAAGCTTTGTGGTACCTGTGAAAAACCACCTAGCCCAAAAGTATGTTCTCTTGGACGCAGAACATGGCTTATAAACAAGCGCTTTGAAAATCGCACACATTGTTACAAATATGACGTACACGCGGCACAGCCAAGCACAAATACGTACTGCCAAAATAATCCTAGTCGCTAAATCTGGAGCTGGTTGTTATTCTCAATACATTAAAGTTGCGATGCGGGCTTGCTGTAAGCCATCTCGACATACTAGTGTAGCGTAAAGTAAACGAGGAATCAACAAAAACACATAAACACAGTGCCGTGTCTGTGCGTTCATCTGCTTTTCTCGTGTTCTCGTTTAGTTTGCAATACACAAGAATTTCGAGTTACATACACCGCACACAGCAACTCCCGTTTGACCTCAGAACTTACAGCTCAGTATCGACAGCGTGTATGAAGACTACAGGGTGCCCTTAACTTAGCTGAAACTATATCTCAAGTACGTTCTAGACTATTGCACTACTACAACGAACCTAATAAGTCCAAAAGCGGCACTAGCCCTTCAGAAGGGACAGTCCGAACAGTGACGAACTGCGGTACCAGTGCACGAATAAGCTTTTTCGCAGAGCAGTGACGTCGTGCATCGCGGTATGCATTGTGTATACTTACGCACTTGACACCGCTCCTTGTCACTTGCGGTGATCATTGTGCAACCTACGCCGTCCTGAGTGAGGATTGCTCTCGAGATATGGAGTTCAATACGCACGCCCCGAGGGACGGTGCGTTCGACAGTTCGTCGCAAGAGCAGTAACCGTTCACTGCAGAACGCTTATATGGTTAATAAGAAACATTCTATATTGAACCAAGCATGCTCCGCATTACGTATATGTCAATTGGAGTCGAGTTAGCTCAAGTTATTTAATGCCAAGCATTGTTGTCGGAGCAGTTTCTGTAAGCAAGACAGAAAACTCGGCTATTCGCATAAAACTGCGACAGAAGGGACTTGCGACAGCAAGAACTTGCTGTCGCAAGCCTCTTAAACTCAACGTGCGGTTTATTTGCAGACATTGTCGCAGATCTATACGCTCTCTTGGTCATCAAAATCCTCTTGAGATTAATATTGACGAACTTACGGTAACAAGGCACAGATACTGCGCACCTAGGTGATGCATAGGCGAATAACGAATTTTCCCGCCTTTCTTGCAGCGCAGCTGTATATAGCTAGCCGATTCGTCCGTCCGTCCGTCTGTCGCCTGTACACCGAAAGCTTTTCCGGCGCAACCCCATGTACATGCACCGATATATATATATATATATATATATATATATATATATATATATATATATATATATATATATATATATATATATATATATATATATATATATATATATATATATATATATATATATAATAGAGAGAGAGAGAGAGAAGCGCGCGATTGGCTGGGCCAGTAGTGACGTCGTAGCTCGCCGTCGCAGCCGAGCGCGCGTGCGCAGCAGTTTCTCTCCGGCTCCGAAATAGGTAGGCCACGCGTCATACGTACTCCTGAGAAGCAGGCAGCTTACGATCAGCAAAGCCGCGAGCAGAACCGGGAACGAGCTCACCTACGCTGTGCCGACGCTGCGGCCCAGACACAAGAAGAGGCTCTTGCAGCCAAACGCAGGCAGCAGTTGTGTACCGAGGATCCCGCAGCCTATAACAAGCCGTCGTTTAATGAACCGTCGGGATTAGCACAGTGATAAACACCGAGGCAGCACGTTTCAGCTTCGCTGGTTAACAATCTGTACGGAGTGCTTGGGCGGTGGTTTTGTTTAACGACGTGATTAGACATGACACGCCGGGAGGCTTCCCGCCACCATAGCTGAGTAGCTATGACATTGCACTTCTGTATTCTTGGTCGCTGGTTTAGTCCAGGCAGTGGCGGCCGCATTCCGATGGGGCGGACTGCATGAATATAGGGCGTGGGTGCACGTTAAAGCACTCCAGGTGGCCAAAATTAATCCGGAGCCCCCCCCCTGCTACGGCGTGCCTCATAATGAGATCGTGGCTTTGGCACGCAAAACAACAGAATTTAATTGAGTAAATTAACAAAGAGGCTTCCAACAAAGTGGCGAGTGCAAACGCTGCATTACCTGCTATCGCAAGTAAAATCTTTTGTGATTACACATCTAGGAGTCACACATTATAGATATGAGACCTAAAGCGAACCAGTGCAAACAATAAGTAGAACTTGCTATCTCAAGTAAAATCACGTTCTACGCATTCATTGTAGCTCCTCTCTGTCTGTCTCTCTCTCTCTCTCTGAAAGGCACTCCGGACGCGAGTTGAACCGAATGCATGCTGTTGACACTGGCCTTGAATTACTCGGGTTATTTTTTTATTTTCCCCTTAACTAACGGATTATCTATGTTTAATGAATCAACTTTTTAAGTATTGGCTACAGACCCACAAATGTGATACGCAATGTTGTAGAGCACGTTGAGAAACCTCTCAATAAATTGCTTCCGACACGATATATCTCACGTGGTCCTTTTTTTTCCGCGTTCTAAAGAAAGCTCGCGAAATTTGAAAAAAAAATGACCCGTGACAGGGCGCTTGCGCACTGTTATTGTGCTGCTGTCAAGCGTGCGATTGATGAACAAGGTCGGCTGCAGCGAGACTTGCCCGTGACAGGGCGTTATGCCTGGTGTACGTATCTGGGCATGCGGCTCTTGTCGCATGACAGTGCAAATGCGCTGTCGCGGGCCATTTACTCTGCTAAGAAGACTATACTGCGTTCTCTCCTGATAATAGAAACGAATAAGTGAATATAAAGCAAGGAAAAAAAAGATACACACTTAATTCTTGCTCATTTTGCAGTTTCCTCACAATACACATCTCACGCTGATAGTTTCCACAGCTGACAGCAGTGCCAGTGCACACAACCTAGCCAGCGGAGGAAGCAAAATGGCAGGAACACGATACGCATTCGCAGTGACAGCTCCGACCGCTTATAGAGAGGGATGAGTCCATCCGGGCATCGAAATTTTAAAGTCGGACTGTTACTTTCAGGCTCTTACTGACGAGATTGTACCTCACCACCATAGAGCGCTTAATTAGACAGGCCTCACCTTCCCGCAGTCGTACTCCAACTGCGGTCACGCGTGCTGCTCCTCCGACCACAGGCTCTGGCTGTGCCCGTACGAAGCGGGCTCCGAACTTCAATACAAGTCCAAGTGGGACGCCTTGCTGAAGAGCTCAGAAATCACGTACCAACTACGTGATTCCAGAGGGCGGCCACCACCTCCCAGTCCCGTCGTGAGCGGAGCCACCAACTTGATTGGGGAGCCGAAGTCAAGTTCCTCAGGACACTGCAATAACGTTCTTGTCAGTTGTCAATTGGACCGCGAATGAATGATGATCAACTGGCACTATATGCCATGTCGTTTGCCAACAAGCGCTTGACCAGTGCCTGCACTTAGTGCAGCCGAACCGTAATATCTGGATCCGGCACGATTTCAAATCCGAGAGCGGCACGCAGGTGACACGCACTGCACTGCTGCGTGAACGAGGACTAATGTGCTGAATTTCTTGAAATGACACGAAAATTGCAGCCAGATTGGAGAAATCTGATCTACCTATTCTCCAGCATAGCCTTTGAGCAACCGGGAACCAAATTTTTCTAATCACAGGGCTTCCAATTGCTCGTAGCTGTGCTGTTACAATACCGTAGAATGAACCTTATCAAACGGAATCATCTACTATACAAGGGAGCAATTGTGCTGCTTGTTTTGTTTATGCTTTCCTCGCTGTCAACGGTTGCGGGGCAACAAAACGGGGCTAGAACAATTCAAAACAGGAACAGAAAGAAAACAAAAAAAATATAATTTAATTAGCGAACTTTGTATAAAATCCTAACTCGTTGTCATCTACAATTATCGGTGTATCGATGGATCGCACATCGCAGTTCTATAGTAGAGGATATCGATACCGCTTCTTCATAATGCAAGAATTTGAGCTTTTTGACTAATCATCTTAAATTTAGAACAAGGAAAAACGAGACATGACCAGAATAACTCACACAGGGCTGACTTCCAGCACTTATTTATTCCGAAGGAGCAGACATATATAAAAAGACGGAAATAATAATAATAAAAATATCAGCGTGAGAAATGCAGCTAATATGTAATCGTGTCGTGGTCACCACCGATATTGAAACTCGAGTAGCGTGAATCTTTACAGGACAGTGCCACTGACGTCATGCTAACGCATGACGCTCCCGAGCGCAATCTCATTTGCTTCGAGGATTTATATTGTAAATGATTGTAATGCCTGCGAAGAATCCTAGAACGCTTAACAAACCCGGGCCTCAGCCACACATCTGGCGACGACTTGCCAATATGGCATCTTCCTTCCTTCTAAGGTTGCCATCATGCTCATTTAGCCTGTCATTAGTACACCTTCCATTTGTACGTACACTATCGTACTTTATGAAAGGGAACATGCAAGCGCATGGCCTGTACAGGAACACTGTACAGGAACACTATATGCGGCGGCTGCCTACAGCGCCATCAACCGACAGCTAAAGAAAGCACGTCCGCTTTTGGCGTCATCTATTGGCAAACAAAATAAAGAGTCATGGCCGGCGGACAAGCGCTGCTAGATTACCCTCCCTCTCCGCTCGCGCAACTGGCGACGCCTGCAGCGCGTCGTCTGCTGCCAACAAATCGAGCGTGGTGCGCGAGCACGGCCGTTATTTTGTTTGCGAATAGATTTTTTTTATTCATTTATTCAAACAACTCACAGGCTCCTTTACATGGGAGCATTGTGCGAGTGGGACAATATACACGAAAATCGCGAATGCATAGGAGCAAGTACATCGATTGAAGAAAAACGTTATACAATTGTTAGCGACACACACCAGATATTACACTCTTAAAATCAAGGAAAGCAGTTATAAAAATTTTAGGTTTTAGAAACGTGGCTATATAAAAACGGAACACAACGTGGCTCAGAAATAAACAAGAGCGCAGTTTCATACATGCAATACAACATTACAAAACATCTTGTTTTGGTAACAGCGCATAAAAACAAAGATATTAGGTAAGTATGGCGGTTATCCTGTCTCTAAATGCGTTAGTACCTCTGCTGTTAGTGACGTCATCAGGAAGGTAATCCCAGTGGCTTATGGCCTGCGGGACAGGAGACATGTTAAATGCTTTAGTGCGACCAAAAATGCACCGAAGGCTACTGCGATTGTGAAGACGATGTGGTATACGGCATGGCTGAGACAAGGGCAGCGTGTTTCTATGAGGACTGAACACCATCTTATGAAATAAACAGAGCAGTGCAACCGTTCGACGTGATTCTAAAGATGGAAGTGATATCGTCATCTTGATGTTAGTCACACTGGAATGTCGGCTATAATCGCGAGCGATGAAGCGCGCAGCACGGTTTTAAACGGATTCAAGGAACTGTGTTAGGTATGCTTGGTAGGGTGACCAGATGGGCGATGCAAATTTAAGTTTTGGGTGAACAAACGTTAAGTAGGCTAGCTTTATGGTATCAGGTGGCGCACCATGAATATTACGTTTTAGATATCCGAGAGTACGCGAAGCCTTAGCTACGATTTTACTCATGTGTGTCGTCAAAGAAAGGTTAGGAGTAAGAGTGGATACCGAGGTATTTGTATGAAGATGTCGCTGAGACTTGGTGATTGTTAAATGACGTTAAGAGGCGTCAAGATGACGCCAAAAGCAGGCGTTCTTTCTTTAGCTGTCGGTTGATGGCGCTGTAGGCAGCCGCCGCAGAGCGCAGGCCACGCGCTCGCATGTTGCATTTCATAAAGGACGACAGTGTGTGCACATGCTTTACGAAGACGCGCGTTGGTGACACGGCAGATGGCGGGAGCTTTAAATGCAGCCACTGGAAAAGGCCGCGACGGCCGCGCCTCAGGGAGATAGATGGAAAGACGCTAAAGAGAAAAGATTGGCAGGCGAAAGAAAGAATGCGCGAGCCGTCTGCCCTGGCGCTGCGAGCAGCCGACGCGAGCGGCGGGGGAGAGCAAAGCAGGGAGGGAGAGAGAGGCAGCGAGCGGCATTTCGCGTTCGTGTCTCTCTTCGCTTCTCCTGCGCTGCGCGCTTATAAAGTCGCGCCCGGCGCGAGTCCGCGGGTTCGAACCGCCGAGAAGACGTCGTCGTCGAGCGCTCGGTGGCGAACGAGAGGGAGTGGTGACGAGCAGACGTGCGCACGCCGTCGGGTCGGGCGGGTGGGCTCTGCGAAAAACAGAAACAAAAGAAACAGAAAGAGAAAAGCCGTTTAACCTTTTCGTCAATTGCGGCGCTTCGGGGAGCACGCTAGCCAGACGCGATGGCGGAGAAGTCGCGCTTCCAAGTTGCCAAGGTGGACTACGTGAACGAGGCGATGGCGCCGGACGAAGACGTGCCCAGGACGCCCACGGCCGTGGCCGCCGCATCCATGGGGGGTCCCCAGTGCGTGGTGACCAGCGCGTCGGCGTCGCCCACCGAGCTGGCTAACTACGGCACCGTGTACGACACCGTGAACGTGAAGAGTCTGCTCCACTACACTCAGGAGGCGCTTCCGCGCGTCGACCACTACCGGAACGTGATGTCGGTGCACGGACACATCAGTCGGCCCACGCTCGACGAGCTGCACTGCAGCGGACGCGGATCCATCCCGGGACTCACGCAGGTCAGTGCGACTCGATTGAAAAGACTGGCGAGAGCGAAACAAGTGCGAACGCTCCTAGGGAAACGATGACAGGGACGGCCTATCTTTCATTGTTGTGAACTTAAGCGAGATTCGTTTAAAACATGAAAAAGCATCACAGAACGCTTAGCGCGTCATATTTCTTGAAGTGAGGGGCATTTCTCGGAGGCTACGCATGTTGTTGTCACTAGTAATTCTTCTAACTTGGGCTGCAGGATTAAAGTATTTATACCGGCAATAGGTGACTTTTCACCGCCGTTTCGCATTACCTTTTCTTTTTTTGTCGCCTGTTACATTTTTTTTTTTTCGAGAGTGGCATAGGAGCAGTTGCACAAGGGGGCAAACGTGGAGCGAGACCTATCCGAGAGCGAGAGGGAGCTCAAAAAATGTTGGCCACAGATACGGAAAGCGACCTATCTTGCGCGAGCGTACGTGTGTGCGATTGTTTCTTTCTTTCTTTGAATTGACTGCCTTAGTAGAACAGCGAAGCACTCGCAAGGAGATAGCGACGCTGAATGAGAAGTTCTGGAATCGAGGACACTCAGCGCAGTATATCGACACTACCTTATGTGGGTGCCAGATATAAGAAAAGGCCGAGCTTGTCTTCTCAGCATTTTACAGCTCGCTTAGGTATACTTTAGCCGTTGCCGAGCGCCTGAAACTGAACTTCGCAACTATATAGTTTAGGAGCGCCAAATTAATCCAGAGTACAAACGCACAACTCATGTAACCGCATAGCTGACGCCAAAAAACAGCATCGTGGTGGCCCCAGATTAGCGAGGATGCGACAAACACTGCTCCGCAGATTGTCACGCCGAGATAAATTCAGGCCTCAAGTACCTAACTGAAGCTGACCGTTTCTAGAGGCACACCTCAATCGCTGCCACGTCCTGCGTATTTGTTGTAGATTCGTTATCTGATATGACGGATGCGGACTATAGCCGGCATGCGCACTGAAACAGCGGCACTACGCATGCCAGTTGAGATCCGACTCCCGAGGGTGTTTCCTAACCGAAGCGCTTGAGCACACTCTGTGTACTACGCGGTGCATCGTGACGTTCGAAGGCAAACGACGATGCACCAGCTGTGCAGTTTATACTCCGCCTCTCGTCATCGAACAAGATCGGCGCGTAGACGATCTACTACAGCATCGCGGCCTGTTCAAACGAGTACCTGCGGAGGAGCGCGTCGACGCGAAATGACGCTTTCTGCTGGAATGTGCGCACATGGCGCCGACGCGGTTTACGTTTGAATTTCCCGCCTTTGGATCATTTCTTTTGCAGCGAGCCTGTTAGCCTCTAGCTGGTCGGCATTTCTCGCGGCGCGATCTCACGAAAAAAAAAAAAAAAAAGAAAGCCTTCAACGATAAAAAAGTCCTTCAATGATTTACGCGAAAAATGCATGCATTCTTTGGGATCATGCATGCAACACACAATAAGTTTGAATAAATCCTGAGGTGCAGACGATCTGTATCTTATATTGTAGGAATGCTGCCGCAAAATACGCACAATGGAGAATCCAGCAAGCTGAAAAGAGCGCGTGCAACAAATGGCACGCCTCCTTCGTAGAATTGCCACCAGTATAAATACGGTGTTAAGGAAACATGCCTCTCTGTGTTGTTCCTGGCAATTTTCAGCTGGATCACATACTCGCTTCCTTGTCTACATCATTGGCAGGCAGATAAAACCAAGGTGGATTTCATCATACCCCAGGCCTACAAGACTGCGCCTGGCACCCCTCGCTATGCCAGCATCCAGCGGCCCCTCTATACATCTGGGCGTTCATAACACGGTAGATGGGCTAAATGACGCCCACCGAATGGCGCAGAAACACCGTTTAACGTTTACAACAACAGGCAGACGTGTTCTTAACAAACTGGGCATACAGCCCGGCCCCACTCACACTAGAGACGCATCCCTTCCACCTCTGGTTAGGGCCAGGAACCTTGCCAAATCGCTCCCTAATAATGTGCCCGCAGGGATACACGATGCCAGGCGTAGGTGTCGCGCGAACTCTCTGCCCGATTCCTGCAACGGCTACCCAGATGTACTTTATACGGTCGCGGCTCGTTATCCTCCCTCTCCTAGCCACTTTCACTTTAGAGTCTGCGTGGTGGCCGGCTCGGGGCAAATCGCTACCTCAGCGACCACCTCGACACCCAAATCAGACGCCGCGGAAGAAGCAGCTATCGCACTCGCAATGCTAAGTCTGGACATCCGTGCAGTGGTCAGCGACTCCAAGCAGGTCATCCCTAACTTCCTTCGCGGCAGAGTAGCTTCACCCGACATCTATCTCCTTCGTGCGCTCTCTTCCTTCCAGGACCGCGATCCCATCGAACTGGTGTGGGTTCCAGCTCACGCGGGCAATCAGGGGAACGAGGCAGCCCACCTCAGCGCTCGAGGTTTCGTCAGCCGAGCGGGGGGCACCTCCGACCCCGATGTGCCCAGCGAGGACCACACCACGTACATCACGACATATTATCGCACGAGTAGGCGACTTTACTCCGTTCCGCACCCTCGTCAACTACACAAACAGGCCTTCTTTAATCCTTACGTGCTCTCCCGTATATATGTATCCGGGTGACTATGAGCGTCACTGCCCCTCGTGCAATGTGTCCGCCACTTTCGCCCACGCGCTATGGGGATGTAGGGCCTTCCCTCCTCCCTCCCAGCTCTTGCCATCTCTCTCGCCGAAAGCGTTGGACTGCCTACTGCGATCAAACCGTAGCCGCATCCAGGCCGCAACCATCCTACACGCCAGGACGTCGCAGGCCTGTTCCGCCGGCCTGTCACCTAATGGCTCACTTGGTCAGTTCTGCCTTTGGCGAATTAAGTATCTCTCTCTCTCTCTTTTCAATAAAGAACAAGCACAAAACAAGCATCCAAACCACATCATTGATGATAAGGCGCTCCTGATAACAATGCGAAGGACGCAGCGCTCCCCGCATACGTTTCCCGATAATCTTTACTGTTGCTCAAGCTGCCTCGGCGACCGGAGCTTGCAACTCGGGGAGTGACGTCACTAGCCTTTCATATATATATATATATATATATATATATATATATATATATATATATATATATATATATATATATATATATATATATAAGAACCAGCCTACCAACTGATTTCATTGTTGTTGCAACTATGGGTAGGCAACACATGCCTATAGGACTACCGAGGGGCAGCGTGAATACGAGGAAAAGAAACGGCCATTACGACCAGCGACGGCGTGCTGCCAAAATTACCATTACTCCCATTATTCTAAATTACCGTTACTCTAAAGCATTGCATGCCCCCCTCAGCAGGCGTAGTGGTGGTTTTCAACAGCTTCGCTGGAGACCTTTCACCGCGTCGATATGGCGAGCCATGTTTATATATATATATTCAACCCATGATGTATTCGCGAATGGAGAAAACAATATAATGACTGATTCTGCGTGCCTACAGTCAGTTTTACGTAAGGTGTATACTTAGCAAATGCTATTCGATCGAAGGTAAACTTTTCTTGGGCAATACTAAACCAAACGGCGATGAGCCAGAGCATTATAAAACAAAATAACAAAGTATTCAACGAGGCCAGATCGCACTTTGGCTTTGGCGGAGTCAACACTGGGCAAATTCGTGGGTGTCGTCATTTGGCGTGATATCGCTCCTCCCGAGGTCTCATTTCACGAAAGTGCTGACTTTCTTTTTCTTCATTTATAGTGTGGGTTTGTTGCCGTTTCCAACAAAACGTGGTCTCCCCGCGATTTTTCGCATTCAACCTGCCACCTCGCTATCGCCAAGTAGTAGTAACTTTAATTCCTATAATTTGTACGCGCAAAGTGCAGCTTTGGCACATCGCGGGGCCCCTATTTGATACTCGAATAATAAAATGCTTTCACATTCGATTCTGTTTGCGAACACTATATATGCGTCTTTTATGCTCTTGTTTACTTGCTTCGATAGGAACAAACTCTTTTTTAACTATCTCTCCCTCTCTCTTTCTGTTCTTTCCTTCACTATCTTTGTCTCCCCTTCCGGGGTGTAAAGTAGCAAATTAGATATTTATCTTCCGGTTATACTCCCCGGCTGTTGCATCTCATTTATGTCGCCCATTAGGACTCTCCATCGCCAAATTCAACGTTTTTTATTTGCTTGTCTGTTTGTTTGTTTCTTTTTTTGCCTCCCCATACCTTATTCGGCCTCGAAGCAATTTCATTTACAGTACTGGTGGCTTTTCGTTTCCGTGCACTTCTTCGCACTTAGACGTACATAAAAGCGTCGCGATACTCGAACGACACGGCGTGCTTCGACACGACGTGCTTCCAGAGGCGAGCGATTCTCGCCTTTCACTTCGGTCACGCCGCGATGCGAGGCTCTCGCGCTCGTAATCCCCCGCTTAAGCAGTTCCAGCGTGACGCGTTCGACAAACGCCAGCGTTATTGGACGGCGCGTCGAAGCGCTCCGTTACGGGCGACATTCTTTAGCCCTACTGCGCATGTAGTGTTTCACAACGCTCGTGTGGAGTGTGTGTGCAGTTGTGTTCAACGTGTCAAACTTAGGACTTTTTTTTTTTCTTCATACAGCTAAGCGACCGGAAAGACAGCTTCTTTTACAGTGAGCCCGTCGGAGGGCTTTCCGTAGTAATTAGGCTGGATGCCTCCGCGTGCGTTCAAACAACACTTCATTTATCTTTACTAATGTTTTTATTTGTTGCTTACTTTTAATATTTATCTAATTCTATTTATTTGCTGTTTATAATTCACCAGGTGGTCGAAATTTCCGGAGTCCCCCACTACGGCGTGCCTCATTATCAAATAGTGGTTTTGGCACGTAAAGCCCCACAATTTAATTTTAATTTTTACTGTTTATAATTGTAGAGTTACAACGCGTGTGCGATTAACGTCGTTGCCCAGCAAAGTTGAAATGCGAATGAGGTGGTGTACGGCTGAGTGTTAGCAACGAACACTAATGTCGTCAAGTTGGTGTATAATGTACTGCGCCCCTCGTTAATTTATACAAACTCCAATTTTGTCATTAGTTAGGTTACACAACTTATACATTGAAGATTAGGTGCTTAGGCCACAGCTACGTGTTGCGGTTGCATATATATAGTTGCAAACGCGTCTAGCTTTTGGGTGTAGGGTTAATTACGAAAATTTCAGGCCTAATTAACAATGAGCCCATGCACTAAACGTTGCATCATTGCGTTGTTTCTTGCATGTAGTTAAGAACGGAGCGAGAAGATGCATCTCATTTTTTCTCCCGATAAATTACCACGCATTGCGGTGACCTGCGGCGTTGCGAGGCTGACTTTTGCGGCAACAGAGTGGCCTGCATCCGCGCGTAAATAGGCACCCGCCTCGTAGCAAATGTCAGTGTTTAGTAGCTAGTTCCTTGCATATGTACTCACTTACCCGCCCCGATGGCTTAGAGTGTTGTGCTGCTAAGCACGAGGTCGCGGGAGCCTGTGCCCCGTGCATTGGGGTCAAGTTAAAAGATGGTCAAAATTAATCTAGAGTCCCCCACTACGGCGTGCCTCATAATCAAATCGTGGTATTGGGACGTGAAACCGCGTAATTCAATTCAGTATGTGCTAACCCGTTAGAAGCTTATAGTATATCGATTGTGCCACCGTGACATTGCCCCTATCTTTCGAGTAGTAGGAGGAAGAACATCTATTGAAAAAAGAAAAAAAGACAGGTGTCTTTCTGCCTGTGTAGGGAGGCTCCATGGCTCTTGCGGCACTTGCTGTCTCCTGGGCCCTTGACTGAGGGCGCCTCTCCGCACATGCAGAAAGACACCTGCTCGTGCGGGGAATAGCCGCGCCAGTGAGCTATCAATGTTGGCTATTAAGCACATAAAAAGTGTTTGCTCCATAGTGATGGCGATAAGATAGCGTGTGTGTCAGGAAGGTGAGGAGGAAAGCGGCTTGCCTGTTCTGACGCTTTCGTGGCAGACGTTTTACATGCATCTGAAGTCACAAACCTCCTTCCTGGCATGGACGCGCGCCATTAACGATGTGCCGTGTCCCAAAGCCAAAGGCGAACCGCTCCGCGAGCTATGCCGCATGAGCGGCAAGACAAGGGGGAACTTTCCCGCGCGATAATCGCCGGCCATAAAGGCGAGACCAAACACACACGCATGCATGCGCGCACGCAAAGACGAAACGTAACGGACATCTTTATCACTTGTCTGCGCGCGAATTCAACGAATTCTTGACTGTATTCTTTTAAATCTCGCGCGCAGATTAACCAAACAGGGCCAATCGCTGCATTGTCGATGAAGTAAGCTTCAATTCATTGACGTAAGGTGCACCCAACATGTTGATTGCCTTTCAACAGAGAGCGCGCAAGCATTATATGCAGTCTTTATGCGAGTATAGTGGCGCACGCACACGCGCACACGCACGCACATACGCGCGCACACGCACGCACATACGCACGCACACGCACGCACATACGCACGCACATACGCACACACACGCACGCACATACGCACACACGCGCACGCACATACGCACACGCACATGCACACACGCTCACGCACGTGCACACACGCTCACATGCACATGCGCACACACACACACACGCACGCACACACGCACACAAAAGATATACTTAACCGTCTGTGTCATGTGTTGTCGAATTTATTTGCTTGATATTGAACGAAGCGTTGAGCGAACCTTCTTTTCAGCAACTGTTCTAAAGGCTCATCTGCGCATACTACCGAAGCCGTGTTTGCCACGACATGCTTTCTTTCTCTATTTCGTCAACTTATTACGTCTCGAAACCCGTGTGAAGATCCGCAGTCGCGTATATCACTGAGGCTTCTAGCTAAACAAGCTTTATTTTCGCACCTAACGTAATGCAGGGCGCGCCCCTGCTTCTGCGCGCTCGTTTGAGCATTACGCACCGAGTTTCGCACAGCAGTGCTTTCACACAGCACAGCAGGGCTGTTAGACGGGCTAGTCGGCTGTACGAGCTTCTCGATTCACGTTACCAGCCCGATAGAATCGGGACATAAAGGGGAGTAGACGCAGAGACCACAAGCGCTGTTGGTGGCGGCGTCTCCTCCGCTTTGAGTCGCGTGTCTATCAAGCGTTGGTCTTATCCAGCGCGCCCATCGCGCTGGTGACGTGAAACGAGTGCTGTTGCGGGGCTTGTGCATCGCGGACGCACGATGCCACGCATGTTCTTATATAGGATGTTCCCTTCCATAATAGGCGTGCCGTCTATTTTTTTTTTTTTTTTCATCAGCGCGTCCCACTCACGTTTGCACACTATACCGGAGAAGCTGTATTTGAATCTCAAGCGGGAGATAATGTTTCATTGTTCTTCGCCGCACGACAAGGGTCAAGCTTACGATGAGAAGGCGGCTTGACGACGACACGATAGTGTCACGTCGACGACGAAGTGGTGGTGTGGACGACGCTTTAACGCAAAGGACATACACGGCAAACCCACTTCAAAGCTCTTAACTGCTGTGAGAGTAATTTCTTTTCTTTTTCTTTAGGTATAATGATGAAATGCCCTGCGATTTAACTGACGAACTGCTCTAGCTATCCGGAGCATCCTGCAGTTTTCCTCGCTCTGTTCAAAACTGTCGCATTGTCACCTCTCCAAATGACTCCAAACGGGTGACACACGTGGGTGGGGAGACATGTCGCACGCGCCGACACTCCACTGGCTCGCCGGCGAAGCGCTCGCCTCCCTCTTTGCGACAGGAAGCGTGTGACGGAGCTTCCGACCGCAGTGGCTTTCTATCAGCTTGCACTTTGCGACGCGACACTCTTTCTTACGTAAAGTTCGAGCGTTCCTTCGGCGCTGCGTGAGTCTCTTGTGTTGCGTAAGCTTGCACTTCGCGCCGTTGCCGTGCAGTGATGCGCCTGTCGGCTGCTGCTGGTGCTACGCATACTGCTCCTGTCGCTGCTGCTGAGAGGTCAATGTTAACACGCTGGTGAGAAGGCGCACGGCTGTCCGAAGTGAAGAAACCGCGGTAAGTAAAATAAGAATACCGCATGGGAAGCTGACGCGCGGGTCGACGTTCCGGTTACTAATAAATGTGGCGTAAGCCTTATCTACACACATACATACGGCGAATAGCCGTGTTCACTGGATATCGAAGGTGCAACCAGGACAATAGCTTAATATCCGATACGGATTCTGTTTCGGACCAAGTTATTAAACTTATTTTTGAAAGTCGGCGGAGTCGTCCAATTCTTGCGACTGTGCATGGCGCCACGAGTATCCTACGCGCGAGTTTGGACTCGGCACCGCCGTCCGCGTTTTGGTTTGGGTCCATCTGACGGATACGCACCAAGCCTCGTCACTCGGTAAAGGTGCACAGTATTTATATTAGGGAGCGTAATCTGCCGTTTTACCTTAATTTCATTGTTGTTCATTGAGTATTTTTTAGATTCCCGAGGCCTTCTTTATGCGAGAGCACTATAGGCGGATTTCGCGCACCTTGTAATTATCCGCCTGCTGTAAAGTCTAACACAGCGGCTCAAGTTGCTTACTGCCTCGAGGAAATTATGCGAAATACTGGCACGTGCGCCCTCGCGCCAGACGTTTGAAACAGCTATTTTGGCGCCAGCGTGCGTACGATCGTGGCCTAACGGCTATAGTTAGATTCTAACAAATTCTACCTTCTAATATTCTACTAGATTAGATTCTAATATGCTAACACACCCAGTCTTCAACCTTGGCTAATGGCTAGAGCGTTGATAAACTTTGCCGGAATGCAGAAGTTCGATCCCATCATCGGTCGCGCGTTTCTTGTAGCATTATAGTCAGACTTGACCCACTTCGAAGGTATTAACACAAAGCTCGAGTTGTGTTCAGCGAACGTGATGGCGTCGCGGTGGGCACGAAATCGCAAAATAGATACGAGGTAGGAAGCGTCGCTTTGTGTGTGAGGTCGCCCGTGACGCGCGCTCGCGCAGGTGCCGAGGTGTCACAATCATCAAAATCTAAATATGCTTACTTAGGGAGTTGGCTGTACTTGGTCCGGGCCTGTATATCACTATCGTTATGTCAATATAGCTGTAGATTTTTTTTTTCTTATTCACATTTCTCTCATTTTCATCGCCTAGCACACTGAACGCTCACATCTCGAACAATGCGCAGACTCCTCGAAAATTGATCTTATAATTACGTCAAGCTGTGTTGTTCTGACACCAACTATTCCATGAATTCCTAAAAAAAATTCTTGAGGACCTGTCTGGTAACACATTATCAGAAGCCGCTGCGAACATCACTAAATGTATTATACAAGCTTGTTAGTTATTCAACTATGTATTTGCAAATAACTCGCTAAATTACTTTATGTTGCATATGGCGGAACTTTCAGTCATTGAGTGCATGCTCAAGGGCTTGTTCGCTGGGTTGGAATTTTGTAGACAGCACCCACATTTGAAATAAGGCGTCCTCAAATTTCGGTAGAATTTCTTTGGCGTTAAATCTACTTTCCCGGAAAGTCGTTCTCACGTACTCTGAACAAGGAAGATATTGGCGACGAATATCTCAAAGGTAGCGAGCGGCCGTTTCAGGTTTTCCCGCTAAATGCGTATGCCTCGAACACTGGAACAGCTTCAGTTCCACAGTTTCAAAGCGGGGCACAAGTAATTATCACGAGAGCATATTAGTGAATTTAGCTAACCAACTATTGAGTATCGCGCATTTGCTGACGCCTACCGCCGCTAACATTACGCCGTCCGAGAAAGCGTCTCCACTATAATCACTGAAATGCATTCACGCAAGTTGGCTTTCTTTATTAATTGACACAATACAAGGGTGATGTTGGCGCACATGCATGAAGTCGGCTGCCCCTTGTCTCATGAACAGATGGTACGCTCATATATATTATTGGGCAGTCATGTACCCTCCCCTCCCCTACTTCATGCACTTTCTTCTTTATTTTTACTTCACTTCAGATATCCTGCTGTCATATTTAATCCTCCCCACCCCACCGTGTTAGTCAGCCGCGGAAGTTAGTATGGGAGTAGCCAGCCAGCTTTACATTGACTACTATTTCTTTCCTGCTCCTCCTTTGTACACTTACGCAAAAGGCTGCGTAACTGCACGTTTGTTCTCGCTCTCATCTTTCTGTTCTCCTGTTCGTCTTTCCCCAAAGAAGGGTGGCCAATCAGACGCTCTTCTGGTTAACGTCCCCGACTTCTCTATCTTCTTTCTCTCTACTTTGTGCAGACAAACGAGCAGATGAGCAGCTAATGGCGCACGCAACGACATTACGACTTAAGTCAAAGACAACCTTACGAGGACGCTCACAAAGCAACGATGCGGACAAGAACAATATCTTAGTTGGTCGCGACAATTGGCACATCCTAAACGGAACGAAGCGCGCGCCGTCCTGCGCGAGCAAGAGAGCTGATCGAGCGAATATCGTATGCCTGCTTCTCGACTTCGAGAGAAAAGAAGCGCCCGTTGTTCACGTGCGTTCGGCGGGAGCGCGGATTTGGTTTCCGTGGCTGCTCACCGCCTCGCGTGTCGGCAGCAGCCCCGCGACGAACGCGTGCTCCTGGACCGAACACGTATCGCAGTCGCTTCTGTTGGAGCGCTCGAGGCTGTGCTTGCGATGACCAAGTCATCGATCAACTTTCCGGTCAACCGGTCGAAGCTTTACTTGCAATTACCGTAAAAAAAAAAAAAAAAAAAAAAAAAAAAAAAAAAAAAAACGAAATGTTGCTTCCGTAACATTTCGGGAAACGGTCTCAACGGGGCTTATTCTTGTTAATCTTTTTTTTTTTAATTCATGGACTGGAATCAAACACAAAACAAAATCTGTGTTTGCGTATGTGCGAATTGTTCTCGGTGCCAATTTTTTCCCGAGCGGTGGGCCCTACATGGAAATCACGAAAAGTTAGATGCGCTACGAAATTAGCTCCTGGTGGCGGCATGTGCTGGTGGCGGCAGGCTGAGCTGGTACGACCCGTGATGGTGGCAAAGTATCTGCCGTGGTCGCTTTCAGTGCGTGGCTGTGTGTGCCCTGCTGCTGAACACAGGGTCTCGGATTGAATTACTGTCCCCCGGCGGCAGCATTCCGATTGGGACAGAAGCCTAAAATGCACTCGTACGCAGGTTTAAGTGCACGTTATAGAGAACATCAGGTGGTCGGAACACAGAGCCCTCTACTATGGCACCTATCATGCGTTCTGGTGTTGGTTTGGGATAATAAATACAAGTAATCATTGACTTGAACATTAAAAAAGCATGGGTTACTTTATAATTCATTTAAGGCAAGGTAACTTGTCGATGTGATTGTAAAGCCTGCCTCTGTCGCGCGGTAACTATATGACGTTCTATACTTCTGAGCAACAGGCCACGCGGGCACTTTTGTCAAAGAGCACTATGTCCATGCGCTCGTTTTTTTTTTTTTCATGTCAGATATAGCGCTGTTCTCTTTTCCTTGTTTTTTTTTTTTTTTTTGTAGCCGTGAAACAATTAGCCCGTCAGTCAATCTCGGCTGCTTTCTCAGCTGGCGCGGACGGAGGTGTTTCGTGGATATGTGTCAAAAGCCTGTGACAGCGTTGCACTTGACCTTATACCACGTTGGATACGTTGTGCATACTAGCTCGTCCTACCCGTTAGGCCGAGCTGCAATGCGTATATATACGACCACGCTCCGCGTAGGCGCGCTTTTATTGGTTGTTATATGCTGCGTTCTTTCTTTTTTCTTTTTTCTGCCTCGTCGGTTCGTGCTGCTGGATTCTCGCGTCGCTCGCATACCGACCGCTCGTTCACGAAGCGCTATTGTTTTGCAGAGACTCGCGAGGAAGCCGAAAAATGCGCGGGTCGATAGTGAAAAACCATGCGCCGACGCCGACAGCAGCAGCAGCAGCGAAGGCTACTTCCCCAAAGCTATGCGCTGTTTACTTTCAATAATTTTTTTTCCCGCACGTTTAGTTACATTTTCGATTTGTTCGCTGTTTATAGTGTTTTTCTGGAGATGCACTTCCTACGCAGTGGCACTCCCGTTTTCTCGGCACGTTCCAAAACGCTTCATTTGGGGTTTCGTGCACTTAAATAACGCGTGAAAAGATATGCCAGATAGATATGGATAGCCAAAAGGCTATCGCCGCTGAGCGTTTTTGCCCCCCGTTCACTTTCTCGGACACTGTAGTCGTCTCGCCATTCGCCGGCAAACGGAAAGCCGGCAGCACTAGGCTGTCTCACGTGTGGCTTCCCTCAAAAGGTCAGAGCGAGCCCATAGCTGCTTAGCTTCGACGACGTTCGACGCGTTAGTCACCATCGCGAACAACATTCTGTGGCAGTAAAAGGGAAGCTACAGGGACTTTGCGTCTACACGTGTGTTACTGCGCCAAGTAGTCCGGCAGAGTTTGACAGCGTTGTGGGTTTCTTGGAACGGATACCGAAGCCGTGTAACATATACGCGCGATGCTCTCGCGTTTGCCCTAACGCAGAAGAGAAAAAGCAGAAATTTAGTCGAAGTTAAAACTCAGTGGCGTACTTTTGTCTTATTTTGCTTCTGTGAATATGATGTTTGTTTCCTTTTCCCAAGCTTCAATGTAACGTAAATGAGAATGTGGGACTTTTTTTTCGGGAGAGCTCTGTTCACGCTTCGCCTCCGCAGATTTTCATTCATGGAGACTGAAATTTGTCCGTAAGTGTATCGGGTACATTCAATATGGCGGCATCGCGTTGCTTCAACTGCCTTGACGTTTTCGTCACTACGTGATTTGTTGTAAGAACGTCAACTCAGCATTGTTGCGTCATAAACTTGAGTCTACCATTTTTGTGAGCCATGGCTAGATGAGGGCTGAGCTTTGTTGGGCTTTAATTAGCGTGTTATGCGGGTCGCACGTTTTACAGAGGTTTTACAGTAAACACTTTTGGATGACCGCACGATATTTTCCGTCGATATACGTAGGTCATCGTTTCGTATATCTTATGGTATACTACATGGAACCGTTTAGAGTGCAGTTTACCTGAGGTGATAGTGGTATTTATTGGCTGTATTCGGTCATGGAAATGGTATATGTGTTTGTTGCATATGGATCCATGCATTTTCATTCCAGTGCAAATATATTGGCCCGTAAGATGCACATGCAATGGAACCTACTCATGGCGTGTGGAACAAAGGAAATAGAATCTTATATCTGTTGCACTATTTCAGACAGACGTGCTTATTAAGTGCATGCATGTTATAGTATGCTAATGTTCATCCACTAGTATCACAATACAGTGGTCCCTTCTGAGACCGAAAATCAAGCTATTTACAGGCATGGTGCTCGAACCTTGACAATAGCTGAAAAAAATTAGTGGACTGCAATGCACTATCTGCACTCAGGGTTTGCTTAGGCTGAACTGCTGCACTTGTATAAGCTGTATCATAAATTCCTAAAAATAAAAATAATAATAATGAAAAGTCGCTTTTCCTGCTACACATGCCTAGCGGCAGATGTCGTATTTTGTATGAAAGCCTCCAATTACGTTTCATTACCAACTTTGGTACATAATTATTGGTTAGTGCTGATGCTTTTTTATCCCTATAAATGCTAATGCTTGCATGAGCTTAAGGAAAGAATTGTTCTCCTGAAGTTTACAAGCATCAGCTTATGGGGAACCAGCGCTGGACAGGCGGCGCGTCGAAAAGAGTGCGTTGCACGCCGCCCTGGCGACGAAATGCGGCATATCCCAGCCGCTCGACCAGACGATACGTCCGCGGCGCGGCCCTTTCATAGTTCGCATGTTACCGTCTTCGCGCCGCTTCAAGTGGATAGTTTTCGTAAAGAAGCTAGCGCCATCAAGTCAAGAAATGACGAAAGAAGCTTTTTTAAGCTTTGTATATTTTCCACTGTGTGTCGCGGCGAGCACGTGCGTTTATTTAACGGTTGCGTCGTGTGCCGTTCCCATGCTTATGTGGCAGCCTGCCTCGCCAATCTAGCAGCTACGGCGCCGGTCTTGCTGCGCTATGGTTTCGGAAGTATTAGTTGGCCTGAAGACATTCCATACTTCTCTGGCTAGACATAAGAAATTCTGATGTTACTTCGCCACAGCAGTCAATGGAGAAGAAAGCTTTATCGCATCAGCTGACTCGGGCAAGCAAAGGTTTGAGTGCTCTGCTGCTTGATCCGTAAAAATCCTGGCTACATTTAGCACTAACTATACAATATTTACCGGATGCATCTCACCGCCGAGTCCTCATCCGCAAGGTAACGAACAAGCAGATCACCTCGCCAAAGAGGCTCACTTTCTTGTCACGCCAGTTTCCAACTTCGTCTCGCTGTTTGACACTGCACGCCAACTGGTAGCAAATGCAGTTAGAATCAAACACGCGGACAGTCGCGTCGCCGCCGGCGATCCACCCCGGCCGCTTCCGAAACTCGGACTTCCTCGCGCCGATAGGGCCCTTTTGCTCCGTCTTCGCGTTGGTTGTTTTAACACAGCTGAGCGGATCTCCCGCCATTCAGGCGTCATTAGTCCTGTCTGCCAGAACTGCACTGATGGCGTGAACGAAACTCTGAGCCACATCCTTCTCGAATGCGCGGCACACAGCTCCGCTCGTGAAGACCTAATCGCTTCCTATAGACGCCTTGGTCTCCCCACTGCCCGTCCAGAGGACTTCCTGTTTCCCAGGGGTTTTACTGGCTTACTCAAAAGAGCCTTCCCGGCTCTCGTAGAGTTCTTCGAGGCCTCAAACCTATACACGCGGCCATAGGCCCCGTTTTTCGCTTCTTCTTTTATTTTGTCCCCTTCGCGGACTTACCCTCGACTTCTTCCATCTTTATTTCTTGACACTCTTTTATTCCCATTACCCTTCCCCGTGCAGTACTGTTGAGGTGACCTCCTAAGCGAGAGACAGTTACGGTACTGCACTTATCTCTTCTTTTCTCATTCAAAATCACTTACTACTACTCCTCATCCGCATGCGCATTTTTATAAACACATAGGCGGCATAGTCGCGCGTGCGCCGGCAGTATGCGCACAAACTCGTATTACAAGGGAAATTCCCTGCCACATAATTCTTGGAAATGAATGGAAATTATTTACCTTTCGTATCGTTCGCTTGGTGTGGTGGCATTGGAAGGAGCTTGGCGGTGGTATTGCGAAGAAAAAATGGTTGGTACATATGCCGGATGGTGCATGCTATTGCTCATTTTGTTTGGTACTGGCTGCCACGGCTGACCGCCTTCGCTATCGAATAAACCAAGCACACACGCGAAATTCTATTTAGAAACCAGCCCGACGCCGCTTGACAGGGCGACAAGACGGGAACTTACTCCGCTCGCCTGTCTGCTTGGATCCAACGCCGCCTCCCTTCTTGTTCGTAGGGTTTAGATGGAAAGGCGCAGAAGGATACATCCTTCCTCATTCCGACGTAGTTGTGACACTTGTATACGCAACAGTACCGTCGGCGTCCTTTTGCTTTCCTTCGACTTTCAGCGCACGCAACGCGCTACAAGTAGCAATATTCGTCCGCGGGAGCGGCTGCATTGTGCACGTTCTGACCGCCAGGGGGACGCTGCAGGCGTCGTGAAACCTCCAGCGCTGGTTCCCCATAAGGAGTGGGTGAACAATACATAGAGCACAAATACATTTCTTTGTAAACATTCGGATAACTATTTCAGTACTGGCGCCATGTATCGGCAAAAAGTATTTTGTCTCCTTCTATTACTTCTTTAAATTATCAATTTGGTATATGTGCAATATTAGAGTGGCATGAAATCAGGGCCTGATTGGGTTGGGAACTCATCTGGTTGGGAATTAACATGGCACAAGACAGACACTGACCGCAGCGAAAGTGAAACTTTCCCTGTTGTAGTTGCCTTTCGTCTGCTTTTGTCATCATCATCATCATCATCAGCCTGGTTACGCCCACTGCAGGCAAGGGCCTCTCCCATACTTCTCCAACTACCCCGGTCATGTACTAATAGTGGCCATGTCGTCCCTGCAAACTTAATCTCATCCGCCCACCTAACTTTCTGCCGCTCCCTGCTACGCTTCCCTTCCCTTGGAATCCAGTCTGTAACCCTTAATGACCATCGGTTATCTTCCTTCCTCATTTAATGTCCTGTCCATGCCCATTTATTTTTCTTGATTTCAACTAAGATGTCATTAACTGGCGTTTGTTCCCTCACCCAATCTGCTCTTTTTCTTATCCCTTAACGTTATATATATACCTCCATCATTCTTCTTTCCATAGCTCGTTGCGTCGTCCTCAATTTAGGTAGAACCCTTTTCGTAAGCCTCCAGGTTTCTGCCCCGTACGTGAGCACTGGTAAGACACAGCTGTTATACACATTTCTCTTGAGGGATAATGGGAACCTGCTGTTCATGATCTGAGAATGCCTGCCAAACGCACCCCAGCCCATTCTTATTCTTCTGATTATTTCAGAGGTATTAATTTACCACTTCCAGTGCCTCGCTACCTATCGTACACTGCTGTTCTCTACCGAGACTGGTAAACGTTACTTTAGTTTACTGCAGATTAACTTTTAGACAATCCCTTCTGCTTTGTCCTTTCAGATCAATGAGCATGCATTGCAATTGGTCCCCTGAGTTACTAAGCAAGGCAATGTAATCAGCGAATCGCAAGTTACTAAGGTATTCTCCATTAACTCTTATCACCAATTCTTCCCAACCAGGTCTCTGAATAACTCCTGTAAACACGCTGTAAATAGCATTGGAGAGATCGTATCTCCCTGCCTGAGTCTTTTCTTTATTGGGATTTTGTTGCTTTCTTTATGGAGGACTACGGTGGCTGTGGACCCGCTATATATATATCTTTCAGTAAGTTTACATACGGCTCGTCTACACCCTGATTCCGTAATGCCTCCATGACTGTTGAGGTTTTGACTGAATCAAACGCTTTCTCGTAATGAATGAAAGCTATATATAATGGTTGGTTATATACCACATATTTCTGTATCACCCGATTGATAGCGTGAATACGGTCTATTCTTGAGTAGCCTTTACGGAATCCTGCCTGGTCCTTTGGTTGACAGCAGTCTAAGGTGTTCCTTATTCTATTTGCGATTACCTCAGTAAATATTTTGTGGGCAACAGACAGTAAGCTGATCGGTCTGCAATTTTTCAATTCCTTGGCGTCCCCTTTCTTATGGATTACGATTATGTTAGCGTTCTTCCAAGATTCCGGTACGCTCTAGGTCATGAGGCATTACGTATACAGGGCGGCCAGTTTTTCCAGAACAATCTGCCCACCATCCTTCAACAAATCTGCTGTTACCTGATCTTCGCCAGCTGCTTTCCCCCTCTGCATAGCCCCCAAGGCTTTCTTTACTTCTTCCGGCATTACTTGTGGGATGTCGAATTCCTCTAGACTATTCCCTCTTCCATTATCGTCATGGGTGCCACTGGTACTGCATAAATCTCTATAGAACTCCTCAGCCACTTGAACTATCTCATACATATTAGTAATGATATTGCCGGCTTTGTCTCTTAACGCATGCATCTGATTCTTGCCTATACCTAGTTTCTTCCTCACTGCCTTAAGGCTTCCTCCGTTCCTGAGAGCATGTTCAATTCTGTCTATATTATTCTTCCTTATGTCAGCTGTCTTACGCTTGTTGATTAACTTGGAAAGTACTGCCAGTTCTATTCTAGCTGTAGGGTTAAAGTCTTTCATATATTGGCGTTCCTTAATATCTTTCGTCTCATGCGATAGCCCACTGGTATCCTATCTAACGAAGTTACCACCGACTTCTATTGCACACTCCTTAATGATGCCCATAAGATTGTCGTTCATTGCTTCAACACTCAGGTTCTCTTCCTGAGTTAAAGCCGAATACTTGTTCTGTAGCTTGATACGTAATTCCTCTATTTTCCCTCTTACCACTAACTGATTGATCGGCTTCTTATGCACCCGTTTCTTCCATTCGCTCCTCAAGTCCAGGCTTTATACGTGCAAGGATAAGAACGTACTGCAAGACCTCCGGAAATATTTTATGCTACTTTTTATAGTAAAATACATCAACGTAAATTACTAAAGCACGCGTCACGCGTGACTGCAGCCCTCATGCCGGCAACACCGGGGAGGCGTCGCTCAAAATCGTCGCTCGCACGGAGTACGACTTGTAGGCGACGAGCGAACGCGACAGCCATCTCCGTCGCGTCGCTTGTAGCTGCCGCGCGCAAGATCGCTTATATGGGGTTTATACGTTTTTCAGCATAAAACATGGATTCCTCATGCGTTATCAGTAAATTCAAGATAACGCGCCCAACTGACCTCTTGCAGCATGCAGCTGAATGCCTGCGGCAAAGTTTCTAACTAGCACTGGTGCTGCACGTAACTTCAGTGGTCGCAGATTCCCCCTGCGCGAGACACCGTCAAGCGCGCGGTTTATTTATAAAAAAAAAGCATGCTGCCAGCAAAATGACGTTTTCTGTTATGTGATTCCTTAGTTCAACAGCGTTCCGTACACAGTAGACTGCCAAACTGAATAAATTCAAACACACAAAACGCACGGTAATCACGCTCCGTATAGGCTCGGAATCACGGGCTGGTGAACTAACCATTTTAAGCGTCCTCTCGCCTGGCGTGTTATTGAACATACCATAGTTCTGGCAGCGTTTGCGATTTTTAAAGCTCTTACGGACAACGGCAAAGTGATAAAATCACATGCAGTTATCGCGACGACTGGCTTTTTCGATTGACATCGAGAGACACGGCGCGTATGCCTAGTCCTTTGTCAATCGCGTCGGCTAAGCGCAGCGACGACTTCCTGGCGATAGCATGACATATACGGACAATGTGCACCTAAGTTAGAATTCACTTACCGTGGAGGATTTGCTGTTATATCCAAGGCATGACGAACGACAGTCGTGTTTTCGTGGCGACGCGAGATGGCTGACATACGATCTCCCTTGGCTGGCCTTTGCTGCTGAAATGCATTGGCTGCTGCTGTGCTGCTCGGCGGACGGTCATCTTTCTCCGGTGCTGTGTTGTTCCGCGATCTTGAGCGCGCGCGCGCGCGGTGGAGCAACTCCGAGTGAAAAAGTAGAGCGCTCGCTACGCGTTCCGTTGAACTGCGGCGGCCTGTTCTCTTAGAGGCAAAACGATGTGTTCTTTGCTCAGCGTGCATGAATGATACATTGCCATGTTCGGGGCCAGCCACCTACAGTTGAAGCAGAAGATTACGCTACGTTTTGTTTTCTATTGCCGCAAGAGTCTCTCTTTTCTAATGTCGCAAGAGTCTTTTCACTCTCTCTCTCTGAAGGGGAGAGTGAAAAGCACATTTCACTCTCTCCTTGGTGACAGAGTGAACAATGCATTTCACTCTCCTCGACATTTTGCGAGAGTAAAACGACGCTTTGAAGAGTGAACCGGCAGCTTCACTCCTGCGATACCCTTCCTAGTTTTTAGAGTGTATGAAAGGTTCTGTCCGCAGAAAGTGCATGACAGGTGAATTCTCAGTCGGAAACGGGTCATCAACAAGCGAATTAAGAAGCTCCATTAAAAACTGGCTAATCACATTCTGCCACCTGCCGAGTTCAGTCACAATTGTCCAGCATTTTAAGGGGGAGGGGGAAGTAATGAAAGTATTTAGATATGTTTATAATAATTGCCCGCCGGGAAGTGACATAGGGTGACAATGTCTGTTCCCTCTCTTCACGTATTCTGCCTCCGAGGTGAGCCATGGTGCGCAAATTTATTGAGAAAAAAAAAACAAAACAAGGAGGCCTAATACGCGATCGAAATTAAAACACTGTACACTAAGTTGCACACAAACAGGCGCTGCTTCCATGAAAAGCCATGCACACCCGTGCTCTGCAGGGTAGAAAACCAAGGGCTCTCTTCTATGTTTCCAATTCCTGCCTGCCAAGTGGACGCCAACGTGTTGGGTACGATGCCGTTTTCACCGAAACCCACTTTTCGAATGGTGTATAGTGTCACACGACACATGACGAACGTCAGCACTGCAGGTAATGAGAAAAAAAAAGGCATGGTGTCAACAAGGTCACTTTTCTCAACTTAAAGCTGTATAAAGGTAGCAATTAGGAAGGAACACTCACAATATATCCAATCAATCTCGAGTGCTAGATGACCCCTCTAGAAACATTGCAAGGTATGTTTTAACCAAATAGATGGTTTAATTGGAGACAAAATTGCGAATAAAAGGTGCACAAAATAATTCCTGAAGTCCTTCGTCTATGGCTTAATTAAATGCCATAGACTGCATTGGTGATCTCGAAGCTCGAGATTTGCCTGTCACTACAGCGCGCTTGAGTCAGACAACAACTTTCAACAACTCTGCAAATAATCCGGCACCTTTATACAGGCGTGTAGGCAAATAAGATTTCTAGTGATATCGTCGATAGTGCAGTACGGATAAAGGTGGTTTTTTCTTCCTTCCTATATTGATTCACATAATGAAACTCTAATGCATCTGAGTAACCATTCATAATTTCTGAGCACGTGCTGGTATGGTATGGTATGGTAAAACTTTAATGAAGTCCTGCAGATCGTGAGTCTTAACGAAGCGGGCCGCTCCCACGTGGGAACCGGAAGGCCGAGCCTCTCGGCCGCATCGTGGGCCGGCTGGACAGCCCAGAGTTGGTCAGCCAGAAGAGGGCTGCGGAGAGCCGCCTCCCATCTGGCCGAGCTGTTAGCGATGATAGAGCGTGACCAGGCACACCGCCAGAGCATGTGGTCTAACGTGGCTATTTCTCCATAATCGTGGCAGGTAGCATTGGTGTAAGTATCCGGATAGATTTTATGTAAAAGCGACGGATTGGGATATGTATTCGTTTGTAGTAGACGGAGCGTTAATGCTTGAGCTCTGTTGAGGCGCGGATGAGGAACAAAGTAGGTTCTACAGCTGAGATAGTAGTGTTTAGTAATCTCGTCGTAGGTGGAGGGCGTGTCCCTGTTCTCTGGAGGGTCGGCTTCCGATTGGTCGAGGGTAGCGCGGTGGGCAAGTTCACACGCAGCCCCGTGAGCCGACTCGTTAAGGTTGGGAGGAGCACCCTTTATCTGGCCCTGAGCTGCGGGAAACCAATAAATGAAGAGCTGCGTGATTGCCTTGCCCCCAATAAGCCTGAGGGCCTGTTTGGAAATGATGCCTTTTTGAAATGCTCTGACTGCAGATCACTATATATGACAACCCGTGAGCTATCCAGCAGGGCTAGTGCAATAGCCATTTGTTCAGCTATTTCGGAGTCCCTCGTCTGAACCGAGGCAGCATTGGTTATTCCTTGCCGACCATCAACAGTGACACTGGCGAACGACCGACGTCCCTTACAAGAAGCGGCATCCACAAAGCTGACCTGCCGCTGATCACTGTGTATTTGCCTAAGGAGGTTGGTCGTCCTTGCCCTCCTTCTACCGCGATTATGATCTGGGTGCACGTTCCTAGGTATTGGCGCGACCGTAATGTTCTCACGAATCGACGGAGCAACGTCAGAGAACGCCGCTACTCTATCGGGGTGATATCCGAGTTCCTGCAAGATGGATCTCCCTGCCTTCGTTGTTGTGAGGCAAGTTAGCTGTGCGCGCTCCTGGGCCTCTGCAATCTCTTCAAGAGTGTTATGAATGCCAAGCTGCATTAAGCGCCCTGTACAAGTGTATACGGGTAACCCGAGAACCCGCTTAGTAACCTTCCTAAGCTGTGCATTCAATTTACCCCGCTCTGCCCGTTTCCATCGATGCATGGCTGCCACGTATCTAAAGTGGCACAGAACGAAGGCATGCGTTAGTCGAATGAGGTTATCCTCTTTGAGTCCATGATGCCGATTTGATACCCTCCTAACTAAACGAACAGCACTTTCAGTTTTAGCAATTAGCTTGCGTATAGTCTTGCCGTTTGTACCCCCTGACTCAACGATCATGCCCAAGACCTTGATTGAATTGGCTCTGGGTATACGGCAACCATTTCTTGTATATAGGTCAATGTCTCTGTCTTCTAACGATGTCCACCCCTTGGGCCTTGGACCGCGTTTCTTGGGACTATACAGCAAAAGTTCCGACTTCAAGGGGGAGCATCTTAGACCGGTGGGTTCGAGATAGGTTTCGATAGTGT
This sequence comes from Dermacentor andersoni, assembly GCF_023375885.2. NCBI lineage: Eukaryota > Metazoa > Arthropoda > Arachnida > Ixodida > Ixodidae > Dermacentor > Dermacentor andersoni. The sequence goes on along the minus strand of NC_092815.1, from coordinate 77,304,534 downwards.
CTATGGCCTCCTGTAAGGCTCCCTCAACATGACCGTCATTGCCTCCTGTGCACCATATAGTTATATCGTCAGCATACATAGTGTGTTTGATGCCTTCGATCCCGAGAAGCTTTCTGCTTAGGTCGACCATGGCTATATTGAATAAACAGGGGGAAATGACTGACCCCTGTGGGGCGCCCCTCTCGCCAAGTTCCAGCAGTTGTGATTCGAGATCGGCTACCAGGAGGGTAGCTTTATTCCTATCCGAGAGGAACGATCTAACATAGTTATAAAACCTCTCACCCAGATTGAGCCGAGATATCGAGGCTAGGATATGCGAATGTAGAACGCTGTCGAAGGCCTTCTCAAGGTCAAGTCCCAAAACGGCCCGAGTGTCGCTAGAGTCGTTGTCTGTGATTTGATGCTTAATCAGTTTCATGGTATCCTGTGTGGATAGGCCTGGTCTGAATCCTATCATACTATGGGGGTACATGTAATTATTCTCCAGGAACCGGGAGAGCCGATTGAGGACCGCGTGCTCCGCTACCTTACCCACACAGTATGTAAACGAGATGGACCTCAACTTGTCAACGCTAGGCGTTTTGCCAGGTTTGGGGATGAGTACTGCGAGAGCAGTCTTCCAAGGTAATGTGACGGTTCCATTCCTCCAAATTTCATTAATGTCCTCTGTGAGGTATGCGATTGACTTTTCATCCAGATTTCGCAACGCCTTGTTCGAGATGCCATCAGGCCCTGGTGCGGATCTACCATTGAGTCCATGTAGAACGCTACGAATCTCTTCAACGCCAAACTCTGCATCCAGATAGGAATTGGCCTGGCCCTGGTAATCGACATGTACAGGAGACCGCCCTGAGCCAACTGGAAGATATTTTTTAGCAAGCGTGCGGATTAATTCGTCCTCAGAGGTCATTCGTGCGGCCTCATGTATGGTTCTACCAATGACTTGCCTCTGATTAGGCTTAGTATTGGTCTCGTTAAGCAGATGCTTAAGCAAGCTCCAAGTTTTACCATTGCGCATTTGGCCGTCTATCGAATTGCAAACCTCATCCCACTGCTGTTTAGAGAGGGTTATACAATGCTCCTCAATGTGTTTGTTAATCTCACGTGCTGGTGGGTGAGATTGTTATACATGATAACAGCGAAGGCGCCAAATAAAAGAACTGACCAAGATAAACGACAGGGGACAACCACGTAGGCTTAACCACGTTGTGCCTACGTGGTTGTCCCGTGTGGTGTTCCTTCGTCCCTCTTTTATTTAGCGCCTTACAAATATAAGCAGTATAGAAATGTTATTTTGTACAGGTGTTTATATATATATATATATATATATATATATATATATATATATATATATAATGTTGAAGTCACGTAGAAGTTCATTTATCAGTGTTACGAGATAATACGTGCACGCCACTGGTTCAGTCAATTAGCATCTGATATCAAAAACAAGGATCTTCGACACCCGACTTGGACAACAAAAGAAGTTCAACAGCTTGCTAAACCTATACTTCAAAATAAGTCTAAAGAAAGATATGTTACATACATGGAGTCAGAAGATTCTAGGTGCATGGGCACATTTTTAAAGAGGATAACAAGATGTTTCAGTAATTATTTAAGTGAACCATGTGACCAAAATTGTAAGTAAAGGATGACAGTAAGTAATGTCTTGCAGGCGATTATATTTTTGGCAGTGTTGTAATTAAGAGATTTTTTTTACTCAACATTGCTCACTGTATTTAAGACTTTTTTCGCTAACGAATTAGATTTAAGAGGGAACTTTGGCTGGGGCTAACGCGGCCGATTCAAATACATGTAAAACGCAGTACTGCTTTTCTGGGATAAACACTTGACCGTCTTTAATAAAATTTGCTGCATTTGAGAGATAAAGTTGTCCTATTTACTGTTTCAAGGGAAATTTCAATTTAGGTCCTGATTTTCGTTAAAAAATCTTTCAGAAATTCAGAAGTCAGAAGAACATAGAAGCACGAAGTTTACAAATTAATAGCTCTCCATCATAAACAGATATTGCGGTTCTCTTAAACGGCATCCATCAGATCATTCAAAGCGGCAAAATTTTATTTGTCAATGTACAGATAACGGGAATCAGCTCGATATCACAATAGTACATGTATCTTAATCTCTCAACCCCCGCACATGTCAGCTGCAAAATCAAATCGGCACTTTTACGACTCCATGGCGATGATTTCTTCGCACGCTGACGCCAGGAACTCATCTACGGCCAATTTTTTATCGTTTCATTTGCCCAACAAGGAGCGCCTTGTTCAAGCACCAGCCACACTGAAGCGCTGCGCTCCGTAGAAGGCCCAGTTGCGAGCATAAGGGCATTAACCTAACACAGCCTTGTGGGCAAAGTGTCCCCGAGTAACAACACCGTGCTTTTCTTCAGCATGCACATCCAGCGAATTGTAGTGTTGGTGCAGATGTCATCAGAAGAAAATGATGATAGTCTACAAATGGAATTATTGAAACGAAATTATTGTTGCAGCTATGTAAGACGTAGAAGGCTGCGGAACATGCAATGAAAGATTCAGGCCTTCTTGTTCTATTTATTGTGTTTCTACAATGTTAATAACATTAGGACGAAAAATTATGTAGAAATATTCGATTTCTTTTTAGTCAATTCTAATCGGAATCTGCTGCATGAAATGCAACTTGCTACTCAACAGCGACCCCCGCTTTAGGCGTAACTGGGCTGGCATTGCCAAAATAGCAGATGCCATGTTTTAACAAATTCCACGATCACATTGCTGCTCACAAAACACGATTCTGTTGTGGGTTTATGAATATAAAACCCGTGCCGCGATTCTTATTTTTACTTTGTATGGCAATGAAGAAATCGTTACATTTTCCCGGATCGCTCAAATTCCCGACTTAACGATCTTGTATTGTTGTACAACTGTTGAAAGAAATTACTGTTTTTGACGTTCCTGAAAACCTCTGCTTATTGTAGAAAGGCTGAAATATGCTGCTGGGACAGTTTTATTTTTTTAAACAACCATGTGGGTGCTGCGATGTATGTACACGCCAAGTCGATTTGGCAGTTAGCCCTCAACATAACCATGCGACAAAATTCTGCAAATGCTGATGTATTTTCTTTCCTTCTTATGGAGCGTTACCCTCACTGCAAATTTGCGCTGATCTCAATTGTCTCAACCTTGACTTTGTAGACAAAACTTTATAACAATCGGAACTTAATTTTTCACAATCTGGATATACATACATATCACGCATCAGTGTCATACATAATATTCCATATATATATATATATATATATATATATATATATATATATATGACTCGAAAGCAGCGCTAATCCCATCTTAGTTGGCCCTGCTGTAGGCATAAATCTTTCGACCAGGTGTTTTTGGAACCTTCATATACTGAACTGATAAATCTGCTAGAACAACGTTGTGATCGCTCAAACCTGGCAACACCCGTACATTGTATATAACATCATGTGCGTTACAGAGCAAAAGGTCGAGTACGTGACCTGTTCCATCAATGCGCGATGGCTCGTGCACATACTGATACAAATTGTTCTGATCTAAAATATCAAAGAAAGTTGATGTGGTCGATGTGATGTGATCGATGTGGCTGTTACATTCATGCCTCGCGGCAAAGGTTATCTTGCTCTGCGATTTTCGTTATCTCAGCTTTAGTAGGCTACCTACAGCTGTCGCAAACTGTCATGTGCGCATCCTCGATGCTCGTCGCAAGCAGGAATTTCGCCAGCATGCCACGATTAATGTTTCGTCAATGCGATGCAACCAACGTGGAACCACTGCGGGAAGCATGCAGAGTGTTTATGAATTTTTCGCCGCATTTGAGAACAGAATGCTGCGGCACGCACGTAGTGGGCGCGATAGACTTTTTCTTCGACGTAACGTGCGAAACGCTGTAACAAGGTCACACGAGAGGTTGCGTGGGTGGGGATACGAAGATGGTGATAACTATTCATACCACTGCAAAAAGTTCGCATCACACAGGAAAAAGGCCTATGTGAGGATGAGCCACATTACAGCAGGGATCACTTCTAAGATATTGCCTGCCGCCTTACCTAATGACACACAAACCAACTAAGAGAAGCTTAGCTAAAGAAGATACAATGATCCGGAAGCTCCACTGGTCCACCACAATGTTTTGTACATCGTGTTTTGATTCTGGATTTCTACGTTGCTATCAAGAATTACGAGGAAGCTTTAGCTCGGGGCCAACAGAAATTCCCCTATGATAGAATACATGCCCAACGCAGAAATTCCCTCTTGGGAGCCGCTGGCCTGATCAAAATAGAAGCCGTTGAATTTTGGAGAGATTGTTAAATTCTAGCAACGGTAGGAAGCCGAGTTCCCCAAATCTTTTACACAAATGCAAAAATTTTCGAGAATTTGAAGATAAAGATTGAAGCACTGAGTTTACGAATCCGTAATGTTAGACAAAAATTAAACATCTGTTTTGTAAACGCATCTGTTAGAGCACACCAAGCAAAGAAATTTGATTTATGTCTGTTTACGTAAATTTGTTACAATGTTAACACGGCTTACGCTGTGGGGTTCTCCTCCCGTGCTCTTGGGACAAAGGAACGACAACACAGTAGTGCAAACAATCACAAGGGCATTTATTGCTTCTTTCATAGATCAATGCCTGCTAGCCGAGTTGCTATCCACAAAACATGCCGATGGGCGCACGACAAATCTAGAAGTCCGACTCACCGCGACCGGATAGCGAGCGAATATGTTGGCCCCATGCTGGATCCCAGCGCCTGGTCATTCGCGTGTACGGTCACGCGAACGGTGGCGCGTTCGAGGGCGGCCACGCGAGACGGTCTCGCAGAAGCATGGGTCGGTGCACTGCTTGCTGTCCCGACCACAAAGAGGAAGCTCCTTCTCTTTCGGCGCCCAAGTAACCCCGCCTATCGGCGGCGTTAGCAGCGCAGCACTCGCGCCCTCTCTCGCACTGCGCTTGTACCACTCCGACCGTCGCGGGCGCCAGGCCACGCGGTGAAGCCGTATTACAGGAGACGCGCTATGCGGGAAGAACATATCAGGGGACCGGCGAGAGTCGCGCATCCCCACAGCGCAAATGTCCTACTCAGGAACTAGTCGTTTATTTGATACGTCAATTCTGTCGGCGTTAATTGTGGTAACAGCTGAATTTTACCGAATCGGATATTGTTTTTATTTCGATATTGCAGGTTGACAATTCCATTGGCTCAAATCCTAGCTTATTCAAGTTTTGAAATACTCAATATTATTAAAATAAAAAGTACGACTAAAATTAAAATCAGCTTCCTGATCGAGATTAATATATATTTTATTAATGCAACAGAACTCATAAGAATCAGTCCCGTAGATGCTAAGAAAATTGAATTCTCCGCAACCATGTAAAGATACAGGAGGTCCTGAGCTACAGCTTCATCGTAAAAGTGCGTCCGTGTCTTCTTGAATATGCGTGAGAGACATCCCGGTAATCCCGGTACGTTTGAAAGAGCAAAGCGTCGCTTGGTCCTAGCTATGCGTACAACATTGATAACATTAGGCTTACTAATTTATTGGTGATTGTTTTCTAGCGCTCAATTTAGTCAACTACACAAGGGAACGGATATAAGAAAACATCTTACCGGTGCTCACCAACATCATCAAAGGCAGCACCCGAGCTTTCCCCCACCTGAAAAAAAAAAGGAGAAAAGGTTGTGTCATGATAGAAAAGCAAAACATTTTCCTCCTTTTCAAGGTCTTCTGGATCGCCCGTACTTATTAGGCGTGAATAATAAAAGGTCTAGTGCCGACTGTCACTCTCCCGAGAACACCGCGTGACCCTGACTGCCTGACAAGACGAAAACAGGGCTTTAAAATATCTGCTCAAAAAATAAAATTATTTTTAACGTTAGGTGTTTTTATCATTGTCAATCAACTAGCAGTAATGTGATGGATAGTTCTGCCTCTGCTGAAAATTTATAGATTTCCGAAGAGACATACAGCCGGTAATATTGCCACGGACTAGCACCATGGATGTGAAAGAGGCCAAGCGGTTCTGCGATTGACAGTGACAGTTCTTGAGCTGAGACGAGCTGACGCTTTTTAGTCAGTTATTGATACTCATTTGTCTACTTTATGTATACTGCCTCTCGTCTGCATGTTTTCGCGTAACTTCTTGGCGGCAGTAGCATCCGTTGTGCTCTTCACGTGACTGCTCAGTGGACCTTACCTTTACAAATGAGACTGGGCTTCGTTCACTTCGGTCTTTTCCTGCCCGACGACGACTTTAATCATATTTACGGTCCAGACCATTTTGTTTCTGCAAAAACGCATGAGCATCACCAACAGGCGGATTTATCATGTTCCCAAATGCAATGTTTAACTAAAAGCGCCACACCTCAAGCCTACTTCAGAACATACAAAATTTACCGCATTAGTTGGGAAACCGAATCAAAAGCTATACAACTGTTCAGTGACCATTATTGCTGCGGCACTCCGCATAGAAATGCTTGACGCCGTCGCATGCGGATGTAATTCGAGCCTTACACCACACAAAAAATTTGAGGACGCTTAAGCTTTGCCTTTGAGAATGGACGCCCGTAGCATTCAAACATGCCCGACCGCTTCTCACGCTTTCCGCCAACTGCAGCTTATGTAGCCGCATTGTTTGCAGGGAAACGCTGGCGGCGAACGGCGTGCATGAAGGCGAGCTTTGTGGTAGAAACACGGCCTCTTGTGTGGCCAATCTTCTGGTATTGTTTCGCATTTTTTATATTTCAATCTGAGAAAATTTAACAGAACAGACATGCGCTGTCGGTGTTCTGTTTCATGATATTTGTTTGTTGGCTATTATCCTGAAAATTGCGAGGGATACCATAGTAAAGGATGCAACACAAGGTATGAGCAAATTCAGTGATAGAAGAAAAACTTTAGTGCCGTATTGAATACATATGGCAATTTTTGAATAAATACGCCAATAGAGATGGTGTATTGCTATTTTAGGGATTACATTCGAATAACTGTAACAAAATGTGAAAGAATAAACAAAAAAACGTTGATCCTTCCAAAAATCAGATGGTCTTGGTCGTAAACAACAAATTCCATTCAAATTGGGTAATGTGGTTTCGTTGGGACACTTCTGGGCGTTTTACACGCATCCAGAGCAAGGAACCAGTGCAGCTCGGAACGGACCACTGATTCCTCAAAGCGCAATCAAATAGAGCGCAACGGCAGCCCGTGAAATCGTGGAGCATCTTGGAATGCTACTAATGACGAGCAACGGACACCTCAGGACCACGTGACGTTGCTTGCTCCAGATGGCCACCGCAAGGCCTTTCTTGGTTGGTGCTACCTGGCTTCCTTGCTTGTGTCGAGAGCCGTTTGAACGAAATGTTTAGTAAAATTAATTACAACCTTCATGCGTCATAAGCGAACTGGGCTAAGAACATAATTGTGGAAGCACAGATCAGTTAGTGCAGCATTTTCAATAATAAGATAGCGCAGTACAAAGGACGGAAAACCAGGCGCAACAACAAAACAGCTTATTCGTGAGTAATCATAAAAGGGGGAACTAGTAACTTTCTAAAAAGTCAAGCACACGTGCATCAACCTTTTTTGCACATATCTTCTTTTTAGGCACATGCTCACTTCACCGCACACGCTAGAATGATTAACGAAATTTGGCAGTTTTACACTAAAGGCGAATCATTGACAGAAATAGCAAAATTTGCCGTTGCGCTGCAGCTTCTAGAAGTTCAGCACGCCAAAGGACCAGCCGCCGGAGCTACTCATGGTCGAAGTCTCGTTCTCGTACAGACCTGTCCAGGTCTCGCTTCTCCTCGTGGACCCAACAGGAAGCGGGAACCTTAGCGGACCTCCTGTACCGGGATCACAAGCGGTGAGCTGGTCAGCACGGCTTTTCCCCTCTCACACAGCCCACCAAGACAACACCCTGTCATCGCGTCTACACACAGCACCCACCCCACACAATTCTTCACCCCTAAACAAGACTGATGTTCAACTGCAAATTCTAGCTGAGCTAAAGGCCATCAGGGAAGAAAACAAACGCCTTCATGAAGAAAACAACAGACTTCGCACGCAGATTGCAGAACTATACGCCACTCGTACTGCCACTCAGCATTCCACACCAATGTGAATAACCGCACCCTCAATGCCATCATCTTCAGAACGTTCTGAACCGATGATTCTCGTGGAATCAGCAAAACCGACAGAAATCGCACAAGTCGAGGAGAAAGTTGATGTACTGCAACGGCAGCGCCTAGCAATGCAACAAAGCATCCAGCAACTGGCAAGTGTTATTGAAGAAACACGGCTCGCAAAAGATCAGCAACGCAAGAAAGTTAGAACACTAGTACAACAGGAAGTAGAGCAGGGACACCCTGCCGATCCCCCCGTCAGCCAGGACGAATAGCAAAACCAACCACAGGAACGAAAACCCACTCATAATCTGGCTATGGAATTGTCGCAGCTATAAACGCAAGCAAGGGTCACTAAGACAGTACATAAGTAACGCCAAAACGACACCAAGCGTAATCGCACTACAAGAAACAGGCACACACCCAACTCAATCTGGCTACAACACACATACCACCACGCCTGAAAGCCGCGTGGCCACACTTACAGCTAAAACGCTCAAAACCACACAACACACAATAGACGGCAGTGATGTCGATCATAACCTAATTGAGATCCTGCCGCTCCAACGAGGCCGAAAAAGCCTTTTCATATTGAATATATACAGCCCACCCAAGCAGAAGCAGGCCAAGTTCGACTACTTGATGACTTAATAGTGTGCTGATTGTAGGCGACTTCAACGCGGCTCACCAGGCATGGGGCTACACGACAGCCACATCAAAAGGCACTGCACTCCAGTACACCATACAGCAGCACCGTCTCACCATCCTCACAGATCCCGCATACCCCACACGTCTAGGAAACAGCGTCTCCCCAGATACATGCCCTGACGTCACCCTCACTAAAGGGATACAGCAAGCTGCCTGGCACAACACGGAGGAAACTCTGGGCAGTGACCACTGCATACTTGCCACCACATTGAACGTTACGCATGCACGCCACCCGATAAAAAAGACAACACTCACAGATTGGACAGCTTTTCGCAAAGAGCGAGCGGATGACTCCTCAACCTGCATTACGGATCTCGAGCAGTGGGTACGAGAGCTCCAACAAGACTTAGCCAGACATTCAAAACAGATCACACTCACCACAGACATACCGGCCGTAGACCCGCACCTTCTTCACCTCTGGGAAGCACGTCGAGGCCTTGTTAGGAGATGGAAGCGCCAAAAACATAATCGTAAATTGAAACTACGTATAGCGAAACTCACGGCAACCGCGGAATGTTATGCTGGGGAGCTCACCCGTCAAAACTGGCGACAACTATGCAACAAGTTGCAGGGTAATGTTAGCACGGCCAAAACATGGTCGCTGCTACGCCATCTTCTTGACCCCACACAAAGCAAGGCAGTTAGCCAGCAAACAATTCAACGTATCCTCCACAACCATCCGGGTTCTGATGACGAAATCCTGGAGGAGTTGCGGGCGCGGTACATAGGCGGTCCGGCGCACAACACCGGAGCGATTTTAGCACTCGATCTCAAAGGCGCTTTCGACAATGTGGCTCACCATACCATCCTTAGAAACCTAAGCCTCACGAATTGTGGTCGTAATACTTACAATTATATACGCGCCTTTCTAAGCAACCGCACGGCCACAATAGGCATTGGCTCACTCAGAACCCCGACGTTACCTACTCGCAACAAAGGAGCCCCACAAGGTGCTGTTCTATCACCCACCCTTTTCAATATTGCTATGATGAAATTACCTGACGAACTCAACGCAATACCAGGAATCAGGCATGCAATACACGCCGATGACATCACTATCTGGACCACCACTGGTTCCGAAGGAGAGAAACAAGACGCCCTTCAACATTCGATCCCTCTCATACATTCTGGCTTCACAGGACAAAAAGGCAGTGCCGAAGCACATAGCTTATACATATATGACGCTGGTTCACGAAGTGCAGTGATCGCTGTGTTGAGCAGCGCCATCGGTCTCATGCTGGAGACAAGCGTAGACATATAGTAATTTCAAGCCTACTAAACTTTAAATGCGGGAGTACGATGCCGGTGTATCACACATATTTGGTAGCGCCTGCTGCTAAGATGCTTTGTGGTTGACTTAGGTTGGCCGCACACGAGCATGCGCTTTTATGTTTTAGTCCCTACGCCAAGCGATCAGATAGTAAGCAGATTTACCATTTGATGCTGGTAATACAGAGAATCTGGTTCACTTCGTTGAATTAAAACCGATATACGCAAAATAGTTCACAAAAAACACACACCGCGGCTGATAATACCCGTCACATGTTTGCGCCCCCAAGAGATATCTCCGCGTACTGTTGCTACCGATGCACCGAAAGGCTTCCCCGACGACCTTATATGAACGGACATTGCGGAAATTTCACAAAGTACAATCTAAAACATCGCGAAATCGTCCCGCAGCAAGCGACAGCAATACTTTCAAGCAGCGCAGTGCCGGATCGCGCAAGCCAGAGAGGAGGAAGGGCTCGCCGAGCGTCTCTTCCTCCTCGCCCGGTGATAAGGTGTATATATATATATATATATATATATATATATATATATATATATATATATATATATATATATATATTGTAAGCACTATTAACGTACTTCGTCGTTTTCATTTGTACATAGCCATCATCATCTTCACTGTTCTTCGACTTCTTCGCGCGTGAGCTGGGGGCGTTGCCTTTGGTGGAATAAACAGCGCTGGACAACTTGATCGGTCTCGGTATTATAAAGTGGTGGAGGTACGTCAAGATCCCGACGTCCTCTCGCGTTCCCGTCCTCCCTGGAGCTCCGTTCCGGTCGCCGCCTGCACCCAACTACCCCTACAACAATGGACACTTCCGACCCCGGCCCTTCCGGCGCCTCAAACCCTACCACACAGACGACCCCACCTGCGGCGCCCTCTTGGACTGTGACGAGCCCTCAGCGCGATCCCCCTGTCTTTGCGGGACTCCGCGGTGATGACGTAGACGATTGGATCGACCACTACGACCGCGTGAGTTCTTGTAACAAGTGGAACGACACCCAGAAATTGAGGCACGTCGCCTTCTACTTGACCGGTGTTGCAAAGACGTGGTATTTCAACCACGAAACCGACATCGCGGATTGGACCACGTTTACCTCGAAGCTGCGGCAAATCTTCGCTTCCTCGTCTGGCCGTGCAGAAGTCGCCAAACAGAAGCTGGGAACGCGCCGCCAACTTCCCCAAGAGTCTTACACCTCATACATAGAGGATGTCTTGGCTCTGTGCCGCCGTGCGAATCCTAGCATGACGGAAGCCGAACGCGTTCGCCACATCTTAAAAGGCATTGGGCCTGTCGCGTTCAACGCCTTAATCGTGCAAAATCCGGCTTCTGTCCAAGACATCACTTCAACGTGTCAACGCCTCGACGAGCTGCAGTCTATTCGTCTTCCACATGACAGCAGCGATCCTCAGGTTGCTCATTCTCCAGATCTACGTGCTCTTATCCGCACCATCATCCGCGAGGAGCTTCAACTACAAGACCTAAAGCGTCCCCCTGCTGCCTGCGCACCAACCCCCACCTTCGACTTGCGCGAGGTCGTAAAGCAGGAGTTGACAGCGATGACTACACCCACGACGCATCTTGCTCCGGTAGCGCGCTCCACCCCTACCTACGCGGATGTTGTTTCGCTACCCACCCCTACCGTGACTTCCGTGCCTACTGGCGTTTCCTATGACCATTTGGCTTCGATGGGAACCAGAGCACTTGCTGCGCCATCGTACCCTCAGTGGCGTCCACCTCGTCCGGTTTGTTTTTACTGTGGCATACGCGGCCATATATCTCGCTTCTGCCGCCGGCGCCAGCAGGATGAAAGGCGAGGCTATGCTGAGCACGAAAGAGACCGCACTCGCCGATCAGACGACTACTATCCCGGACCGCACTCATTCCCTCAACAGCGTTCTCCGTCTCCACCAGCTGCTCCCAATCTGCCTCATAGTTCCCGTTCGGCCAGACGTCGTTCTCCATCCCCTTACCGGCGCTCTACATCACCACTTCGTCCCACTTCCCATTTTGTCGACCAGCACTCGGAAAACTAACTGTTGCAGTTTTTGGAGGGGAAACTGCTTCTTATCGGTCTTCAAAAATTCCTCCTGTTCGCCCGGCCAACATGCTTTCTGTGACTGTCGAAGGTGTTCCCGCATCAGCTGTCATCGATACCGGTGCCGCCGTTTCTGTTCTTCGGAGTGATCTGTGTTCCCGGCTCCGTAAAGTAAAAACGCCTTATCTTGGACCTATTTTGCGTGGCGCTAATAATGCATTCATTCACCCTGACGGACAGTGTACTGCTCGTGTTCTCATCGACGGCATACGCCACCACATCGAGTTTATCATCCTTCCAACGTGTATCCATGAACTTATACTTGGTTGGGACTTCCTACATTCTGCTTCAGCCGTCATTTCATGTAGAGAAGAAGTTGTCCACATCACAGATACAGAGCTTGAACCTGTTGCGGACTCTTCACTTTCATGCGTGAACTTGGTCCTCGCTTCAGACTACGTCCTGCGTCCTGGTCACGAAGACGTTGTAGCCGTAACGTCCAGTCAGATCGCCGACGGAGACGCCCTAGTCGCCCCTTCTTCCCGCTGTACTTCTCGCGGAATTCTCATTGCCACCTGTCTCGTCCGGTTTTCACGCGGCCGCGCCCTTCTGTCTGCTTGCAACACGACCCCAGATCCTGTGATGCTGCCCAAAGGGATGACTGTGGCAACCCTCGCCGACACTCAACCAATCTCTCTAGTCACGCTTTGCCCTTCTTCATCGCCAGCACCAACCTCAGGTTTGGATGATTCTTTCCCTCCTCCAGCCGTTCTTGGTTCTGACCTAACAGCCGCGCAGTCCGAAGCCTTAATGGTGGTCTTGGCAAAACACAAAGCCTGTTTCGATAGCTGTTCCTCTGTGTTGAGCCAAACTCCTGCGGCTACACACCGTATCGAAACCGAAGGTTCCGCTATAATACGACGACGCCCCTATCGTGTATCGCCGTCCGAACGAAAGGTCATTGAACAACAGGTCGCTGACATGCTTGCGCGGAAGATAATACGACCTTCATCTAGCCCATGGGCGTCTCCCGTGGTCCTGGTAAAGAAGAAAGATGGCTCAGTTCGCTTTTGCGTGGATTATCGAGCGCTCAATAAGATCACGCGCAAGGACGTATATCCAATACCTCGAATTGACGACGCTTTGGACACACTACAAGGGGCGGAGTATTTCTCCAGCATTGATCTTCGATCAGGATATTGGCAAATTCCGATGAACGAGACTGACAAAGAAAAGACCGCATTCGCTACACCGGATGGCCTTTATGAATTTAACGTGATGCCTTTTGGCCTTTGCAATGCTCCTGCCACATTTGAGCGCATGATAGACAACGTACTTCGTGGTCTAAAATGGAAGACATGCCTCTGTTATCTGGACGATATTGTCATCTTTTCGTCTGACTTCAGCCAACATCTTCAACGATTAGACGAAGTTCTCAAGTGCCTTGCGAATGCTGGTCTCCAGATCAATACAAAAAAATGCAAATTTGCAACCAAAACAATAAAAGTATTGGGTCACGTCGTCTCAAAAGATGGCATCCAGCCTGACCCCGACAAGATTAGTGCCGTTCTTCAGTTTCCTCGCCCCCAGCAACAGAAAGATCTACGTAGTTTCCTCGGCTTGGCGTCATATTTTCGTAGGTTTATACGCAACTTCGCAGCAATAGCAGCTCCTCTACACAAGCTACTGGTTACCGGTGCCTCTTTCACGTGGACTAGCGACTGCGAGTCGGCTTTTCAAGCTCTTAAGCGGCATCTTACTTCCGGACCAGTGCTTCGCCACTTCGATAATCGTGCCCCCACCATACTCCATACTGACGCAAGCGCACAAGGTATTGGCGCAGTACTTCTGCAACGTAATACAGCATCTAAAGAGCAAGTCATAGCATATGCCAGCCGAACACTTTCTCCAGCTGAGCGGAACTACACCATTACAGAGCAAGAGTGCCTGGCTATCGTTTGGTCGATTCAGAAATTTCGCCCATACCTTTACGGCCGCCACTTCACCATCGTCACCGACCATCATGCTCTGTGTTGGCTGTCATCAATGAAAAACATGTCAGGACGCTTAGGACGCTGGATACTCCACTTGCAGGAATATGACTTCACTATAACGTACAAGTCTGGAAAACACCATCATGATGCAGACGCATTGTCTCGCTGCCCACTCTCACTCTCTCCAGGTAACGCGCCGTCGTCTTCCCAACCACGTCGTTCCGATGCTACGCCTGCCTCTCACCAACTCTCGATAACATCCCTGGACCAAGTTACGCTTTCATCACGCTCTGATTTCGTCTCGCTTCAGCGGGCCGACTCCTACTGTCGAGCTCTCATGGATCGCCTTAGTGGGTTCGCCGAACCGCCCAACAGCCGCTTGCGACGCCAACTTCGACAATTCCGCCTTCAAGGTGGCGTGCTACACCGCTACATTTACCACCCAACAGGTCACCGGTGGGTCCCAGTTCTACCTCGCTGCCTTCGTTTGCGGGTATTAGAGGCACTTCACGACGATGTATCGGCTGGCCACTTAGGCTTCCACAAGACATACGACCGCATAAAGACCCGCTGCTTCTGGCCTGGCCTATCCTCAACGGTGGCCAAATACATTGCCTCTTGTGCGTCATGTCAGCACCGCAAACGCTCGACATCCCCTCCTGCCGGTTTACTACAACCTCTCCCTTGCCCGGACGCACCTTTTGAATTTGTTGGCATTGATTTATATGGTCCCTTGCCGTTGACACCCTCCGGTCACCGTTGGATTGTCACTTCGGTCGACCATTTAACAAGATATGCCGAGACTGCCCCTCTGCGATCCGGCACCGCTTCTGAGGTCGCCGACTTTTTCTTGCGCGCCATCGTCTTGCGCCATGGGGCTCCTCGCGTTCTTCTCAGTGACCGTGGCAAGGCGTTCATTTCACAAGTCCTCGAGGAAGTTCTTCGAGCCACTAATACCGTCCACAAATCTACGTCCACTTATCATCCGCAAACCAATGGCCTTACTGAGCGCTTCCACCGTACGCTGTCTGACATGATTTCCATGTACATCCGTCCTGACCACACTGACTGGGATAAAATTCTTCCTTTTGTGACATTCGCATATAACACTGCTATTCAACGAACTACCGGCTACAGCCCTTTCTTCCTTGTGTATGGACGATCTCCTTCCACCATATTCGACAGAGAACTATTTTTCGCACCTTCTTCGCCTAACGCGTCGCTTCCGGAAGATTTCGCTGCCCGAGTTGCACATTGCCGTCAAATCGCCCGGCAAAGCACAGAAGCTACCCAAGCTGAGCGCAAGCGTTACTGCGACAACAAACGCCGTGACCTACGTTTTCACCCTGGAGACCAAGTACTGCTTTGGACTCCAGTCCGCACCCCAGGCCTCTGTGAGAAGTTCCTTCCACGCTACATTGGCCCATACACCGTTGTGCAGCAAACATCTGCAGTGAACTATCTCGTTCGCCCAGTACACTCCGTCACTGACCGGCGCCGCCGGAATGCTGAAATTGTTCACGTCTCGCGGATGAAGCCCTTCACTCCCCGTTTAGATAATCTCTAATCTGCGGCCAGGCTGGCCGCTTCCATGACGGGGGGAAGTTAGTGTAAGCACTATTAACGTACTTCGTCGTTTTCATTTGTACATAGCCATCATCATCTTCACTGTTCTTCGACTTCTTCGCGCGTGAGCTGGGGGCGTTGCCTTTGGTGGAATAAACAGCGCTGGACAACTTGATCGGTCTCGGTATTATAATATATATATATATATATATATATATATATATACGTTCGCGCATGTCTCGCGCAAGCCGTCGTGCATGTCGCCGACATCGTGAACAGTGACACCGAGTGCGTGGCTGGGACTGTGCGGAGGTCGGGAGCAGGGAGGCACGGAACGAAATACTGTTCTGTGCCTACGAGAACGCCGGTGCCCGACATCAAGCTCCTTAACCAGTGGGGGCAAACTCCCCTGTAAGTAGCTAACTCCCCTGTTTCGGTGGCAGAGGTAAGTGGCGCCATCTATGAAGAGGGCGAAGCGGAAAATCGGTTTCCCTTGCATAGCCTCGTAGATCATCGAGCGCACGCGCGCCCATCCAGATGGCTGGTTTCTTACCCCCTCAACTCCTCTCCCCTCGCTCTCCCTCGTAACTCCCTCACCTTCGACTGTGTCCGCGCGCGCGCCGTGCGGCCCCGCCGGCCGGGCGCCAGCTTATCCCTCTGCATTACGCTTCATGTTTCGTTATCTGCTGTTATCGGGAAGCGTGCGCTGCTGTGCGTTGACCGGCGTGGGTAGTTGCGTCAGTTTCGTGGTCCTCGATAGCTGTGTGCTTGTTCTCCGCGATGTTTCACCCGTTTCACGACTCGTACCGCTCGTGCATCGTGCAGTGGTGCCCAAATACCTAAAAAACAAGCCCTGCAAGGTTGTTCCCGGTGCATAAAGACAACAGGTGAGCGCGCAGACCCAAGTACATCAGAAGGCGCACGTACACAAACACAGCCCTGACCATGTGTGTGCTCCATGAGCCGCCGTACGTCGTTGCGCCTTCACTGTGCTACATTTCCCTCTTGCCGTAGAGAAAGTTGACAAATAGATGTTCCTCTTCATTGTCGCCTGGTGTATGACTTGTGTTTTTCTGTGCCAAGTCTCATTCTGCAACTTCAGTAACTTGCCCAGCTTTATGGGCACGTTGCAAGTGCTAGGCGGCGCCCTGTCTTTCCGACCCCTAGCGCCATCTGAGGAATAGTTGCGCGAATGTGGTAGGATTACTCACGGCGTCAGCAGCCCGCACTGCGTGTTTGGCGTCCTGTCAAACGGTAGCGATGGCGCGAAACAGCGTGCCGATATTAATTTTAACCGGGTTTCTCGGAATTACAAGATCTTCATAGCTTTTTTCGTGAAAAGAATTTAGAAAAAGGAAGTCGTCTATTTGAAGTGGGGCACGTCTACGACGTGAGGGAAGTGTTGAACTCGCACTGATCGGAAGTAACAGCTAGGTTTATTCCGCAAACGAAAAATAATGCACCAGCGAGATGCGTGAAGCTCAGCGTAATTTACTTCGTTATCTGCCGTGTGGACGCATGAAATTGTAGGCGAAATTGATTCTTGAAAATCGGCGACAGCAGACAAATCCTAGCGGGGAGCTGCGATTGCCGTGCTGGCATCGCAGGGAAGTGCAAGGACGCCGCGGTAGTTTCCCTGTACATACATGACGGCAAATACGAATCGAAAACATCTCATCCAAGAACGTGGGGCGTACGAACGACTCGTAAGACCTACCAGAGGTATTCTAACGTTGCTCTCCCCAAACACAAAAAAGGGGATGAACTTACCAGTTGTGTTAGACTACGCTGGGAAAATATTTTCGCCCAAGTTACTGGAAGTGCGATACTTTTATGTTGCGATTTTTCAGTGCGTGCAAAGGAAGTTCCAATAAACCACGTTGTCAAAAATTTTGGTGATCTCATCTGCACTATCGTTGATATGCTGGGCGCAGAAGAGTGTATGCCAGCTCAGCTGGCTGCAACCCCTCCTCAAATCTCTCAGCAAGCCCTAGCGCTGTTTGAATGGGAGAGGATTGGGAAAGAGTTCCACGGCTTTACTGCGGTACAGTGTAGGAACAAACTACTTTGTTTGATGCATATCCTGGTACGCACTGCAGGCAGTGGCGTAGCAAGGGGGTAGGGGGGGGTGCGTGGGCTCCGGGTGCAAGGGGCCAGTGGGGGGGGGGGGGGTAGGGGTGAGGTCATATAGGTCTGGGGACACACGGAAATTGTTGATATCCTCGCCTTCCTCCAATAAACCCGGGGGAGCGGGGGGGGGGGCAGAAGACCTATGGGACCCGGGTGCCAGACGACCTAGCTACGCCACTGACTGTAGGTGTCCCGTGTGTGTGTGTGTGTGTGTGTGTGTGTGTGTGTGTGTGTGTGTGTGTGTGTGTGTGTGCGTGTGTGTGTGTGTGTGTGTGTGTGTGTGTGTGTGTGTGTGTGTGTGTGTGTGTGTGTGTGTAGCTGCCATCATTGCTGTAAAAGCAAAGCATTCAGCGTTATAACGCACTTGGCATAACGCCGGAATATAAAACAGCTTATGCCGTCGGACGAGCGCTATCCAGTGTTGACGCCGTTCTGCTTCATACGGTCGGCTTGGAAACCTGTAAAACTTTGTTCCTCGTGAGTTGGTGTACGTGCTGTTGCAGCCCACTACTCAACAGCTCGGGTTGCACTTGGGCATCTGCTAGCCGCCTGGTTAGCTCAGATGGTAGAGTGGCTGCCCCGGAAAGGCGGTGGTCCCGGGTTCGAGTCCCGGACCAGGACGAATTTTTCTTCAACTATGAGGCTTTTCTTTCGAGGAACCCGTATGGGTTTCCTTCGTAGCAATTGCTACGAACGGGTGGATGTCTGATTTTCCCTTTATTCATTACGAAAAGTATGTTTGCTTTGGGCACCGGGACATCATTGGTTGCACTTGAATGAAATGGCTGATTCACTCGCACGAGCATCTCTGAACGGCCCTATCATATCTGTTTTGCCGACATCAGCTTTATATGTCACCGCGGCTAGGCACAGAAATTTCGCTATATCTGAAAACTCTGCAATATCCATGCTAACGCCGTCTTCTGATTTCCACCATCTTGGCTTCCCATGGAATATTAATTGGTGTCCTTCAAGGCAATTGGAAGTTTCTTTTACAAAATTGAGATGTCATATACCTCCTCTAAAGTTTTACTTACACAGGCCTGGTCTCGCAATTTCCCCTCTGTGTTCTTTTTGCAGTGCACCTGAAACTATCGAACATTACTTTCTCTTGTGCCGCCGCTTTCTAAGACAAAGAAAACTATTAAAATACTCATTTACCAAACTTGGCCTATCGCTAACCTCGTCAAGCATTCTTTCTTTTGGGGCGACTTCACTGGGATCCAGCCACAGGGATGCTTTTCTGGCAGCTTACAATTTTATTAGAGAGACAAAATTAGTACCTTGCTGAATTTCTAAAGTTATTCATAATTTCTATTATTTCATTTCTTTACGTTAACTTATTTTATCGAAATTCTTAACAATTTTTAATTACACTTCTAAATCACAGTTTTATCGTCCCACGCTCCACTATACAAATCTAGTTTCTCTCTACTTCTAACCTTACGGAAAACCGCCTGCTTCTTGGCCATACCCCATAGTGGGTACGCGCCACTTGAAGACACAATCTCGTGGAACGAGATATTCTACTAGCGCTGGGAAGCCATGGTGCCACCACAAAATTGACCGTCTGGTAAGTCCAATGCCGCTTATTTCGCACCGTCTTCTTTGTAGTAAAGTCCCTAGATTTTGAGCTCTTGTTCAAGTAGCGACATCTCCTCTCACACGCAGCCGGCGTCGGCCGCCGCGTTCTTAACTTCCTGAAGCGGCGCGCCCGCGTAGATAGCACCCGACCGTCAACGGCCGCTCATGCACCGCATGAGTCAAATATAAGTTTCAGTCATCGTGCCAGACAGTGAAATACGAACCCAAATGCGGCTTAATACTGCGCTGGTGAGGTCGAGCGCGAAATTTTCCGACACAATTCTTACCCGTACTTAGTAGGCCTCTTCGAGTTTCGGAGTTCTGGCAGCGCGCTGGCAGCCAGACGACAGCCAGGTAGTTGCGGTCTTGACAGGAAGTGACGTGTCTAGGATCCCAAGACAACCGGAAGCTGCTTGAAGTTTGCAAAATCGAGCGCCGTGCCCGTTCCCGGTGCCCGTTCCTCTTGGGTCCACGAGGAGAGGCGAGACCTGGACAAGTCCTTACGAGAACGACACTTCGACCGTGAGTAGCTCCGGCGGCTGGTCCTTTGGCGTGCTGAAGTTCTAGAAGCTGCAGCGCAACGGCAAATTTTGCTATTTCTGTCAATGATTCGCCTTTAGTGTAAAACTGCCAAATTTCGTTAATCATTCTAGCGTGTGCGGTGAAGTGAGCATGTGCCTAAAAAGAAAATATGTGCAAAAAAGGTTGATGCACGTGTGCTTGACTTTTTAGAAAGTTACTAGTTCCCCCTTTTATGATTACTCACGAATAAGCTGTTTTGTTGTTGCGCCTGGTTTTCCGTCCTTTGTACTGCGCTATCTTATTATTGAAAATGCTGCACTAACTGATCTGTGCTTCCACAATTATGTTCTTAGCACAGTTCGCTTATGACGCATGAAGGTTGTAATTAATTTTACTAAACATTTCGTTCAAACGGCTCTCGACACAAGCAAGGAAGCCAGGTAGCACCAAGAAAGGCCTTGCGGTGGCCATCTGGAGCAAGCAACGTCACGTGGTCCTGAGCTGTCCGTTGCTCGTCATTAGTAGCATTCCAAGATGCTCCATGATTTCACGGGCTGCCGTTGCGCTCTATTTGATTGCGCTTTGAGGAATCAGTGGTCCGTTCCGAGCTGCACTGGTTCCTTGCTCTGGATGCGTGTAAAATGCCCAGAAGTGTCCCAACGAAACCACATTACCCAATTTGAATGGAATTTGTTGTTTACGACCAAGACCATCTGATTTTTGGAAGGATCAGCGTTTTTTTGTTTATTCTTTCACATTTTGTTACAGTTATTCGAATGTAATCCCTAAAATAGCAATGCACCATCTTTATTGGCGTATTTATTCAAAAATTGCCATATGTATTCAATACGGTACTAAAGTTTTTCTTCTATCACTGAATTTGCTCATACCTTGTGTTGCATCCTTTACTATGGTATCCCTCGCAATTTTCAGGATAATAGCCAACAAACAAATATCATGAAACAGAACACCGACAGCGCATGTCTGTTCTGTTAAATTTTCTCAGATTGAAATATAAAAAATGCGAAACAATACCAGAAGATTGGCCACGCAAGAGGCCGTGTTTCTACCAAAAAGCTCGCCTTCATGCACGCCGTTCGCCGCCAGCGTTTCCCTGCGAACAATGCGGCTACATAAGCTGCAGTTGGCGGGAAGCGTGAGAAGCGGTCGGGCATGTTTGAATGCTACGGGCGTCCACTCTCAAAGGCAAAGCTTAAGCGTCCTCAAATTTTTTGTGTGGTGTAAGGCTCGAATTACATCCGCATGCGACGGCGTCAAGCATTTCTATGCGGAGTGCCGCAGCAATAATGGTCACTGAACAGTTGTATAGCTTTTGATTCGGTTTCCCAACTAATGCGGTAAATTTTGTATGTTCTGAAGTAGGCTTGAGGTGTGGCGCTTTTAGTTAAACATTGCATTTGGGAACATGATAAATCCGCCTGTTGGTGATGCTCATGCATTTTTGCAGGAACAAAATGGTCTGGACGGTAAATTTGATTAAAGTTGTGGTCGGGCAGGAAAAGACCGAGGTCAACGAAGCCCAGACTCATTTGAAAAGGTAAGGTCCACTGAGCAGTCACGTGAAGAGCACAACGGATGCTACTGCCGCCAAGAAGTTACGCGAAAACATGCAGACGAGAGGAAGTATACATAAAGTAGACAAATGAGTATCAATAACTGACTAAAAAGCGTCAGCTCGTCTCAGCTCAAGAACTGTCACTGTCAATCGCAGAACCGCTTGGCCTCTTTCACATCCATGGTACTAGTCCGTGGCAATATTACCGGCTGTATGTCTCTTCAGAAATCTATAAAGTTTCAGCAGAGGCAGAACTATCCATCACATTACTGCTAGTTGATTGACAATGATAAAAACACCTAACGTTAAAAAGAATTTTATTTTTTGAGCAGATATTTTAAAGCCCTGTTTTCGTCTTGTCAGGCAGTCAGGGTCACGCGGTGTTCTCGGGAGAGTGACAGTCGGCACTAGACCTTTTATTATTCACGCCTAATAAGTACGGGCGATCCAGAAGACCTTGAAAAGGAGGAAAATGTTTTGCTTTTCTCTCATGACACAACCTTCTCTTTTTTTTTTTTCAGGTGGGGGAAAGCTCAGGCTTTGCCTTTGATGATGTTAGTGAGCACCGGTAAGATATGTTTTCTTATATCCGTTCCCTTGTGTAGTTGACTAAATTGAGCGCTAGAAAACAATCACCAATAAATTAGTAAGCCTAATGTTATCAATGTTGTACGCATAGCTAGGACCAAGCGACGCTTTGCTCTTTCAAACGTACCGGGATTACCGGGAGGTCTCTCATGCATATTCAAGAAGACACGGACGCACTTTTAAGATGAAGCTGTAGCTCGGGACCTCCTGTATCTTTACATGGTTGCGGAGAATTCAATTTTCTTAGCATCTACGGGACTGATTCCTATGAGTTCTGTTGCATTAATGAAATATATATTAATCTCGATCAGGAAGCTGATTTTAATTTTAGTCGTACTTTTTATTTTAATAATATTGAGTCTTTCAAAACTTGAATAAGCTAGGATTTGAGCCAATGGAATTGTCAACCTGCAATATCGAAATAAAAAACAATATCCGATTCGGTAAAATTCAGCTGTTACCACAATTAACACCGACAGAATTGACGTATCAAATAAACGACTAGTTCCTGAGTAGGACATTTGCGCTGTGGGGATGCGCGACTTTCGCCGGTCCCCTGATATGTTCTTCCCGCATAGCGCGTCTCCTGTAATCCGGCTTCACCGCGTGGCCTGGCGCCCGCGACGGTCGGAGTGGTACAAGCGCAGTGCGAGAGAGGGCGCGAGTGTTGCGCTGCTAACGCCGCCGATAGGCGGGGTTACTTGGGCGCCGAAAGAGAAGGAGCTTCCTTTTTGTGGTCGGGACAGCAAGCAGTGCACCGACCCATGCTTCTGCGAGACCGTCTCGCGTGGCCGCCCTCGAACGCGCCACCGTTCGCGTGACCGTACACGCGAATGACCAGGCGCTGGGATCCAGCAGGGGGCCAACATATTCGCTCGCTATCCGGTCGCGGTGAGTCGGACTTCTAGATTTGTCGTGCGCCCATCGGCATGTTTTGTGGATAGCAACTCGGCTAGCAGGCATTGATCTATGAAAGAAGCAATAAATGCCCTTGTGATTGTTTGCACTACTGTGTTGTCGTTCCTTTGTCCCAAGAGCACGGGAGGAGAACCCCACAGCGTAAGCCGTGTTAACATTGTAACAAATTTACGTAAACAGACATAAATCAAATTTCTTTGCTTGGTGTGCTCTAACAGATGCGTTTACAAAACAGATGTTTAATTTTCGTCTAACATTACGGATTCGTAAACTCAGTGCTTCAATCTTTATCTTCAAATTCTCGAAAATTTTTGCATTTGTGTAAAAGATTTGGGGAATTCGGCTTTCTACCGTTGCTAGAATTTAACAATCTCTCCAAAATTCAACGGCTTCTATTTTGATCAGGCCAGCGGCTCCCAAGAGGGAATTTCTGCGTTGGGCATGTATTTTATCATAGGGGAATTTCAGTTGGCCCCGAGCTAAAGCTTCCTCGTAATTCTTGATAGCAACGTAGAAATCCAGAATCAAAACACGATGTACAAAACATTGTGGTGGACCAGTGGAGCTTCCGGATCATTGTATCTTCTTTAGCTAAGCTTCTCTTAGTTGGTTTGTGTGTCATTAGGTAAGGCGGCAGGCAATATCTTAGAAGTGATCCCTGCTGTAATGTGGCTCATCCTCACATAGGCCTTTTTCCTGTGTGATGCGAACTTTTTGCAGTGGTATGAATAGTTATCACCATTTTCGTATCCCCACCCACGCAACCTCTCGTGTGACCTTGTTACAGCGTTTCGCACGTTACGTCGAAGAAAAAGTCTATCGCGCCCACTACGTGCGTGCCGCAGCATTCTGTTCTCAAATGCGGCGAAAAATTCATAAACACTCTGCATGCTTCCCGCAGTGGTTCCACGTTGGTTGCATCGCATTGACGAAACATTAATCTTGGCATGCTGGCGAAATTCCTGCTTGCGACGAGCATCGAGGATGCGCACATGACAGTTTGCGACAGCTGTAGGTAGCCTACTAAAGCTGAGATAACGAAAATCGCAGAGCAAGATAACCTTTGCCGCGAGGCATGAATGTAACAGCCACATCGATCACATCACATCGACCACATCAACTTTCTTTGATATTTTAGATCAGAACAATTTGTATCAGTATGTGCACGAGCCATCGCGCATTGATGGAACAGGTCACGTACTCGACCTTTTGCTCTGTAACGCACATGATGTTATATACAATGTACGGGTGTTGCCAGGTTTGAGCGATCACAACGTTGTTCTAGCAGATTTATCAGTTCAGTATGTGAAGGTTCCAAAAACACCTGGTCGAAAGATTTATGCCTACAGCAGGGCCAACTACGATGGGATTAGCGCTGCTTTCGAGTCATTCTTTCCAACTTTTGACGCACTCGCAGATAATGCAGATATCCAACAACTGTTGAATACTTCAAACTGAAAATGTTTGAACTACGTGAAGCGTTTATCCCATCATGAGTTATATCAAGTAGGCGAGCTCGAGATAAACCCTGGTTTAACACAGAGTTACGGGCCCTTGTTCGACGACAGCGACGAAATTATCAAAGATATAAGGCGACTAATTCGCCAGAGCATTTGGCCTTGCTGAAAGCAATAAAAATTGAATTTAAACAAAAATCTGACATCGCTAAGGACGCTAAGGATTTTAAATCTAGGAGAAAGACTTGTCAGGGATACCAAATAATGTTGGAGGTATGTGAAGCGTAATGGCAAGGACAACAGATCGATACCTGCTTTGAAAAATGAGGAAACAATTATTCATGATAATGAGTATAAAGTTGAAATTTTTAGCCGTTATTTTTCATCTGTGTTTTTGCTGTCTAGCTCCCGTACTGTTTCTTTTGAATTACCTGCTGAAATAGACCACATGCCGGAAGTCACCTTTTGTGTCAATGGTACCCGTAAATTATTAAAAGGTGTGAACCATGCTAAGGCATGCGGCCCTGATGACATTCCTGCCGCTATCATAAGGATTTGTGCGGACGCGTTATGCTTTTATTTCACCCGGTTGTTCCAGAAGTCCCTCAATGAAGTAGACATGTCTGATGATTGAAAATTAGCGCGGTCGTGCCCATACATAAGAGTGGGGTGCGAAACTCAGTTCAGAACTACAGGCCCGTTTCCTTAGCTAGTATAACCTGCAAAATTATGAAGCATGTAATATACAGTTGCGTTATGGCCCATTTATCTAAACATCATCTCCTAAGCCCCAGCCAACATGGTTTCAGGCGTGGTTTATCTTGCAATACACAGTTGGTAGAGTTTATTCACGATTTAGCCGCGGCAGTTGATAAGCAACAAGTTGTGGACTGCGTTTTCCTAGATTTTCTTAAGGCATTTGATGTAGTCGAACGCAGACTCCTGCTCCACAGATTAAAAGCTTATAACTTGGATGGCAAAATAATAGCGTGGATTGCCGAATATTTGTCATGGCGGAAACAGGCTGCTGTTCTGAACGGTATATCTTCGCAACATGCAACAGTTACGTTGGGAGTTCCCCAAGGCTCAGTGTTGGGACAACTATTGTTTTTGTTGTACATTAGTGATATTTCAACTGGTATACAGTCTTCATTCAGGATGTTTGCCTATGATTGTGTTGTTTATAGAGTCGTAGATGCCATTTCAGATTCACAAATCCTACAAGTTGACTTAAATAGTATAGCAGACTGGTGTGTGCGTTGGGATATGTCATTAAATATAAATAAGATTGTACACATCACCTTAGCAAGAAAACGAGCTAATCATCCGTATAGCTATAGAATTAACGATTTAACTCTAAACACAAGCAAGGAATTTAAATATCTAGGTGTGTTTTTTACTTCTGATTTACGATGGAGCAAACATGTTGACTATACTAGAAATAAGGCAGCGTCAGCTTTGGGATTCTTACGGCGTAACTTTATTCATTTACCGATCAACTTAAGAACGCAGTTCTATTTCAGTCATGTACATTCAATACTTGAATATGGATGTGTTTGTTGGGACCCCCCACACATATCTGAGCTTATAAATGAGGAAAAATCCAGAACGTTAGATTTGTTCTTGGTAACTATAGCCGGCAGCTTAGCATGACCAAAAGCAAACTTAAACTTAAATGGCAAGAGCTGAAGGATCGTAGAAGGCATATCAGATTAAAATTTTTCCATGATATTTATTATTCTAAAACAGGTATAAACCGTGAATATATCCAGGCGCCACATTACATATCTAAGTGACTGACCACTGTTTGAAGGTCAGGAAATTTTCTTGTAGGGGTGACGTCTTCCGTTATTCCCTTTTTGTTAGAAGTGTTCGAGATTGGAACATTTTGCTATCCAGCATTGTATACATCACAGAAAATGATGCTTTTTTCCACGCATTGAAATAATTTGTTCATGTATTTATTCAAGCCTGCAACCTCCCTGCTGTAATTCCCTACGGGGCGATGCAGGTAACTAATAAATAAAATAAATAAACAAACACCCTTATGATTAGCTCGTCCATATTCTTTGAAAGCTATTCGAGATGGTTCGGCCTTGCAGCTGGCGCTCATACTCAAAGTAAAAACTTTTATAACCAGCATCTCATGATCTGAAATCCATTCTTCAATGCCCATATGTGGTGTTATCGACTGCGATGCTCAAGTAAGGTCAAGTACTGAGCAGGCATCTTCGTTGACACGCATAGGTTCTTTAACGGTCTGCGAAAAAGAAAGATCGAACATTATACCAAACAGGTGAAGACAGTTTTTTGCACCTGTGTTGCCGACACAACTTATCCCAGTCTGTCCCAGCTAGGTTAAAATCAACGGTTAATAAAAACTTTGTGCGATTATTTATAGTGTTGTGCAGGTAATAATGCAGCTTCAAAAGGTATTCCTCAGGAACTCCAGGACATCTTTAAATAGCAGCTATTAACAATGACGTATTATGCAACTGAATAGTGCACCAAGAACTTTCATGGCTGTATATTCCAGGCTCTTCATTAAATATTAAACGGCTTTTTGTCATGATAGCTGCGCTGGCTCTGCAGCCGTCACGATATGTGCACATGAATGAAATTGAGGCATGTTTTAAGGCACAAAGATAACATTAAGAAGATATAGATACAATGCCGGACTGATAAAATGTATACATTACCTGGTAAGCTAAAACAGGCTAGGTGGCTATGTGTCACCGCCCCTGTCGAGAGAGCGTTCTCTCTTTTTTTTTTTTTTTTTGAGGTAAGAAGAGAAGTGCAACGCCGTAAATGCCGCTCGTGCGAGGGCACCTCAACAGCACATGTACGGGGAAGGGGAGTGAAGAGAGAAACCAGAGGGAGGCGGGAAGCCCTAAAAAAATAAACAAGCAAAAGCGGGGCTTAGAGCCGCGCCTAGCTACGACGATGAAAGGTCTCCTGCGAGGCGAGGGTCGTAGCGCAGATTTGCCGCGCAGTGTCGTCGACGGTCGGGGTGATACCCATCGGACCGCGTAGTGTTGTAGCGAGAGCCGCAATAAGCGCATCCCTTGCGACCCGCTGATTCCTCGACAGCTGCGGACCGATGAGTCGGCTGTGGTTCGGCTGTTAGCGTGCTGTGGTCGCGCAGGGCGTCGCTAAAGGAGAGGCCAGACTGGACTGGACTCTCGCGGACAGGCGAGGAGCGGCTGTCTGCAGTTGGCGGAGTTGGGCAGGTGCGGCGCGAGCTTTAGCTAGCTCGAGCGCCCGCTTGCGCTTGACGGGCTGCTGAGTGGACAACAATAACGTAGCTGCCTTTCTCCCGAGCTGCCAGTGAGGGCAGCGTGGCTCCAATGCAGCGTGGTTGCCGCTGCAGTTAACGCAACGCGGTCGCTGCGATGTGCACTTTTTGGTTACATGCGACCGGCCGCAGCGGAGGCAGCAGGCGTCACGCGAACAAGTCGCGCCGGCGTGGCCAAAGGCGCTACAGCGGTCACACTGAAGTTGTCACGGCAGCTTAGCACAGACCGGGTGTCGCTGCTTAAACTGGATCAAGTCCGCGGGCACAACGTTGCCGGTGAAGGTAACGCTCACGACGCCGCCACTACGCGAAAGGAAAGGATCTGTACGGGGGCTTCGATGTGGTGTCTCACAGGGTCGGCATCGAGAGAGAGACGGGTCCACACCGTAAATGATACCTACACGTGTTCTTGCTGAGTGCTTTCGCCCTCACTGGGACGTTGACAATGGCGCACACTTTGAGAAGGCTCGACAGGTCATTACCGGGCGCATCATTCACGGCCACAACATTGCGGTAGAAGTTAACGCGAATGCGAAGGGATACAAATAAATCATAATTGCGGGACAAGAACGGAGGGTAGTCGAAGAAGGTTGGGACTACACCGGGGGGGGGGGGGGAGGAGCGAATATTTACCTATGAGAGGATGGGGGGCCGACTGGAGCTGTTGGAAAGAGGGAAGCCCCTGGGAAGGGCACTATATCCTTATGGATTAGGAATAGTCTACCCCGTATTGTTTTGTATCTGGAATTACTCTGTAACAGAGAACGTGGATATATATATGTATATATATATATATATATATGGAATATTATGTATGACACTGATGCGTGATATGTATGTATATCCAGACTGTGAAAAATTAAGTTCCGATTGTTATAAAGTTTTCTGTCTACAAAGTCAAGGTTGAGACATTTTTCGGTTAGAATTCAAACAAGCGTCTAAAATATTTAGCGGCTCAGAAACAAACAAACAAGCGCACGACAATAATCCTTAATTGGTGGTGGCGGCGGCTCATAACCTCAGTTCAGTATCAGTAAAATCACTATCCCAACATCAGCACAAATTTGCAGTGAGGGTAACGCTCCATAAGAAGGAAAGAAAATACATCAGCATTTGCAGAATTTTGTGGCATGGTTATGTTGAGGGCTAACTGCCAAATCGACTTGGCGTGTACATACATCGCAGCACCCACATGGTTGTTTAAAAAAATAAAGCTGTCCCAGCAGCATATTTCAGCCTTTCTACAATAAGCAGAGGTTTTCAGGAACGTCAAAAACAGTAATTTCTTTCAACAGTTGTACAACAATACAAGATCGTTAAGTCGGGAATTTGAGCGATCCAGGAAAATGTAACGATTTCTTCATTGCCATACAAAGTAAAAATAAGAATCGTGGCACGGGTTTTATATTCATAAACCCACAACAGAATCATGTTTTGTGAGCAGGAATGTGATCGTGGAATTTGTTAAAACATGGCATCTGCTATTTTGGCAATGCCAGCCCAGTTACGCCTAAAGCGGGGGTCGCTGTTAAGTAGCAAGTTGCATTTCATGCAGCAGATTCCGATTAGAATTGACTAAAAAGAAATCGAATATTGCTACATAATTTTTCGTCCTAATGTTATTAACATTGTAGAAACACAATAAATAGAACAAGAAGGCCTGAATCTTTCATTGCATGTTCCGCAGCCTTCTACGTCTTACATAGCTGCAACAATAATTTCGTTTCAATAATTCCATTTGTAGACTATCTTCATTTTCTTCTGATGACATCTGCACCAACACTACAATTCGCTGGATGTGCATGCTGAAGAAAAGCACGGTGTTGTTACTCGGGGACACTTTGCCCACAAGGCTGTGTTAGGTTAATGCCCTTATGCTCGCAACTGGGCCTTCTGCGGAGCGCAGCGCTTCAGTGTGGCTGGTGCTTGAACAAGGCGCTCCTTGTTGGGCAAATGAAACGATAAAAAATTGGCCGTAGATGAGTTCCTGGCGTCAGCGTGCGAAGAAATCATCGCCATGGAGTCGTAAAAGTGCCGATTTGATTTTGCAGCTGACATGTGCGGGGGTTGAGAGATTAAGATACATGTACTATTGTGATATCGAGCTGGGAATGCATGCAATGTGTAGAGTTTACAACCGGTGGACCATTAGAGCTGGAGAATGGGTGTCAAGAGAAGGGAAATGCAGTCGAGGATGGCGGCGAATTAAGTGGGTGATGAAATTAGGAAATTTACAGGCTCAAATTGTAATCAGGTAGCGCAAGAAATGGGTAATTCAAGGTCGCATGGAGGGGCCTTCGTCCTGGAGTGGACATCGAAATAGGCTGATGACGATTGAGTGTCCGAGTTCACCTGTCTGAACATGCGTATCCTTGGAACTGCTGCGTGGGGCTACCGTGGGCATTGCGTTGTAGTTCCTTCCAAATGCTAGTGCTCAAAGCTGCTTCAGCACTTGCAGCTTGCCTAGTGAATAAAGTAACTACTCAAGACGAAGGTTTAGCTCGGGTGCTCCTATCTGAATATATGTAAAATGAGAATTCGTTTTTCTGGGCAGCCACCGCACCAAATTTGACGGGGTGTGTTGCACTTAAAAGAAAACTTAAAATCTAGTGACTGTTCGTTTTGAATTTTTGATTTAGATTGTCCACCTTTTATTAAAATTTGACAAAAGTCACAAATTTTCAGAAAGCGAACTCTCAAGTTTAAAATTAACTCAATACCAAAAAATGATATCCGGATGCTGTGAATTGTATCTGATAGTACATCTAAAGCACACAAAATTGATATGAAAAATTTTTGTAATATGGAAATACAACATTTGCAGAGCCCTTGTACACAACGCAACAAATTCCCGTTATATGTACATTGACAAATAAAATTTTGCCGCTTTGAATGATCTGATGGATGCCGTTTAAGAGAACCGCAATATCTGTTTATGATGGAGAGCTATTAATTTGTAAACTTCGTGCTTCTATGTTCTTCTGACTTCTGAATTTCTGAAAGATTTTTTAACGAAAATCAGGACCTAAATTGAAATTTCCCTTGAAACAGTAAATAGGACAACTTTATCTCTCAAATGCAGCAAATTTTATTAAAGACGGTCAAGTGTTTATCCCAGAAAAGCAGTACTGCGTTTTACATGTATTTGAATCGGCCGCGTTGGCCCAAGCCAAAGTTCCCTCTTAAATCTAATTCGTTAGCGAAAAAAGTCTTAAATACAGTGAGCAATGTTGAGTAAAAAAAATCTCTTAATTACAACACTGCCAAAAATATAATCGCCTGCAAGACATTACTTACTGTCATCCTTTACTTACAATTTTGGTCACATGGTTCACTTAAATAATTACTGAAACATCTTGTTATCCTCTTTAAAAATGTGCCCATGCACCTAGAATCTTCTGACTCCATGTATGTAACATCTTTCTTTAGACTTATTTTGAAGTATAGGTTTAGCAAGCTGTTGAACTTCTTTTGTTGTCCAAGTCGGGTGTCGAAGATCCTTGTTTTTGATATCAGATGCTAATTGACTGAACCAGTGGCGTGCACGTATTATCTCGTAACACTGATAAATGAACTTCTACGTGACTTCAACATTATATATATATATATATAGATATATATATATATATAAACACCTGTACAAAATAACATTTCTATACTGCTTATATTTGTAAGGCGCTAAATAAAAGAGGGACGAAGGAACACCACACGGGACAACCACGTAGGCACAACGTGGTTAAGCCTACGTGGTTGTCCCCTGTCGTTTATCTTGGTCAGTTCTTTTATTTGGCGCCTTCGCTGTTATCATGTATAACAATCTCACCCACCAGCACGTGAGATTAACAAACACATTGAGGAGCATTGTATAACCCTCTCTAAACAGCAGTGGGATGAGGTTTGCAATTCGATAGACGGCCAAATGCGCAATGGTAAAACTTGGAGCTTGCTTAAGCATCTACTTAACGAGACCAATACTAAGTCTAATCAGAGGCAAGTCATTGGTAGAACCATACATGAGGCCGCACGAATGACCTCTGAGGACGAATTAATCCGCACGCTTGCTAAAAAATATCTTCCAGTTGG
Source organism: Dermacentor andersoni (assembly GCF_023375885.2). Classification (NCBI taxonomy): domain Eukaryota; kingdom Metazoa; phylum Arthropoda; class Arachnida; order Ixodida; family Ixodidae; genus Dermacentor; species Dermacentor andersoni. The sequence continues at coordinate 77,272,631 of NC_092815.1, read as the reverse complement.
CTCAGGGAGGTCTCCTGTACATGTCGATTACCAGGGCCAGGCCAATTCCTATCTGGATGCAGAGTTTGGCGTTGAAGAGATTCGTAGCGTTCTACATGGACTCAATGGTAGATCCGCACCAGGGCCTGATGGCATCTCGAACAAGGCGTTGCGAAATCCGGATGAAAAGTCAATCGCATACCTCACAGAGGACATTAATGAAATTTGGAGGAATGGAACCGTCACATTACCTTGGAAGACTGCTCTCGCAGTACTCATCCCCAAACCTGGCAAAACGCCTAGCGTTGACAAGTTGAGGTCCATCTCGTTTACATACTGTGTGGGTAAGGTAGCGGAGCACGCGGTCCTCAATCGACTCTCCCGGTTCCTGGAGAATAATGACATTTACCCCCATAGTATGATAGGATTCAGACCAGGCCTATCCACACAGGATACCATGAAACTGATTAAGCATCAAATCACAGACAACGACTCTAGCGACACTCGGGCCGTTTTGGGACTTGACCTTGAGAAGGCCTTCGACAGCGTTCTACATTCGCATATCCTAGCCTCGATATCTCGGCTCAATCTGGGTGAGAGGTTTTATAACTATGTTAGATCGTTCCTCTCGGATAGGAATAAAGCTGCCCTCCGGGTAGCCGATCTCGAATCACAACTGCTGGAACTTGGCGAGAGGGGCGCCCCACAGGGGTCAGTCATTTCCCCCTGTTTATTCAATATAGCCATGGTCGACCTAAGCAGAAAGCTTCTCGGGATCGAAGGCATCAAACACACTATGTATGCTGACGATATAACTATATGTTGCACAGGAGGCAATGACGGTCATGTTGAGGGAGCCTTACAGGAGGCCATAGACACTATCGAAACCTATCTCGAACCCACCGGTCTAAGATGCTCCCCCTTGAAGTCGGAACTTTTGCTGTATAGTCCCAAGAAACGCGGTCCAAGGCCCAAGGGGTGGACATCGTTAGAAGACAGAGACATTGACCTATATACAAGAAATGGTTGCCGTATACCCAGAGCCAATTCAATCAAGGTCTTGGGCATGATCGTTGAGTCAGGGGGTACAAACGGCAAGACTATACGCAAGCTAATTGCTAAAACTGAAAGTGCTGTTCGTTTAGTTAGGAGGGTATCAAATCGGCATCATGGACTCAAAGAGGATAACCTCATTCGACTAACGCATGCCTTCGTTCTGTGCCACTTTAGATACGTGGCAGCCATGCATCGATGGAAACGGGCAGAGCGGGGTAAATTGAATGCACAGCTTAGGAAGGTTACTAAGCGGGTTCTCGGGTTACCCGTATACACTTGTACAGGGCGCTTAATGCAGCTGGGCATTCATAACACTCTTGAAGAGATTGCAGAGGCCCAGGAGCGCGCACAGCTAACTTGCCTCACAACAACGAAGGCGGGGAGATCCATCTTGCAGGAACTCGGATATCACCCCGATAGAGTAGCGGCGTTTTCTGACGTTGCTCCGTCGATTCGTGAGAACATTACGGTCGCGCCAATACCTAGGAACGTGCACCCAGATCATAATCGCGGTAGAAGGAGGGCAAGGACGACCAACCTCCTTAGGCAAATACACAGTGATCAGCGGCAGGTCAGCTTTGTGGATGCCGCTTCTTGTAAGGGACGTCGGTCGTTCGCCAGTGTCACTGTTGATGGTCGGCAAGGAATCACCAATGCTGCCTCGGTTCAGACGAGGGACTCCGAATGGCTATTGCACTAGCCCTGCTGGCTATTGCACTAGCCCTGCTGGATAGCTCACGGGTTGTCATATATAGTGATCTGCAGTCAGAGCATTTCAAAAAGGCATCATTTCCAAACTGGCCCTCAGGCATATTGGGGGCAAGGCAATCACGCAGCTCTTCATTTATTGGTTTCCCGCAGCTCAGGGCCAGATAAAGGGTGCTCCTCCCAACCTTAACGAGTCGGCTCACGGGGCTGCGTGTGAACTTGCCCACCGCGCTACCCTCGACCAATCGGAAGCCGACTCCCCAGAGAACAGGGACACGCCCTCCACCTACGACGAGATTACTAAACACTACTATCTCAGCTGTAGAACCTACTTTGTTCCTCATCCGCGCCTCAACAGAGCTCAAGCATTAACGCTCCGTCTACTACAAACGAATACATATCCCAATCCGTCGCTTTTACATAAAATCTATCCGGATACTTACACCAATGCTACCTGCCACGATTATGGAGGAATAGCCACGTTAGACCACATGCTCTGGCGGTGTGCCTGGTCACGCTCTATCATCGCTAACAGCTCGGCCAGATGGGAGGCGGCTCTCCGCAGCCCTCTTCTGGCTGACCAACTCTGGGCTGTCCAGCCGGCCCACGATGCGGCCGAGAGGCTCGCCCTTCCGGTTCCCACGTGGGAGCGGCCCGCTTCGTGAAGACTCACGATCTGCAGGACTTCATTAAAGTTTTACCATACCATACCATACCAGCACGTGCTCAGAAATTATGAATGGTTACTCAGATGCATTAGAGTTTCATTATGTGAATCAATTGTGGGGATCGCACGCGCATCCCGATATCTCCGGAGCGGCCACGCGGTTATCACGCGATAATCACGTGCTCGCTCGCGGAGGGTAGCGGGGAGAGGGCACCTTCGCCGCTCCCGCTGCTCTTCGCGCCTGGCCGCGACGCTGCAGCCAAGGCACCCCGTTCCCTCCTTTCCCTTCTTGGAACCGGGGAGACTCCCTCTCCGCCGCTCGGGGAGAAGCGCTATTCCCGCGATGCACCGTGGTCTTTTCGGCTGAAGAGCTTGCGACAGGCCGCATCTCAACTCAGCCGCTGAGACCGCCGCACGCCGTCCCCCTGTTGCGCCCGGCCTTTGTGTGCGACTGACCGCCCCAGGGCCCGAGCGCGGATCCACTCTGGGTGAGCTGAACCCTTATCAGCCTCTTTTGTGGTTCCCACATTGTGCGGTTTGTTTCACCCCAGACGTGCGGAATGCTCCGCCGCTGTGGTTGTTGTGTTGTATTTGTATGTGTTGTTGCTGTTGTTGTCTGTTGGTATCCTTGTACTCTAAGGTGAATAAACACCTTAGGTCGAGACTCACCCTGTCCCCCCTGGCCTGAACCCGCCGTGGTCGCAACTCACTGCGAACCGCGGGTTAGGGGTCACAGCTCTGACTGCTAGGGCTGCTGCGAAAGTGCTGGCGAGCGACTGCCGCTCCATCGGCGCTGTGCGATCCAGAGAAGGGTCAGGTGCGCACGCGCGAGCCTGAGTAATACCCCTATATTTGGCGCCCAACGTGGGGCCAGAGGTGTGACAGGTTGAGTCTGTTTGTGTGAGTGATTGCCACCACACGAACGAACCATGGCAGCATACGGGGCTGATTTACAGCCGTTGTATACGCTGTCGCAGGTTGCTACCAACAGACAACAATTCGAAGCGGCGGTAACTGCTACCGCTCAGTCATGCCCTGCGGCGAACGTTAGCCCTGGGAATTTGATAAGCTTCGAAGAGGGTAGCGCTACACATGAGGCGCTCTCTCCGGCAGGATGTACCCTTGAAGGCGTGAGGCACATTACGCCGAACCCTTCGCCAGAGTTTGCGGAGAGCATGGAGCCACAGCGGCACACTTGCTCAACGCGTCCCGCTCCTGTGCCAGGCATTACTGGCCAGAGCGAGCCTCAGCACGCACTGTTGCACGATGCGATGCGCTTGATTGAGAGGTTGACAGGTGCCGTGCAGAACACTCTGCTGACATCTGCCGCCGCTGCTAGACCGAGAGTGAGGGTGGACTTACCCACCTACAGCGGGTATCATGATTCAGTTAGCGTCAACGAATACCTCGATCGCGTGCTGACTTACCAGCGCGCAACGGGGCTGTCCGATGGCGAGATACTGGAACGCGTCGTACCAGTGTCGTTAACTGATCACGCTGCCCGCTGGTTCCGGCTTACTGGCCACCGGTCTAGCACGCTGGCCGAGTTCCGAGCGACCTTACGCGAGGAATTCCTGCCCGCAGATTACGAGCGTCGTCTGCGGCGCGAGTTGGAGCTACGTACTCAGCATCCGGACGAATCCTTGCTCGAGTACGTCAGGGCGATGGACGAACTTTATCGTACCGCTGACCCTACTGCTCCGAACTGCGATAAGGTGGAGAGAGTCACGCGACAAGCTCATCCCACCTTCGCAGCGTACCTAAGAGGCAGCAAGTTCAGGGATTTGGATGAGCTGGCCTCGGAGGCAAAGCGCATACAGGCGGACATACTCGCCTTGCGCTCATACCGACCTCCACCCCCAGCGTCGAGGGCACTTGAGCCGCGATGCGCGTGGAACGGGGACACTTTTCGCACTCGTTCCGGTGGAGGTGGTGCGGTTGCTTTCAGTGACGGACAACTGAGAAACGGTTGGGGCTTATCTGACCGGGCTCTCGACCCGTACACTTATGCCATGCGTGCAGCATGCGCTGCCGATGGCCGAGGTATGCAGAATCGTGGTCGACATGCCGGCTCGATGATGCCAGAGCAGAGCGTGCCTGCAAGGGAGCAGTCGATAGAGAGGAACAACGGTCAAACGGCGCGAGGCACTGGACGCCAAGCCCGAAAACGGCCGGCTCTCCTCTGTTATCGGTGCAACCAGCCAGGGCACTTCGCCCGGGATTGCAGACAGCCTGCGAACCGAGAGCACGCGCTTTCGGGAAACGAGCGGGGCCGCCGGTAAGCAACGCTGCATGGCCGGCGGCGGTTACAGCGGCGCGAAGTGAGACACATGAACTCCTTGCCCCGCTGGCTTGTCGTTTTGGATTACCCAGCGACACGCCAGCACCGCTCATAGAGGTTACAGTCGCCCGGCGCAGGTTTTTTGCGCTGTTAGACACAGGAGCAAGCGCTTCACTATTTGGCGACGAGGTGTGTGAACATCTCCGTCGGAACGCTATCCGACTGAGAGAGAGTAATGTGACCTTCCGACTCGCCAGCGGCACGGCACACGCGAGCTGTGCTGCTAGGCTTGTGGTGCGGTGGGAGAAACGGGTGAGGCGACAACGCCTCGCTCACCTTCCCGGCCTGTCGGTTCCTATAATTCTTGGTAGAGACTTCCTCGCCAAGACGGGCATTGTTATTGACGTCTGCAACGGAGGATATAGGGAGCGAGCATGTGGCACCCTGAAACCTTTCGTTTCATTTCAAAAAGCGTCAGAGACAACTTCGTTCGATGATGCTTCGCGCGCAGACCGACCAAACGATTGCCCGAAAAGGTCCCTCAGAACGGTTGCGGCCGGGTCGAAATGCCGTCCGGCCAACCGCACTGAGAAAAGAGGCGCGGAGGGGAACTGCTCCCCTCCCGCACAGCCCATAACCCCCGCTGCGGTGGCAGACTGTGCCGCAGTGAGGGGCGAACGATACCACCCGCTGCTGGACGACTCAAGCAGTTTGTCGGGGGAAGAAAAGGCTCGCCTCTCATCGCTTCTGACTGAATATGACGCCGTATTCACAGAGCGGCCTGGTTGCACTACGCTATACAGGCACAAAATTGAGACAGGCGACGCCTCTCCGTGGAAGTGTAATCCTCGGCCGGTGAGTTTGGCTAAAAGGAAAGCACTAGACAGCGCTCTGGACGAACTGCTCGATACAGGCGTTGTTGAAAGGTCGGACAGCCCATGGGGTTTTCCTGTGGTGTTGGTTCCTAAAAAGGATGGGACGCCCCGCCTTTGTGTTGACTATCGCCGCCTGAACGAGGTGACACGCAAGGACGCATATCCGCTTCCTAGCATTCCCTCGATCGTATCCAACGTTGGCGGAGCGAAGTACTTCACTACGCTCGATGCAAGCAGAGGATACTTTCAGGTGGAGGTAGATCCCTGTGACCGAGAGAAGACTGCCTTCACTTGTCACAGGGGACTTTTCCAGTTTACCCGTATGCCATTCGGACTTGTCGGTGCGCCTGCGACTTACCAGCGCCTGATGGACCGTGTCTTGGGTGACGCAAGGTGGCACCACGCTCTTGCTTACCTGGACGATGTTGTGGTATACTCGCGTACCTTTGATGGGCACTTACGCCATCTCAAGGACGTGTTGGAGCGTCTGAGGTCTGCGGGGATAACGCTAAACCCGACCAAGACCCAGATTGCAGCAACCCGAGTAACGCTACTGGGTTTTAAACTTGATAACGGACGCCTTCTACCGTGTGATGACAAGGTTCAGGCATTATTGAACTACCCGTCACCGGCAGACATAGGCGGACTGAGACGCTTTTTGGGGCTGGCGAACTTCTATCGACAGTTCATCCCAAACTGCGCTGCACTGCAAGCCCCCTTGACAATGCTGTTGAGGAAAGGTGAGCAGTGGAGGTGGGGTCCCGAGCAAGAGGAGGCACTGCGCAACCTCGTAAACGCGCTCGTGGAAACCACCGAGTTAAGGCTACCAGATTTGAACAAAGAATTTGTCATTCATACGGACGCCAGCGACCTTGGCCTAGGAGCGGTTTTGCTCCAACAGCACGAAGGTAGCTTGCGCCCGGTAGCTTTTGCCAGCCGCTCTTTGACTACCGCAGAGAAAAATTACTCCGTGACCGAAAAGGAATGTCTGGCGATCATTTTCGCTCTCAAAAAGTTCGACTACTATATTGATGGAGTCCCATTCATAATTGAGACCGATCATATGGCACTAACTTGGCTTAGGCGCTTAGGAGAGCCGAGCGGCCGGCTCGCGCGATGGGCACTTCTCCTGCAGCGATACGATTTTACCGTTCGCTACAGGAGAGGAAAGAACAACGTTGTGGCGGACGCACTTTCGCGCGCGCCCGTTGACTGTGAGAAGAGTAACATTACTACTCAACTCACCCCGCCCGAAACTGAGCTTGAGAGCGGACTAACCGCTGCGACGATTGAGGGTGTCAGGAGGGGTAACATTAATACCCATCGTGACTCCTCAGTGACTCAGCCTAAGAGCAAAGTAACTGCTACAATGCTCGACGGCGCTGGTCCCGAAGGAAGGGCAGACGAACCCCCTTCGCAGGACGAAGGCGTGAACCACTTGGACTGCGTCAGTTCAGTGGGGCGCGTGTTCGGCAGAAAGGAGCTGTTAGAGGCACAGCGGGAGGATCCGTTTTGCAAGAAAGTGTTTGAGGGGCTCCGGGAGCCCGGCGGCGCGGCCGCGGCGCACATCGACGCAGCTGGTATTGCTGTGGGTGCGCGGCGCTCTGAAACAGCTGGTTTTGCTGTGAGCGCGTTGGATTCCTACCTGCTAGACTCTGACGGCGTCCTGCTGAGATATATCCCCGCGGAGAAGGATACACATGAGTCCTTCAAAGCGGTGATTCCACGCACGCTGAGAGGAGCACTTTTACGCTACTTTCACGATACGTGCCTGGCTGGGCATGCAAGTGGCCCTAAGACTTATCTGAAGTTGTGCCGCTTTGCTACCTGGCCGGGAATGAAGCGGGATGTGATGCGCTACGCCCGCTCTTGCAACGTGTGCCAACGCGTGAAGCCACGTGGTGGACGCCCACCCGGGCTCATGCAGCCGATCAATAGCCGAACACCGTGGCAAATTGCGGCATGTGACGTCATGGGACCTTACCCCAGGACACCGAGCGGGAACCGATTCCTTCTCGTAGTCACAGACCATTTCAGCAAGTGGGTGGAACTGTTCCCCCTACGGAAGCTGACGGCACGCGTGATCATGGGAAAGCTGATCGAGGTGTTTACACGATTCGGCTATCCTGAGCAGTTGATAACGGACAATGCGTCCTACTTCACTGCCAAACTCTTCGTGGACTCTTGTGCAGCTCTCGGCATTAAGCACAGGAGAACAACCACGTACCATGCCCAGGCGAATCCCACTGAGCGTGTGAACCGCAACATCAAGCACATGCTAGTTGCATTTGCGGGGACGCACAATGAGTGGGACGCTTGTCTTCCTGAAATTGGATTTGCTATCAGGTCGACAGTGAATCGATCGACTGGGTATACACCCGCCACCCTCAACCTTGGGAGGGAGCTGTTGAATCCGGTAGAACTTACTCTACAGGAACGAAGCAGCACGGAACTGGTTGTTTCGTCGGCACGCGCCGATTATGCGACTGGGCTGCGCGCGAAGGTAACGGAGGCTTTACGAAAAGCGCGACGGAACCTGAGCACTGCACGTGCCGAGCAGAAAGCGCAGTACGACCGCTCTCATCGGGAAGTTCACTACAAAGTGGGCGACCTGGTGTTGAGACGGAATCACGTCCTGAGCGACGCCAGTAAGAAATTCTCAGCTTCTCTGGCGCCGAAATGGACAGGACCGTACCGGGTGCGAGAGACTGTCTCTTCGCTCGTGTACAGGCTGGCGGACTTGAAATTAAGACCGATCAGCCGACCGGTGCATGTCTGTGATCTCAAACCCTACTACAACAGAGGGAACGAGTGGCCCGAGGAGAACGCTCTCCCGCGCCCGCAGGCAGCGGCATCGGGTGGCACAGCTCGACGTTCGAGCCCAGTGCGGCGTTATAACTTGCGATCTCGGCAGAACTAACTCTGTCCGGTTCGCTGAGGCTATTTTATTGCGCGCGATATTGGACGGAATGCTCCTCCGATGTCTAGCATGCAGGCTTCCAGAGCGAGCACGCGCTTTCTCTTCGGAAGAAGCGAGAGGGGCTAACAGAATTGTCGCAGCAGCAGACCGCCCGTCGGGAGCCGTGCAACAACCTTCAAGCAAGAAGAAAAGACCGTCTTCACTGTTGGTACGAACGAGCAGGCCGCAAGCAGTCAGCAGCGCAGTGCAGGCAACAGGCGGCGAGTAACAGCGAGGTGAGAGGTACGGCGGGCGACTTCCGGTCCGGAATGGTCGCAGCGGCGCAGAATTCGCCGAACCGCGCCGCAGAACTCCGCGACCGAGTTGCGAGCCCCGCAACCAAGCACCCAGCCTCAAGGCCGAGCGAAAGACTTCGCCCGCAAGGACAGAGTGGACCCCTGCTGCGCAGCGAGGTGCAAGCCATCGTCAGGGGTGAGTCGGTACGCCTATGCCGATCTTGCGTGCCGACACCCGCGAGGGGGCGCAACAACAGAGAGAGCTGTGGCGGAACGAACAGAAAGAAACGCGTTCGCCAATACCAGAGGACAACGAACCCCGGGAACACCAAAAGACAGCTGTCCTGCGCCATATCGAGGCTGGTTCGGGGATCGCGTCAGTCTGGTCGAGGCAGCCAAAAGAAATCCAGGGACCCTTTCGCCACCACGGACCCGGCACGTCCGACTAGGCAGGTGACGCCGCCGAGACGCAAGGTGACCCGGACCCAGCGGCCTTCTTGCCTCCTACTACATCCCGTTACTGTCAAGCTGCTCCGTGACATCCTTCAACGTTCCGGCCTGGCTCGCAAGTACCTACACGGCGACAACGACGGTCTGCAGCTAGAGCTGCTCCCTCACCAACATGGACTCAAACCGTGTTGCTGTCGGAGTAGCATGTCCCTCTCAGGAAAGCCTCAGGTGACGGCGGCCTCTTAGCGGCTAAAGGGTTATTTTAAGGAGGGGGGGATGTGGGGATCGCACGCGCATCCCGATATCTCCGGAGCGGCCACGCGGTTATCACGCGATAATCACGTGCTCGCTCGCGGAGGGTAGCGGGGAGAGGGCACCTTCGCCGCTCCCGCTGCTCTTCGCGCCTGGCCGCGACGCTGCAGCCAAGGCACCCCGTTCCCTCCTTTCCCTTCTTGGAACCGGGGAGACTCCCTCTCCGCCGCTCGGGGAGAAGCGCTATTCCCGCGATGCACCGTGGTCTTTTCGGCTGAAGAGCTTGCGACAGGCCGCATCTCAACTCAGCCGCTGAGACCGCCGCACGCCGTCCCCCTGTTGCGCCCGGCCTTTGTGTGCGACTGACCGCCCCAGGGCCCGAGCGCGGATCCACTCTGGGTGAGCTGAACCCTTATCAGCCTCTTTTGTGGTTCCCACATTGTGCGGTTTGTTTCACCCCAGACGTGCGGAATGCTCCGCCGCTGTGGTTGTTGTGTTGTATTTGTATGTGTTGTTGCTGTTGTTGTCTGTTGGTATCCTTGTACTCTAAGGTGAATAAACACCTTAGGTCGAGACTCACCCTGTCCCCCCTGGCCTGAACCCGCCGTGGTCGCAACTCACTGCGAACCGCGGGTTAGGGGTCACAGCTCTGACTGCTAGGGCTGCTGCGAAAGTGCTGGCGAGCGACTGCCGCTCCATCGGCGCTGTGCGATCCAGAGAAGGGTCAGGTGCGCACGCGCGAGCCTGAGTAATACCCCTATACAATATAGGAAGGAAGAAAAAACCACCTTTATCCGTACTGCACTATCGACGATATCACTAGAAATCTTATTTGCCTACACGCCTGTATAAAGGTGCCGGATTATTTGCAGAGTTGTTGAAAGTTGTTGTCTGACTCAAGCGTGCTGTAGTGACAGGCAAATCTCGAGCTTCGAGATCACCAATGCAGTCTATGGCATTTAATTAAGCCATAGACGAAGGACTTCAGGAATTATTTTGTGCACCTTTTATTCGCAATTTTGTCTCCAATTAAACCATCTATTTGGTTAAAACATACCTTGCAATGTTTCTAGAGGGGTCATCTAGCACTCTAGATTGATTGGATATATTGTGAGTGTTCCTTCCTAATTGCTACCTTTATACAGCTTTAAGTTGAGAAAGCTGACCTTGTTGACACCATGCCTTTTTTTTTCTCATTACCTGCAGTGCTCACGTTGGTCATGTGTCGTGTGACACTGTTCATCATTCGAAAATTGGGCTTCGGGGAAAATGGTATCCTGCCTAACACGGTGGCGTCCACGTGGCAGGCAGCAATAGGAAACATGGAAGAGGGCTCTTGGTTTACTACCTTGCAAAGCACGGGTGTCCATGGGTTTTCATGGAAGCAGCGCCTATTCGTGTGTAACTTAGTGTACAGTGTTTTAATTTCGATCGCGTATTAGGCCTCCTTGTTTTTTTTTTTCTCAATAAATTTGCGCACCATGGCTCCCCTCGGAGGCAGAATACGTGAAGCGAGGGAACAGACATTGTTACCCTATGTCACTTCCCGGCGGGCAGTTATTATCAACATATCTAAATACTTTCATTACTTCCCCCTCCCCCTTAAAATGCTGGACAAATGTGACTGAACTCGGCAGGTGGCAGAATGTGATTAGCCAGTTTTTAATGAAGCTTCTTAATTCGCTTGTTGATGACCCGTTTCCGACTGAGAATTCACCTGTCATGCACTTTCTGCGGACAGAACCTTTCATAGGGCACATGTTTTTCGTTGACATTGAGGATTTGTTTTACTCTAGCACGTACAATGAATTTTTTTCTTGTGTCTAAAGTTCCATCGAGGAAAGCGGAACCATTGCCTTTCAAAATGCATCAGGCGTGTCCGTTGACGCTTTTTTTTTATCTCTTAATCCCTGCCACGGAGGCCGCATTTCAATGCGGGCGAAATGCGAGAACACCCGTGTACTTGGATTTAGGTGCACGTTAAAGAACCCCAGGCGGTCGAAATTTCCAGAATCCTCCAGTACGGCGTGCCTCATAATCAGAAAGTGGTTTTGGCACGTAAAACTGCATAATTTAATTTTCTTTTATCTACAATAGACCGTGCTTTGCACCAGCATTTTAATGCGACGGAGGTAATGAAGGTATTTAGATATGCTGATTTTCACTTTTTTTTTAAAGCAACATTCCGTTGCCTCTTATCAGCCCAGTCTAGGCAAACCTTTAGCGACTTTATCTTGTCTCGGCAAGGGAATGGTTTTTGTTTACGAGTTACCTTCCTACAATTATTTGCAATTTTATGATGTCGGCATCACAATGCAGAAGGGCCACGCCTACTGGCTTTATTTGCCTCAGGCAACAAAGGAATTGCTGTCATGAGAGTCGACGCATTCTAAGATTGATCAGATGGCCATAGCTAAACTTTGCCTCGAGTCCGCTCATGTACGGTCGTGTCCTCACGCAATGCAGGCAAGCTTTCAAAATAAATTGAATCGTCTGGGTTTTCCCACGCGCTCCTTACTGTCGCTGCCGAGTCTCGCCTCCAAAAATGAAAGAGCGACGTACGCAAGGTAAGGGGTTAGCAGGCGCAGAGAATGGTGAGGCTGGAGGTCCTACCTTGTATGCATCGCGTTACCCGCATCCTAAAGAAGGTTGCAGACATTGGATGCCAGTCATCATAGCTGCGCCCCGCAAGCTCGCCCAGCTGTGTCCCAACATACTTTCCGATGGCAGTAAGAAACGTGGTTGCAGTAAAAAGCACGCCAAGCCGTACATAAAATATGCCACCGGTGTCGAATATGCGATCCTGCTATCTTGTGGCAAGACATATATAGGCCAGACTGGGCGATGCGTAAATGAGCGTGCGCGGGAACATGAGCTATCTTTAAAAGGTAAAATGGAGCACATTCGCCTACACATTGCAATTCATATCAATTTGAGCCACGACTGGAGAAGATACGTATTAGTGGAAAGAAGGAGGGGCACCACGGCACGTGAACTGTTAGAGGATTTTCAGATTAAAGAATGAGATTGGCCATCTATCAGCGATACATCAGTTTTACTCTTGCGTGCAGAAAGGCGGCTTTTTTCTACCTGGCTTTTGATACGTTTCCCGGTGCCGCGCAATTTTCCACCGGAATAAAAAAAAAAAAAAATCCGCGTGTTGATAAAATTGCATAAACAGGCCTGGAGTGCGGCCTGATCCCGGTGACCAGAACCGGTAACGCACTCCGTCACCAGAGTAGGATTGGCTACCCTGGTGCAGTACTTGGCCACAGCCTCATATATGAATACAACAATCAAACCCCGGCCCTCAGTCCCCAGCAGCTGCGAAGCAACTGACCACGGCGGCGGTGAGACCTGTGACGCAGCAGAGGGTGCTAAGAATCCCTGGGTCCGTACACGCCGCCATTGGAATCTGAACCTGGCAACGTTTAACGCTAGTACCTTATCTAGTGAGCCGAGTCTAGAAGTGCTATAGGAGGAATTAGTGGGCAGCAAATGGGATATAATAGGGCTCAGTGAAGTTAGGAGGGCAAAAGCAGCATATACAGTGCTAAAAAGCGGGCACGTCCTGTGCTACCGGGGCTAAGCGGAGAGACGAGATCTAGAAGTCGGATTCCTGATTAATAAGGATATAACTGGTAACATACAGGAACTCTATAGCATTAACGAGCGGGTGGCAGGTTTTGGCGAGAAACATAATAAGAGGTACAAATTGAAGGTCGTACAGGTCTACGCCCCTACATCCAATCATGATGACCACGAAGTCGAAAGCTTCTATGAAGACGTGGAATCGGCGATGTGTAAAATCAGAACAAAATACACTATACTGATGGGCGACTTCAACGCCACGGTAGGCAAGAAGCAGGCTGGAGACAAGTCAGTGGTGGAATATGACATAGGCTCTTGGAATAGCAGGGGATACTTATTAGTAGAGTTTGCAGAACAGAATAATGTGCGAATAATGAATACCTTCTTCAGCAAGCGGGATAGCCGAAAGTGGACGTGGAGGAGCCCGAATGGTGAGACTAGAAATGAAATCGACTTCATACTCTGCGCGAACCCTGGCATCATTCAAGATGTAGACGTTCTCGGCAAGGTGCGCTGCAGTGAACATAGGATGGTAAGAACTCGAATTAGCCTGGACTTGAGGAGGGAATGGAAGAAACGGGTGCATAAGAAGCCGATCAATGAGTTAGCGGTAAGAGGGGAAATAGAGGAATTACGTATCAAGCTACAGAACAGGTATTCGGCTTTAACTCAGGAAGAGAACCTCAGTGTTGAAGCAATGAACGACAATCTTATGGGCATCATTAAGGAGTGTGCAATAGAAGTCGGTTGTAACTTCGTTAGATAGGATACCAGTGGGCTATCGCATGAGACGAAAGATATTAAGGAACGCCAATATATGAAAGACTTTAACCCTACAGCTAGAATAGAACTGTCAGTACTTTCCAAGTTAATCAACAAGCGTAAGACAGCTGACATAAGGAAGAATAATATAGACAGAATTGAACATGCTCTCAGGAACGGAGGAAGCCTTAAAGCAGTGAGGAAGAAACTAGGTATAGGCAAGAATCAGATGCATGCGTTAAGAGACAAAGCCGGCAATATCATTACTAATATGTATGTAATATATTATTTTATATTATTTATATTATTTTATTATATATTAATATTATATATTACATATAATATAATATGTAATATGTTCAAGTGGCTGAGGAGTTCTATAGAGATTTATGCAGTACCAGTGGCACCCATGACGATAATGGAAGAGGGAATAGTCTAGAGGAATTCGACATCCCACAAGTAATGCCGGAAGAAGTAAAGAAATCCTTGGGGGCTATGCAGAGGGGGAAAGCAGCTGGCGAAGATCAGGTAACAGCAGATTTATTGAAGGATGGTGGGCAGATTGTTCTGGAAAAACTGGCCGCCCTGTATACGTAATGCCTCATGACCTCGAGCGTACCGGAATCTTGGAAGAACGCTAACATAATCCTAATCCATAAGAAAGGGGACGCCAAAGAATTGAAAAATTGCAGACCGATCAGCTTGCTGTCTGTTGCCTACAAAATATTTACTGAGGTAATCGCAAATAGAATAAGGAACACCTTAGACTGCTGTCAACCAAAGGACCAGGCAGGATTCCGTAAAGGCTACTCAAGAATAGACCGTATTCACGCTATCAATCGGGTGATACAGAAATATGTGGTATATAACCAACCATTATATATAGCTTTCATTCATTACGAGAAAGCGTTTGATTCAGTCAAAACCTCAACAGTCATGGAGGCACTAAGGAATCAGGGTGTAGACGAGCCGTATGTAAACTTACTGAAAGATATATATAGCGGGCCCACAGCCACCGTAGTCCTCCATAAAGAAAGCAACAAAATCCCAATAAAGAAAAGACTCAGGCAGGGAGATACGATCTCTCCAATGCTATTTACAGCGTGTTTACAGGAGTTATTCAGAGACCTGGTAGGGAAGAATTGGTGATAAGAGTTAATGGAGAATACCTTAGTAACTTGCGATTCGCTGATTACATTGCCTTGCTTAGTAACTCAGGGGACCAATTGCAATGCATGCTCATTGATCTGAAAGGACAAAGCAGAAGGGATTGTCTAAAAGTTAATCTGCAGAAAACTAAAGTAATGTTTACCAGTCTCGGTAGAGAACAGCAGGGTACGATAGGTAGCGAGGCACTGGAAGTGGTAAATTAATACCTCTGAAATAATCAGAAGAATAAGAATGGGCTGGGGTGCGTTTGGCAGGCATTCTCAGATCATGAACAGCAGGTTCCCATTATCCCTCAAGAGAAATGTGTATAACAGCTGTGTCTTACCAGTGCTCACGTACGGGGCAGAAACCTGGAGGCTTACGAAAAGGGTTCTACCTAAATTGAGGACGACGCAACGAGCTATGAAAAGAAGAATGATGGGTGTAACGTTAAGGGATAAGGAAAAGAGCAGATTGGGTGAGGGAACAAACGCCAGTTAATGATATCTTAGTTGAAATCAAGAAAAATAAATGGGCATGGACAGGACATTAAATGAGGAAGGAAGATAACCGATGGTCATTAAGGGTTACAGACTGGATTCCAAGGGAAGGGAAGCGTAGCAGGGGGCGGCAGAAAGTTAGGTGGGCGGATGAGATTAAGTTTGCAGGGACGACATGGCCACTATTAGTACATGACCGGGGTAGTTGGAGAAGTATGGGAGAGGCCTTTGCCCTGCAGTGGGCGTAACCAGGCTGATGATGATGATGATGATGATGATAATGATGATGATGATGATGACAAAAGCAGACGAAAGGCAACTACAACAGGGAAAGTTTCACTTTCGCTGCGGTCAGTGTCTGTCTTGTGCCATGTTAATTCCCAACCAGATGAGTTCCCAACCCAATCAGGCCCTGATTTCATGCCACTCTAATATTGCACATATGCCAAATTGATAATTTAAAGAAGTAATAGAAGGAGACAAAATACTTTTTGCCGATACATGGCGCCAGTACTGAAATAGTTATCCGAATGTTTACAAAGAAATGTATTTGTGCTCTATGTATTGTTCACCCACTCCTTATGGGGAACCAGCGCTGGAGTTTTCACAACGCCTGCAGCGCCCCCCTGGTGGTCAGAACGTGCACAATGCAGCCGCTCCCGCGGACGAATATTGCTACTTGTAGCGCGTTGCGTGCGCTGAAAGTCGAAGGAAAGCAAAAGGACGCCGACGGTACTGTTGCGTATACAAGTGTCACAACTACGTCGGAATGAGGAAGGATGTATCCTTCTGCGCCTTTCCATCTAAACCCTACGAACAAGAAGGGAGGCGGCGTTGGATCCAAGCAGACAGGCGAGCGGAGTAAGTTCCCGTCTTGTCGCCCTGTCAAGCGGCGTCGGGCTGGTTTCTAAATAGAATTTCGCGTGTGTGCTTGGTTTATTCGATAGCGAAGGCGGTCAGCCGTGGCAGCCAGTACCAAACAAAATGAGCAATAGCATGCACCATCCGGCATATGTACCAACCATTTTTTCTTCGCAATACCACCGCCAAGCTCCTTCCAATGCCACCACACCATGCGAACGATACGAAAGGTAAATAATTTCCATTCATTTCCAAGAATTATGTGGCAGGGAAGTTCCCTTGTAATACGAGTTTGTGCGCATACTGCCGGCGCACGCGCGACTATGCCGCCTATGTGTTTATAAAAATGCGCATGCGGATGAGGAGTAGTAGTAAGTGATTTTGAATGAGAAAAGAAGAGATAAGTGCAGTACCGTAACTGTCTCTCGCTTAGGAGGTCACCTCAACAGTACTGCACGGGGAAGGGTAATGGGAATAAAAGAGTGTCAAGAAATAAAGATGGAAGAAGTCGAGGGTAAGTCCGCGAAGGGGTCAAAATAAAAGAAGAAGCGAAAAACGGGGCCTATGGCCGCGTGTATAGGTTTGAGGCCTCGAAGAACTCTACGAGAGCCGGGAAGGCTCTTTTGAGTAAGCCAGTAAAACCCCTGGGAAACAGGAAGTCCTCTGGACGGGCAGTGGGGAGACCAAGGCGTCTATAGGAAGCGATTAGGTCTTCACGAGCGGAGCTGTGTGCCGCGCATTCGAGAAGGATGTGGCTCAGAGTTTCGTTCACGCCATCAGTGCAGTTCTGGCAGACAGGACTAATTACGCCTGAATGGCGGGAGATCCGCACAGCTGTTTTAAAACAACCAACGCGAAGACGGAGCAAAAGGGCCCTATCGGCGCGAGGAAGTCAGAGTTTCGGAAGCGGCCGGGGTGGATCGCCGGCGGCGACGCGACTGTCCGGGTGTTTGATTCTAACTGCATTTGCTACCAGTTGGCGTGCAGTGTCAAACAGCGAGACGATGTTGGAAACTGGCGTGACAAGAAAGTGAACCTCTTTGGCGAGGTGATCTGCTTGTTCGTTACCTTGCGGATGAGGACTCGGCGGTGAGATGCATCCGGTAAATATTGTATAGTTAGTGCTAAATGTAGCCAGGATGTTTACGGACCAAGCAGCGGAGCACTCAAACCTTTGCTTGCCCGAGTCAGCTGATGCGATAAAGCTTTCTTCTCCATTGACTGCTGTGGCGAAGTAACATCAGAATTTCTTATGTCTAGCCAGAGAAGTATGGAATGTCTTCAGGCCAACTAATACTTCCGAAACCATAGCACAGCAAGACCGGTGCCGTAGCTGCTAGATTGGCGAGGCAGGCTGCCACATAAGCATGGGAACGGCACATGACGCAACCTTTAAATAAACGCACGTGCTTGCCGCGACACACAGTGAAAAATATACAAAGCTTAAAAAAGCTTCTTTCGTCATTTCTTCACTTGATGGCGCTAGCTTCTTTACGAAAACTATCCACTTGAAGCGGCGCGAAGACGGTAACATGCGAACTATGAAAGGGCCGCGCCGCGGACGTATCGTCTGGTCGAGCGGCTGGGATATGCCGCATTTCGTCGCCAGGGCGGCGTGCAACGCACTCTTTTCGACGCGCCGCCTGTCCAGCGCTGGTTCCCCATAAGCTGATGCTTGTAAACTTCAGGAGAACAATTCTTTCCTTAAGCTCATGCAAGCATTAGCATTTATAGGGATAAAAAAGCATCAGCACTAACTAATAATTATGTACCAAAGTTGGTAATGAAACGTAATTGGAGGCTTTCATACAAAATACGACATCTGCCGCTACGCATGTGTAGCAGGAAAAGCGACTTTTCATTATTATTTTTTTTATTTTTAGGAATTTATGATACAGCTTATACAAGTGCAGCAGCTCAGCCTAAGCAAACCCTGAGTGCAGATAGTGCATTGCAGTCCACTAATTTTTTTCAGCTATTGTCAAGGTTCGAGCACCATGCCTGTATATAGCTTGATTTTCGGTGTCAGAAGGGACCACTGTATTGTGATACTAGTGGATGAACATTAGCATACTATAACATGCATGCACTTAATAAGCACGTCTGTCTGAACTAGTGCAACAGATACAAGATTCTATTTCCTTTGTTCCACACGCCATGAGTAGGTTCCATTGCATGTGCATCTTACGGGCCAATATATTTGCACTGGAATGAAAATGCATGGATCCATATGCAACAAACACATATACCATTCCCATGACCGAATACAGCCAATAAATACCACTATCACCTCAGGTAAACTGCACTCTAAACGGTTCCATGTAGTATAACAGCAGCAGAACTGTGTGTGTAGAGAGTGTATTTTGATGAAGTTAAACGGCACGCAGAAAGGCTGTTTCCTGTCTCTAAATAGGCACTAGCTTGCATAATGGCTTTTACATGCTTAAGAGAGCAGTAAAAATGCAGTTTATTTCATAGGTAGAAATGTGATTCAGTATGGTTGCTATGAACATGAGTAATAGATTGGGTCCTCAGTAATTGCACCCTCTCTACAGAAAACTTAGAAATGTTCATTATCAAGGCAAAAAAATTGTTTTAGGTAAAATGATATTTCAAATGGTTTTAAAATGGGTACAGGGACCAACTTTTTTTCGCAGCATCACCAAACGCAGTAAACTTTATTTTCAATTAAAGCAAATAGTCCAGAAAAAAAAAGGCAATGACTTCGATGGAACTTAAAGGGCAGCAAAGGCCCATTCCCAATGCCCTCTTGAATATATTTTCCCAGTAATCAGTTGTTCTAAAAGACTTATTTTGCTTAAATCGTAGCTCCGAAAAGTTTGTTATTGTCACACACACACACACAAACACACGCGCGCACACGCACGCACACAAACACACAAACATACACACACGATTTGTGGTGCTTGCAAAAGTTACGAATACAAATTACAGCTGAACTGTGGCTGACTTACCAGAAAGAGCTCGTTGTGGGCCCTGGATCCATATCTTGAACAGGAGGCCCAGCATTTCTGCTTACCGGGAAGGCTTAATTATAGCACGCACTGCCCGTCAGATTTTTGAACCACTTTAAAGGTTCACTTTTAATGAAATGTAGCTCATGTATGCTTAAGCCGCTGCTGATATTGTTTACTGTCTTGTGGCTTCCGTTGAAACAGCATCATAAACTTCTGCTCTTTACGGTCATCATCGTACAAAGGAGTCCTCAGATGCAGGCGGCCATCACCTTCGGCGACCGCACTTGCTGCCTGCCGTTGGTATTATTTGCATTGCCTTCATGCCTAATTGTGGAGTGGGCACAGTTCCATGAGCTCAAGCGGAGCCACTAGCAATTTTTTTTTCCGGCTTGGGAGGTCAACGAATGGTGTTGAGGCCAATTTTGTGTGATATTTCTGCGGCTTCGCTTATTTTTCCTCTGTAGTCGTAGCCTGCAAGTGCTACCCGATTATGTTTGATTACAATGCATGCGTAGTGATGAATATAGTATCGCATCTGCATATCGAGTCGGTAACAAAATTGCACAGCTCTCTTCGTAGCCTCAAAGCGAGTACATATTCAAGTCCTTGCAAAGAGGCATAAGAAAGAGAATGCTGCTAAGAAACATAAAAAACTCTCAATCTGAAACAGCCTCTGTCAATAACTGCATGAACGCCACAATTCAAACGCTAACTGACGTTCACGCCATTCAAATCGTGCAACATGATTTCCAGCACTGTAAGAACTCTTCAGCCATATAATAAAATCACTTACCAAACCAAAATAGAGTGGTGTTGCTGCCGTTCCTCCAAACACGACCCGAAGTTATCCAATCAAAAACTCTGTATCACATTAAGAAAGTGAAAAAACAGCGCGAACCGCCGCCATCGCTGCCGAAAGTTTCAAAATCTGTAAAAGAGAAAAAAAAACGCGAAGCGGCACTGTTACGTGGGGTGCCACCTGCTCCACCTGCGCTGTGCTTGAATATATCTTCGTAATGTTTTCTCATGCTTACATGTCACCCCCCACACCCCCTGTTCACCTTATGCATTGCCGAGCACCCCCCCCCCCCCCCTTCTCATTCATTGAGGCTTCCCTGGACCCTCCCTGGCAATGCCTTCAAAATTTCGACACTTGTCTTCACAATGACTCCAAGCGTATGGCTTGAGACATCACTCCCACCAACCATCCTGAAGATATCTGAACTATCGCTTGACATAGCTCTAGCTGCTTCTAGCCTGCTCAAGCTGTATCAAGGTGACTAGTGGCCAACTTGTGCTTCCTAGGACGGACCTGCAGGCGCTTTCACAAGGAAGCCTCACATACCTCCACGCCTGCATGAATTTACCTTATTATATGTGGCAGATTGACACTTTTCGATAACAAGCGATAGTACCAGGTAAACATTGAGCTTCGAGATAAGCGATGTAGCCAATAATTATCAGTTAGGCCACAAACGACCTGCATTGTGGAAAATATGAGCGCCTTTCATTCACAATGGTGCTTCTAATTAAACCGTATATTTGCATTAAAGACATCCTGCGAGGTTTCTGGAAAGGTAATCTCAACATTGATTTAATATGACTAACACGAGGTGGGTGTTCCCTGTTCTGAAGGCTGCGCCATAGAGACGCTGCTCTCTTCACGTGTGCGGTCCTACTGTGCCAGGTCGTGCTGTCCTCCTCGGGGGCTGTGCCGAGCTGAAGGAACGCTACCCTGGTAGCGCAGTCGTCGAGAGCCATCGTAGAGCGGCCAGCGGTCTTTGATACGGTGTCGCACCCTTGATTTACGGGAGTTAGTCTCATGCGCATCGCGCCAATAGCGTGTAACAGTAAACGCTGTAAGGATTGGAGTCGGGCATGAATTAGATGGTATCTTGCCCATGCCGTCTTCCAACTTATCGAAGCTGAGGACGATGCTGAAGGGAAGGACTGCTTCTCATCGAGAACGAGGAATATGGGTTTATTTACAGTATCTACACAAGGACGTTGCCGTTCATCAGTCTAGCATGACTGCGAGAGAAAGCACACTGAGCAGCCGCACAACAGCTGCCTATAAACACTCTGTCCTCCCTAGATCCCTAGGTGAGGGAGAAACGTTCGAACAGCCATCGTAGCCGAGCCGCCTTTTAGCGGGAAGGCTTACACACACACCCTTCCGCACAGGCTACTGAGGCCAGACGGGCTTCGCAGAACTGAGCTTTACGTCTGGAAAGGTGCGTGGGACGGTGCCGCCAAATACGTTCCCTCGGGAACTCCCCCGCTCACGGGAGACCAGGTCGGCGGTGGCGAGTTCAGTAACAAAGCCTGGTTCGTCGACCTCATCTCGGCATTCCCGCGACGGAGAGTCGCTGACGCGGCGTATTGTCCCCCTCACACAGTAGACTTAGTGGCGCCGTTCGGCTAGAGGATGACGGTGGCTTCCCATAAAACGTCAACGCCGCTGCCGCAGCTGGCTGGCAAAACTTTGCATGTCGGCACCTCAGCAGGCCGTTCTTAACAGCGCCTCCATGGCCCGGAAAATCTCGACTGTCCAGCGCCGACAACCGCTGGGCAGGAAGAGAACGCCTGGTGGCCAGGGGGTGATGCCTTAACTTGCAGCGACCAGCTAAGAAATGAGGTCACCGCCCCAAAACATCCAACAAGGCCAGGCAACTGCAAAACGAACCCGACAACATGGTTCTGCGCCGAGATGACGTATCCTGCATCTCACTTTAAGCTGGAACCGCATGGCGTGTTTTCCGCGAGCGAAAAACGTGAGGCGCGGCGAACGCCCGCGTTGTCGCCGGTGCGCGAGCACCCGCACGAAAAAAGAGAGCGGCGCTTTCGCGTCGTGTTTTCCGGGTTGCCAGACAACATAACTCCCAACGACATGAATTGTCTCTGTTACCGCATATATAATATGCCCTTAAACTTACAGAACATTACAATAAAAATAACCTTAGTGTAATTAGACAGCGACATTTTTGTCCGAAGTGTATTTATCAAGCTTAATTTCAAGCAGCAAGATTGTGTGCGAAACTGCGACTATGTACCTTCCACATGCTGAGAGGCTGCGGCTTGTTAACAATTTCACATAGAAAATAGAGTGTCGGCCACTTACTATCGAGCAGAAGAGGCGATTGCTACTATTAAGGGGGATGCTGAGGGCATCTGATATACCGTCTACGCTGAGGGTATCTGCTACAGCTCGCCAAGCCTGGTCACGTTTGATGTTGTTCTTGTAATTGCGGTCGCGTAAAGGCGGAACCGCATGGCGCGATTTCAGGAGCGATTGACGCGCGGATGGTGGGACACGCGCGTCATTTTGACGCGTGCCCAGCATGATCCGTCACGAAATCGCGCCGCCGCGTGCTGCTGCTCGGAGTAGAAAAAAACGCGGCGCGGCGGCGCGTCCACCAATCAGAGTTTAGGTAAGTCACGTGGCATGTAGTCACGTGGCATTTTGGTTATTTTCTTGCCACCGGATGGCCCTGCTCTCTGCGCATCTCAGATGATAGCCTGTTCGTGCTTACCCAGTGCATAGAAATAGCTAAGGCGGAAAATAGACCTCTGTATTTAGCCTTCCTGGACATAAGTGGTGCATACGACAATGTAAACAGGGAACTCCTGTGGAACATATTAAAAGCTGAAAGTATCGGTAATGAGGTAATTGATTTTCTACAGGAACTATATCGAGAAAATAATGTTGAAATAACATGGGAAGGAATCAAGAGTACGACAACTGTCGAGGTTCACAAAGGATTAAGGCAAGGTTGTCCTCTATCACCGCTGCTGTTCATGCTTTATATGATAAGCATGGAAAGAAGGTTACAACGAAGCAATCTGGGGTATAATCTGTCGTACAGATTAGGCGAGAAGGTTGTTGAGCAACGACTACCGGGTTTAATGTATGCGGACGATATTGTGCTGTTAGCAGATAGCCAGGAAGATTTGCAAACTCTGGTTAATTACTGTGGGGACGAAGGAGACAGTTTAGGTTTCAGTTTTAGTGCAGCTAAGTCCGGTGGGATGTTTTTCAACGATACAACTGATCAGGAGCTTACAATACAAGGCCATGAAATACCCCGAGTGGCCGAATACAAATATCCCGGGGTATGGATAAACAAAGGGCAGATGTACACGGAAAAGCACGAACAGTCTCTCATAGCAAAAGGGCGAAGAGATGCCGGGATAATGAAACATAAGGCATTGTGGGGGTACAACAGGTATGAGGTACTGAGAGGCATTTGGAAGGGAGTAATGGTGCGGGGCTTACTTTCGGGAATGCGGTCCTGTGTTTAAGGGCAAAGGTCCAGTCGAAACTAGAAGTAAATCAGAGAGCTGTGGGAAGGTTAGCACTAGGTGCCCACGGGAAAACCACAAACGAAGCAGTACAGGGAGATATGGGCTGGACATCGTTCGAAGCACGGGAAGCTCCGAGTAAAATCCTATACGAAAAACGTCTGAGGAAATTGGACGATAACAGGTGGGCAGCTAAGGTGTTTAAATACCTATACAGAAAGAGCGTTGACTCACAATGGCGGAAAAGAACTAGGAAGCTAACCAGTAAGTATGCCAGACACGAGGATGAAGAAAGACAGAGCATTAAACGACAGGTTAAAAATGCGGAAAGTAAAAATTGGATAAATTCAATGGAAAAGAAGCATAGTGTGGAACTATATCGATACTGGAAACAGCAGATAAGGAAGGAAGCGTTTTATGATAACTCAAGAGGCAGTTCCCTACTCTTTGAAGCTAGATCAGGATGTCTTAGAACGCGGAGCTATAAAAGGAAATTTAACGAAGAAGAAGACACATGTTCTGTGTGTGGTAAATATGTAGAAACAATGAAACACCTCATACTAAAATGTGATGGTATCAATCCCGATGTCGATGCGGCCACAATCACCCTTCCTGAGGCCCTAGGGTTCAGAGATAATGATAGTCATGTAAATAAATATGCGGTGGAAATTAGCAAAAGGCGATTGGAGGATTGGTGGCTCAAAAGCAGAGAGGTGACATAAGGTTAAAAGGGTAGGAATACGTATTTAAAGAAAATCGAGAAATTCAATAACACACAACACAGATAAAAATAAAAGGCAAAAAAAAAATCTGAGCATGGTGGCAACTGCCATCGCCCCGTTTCAAAGGGGACGCTCCTACCTTCCATCCCATCCATCCTCAACGGAACCTCCTTGGAGCAAATCTTTTTTTCTCTCGGCAGAACTGGCGCGCGCGTCATGGAAAATACGTGCTACCGTGATTTCGTTCGCGCATCGTTTTCACCTAAAATGGACAAAGCAACCTTCAACGAGGCCCTAAGAAATGAAGTGGAAAAGCGTCGCGTCTCATCGCTAATGCTGGCAAGACAATTTGCTAACAATATTACCAGTGTATGGAACTCGCTCTCTTCTCAACCATGTAGGCTGCACCCACATATGCCTCCTGACCCGCATTTTTTCTTGCTTCAGTAGCAGCATCCCCCTTAATAGCAGCAATCGCCTCTTCTGCTCGGTAGTAAGCGGCCGACACTACTTTTCATAGGTGAAGTTGTAAACAAGCAGCGGCCTCTCAGGATGTGGAAGGTACGTAGTCGCAGTTTCGCACACAATATTGCTGCTTGAAATTAAGCTTGATAAATACACTTCGGGAAAAAAATGTCGCTGTCTAATTACACTAAGATTATTTTTATTGCAGTGTTCTGTAAGTTTAAGGGCATATTATATATGCGGTAACAGAGACAGGCGTCGCGCCATGCGGTTCCAGCTCGAGTCCCACAGGACGCTACGCTTCTCCACTTCAGTTATTAAGGCCTCGTTGAAGGTTGCTTTGTCCATTTTAGGTGAACACGATGCGCGAACGAAATCACGGTAGCACGTGCTTTCTTTGACGCACGCGCCAGTTCTGCGGAGAAAAAAAAAATTGTGCCAGAGAGGTTCCGTCGATGATGATGATGATGATGATGATGATGATGATGATATTGTGGCCAACCCTTTGTATCGGGTGCACGTGGCAACCACGCCCAAGCCAGAGTGACGCTCTATTGCCTACCTATCGAGCAAAGCAGGCACAGGTAGGAAAAGGAAAGAACACCAAAAGAAAAAGAAGAGAAAAGGAGAGAATGCGCTACACTGATAAGCAGTCAGATGCGCAGAGAGCAGGGCCATCTGGTGGCAAAACCAAAAGCCGAAATACCACGTGACCAAGTGTCACTTGACTTATCTGAACTCTGATTGGTGAACGCGCCGCCCTACGCGTTTTTTTTTTTTTGTTTTGTTTTGTTCTACTCCGAGCAGCAGCAGCGGCGGCGCGATTTCGTGACGGATCATGCTGGGCACGCGTCAAAATGACGCGCGCGTTCCGCCATCCGCGCGTCAATCGCGCCTGAAATCGCGCCATGCGGTTCAGACCCGCTAGGCTTCAAAGACAACATAAGGGCAGAAACGAAATATGCTGCATTTCGCAATGCCATTTTTGTAAGGAATTTTGTGCTGACAAATTTAGCAATCATGGAGGGAATCCTGCTAAATGAGAGGGGATCTTCTTGGCTTAACCAAATTAACAATAACTACCCCTACATATAGGCGGGATCCCTAAACGCAGCATTCAAATTAGCCTGCTCAGACCATCCGCATTGCTGTGGAACTTTCTCTTCTTATATCTAACGGAGATATACATCAAGAGTGAGGCTCCATCGGTGCAAGCGGCCATTTTTGTGTGACATTTGATTGAGCCACGTCAGAGGACAGTGGTCGGTTTCGAAGATGAACCTCGGTCCGTTCGAGTAACACAACTTCTGGGTGGCCTAAACTAAACAAGCGCATTCCTTCTCTGAAGCGCGGTAGGCTTCCTCTCTTGCAGTTAATTTACGGCTGGCATGGGGCTCCTGCATTGCCCAGGGGTCGCTGCGAAAATGGTGCTAAAAAGCGTCTTCTGTCCTGAACTGGGTAGTACCAAGCTCGGTCGTCTCCTTCGGAAAGCACGTTTACAATATAGACCCGCCACTTTCGGTTGTGTTGTCCCACGGCTTGCAGCGAATATCGGGTGCCGAAGATTCTTTCAGGGGTGGCACGCTGCGTAAAGGCAAGAAATTATGCAACGCCGAATACGTGTACGTCGTTCAAGAAATAAGCGGCGTAGTTTTAGCACGGTGTCAATCGCAAATGAAGCGAGTCGCGTACGAAGTTGAACTTCAGATAAGGTGTGCACGTTGCTAGATTCAGGCGCACAGACGCGAGGAAATGCTTGCTATAAATGAATTCACAGCAGCGATAAGCAGACATCATGTGTACGGAACTGCTCGAGCGCACGACGGTACGCGCCGTCCCCGACGGCAGCGGTCTTTCAGTATGCCGCGACGTACGAACTGCTCGAGCGCACGATCGTACGCGCTGCGACGGCAGCGGTCTTTCGACATACCGCGATAAGGCGGGCCTCCTGCTATCTTTGTTGACTGCATGGCGCTGGACAAGTAGTTATGCCTGCGCTGTAATAGCGGCCATCTGTCCCTTTAGCAACTGATAAATAACTGATGCAATGCATATGAGCACGCAGTAACGTTTGTGCTAATCGCGCTGTAGCGCGAGCTCGTGCGCTGCTCGCTTGATGTAGGTTTTAGTGGTCGACAGCGCTCGGACATCGATGTGCTGCAATCAATATATACTACCTTGCTACACTGCCTCAACGTGCTGTCTTGAGGTCAAGGATAAGCACATTTAACTCTCTAACCTGTGCTGCTCGTAGTAGGGTAGTGAATTGTCACCGAATCAGCCCGATCATTTGTGGTCATTTGCACACACCTGGTGACTTCACCACTTCGCACCGGTCGAGTTGTTCATTGTCGCTGTGGCTGGGTCTCGAATCGTGAATCACCAGCCATGCCTGCTTCTATGTCGGTCTGCCGTCGGGATTTTAGGTGCAAAAGATCGAATTTCAGAACGCAGATAATCAAGCAAGCTTCAAGAAGGGCGAAGCAGTCAGCATGGCGCCAAGTTTCGCTTACCCAGCGCGACGAACTGCAGCTACCCAGCGCGCCCGACGCACCGCTTCGTGAGGCCTTGAAGGAAAACTGTAGAATCTGATGTTTGGATTCAGGCCTTCTTGCAGCAGTAACGACGGTGACGCTTTTTCGAGGCTGAGCTTGGTTCCTCCGGATCGGCGACGCCGATTCCTTCTGCTTCCTGCATTACGTCCCACGGCACACGGAGAGTTCGTTTTCGTTAAACTATAGGCTGCGGCCAGCTCGCAGCGTGGTCTGTGAGAAGTGACACGCCTTTTCGCAGTCGCAACAGGGCAGAAAAAAGTGCGAATCGACGCAAAACTCTGGCTAGAAACGTGCTTCGCAGCAGTCAAGGCTCAATACTACCCAAGCTGGTACTACCCAGATAACGTGTCTCGCCGCCAGCAGGCGCCGCTACTATACCTCAAGCTCCAGCGCAAGACGCCCATAGAGGATAGGATGTTCCTCGTTATCGTCGCCGACCTGACGAAGTACCACGCCCGTACTTCTGTCGCTTGCGTCGCATTGAACTATGAATTCCTTTGTGAAGTCTGGCGCGCGAAGCACAGGACGAGAAAGCAATAGCGTTTTCAAACTTTGGAAAGCGTTCTCTTTGTCCTTATCTCAGTGTACGCTGCACGGTGCTCCCTTTCGGAGGGCGTCCGTTAAAGGACTTGCCATTTGCGAGTAATTCGGAATGTACCGTTGATAGTAGCCCACAAGTCCGAAAAATGAACGAATGTCTGTTTTCTTGCGCGGCTGAGAAAATTCCCCAATCATAGCTATTTTCAGCTCGGCGGGCGTCTCGTGCCCTGGCCGACAACATGGCCTAGATAAGTAACCTGCGAACAACCAAATCTACACTTTCCCGCTTTCATCGTTAAGCCAGCTTCCCTCAAACGTGAGAACACCTGTCTGAGGTGCGATACGTGCTGTTCCCACTTGTCCGAAAAAATTGCTACATTATCAAAATATGGCAAGGTGAACTCCTGCAAGTCTTTTGGGACAATATCCATTAGTTTATAGAAGCTAAACGGCGCGTTCTTCAGCCCGAAGCTGAGTGCAAGAGGGCGAAAAGTACCTACAGGTGAGGTGAATGCGGCATAGCGACTGGTACTTTCTGAAAGGGGAACTTGCCAGTACCGCCGCACGAGATCTATAGATGAAATGTATTTAGCAGAGCTAACGCTCTCAATTCGTTCCTCAATGTTGGGTATTGGGTACAGCTGATCCCTATTGATGGCATTTAACTTCCTGTAGTCAACACACGGACGAGGGTCCTTGTTAGGGGTTTCTACCAGTATTAGCGGTGACGTGCAGTCACTCTCAGCGGGCTCAATAACTCCCATCTCTAGCATGCGCTGTATCTCTGCTTCCATAATTTCTCTCTGTCTTGGAGACACCCTGTAAGGCTTTGATCTTACGGGTTCGGTTGATGTCAGCTCTATTTCATGCGTTATTAGTTCGGTTCTACCTCGCCGATCGCTGAATCTGCCGAGATATTCCCCTAACACCCCTTTTAGTTTTTCTAGCTGCTCAGGTCTAAGAGCGTGCCAGCTTACCGAATGTTTTACTACTTCTTCTAGGCCGATTTCAGAGTTGGAGGTCGCCTTATACTCCTTAAACTTGGTACTAGTGTCATCCTGCTCTTTTATGGTACCACTTAACGACTCCGCTCCGCTCTACACACTTCATCAAATTGGAGTGATATATCCTCACCTCCTTCCTGCGACCGGGCATTTTCAGAGCATAGTTAGTATCTGAAAGTTTGTGCAACACTTTAACGGGCCCGTCCCAGTGATCTTCAAGCTTGTTCTTTCTAATGAAGGTTTGAGGATCATTACCTGGTCTCCAGCGTTAAACGTAGGAAGCCTCCCATTCTTGTCGTAATAGAATTTGGCGTTCTTTTGAGCTACTCCCATGTTCTTTTCGACTAGTTCTTGGGTTGCGCTTAGCCGTTCCAGCAGATTTAGCACGTATTCAACCACTGTTGGACTCTCTCCTAATTCCTCCCACATCTCTCTTAACATTCTCAGTGGAGAACGGGGTGTCCTCCCATACACTAGTTCTGCTGGCGAGAACCCTGTAGCCTCATGTGGCACCGTTCGCAAAGCAAACAAAGTTGCCGGAAGACAGTTCTCCCAGTCCTCCTTGTGCTCGTAAAAGAGCACCCGCAAAACGCGCTTAAGCACTGAATGCCACCTCTCTACACTGTTTGACTGAGGGTGATAGACGGAACTGTGTATCAACTTTACCCCGCACTTTACCCCGCTAAGTCAGTGTGCTGGTGAATACTGACCTTTGATTCGCCTGAATTTCGGCTGGAAACCCAACTCGTGCAAATAATGTCAAAAGCGCGTTTACCACTTCGGTGGAGCTGAGCTCTTTCAGAGGGATTGCTTCTGGAAACTTTGTAGCCGGACACAGCATGGTAAACAAGTACCTTTATTGCGATTTTGTTTTTGGTAGAGGCCCTACCGTGTCTATCACAAGTCGTCTGAAAGGTTCTGTTATTAAGGGCACTACCTTTAGTGGAGCTTTCCATGTGTCTCCTGGTTTACCCGAGCGCTGGCAGGCGTCACATGACCTTACAAAGTTTTCTACGTCATTGAAACAGCCCGGCCAACAGTATTCCATAAGCAATCTTTCCTTTGATTTGTTTATGCCTAGGTGGCCGGACCACCAATTTCCATGACAGAGATTCAAAAGTTCCTCCCTGTACTTTGTAGGTACGACTGACTGATCTAGAATCCTACCCTTTCGATCTCTGTAGTGCCGGTACAACAATCCTCCTCTCTTATCGTGACGTTGCCCCAGCAATGCCTTCTTTAGCTGTGTGATGTAATTTGGCTAAGCTGTCATCATTCTTTTACTCGGCTGCCAGTGACTCTGTCCACACGTAAGAGCTGATCAAAGTTCTTTGAGGCCGGTGATAGTAACGACCTTGTCTCGCTTGCGAGTGCATCAGCGGGCTCTTCCTGCAGGGGTGAACTTTGACGCCTTAGTGATCCGCTCTCATTGAGCTGCTCAGCTGGCAGGCTTTCCTCAACCGTTTTTTCATCCCTCTAGCCTAGCTCGGATTCGGTTACTGAAGTTACCTCTTTTGCTAATTCCGCTGGAGCAACTTGTGCTTTTTTATTCGAAAGCGACGCGATTTTACGAGCTTGCCCTCGCGTCAACGCCTGTACTCCCAGTTTAAGCACTTCATCACTAACTGATCCGAACGATTCGAAAAAATGTTGGGGTACTGCAGCGAAAAAAATTTGGAAACTGCAGCCTCGGTCACTAGCTTCCCGAACGCTCCACTGAGTTTCATTTTCGCCATGGGCAGACACACGCTGTGTTCCTCTACAGCCTGTTTGATCCATGCTACTTGTCCCGTGAAGTCATCTACCGTCACGTAAGACGGATGGACAATGTCCATCGTGGCGGCACTGTCTCGCAGCACCCGGCATGGTTTAACATTAACTTGCAGGTCGTGAAGATATGGGCTTAAAAGTTTCATATTCTCGTCCTTTTCATCCACGTAGAAGAAAACTACGCTGGGCTTCCCGCAGTTTACAGCGATATGTCCTAGTTTGTGGCATTTATAACAGCGGATTACTCTTAAAGATTCGAATTTTCTTTTCTGATCTTTTTGTACGGTTTCTTCGTTGGACTTCTCGCTCTTTTCTGAGGGCTTTTCCTCCACGACTACAGGCTCCTGTCGTCTTGTTTGCGAACCCCTTTTGAACGGAAATGGTTTCCGCGGTCCGTTTCGACCGTCCGAATTTCCCTCCTCGGCGTTTAGCTTTTTACGCGTTGCGTACTCTTCGGCTAATTCCTCCGCCCTTTCCACAGTGTTTACATTCCCTCTGTCTTGCACCCACAATTTCACAGCTTGGGAAATGCTTTTGTAAAACTGCTCTAGACACATGCATTCAATAATCATGTCTCTGCTGTCGTACGCTTCCGCGCTTTTCAGCCACTCGACTAGGTTTGCCTTTAAGCTATATGCAAACTCCGGATACTCCTAGCTATCTTTCTTGCCTGTGCTTCTAAAGCTTTGCCGAAAAGCTTCGGCTGAAAGGCGGTATTTCTTCAGACGACTAGCCTTACTATTCGTATAATCATATGCATCCTGTGCACTGAGTCTGGCGATTACTTCCGCAGCCTCACACGGCAACATAAGACAGCAGCCGCTGTGGCGATGTACTCGGACCTAAGTTCATCTTCTCGCAAGTCCTTTAAATATTGCTTAAGAACAAGCCTGTGTCGGTCCCGACCTCAAATAGCTTAAATAGCCTGTCCATGCGGTATGATTCTGCCGCACTTGATCGTCCCAGAGCCCCTTCACTTCCTTGAGAGAACTCCAAACGTTTGCTTTCAAGTTCAAGTTGCATTTTTCTTAACTCGCGATCTTTCCAGCGTTCCACTTTCTCTCTGTCCCGTTCTTCTCTGTCCAGTTCTTCTCTCTCTCTGTCCCGTTTCTCTCTTTTTATCAGAAGTTCCAACCCCATTTCAATTTCTTCCTCACTGGCCTGTTCGGAAATTAGCTGCAATAATTCCGATTTTAGCATTCCCTTGCGTACCTCTAGGCCCAGTTCCTCAGAAACAATCAACAATTCGTATCTCAGCAGTGCCCTTAACTCCATGATTGCTGCTTTACTGCCTTGGTCCTGCTCGCTAAACCTACTTAGGAAAACACAACTTAGCTAAAAATCAAAAATCTAGCTTCCCTACTGTTTTAAACAGAACAACCACAAAATGAAGCCTAGAGAGTCAATGCAAGGACCAAGCACTCACCGCAGACACAGCACCACGTGGCGAAGTCCATCCCACCGCTGCCACCAGTTGTAAGGATTGGAGTCGGGCATAAATTAAATGGCAGCTGGCCCATGCCGTCGTCCAACTTAGACACGCTGAGGGCCTTGTTGAAGGGAAGGTCTGCTTGTCATCGAGAATGAGGAACATGGGTTTATTTACAGTATCTGCACAAGGACGTTGCCGTTCATCAGTCTAGCATGACTGCGAGAGAAAGCACACTGAGCAGCCGCACAACAGCTGCCTATAAACACTCTGTCCTCCCTAGATCCCTAGGTGAGAGAAAAACGTTTGACCAGTTATCGTAGCCGAGCCGCCTTTTAGCGGGAGGCCTTACACACACACCCTTCCACACTGGTTTCACGGTCGCCACCGAAGCCAGACGCGCATCGCAGAACTGAGCCTTACGTCTGCAAAGGTGCGTGGGACGGTGCCGCCAAATACGTTCCCTCGAGTACTGCCCGCTCACGGCAGACCAGGTCGGCGGTACCGAGTTCAGAAACAAAGCCTGGTTCGTCGAGCTCATCTCGGCATTCCCGCGACTAAGAGTCGCTGACGCGGCGTATTGTCCCCCTCACACAGCAGACTTAGTGGCGCCGTTCGGCTAGAGGATGACGGTGGCTTCCCAGAAAATGTCAACGTTGCTGCCGCAGCTGGCTGGCAAAACTTTGCATGTCGGCACCTCAGCAGGCCGTTCTTACAACGCCAAGGTAGCCGTCTAATAAACGCTTTCCCTGTACTCTGGGCCTTCTCCTTCCGGCACTATGCCTCGCTCACAGTGGAGAGCGAATAAGTTTCCCCTTCGGGCACACACAGCACACGCGGCTAAGCTGATTGTCCCCCTGAGGGGCTCGTATCTTCGGACCCGTGCAATGGTCTACGTGACTGCCTGTGGAACATCGCGTCAGGGAAGACCACCTTTGCATTGAAGTGGTGATGTTTTCATCCTTCATAAATTTTCTACATATTTAGAAGTCGTTCTTTTTTCATGAATCGTTAGCATTTTCTTCATTACCGTTCATTGGAATTTTGCTAGTCGTTAGCACTTGTGCTAGTCGTTAGCACTGACATGTGCTTCCGCAATGTGATCTTTAAATCGAAGATTTCGTTGCCTGCTATTGCGGGTTGTTGCAAACAGTGGCGTAGCCAGAAATTTCTTTCGGGGGGGGGGGGGGGGGGGCGCTCACATTTCAGCTCGGCCTGCTCCTCATAGAATTTGTCGAGGGGTCAAATACATCAATGGTAACTGCACTGCCACTGTCAAAGATGCTGCAAACGAATTCTTGAGCGCTACGCACTGTCAAGACATGCAAAATATGTATTTTTCATACAAGAATATATTCGTATGTCCCAAAAAATTGTGCAAGAAATAACTGATATCAGTACTTCCACCTTTTTTGTCTGTTTAAAAGAAAATATCACAAGAAATTTGGAATATATTAATTCGAAACCAGCAAAGCTGTGCATGCTGCTAATATGAAAAATGTGAAGCCATGAAATGAACAAGTTGAGGACAAATAATTTAATGAAATTTTGTAATGCAAGAACCTTCTTTACATTTCTCTACCTATGCAACGGCCAAAGAAATATCTCAATGGCGCTGTCCTTCGTTCCAATGTATCGCGCAGGAGCAGCTGTCCCCAATCACATATTTTGAGTAATTGCACCAAAATTAGTCTCAATGGAGAGCATATATAAAAAGCAGGAGTTATACAAGATATACGTTAGAAATGCGAAAATAAGCTTGATAAAGGGCAAAAAAGTAACTGGAAAAAGAAGTTCATTGCATGCTATAGGAGTTGTAGGTCGTAGGGAGGAACTTGGGAGGAACTAGGCGTATGGGATTTATTTACAAATATTTACATTCAAACAGGGGATACATTCGACACTGTGGCGTGACTCCCAAATGAAGCACGCGAGACGAAGCATACAGCATACGAGCACGAAGCTCCAAACACGCAGCACAGAGCACGAACACACAGCTCACGAGCACCATCACAGAGTACACCCTAGCAGCCGACAAACAGCTGCTTATAAACACTCCGTCCTTCCTAGATCCCTAGGTGAGGGGAAACGGCAGTTCACCGCCATTTCGTAGCATCCAACGTCATTGAAGTTGACCCGCCCTTTTAGAGGAGGAGGGCTCACACACACACACGTACGCACTGGTTTCACTGCCCCCACCGAGGTGAGACGGTCTTCGCAGAACTGTGTCTTGCCCAAAGGAGGCGCCTCTTATTCCCCGAGCTGACCTCGCACAATGGCCGCTGCCGGTTCTCCATTGTCTTGCGTCTTGAAAGGCGTGTGGGACGGTGCCCCCCAAATACATTCCCTCGGGAAGTGCCTCGCTCCCGTAAGACCGGGTTGGTGGTGGCGAGTTCACAAACAAAGCCTGGATCGTCGACCTCGTCTCGGCATTCCGGCGACGAAGAGTTGCTACACTAGACGCATTGTCCTCCTCACACAGTCGGTCGCCGTTCGGCTGTAGAATGACGGTAACTTCCCAGAAAATGCCAATCCTGCTGCTGCAGCTGGCTGAGAAACCTTGCATGTCGTTACCTCGGCAGGCCTTTCCTAACAGCTCCTCCATGGCCCGGAAAATCTCGACTGGCCAGTCCTAACAACCGCTGGGCAGGAAGAGAATGGCTGGTGAGCGAGAAGATGGCTTTGCTCTGTGCAATCCCTGCGCACTTGGAATGCCTTCAACCATCTCCCAAACACCGGCATAGAAGAGTCGATCCCGGCAACACAATACCGTTCAGCGTGCAAACGCCCGGAATCAGCTGTTAACCCCTCAGGCTTCCTATCAAAATTTCAACACAAGCCGCTCAACTGGGAACCCCAAATTTTGCCTCAAAATTTCGTGTCGGCAAAGCGAGCGTTCACGTTCCCCTTGAGCCTAACCAGATCTCATTGTCGTGCTGCACAAGAGTAAAGGTTTACGTAGAACTAAACCGAAGGCTCGCAACCACCAATACCCGAACATAACTTAAGCAGCCTAACTTCACGAACAGCCTGTTCTTACCCTGTCGCAGTGGCGTACTTATCGCACGTAGTGGTACCACTGAACAGTCTGGTCAACTCCACAGGTACCTAATCACAATCGCGCTAGCTTTGTGTTCCCTATTCAGAACGGGTACTTGCGTCGTACGTAAGCATTTCATCACGCTTACTCACATTTGTTCCTTTAGTCCATACAGGACACGTACCTTAAACGAACAACTAAACTTGCGTAACTTACGCATTCCGCAGAACCCTTAAAAAATGCGTCTTCTAACAGCTAGTTCCTCTCACGCTCACTAGAGAAGTCAGAACACGGCCGCCCTAAACACACACGAGCAACCCAGTCATAAACCTGCTGCTTCCTTCTGTCCGCACAGGACATGCGCTAATGGAAGTAAGAACGCTTTTCAGTGCAAATTACGCACTTACTGAAAACCTATACGCGCTTAACCTTAGAAAATTCAAAAACATTTATATAAATAAAGAAGGTTAACTAATACATACACGTGTTACCATAGGCCTCTCACGGACAACCTTGACCTTCAGGTTACTCACAAGAAAAAGAAAGCCTATCTACTCATTAACACGTCGTGAAACTAAAGATTTACCTAAAACGCATCTTTCAAATCTCGAAGCTTCTCAAACAAAACATAAAACTCATACCTTACTTATTGAAAGAAATGCTAGCCTCAAATCGCGAAAATTTTCAAAATGCTCAATATTAAAACCATATAACACGCTTTACTTCTACGGAAGGTCTCTTGGCCTCCCGTTCCAAACACTTTCGACTGACGCAATACTTTTGCGCCGTACTCGAGGTGGTCGCGGTTCGGAAGCTATTCTGGCTACCCAGGAACAACAAAAGGGCTGACACACTATCAGCTCTTTGAAGACGTTACAGTCTCCTGCCAGTTTGCGTCCTGGCGCCACGCTTTCATCACGAACTCCACTGACCGTGTCGCGACTCCTTACCACCTCGTCTCGTCTTGCCACTTTGCGCTCCTTCGCACTACATGCTGCACTCCGAAAAGAACGACGGAACGACGAGGAACGTAACTGCCCCGTGCCCTTTGTCCGCGTCCGTGCAGAACATGCTTCTCGGTCTCTTTTTGACCGGTGGCTCGAGCGTGTTTGACGCGCACACGTCGTCAACGACGGCCGCACCTTTCTTTTCCTCGCTCCCTGGCTTTTTGCGACTGTCGCCGTCTTTGGCTGCGCTACATTATTCACAGCATTCTGATCTTTACTGCGCTTCTTTCTACGGCGCTTTCTCTTTGAACTCACTCTTATGCCGCCTTCTCGCGCCTCGTGCTGGCCGGTACACATTTCGTCAGCCCGGATCGCTCTCCTACCCGCACAGTCTGAGTGATTTTCATTTAAATCTACTTTCTCTTTGCGTCGTCTGGCGGACAGCTCAAGCGACTCTGGAACAATACAGCAGGCTTTACTCGAGCTATGAAACTCGCACTCTTGCGAACTGCGCTCTTCTGCATCGCCCAGCTCACGCTGTGCATCGGCGCACAGCTCGCCGGTCTCGATCGCTGTCTCATCCGCACAGTCCGAATGATTCCTAATTAAATATTCCCTCTCTTGGCTACTTAGACTGGCGGAGAGCTGCACCGATCCCTGAACAATGCAGTTGTCTTCCCTTGAGCTACGCAGCTCGCAATCCTGCAAACTGCCCTCAACTGCATCGTCCAGCTGGCACTTCGCTTCGGCACGCAGACCTGACTCGATATGAGTGCTCGCGTCTGTCGGGTCAGCAGTACTCTCTACTTTGTCAACAACCTCGCTAACATTACAAGCGACGCACATGCGCGGTAACTGTGCCAATTCATTCGCAGCTGTCCTAGCTGTCTCTACACTGCTCTGTTGGCACAGCACCTCGTCGCTCTTACTACGACCTTTAACGGTCTCTGGTGCCACTAAGGCATCGTTAGCTTCTGGCACTTCGAGTTCACCTATGAACGTGCTGCTAATCTCGCAAGTGCTACTACTGCTTCTCTCGGCTTTCGACCAAAATCTGCTATCGACTTCCTCCCCCTTTCGCTGCGTCCAGCCTACAGATTTCTCAAGCCGCTGTTGACTTCGTTCGGTTGACTGCTCCAAACCTTGAATCTCCTTGTTCAATGCAGCAGCGTACTGCCTCGTTACTATTGTTAGGCCTTTTTCCTGCGAAATCGTTTTCAGTTTCTGCCTAGCTTTTCCCTGTTTTTGCCTCATTTTTTCCTGTTCTTGCCTAATTGCTTCCTGTTCCCGTTTTTTGCTTAGAATTCGTTTACCCATTCGTTCGATGAATTTCAAATCATTGGCACTTTGCAGAATGGTCTTATGAATTTCTGCTTCCGTCAAGTCCTCCTCTACGTCTACCTCGACCTCTTCACACAACCGCAACAGGTCAGCTCTCGTCGAACACAATAGGACCATGGTCGCTACATTAAGCTTTGGCTCTGCTGTCACACAATACTTGCTGCGATACCCACGCAAATCAGAATACAAACAAAAGATCATCAGCGAATCAAATATACAAACACAGAGAAATTGAAGCCTGGTAAATCTTACAGCCAAAACCAAACGCTTACCCAATGAAGCAGCACTATATCACCAGTCCTTCTCCCCCGTATGCAGTCAGTTGCAAGAGGTGGTCAATCCCAAGTCGCCTCCAGCTTGATCGCGATACCGATCGGTCATCATGTTCCAAAGTCCGTGAGCTGCCGTTGCTGTCTACGAGTCGTAGGCCGATCTCAGCACTGCCATCCCGTTGCAAGGGTTGTCGGTCGTAGGGAGGAACTTTGGAGGAACTAGGCGTACGGGATTTATTTACGGGTATTTACATTCAAACAGGGGATACATTCGACAGTCTAGCGTGACTCCCAAATGGAGCACGCTAGACGAAGCATACAGCATACGAGCACGAAGCTTCAAACACGCTGCACAGAGCACGAGCACACAGCTCACGAGCATCATCATAGAGCACACCCTAGCAGCCGACAAACAGCTGCTTATAAACACTCCGTCCTCCCTAGATCCCTAGGGGAGGGAAAACAGGCAGTTCAACGTCATCGAAGTTGACCCGCCCTTTTGGAGGAGGAGGGCTCGCACACACACGCACGCACTGGTTTCACTGCCCCCACCGAGGTGAGACGGTCTTCGCAGGACTGTGTCTTGCCCAAAGGAGGAGCCTTTTATTCCCCGAGCTGACCTCGCACAGTGGCCGCCGCCTGTTCTCCATTGTCTTGCGTGTTGAAAGGCGCGTGGGCCGGTGCCCCCAAATACATTCCCTCAGGAACTCCCTCGCTGCAGAAAGACTGGGTCGGTCGTGGCGAGTTCACTAACAAAGCCTGGCTCGTCGACCTCGTCTCGGCATTCCGGCGACAAAGAGTTGCTGACTAGGCGCATTGTCCTCCTCACACAGTCGGTCGCCGTTCGGCTGGAGAATGACGGTGGCTTCCCAGAAAATGCCAATCCTGCTGCTGCAGCTGGCTGAGAAACTTTGCATGTCAGCACCTCGGCAGGCCATTTCTAACAATGCATACACAAAAGCTCGCAACGAGATATATATATATATATATATACGCATCAGTCTCCAATAAATCTACGTATCTAAACAAAAGCCACTGTATATAATGCATCAAACAAGGGAAATAAGCATGTGGCGCAATCACAGACCACAGAATGCTCAGCCCCCCCCCCCCCACCCACTTCCTCTATTCTCCCCGATGCATCGTGCGCGACGAAAGGCGGCGCACTTCTTCCCCGCTTTTCTCCCTTGCGCACACAAGACTGATTCACCATCGTCGGCTCACCTATCTCCCCTCCCCCTACGCTTTCACTCGCACGTACAACTTGCGGCGCGCGGTGACGATGTTATCGCCCTTGAAGTTTTATCAATAAGCGCCAAATTATGCACTGACCAAGATAACTGAAAATTTGATGACGCTTCGGCTCCCCATGCGGGAGCCTTCTCCACAATGAAACCGATAACAAATATACAACGTATTTAAGTACGTTTCAGTACGTGACGCAAGCAGCGAGTGTACACCGTCGTAAGTGTCCCGTCATGCCTATTCAGCGTGTGCGCCTTGGTCTTTATGTGGAAGGATTCTCGATGCAGGTATTACGCAAGCTTCTTTTCCTTAGCCAAGACACATGCACTTCACCAGTAAATATTGTGGCCTGTAGATTCCGTATGTTCAGCAAGGGCAGTCGAGGCCACGTGCCGTTTCTTGAAGTCATACCCATGCTGTTTCACATGTTTCTTGAAGTCACTTGTCTGGCCGATATTCTTGTAATCACAGTTCTCGCACGTTATGGCGTAGACTAAACCGAGGAAATTTCCCCGTGTAAGTATATATTTAACGTTTACTAAAACGTTTCTTAGTTTGCGGGTTGGCACATGCACAATTTTGACGTAATACCTGCGCATAATACTAGCGATGGTCTCATTTGTGCCAGGGACATGTGGAACGGC
Organism: Dermacentor andersoni; assembly: GCF_023375885.2. NCBI lineage: Eukaryota > Metazoa > Arthropoda > Arachnida > Ixodida > Ixodidae > Dermacentor > Dermacentor andersoni. The sequence continues at coordinate 77,233,051 of NC_092815.1, read as the reverse complement.
AGTTCACTTCTTCGGAGGCTACGGAGAATGCTGTCTTTCTGGGAGTGACGCTCCTTTCCTTACCGTAGACGAAAAGGATGGAGGGTAGCCGCAGGTTCTTAAGTCTTCCCAGATGCTCCCAATATTACGCGTGCAGTCAGTCCTCCTGTCTTGTGCAAATGGTTTTTGCTCGCTGGAACAGCGTAGCAGGAGGAGATCTTCTGTGTGAAAGCGGTTGTACCGATTTGAAATTCAGGTACCGGCCTGTATGTGGGGGCTTCCTGTAGACGTTGAAAGAAAGGCAAGAGTCACCGCGCTTGACAATAACATACAGGAATGGTAGACAACCGTGTACTTCTTGCTCGACAGTAAACTGAATTGCATGTTCCACACTGTTAAGACGAGAAGTAAAGCCAGCGAAAGTATCCTTGTGAATTATGCAGAAGCAATTGATGATCTACATATCCTAAAAAAAACCTTTGGAGTAGGGGTAAAAATGCAAACGCCCGACGTCCTCCGTGACCAGATTCGCAAGAGAAACTGATATAGACGCGCCCATAGCCGTAGCATGCATTTGCTGGTAAAAATTCTGTTGTACGAGGAAGTATATATACGACAAACAGAACTTCAACAGACGGGGCAGGTCTGAAACGTCAATCGGAGACTTATCGGGCAGCGACCCGCCAGCTTCAAGGGCAGCGGTGCAAACCTTTACAACCTGTTCTACTGGTAGGCTTGTGAATAGTGACTTAACTTGAAATGAGACCATAACATCATGAGCAGGGACAACATGGGGTATCTGTTCAATAAAGTCGCCAGAATTGCGTACTCGAGTGCCGCTTTTTCCAATGAGTGGCGGCATGATCCGGTGTAAGAAACCGGAAAGCTTGTACAGAGGTGAGTGAGTGTATTTGACAATGGGGCGCATAAGAACGCCTTGCTTGTGTGTCTTTGGTAGGCCATGAAATGCAGGAGCTTATCCGTTGTGAGAAAGTAGCCGGTAATAGAGTGACTTATGCTGGGGTGGGGCCAAATGAAAGTTGTCAGCTCGAAGCTTCTGGAAGTCCCTTTGCAGTTTTCCTGTTGAATCACGCGTGAGGTTACCATAGGTATTGGCGTCACTCCCATATTCACTCGCACTCGCACTCCCATATTCTTTCTTGTATTAGTAGTCGTTCAGCCTTTGAAATCACGAAGCCTTTTCGCGTTTACTCAACATGTATTGAATAAACGAATTGCAAATTGAATTATTGAATTGAAAATTGCAGTGCATGCTCACTGACCTGGAGAGGCAAAGCAGAAGAGTGGGTCTAAAAATTAATCTGCAGAAAACTAAAGTAACGTTTAACAGTATCGGAAGAGAACAACAATCAACAATACGTAGCGAGGCACTGGAAATGGTAAGGCAATACATCTACTTAGGGCAGCTAGTGACCGCGGATCCGGATTATGAGACGGAAATAATTAGAAGAATAAGAATGGGCTGGGGTGCGTTTGGTAGGCATTCTCAGGTCATGAACAGCAGGTTGCCATTATCCCTCAAGAGAAAAGTGTATAATAGCTGTGTCTTACCAGCACTCACCTACGGGGCAGAAACCTGGAGGCTTACGAAAAGGGTTGTACATAAATTGAGGACGACGCAGCGAGCTATGGAAAGAAAAATGATGGGTGTAACGTTAAGGGATAAGAAAAGAGCAGATTGGGTGTGGGAACAAACGCAAGTTAATGACATCTTAGTTGAAATCGAGAAAAAGAAATGGGCATGGGCAGGACATGTAATGAGGAAGGAAGATAACCGATGGTCATTAAGGGTTACGGACTGAATTCCAAGGGAAGGGAAGCGTTGGAGGGGCGGCAGAAAGTTAGGTGGGTGGATGAGATTAAGAAGTCTGCAGGGACGACATGGCCACAATTAGTACATGACTGGGGTAGTTGGAGAGTTGGAGGAGTATGGGAGAGGCCTTTGCCCTGCAGAGGACGTAACCAGGCTGCTTGCTTGCTTTGCTTGCTTAGCTTTGCTTTGCTTGCTTTGCTTTGCTTTGCTTGCTTTGCTTTGCTTGCTTTGCTTTGTTTGCTTTGCTTTGTTTGCTTTGCTTTGCTTGCTTTGCTTTGCTTTCTTTGCTTTCTTTGCTTGCTTGGCTTGCTTGCTTGGCTTGCTTGCTTGGCTTGCTTGCTTGCTTGGCTTTCTTGCTCGCTTGCTTGCTTGCTTTGCTTGCTTTCTTGCTCGCTTGCTTGCTTGCTTGCTTGCTTTGCTTGCTTGCTTGCTTGCTTGCTTGCTTGCTTGCTTGCTTTGCTTTGCTTGCTTTGCTTTGCTTGCTTTGCTTGCTTGCTTGCTTTGCTTGCTTTGCTTTGCTTTGCTTGCTTTGCTTGCTTTGCTTGCTTTGCTTGCTTTGCTTGCCTTGCTTTGCTTGCTTTGCTTGCTTTGCTTGCTTGCTTGCTTTGCTTGCTTTGCTTGCTTTGCTTGCTTTGCTTGCTTTGCTTGCTTGCTTGCTTGCTTGCTTGCTTGCTTGCTTGCTTGCTTGCTGCTGCTGCTGCTGCTTTTTCCGGCCAAACGGGTTGCCGTAACACTTTCGATTTCAGCTCGACAGGAATGCGCCTGAAGTGTCTATATAATTGCTATCGCAGTAATATAATAAGAGTAGCAGAGTCCCGTGGCACATCGCTTTCCGGAAAAGAAGTAAGAAAATCGAACTTTTACCGTGCAACAATTCGCGCTCTTCAACAATGTCTTTCTTTCTTCTGTGGGGCGGGGGCACCGAAATGAAAAAAAAGAAAACGCGAAGGAAAGCATGTTGACCGCAATCGAATGCCTACATTGGGCACCTAATGTGGTACCTAAGGAATACTGAAGGAAACGTGAGACGCTTGGTCCACAGAGAGCCATACGCATATACTGCTCGGAACCCTACACTGGCGAGATAAAAGACGTTCCCGAGAGGTTGCAATAACATCAAAGTGAAGGTGATGTTCTCAAGCGGATGTTTTGCAATCCATCGAGTCCCCACAGTGATGGCGGCGAGCGACCATTGTTTATTTTTCTCGTCTGCTAGCCAGAAAGTGTCCAAAATTCTGGCAGGCCAAAATCAAATCGGTCCGAAAAAAACGAACGCGAACCAAAGTGCGCCGCGCGATGGTCGGTGCAACAGCAGAAAAAAAAACTTCAGTAGAGTCGAAAGTTGGGCTAGTTGATGAGTAATCATCATACCTTGCTGGTGAAGCAGCGCACTGACACAGACACAGTCAAGACACACAAGAAAAGACGACACTCGCTGCACTCGCAGCTATTTTATTTCAGAACACATACTTCATATTTATATACCTGCGCACCCTCAGACGTCAAAGAAAATCAAGGCAAGATTGAAGGCATTTTTTAAAAATCATTTACCCGCGCCTACTCGGGCGTATAAGATATGACACCTATCTATCATGGTGTGCAATCCTATCGTATTTGTTGCACCCCTAAAAACCATTTTATTACACAATTTTTTTCTTTTAGTGTACTTCCAAAAAGGCAACCTCACCATGGCTTAGATGTACAGATGGCTGACTGATACAATCCTCTCCCCTCTTGTGAATATGAAAAGCTTCCATTATTTCCCTGGTTATCTGATCCTTATGCTGCGATAAAACTGGTATCATTGTAAAGCGGCCAGCACCCATGTTGTGAGCAGTGCCCCTTAATGTGGGAATGAATGTTTCCCCCCAGTGACCTTTTGTGCTCCAAAAGTCTTGTGTTTACACACCGACCCGTTTGGCCGATGTATACTTTACCACACGATACGGGCAAGCAGTAGACAACGGATGACCTGCACTCGACAAGTTTTTCTTTATGCTTGACCGTGCACTTACGACCATTTACTTTTATTTTTGTTGAAACTCTACGATGCAGTCCAGCACATATTTTTCCGAGTTTGTTAGGTGCTGAAAAAAACTAGTCGTAGACCATATCTGCCACCTACTTTTTTTAAAGTTATGCGCAATTTTGTGTGCATATGGTATTGACGCAATTTTTTTGCTGTCAATCTCTTTTCTGTTGCGCTCTTTCTGATAGCCATTGCGCACATTGCGTGTCTTGACTGTGTCCGTGTCAGCGCGCTGCTTCACCAGCAAGGCATGATGAGGGGAAAAAACGCATGCGTTCTGGCTGGCTCCGGTACCCTGCTGGTAGCGAGAACAAGAAAATTGAATAGGCTGAATGTGTCGATCCTCGCGAACAAAATTGTCATAGTAGAAAAATAAATAAAAAAATAGTTACCTTTGCTGGCTTTAAAGCCTTGACATCGATGCTTTGGCGCAGATGAAAAACATGTAGATATTGTTTTCTGCTACTCATACTTATTAATTAAAAGCTACTCATACTTATGACCCTGTACATCCGTATAACTGCGGTACCACAAGCCCGATTTCTCATGGAATGAAACATTCTTTCTCGCTGCTCCCAGTTTCACATTATCAAGCAAGTCCTTTATCAAGATATCCCCTTGCTGTTCTCGAATGAACGTCTCTCGGTCAACGTTCAGTAGCTCATTCCAGCTGTCAGAGATTGGGGTCAACGTCGAGCTCACCTCGCCCAACGGCGCTGGTTCGGTTTCTCCGCCGGTGGGGACGATGCAACCCTCTTCCGCAGCAGACGGCCCGACTGCACTATTGCGGGAGTTCTCCAGCCCGGTCGACTGACTGCTCGGGTTACGCTGCTCGGCCGCTGTTTTTGTCTCACTCTCTGGGGCAGCATCAAGTTTCTGCGTAAGCTTCCGCGCTTGCGATCGCGTGAGGGCCATGCATGTCAAGCTGGCAAAGAACGATTTTCCCTGTTCTTTTAGGAGCTGCTCCGAGCTGTTAGAGAAAAGATAAGGAAAATGCTCTGGGAGGGCTGCAGACATTTAGCCTACCAAAAGTGCCTTCAATGATCACCGTAGCGACCGGTAAGCAAGCACACTGCTCCTCAGCAACCTGCCTTATCCACGCGCATTCTCCTGTGAAGTCGTTTGGAGAAACTAGTGAAGAGTGAACCACGTCCATAGTGGCTGCTGAGTCCCGGAGTGCTCGGCATTTTTTCCCGTTAACGCTTATCTCCTGCATATAGGGTTCCAACAACCGCATGTTCTTTTCTGTTTCTCGAATCGTTGCAAAAGCAACCTTCTGTTTACAGTTTGCCGCGATGTGCCCTTCCCTTTTGCAGTTGTAGCAGATTAGCGGCTTCCGCGTCTCAAATGCACGTGCGGCATCCGCTCGCTGCTTGGCATCATCGTTTGATTTTCGCGATTCATATAACTCTTTCCTCACAGTCTCTTTAGGAGGAGATGAGTCCTTCCGAAAACTGCGGTACGCGAATGGTTTCCTTTCATCAAGCTTTGTAAAAGCGTCCTTCCTCTCCGCTTTTTCCACTCGCACGGCCCTATTATGCGAGCTTTGGTGGATATAGTACTCCTCAGCTAGCTCTGCTGCCTTGTTCAGCTTTACTTCTTGAAGCTTATCCTGCAGCCAGAGCCTGACGTCATCTTCGTTGCAGCGGTAGAATTGCTCCAATGCTACGCACTCTACCACTTTATCTCGATCGTCGTAAACTTCTTCGCCCTTAAGCCATTCAATCAAATCAGCCTTAAGGTGGAATGCGAAGTCGATGTGCGACTCACTGCCCTTTTTTGCGAACCTGAACCTTTGCCGGAAAGCCTCGGGTGACAATCTATGCTTCCTCAATAGAGCCTCTTTGACATCATCGTACCTCTTAAACGCCTCCTTTGACAGGCACGTTATCACGTCAGATGCCTCCCCAGGAAGCATAGCTAACAGGGTCTGTGCCCAAAGAGACCTCTCGATGTCGTTACGTTCACAAACGTGCTCGAATTTGACGAGATACTTTGCCATGTCTTCGCCAATTACGAACGGCGGCAGTTGGTCCCGAATTCTTGGACCGCTCGCCTGAACTGTCGTAGAAGCTACCGCCGGCGAGGACTGCCCAAGCTCTAACTTTAACCTCTTTGTCGCGAGCCGCTCTTTTCTATCGGCTTCCTCTTTACGTATACGCTCCTGCTTCTCAGCCTCCTCTTTACGTATACGCTCCTGCTTCTCAGCCTCCTCTTTACGTATACGCTCCAGCCTCTCGGCCTCCTCGAGCTCGCGTTGACCGCGCTCTTTGATCGCAGCCCAGGCCTCATTGGCCTCCTCAGCAGTTACGTTCTCGTTCTTCGTGATATCAAGAATGGCTTGCTTTCGTTTCGCACGGCCTACGGTAAGGCCTAGCTCCTCACAAATTTCGATGAGTTCCTTTACCCGAAAGTTCTCCATTGTTCACTGTGGCCTCTTGCCGTTCGCCCTTGTTAGAATTCCCTTGCCTTTCACTACTATCGAGCTACTAGCGTGACACGCGCAAGCAATTCTTTACACTGTCTTGTTTATTCCCTCGGCACTAGCTTTGCTTTCAAAACTCTCACTAGGTCTGAAACAATCAAAGCTCTCCACAGTGCTTCACACAGCCCTACTCTAAACTACAATAACCTGTGCTAGAGAAGTCTGGTGAACTGAGGGGAAAACATCATTCACTCACCGCGCCGGGGTAGCTGACGCCGGTCGATCCCGCAGCTGCCAACCAACTGTTGTGACGGAGACGCCTCAACGCTGCCGCCACTGTTGCGAAGGAGGATCCAAGGCGACGGTGATTAAACGAAACATTTATATGCAGTATGTACATGGGCGTTACATGAACGGCTCAGAGGCCGGGGCATAATGGACTCGCACTAAAGCGTGCGGTGAGAAACGGGAGCACGCCTCTGCTTGCTGTCCTCGTCGTCGTCCCTTGGTTCGGGCTTTTATAACCACAGGAGTCGATGCAGTTGCCATCGGCTCGAACCTCCAATCAGGACCCACCACGGGCTGCTGTGCGAATTTCGACGAATGGACGAGAGGCACCTGCATCAGGCGATCCCGGTGAAGTGGTTCAACGGCGCCGCTCCGGCGGCGCCACCGGATGTAAACCCAACACGACCCGCCGTCGGGCCGAGCGAATTCGTTCTGCGCCCAGCTTCAGCCGCATGCCGGCAAAGCGAACCTTTGTTGGGAGCTCTAGCACAACAACACTCCCGTAGGCCCCTGCCACCGACTTTAGTCTGCATGTATGTGCTCCCGCAGGGAGCAAAGTTGCGCATAGATACCTTTATCTTCCCGCTCTGCAGTGAAGCCACTCCTCACGCGCCCAGGAGGCAAATGCCGCGCGGCGTTCCATTTGCTTTTTTGTGTGCTGGTCGCGAGATACATGTAGCAGTTGTTCGCAAGCGCAGAGCAAGATGGCACTTTTTAAGGCAGGCTATGCTCGAACCATTCGCGTAGTGGGTGGGGGGATAGGGCGCCATCCCACCGAAATGTTTAGTTTGTATGTACATATTAACAGTAAGACTTGTATTTAGAGAATATTTACAATAATTATAGAAGCTGACAAGATGGTAGGCACCGCGCGAACACCAGAACATCGTCTTCTTCCGACGATGATTAAAACATCTTCTTCGTGAGCGTGTTCCATGACCCCCAGCGGCTGAAGAACCGGCTCGGTGCTGGTTAGGAGGCGGACGAGTGATACAACTTGAGACAAGCGACGTGGGCCACGTCGGAGCGATGCTGAGCCACGGTTGGCGCAAGAGGCGCGATTTTGTACGTGACGTCAGTTACTTGACGCAAGACACGGTAAGGGCCAGAGTAGCGTGAAAGTAACTTCTCCGAGAGGCCAACGCGTCGCGACGGCGACCAAAGGAGAACCAGTGCGCCCCATGTGTAATGGACGTCACGATGGCGGGCTTCATATAAGCGCCGCTGATTGTCCTGCGACTCCACAAGTCGACGTCGAGCAATATCGCGTGCTTCTTGTGCTTTGAGGATGGCTTCACGGGCGTACTCGGATGGGGAATTCAGACTAGCAGGCAGAACGGTGTCGAAAGGTAATGTAGGGTCACGGCCAAATAAGAGGAAGAATGGAGAGAAGCCTGCGGTATCATGGCGAGAGGAAATATAGGCGAAGGTAACGAACGGCAGCGCAACGTCCCAGTCGCGATGGTCTTCCGAGACATACATGGACAGCATGTCAGGAAGGGTGCGGTTAAGGCGCTCGGTTAGACCGTTCGTTTGTGGATGGTAAGCAGCAGCAAGTTTGTGTTTAGTCGCGCACGAGCGTAGAATGTTATTGACAACTTTAAAAAGGAAGTAGCGGCCTTGGTCGGTGAGGAGCTGTCGAGGGGCGCCGTGGTGAATTATGACGTTTTCTAAAAGGAAGTCGGCGACATCGGTTGAACAGCTTGTCGGAAGAGCCCGTGTGATTGCATATCGGGTGGCGTAGTCTGTTGCTACAGCAATCAACTTATTTCCCGAAGCAGACGTGGGAAAAGGGCCTAAAAGATCAACACCTACACGGAAGAATGGTTCTGATGGTACGTCAAGTGGCTGAAGGCGACCAGCGGGGAGTGTGGTCGGCTTTTTGCGTCGTTGACAAAGATCACACGCAGCGACATAACGGCAGACATCACGGTATATACCAGGCCAAAAGAAGCGCCGACGAACGCGGTCATAAATCCGTGACACGCAAAGGTGACCTGCAGTCGGTACATCATGAAGCTGGGCGAGAACTGGCTGACGCAGATGCTCAGGCACAGCGAAGAGTCGGACAGGGCCGTCCGGGCGCATGTTAGAGCGGTACAGTATACCATCTTGAAGTTCAAACATGCGAAGGGAAGCATCGGGCGTCGTTGAAGTGAGCCGTTGAATAAGTTGTTGCAAGGAGGCGTCCCGACGTTGTTCGGCTAAAATGTCGCGAAAAGAAGCCAAAGAGAACGGTGACAGATATGCCGGCCGCAGAAACGTCAGGAGGATCGACAAGATGGCGCGACAAGCAGTCCGCATCTTGATGTAACCGGCCGGTCTTGTATACAACTGAATAGTTGTATTCTTGGAGGCGCAGAGCCCAGCGGCCAAGGCGCCCTGAAGGATCTTTGAGGGACGAAAGCCAACACAAAGCGTGGTGATCAGTGATGACTGTGAATTGGCGGCCGTACAATTAAGGGCGGAATTTACCCACTGCCCGAACGAGAGCCAGACACTCGCGTTCGGTGACAGGATAATTGCTCTCCGCCGAGGAAAGAAGGCGGCTGACGTAGGCAATAACACGTTCTCGCCCTTGTTGTTTCTGTGCCAAGATAGCGCCAATACCGTGGCCACTGGCATCGGCACGGACTTCTGTTGGAGCTGACGCATAAAAGTAAGCGAGAATGGGCGGGGACGTAAGCAGCCCAGTCAGCTCGGTGAAAGCACCAGCTTGCTCAGAGCCCCAAATGAATGCGCCGTCTTTCTTGAGGAGCTGAGTGAGAGGGCGCGCAACGTTCGCAAAATTTCGGACAAACCGACGGAAGTAGGAGCAAAGGCCCAAAAAGCTGCGAACATCCTTGGCACATGTTGGCACGGGAAAGTTTTTCACTGCCCGTATTTATCGGGATCAGGGCGTACACCAGAAGAATCGACGAGATGCCCGAGCACAGAGATTTCCCGACGACCGAAGTGGCACTTGGACGAATTTAATTGTAGGCCCACCTGACGGAAAACAGTAAGGTTTTCAAACGGTAAGGTTTTCAAAGTTCGCTGCCAATGATGCCTTTGAAGTAGCAGATGACTGATGGTGAGCAAGACGGGTGTGTGTGCTCTGTTTTTAGGGAAGATTACTTTTACTAGGAGCTTATGGTCTCCGCAACATAATAATTTTTGTGAATGTGTTGGAATAAAGTAAATGTGAATGAGCCAGTCATGGTCACGTGGAGAAAGGCTTGTTTACTTGTTACGTACGCACCGCACTCAATTTTGAGTTTCCGAGTCGCGTTCTGCAGTATGTCTTCATTGCATTAAGATGAAGTAAGCGGCAAAGCCAACTTTCAGGACTGCTAAAAATTTATGCAACAAAGCCAACTTTCAAAGAGACCTTCATTGCCAAAGCAAATATGCTTATAGTTGTTTACGCCATGAAGCAACCTCGCCCTGCACGACTAGGCAAACATACAGACACTCGAGGTGCGTTATCACCCTCAGCGGCGCCATGCTCTTCTGAGTGTAACGACGCATACGCGGCCCGCTTGCCGTGTGTTCGAGGAGGTCGCTTGATCTGCTGCGATTGCCGGCATCTCTCTCCTCCATCGGTGCCAGGGTTCATGAAGGGCGATCATGCGAGGGCCGAGGAGGCTGGTGGCGGCTTGACGCGCGCCGTCTTTCAGCGCGCCGTGTTGATGATCACGTGATCTGCTCTATTTTGAGAAGGCCCGGCACAGTGTAAATGGTGAAGCGGCACCACGGAACGTTCTCTTCGGGATAAGCACGCGCCCTCCCCGCTCTGTCGGCATTGCTCATCCCACTGGCTTTGTGACCGCGATTGCTCGCTATCGTTGACTGGACTCTGTTCATGCGTGTCTTCGAAAGCGTGACATCATGCTTGTTAGTTAGCAAGCGAATGTTTAATTTATACTGCGGATAAAGCAACGGGCCCTACTTCGTGTAATAGTTTTATATCTTGCTATCGCTGTTAATGCTTCGCCTCTCGGGTGAAAACGCGATTTTTTTTTTCATTCAAATTATTTCGGGTTTCGAAGAACACGCACACAAGTTTCTCTAGCTTTACGTTTTCAGCACCTTGGTGGTGGTTCTTGAAACAGCTTGTTTGTCTTGTTACCTTACTTGAAGGTGTTGCCGTGCGCTAACAACAGTTAAGACGCTGCTCCGCTATCGCATTACTGAGTTCTATTTGGGGCTCCGCTCAAACGTAAGCGTTAAAATGTGCGTTCTGGAACGGAAATCTTTCTAAAGTCAGAGCATATGCCTTTGCCTAAAGAGCTGATATCGTGATGATCTTTCGCTTCAGGGAAGGTTTGAAGAAACTTTGGTAATTATCCAGGCCGACAGTTCTTTCGGCGTGCACAAGCTGAGGGGGGGGGGGAGGAAAGAGAAAAGTAGAAGGCAGGGAGGTTAACCAGAATAACGTCCGGTTGGCTACCCTACACCGGGGGAATGGGAAAGGGGAAAACAAAGATCACAGGGAGAGAGAGGAGGGAAGGAAAGAAGGAAATTGCGGCGAGTTCGCTGACGCGAGTGGTCTTACAGAAATCGCGTTAATAGTCACAGATGGTCGCACAAACCCGTCGTCCTTAAGAAACACAAAAGCGCCTTCACCGCTTTATGGGCCGACGGGCGATGGGGGCGGTGTCCTAGCAGCACCTGCACAGAAAGCGGCCGATTGTCCAGTTTTTGGAAAGCTTTGGCAAGTTCTTGTCTCTCTGAGGCATATCTTGGACAGTGGCACAGCAGGTGGTCGATGTTTTCTTCGGTGCCACAGACCTCGCAAGCTGCACTGTCAGCCATTCCAATTAATGTAGAGTATGCCTTTGTGAAGGCCACTCCTAACCAAAGGCGACAGAGAAGCGTAGCTTCACGTCGAGGAAGTCCGAGTGGAGGTCGGAGTTGCAGGGAGGGGTTTAGTCGATGCAGTCGCGTGAGTCGTAAGTTTGGTGAGTTCCACTCGGTCACTGTGAGACTGCGTGCCAGGTGTCGAAGCTGCTTTGCAGCATCAGTCCTCGAAAGCGGAATTGAAACGCTGTGCTCTCCTTGATGTGCTGTGCGAGCAGCGTTATCGGCGGAATCATTGCCACTGATTCCACAGTGACCAGGTATCCATTGAAAAACGACCTCGTGACCTTTTTGTTGGACATCATGGTAAAGTTTCACAACTTCGTATGTCAATTGGTCATGACATCCGTGTCGGAGAACTGACTGCGTGCCCTGTAGTGCTGGTTTTGAATCGCAGAACACAGCCCATTTTCTAGGTCTTTCAGAATCAATGAATTCCAGTGCTCGACGCAGGGCCGTTAGTTCTGCCGCCGTTGAGGTCGTGATATGCGATGTCTTGAACCGCAGTGTCATTCCTCGCGTTGGTATAACCACGGCACCAGAAGAACTGCACGACGTAGTCGATCCATCGGTATAGATGTGCACGTGGTTGCTGTACTTTTCGTGCAGAAGAAGTAAGCTCAGCTGTTTTAGAGCAGGGGCCGGTAGATCTGTCTTCTTCTGTAGTCCCGGAATCATTAGATGTACTTGTGGACGGCTCAAACACCACGGAGGAAACGCTGGCTTGGCCGCAGGTGCGTACCCTGAAGTAAACGACGCACGATGTGCACTGACAATACTGCTAAATGTCGAGCAGGGCCTTGCAGCAGTGAGGCTCGCCAAGTGGTGGGAAGGGGTCCTAGCATAATGCCTGAGATGCATACGCATTGTCTCAACGGTAATGTGCGTCGTGATTGGGTTATCCTGCGCAAGGGCAATGGTTTCAGCCGTTGATGCACTGCGTGGTAAGCCAAGACATATCTTAAGTGCTTGGGCTTGAATACTCTGAATCGTAGGCAGGTTAGTCTTGCATGTGTTGGATAATGCAGGCAGGCTGTATCGCAGGAATCCAACGAACAACGCCATGTAAAGCTGTAACATAGCCTGTATAGATACTCCCCAACTTTTTCCTGCAAGGAACCTGAACAGGTGACAGATAGCAGTCAGCCGCTTTTTCACGTAATTGACGTGCGGAGTCCAAGACAGGTCTCTGTCAATTATGACTCCCAAGAATCTGTGACTTCTGCTGTATGGTATAAGTTGTCCGTTAATAGATATGCCGTAACCAGACATTGGCTTCCTCGTGAATGCCACCATTGCGCACTTTCCGCACGAAATTTCAAGTCCTTGTTCACGAAGGTATAGCAAGATGTCATTGTGGCTGCCTTCTGAAGCCGAGCGCGAAGCTGAAGTCGTGTCACACCTGATGCCCAAATGCAGATGTCGTCCGCATAGATGGAAAGTCCTACCGTGCTTGGCAGGTTGTAAACTAATCCACTGAGGGTGAGATTGAAAAGAGTCGGGCTAAGCACTCCTCCTTGAGGGACTCCTCGGCTACCGTAATGCTCGGATGTCGGGCCATTTTCTGTGTGCACGTAGAATGGTCTCCTCTGTAAGTAGTTGCACACCCACATATACATCTTACCACCAAGTCCGACGGCTTCTAACGTGCTAAGGATGGCTTCATGGGTGACAGTATCATAAGCTCCTTTAACATCTAGAAACAGAGCAGCAGATAGTCGCTTACAGGCCTTTTGGTGTTGCACATAGGTTACCAAGTCAACAACACTGTCTGTTGACGAATGGCCCCGTCTGAATCCGGCCATAGCATCTGGATAAATTTCATAGTATTCTAAATACCATTCCAGACGTGTTAAAATCATTCTTTCCATTGTTTTTCCGACACAGCTGGCTAGTGCGATCGGACGGTATGAGGAAATGTCCAAAGGCGACTTGCCAGCTTTGAGAAGTGGAATGAGGCGAGTTGACTTCCACTCTTGCGGAACTGTACCCGTCTGCCAGGAGTCGTTGTACAGGAGCAAGAGTGCCTGCCGAGCTTGGTCTCCTAGGTTACACAGGGCACGGTATGTAATGCCGTCAGGTCCTGGCGCTGAAGAACGCCTGCACAAAGCCAGCGCAGCTTCTAGTTCTTCCATAGAAAAAGGGCATTCCATGCGGGGATCGCGTGGAAACAGTGGGTGGTCGAGCGTTCCCGTACCCGTTCCATCGGAATTTGCCTCGCCAGCAATCTTTCTGCAGAAAGATTCAGCGACGTCAATATCACTACATTGTAGATAAAGTGCCAGAGATTTAAACGGGTGGTGCTGACCAGAGGTTGTGCGAAGTCCACGAACAGTCCTCCATATAAGCGACAATGGCTTTCGCGGATCCAGGGACTCGCAAAAGGATACCCATTGTCGCGAAGCCAGCTTGTTCATTTGACGCTGTATTTTCTTCTGTGTTCGTCTAGCCAATCTCAAGTCATGATTGGACCTCGTGCGTCTGTATCTTCGCTCCGCACGACGGCGAATTGCTCGAAGTTTTGCTAGTTCGATGTCGAAATCGGTGCGGGAAGAACTCCTCGAAAGCAAATGCGTGGTCGTTTGTATGGCATCCTTTATCGCGCCCTGTAGGTTACACGAGGTGCCGTCACGACAACAGTCTTCCATTATTATTTTGTATTTAGGCCAATCGGTGCACTGGATGGTTCTGGAGGACTTGGAGCTAGTCAAACCTTCGATCATTAAATAGGTTGGGATGTGGTCGCTGCCCCGTGTTTCTAAATCCGAAAACCAGTGCACTCTTCTCGAAAGCGAACGTGAAACGAAGGTTAAGTCCAAGCAGCTGCTATACGCTGATCCACGCAGATAAGTAGGGCTTCCATCATTTGACAAGCAAAATTCGTTTTCAGAGGCAAAGGACACCAACGCTCTGCCTCTAGAATTAACTTTGGAGCTTCCCCATAGGTAATGGTGGGCGTTAAAGTCACCAGTGAGCACCCACGGCTGTGGAGTCGATGTTAAAATTCCCCGTAGGCGCTCACAATCTAGACGGCTTGCTGGAGTTAAATAGGCTCCAAGGAAAGGAAGGCTCCAAGGCTCCAAGTATTGTGAACGTGAGCTTTTTCTTTTTCACTGTTAAGCAAACGTATTGATTTGCTTCGTCAGGAGGCACTGGGTGATGTACATAAGTCAAGTCACGGCGTATAAACACAACAACCTTGCTGCACTCTCCGTGGGTAGAGGACATAAAGCACTCATACCCGGACAGTCTGATAGGAGCTGACAGGTTGGGCTCGCAAATAACGATAATGGGGAACTGGTGCGTAAAGACAAACTGTCTAAAGTCGGGCATGCGTGACTTAAGCCCTCTGGCGTTCCACTGAAGGACAGATGCATTCTTGACTTCCTCTTGAAACGACGGCATCTCTCGGGCCGTGGTTTTACCCTAGAGCCGCAAGCACCGGACTCAAGGTGTCCAGCACCTGCAGTGCGCTCTGTGCCGACGGGGTTTTCATGCTGCTCAGTAGAATGCGCATGGCGTCCATAAGTGACTTCAGCATCACTATGACTTGGCGATCCTCAGTCGTCGGCCCATCCGCGCTTCGTGGGGATATTGAGGGCGGCGCATTTTGATGTGACTCCGAGGCAGGTTGTGTTTGTGGAAGTGTAGACCACTCTTCAGGGGGCGAGAGTGTTGCCCCAGTCTTCGTTTTCGCACTGTCGCTCTTTGTGGAAGTTGGCGTTGATACGGTAGCCGCTTTGCCGGAAGATGGTGTATATCTTTCAGTAGACGTGACTCTTCGTGCTGCTCTTCGGTGCCGATGTCGTCGTCGCCTGAGAGAAGCGGCAGCCTCTCTGTGTGTTGAATGGTCCCGTACCATACGTTTAAGTATTGCTCGCTCGTTCCTCACCCGCGGGCAATCATTCGATGAGGCCTCATGAGTACCATGGCAGTTAGGGCACTTTAACACAGTTGCGCGACAGGCATCTGCTGAATGAGATTCGGCGCAACGTGGGCACACGAGGTTATTCCTACAGACACCTTTTACGTGCCCCATCTTGCAGCATTTGTAGCATTGCAGGGGCTTCGGTACGTATGGGCGGACTGCATGGCGGACGTGGCCAACTTTGACGTGTGAGGGAAGGCTGTCTCCATCAAACCACAGCTTCAGGCAACGGGTGCTGCCAAGTCTTGCGATGTGCGTGATAAGAGTGCCTTCTGTAGTTGGCTTTATTAATATCGGTAAGTCGTCGGTTGGTATAGAAATATCGACATCATAAATGACGCCGATAGTGCCACTGCAGCCAGTAGGAATCATGGATCGCACTTGCACTTTGTCGATCTTCGTTACGTGCCGCAGGTTTTGCAGTGCACTACGGTGTAGAACATCTACTGCAAGGACATTCTTCCGTGCGTTTATTCTCACGTCCTTTATCTCGTTTGGCGCGATTCCCTCAAGAAACGCAGAAAGGACTTGCCTGTTTAGGAGTCGCAGATTTGACACTGGGTCCACAGGCATGAAGAGCATAGTGTACGGCCAGCGCTGTTGTGTTGTCTTCACGGTGGAGACACTTGGTGACGATGACCTCCGTAGCAGTCTTCTTTTTGTGGTTCGGCTCATGACAAGCGTGAAATCGTCGTCCGACGAGTCGACGCCATCCGAGTACAACTCGGTTGCCTCGCTGTCCGTGTCACTTGACGCATTGCCACGTTTTCTGGACGTGACCCCACGTGATGGCTTGGCTCCAGGAAGGTCTTCGAGGGCTTCTTCGTCCATTACCGCAACACGGGAGCGGCAGCTCCCACAGTTTGGAAAGAAACAAATCGAGACAAAGGTACAAGCGTTCTATGATAGAAACACTTCGTCGTCGTCTCCGCACAAACTGAAGGTGTCAAAAGTGTGAGTCACCTCTTTTTTTCGTGATCGCAGACGTAAACTGGGGATCCTCGACGCAAGCGCAGATATACAAGGACGCTCTAAACGCCGTCTACCGCCTGCAGACAGTTCAGGAACATGTCAAGAACTACAGGTATGAACTCCGGCTTTGCACGATGCTGGCTCGATTTTTTGTACTCTCCAGGTTAATTACTGTCGCACCGATGCGTCAATTTATTTCGATATAAGGTGTGCAACACTCAAATTTTACATTTCACCGTTGTAAAGTTCTGCTGTTTTATGCGTCGTGGGGCCGCCGAGTGACTTCTGTGTAAATGTATAAAGCGCTGCATCATCATTTCAGAGCTGCAGGTAGTAGATGTATGTTTCTGCCGCTCTGATAACTAGTGGACTGCTGTTAATATTTAGTACTGGTTGCTAATCAGAACTGTTGTCGAAACTAACGTTATTGCAGAGAACCTGAGGAAAGGTAGTGCGTCGGGCTGCTAGTGACTCCATCTGTAAAGTTCCTCTGAAGCATTTCGCCTCATGTGAAATTTCACCACGAGAACACCACACAACACAACTGCGGGTTTGAATCACTTCCTCAAGCGAATGTAGGGTATGATCGAAAATCCGGACTCCTAAATGCAAGCACCAGTGCATGGCGCATTGATCGCGATGGATCGCTTATTCATGTATTTAGTGGAACTCTCGGATATATAGGCTAATGCAGAGAGAGAGAGAGAGAGAGAGAGAGAGAGATGCTAGTTTTCTTGGCAAAACAAAGGCTATATAATTTGTTTACATGCATAGAACCACATTTCCAGCTAAGTTCGGCTGACGCGAAGGGCGTAAAATCCCTGTAATCCCTGTAAATCCGAGATCGTTCAAACTGCCGCTCAATTTTTTTCGAAGTTGTCATCGTTGAGTGTCGCGCTTGAGCTCAAGACGATCTGACCGAGCAGGTAGGCGTGTGCGATCGTGGGGGCGCGATCGTGCTGCTCGCTCTGTCGATCTACGGAACTTTATTGGCCCTTGTGACCTCCTCCTGCCTCACCTAACCACGTGATAGCGCCATTAGCATATCCTCGGCGGAATTGTTTCACTGTACCACTTGTCGAAATTCGACCTTCGTGAGCTATTTGTAAGCTACTGAAGATATTAATATTGCCAGAGCTGCACATTTGCTCATATGGTCTCGATTATCGCAGGCGTCGATCGGTTTACTCCTTCGCCCACAGGCGGCGCGATTACCCCCAGGTCGCCCGATGGCTTCTCGGCGCGCCGTATTTTGAAACACTTGAGCTATGCGCAATGAAAAGACCTCGGATGTTTGATTCAAATATAAGAAAGTGAAACGTTAGAAGGAAAGGAAAAATTGCTGCAAGAAGCATGTTCCGCGACGATGTTGCTTTTACAAACGGTCTCGTAGTAGAAGCTAAGTTTCGTGCGGTGTTTCTCGTGGCTGCTGCAGGCCCCAGATCCTGGTGCTGACCGGCGACCCCAGCCACCGTCCGCCTCTGGTGGACTTCGCCTACAGCATCACCAAGAAGCTCTCGCTGCTTATCTGCGGCAACGTCACGCCCGTGAGTAACCCTGAGTGTGGGCCCCACATTCGCCTGCGGAACGGGGTTGCCTTCCAGGTGCCTGACGTCACACGATTAACGCAGTGCAATTAAATACTAAAATGGCGTGGACCACACTAAATGTTCGTTACACCGAGAACCCTAAGCTGAGTCGCTACAAACACAACCGGATGACACAGCGTTGTTTCAACGCTGCACGATCGATTTGTTTGGCCGCGGCTGTACATTACGAAGTGCCAGTAATAAGCTCGTCGTCAATAAAGCTGACGGCAGCCTGAGTATAACACAACTAAAATACAGCGAGAGACAGGAGGAACAGGCCTGTCAGGTTTCAGCTTTACTTTAGTTTTAGCTTACCATCGCCGCATACGCATACGTTATTACATAGGGACGTGCCAGAGTCGCAGTGTCCGAGGGAGCTCCTGTCAGTGTACGATAAACAAACTTACATGAACAGCCAAAAATAGAGCAACAGATTAGAAACAGGCTAGGACGATACTCAAATATGCACGGTGCATGGTCAACATTCTTTTAATAAATATGGCGGTACAAGAAAATGAATTTCAGAATACAACGAACACAGTAATACAATACGCGTTCAAAGAAGCAGCAACCATTTCAGTTCTTGACGTTCAGTGAGACAACAAAAGTATGCAGAACAAAATTCTCACTACAAGGTAGGAAAAAACACATACATCATAATACTCGTAGGTAGACCAAGCAAAAGTGCTTACAGGGGGGAAAAAGAAAAGATAGGAAAGAAAGCATTAGTTCCGAATCGCAATCGCACGTCGCGTAAAGCATTCAGTCAGGATGCCTGAAATGTTTGCCTACTTGAGGCAAACGAGACATGTCTCCTGTGGTCCTTCCTTTTGTGCTGCCTAATCATGAAGACCCAAAGTCGTTCGTTGCGCAAGCAGGCGCGAGCGACACTAATCTCAATGCGCTACGGTGTGGCATTCCTGGTGCGAACATTAATCGCCAGTCGCGGTTGGTTGCACGACGTGTGTCAATCGCCGGTGTGGATTCACCTTTAAAGACCGAATGTAACGAAGTTTTGCACCGCATAGGATGCCTAGTTTCAAATAGCGTAGGTAGCATCCTCCGTGCAAGATATTACGTTTGAAATACCAGTGGATGCACCACGAGAAACTCGCATAACAAGACCGTTTTAATTACCAAAATAAGATTTTTAAAAAAGCTACGCTGTCATTACCGCTCGCCGGAAATGATGCACTACCCAGATCGTTGAGAATCAGCGCGGCACATTGGCATAACCTCCGAGATTACAGGGCGGCGCCCGCGGAACGCTGGGAATCTCGAAGGCGATGTAATAGGACTTGCATTACATCCACTAACCACCAAGTGCATGCGTGGTTGTGCTTCGGCACTATTCAAAAGCTGTTAACGGGAAAATTAGATAGCTACCACACCCACAGATTTGCCACGATTGCTACAATGGTGTCTGTTACTCTTTCGTAACCATTTTAGCCTAAGTGAAAGTTCGTTGCAGTTAGCCCGCGAGAAGTCGGCCGTGTGTCCAGCACCTTAGCTTCCCGTTCGCTCCGTTCTCCGACTGTGGCGTCTGCAGCTCCTTGTTTGCCTCTTGCAGCACCGCCTCACGTTCCGGTCGCGCACTGCTCTCACCAACCGCGCCAACGCATGGCTCGAGCGCCGCAAGGTCAAGGCCTTCTACACACTGGTGCGCGACGAGGACTTCACGCACGGCGTGCGATCCCTGCTGCAGGTGTGTCGCCACTTCTCTCTGGACGCGGGAACGGAACGCGCGCGCCCTCACGTGTCGCGCGCAGTGATCTCTCCAACTGTCTAATATCTCATTTTCAGCAAAAAAAAAAGAAAAAATCCTATTTAGGTATTTATTCTTTTTCGACCCACTGCCGCCCGATTCATGGCCAATCCCCCGTAGTGGGTTGTTATTCTAACATTCGCGACACCGCAGCGGCACCGAACCGAAAGATCGCAGACGCATTTCTTTGGCCCACCTCGCAGGCAAAAAAAGATTTCGTCGTCTCGCACCGACGAGATGAGGGAAGAGGAACGTGCAAAGCTTGATGTCGAAGGTTGGGAAGAGCCAGTGACGTCAATGCAAAGCCAACCATGTTTGGGGGAAAAGTGGCGAAAGGCGTCGCTACTAGTTGATTGTGCGCTTAAAATGGCGCAAGCAGAAGGGCTGAGTTGTTAGTTAAAATCGCCGCTAAGGCATCTTATACAGCAGCCGTGAGTGGTCCGACCGCTTGCATATCGCTTTCGTATAAGTATCTCTTAAATATTCGCTACAGCTCTGATTTATGTGTGACAACGGCAAGCCTGCCATATGATGCAATATTGCTTTTATTCTAATGAATTAACTACCGAATGAAACGCGATGTAGTTCATGCTCTGAATCACCACTGCCATTCCGAGCAATCCTTAGCGGGCACCGTTACCCAAGGCGCAGGAGTGTAAGGCTTCGTTCAAAGGAAGGAAAGGTTTGATTTAAAACTACAAAAAGTACAAATTTATTTGTCACTTTAACGTTACAGCATCGCTACTCGCGCCACCGCTGTTACTATCGCATCATAGGCAGGTTGCACCTTGGAAATGTTAATCACTGGCTCTCTCTCTTCTCCGTTCAGTCTTCAGGACTTGGCAAGCTCCGTCCCAACGTCGTGCTGATCGGCTACAAGTCCAACTGGCAAACATGCGACCGCCAGGAGGTGCTCAAGTACTTCACCGTCATCCAGTGGGTATAGAGCGCATTGGGCGTTTGATTTTTTCTTCCCCCTTCGGCAGCAGGGGCAGCGCGGTTCCCCGGTTTATTACGGTTCCCGCATTGAAAGAGCGTCGGTAACAGGAACTATAGCCCTGCAACAAGTAACCTGCGTGTTGCATTATTGTGAGCATCGTAACACACCTCCTTGCCTCGGCATCTCGCAGCGACGTGCTGGACCTGTACATGTCCGTGTGCATCTTGCGGCTTCCCGAGGGCCACGACTACTCCGAGTACGCCGACCAGGACGCGACGGTCGCCGCCAACGGCAAGAAGCCCGACATGCTGACCGTTCCCGGAATTGAGCGCGAGAACTCGTCGGGGGCCTTCCCGCGAAACATCTCCAGCGCACAGCTCTCCATGGGTGAGACACGAATGACTGCAGCAAGATCTCTCTCGTTCACAGCCTTACGCTTGCGAGGGCAGTGGCAGCGAGGCCATTCTGTGCGTACGCACCCTTTCGGCGGATTAGCGGACGTGCATACCTTGGTTGTGTTTCTAGAATAGCCTAGGGACTTCTGTCGGAGCAGTAATCACCTCGTCTAGGTGCGATTGCATCTAGTTTAGGCTTGAAGCAATCGAGATAGTACGAGAGGCCCTTGCTTGAGTAGGTTTGTTTTGTTCCTCGTCCGATCTCGCGACTATGCAGCATTGCTTAGAGAGACGCATTAGAGAGACGCATTAGAGAGACACATTAGACAACAGAGAGACACATTAGAAAAACACGCAGCGCTAGGTCCATGTCTATGCCTCTTTCCTTCTGCCTGCGCTATAGGTATAGCTATAGTTATGTGTATCTATAACTCCAAGTTGGCAGCACCATGGACGTGCCCGACGACATTCCGTGCTATGTGTGACGCACTGCTATACATGACGAAAATGAGACGCGCGTTCTCGCACAGCCGTGGTTCTCGCCGTTGCTGCGCTGCACCGCGAGTTGCAACCGTGCAACATCCGTTCCAGGCGACGACGCTTCAGATAAGAAAAGAGCGTAGACACGAGAGAAGTACAAGGGGGGCACAATGCAGTGTAATCGTGGCTTACTTTGGCAGTCGTCTTCGATGGTTTTTGGCGCCAAACTGCTTTCCTACTGTTCGGCTCCTCCCCGTGCACGAAACGGTAGTTTCTCGCTTTGCTGCGTTACGCGTACAAGTCTCGACGAGGCGGCACGAACGTCGTCGCACAGGTGGCAGCTCCCGGGGGCCCTCGCCGCCGGCGACTCCGCTCATGGGCCGCGCGGTGGGCATGCCGGGCGACGCCTTGGAGAAGGCGCCGCTGGCCGAGCCCGAGCCGGCCTCGGTGGTGGTCAACGTGATGCCCCAGCACCACCAGGGCGCCGAGGACACGAACAAGACGTCCGACGAGCCCAAGGAGCTGCCGCTGGCCGTCAACCAGTTTCTGCGCAAGCAGAGGAAAGGAACCATCGACGTCTGGTGGCTGTACGACGACGGAGGTGAGCACGGAAAGTGGTTCGTACGTCGAAACGGTTACGGTGGTCGGGACGATGCATATTCGTTAAAATGTGGATGGCTCGTCGGTCTGCGAAGGTAACGGGTTTGGGGAAACTGGAGGTGTCGACAGGGCCAGCTTTCGTGGAACGCTCACCCCGCTTGATTGCGTACGTACACGATGCGGAGGATGCTCGATTCCGCAGCCAAGGCGTGAAGCCTTCTCGGGACGCTTTTATTTTCAGCGAGAGCACACGCCTTGCTTGTGAGCCTTGCTCAGCGGCGCCACAGAAGCGGCAGCACGTGAATTCGTGCTCAAGCACAACAGTCCAAAGATTAATAAAAAAACTTTATCGCTGTAAGTGGGGGAATAAACATTTCGAACCTTGTGCGAGTGTGGCTTGGTATTTTGAAGATGCGATGTATGGATTGGAGATTACTTCGCAAGATTGCAAATATTTAATTAGGCGTGGTAATCAGAGTGGGTTCTTATAAAGTCGGCAGATAAATGTTCGCGTGTGCAGCGCGTGTCGCTGAATGACGTAGACCTACAACGCACGCATGTCTTAAATGTTCCTTTACGCGCGTAGCCCGTAACCTAGGCTACCTGCAGTCGTACGTTGGACAGGAAGCCCTCTGCACGCGCAAATGCAGCACGTCAAGCGTTTGAACGTAAATGTCGCCGTATGGTCGGCCGTACTTATATGTCAGCGACGAAATTCATTATCAATATTTTTTTTACAGCGATGGCATCTTAGCCGTTAGATAATCCCTTTTCCAATGCGATGGAAATAACCGAAGTCGATTACAGAGGTTTCGCGAGGTAACGTTGAGCTTCCTTAACCGTAGCGCGTTTACACAATAGTCTTAGCATGTGGTCTTACCATCATATAAGTAAACTGCGGGTGCAGCACTTCACAGTGCATTGCTCACGGTAGCGATTTCGGTGGATGTGACCATTCCAGTAAATAATTTGATGCCGAAAACAAGTTATAGCGAATGCGCTCCCTTGGCCTGCTGACGTTGCCGTGAAGGCAACACGAACTCTGTGACTTAATGATCCACGGTTCGTATGTTTCGACAACTCAGTTTACATTAGCCGGATTTCGGGTATTTAATTCTGTAGGAGTACGGCGCGCCCTCGTCATCTCTACCGTCGCAATTTCGTACATTTGCATTTGAAACCGTTAGCTTGTTTGTATTGTCAGTAGGAAAATTACAACAGGTGCTGGTGTACGGCCTAAGGTTATATGCCATGCTCTGGTTCAGTGAGCAAATATACCCGCCATGGTTGCTCAGTGGCTATGGTGTTGGGCTGCTGAGCACGAGGTCGCGGGATCGAATCCCGGCCACGGCGGCCGCATTTCGATGGGGGCGAAATGCGAAAACACCCGTGTACTTAGATTTAGGTGCATGTTAAAGAACCCCAGGTAGTCGAAATTTCCAGAGTCCTCCACTACGGCGTGCCTCATAATCAGAAAGTGGTTTTGGCACGTAAAACGCCATAATTTATTTTATTTTAGTGAGCAAATAGTTGTCCGGGTCTGCGTCTGCGAAGAAACTTCGTTGAATGGCATCCTATAAAATTAAGCAGGACATATTCCAGAGTGTATGTACTAACGCGGAAAAAAAGAAAGAAAAAAGTAACGTAACGCGAATGGGACAGGTAAACAATGAACAAAGAAAATACCAAAATTTGTTCAGGGATAATACATAAGTGTCTAATTAGCTATATCCTACAAAATGAAAATGGTTATGATGCTTTGAGGTTCTGATGAATAATCTGGGAACGCACTCACAAAAACCTTTTACGCTAGATTTGTTCGTACGAGAAAATTTCAGCAAATCCCGATGCTGCACATATTATTAGTGAAGGCTACCGGCCAATGGCAAATAGTTCTTATGAACACCAAGTTTTGTCAATTCAGCCCCTATTTTTTTACTTAAGCAGAATCGCTCGATTTCGGTGCTGATTTATACTTTCACGTTCAGGTTTCATTTGTTCGCCATGGCACTATATAGTGGGAAAAGGCAGCTCTGAATTTCAGGACTTATGCGTAGACTCCGTGAGTATACTTTTCGCAGACGCCGCATTACCCAAAGTTTTTGCGTCGATAGTAGGTTCGGCTTGCACCTGCGCAAAGTTGCTGTTTAGTCTACTGTCATTTCCTTTTTATTACGACAGCAATTGTACGACCGTCGCAAGAACGCCGTCGGCGCTGCTGTCCATGGTCGTTATGTCCCGCTAGACGGTGCATGGGCGGCTCGTGCGCTAAACAGTGACCTTATCGTGCGCGCCCTTGAGTTTCTTGCAATAATTGTGTGCGGAGGGTTTAGACTCTGGTTTAGAGGGCCCCCAGACTCGCGGTGTGCGTTTGGCTGCAACAACGACGAAGCGAAGTGGGTGCACCGTCAACGCATACGCTCAACGGCCTCGGTGGCGGAGCCAGGTCGGTGTTCTGCTGCCTTGCGCTGATGGCGTGAGCGTCGTGCGCAGGCGCAATGCAAGCACTACCGTAGCGTTCATGTTGAGTGAGGCTGCTGTGTGTATGCACTGCTCAAAAGTCGAGCTAACTTTACCTAATACTTCGCTTGGCACCGACTAATGTGGATGGTTTCCCGTCCGTCTGGTATCTCCTGCACCACCCGACGCATTGCAACGCCTCTGGCGACGCTCCTTATCACGCCAGCATCGTGAGACGCCAGCATCGTGAGACGTGAGAGCAGTTGTCTCGCATGCTGCCTCGCGCCAACGTGACTCATCCGCGTGCGGTTTGAGCACCGCCCGAGGAGAGTCCAAGCGCAACGCCAAACCTCGCTGTCGCTGACAATGCTTCACTCTTTGGGCGAAAACTGCCAATTTTCTTTCTTATTATTCCTACACTTGAGTCAGGGAGAACAGTTAACTTCCCTTAGCCCTTTTCTTGGTTTCGTTGTGTGTTATACTCATGTGGTGGTCAAAACAAGATAAGGGTTCACAGAAATATGGAGACTTGAAAACCGATAGACAAACAGTGGTCGAAGAATAAGGGACGTGTCTCAGAGTGGGGCCAGCGTTTCGACAAGGGTACTTGCCCCTGCTGACTACTTGAGTGTGTGTGTGTCAGGCCCTTTTGTAACTTACATTGCCCGGCGGTCGCTGCAGGTCTCACGATGCTCATTCCGTACCTGCTGACCACACGCAACAACTGGAGCGCATGCAAGCTGCGCGTCTTCTGTCTGGCCAACAAGAAGGAGGAACTGGACCGAGAGCAGCGAAAGTAAGCATATATACCGCACTTCGAATCGCACCTGTTTTCAATCGACGGCCACCGCAAGAACTCATGGCGCTAGTGTCTATAGGCTAACCCCTACAGGAAGGCGGTTGAGCTACAGCCCGTGATAGGACTGTCGGCGCATTCTCTTCGTAAAAGCGCATATTTGTACTTGTAAAGGTAGCGGCCGCGATGTGACCTTAACTAACAGTGATGTACGAGTTTTGACATTGCGTTTATTTTTCGTTGGGTCTGAAGGTGACATCAGTCGAAAATAAACCTAGAGAAAATTCGCAGGTATAATTTTGCACTCCGGAGTCACGCTTTCAACGTTACGATTCTCGCTGCATACGTGCACACTGAACTGTCTTCATTTATTTCATGAAAGCGAAAATTGTGATCGTTAAATATTTCATTGCTGGAAATAGACGCTGTGAAGTCAGCAGACAGTGAGATAGAATCTGAAGTGCACATACAGTAAAGGAAGTCACACTTGCACTTTCAGTTAACACCACGGCCCAGTTAAGTGAACGAACTCTATGTGAGCCCCACTGTCATTCTCGCGGTTCTTGAGCGATTGGTACTTCGGAATGCCACCTATTATATGTATGAAGCTTTAAGCAATAATTAGTGTATAGCACCTCTGAATTCCCGCATAGTCCTGTTCTCCTTGAGTGAAACCATATTAAATAACGCACTTATCTGCTCTACTCGCCGTGACGGCGTATTGTATCTTTAGTGTTGCACTGCTGTGCTAGTTAGAGGGCGCGGGATCGAATCCCGGCCTAGGCCCCGCTTTTCGGTGGGGGCGAAATGCAAAAACGCCCGTGTACCGTGCATTGGGTGCACGCTGAAGAACTCCAGGTAATCCCACGCAGTGATATCGGAATTTTGGCACGTGAAACTCCAGAATTTAATTTTATGTAGTTATCTACTCGAAGTAAGATATATGATAAGTATCCGGGAGTTTTCTCGCGACTCTTGTAGGTCTACTATAGCGACAGAAGCTGCATCTCGGTCGTCGTCGTCATGCTGAACACGCTGGTTCTAGTCAGATAACCGAAGCACATCATTCTATAGAAACATTCTATTTATAGAAACATATAGTGACATACACGCATACTGATTAGTGTCATGTGGCCGCACTGGATGAACAAAAACTTGCGTTTACTT
This sequence comes from Dermacentor andersoni, assembly GCF_023375885.2. NCBI lineage: Eukaryota > Metazoa > Arthropoda > Arachnida > Ixodida > Ixodidae > Dermacentor > Dermacentor andersoni. Next base: position 77,206,562 of record NC_092815.1, on the reverse strand, counting down.
TAGTGGGCGCTTACCTTTCTCCATCAAGCCGTTTCGACAGGCAGAGACTGAGTGACATTATAGATGCGACACCTGGTCCATGGATTGTTGTTGGGGACTTCAACGCGCATCATTCACTTTGGGGAAGCAAGAAGATAAATTCGAAAGAAAGAAACCTCGTGTCCTTTGCTTGCGACCATGAACTTTGTTGTCTAAATGATGGTCCCACGTTTCTGCGCGGCCGGACGTACAGTAGTTGTTTAGACTTAGCATTTGTTTCGCGATGCCTCACTCGCTGCGTCCATTGGTTCACAGATATAGAAACCCACGGAAGCGACCACATTCCTACCTACCTGAAGATAAAAGGCCTCACCAAATCCGTTCCATCAAATTTTAAACAAACAATCGATTGGCCCGTGTTTAAATCACTTATGGAAGACGCATGCCACGAAGGCATTTCGTCCACACTAGAATTTGAGATCGCCAAGGCTATGCAGGATGCTATGCGCTCATTTCGGCCATTAGAAAAATACACAGATTTTGATTCGGAAATACAGAGCCTCCGTGCAATCCGACGGCGTGCGGAGCGACGGTACAGACGGACTAAATCATTGTACGACCTTAGAGAGGCCAGACGCATTCAAAAGAAAATTCAGCGTCGCCTTGCTGTACTGCAAAATCAACGCTGGAAATCGTTTTGTGAGTCTCTCGACCCGCGTAAACCTCTGTCGGTTGTCTGGAGAACAATCCGTGGACTTCGAACAGCTCCTCAACAGCGTCGTCCATTTAAGTCTCTAGCCCTACATCAAGGACGCCGAGAAGTCGAGGTAGCCGAAGATTACTGCGCAAGGTCGCGGGTCCGGCGCTCACGTAGTCACCTCGCGCACCTATTCCCATTGTGCCCCCTTGCTCCCGAGATCCTCGTATGGACGCTGCTTTCTCCATCGAAGAACTGGAGGCCGCACTTGCTGGGTGCAGGCGATCTTCGTCACCAGGACACGATGGCATCACATACTCTGCGTTTGCAAACCTTGGTCCAGAGGCCAGTGATGCCCTTCTTGGCCTGTACAACGCATCATGGCGTGACGGCCTGGCCCCTACAACGTGGAAATCCAGTCGGCTTGTTCCACTCCTCAAGGCTGGCAAATCCCCGTTGGAATTGTCATCTTACCGTCCAATAGCACTGGCCAGCTGTGTCGGCAAGGTAATGGAGAGAATGATCCTTACACGGTTAGAATGGTACTTGGAATTTTACAACGTCTATCCAGAGTTAATGGCTGGTTTTCGACGTGGCCGCTCGTCAATAGATAGCGTTATCGACCAGGTAACATACGTACAACACCAGAAACATCTGAAACGAATCACTGCGGCCCTATTCCTTGATGTTAAAGGTACGTATGACAATGTAGATCATCATGCAATTCTGGACGCCTTAGAAGCTGTAGGGATTGGTAGACGCCTCTTTCGCTGGATATGCAACTATTTGAATGGAAGATCTTTCTTTATTTTGACTGAAGACGGACCAACGCCATCAAGCTATACCAGTCGTGGTGTACCGCAAGGCGGGGTACTCAGCCCTACCCTTTTCAACCTGGTGCTCGTTGGTCTCGCTGATTCGTTACCGCAAACTGTTCAGCTCTCCGTATATGCAGACGACATTTGCATATGGGCTTCAGGCGTGACACGTGTACAAGTCCGCGCACGACTTCAGAAAGCCTCAACGGCTGTGTCAACATACCTAAGAAGACAAGGCTTGGAGCTTTCCGCTGAGAAATGTGCACTCGTTGCTTTTACTCGCAAAGCGATGGCCCCGTATGCTTTGCGGGTTAATGACCAAATTATACGATATAGACGAACGCACCGATTTCTTGGCGTCATCATTGATAGAGACTTGTCTTGGAGCCCTCACATCTCGTACATGACAAAGCGTTTGGCCGCCATTGTGGACCTTCTTGCGTTTCTCGGCGGGAAGTCCTGGGGTGCAACAGTACCGTCAATGTTGCAACTATATAAAGCACTGTTTTTGGGCTTCCTACGGTACAGCTTACCTGTACTAGGAAATACTTGCACTACGAATATTCGCAAACTCCAGAGCGTGCAAGCCCAAGCACTCGGGACTTGTCTCGGTCTTCCCAAAACTACGTCATCGATTGCGACAGTGGCCATAGCCAGAGACGCTCCTTTGACAGTCTACATTGATACGGATGTCCTGAGAGCGCACATCCGACACCTGACTCGGATTCCCTCACACCATCTTGCTTGCTTGCCAGCAAAAAGGCCACTTTCAACTTTTGCTAAAACTATTGTGAGACATCAGTACTACTTGCCATCAGAATTTACGACCGCTACGCCATTGTCAGATCGATTGTGGTGTCTGCACCGGCCGCAAGTGCAACTGACAATTCAAAGAATCAGAAAGAAAGCTGGAGCGTCATTGCAAGCTTTGAAACAAGCAACTTTGGAGCACATTCACAACGTGCGCAGATTCCGGCAACATGTATACACAGATGGTTCAGTAAAACTCAACAGCTCTGCTGCTGCAGTCGTCATCCCGGCACAATCTGAGGAAATCAAATTAAGAACTTCATGTGTGACCACATCGACAGGTGGAGAACTCGCGGCGCTCCGTGCTGCACTTGATTTCATTAAGCAGAAGCCGCCGCAACAATGGACAGTCTTTAGCGACTCCAAGGCAGCCCTTCAGTGCATACGAAGCCCAATGCGCCACGGACCCAATGAACAACTGGCCTCAGAAATTCGGCACATATATCATCAAAGCCATGACAAAGGACACAACATAATCTTTCAGTGGCTTCCAGGACATTGTAACGTCAGCGGGAATGGCCACGCCGACGAAGCCGCCCGATCTGCACATGCAAGTGGTCAACGAGTCTTCATTCCGCTTTCGCGAACAGACGCTGCGGCTGAGCTGCGATTGATGTCCCGTGAGTGTACCTTGCCCCTGTGGGACTCGAATGTTTTCACCATGTGTCGGTTGCGTTCGTTGTCTCCGGACATACGGATGCACCTCCCGCCTGGATTACCACGACGTGAACAGATCATGTTCTACCGTCTGTGGCTAGGCGTTGCCTTTACAAACTCATATGCTTTCCTCATAGGATTGGCCAACAGTTCCATGTGCGACACATGTGACATCGACGAGACACTAGCACACATTATCTGTGTCTGCCCGCGGTACAGTGCTGAGAGACAAATGATGTGCAGAGTACTGGACCAGTTGGACAATCGTCCACTTTCAGAACTGAAAGCTTTAGGCCAATGCTCCGAAAGAACACCCGTGTTGAAGGCCTTACTCGCGCTATTAAGGTTCTTGCGGTCCAGGGGGCTTCACGACAGACTCTAAGAATGCCGCCCCCTACCGCTGCTGTGTAGTGTACGCGCTTTGTTCGTGCTTGTCTTCCTTTCTTTCTATCTCCCCCTTCCACTCTGTTTCTCTTTTTATCCCCCTTAACCCTTCCCCCTGCGCAGGGTAGCCAACCGGAACTACCTCTGGTTAACCTCCCTGCCTTTCTCTGCGTTATTCTCTCTCTCTCTCTCTCTCTAGTGACAAAAATGGGGCGTTTGTAAACAGGCCGGAGGCGCTGGTGCCAGAGTAGCAGCCTCAACCTGGTCCGTTGTCGTCAGAATGAGTTGTTAATCTGGCATTATCACGAGCTGCTCAAAGATCTCTCTCTCTCTTAAGCGTCAACAGTTTGTCAGGTCTTTCACCGTGCCACTGAGGGACTTTGCATTCACACGATACGCTCGAGGACCTGCGAAACTAAGCAATATTTGTGTTCGGAGCTGCTGTAATTTAAGCACAGGTAATAAATTGCCCGCAAGATTTTAATTTCCGCGCGCGCTGCCTGCACGAGGTACAACGGTTGCCGCGAGAACTGAAGAGCCAGCCTTGCGGCGTCATGGCCACCTTAGAAATCGCTATACGTTACTAAGCTTACGAGCCTCAAGATCGACCGGTGATTTCGCAGAGGAAAGCATATTGAGTTTTGTAGCTTCCGAATTTCAATAGCTGCAATAAAGCAACAGCCTGTTGAGCAATTTATTCGCACTGATCATAAAAAGGAAGGGAAAAAAAAAAGCCCCGAGAACTAACGACACTTCTTGACTAATACTTGTGGCGTTGCTTCTATGGGCGTTGCCATACTTCTGACCCTTAGCCGTGTTTCTGAACTGCTTATAGCGCAGCGGTGGCATTTGTCAGCGGTATCAGTTTCTCCGGAAACATAAGCTTTAGACTTCCACTTTTTCCGCTGTGTACGTATTGTGGATCACTGTCAAGATTCCGCCTCTTTGTCGAGCTCGCTATCTCGTCAGCTCTGATTGATTCACAGGGCTGCCACGGCTTCTCTGATTGGCTGAAAAACGTCAACGTGGCGGAATTAGACAGTGTTGAATGGTGCCTAGGTGTCCGCTCTAAGCGTGGCAGCGTTACCCGCATCGAAGGGTGCGTCACCTTACCATCGCGGCCTGCGAACTCGTGCGAAGCTCACACGAGCAGGTAACTGCACGGCTAGTGCTTCCTCGAAGCTGACCACCGCGTTGGTTGCGTTCGCAGTATGGCGTCGCTGCTGAGCAAGTTCCGGATCGAGTACTCGGACGTCACGGTCATCCCGGACATCGTGCGGCCCCCGGCTGAATCCAGGTATGGCACATTTAGCTGTTGTGTTTTGGTTTAAAAGTCTTGCCTCCTGCCAGATATCAAGCACTTCAACGTCCTTCGAAGGATTTGCACTTTGCGTCAGCGGGCAATGGCTGACGCAAAGTCTAGTTACGAGACTGATACAGTGACTATGGTGGAGGAAGTGTGGCTCTTGTGAGACGTTGTTGGTGAGGCAAATACTTAAAAAAATTATGTAGGGACCTTCACGCCAGTGCATGAACTCAAGCTGCATTTCAGCGCGAGGTGCAAGCACATCCGCAATGACATGCAGATTAAGGCAGGACCACTGCCTTCAAGCAGAAAGCACGCGAGGCAAGTGCTGATTTAGCAAGCGAAAAGCATAAGCAGAAAACAAGGCAACGTGCAGGTAAATGCAGATATACCCAGCTCGTCTTTTATTTTTGGCTTTTGCGTACGAGCACGCTGGTCCCTAGTCGACAACCCCATGGTTGGGCATCACAGTAAAGGGCGCAGATTTGGCCGTAGTACGCGTCTGGCTGTACAGGTATAAATTGTAAAGTAACACCTATTTCGCGTTCTGGTCCATCATGGGTTCTTGTTCTAGCACCAAATTCTTCATAGCTTAGAGAGGCACATTCCACTGGAAGATAACCCAGCAAGTACTAGCAAGTGATGTACGAACTCGGAGTCTTGCAGCAAACTTAACTTCGGTGCCTCTTAAACGTTACTTCTTACATTGGACCACCCTGTACGAAGATGCAGCAACAATACCAGTGCAGTCGGACACCCGCTGCGCACGTTGTTGGGACAGCTTCGACCGTCGCCGTTGGCGTGAGGTTCCGTATAAAGTCCAAGTGGGATAAGATTATATCGTGCCGTATGTGTGCGGTAAAGCGCGCGCGATTCAGCCGAGAAGGATAGTGGCTTGATGTGTGCAGTTTCTCGCTGAGCCCAGTGTCGTGTACAGAAAACGAGGTAAGAGGGGGGTGGGGGGACAGGTGAGAGTGGGGTGCGTCTACTCTTCTAGCGCGACCGTTGCTGGCTGAGGCGCGGCTGAGCGCGGCGTTGCAGGTAATCTGCGACAGGTGCGAAGGTGGGGCGAGCCTATATGTCCGGTGGCTTGAGTGCTCTGTGTTCTCGAGCGCCTAGTGTTGGAAGTTGCGTAATCAAGTTTCGGAGCCGCTTCGAAGCGAGAGGCAGCACGAAGCGATCGCCCGCCGCTGCTTCTGCTCTTCATGACCCCAGTGTTGGGCCAGCGAGCGTCCGCCATCGTCGAGCGAAATCTGTTCGTGTTTGCCCGTGAGCTCGCGACGCCGTGTCCGTTAGTTTAATTAGTAAGCGATCGTTTACTGCAATTTATACGACCGATAAAGCTATGATCCCTATTTCGTGTAGTTGTCTAATACTTTGTTATCGCTATATCACTACCGCCTTTCAGGCGAAACTGGGACTTTTTGTTTTGTTACGTGTCATGTCGCTGCTACCTTGGCTGGGAGGTCGCGTGCCCAGTTAGCATCGAATGATGGGGATATATGTCTGTTTGCTTGTTTCCTCCGCCTTTGCAGCAAGCGCGAGTTCGAGGACCTGGTCCGCAAGTGGCGCCGGACGGAGGACGACGACACCGAGGTGGAGCACGACCCACTCGAGATCTCGGACTCCGAGATGCTCGCGCTCAGGGACAAGGTGAGCGACCCTGACCTATCCGTAGAAATTAAAGAACACGTTTAAGGAGTGGCTTTACGATTGGGTGAATCAGCGGAACACTTCGTAAGTATCCGTGCCCGTGCGATTGCATTACCAGCTGACGGATACATCAAGCACACGATCAATCAAGCGAATGGTCACATTTGCCATTTAGGAGGCAAGCGAGGCGCATAAAGACAGATAGCTTAACCATCAGTTCAACGTGACTCATAATTGACATGATTGACTCGTTTTATTGTTTGATATTGTTCGTACATGGGAACATATATGCTCGAACAGTTATGACACCGATAATTTTAGATATGGCCCTGACATAGAGGAATGAATCGCAGTGTACGTGTGCGTTTCACCAATTTGTGGGCGTAAATTGGCAAAAAGATTTGCGACGCAGTAAGAGGTGCTAAGTAATATGCTGTGTGCTTCTAGACGTCCCTAGGATGAACAAAGAAATATATACATGTATATATAATCGCTACTCCTCGAGCGCAGATGTGCCCACAGGTCTTCAGCGTAACTATCAACGTCACCAAATCACTTTGTCAAGTTGTCAGCGACGTGGAGTAATTGTCGGTAGCAACGAGCCATCTGAAAGCACAAACACCTGCATAAAAGTTCACGGATCGATCTAACGTGACAGGCAACTAGCAAGGGCCTGCGGCTTTAATTTCCGATGACATCGCTTTTCGTTCCCTTCCGAATTAACGAAATGTGGGGTATTTTTTAGATTGGGTAGTCACTGCACTGCAGCTTTTACGTAGTCGCGCTTACCTAAGAGGCGTAACCTGAACGCAGAGGTGGCGAACAAATAAGGAACATATATTTCTTTTGCTCGTCTTTTTATGTGTCCGCCATTATTTTGTCATTTCTGTGTAGTATGGAGTCCTCGGAAGAGGTACAGTATACCCATTGCTTCGGTCGGGCGCACGCGCAAGCGCTAGTTAGCGTGTGCGCCACAGTGTTTGGTGTAGGTGCACCGCTCCGTGTAGGTGTAGGTGGTGTAGGTGCACCGGTGTAGGTGCAGGTCCGTTGACCGATCGAGGTGCAGTGTCGCGCTTATCTGTGACGAGAGTGGGATATGCGTGCGGTCAGCACGGGATGAGGTTAGATTAAACGGTGCCGCGTCGTTTGGACTCCTTGTCTCGTGCACGTAGTAAGCACGACCACGAAAACGATCGCAGACCTGCCTCCCTCCCCCCCAGCGTCGTTGGGCTGTATCTGCTGACGACGAATCGCTGAATTCACCAAACGTTGCTCAACTGTGTAGGAATTACGCGGACCATTCGCATTCTTTATCTCGTACGACCCTCCTCTAAAGGACAGCCGTGGCGGCGTTTCTGTGCCGAGAGTTACGAACGTACACTCTCTGGAACACCAGCGTCGTTTAGAGTATACCCGGCTGTGGATGACAGAAAGGTTTTGACATTTGTAGCAAGAGTCATTCGTGTAACGGCAGTACTGAAACGAAAAATAAGAAACGAGTTTTCTTGGCCGGAAGACCGTTGCCGCTGCATAGAGAGAGGAACCTTTGGCTGCTGCGCTACTTCGTGCAGAGGCGATGCTGCGGGAAAGTAGGAATTTTGGTCGTTAGATGGGAAAATAATATGTTCATCGTCTGTGAGAGAACCTTCAGTTCTGTTCATTGGTTTGATTTCAATCGATGTTCTTTACATATATATATATATATATATATATATATATATATATATATATATATATATATATATATATATATATATATATATATATATATATATATATATATATATATCAACGTGAAACTAATTACGTAAGCGGCCACAAGTCGCATGAAAAAAAAAAAGAAGCATTTGCGCTACAAATACCAGCTAAGGAAAAAAGAAGAAAGGATAGGAAAAGAGCGGTAACAGCAAAAGCAAAAATTTATCAAAACACAGTGGAAGTTGCCTTGTGGTGTTGCTTAACATATGGTATGTTTGAGGGCTTTTGAGGATGAGTGTTGCCTAGACTTTTTTGGCTAGTACCTAGTACAACCGAGTCAACCGCTATCGAAAAGCGGGCATGGTGTAGGAGCCAACGCACCGCAATGTCAGTAAGTATGAGAGATTAACGATCGCACGAAACTAAATATTAATGATGCAAATACGATTTGGAAAAGTTCGCCGAAGGAAATCGTCACTCTAGTTTTGACTCATGTTCTACAGTGAATGAGCCATTCCTTACTCAGAATTGCATAATGTTCTTTATCCACGCTTCACTGAGTGAATGACTAACAAATGACTTATCGATGCAAGCCCGCCAACGTCCAGAATAATTTTGCATAATAAATACACGCAGTTGAAGAACCTTGCGCAGATTATGGTAATTTGCTATGCGTGCGAGTTTCGCGTCTGCCTTCTTTCATAACGTCACTTTCGTGAGATAAACTGCCTGGCTGTGATTTTATGCGTACCTGCGTTGTAAAAGTAGCGTAACACAGATCAACCTCCGAACATTCCTCCGAATTAATAAACCACGAACGCGAACGATGGGCGGTTGGGGTAATTTATTTCGCTAGAATAGGTAACCAACACACTATAAGGCAATGCAGATAAGGTGAATATGTGGAATCCTTAGCTCATGCATCATTCTGCATGTCTCGCCTTGCCAGTAGCCACAAAAACGTAATTATCAGGGTCGCCAGCGATGGAAAAGAAACAAAACAAAAACAAATATAAAAACCGACAGATATGGGGCACGCAGAGTCTTTCATTCGACGAGATATCGCGGGACGACGCACGCAACTTGTTCTTGACGTCGTACACCTCTCGAGATATCCGATGAAACGCCGATGAGTGCCGTTTGGTAATGGCATGTGTCGCGACACAGTTGCGCTACTCGCGCGCCCGGTGACAAGAGTTCGCCGCGACTTGGCCGTTGTCTCACAAGTCGCCTGATAGCGAATCACTGGAAGGTGGGGCGTTACGCACGGCGTATCGCGGGGTTTCTTCCGCAAGACAATCTTTGGGCGCTATTCTGGACATTCCGCCATTTTTTTCGGTGCGTGACGTAGGCGCGACGCAAACAAAATGGCGCTGGTGGCCAAGTTTTGCTTACGTAACGTGACGCCAACTTGACGTTTTGCCTAAGAAACTGAAATGAAGGCACTGAGTGTAGCGTTATCAGTAAAGGAAAACAGTTTTCCTCCGCAGTAAAAATAAAGCATCTATCTCAAAGCATATGATTATTCCGTCGAAAAGGCTTCTCGCTTCCGTCGTCTGCTTCAATAGCTAGGATGCGTGTCCCCGGAAAATGGAATGAATCATCGCATGTTGGCGCCAACGTGCTTGTTTTCTTGCTTGAGACAACATACGCGACCTACCAGTGGTGATGCGCGCACGTTCTAGGCCACGTTATCGCTATCTCGTGACACGCAAGTGACTCAGCCCGACTCGGCTGGCTGAGAAACGGCCGAATATCACCGATAGCGTTGCGCGCGCCAGAGATATCCACGCAAGCGCCGGCGCTGCCATCTCTTGTTCATTTCGCTGGTTACTCGCAGCGGGGCAGGAAACTTCAAGGCGCCGCCTTGCGTACATTTCTTTTTATAAATTAGAAAGAGGCCGTTGTCATAAGTTTTGATTGTGCGAAAAGGCATTAATCTTGATTACAATACAAATGCAGCAGTGAAAAGTGGACAACATTGCCGAAAGTTTGCTATGTTCAACCAATATTATTTCGTATAAACGCGTTCTTTTAAAAAATGATGGCCCCAAACACAAATGCCAACACCACCCGAGAGCGATGCAAATACTATGAGCACGCGTTATGAACAAAAGATTTTCGTGGTGCCAAACGACGGGGAAAATGTGGCGATACGCATTCCTCTCGGCTGCCATTGCATATGGCTGCTCATTAGCATAATTCGCGCGGCTCGTCGCAGCAAAAATTATGGCGGAAAATGTCAGCAATGGCGGCCCAGCGCAACGTCACGCATCGTCAAAATGACGTTTACGAAACAGCCCTTCCTGTGACGCTCCTCATGAGATATTCCTTCAGCCAATCAGCGAGCTGGCATGGCGCATATCTTGGATCGCCACCACATATTCGCGCAATTGCAGATGCATTGCACTGGCTTCTGCACGCTACCGCTCACATTCTTTTTGAAGCGCTAACATCCCAATATATCTGCCAAGGACCAAAAAAATGTATTAGTCCATAAAATTTGCAGCTCCACGTCACGTTTCGTCATCTTGATGAAAACGCAAAATTGCATTTTGCAATACTTCCGCTTCCCGGCACGAATTTCAAAATACGTGACCTCTCGACAGCCAATCAGAGAGTAAACATGGCGGATAATGGCGGCCGTGCAGCCGCCATGCGTGTCCAGAATAGCGCCCTTTGTGACCTTTGAGCCAACGTTTCTAAGCCGGTGGAAAGTGCATATACGGTGTAGATGCGCACTTCAGCCAAGCTACGCCCAGGGAAAGAAAAAGAAATAATAACGAACGAAGCAAAAGGCCGCTACGAACATATGTAGACATTCGTTACACGTAGCGAGAGATTAGAGCTAATGTTTGCGTGAGTTTGCAGCCCTGAAGTAAGCCTAATTAAGGAAAGGCCTATGAAATTCCTCGTCACTGCTTGAGCACGTACATGATGTTTTGTGTGTTCCCCTAAACACGTTAAGGTTTTAACTACCAGCAGGCTTTGCTCTCTCTCTCTTTTGTAAAGTCCTATGCTATTTCATTCACATTAGCTAAGGTATCAAATCTCTTGAGAAGTCGTTCGCGTGCATCGTGGAGCTTCGTATGTGGGCGTGGCAGTTCAGTAGAAGCACCTAATGCGTACTGTTACCGTCCGCTTTATCGGAAGAAAAAAAAAAAAATCTCGGCCAATCCACTCCTGTGAAGGTGGTTGGTCAGCGAAGCTGTAGATACGTTGCGCATCACGTTCGGCAACTTGTCAGAGACTGATCCTATGCTGTGCGCTCATTACGCACATTGCACTTCAAAGTGATATATGGCACAAACACACGTTTCACTGCAGGTCATGCCTGACCCTCGCCCCATCACGACAGACGTCTAAAAGAAAAACTCGCGACGCTCAAGATTTTAAAAAACCTTTAGATATGTGCACGACTACCTCGTGATGTGTGATTTCAACTCAAATAACGCTGAAACAGTTGCGGTGTTCAATTAATATTGTCTTGACAATCTGGTTACTACGTACGAGCTACCTAACAATAATGCTATCCAGTTTATATATATCAAACTAAATGTGACCGGCAATCATTGCTGTTGGGAATATCACCCAAGGGAAGCAAAGGTGTTGCTTCCGCATGCCTCGTCTCATTCGAAGCTGGCGAAATGCGCAATCGCGAACCTATGTTGTGTGAATGCGCTTTGAAAATCATGCCCCCACCTGAAGCCCGGGAGCTTTTTTTTTTTTTTGACAGAAAGAGCGGCTACTGGAAGCAGGCTACCCTATTCATGCACGTATTTTTATCAATGGCGGAAAATGCGCTGAAAAAAATTAAAGGAACCGGGTGGTAAGTGCGAGCACAGCCACGAAAAGGGAAAGAAGGTGGTTGTACCGTACGTGCACGGGATATCACATGGTTTGAAGATGGTGGCTCGAAAAAGTGGAAGTGTACGTCGCATTTCCAGCTCCACAAACGCTATCAAGCATATGTAAGGCCACCGATCCGTTGAGAAAGACGCGACGAGGATGCGCGAAAAACCATCGGCCGCCGTTTGTACACCGCGCACAAGGTGGTGTATATCGGTTTCCTTTCTCGTGGGGGCAAAATGTACACAGGGCAGACAGGCAGATGCCTCAGTGACAGGTTAAGGTAACGCGAGCAAAAAAAAAAAGAAAAAAAATAATAAATTGGACTGTTATCGCGATGGACGTGTCTCCGTGCATTGTGATGATGGCAGGTGTAAACAACTGATTAAAGATTGTTTAGTCTTGCTTAGAAATACAGATAAATACACGTGGCAAATTTTAGGAGCAGGCTTGATTGCAAAAGAAGGTGCTAACTTCGTCGGTGCTCCGTCAATTACTCCGAGCAGAAAGGAAACTGCCTATCTGGAAAATGTTGGGTTGCGCGTGAGATGATTTTCACTCGCCATAGCCGGCATAAGTATACCACGCTTTTCTGAAATAAAATTCAGTTGATAGTTAGCGCACGTCCTGTCGCTTTTTCTTGTCCGTGTCATTACAGCGCTATGACTTCAACTGATGCAACTGTAGCCCAAAAATCTGCACTCCTACAGTTTACGAAATCTTTATTTTGATGTTTACATTGAAATTATTGTTGTAACTGCTTTATGGTCGCTTGGTGTACACACAGATATTTTCCAGTTCTTACTTTAGAAATGTGTTTGGCCAAAGTCAAATCGATGTATGACCCGTGTACGGTAGTTGGTTGAATCGGATCGTCGAAGTAACCGAGGCCAAAGTCTTCCACGAAGTGTGTGAACCACTGCTTCCTTTCCGGTTTTAAGACGTCTACGTTAAAGTCTCCGACAAAACCACTGGCGAGCGATTGGCGGCAACGTACGTTGATCAACGCGGAAGTGCGCGCGCCTCGTCATCAATGGGTTTGATCAATCATGTGGTTTGAAGGCTGTTTCTATTTGCGCGTTTCGTATTGACACGAAAGCTGTGTGTGTATGTTCGCTTCGCGCCTCTGCGCCTTACCGGGGGTACGAGCCATTAGCCATAGACACCTTCGCTGTTACAAATACTTTCCGAATATAATTTTAATAGTCACTTATGCGTAGTTCGTCAACAAACCGGGATTCGCCCTGTGGAAACTGACCAAAACGTCGATGCTGGGCGCCATTCTTTTAATCCCCCGTGCCGCCTACAGAAGGTGTGAATCTGGACTCGCTTATGAGTTTTGACTGGGCAGGAAACGTCCGGCCAAAGTTCCGTTTGGTCACTTTTGGATTTGGGTAGGAACATCCTGAACTCGCAGTGTGGCTTGGAGTCGCGAGTGGCTGATGCAGTGCAAATGTCAGAAGAGGTGGTCGCTGACCTGCCTGCGACAGCTGTCAAAAAATGTCACATCTCATGGCTGTGTTCAGATCATTGTTTTTTCTCTTTTTTTTTTTCGCTTCTCCAGACGTACCGACATCTGCGTCTTCGCGAGCTGCTGCAGAAACATTCCAAGAATGCCACTTTGGTCGCTATGTGAGTACCTTCTCCTTCTATATATTTTTCTGTATATTTTTGTCTACATAGAACATACTCTAAGAATGCTTTCGGGGATGTCAGTGACACGCGAGCGAGTTTTTTTGTAGAGTCATTACCAGCCAAGTCAAGCACAGCCAAAGATGACAACGTCTCTAGTGACAGTTAGCGCGGTGCTCGTATACGTTTATACAAATAGCATGTTGATTGTTCGACGCTCTACGGAGCTGGTGAGAAAAACGCACACCTTGAGATGCTCAGGCCGACATGTGGAGTACAAGCAGAGTGTTTTGCGAGTATTTTTGTATGTCCACACACATATATCTTCGTGTTTTACTGATATTTTGAATCGAAAGTATATGCAATCCTGAGAAGGCGCTCTTCTCTTTATGTCAATCTCGCACACCTTACAATGCCTTTAAGGCCTTATCCTGTGAAGCGTGATAGCTGTCAGGACCACATAAATTTACCACGAAAATGAATATGCAAATCGAAACGGTACACGGGTTGAGCAGCGACGAAAGAGAAAAATGAATGAAATTCAACATTCGCAACATTCTAGTGCGGGGACACAAGGGAAATTCTCCTGAGTTGTCAATACTTTGAAGCCCCTCCGCTGAGATAAAAAGACCCACTACAACGCTTCGGGAGGCCACCCTCGTCACAAACCAATCGGGAATCGTGCTTCTGGCGAAAAGTAACATGCTTCTGTGCGACCTTTGTCGGAGGAAACAAATCCACTGGGAGTCTGAGAATTTTAGGAGTGACGTTTTATGAGTTTTATGTTTATGTTTAAACGTTATGAGTTTTATGAGCAGTTTGCCCTCGTCTTCTCCCATTCCTACTGTGGCTGGCTGCTGGAGAGGAGGATGGCAATCGCCTTCCACGTCGACGCTTGCGCCGTTGAAGACGACACGCGTATGACGAATCGGCTGATATGTTTAGCCACCTATACTATTTCTGCAGATGTACTGGTTAACGGCTTTGTTCTCTACGGAGTTGTGCTACGAAACAAGTAACACTATTTAAGTATCTTCACTGCGACAAGTATGCCACTTCGCGTTCGGCTACTAGCTTGCATTGGCAATCATTAAAGTTTGTTTCTCTTTCTGCCAATCACCGTCGATGGTTTTCTGCGCAATTTTCGTTTTTCAGTATTTCTTTCTATCTTTTTTTTTCTTTACAAACAACTTACCAGTACACGGCCTGCACGTTCTCTCTGTTCCGTTGGCGAACACGTGGTTGCAGGCATATCGCAGTCTGTTTCGCGAAGCGCGCGCGCGGGCGTCCCTTTCTCCCGTCGCATTCACGCCCGCCCCTCCCGACCTCTTCTTTCGGCAGGACCCTCCCGATGCCGCGCAAGAGCACCTGCTCGGCCTCCATGTACATGGCGTGGCTGGAGACGCTGACCAGGGACCTGCCGCCGTTCCTGCTCATCCGAGGCAACCAGACCAGCGTGCTCACCTTCTACTCTTAGTGACGTGCCTTCCTCTGGCGCGAGCGCCCCGAATGTCCGCGCAGCGAAATGCGCACCCACAGGCTGCATCGTCGAAGCAACCTGGCAACGACGACGACGACGACTAGTGCGTCTTCGAATGACGACGCGTCTTGATTCCCTGGTGGCGGCATTGTGCGCGCCGTCTCGCTGTTTGGACACGGGCGCGAACCGGTGCAACTGGGCTTCCGGCCCCTGCCCTTATTTTTGTGTGCATTTGCGTGCATCTGTGCGTGTTTGTGTGTGTGTGTGTCGCGTTTAATGTTTCTTACGGCCACCGTGGCATCGAAGTCACCGGCGCCGCCGCGAGCACTTTCTTTCGAGGGTCCACTACACTATAGAACACTCCGGCTGGACAGCAGCCGTGCCAAGGCGAACAGACTCTTGTCGTCGTTACATGATGGTGACGGCGGTGCGTCTCGAAGAGACTGCAGTGTATTGTTGCCCGCCTAGTACATTAGTATTAAGTCTAGTTGTTTACTCTTTTCTTTTCATTGTCCTTTTTATTTTCTTCTTCTTCTTGACGCTCTTCTGCTCCGTAACTCTTCTTTTATGTGCTGGCGACTATAGCGTCATATAGTGACGTGTTGCAGCTCGTCGGACATATCGAAAAACGTGGTGGTCTTCCCGAGGCGCAGTCCGATAGCGCGACCGTCGCGCCACCTGTGTACAAAGGTTTCGGCGGCCCTTGCCCCCTCTGGCGACGCCTTATGTATAGCTTGGGTGGGAAAACCCCCTCTACCTCTGATGTAATCCTGTCGCAATATATGTCTTCTGTTCTGACCGATTCGTCAATAAGTGCCCGCGTTCGCAAGCCCCTGAAAATGATTCCCAATTGTGCGTTCGAGCAACGGGGGAAAAAGAAAAAGTGCTTAGTACTGTAAGAGCAGTGTAACACAGTTACAAAATAACCTCTTCTAACTTCTCGTAAACCGGTGTAGTGTGTGTCCGGTGATTCGCATTGTGCCATCGTGGAACCATTTGGACCGTCTCGGCCCTTTGTTTGACGCTTGTATAATAATCTGCGATCATGACCACATTTCGTCGTCGTGTGCAAGCGTGCGTGTGAGATGTGAGTGTGCAGTCATACGTCATCTTGCCTTCTGCCTTACGAATGCATAAGCACAGAATACTTGCGAGAAAAAGTATTAATGGTTCAGGCTGCGGAGCTAAGCAGCAAGCCCATCTTTCATTCAGACGTGCCCGGTCATGCAACCTTTAGAAGTCGCTGCACCGGTCCTCCGAATGGCAGTTTTTTTTTTTCCACTTCCCTCTTTCTTACATATTAGCTTTTGTGGTGCGTTTGCGCTCCCGACTTGGGTTTTGTACCTTTAAGACGACGCATGTACATCTCGGCCTACATTATGTCACTACGAATCCCGCGATGTGTGTCTAATGCGACTGTTGCTGTTAGCCACTGTCCCTACAATAAGGATCGGATGGATGGGACGTAAGCTCATAGAAAGAAGGAAAAGTAGGTTTAGCGGTAAATCGTTGCGTGTACCCAATGTTAACCCACAAATCCGCCCATTGAATGGACTTCCATGTGAGCCACCTATATATAAAAAAAAAATGTTCTGGGGAATCTTGTTATGCGTTGGATCGCCTGTAGTCCCGTTTTATTTCTTTTCTTTTTGTCGCAGCTCAATACTTTTGATTAAGCTCGTAGTACCAGGTCGCTTTAATAAAACATAGCTGTATACTGCTCTTGTGCGGCGTCGCATACATATATTTAACACGACGACGCCAACATTTTTTTTTTGTTCCAGTCATTGCATTTATGAGCGTAGAGTTTCCCTGCGGATCGCATTTTAAGCCTGCGGCCAAACTAGCTGAGGCGAAGAATTTTTACAATTGTTAGTCCCTTGTATTGTTCGTCAACTCCGTTGTGAATCTCTCTGTCATTTTGTTCTTTTCTTTGCAAGTCTCGTCAATGTTAGTTTTTAAGCCGCTGTCTCCGGTTACAACGACCCCGTGTACGAAGTTTTACTCTTAGACGACCGTGGTATTTCATCGTTCAACTGCTGCGGTATTGTTACAGAAAAAAGAAAAGAAAGGCTCACAGGATATTTTTTGCTTTTTAAGAACTTTTCTCACTGAGCAATAGATAACGACCAGCCGAAGAGCGAAATATTGCTTTAACGTCGCGTACTCGCTGTACCGTCTGACGGGCCTGTTTGTTTCCCGGAATACTATAGTGATGGGGCGAAGCCTTACATCGCCTCTGCATCGAGCAGCATACATTAGCCATTTAGGCGTCGCGGCAGTGCCTTTCACGCCACGGCCATCGCGAATTCCTCGTCGTTTTATTCGCCCGATGGCCAGCTTTAGTTAACGCTTCACCGTGAGCCACGCAAGCGGACGGTAGTATGGCTATTTGTGAAGTAGTGGCGCGCTGTCACAGTTTTTTTTTCTTTTTCAAGTTAGGCGTGAAGCGACGTTCCAAATGTCGACTTCTCCCGTTCGCGAGCACGTCTTCAGCTTCACTTCACGAGTACTTTTCCTTCTTAACTTTTCCTTCTGTACTGTTTGCAATGCGCCTCTGTAACTTACAATGTATAGACGTACTGTTAATGGCTCAACTCTTTTTTTCGCGATCTTTTCTTTTTTTTTTTTTATCGGGGAGCGTAAACGAAGTTTCCTCGCATTTTCGCTTTCAGTTACTAAGCGCGGGGCCCTGAAATACATTTCGTCAGAGCTTCAGTTTATTTGCTTCTCAGCAGCGACACTCCCCCCCTATTAAAAAAATATTGATTGCAAGCGCTTTCTGTTACGTAGGGATGCGGCAGTGTCGTCTAAGTAGCGTGACGCATGGAAGCGTGAAACTGTGACGTCACGATATTCGGCTGGTTACTCGTCCATTCAAAGGCGAGCGCCAGCTACGCGTGAATCACAGTGGAAACGTCGGCCCACTAGCGTCGAGTCCGTCTGCTATATGGAACGCGTTGGTTGGTTTACAAGATTTCGCGAAGCACGTGTGACATCTCCTGTGCTCGATCAGACGCGGTCAACTTTCGCTTCACTTTTCTATAGAAGAGTTCATTGTTGGGCTAGTTAGTTTTCCTTAATCGAAGTAGTAACTTAGCGCGATAAAAACGCAGAAACAAGAAAGGTGGACGAAGACAAGTGTGCTTGTCTTCGTCAACCTTTCTCGTTTCCGTGTTTCTATCGCGCTAAGTTACTACTTCGCTTCACTTTGATTCGCTAATCTCGCAGGAACGTCTGTTCCTGCGTATGTTTTACTTTGCCATGCACGGAAACGGACCCCGCGGTAGATGGCGTTCCTTGTGGTGTAAGAAAAAAAATGGAGCATTCGGACGCAGGTGAACGACACCTCCTATATGTCGGAAGAGTTGCGCATTCTAATCGCAGTGTCGTCTAGGAAGGCCATATTGGCTAAGAGATGTTCGAGCTAGCAAAGATTTGAAACACGAAGTACACAAGTGTTTATTACTTTTTTCAGGGCCCTTTTAAATTCTGTTGTCATTTATAATAGCGATAGAGCGTAGTTCCCGGGAAACTTCTGTCGATTGCAGAGGCTATCAATACAATGCCTTCACAACAGGTTTTTTTTTTCCCCCTCCACGTTAACTCTCTGTGTAATTTGTCAGGAGTCGCATCATTCGAAGACGCCGGTCACGTCTTCGCTAGAAATGCTACTATTTTTGTACGGCAATGTAAATAGGAAAAGTTTGGACTACCACTGTAGGCAGTATTTTAGTTGTACATAGTGTGTTGTAGTGTCCTCTTTCATGCATTTCTTTTCTTTTCTTTTTACGCTGGTGTAAAGTTGGCAAATAGCGCAATTTTTTTTTTTTTTTTTTTTGCGCCGTCTTTGGCGCTGACCTGTATCCATTCTTCTTTTTTTTGTTCGTTTTTTCTTTACGAGTATGCCTAGAAATTTGCAGTGTCAAAACAAAGTGCCTTTGGATAGAGGGAGCGTGTTTGAACGCGCCTTTCACTGTTCACACTTGTTTTTTAGGAAACTGAATTTGCCTGACCCGCGCGGTCGTCCTCTGCGTCTCCTCACATTGACTGTTCCAACTTGTTTCTTGGACTTCAATAAATGAGAGTGTGCGGGTCAACTTACCTTCTCGATCGTATTCGTTCTTTGATCTCGACGTTTCGCTGAAAATATTTCGCACGTACTTTGCATTAACGTATACAGCCTGCGTCAAAACTTTACGGACAGCGGAATCTGCGAAAGCGTTGCATTACTGAGCAGTTTGCGAGTGTAGCCAGTAAAATTTGCAGGCCAGTAAAACTGCAGGCCATTAAAACCCGAATGCCAGGCTGGTTGCCTAGGCTGTGGAAGTATTCGTCTTTTTCTCTGACTTCGCGGTCCGTAAGCTTCTGACGCCGGCTATAAATTGACACGGACGGCCATACATTGGACATTGCTGCAGTTTATTTGAAGTAGTTGCAAACATGCGGCGAAGCACTTCCAAATTAAGCTGACGCAAGCGGAAGTAACCTTACAGTATAGACCGGCGCGGTGACTTAGTGGCTACGCCGTCTCGATATATACTTAACACGGGGCCGAGGTTTCTATACTCCCGTCTGCGGCGACCGCATTGCGATAGATCTGCTTTGCGAGAAAGCTCGCGTACGGAGCTTTGGGACAACGTTGGGAAGATCCCACCCGGTAACAATTAATAATCCCGGAGGCCCGCGTTATGGCGCCTCCGATGTCGAGATTGTGACTTTGAAACGTAAAACCTTGGTAATTTAATTTAGCAGACTCTTTCTTTAATGGCTGTACGGATGCCCACAAAATGAAGAAGGCCGGTGGCATTGGTAGTGACGCGCACTGCGGGAAGTTAAGAAAAAGAAAAAACTCAATTCTGGGGTTTCACGCGCCAAAATTACGATATGATTACGAGGCGCGCCGGATAGTCGGCGACTCCGGAATAATGTTCGCCATCTGGGGTTCTTCGACGCGCACCCGAATTTAAGTACGTGGATGTTCTTTTTTTTTGTGCGAAGCATATTACGAGAGCTCAGCCCAGCTCCTCAGGCGCGGCGGTGTCGCCTTCAATACCACGTTACACCGTGACGTCACGACAGAGGAGAAACGGGGCTCCAACTCGCGCCGTCGCTCGCGGCGTCGCGTCGGTGTATAAGCAGCTGCGCTTGCCTCTGCTAGACACTCACGAGGTGAGATGCCTCCTGGAGACAGAGCTGCTCGTCGGAATGAGAAGCGAAGGTTGCGGCGTGCTACAGAGACTGATTTTCTAGGTGGCTTTGGCTCAACTCTTGCAAGATGGGCTGGGTGGGAATCGAACCAGGGTCTCCGGAGTGTGAGACGGAGACGCTACCACTGAGCCACGAGTACGATGCTTCAAAGCGGTACAAAAGCGCCTCTAGTGAATGCGGTGTTGCCTTAGAAACGAGCTGTTTCTAAGGCTCAGGCGTGCGTCGCTTGCTCAGGCGCACATTTCGTTGCCGCGCCGAACGCTGCGTTGCTCGACGCTCACCGCGTCCAATGCGGGGCGCGTAGTCGCTGCGCCGTAGCCCATTGTCTTACACCCCTTGGCGGGTCGACGGGAACGCTGTCGCGTTCCACTCTTGAAGGCGAAGCAGAGTAACGCATGAGTTGTTTCTTCGTCTAGCCGAACCAAATATAGCCAAGCAACAGCAGTTCACCAGGCTAAACAGTGGTTCAACAACTAAAATAAAGGCTAGTATGCTTCGCATCCTGGGCTTAACCTTAGCTAAGCCACAGCCATTTTTTTTTCTCGTTTCGTCCCCATCGAACCCAATGCATCGAGCTCAACAGCGCAAACTGCGGGCAGTCCAATTATTTTACGCGCGTCGTTGTACGTAAGTGTGGCTGTTTTCTGTCGTGGTGGTAAAAGGTAATTCTATACATATCTTTCAGGAATATGTGCGCAGTGACATATCTTCGAAACTTCCTTTAGTTCCTCCTTGTGCGTTGTACAAATGGCCTCGAACGCACCATAAATGTAAAGCGCCGGACAGCCATCCTCTGGCATTAAACTTACTATAAGCTTTATTACTTCGGGGGGTGCGAGAACGTGATGTCACGGTGCATCGAAAAAAGGATTGCAAGCTTTTCAGGACGAAGAAGGGCGGCTCGGTATCGCCAACACGTCTTTCATTGAAATCGAAGCGTGATGACACCACGGGTGACTTCGCCGAGGCAAAACAAGAAGAGAAGCAGAACGTGCCTGCTAATGTCACGTAGACCGCAAGTGTTATTCCTGCAAATCATCGAGACACGC
Organism: Dermacentor andersoni; assembly: GCF_023375885.2. Taxonomy (NCBI): domain Eukaryota; kingdom Metazoa; phylum Arthropoda; class Arachnida; order Ixodida; family Ixodidae; genus Dermacentor; species Dermacentor andersoni. The sequence continues at coordinate 77,185,339 of NC_092815.1, read as the reverse complement.
CTACATATCTTGCTGGATCGCCTATTCAATGCATGAGCACTGAATGCGACAGGAGACTTCAGTGCCCCGACAGTGGTTAATTTCTAATTCGCGGTGTACCTCAGTTCTTGTGACGGTGTAGTGCGCTATGCGGACCTGGCAATATCTTAACAAAAAGCCTGAAAGCTGCTGCGGTACACAAATCTTAAGCTTTGTGGTACCTGTGAAAAACCACCTAGCCCAAAAGTATGTTCTCTTGGACGCAGAACATGGCTTATAAACAAGCGCTTTGAAAATCGCACACATTGTTACAGATATGACGTAGACGCGGCACAGCCAAGCACAAACACGTACGGCCAAAATAATCCTAGTCGCTAAATCTGGAGCTGGTTGTTATTCTCAATACATTAAAGTTGCGATGCGGGCTTGCTGTAAGCCATCTCGACATACTAGTGTAGCGCAAAGTAAACGAGGAATCAACAAAAAAACATAAACACAGTGCCGTGTCTGTGCGTTCATCTGATTTTCTCGTGTTCTCGTTTAGTTTGCAATACACAAGAATTTCGAGTTACATACACCGCACACAGCAACTCCCGTTTGACCTCAGAACTTACAGCTCAGTATCGACAGCGTGTATGAAGACTACAGGGTGCCCTTAACTTAGTTGAAACTATATCGCAAGTGCGTTCTAGACTATTGCACTACTACAACGAACCTAATAAGTCCAAAAGCGGCACTAGCCCTTCAGAAGGGACAGTCCGAACAGTGACGAACTGCGGTACCAGTGCACGAATAAGCTTTTTCGCAGAGCAGTGACGTCATGCATCGCGGTATGCATTGTGTATACTTACGCACTTGACACCGCTCCTTGTCACTTACGGTGATCATTGTGCAACCTACGCCGTCCTGAGTGAGGATTGCTCTCGAGATATGGAGTTCAATAAGCACGCCCCGAGGGACGGTGCGTTCGACAGTTCGTCGCAAGAGCAGTAACCGTTCACTGCAGAACGCTTATATGGTTAATAAGAAACATTCTATATTGAACCAAGCATGCTTCGCATTACGTATATGTCAATTGGAGTCGAGTTAGCCCAAGTTATTTAATGCCAAGCATTGTTGTCGGAGCAGTTTCTGTAAGCAAGACAGAAAACTCGGCTATTCGCATAAAACTGCGACAGAAGGGACTTGCGACAGCAAGAACTTGCTGTCGCAAGCCTCTTAAACTCAACGTGTGGTTTATTTGCAGACATTGTCGCAGATCTATACGCTCTCTTGGTCATCAAAATCCTCTTGAGATTAATATTGACGAACTTACGGTAACAAGGCACAGATACTGCGCACCTAGGTGATGCATAGGCGAATAACGAATTTTCCCGCCTTTCTTGCAGCGCAGCTGTATATAGCTAGCCGATTCGTCCGTCCGTCCGTCTGTCGCCTGTACACCGAAAGCTTTTCCGGCGCAACCCCATGTACATGCACCGATATATATATATATATATATATATATATATATATAATAGAGAGAGAGAGAGGGAAGCGCGCGATTGGCTGGGCCAGTAGTGACGTCGTAGCTCGCCGTCGCAGCCGAGCGCGCGTGCGCCGCAGTTTCTCTCCAGCTCCGAAATAGGTAGGCCACGCGTCATACGTACTCCTGAGAAGCAGGCAGCTTACGATCAGCAAAGCCGCGAGCAGAACCGGGAACGAGCTCACCTACGCTGTGCCGACGCTGCGGCCCAGACACAAGAAGAGGCTCTTGCAGCCAAACGCAGGCAGCAGTTGTGTACCGAGGATCCCGCAGCCTATAACAAGCCGTCGTTTAATGAACCGTCGGGATTAGCACAGTGATAAACACCGGGGCAGCACGTTTCAGCTTCGCTGGTTAACAATCTGTACGGAGTGGTTGGGCGGTGGTTTTGTTTAACGACGTGATTAGACATGACACGCCGGGAGGCTTCCCGCCACCATAGCTGAGTAGCTATGACATTGCACTTCTGTATTCTTGGTCGCTGGTTTAGTCCAGGCAGTGGCGGCCGCATTCCGATGGGGCGGACTGCATGAATATAGGGCGTGGGTGCACGTTAAAGCACTCCAGGTGGCCAAAATTAATCCGGACCCCCCCCCCCCCCCCCCCCCTGCTACGGCGTGCCTCATAATGAGATCGTGGCTTTGGCACGCAAAACAACAGAATTTAATTGAGTAAATTAACAAAGAGGCTTCCAACAAAGTGGCGAGTGCAAACGCTGCATTACCTGCTATCGCAAGTAAAATCTTTTGTGATTACACATCTAGGAGTCACACATTATAGATATGAGACCTAAAGCGAACCAGTGCAAACAATAAGTAGAACTTGCTATCTCAAGTAAAATCACGTTCTACGCATTCATTGTAGCTCCTCTCTGTCTGTCTCTCTCTCTCTGAAAGGTACTCCGGACGCGAGTTGAACCGAATGCATGCTGTTGACACTGGCCTTGAATTACTCGGGTTATTTTTTTATTTTCCCCTTAACTAACGGATTATCTATGTTTAATGAATCAACTTTTTAAGTATTGGCTACAGACCCACAAATGTGATACGCAATGTTGTAGAGCACGTTGAGAAACCTCTCAATAAATTGCTTCCGACACGATATATCTCACGTGGTCCTTTTTTTTCCGCGTTCTAAAGAAAGCTCGCGAAATTAAAAAAAAAAATGACCCGTGACAGGGCGCTTGCGCACTGTTATTGTGCTGCTGTCAAGCGTGCGATTGATGAACAAGGTCGGCTGCAGCGAGACTTGCCCGCGACAGGGCGTTATGCCTGGTGTACGTATCTGGGCATGCGGCTCTTGTCGCATGACAGTGCAAATGCCCTGTCGCGGGCCATTTACTCTGCTATAGACTATACTGCGTTCTCTCCTGATAATAGAAACAAATAAGTGAATATAAAGCAAGGGAAAAAAAAAGATACACACTTAATTCTTGCTCATTTTGCAGTTTCCTCACAATACACATCTCACGCTGATAGTTTCCACAGCTGACAGCAGTGCCAGTGCACACAACCTAGCCAGCGGTGGAAGCAAAATGGCAGGAACACGATACGCATTCGCAGTGACAGCTCCGACCGCTTATAGAGGGGGATAAGTGCATCCGGGCATCGAAATTTTAAAGTCGGACTGTTACTTTCAGGCTCTTACTGACGAGATTGTACCTCACCACCATAGAGCGCTTAATTAGACAGGCCTCACCTTCCCGCAGTCGTACTCCAACTGCGGTCACGCGTGCTGCTCCTCCGACCACAGGCTCTGGCTGTGCCGGTACGAAGCGGGCTCCGAACTTCAATACAAGTCCAAGTGGGACGCCTTGCTGAAGAGCTCAGAAATCACGTACCAACTACGTGATTCCAGAGGGCGGCCACCACCTCCCAGTCCCGTCGTGAGCGGAGCCACCAACTTGATTGGGGAGCCGAAGTCAAGTTCCTCAGGACACTGCAATAAAGTTCTTGTCAGTTGTCAATTGGACCGTGAATGAATGATGATCAACCGGCACTATATGCCATGTCGTTTGCCAACAAGAGCTTGACCAGTGATTGCACTTAGAGCAGCCGAACCGTAATATCTGGATCCGGCACGATTTCAAATCCGAGAGCGGCACGCAGGTGACCCGCACTGCACTGCTGCGTGAACGAGGACTAATGTGCTGAATTTCTTGAAATGACACGAAAATTGCAGCCAGATTGGAGAAATCTGATCTACCTATGCTCCAGCACAGCCTTTGAGCAACCGGGAACCAAATTTTTCTAATCACAGGGCTTCCAATTGCTCGTAGCTGTGCTGTTACGATACCGTAGAATGAACCTTATCAAACGGAATCATCTACTATACAAGGGAGCCATTGTGCTGCTTGTTTTGGTTATGCTTTCCTCGCTGTCAACGGTTGCGGGGCAACAAAACGGGGCTAGACAATTCAAAACAGGAACAGAAAGAAAACAAAAAAATATAATTTAATTAGCGAACTTAGTATAAAATCCTAACTCGTTGTCATCTACAATTATCGGTGTATCGATGTATCGCACATCGTAGTTCTATAGTAGAGGATATCGATACCGCTTCTTCATAATGCAAGAATTTGAGCTTGTTGACTAATCATCTTAAATTTAGAACAAGGAAAAACGAGACATGACCAGAATAACTCACAGAGGGCTGACTTCCAGCACTTATTTATTCCGAAGAAGCAGACATATATAAATAGACGGAAATAATAATAATAATAAAAAATCAGCGTGAGAAATGCAGCTAATATGTAATCGTGTCGTGGTCACCACCGATATTGAAACTCGAGTAGCGTGAATCTTTACAGGACAGTGCCACTGACGTCATGCTAACGCATGACGCTCCCGAGCGCAATCTCATTTGCTTCGAGGATTTATATTGTAAATGATTGTAATGCCTGCGATGAATCCTAGAACGCTTAACAAACCCGGGCCTCAGCCACACATCTGGCGGCGACTTGCCAATATGGCATCTTCCTTCCTTCTAAGGTTGCCATCATGCTCATTTAGCCTGTCATTAGTACACCTTCCATTTGTACGTACACTATCGTACTTTATGAAAGGGAACATGCAAGCGCATGGCCTGTGCAGGAACACTGTGCGGCGGTAGTGTTCTTATATACAGGGACACTATATGCGGCGGCTGCCTACAGCGCCTACAACCGACAGCTAAAGAAAGCACGTCCGCTTTTGGCGTCATCTATTGGCAAACAAAATAAAGAGTCATGGCCGGCGGACAAGCGCTGCTAGATTACCCTCCCTCTCCGCTCGCGCAACGGGCGACGCCTGCAGCGCGTCGTCTGCTGCCAACAAATCGAGCGTGGTGCGCGAGCACGGCCGTTATTTTGCTTGCGAATAGATTTTTTTTATTCATTTATTCAAACAACTCACAGGCTCCTTTACATGGGAGTATTGTGCGAGTGGGACAATATACACGAAAATCGCAAAAGCATAGGAGCAAGTACATCGATTGAAGAAAAACGTTATACAATTGTTAGCGACACACACCAGATATTAAACTCTTAAAATCAAGGAATGCAGTTATACAAATTTTAGGTTTTAGAAACGTGGCTATATAAAAACGGAACACAACTTGGCTCAGAAATAAACAAGAGCGCAGTTTCATACATGCAATACAACATTAGAAAACATTTTGCTTTGCTAACAGCACATAAAAACAAAGATATTAGGTAAGTATGGCGGTTATCCTGTCTCGAAATGCGTTAGTACCTCTGGTGTTAGTGACGTCATCAGGAAGGTAATCCCAGTGGCTTATGGCCTGCGGGACAGGAGACATTTTAAATGCTTTAGTGCGACCAAAAATGCACCGAAGGCTACTGCGATTGTGAAGACGATGTGGTATACGGCATGGCTGAGACAAGGGCAGCGTGTTTCTATGAGGACTGAACACCATCTTATGAAATAAACAGAGCAGTGCAACCGTTCGACGTGATTCTAAAGATGGAAGTGATATCGTCATCTTGATGTTAGTCACACTGGAATGTCGGCTATAATCGCGAGCGATGAAGCGCGCAGCACGGTTTTAAACGGATTCAAGGAACTGTGTTAGGTATGCTTGGTAGGGTGACCAGATGGGCGATGCAAATTTAAGTTTTGGGTGAACAAACGTTAAGTAGGCTAGTTTTATGGTATCAGGTGGCGCACCATGAATATTACGTTTTAGATATCCGAGAGTACGCGAAGCCTTAGCTACGATTTTACTCATGTGTGTCGTCCAAGAAAGGTTAGGAGTAAGAGTGGATACCGAGGTATTTGTATGAAGTTGTCGCTGAGACTTGGTGATTGTTAAATGACGTTAAGAGGAGTCAAGATGACGTCAAAAGCGGGCGTTCTTTCTTTAGCTGTCGGTTGATGGCGCTGTAGGCAGCCGCCGCAGAGCGCAGGCCACGCGCTCGCATGTTGCATTTCATAAAGGACGACAGTGTGTGCACATGCTTTACGAAGACGCGCGTTGGTGACACGGCAGATGGCGGGAGTTTTAAATGCAGCCACTGGAAAAGGCCGCGACGGCGGCGCCTCAGGGAGATAGATGGAAAGACGCTACTAAAGAGAAAAGATTGGCAGGCGAAAGAAAGAATGCGCGAGCCGTCTGCCCTGGCGCTGCGAGCAGCCGACGCGAGCGGCGGGGGAGAGCAAAGCAGGGAGGGAGAGAGAGGCAGCGAGCGGCATTTCGCGTTCGTGTCGCTCTTCGCTTCTCCTGCGCTGCGCGCTTATAAAGTCGCGCCCGGCGCGAGTCCGCGGGTTCGAACCGCCGAGAAGACGTCGTCGTCGAGCGCTCGGTGGCGAACGAGAGGGAGTGGTGACGAGCAGACGTGCGCACGCCGTCGGGTCGGGCGGGTGGGCTCTGCGAAAAACAGAAACAAAAGAAACAGAAAGAGAAAAGCCGTTTAACCTTTTCGTCAATTGCGGCGCTTCGGGGAGCACGCTAGCCAGACGCGATGGCGGAGAAGTCGCGCTTCCAAGTTGCCAAGGTGGACTACGTGAACGAGGCGATGGCGCCGGACGAAGACGTGCCCAGGACGCCCACGGCCGTGGCCGCCGCATCCATGGGGGGTCCCCAGTGCGTGGTGACCAGCGCGTCGGCGTCGCCCACCGAGCTGGCTAACTACGGCACCGTGTACGACACCGTGAACGTGAAGAGTCTGCTCCACTACACTCAGGAGGCGCTTCCGCGCGTCGACCACTACCGGAACGTGATGTCGGTGCACGGACACATCAGTCGGCCCACGCTCGACGAGCTGCACTGCAGCGGACGCGGATCCATCCCGGGACTCACGCAGGTCAGTGCGACTCGATTGAAAAGACTGGCGAGAGCGAAAACAAGTGCGAACGCTCCTAGGGAAACGATGACAGGGACGGCCTATCTTTCATTGTTGTGAACTTAAGCGAGATTCGTTTAAAACATGAAAAAGCATCACAGAACGCTTAGCGCGTCATATTTCTTGAAGTGAGGGGCATTTCTCGGAGGCTACGCATGTTGTTGTCACTAGTAATTCTTCTAACTCGGGCTGCAGGATTAAAGTATTTATACCGGCAATAGGTGACTTTTCACCGCCGTTTCGCATTACCTTTTCTTTTTTTGTCGCCTGTTACATTTTTTTTTTTTCGAGAGTGGCATAGGAGCAGTTGCACAAGGGGGCAAACGTGGAGCGAGACCTATCCGAGAGCGAGAGGGAGCTCAAAAAATGTTGGCCACAGATACGGAAATCGACCTCTCTTGCGCGAGCGTACGTGTGTGCGATTGTTTCTTTCTTTCTTTGAATTGACTGCCTTAGTAGAACAGCGAAGCACTCGCAAGGAGATAGCGACGCTGAATGAGAAGTTCTGGAATCGAGGACACTCAGCGCAGTATATCGACACTACCTTATGTGGGTGCCAGATATAAGAAAAGGCCGAGCTTGTCTTCTCAGCATTTTACAGCTCGCTTAGGTATACTTTAGCCGTTGCCGAGCGCCTGAAACTGAACTTCGCAACTATATAGTTTAGGAGCGCCAAATTAATCCAGAGTACAAACGCACAACTCATGTAACCGCATAGCTGACGCCAAAAAACAGCATCGTGGTGGCCCCAGATTAGCGAGGATGCGACAAACACTGCTCCGCAGATTGTCACGCCGAGATAAATTCAGGCCTCAAGTACCTAACTGAAGCTGACCGTTTCTAGAGGCACACCTCAATCGCTGCCACGTCCTGCGTATTTGTTGTAGATTCGTTATCTGATATGACGGATGCGGACTATAGCCGGCATGCGCACTGAAACAGCGGCACTACGCATGCCAGTTGAGATCCGACTCCCGAGGGTGTTTCCTAACCGAAGCGCTTGAGCACACTCTGTGTACTACGCGGTGCATCGTGACGTTCGAAGGCAAACGACGATGCACCAGCTGTGCAGTTTATACTCCGCCTCTCGTCATCGAACAAGATCGGCGCGTAGACGATCTACTACAGCATCGCGGCCTGTTCAAACGAGTACCTGCGGAGGAGCGCGTCGACGCGAAATGACGCTTTCTGCTGGAATGTGCGCACATGGCGCCGACGCGGTTTACGTTTGAATTTCCCGCCTTTGGATCATTTCTTTTGCAGCGAGCCTGTTAGCCTCTAGCTGGTCGGCATTTCTCGCGGCGCGATCTCACAAAAAAAAAAAAAAAAAAAGAAAGCCTTCAACGATAAAAAAGTCCTTCAATGATTTACGCGAAAAATGCATGCATTCTTTGGGATCATGCATGCAACACACAATAAGTTTGAATAAATCCTGAGGTGCAGACGATCTGTATCTTATATTGTAGGAATGCTGCCGCAAAATACGCACAATGGAGAATCCAGCAAGCTGAAAAGAGCGCGTGCAACAAATGGCACGCCTCCTTCGTAGAATTGCCACCAGTATAAATACGGTGTTAAGGAAACATGCCTCTCTGTGTTGTTCCTGGCAATTTTCAGCTGGATCACATACTCGCTTCCTTGTCTACATCATTGGCAGGCAGATAAAACCAAGGTGGATTTCATCATACCCCAGGCCTACAAGACTGCGCCTGGCACCCCTCGCTATGCCAGCATCCAGCGGCCCCTCTATACATCTGGGCGTTCATAACACGGTAGATGGGCTAAATGACGCCCACCGAATGGCGCAGAAACACCGTTTAACGTTTACAACAACAGGCAGACGTGTTCTTAACAAACTGGGCATACAGCCCGGCCCCACTCACACTAGAGACGCATCCCTTCCACCTCTGGTTAGGGCCAGGAACCTTGCCAAATCGCTCCCTAATAATGTGCCCGCAGGGATACACGATGCCAGGCGTAGGTGTCGCGCGAACTCTCTGCCCGATTCCTGCAACGGCTACCCAGATGTACTTTATACGGTCGCGGCTCGTTATCCTCCCTCTCCTAGCCACTTTCACTTTAGAGTCTGCGTGGTGGCCGGCTCGGGGCAAATCGCTACCTCAGCGACCACCTCGACACCCAAATCAGACGCCGCGGAAGAAGCAGCTATCGCACTCGCAATGCTAAGTCTGGACATCCGTGCAGTGGTCAGCGACTCCAAGCAGGTCATCCCTAACTTCCTTCGCGGCAGAGTAGCTTCACCCGACATCTATCTCCTTCGTGCGCTCTCTTCCTTCCAGGACCGCGATCCCATCGAACTGGTGTGGGTTCCAGCTCACGCGGGCAATCAGGGGAACGAGGCAGCCCACCTCAGCGCTCGAGGTTTCGTCAGCCGAGCGGGGGGCACCTCCGACCCCGATGTGCCCAGCGAGGACCACACCACGTACATCACGACATATTATCGCACGAGTAGGCGACTTTACTCCGTTCCGCACCCTCGTCAACTACACAAACAGGCCTTCTTTAATCCTTACGTGCTCTCCCGTATATATGTATCCGGGTGACTATGAGCGTCACTGCCCCTCGTGCAATGTGTCCGCCACTTTCGCCCACGCGCTATGGGGATGTAGGGCCTTCCCTCCTCCCTCCCAGCTCTTGCCATCTCTCTCGCCGAAAGCGTTGGACTGCCTACTGCGATCAAACCGTAGCCGCATCCAGGCCGCAACCATCCTACACGCCAGGACGTCGCAGGCCTGTTCCGCCGGCCTGTCACCTAATGGCTCACTTGGTCAGTTCTGCCTTTGGCGAATTAAGTATCTCTCTCTCTCTCTTTTCAATAAAGAACAAGCACAAAACAAGCATCCAAACCACATCATTGATGATAAGGCGCTCCTGATAACAATGCGAAGGACGCAGCGCTCCCCGCATACGTTTCCCGATAATCTTTACTGTTGCTCAAGCTGCCTCGGCGACCGGAGCTTGCAACTCGGGGAGTGACGTCACTAGCCTTTCATATATATATATATATATATATATATATATATATATATATATATATATATAAGAACCAGCCTACCAACTGATTTCATTGTTGTTGCAACTATGGGTAGGCAACACATGCCTATAGGACTACCGAGGGGCAGCGTGAATACGAGGAAAAGAAACGGCCATTACGACCAGCGACGGCGTGCTGCCAAAATTACCATTACTCCCATTATTCTAAATTACCGTTACTCTAAAGCATTGCATGCCCCCCTCAGCAGGCGTAGTGGTGGTTTTCAACAGCTTCGCTGGAGACCTTTCACCGCGTCGATATGGCGAGCCATGTTTATATATATATATTCAACCCATGATGTATTCGCGAATGGAGAAAACAATATAATGACTGATTCTGCGTGCCTACAGTCAGTTTTACGTAAGGTGTATACTTAGCAAATGCTATTCGATCGAAGGTAAACTTTTCTTGGGCAATACTAAACCAAACGGCGATGAGCCAGAGCATTATAAAACAAAATAACAAAGTATTCAACGAGGCCAGATCGCACTTTGGCTTTGGCGGAGTCAACACTGGGCAAATTCGTGGGTGTCGTCATTTGGCGTGATATCGCTCCTCCCGAGGTCTCATTTCACGAAAGTGCTGACTTTCTTTTTCTTCATTTATAGTGTGGGTTTGTTGCCGTTTCCAACAAAACGTGGTCTCCCCGCGATTTTTCGCATTCAACCTGCCACCTCGCTATCGCCAAGTAGTAGTAACTTTAATTCCTATAATTTGTACGCGCAAAGTGCAGCTTTGGCACATCGCGGGGCCCCTATTTGATACTCGAATAATAAAATGCTTTCACATTCGATTCTGTTTGCGAACACTATATATGCGTCTTTTATGCTCTTGTTTACTTGCTTCGATAGGAACAAACTCTTTTTTAACTATCTCTCCCTCTCTCTTTCTGTTCTTTCCTTCACTATCTTTGTCTCCCCTTCCGGGGTGTAAAGTAGCAAATTAGATATTTATCTTCCGGTTATACTCCCCGGCTGTTGCATCTCATTTATGTCGCCCATTAGGACTCTCCATCGCCAAATTCAACGTTTTTTATTTGCTTGTCTGTTTGTTTGTTTCTTTTTTTGCCTCCCCATACCTTATTCGGCCTCGAAGCAATTTCACTTACAGTACTGGTGGCTTTTCGTTTCCGTGCACTTCTTCGCACTTAGACGTACATAAAAGCGTCGCGATACTCGAACGACACGGCGTGCTTCGACACGACGTGCTTCCAGAGGCGAGCGATTCTCGCCTTTCACTTCGGTCACGCCGCGATGCGAGGCTCTCGCGCTCGTAATCCCCCGCTTAAGCAGTTCCAGCGTGACGCGTTCGACAAACGCCAGCGTTATTGAAAATGACGGCGCGTCGAAGCGCTCCGTTACGGGCGACATTCTTTAGCCCTACTGCGCATGTAGTGTTTCACAACGCTCGTGTGGAGTGTGTGTGCAGTTGTGTTCAACGTGTCAAACTTAGGACTTTTTTTTTTTCTTCATACAGCTAAGCGACCGGAAAGACAGCTTCTTTTACAGTGAGCCCGTCGGAGGGCTTTCCGTAGTAATTAGGCTGGATGCCTCCGCGTGCGTTCAAACAACACTTCATTTATCTTTACTAATGTTTTTATTTGTTGCTTACTTTTAATATTTATCTAATTCTATTTATTTGCTGTTTATAATTCACCAGGTGGTCGAAATTTCCGGAGTCCCCCACTACGGCGTGCCTCATTATCAGATAGTGGTTTTGGCACGTAAAGCCCCACAATTTAATTTTAATTTTTACTGTTTATAATTGTAGAGTTACAACGCGTGTGCGATTAACGTCGTTGCCCAGCAAAGTTGAAATGCGAATGAGGTGGTGTACGGCTGAGTGTTAGCAACGAACACTAATGTCGTCAAGTTGGTGTATAATGTACTGCGCCCCTCGTTAATTTATACAAACTCCAATTTTGTCATTAGTTAGGTTACACAACTTATACATTGAAGATTAGGTGCTTAGGCCACAGCTACGTGTTGCGGTTGCATATATATAGTTGCAAACGCGTCTAGCTTTTGGGTGTAGGGTTAATTACGAAAATTTCAGGCCTAATTAACAATGAGCCCATGCACTAAACGTTGCATCATTGCGTTGTTTCTTGCATGTAGTTAAGAACGGAGCGAGAAGATGCATCTCATTTTTTCTCCCGATAAATTACCACGCATTGCGGTGACCTGCGGCGTTGCGAGGCTGACTTTTGCGGCAACAGAGTGGCCTGCATCCGCGCGTAAATAGGCACCCGCCTCGTAGCAAATGTCAGTGTTTAGTAGCTAGTTCCTTGCATATGTACTCACTTACCCGCCCCGATGGCTTAGAGTGTTGTGCTGCTAAGCACGAGGTCGCGGGAGCCTGTGCCCCGTGCATTGGGGTCAAGTTAAAAGATGGTCAAAATTAATCTAGAGTCCCCCACTACGGCGTGCCTCATAATCAAATCGTGGTATTGGGACGTGAAACCGCGTAATTCAATTCAGTATGTGCTAACCCGTTAGAAGCTTATAGTATATCGATTGTGCCACCGTGACATTGCCCCTATCTTTCGAGTAGTAGGAGGAAGAACATCTATTGAAAAAAGAAAAAAAAGACAGGTGTCTTTCTGCCTGTGTAGGGAGGCTCCATGGCTCTTGCGGCACTTGCTGTCTCCTGGGCCCTTGACTGAGGGCGCCTCTCCGCACATGCAGAAAGACACCTGCTCGTGCGGGGAATAGCCGCGCCAGTGAGCTATCAATGTTGGCTATTAAGCACATAAAAAGTGTTTGCTCCATAGTGATGGCGATAAGATAGCGTGTGTGTCAGGAAGGTGAGGAGGAAAGCGGCTTGCCTGTTCTGACGCTTTCGTGGCAGACGTTTTACATGCATCTGAAGTCACAAACCTCCTTCCTGGCATGGACGCGCGCCATTAACGATGTGCCGTGTCCCAAAGCCAAAGGCGAACCGCTCCGCGAGCTATGCCGCATGAGCGGCAAGACAAGGGGGAACTTTCCCGCGCGATAATCGCCGGCCATAAAGGCGAGACCAAACACACACGCATGCATGCGCGCACGCAAAGACGAAACGTAACGGACATCTTTATCACTTGTCTGCGCGCGAATTCAACGAATTCTTGACTGTATTCTTTTAAATCTCGCGCGCAGATTAACCAAACAGGGCCAATCGCTGCATTGTCGATGAAGTAAGCTTCAATTCATTGACGTAAGGTGCACCCAACATGTTGATTGCCTTTCAACAGAGAGCGCGCAAGCATTATATGCAGTCTTTATGCGAGTATAGTGGCGCACGCACACGCGCACACGCACGCACATACGCGCGCACACGCACGCACATACGCACACACACGCACGCACATACGCACACACGCGCACGCACATACGCACACGCACATGCACACACGCTCACGCACGTGCACACACGCTCACATGCACATGCGCACACACACACACACGCACGCACACACGCACACAAAAGATATACTTAACCGTCTGTGTCATGTGTTGTCGAATTTATTTGCTTGATATTGAACGAAGCGTTGAGCGAACCTTCTTTTCAGCAACTGTTCTAAAGGCTCATCTGCGCATACTACCGAAGCCGTGTTTGCCACGACATGCTTTCTTTCTCTATTTCGTCAACTTATTACGTCTCGAAACCCGTGTGAAGATCCGCAGTCGCGTATATCACTGAGGCTTCTAGCTAAACAAGCTTTATTTTCGCACCTAACGTAATGCAGGGCGCGCCCCTGCTTCTGCGCGCTCGTTTGAGCATTACGCACCGAGTTTCGCACAGCAGTGCTTTCACACAGCACAGCAGGGCTGTTAGACGGGCTAGTCGGCTGTACGAGCTTCTCGATTCACGTTACCAGCCCGATAGAATCGGGACATAAAGGGGAGTAGACGCAGAGACCACAAGCGCTGTTGGTGGCGGCGTCTCCTCCGCTTTGAGTCGCGTGTCTATCAAGCGTTGGTCTTATCCAGCGCGCCCATCGCGCTGGTGACGTGAAACGAGTGCTGTTGCGGGGCTTGTGCATCGCGGACGCACGATGCCACGCATGTTCTTATATAGGATGTTCCCTTCCATAATAGGCGTGCCGTCTATTTTTTTTTTTTTTTTCATCAGCGCGTCCCACTCACGTTTGCACACTATACCGGAGAAGCTGTATTTGAATCTCAAGCGGGAGATAATGTTTCATTGTTCTTCGCCGCACGACAAGGGTCAAGCTTACGATGAGAAGGCGGCTTGACGACGACACGATAGTGTCACGTCGACGACGAAGTGGTGGTGTGGACGACGCTTTAACGCAAAGGACATACACGGCAAACCCACTTCAAAGCTCTTAACTGCTGTGAGAGTAATTTCTTTTCTTTTTCTTTAGGTATAATGATGAAATGCCCTGCGATTTAATAGACGAACTGCTCTAGCTATCCGGAGCATCCTGCAGTTTTCCTCGCTCTGTTCAAAACTGTCGCATTGTCACCTCTCCAAATGACTCCAAACGGGTGACACACGTGGGTGGGGAGACATGTCGCACGCGCCGACACTCCACTGGCTCGCCGGCGAAGCGCTCGCCTCCCTCTTTGCGACAGGAAGCGTGTGACGGAGCTTCCGACCGCAGTGGCTTTCTATCAGCTTGCACTTTGCGACGCGACACTCTTTCTTACGTAAAGTTCGAGCGTTCCTTCGGCGCTGCGTGAGTCTCTTGTGTTGCGTAAGCTTGCACTTCGCGCCGTTGCCGTGCAGTGATGCGCCTGTCGGCTGCTGCTGGTGCTACGCATACTGCTCCTGTCGCTGCTGCTGAGAGGTCAATGTTAACACGCTGGTGAGAAGGCGCACGGCTGTCCGAAGTGAAGAAACCGCGGTAAGTAAAATAAGAATACCGCATGGGAAGCTGACGCGCGGGTCGACGTTCCGGTTACTAATAAATGTGGCGTAAGCCTTATCTACACACATACATACGGCGAATAGCCGTGTTCACTGGATATCGAAGGTGCAACCAGGACAATAGCTTAATATCCGATACGGATTCTGTTTCGGACCAAGTTATTAAACTTATTTTTGAAAGTCGGCGGAGTCGTCCAATTCTTGCGACTGTGCATGGCGCCACGAGTATCCTACGCGCGAGTTTGGACTCGGCACCGCCGTCCGCGTTTTGGTTTGGGTCCATCTGACGGATACGCACCAAGCCTCGTCACTCGGTAAAGGTGCACAGTATTTATATTAGGGAGCGTAATCTGCCGTTTTACCTTAATTTCATTGTTGTTCATTGAGTATTTTTTAGATTCCCGAGGCCTTCTTTATGCGAGAGCACTATAGGCGGATTTCGCGCACCTTGTAATTATCCGCCTGCTGTAAAGTCTAACACAGCGGCTCAAGTTGCTTACTGCCACGAGGAAATTATGCGAAATACTGGCACGTGCGCCCTCGCGCCAGACGTTTGAAACAGCTATTTTGGCGCCAGCGTGCGTACGATCGTGGCCTAACGGCTATAGTTAGATTCTAACAAATTCTACCTTCTAATATTCTACTAGATTAGATTCTAATATGCTAACACACCCAGTCTTCAACCTTGGCTAATGGCTAGAGCGTTGATAAACTTTGCCGGAATGCAGAAGTTCGATCCCATCATCGGTCGCGCGTTTCTTGTAGCATTATAGTCAGACTTGACCCACTTCGAAGGTATTAACACAAAGCTCGAGTTGTGTTCAGCGAACGTGATGGCGTCGCGGTGGGCACGAAATCGCAAAATAGATACGAGGTAGGAAGCGTCGCTTTGTGTGTGAGGTCGCCCGTGACGCGCGCTCGCGCAGGTGCCGAGGTGTCACAATCATCAAAATCTAAATATGCTTACTTAGGGAGTTGGCTGTACTTGGTCCGGGCCTGTATATCACTATCGTTATGTCAATATAGCTGTAGATTTTTTTTTTCTTATTCACATTTCTCTCATTTTCATCGCCTAGCACACTGAACGCTCACATCTCGAACAATGCGCAGACTCCTCGAAAATTGATCTTATAATTACGTCAAGCTGTGTTGTTCTGACACCAACTATTCCATGAATTCCTAAAAAAAATTCTTGAGGACCTGTCTGGTAACACATTATCAGAAGCCGCTGCGAACATCACTAAATGTATTATACAAGCTTGTTAGTTATTCAACTATGTATTTGCAAATAACTCGCTAAATTACTTTATGTTGCATATGGCGGAACTTTCAGTCATTGAGTGCATGCTCAAGGGCTTGTTCGCTGGGTTGGAATTTTGTAGACAGCACCCACATTTGAAATAAGGCGTCCTCAAATTTCGGTAGAATTTCTTTGGCGTTAAATCTACTTTCCCGGAAAGTCGTTCTCACGTACTCTGAACAAGGAAGATATTGGCGACGAATATCTCAAAGGTAGCGAGCGGCCGTTTCAGGTTTTCCCGCTAAATGCGTATGCCTCGAACACTGGAACAGCTTCAGTTCCACAGTTTCAAAGCGGGGCACAAGTAATTATCACGAGAGCATATTAGTGAATTTAGCTAACCAACTATTGAGTATCGCGCATTTGCTGACGCCTACCGCCGCTAACATTACGCCGTCCGAGAAAGCGTCTCCACTATAATCACTGAAATGCATTCACGCAAGTTGGCTTTCTTTATTAATTGACACAATACAAGGGTGATGTTGGCGCACATGCATGAAGTCGGCTGCCCCTTGTCTCATGAACAGATGGTACGCTCATATATATTATTGGGCAGTCATGTACCCTCCCCTCCCCTACTTCATGCACTTTCTTCTTTATTTTTACTTCACTTCAGATATCCTGCTGTCATATTTAATCCTCCCCACCCCACCGTGTTAGTCAGCCGCGGAAGTTAGTATGGGAGTAGCCAGCCAGCTTTACATTGACTACTATTTCTTTCCTGCTCCTCCTTTGTACACTTACGCAAAAGGCTGCGTAACTGCACGTTTGTTCTCGCTCTCATCTTTCTGTTCTCCTGTTCGTCTTTCCCCAAAGAAGGGTGGCCAATCAGACGCTCTTCTGGTTAACGTCCCCGACTTCTCTATCTTCTTTCTCTCTACTTTGTGCAGACAAACGAGCAGATGAGCAGCTAATGGCGCACGCAACGACATTACGACTTAAGTCAAAGACAACCTTACGAGGACGCTCACAAAGCAACGATGCGGACAAGAACAATATCTTAGTTGGTCGCGACAATTGGCACATCCTAAACGGAACGAAGCGCGCGCCGTCCTGCGCGAGCAAGAGAGCTGATCGAGCGAATATCGTATGCCTGCTTCTCGACTTCGAGAGAAAAGAAGCGCCCGTTGTTCACGTGCGTTCGGCGGGAGCGCGGATTTGGTTTCCGTGGCTGCTCACCGCCTCGCGTGTCGGCAGCAGCCCCGCGACGAACGCGTGCTCCTGGACCGAACACGTATCGCAGTCGCTTCTGTTGGAGCGCTCGAGGCTGTGCTTGCGATGACCAAGTCATCGATCAACTTTCCGGTCAACCGGTCGAAGCTTTACTTGCAATTACCGTAAAAAAAAAAAAAAAAAAAAAAAACGAAATGTTGCTTCCGTAACATTTCGGGAAACGGTCTCAACGGGGCTTATTCTTGTTAATCTTTTTTTTTTTTTAATTCATGGACTGGAATCAAACACAAAACAAAATCTGTGTTTGCGTATGTGCGAATTGTTCTCGGTGCCAATTTTTTCCCGAGCGGTGGGCCCTACATGGAAATCACGAAAAGTTAGATGCGCTACGAAATTAGCTCCTGGTGGCGGCATGTGCTGGTGGCGGCAGGCTGAGCTGGTACGACCCGTGATGGTGGCAAAGTATCTGCCGTGGTCGCTTTCAGTGCGTGGCTGTGTGTGCCCTGCTGCTGAACACAGGGTCTCGGATTGAATTACTGTCCCCCGGCGGCAGCATTCCGATTGGGACAGAAGCCTAAAATGCACTCGTACGCAGGTTTAAGTGCACGTTATAGAGAACATCAGGTGGTCGGAACACAGAGCCCTCTACTATGGCACCTATCATGCGTTCTGGTGTTGGTTTGGGATAATAAATACAAGTAATCATTGACTTGAACATTAAAAAAGCATGGGTTACTTTATAATTCATTTAAGGCAAGGTAACTTGTCGATGTGATTGTAAAGCCTGCCTCTGTCGCGCGGTAACTATATGACGTTCTATACTTCTGAGCAACAGGCCACGCGGGCACTTTTGTCAAAGAGCACCATGTCCATGCGCTCGTTTTTTTTTTTTTCATGTCAGATATAGCGCTGTTCTCTTTTCCTTGTTTTTTTTTTTTTTTTTTTTTTTGTAGCCGTGAAACAATTAGCCCGTCAGTCAATCTCGGCTGCTTTCTCAGCTGGCGCGGACGGAGGTGTTTCGTGGATATGTGTCAAAAGCCTGTGACAGCGTTGCACTTGACCTTATACCACGTTGGATACGTTGTGCATACTAGCTCGTCCTACCCGTTAGGCCGAGCTGCAATGCGTATATATACGACCACGCTCCGCGTAGGCGCGCTTTTATTGGTTGTTATATGCTGCGTTCTTTCTTTTTTCTTTTTTCTGCCTCGTCGGTTCGTGCTGCTGGATTCTCGCGTCGCTCGCATACCGACCGCTCGTTCACGAAGCGCTATTGTTTTGCAGAGACTCGCGAGGAAGCCGAAAAATGCGCGGGTCGATAGTGAAAAACCATGCGCCGACGCCGACAGCAGCAGCAGCAGCGAAGGCTACTTCCCCAAAGCTATGCGCTGTTTACTTTCAATAATTTTTTTTCCCGCACGTTTAGTTACATTTTCGATTTGTTCGCTGTTTATAGTGTTTTTCTGGAGATGCACTTCCTACGCAGTGGCACTCCCGTTTTCTCGGCACGTTCCAAAACGCTTCATTTGGGGTTTCGTGCACTTAAATAACGCGTGAAAAGATATGCCAGATAGATATGGATAGCCAAAAGGCTATCGCCGCTGAGCGTTTTTGCCCCCCGTTCACTTTCTCGGACACTGTAGTCGTCTCGCCATTCGCCGGCAAACGGAAAGCCGGCAGCACTAGGCTGTCTCACGTGTGGCTTCCCTCAAAAGGTCAGAGCGAGCCCATAGCTGCTTAGCTTCGACGACGTTCGACGCGTTAGTCACCATCGCGAACAACATTCTGTGGCAGTAAAAGGGAAGCTACAGGGACTTTGCGTCTACACGTGTGTTACTGCGCCAAGTAGTCCGGCAGAGTTTGACAGCGTTGTGGGTTTCTTGGAACGGATACCGAAGCCGTGTAACATATACGCGCGATGCTCTCGCGTTTGCCCTAACGCAGAAGAGAAAAAGCAGAAATTTAGTCGAAGTTAAAACTCAGTGGCGTACTTTTGTCTTATTTTGCTTCTGTGAATATGATGTTTGTTTCCTTTTCCCAAGCTTCAATGTAACGTAAATGAGAATGTGGGACTTTTTTTTCGGGAGAGCTCTGTTCACGCTTCGCCTCCGCAGATTTTCATTCATGGAGACTGAAATTTGTCCGTAAGTGTATCGGGTACATTCAATATGGCGGCATCGCGTTGCTTCAACTGCCTTGACGTTTTCGTCACTACGTGATTTGTTGTAAGAACGTCAACTCAGCATTGTTGCGTCATAAACTTGAGTCTACCATTTTTGTGAGCCATGGCTAGATGAGGGCTGAGCTTTGTTGGGCTTTAATTAGCGTGTTATGCGGGTCGCACGTTTTACAGAGGTTTTACAGTAAACACTTTTGGATGACCGCACGATATTTTCCGTCGATATACGTAGGTCATCGTTTCGTATATCTTATGGTATACTACATGGAACCGTTTAGAGTGCAGTTTACCTGAGGTGATAGTGGTATTTATTGGCTGTATTCGGTCATGGAAATGGTATATGTGTTTGTTGCATATGGATCCATGCATTTTCATTCCAGTGCAAATATATTGGCCCGTAAGATGCACATGCAATGGAACCTACTCATGGCGTGTGGAACAAAGGAAATAGAATCTTATATCTGTTGCACTATTTCAGACAGACGTGCTTATTAAGTGCATGCATGTTGTAGTATGCTAATGTTCATCCACTAGTATCACAATACAGTGGTCCCTTCTGAGACCGAAAATCAAGCTATTTACAGGCATGGTGCTCGAACCTTGACAATAGCTGAAAAAAATTAGTGGACTGCAATGCACTATCTGCACTCAGGGTTTGCTTAGGCTGAACTGCTGCACTTGTATAAGCTGTATCATAAATTCCTAAAAATAAAAATAATAATAATGAAAAGTCGCTTTTCCTGCTACACATGCGTAGCGGCAGATGTCGTATTTTGTATGAAAGCCTCCAATTACGTTTCATTACCAACTTTGGTACATAATTATTGGTTAGTGCTGATGCTTTTTTATCCCTATAAATGCTAATGCTTGCATGAGCTTAAGGAAAGAATTGTTCTCCTGAAGTTTACAAGCATCAGCTTATGGGGAACCAGCGCTGGACAGGCGGCGCGTCGAAAAGAGTGCGTTGCACGCCGCCCTGGCGACGAAATGCGGCATATCCCAGCCGCTCGACCAGACGATACGTCCGCGGCGCGGCCCTTTCATAGTTCGCATGTTACCGTCTTCGCGCCGCTTCAAGTGGATAGTTTTCGTAAAGAAGCTAGCGCCATCAAGTCAAGAAATGACGAAAGAAGCTTTTTTAAGCTTTGTATATTTTCCACTGTGTGTCGCGGCGAGCACGTGCGTTTATTTAACGGTTGCGTCGTGTGCCGTTCCCATGCTTATGTGGCAGCCTGCCTCGCCAATCTAGCAGCTACGGCGCCGGTCTTGCTGCGCTATGGTTTCGGAAGTATTAGTTGGCCTGAAGACATTCCATACTTCTCTGGCTAGACATAAGAAATTCTGATGTTACTTCGCCACAGCAGTCAATGGAGAAGAAAGCTTTATCGCATCAGCTGACTCGGGCAAGCAAAGGTTTGAGTGCTCTGCTGCTTGATCCGTAAAAATCCTGGCTACATTTAGCACTAACTATACAATATTTACCGGATGCATCTCACCGCCGAGTCCTCATCCGCAAGGTAACGAACAAGCAGATCACCTCGCCAAAGAGGCTCACTTTCTTGTCACGCCAGTTTCCAACTTCGTCTCGCTGTTTGACACTGCACGCCAACTGGTAGCAAATGCAGTTAGAATCAAACACGCGGACAGTCGCGTCGCCGCCGGCGATCCACCCCGGCCGCTTCCGAAACTCGGACTTCCTCGCGCCGATAGGGCCCTTTTGCTCCGTCTTCGCGTTGGTTGTTTTAACACAGCTGAGCGGATCTCCCGCCATTCAGGCGTCATTAGTCCTGTCTGCCAGAACTGCACTGATGGCGTGAACGAAACTCTGAGCCACATCCTTCTCGAATGCGCGGCACACAGCTCCGCTCGTGAAGACCTAATCGCTTCCTATAGACGCCTTGGTCTCCCCACTGCCCGTCCAGAGGACTTCCTGTTTCCCAGGGGTTTTACTGGCTTACTCAAAAGAGCCTTCCCGGCTCTCGTAGAGTTCTTCGAGGCCTCAAACCTATACACGCGGCCATAGGCCCCGTTTTTCGCTTCTTCTTTTATTTTGTCCACTTCGCGGACTTACCCTCGACTTCTTCCATCTTTATTTCTTGACACTCTTTTATTCCCATTACCCTTCCCCGTGCAGTACTGTTGAGGTGACCTCCTAAGCGAGAGACAGTTACGGTACTGCACTTATCTCTTCTTTTCTCATTCAAAATCACTTACTACTACTCCTCATCCGCATGCGCATTTTTATAAACACATAGGCGGCATAGTCGCGCGTGCGCCGGCAGTATGCGCACAAACTCGTATTACAAGGGAAATTCCCTGCCACATAATTCTTTGAAATGAATGGAAATTATTTACCTTTCGTATCGTTCGCTTGGTGTGGTGGCATTGGAAGGAGCTTGGCGGTGGTATTGCGAAGAAAAAATGGTTGGTACATATGCCGGATGGTGCATGCTATTGCTCATTTTGTTTGGTACTGGCTGCCACGGCTGACCGCCTTCGCTATCGAATAAACCAAGCACACACGCGAAATTCTATTTAGAAACCAGCCCGACGCCGCTTGACAGGGCGACAAGACGGGAACTTACTCCGCTCGCCTGTCTGCTTGGATCCAACGCCGCCTCCCTTCTTGTTCGTAGGGTTTAGATGGAAAGGCGCAGAAGGATACATCCTTCCTCATTCCGACGTAGTTGTGACACTTGTATACGCAACAGTACCGTCGGCGTCCTTTTGCTTTCCTTCGACTTTCAGCGCACGCAACGCGCATGAAGTAGCAATATTCGTCCGCGGGAGCGGCTGCATTGTGCACGTTCTGACCGCCAGGGGGGCGCTGCAGGCGTCGTGAAACCTCCAGCGCTGGTTCCCCATAAGGAGTGGGTGAACAATACATAGAGCACAAATACATTTCTTTGTAAACATTCGGATAACTATTTCAGTACTGGCGCCATGTATCGGCAAAAAGTATTTTGTCTCCTTCTATTACTTCTTTAAATTATCAATTTGGTATATGTGCAATATTAGAGTGGCATGAAATCAGGGCCTGATTGGGTTGGGAACTCATCTGGTTGGGAATTAACATGGCACAAGACAGACACTGACCGCAGCGAAAGTGAAACTTTCCCTGTTGTAGTTGCCTTTCGTCTGCTTTTGTCATCATCATCATCATCATCAGCCTGGTTACGCCCACTGCAGGCAAGGGCCTCTCCCATACTTCTCCAACTACCCCGGTCATGTACTAATAGTGGCCATGTCGTCCCTGCAAACTTAATCTCATCCGCCCACCTAACTTTCTGCCGCTCCCTGCTACGCTTCCCTTCCCTTGGAATCCAGTCTGTAACCCTTAATGACCATCGGTTATCTTCCTTCCTCATTTAATGTCCTGTCCATGCCCATTTATTTTTCTTGATTTCAACTAAGATGTCATTAACTGGCGTTTGTTCCCTCACCCAATCTGCTCTTTTTCTTATCCCTTAACGTTATATATATACCTCCATCATTCTTCTTTCCATAGCTCGTTGCGTCGTCCTCAATTTAGGTAGAACCCTTTTCGTAAGCCTCCAGGTTTCTGCCCCGTACGTGAGCACTGGTAAGACACAGCTGTTATACACATTTCTCTTGAGGGATAATGGGAACCTGCTGTTCATGATCTGAGAATGCCTGCCAAACGCACCCCAGCCCATTCTTATTCTTCTGATTATTTCAGAGGTATTAATTTACCACTTCCAGTGCCTCGCTACCTATCGTACACTGCTGTTCTCTACCGAGACTGGTAAACGTTACTTTAGTTTACTGCAGATTAACTTTTAGACAATCCCTTCTGCTTTGTCCTTTCAGATCAATGAGCATGCATTGCAATTGGTCCCCTGAGTTACTAAGCAAGGCAATGTAATCAGCGAATCGCAAGTTACTAAGGTATTCTCCATTAACTCTTATCACCAATTCTTCCCAACCAGGTCTCTGAATAACTCCTGTAAACACGCTGTAAATAGCATTGGAGAGATCGTATCTCCCTGCCTGAGTCTTTTCTTTATTGGGATTTTGTTGCTTTCTTTATGGAGGACTACGGTGGCTGTGGACCCGCTATATATATATCTTTCAGTAAGTTTACATACGGCTCGTCTACACCCTGATTCCGTAATGCCTCCATGACTGTTGAGGTTTTGACTGAATCAAACGCTTTCTCGTAATGAATGAAAGCTATATATAATGGTTGGTTATATACCACATATTTCTGTATCACCCGATTGATAGCGTGAATACGGTCTATTCTTGAGTAGCCTTTACGGAATCCTGCCTGGTCCTTTGGTTGACAGCAGTCTAAGGTGTTCCTTATTCTATTTGCGATTACCTCAGTAAATATTTTGTGGGCAACAGACAGTAAGCTGATCGGTCTGCAATTTTTCAATTCCTTGGCGTCCCCTTTCTTATGGATTACGATTATGTTAGCGTTCTTCCAAGATTCCGGTACGCTCTAGGTCATGAGGCATTACGTATACAGGGCGGCCAGTTTTTCCAGAACAATCTGCCCACCATCCTTCAACAAATCTGCTGTTACCTGATCTTCGCCAGCTGCTTTCCCCCTCTGCATAGCCCCCAAGGCTTTCTTTACTTCTTCCGGCATTACTTGTGGGATGTCGAATTCCTCTAGACTATTCCCTCTTCCATTATCGTCATGGGTGCCACTGGTACTGCATAAATCTCTATAGAACTCCTCAGCCACTTGAACTATCTCATACATATTAGTAATGATATTGCCGGCTTTGTCTCTTAACGCATGCATCTGATTCTTGCCTATACCTAGTTTCTTCCTCACTGCCTTAAGGCTTCCTCCGTTCCTGAGAGCATGTTCAATTCTGTCTATATTATTCTTCCTTATGTCAGCTGTCTTACGCTTGTTGATTAACTTGGAAAGTACTGCCAGTTCTATTCTAGCTGTAGGGTTAAAGTCTTTCATATATTGGCGTTCCTTAATATCTTTCGTCTCATGCGATAGCCCACTGGTATCCTATCTAACGAAGTTACCACCGACTTCTATTGCACACTCCTTAATGATGCCCATAAGATTGTCGTTCATTGCTTCAACACTCAGGTTCTCTTCCTGAGTTAAAGCCGAATACTTGTTCTGTAGCTTGATACGTAATTCCTCTATTTTCCCTCTTACCACTAACTGATTGATCGGCTTCTTATGCACCCGTTTCTTCCATTCGCTCCTCAAGTCCAGGCTTTATACGTGCAAGGATAAGAACGTACTGCAAGACCTCCGGAAATATTTTATGCTACTTTTTATAGTAAAATACATCAACGTAAATTACTAAAGCACGCGTCACGCGTGACTGCAGCCCTCATGCCGGCAACACCGGGGAGGCGTCGCTCAAAATCGTCGCTCGCACGGAGTACGACTTGTAGGCGACGAGCGAACGCGACAGCCATCTCCGTCGCGTCGCTTGTAGCTGCCGCGCGCAAGATCGCTTATATGGGGTTTATACGTTTTTCAGCATAAAACATGGATTCCTCATGCGTTATCAGTAAATTCAAGATAACGCGCCCAACTGACCTCTTGCAGCATGCAGCTGAATGCCTGCGGCAAAGTTTCTAACTAGCACTGGTGCTGCACGTAACTTCAGTGGTCGCAGATTCCCCCTGCGCGAGACACCGTCAAGCGCGCGGTTTATTTATTAAAAAAAAGCATGCTGCCAGCAAAATGACGTTTTCTGTTATGTGATTCCTTAGTTCAACAGCGTTCCGTACACAGTAGACTGCCAAACTGAATAAATTCAAACACACAAAACGCACGGTAATCACGCTCCGTATAGGCTCGGAATCACGGGCTGGTGAACTAACCATTTTAAGCGTCCTCTCGCCTGGCGTGTTATTGAACATACCATAGTTCTGGCAGCGTTTGCGATTTTTAAAGCTCTTACGGACAACGGCAAAGTGATAAAATCACATGCAGTTATCGCGACGACTGGCTTTTTCGATTGACATCGAGAGACACGGCGCGTATGCCTAGTCCTTTGTCAATCGCGTCGGCTAAGCGCAGCGACGACTTCCTGGCGATAGCATGACATATACGGACAATGTGCACCTAAGTTAGAATTCACTTACCGTGGAGGATTTGCTGTTATATCCAAGGCATGACGAACGACAGTCGTGTTTTCGTGGCGACGCGAGATGGCTGACATACGATCTCCCTTGGCTGGCCTTTGCTGCTGAAATGCATTGGCTGCTGCTGTGCTGCTCGGCGGACGGTCATCTTTCTCCGGTGCTGTGTTGTTCCGCGATCTTGAGCGCGCGCGCGCGCGGTGGAGCAACTCCGAGTGAAAAAGTAGAGCGCTCGCTACGCGTTCCGTTGAACTGCGGCGGCCTGTTCTCTTAGAGGCAAAACGATGTGTTCTTTGCTCAGCGTGCATGAATGATACATTGCCATGTTCGGGGCCAGCCACCTACAGTTGAAGCAGAAGATTACGCTACGTTTTGTTTTCTATTGCCGCAAGAGTCTCTCTTTTCTAATGTCGCAAGAGTCTTTTCACTCTCTCTCTCTGAAGGGGAGAGTGAAAAGCACATTTCACTCTCTCCTTGGTGACAGAGTGAACAATGCATTTCACTCTCCTCGACATTTTGCGAGAGTAAAACGACGCTTTGAAGAGTGAACCGGCAGCTTCACTCCTGCGATACCCTTCCTAGTTTTTAGAGTGTATGAAAGGTTCTGTCCGCAGAAAGTGCATGACAGGTGAATTCTCAGTCGGAAACGGGTCATCAACAAGCGAATTAAGAAGCTCCATTAAAAACTGGCTAATCACATTCTGCCACCTGCCGAGTTCAGTCACAATTGTCCAGCATTTTAAGGGGGAGGGGGAAGTAATGAAAGTATTTAGATATGTTTATAATAATTGCCCGCCGGGAAGTGACATAGGGTGACAATGTCTGTTCCCTCTCTTCACGTATTCTGCCTCCGAGGTGAGCCATGGTGCGCAAATTTATTGAGAAAAAAAAAACAAAACAAGGAGGCCTAATACGCGATCGAAATTAAAACACTGTACACTAAGTTGCACACAAACAGGCGCTGCTTCCATGAAAAGCCATGCACACCCGTGCTCTGCAGGGTAGAAAACCAAGGGCTCTCTTCTATGTTTCCAATTCCTGCCTGCCAAGTGGACGCCAACGTGTTGGGTACGATGCCGTTTTCACCGAAACCCACTTTTCGAATGGTGTATAGTGTCACACGACACATGACGAACGTCAGCACTTCAGGTAATGAGAAAAAAAAAGGCATGGTGTCAACAAGGTCACTTTTCTCAACTTAAAGCTGTATAAAGGTAGCAATTAGGAAGGAACACTCACAATATATCCAATCAATCTCGAGTGCTAGATGACCCCTCTAGAAACATTGCAAGGTATGTTTTAACCAAATAGATGGTTTAATTGGAGACAAAATTGCGAATAAAAGGTGCACAAAATAATTCCTGAAGTCCTTCGTCTATGGCTTAATTAAATGCCATAGACTGCATTGGTGATCTCGAAGCTCGAGATTTGCCTGTCACTACAGCACGCTTGAGTCAGACAACAACTTTCAACAACTCTGCAAATAATCCGGCACCTTTATACAGGCGTGTAGGCAAATAAGATTTCTAGTGATATCGTCGATAGTGCAGTACGGATAAAGGTGGTTTTTTCTTCCTTCCTATATTGATTCACATAATGAAACTCTAATGCATCTGAGTAACCATTCATAATTTCTGAGCACGTGCTGGTATGGTATGGTATGGTAAAACTTTAATGAAGTCCTGCAGATCGTGAGTCTTAACGAAGCGGGCCGCTCCCACGTGGGAACCGGAAGGCCGAGCCTCTCGGCCGCATCGTGGGCCGGCTGGACAGCCCAGAGTTGGTCAGCCAGAAGAGGGCTGCGGAGAGCCGCCTCCCATCTGGCCGAGCTGTTAGCGATGATAGAGCGTGACCAGGCACACCGCCAGAGCATGTGGTCTAACGTGGCTATTTCTCCATAATCGTGGCAGGTAGCATTGGTGTAAGTATCCGGATAGATTTTATGTAAAAGCGACGGATTGGGATATGTATTCGTTTGTAGTAGACGGAGCGTTAATGCTTGAGCTCTGTTGAGGCGCGGATGAGGAACAAAGTAGGTTCTACAGCTGAGATAGTAGTGTTTAGTAATCTCGTCGTAGGTGGAGGGCGTGTCCCTGTTCTCTGGGGAGTCGGCTTCCGATTGGTCGAGGGTAGCGCGGTGGGCAAGTTCACACGCAGCCCCGTGAGCCGACTCGTTAAGGTTGGGAGGAGCACCCTTTATCTGGCCCTGAGCTGCGGGAAACCAATAAATGAAGAGCTGCGTGATTGCCTTGCCCCCAATAAGCCTGAGGGCCTGTTTGGAAATGATGCCTTTTTGAAATGCTCTGACTGCAGATCACTATATATGACAACCCGTGAGCTATCCAGCAGGGCTAGTGCAATAGCCATTTGTTCAGCTATTTCGGAGTCCCTCGTCTGAACCGAGGCAGCATTGGTTATTCCTTGCCGACCATCAACAGTGACACTGGCGAACGACCGACGTCCCTTACAAGAAGCGGCATCCACAAAGCTGACCTGCCGCTGATCACTGTGTATTTGCCTAAGGAGGTTGGTCGTCCTTGCCCTCCTTCTACCGCGATTATGATCTGGGTGCACGTTCCTAGGTATTGGCGCGACCGTAATGTTCTCACGAATCGACGGAGCAACGTCAGAGAACGCCGCTACTCTATCGGGGTGATATCCGAGTTCCTGCAAGATGGATCTCCCTGCCTTCGTTGTTGTGAGGCAAGTTAGCTGTGCGCGCTCCTGGGCCTCTGCAATCTCTTCAAGAGTGTTATGAATGCCAAGCTGCATTAAGCGCCCTGTACAAGTGTATACGGGTAACCCGAGAACCCGCTTAGTAACCTTCCTAAGCTGTGCATTCAATTTACCCCGCTCTGCCCGTTTCCATCGATGCATGGCTGCCACGTATCTAAAGTGGCACAGAACGAAGGCATGCGTTAGTCGAATGAGGTTATCCTCTTTGAGTCCATGATGCCGATTTGATACCCTCCTAACTAAACGAACAGCACTTTCAGTTTTAGCAATTAGCTTGCGTATAGTCTTGCCGTTTGTACCCCCTGACTCAACGATCATGCCCAAGACCTTGATTGAATTGGCTCTGGGTATACGGCAACCATTTCTTGTATATAGGTCAATGTCTCTGTCTTCTAACGATGTCCACCCCTTGGGCCTTGGACCGCGTTTCTTGGGACTATACAGCAAAAGTTCCGACTTCAAGGGGGAGCATCTTAGACCGGTGGGTTCGAGATAGGTTTCGATAGTGTCTATGGCCTCCTGTAAGGCTCCCTCAACATGACCGTCATTGCCTCCTGTGCACCATATAGTTATATCGTCAGCATACATAGTGTGTTTGATGCCTTCGATCCCGAGAAGCTTTCTGCTTAGGTCGACCATGGCTATATTGAATAAACAGGGGGAAATGACTGACCCCTGTGGGGCGCCCCACTCGCCAAGTTCCAGCAGTTGTGATTCGAGATCGGCTACCAGGAGGGTAGCTTTATTCCTATCCGAGAGGAACGATCTAACATAGTTATAAAACCTCTCACCCAGATTGAGCCGAGATATCGAGGCTAGGATATGCGAATGTAGAACGCTGTCGAAGGCCTTCTCAAGGTCAAGTCCCAAAACGGCCCGAGTGTCGCTAGAGTCGTTGTCTGTGATTTGATGCTTAATCAGTTTCATGGTATCCTGTGTGGATAGGCCTGGTCTGAATCCTATCATACTATGGGGGTACATGTAATTATTCTCCAGGAACCGGGAGAGCCGATTGAGGACCGCGTGCTCCGCTACCTTACCCACACAGTATGTAAACGAGATGGACCTCAACTTGTCAACGCTAGGCGTTTTGCCAGGTTTGGGGATGAGTACTGCGAGAGCAGTCTTCCAAGGTAATGTGACGGTTCCATTCCTCCAAATTTCATTAATGTCCTCTGTGAGGTATGCGATTGACTTTTCATCCAGATTTCGCAACGCCTTGTTCGAGATGCCATCAGGCCCTGGTGCGGATCTACCATTGAGTCCATGTAGAACGCTACGAATCTCTTCAACGCCAAACTCTGCATCCAGATAGGAATTGGCCTGGCCCTGGTAATCGACATGTACAGGAGACCGCCCTGAGCCAACTGGAAGATATTTTTTAGCAAGCGTGCGGATTAATTCGTCCTCAGAGGTCATTCGTGCGGCCTCATGTATGGTTCTACCAATGACTTGCCTCTGATTAGGCTTAGTATTGGTCTCGTTAAGCAGATGCTTAAGCAAGCTCCAAGTTTTACCATTGCGCATTTGGCCGTCTATCGAATTGCAAACCTCATCCCACTGCTGTTTAGAGAGGGTTATACAATGCTCCTCAATGTGTTTGTTAATCTCACGTGCTGGTGGGTGAGATTGTTATACATGATAACAGCGAAGGCGCCAAATAAAAGAACTGACCAAGATAAACGACAGGGGACAACCACGTAGGCTTAACCACGTTGTGCCTACGTGGTTGTCCCGTGTGGTGTTCCTTCGTCCCTCTTTTATTTAGCGCCTTACAAATATAAGCAGTATAGAAATGTTATTTTGTACAGGTGTTTATATATATATATATATATATATATATATATATATATAATGTTGAAGTCACGTAGAAGTTCATTTATCAGTGTTACGAGATAATACGTGCACGCCACTGGTTCAGTCAATTAGCATCTGATATCAAAAACAAGGATCTTCGACACCCGACTTGGACAACAAAAGAAGTTCAACAGCTTGCTAAACCTATACTTCAAAATAAGTCTAAAGAAAGATATGTTACATACATGGAGTCAGAAGATTCTAGGTGCATGGGCACATTTTTAAAGAGGATAACAAGATGTTTCAGTAATTATTTAAGTGAACCATGTGACCAAAATTGTAAGTAAAGGATGACAGTAAGTAATGTCTTGCAGGCGATTATATTTTTGGCAGTGTTGTAATTAAGAGATTTTTTTTACTCAACATTGCTCACTGTATTTAAGACTTTTTTCGCTAACGAATTAGATTTAAGAGGGAACTTTGGCTGGGGCTAACGCGGCCGATTCAAATACATGTAAAACGCAGTACTGCTTTTCTGGGATAAACACTTGACCGTCTTTAATAAAATTTGCTGCATTTGAGAGATAAAGTTGTCCTATTTACTGTTTCAAGGGAAATTTCAATTTAGGTCCTGATTTTCGTTAAAAAATCTTTCAGAAATTCAGAAGTCAGAAGAACATAGAAGCACGAAGTTTACAAATTAATAGCTCTCCATCATAAACAGATATTGCGGTTCTCTTAAACGGCATCCATCAGATCATTCAAAGCGGCAAAATTTTATTTGTCAATGTACAGATAACGGGAATCAGCTCGATATCACAATAGTACATGTATCTTAATCTCTCAACCCCCGCACATGTCAGCTGCAAAATCAAATCGGCACTTTTACGACTCCATGGCGATGATTTCTTCGCACGCTGACGCCAGGAACTCATCTACGGCCAATTTTTTATCGTTTCATTTGCCCAACAAGGAGCGCCTTGTTCAAGCACCAGCCACACTGAAGCGCTGCGCTCCGTAGAAGGCCCAGTTGCGAGCATAAGGGCATTAACCTAACACAGCCTTGTGGGCAAAGTGTCCCCGAGTAACAACACCGTGCTTTTCTTCAGCATGCACATCCAGCGAATTGTAGTGTTGGTGCAGATGTCATCAGAAGAAAATGATGATAGTCTACAAATGGAATTATTGAAACGAAATTATTGTTGCAGCTATGTAAGACGTAGAAGGCTGCGGAACATGCAATGAAAGATTCAGGCCTTCTTGTTCTATTTATTGTGTTTCTACAATGTTAATAACATTAGGACGAAAAATTATGTAGAAATATTCGATTTCTTTTTAGTCAATTCTAATCGGAATCTGCTGCATGAAATGCAACTTGCTACTCAACAGCGACCCCCGCTTTAGGCGTAACTGGGCTGGCATTGCCAAAATAGCAGATGCCATGTTTTAACAAATTCCACGATCACATTGCTGCTCACAAAACACGATTCTGTTGTGGGTTTATGAATATAAAACCCGTGCCGCGATTCTTATTTTTACTTTGTATGGCAATGAAGAAATCGTTACATTTTCCCGGATCGCTCAAATTCCCGACTTAACGATCTTGTATTGTTGTACAACTGTTGAAAGAAATTACTGTTTTTGACGTTCCTGAAAACCTCTGCTTATTGTAGAAAGGCTGAAATATGCTGCTGGGACAGTTTTATTTTTTTAAACAACCATGTGGGTGCTGCGATGTATGTACACGCCAAGTCGATTTGGCAGTTAGCCCTCAACATAACCATGCGACAAAATTCTGCAAATGCTGATGTATTTTCTTTCCTTCTTATGGAGCGTTACCCTCACTGCAAATTTGCGCTGATCTCAATTGTCTCAACCTTGACTTTGTAGACAAAACTTTATAACAATCGGAACTTAATTTTTCACAATCTGGATATACATACATATCACGCATCAGTGTCATACATAATATTCCATATATATATATATATATATATATATATATATATATATATATATATATATATATATATATATATATGACTCGAAAGCAGCGCTAATCCCATCTTAGTTGGCCCTGCTGTAGGCATAAATCTTTCGACCAGGTGTTTTTGGAACCTTCATATACTGAACTGATAAATCTGCTAGAACAACGTTGTGATCGCTCAAACCTGGCAACACCCGTACATTGTATATAACATCATGTGCGTTACAGAGCAAAAGGTCGAGTACGTGACCTGTTCCATCAATGCGCGATGGCTCGTGCACATACTGATACAAATTGTTCTGATCTAAAATATCAAAGAAAGTTGATGTGGTCGATGTGATGTGATCGATGTGGCTGTTACATTCATGCCTCGCGGCAAAGGTTATCTTGCTCTGCGATTTTCGTTATCTCAGCTTTAGTAGGCTACCTACAGCTGTCGCAAACTGTCATGTGCGCATCCTCGATGCTCGTCGCAAGCAGGAATTTCGCCAGCATGCCACGATTAATGTTTCGTCAATGCGATGCAACCAACGTGGAACCACTGCGGGAAGCATGCAGAGTGTTTATGAATTTTTCGCCGCATTTGAGAACAGAATGCTGCGGCACGCACGTAGTGGGCGCGATAGACTTTTTCTTCGACGTAACGTGCGAAACGCTGTAACAAGGTCACACGAGAGGTTGCGTGGGTGGGGATACGAAGATGGTGATAACTATTCATACCACTGCAAAAAGTTCGCATCACACAGGAAAAAGGCCTATGTGAGGATGAGCCACATTACAGCAGGGATCACTTCTAAGATATTGCCTGCCGCCTTACCTAATGACACACAAACCAACTAAGAGAAGCTTAGCTAAAGAAGATACAATGATCCGGAAGCTCCACTGGTCCACCACAATGTTTTGTACATCGTGTTTTGATTCTGGATTTCTACGTTGCTATCAAGAATTACGAGGAAGCTTTAGCTCGGGGCCAACAGAAATTCCCCTATGATAGAATACATGCCCAACGCAGAAATTCCCTCTTGGGAGCCGCTGGCCTGATCAAAATAGAAGCCGTTGAATTTTGGAGAGATTGTTAAATTCTAGCAACGGTAGGAAGCCGAGTTCCCCAAATCTTTTACACAAATGCAAAAATTTTCGAGAATTTGAAGATAAAGATTGAAGCACTGAGTTTACGAATCCGTAATGTTAGACAAAAATTAAACATCTGTTTTGTAAACGCATCTGTTAGAGCACACCAAGCAAAGAAATTTGATTTATGTCTGTTTACGTAAATTTGTTACAATGTTAACACGGCTTACGCTGTGGGGTTCTCCTCCCGTGCTCTTGGGACAAAGGAACGACAACACAGTAGTGCAAACAATCACAAGGGCATTTATTGCTTCTTTCATAGATCAATGCCTGCTAGCCGAGTTGCTATCCACAAAACATGCCGATGGGCGCACGACAAATCTAGAAGTCCGACTCACCGCGACCGGATAGCGAGCGAATATGTTGGCCCCATGCTGGATCCCAGCGCCTGGTCATTCGCGTGTACGGTCACGCGAACGGTGGCGCGTTCGAGAGCGGCCACGCGAGACGGTCTCGCAGAAGCATGGGTCGGTGCACTGCTTGCTGTCCCGACCACAAAGAGGAAGCTCCTTCTCTTTCGGCGCCCAAGTAACCCCGCCTATCGGCGGCGTTAGCAGCGCAGCACTCGCGCCCTCTCTCGCACTGCGCTTGTACCACTCCGACCGTCGCGGGCGCCAGGCCACGCGGTGAAGCCGTATTACAGGAGACGCGCTATGCGGGAAGAACATATCAGGGGACCGGCGAGAGTCGCGCATCCCCACAGCGCAAATGTCCTACTCAGGAACTAGTCGTTTATTTGATACGTCAATTCTGTCGGCGTTAATTGTGGTAACAGCTGAATTTTACCGAATCGGATATTGTTTTTATTTCGATATTGCAGGTTGACAATTCCATTGGCTCAAATCCTAGCTTATTCAAGTTTTGAAATACTCAATATTATTAAAATAAAAAGTACGACTAAAATTAAAATCAGCTTCCTGATCGAGATTAATATATATTTTATTAATGCAACAGAACTCATAAGAATCAGTCCCGTAGATGCTAAGAAAATTGAATTCTCCGCAACCATGTAAAGATACAGGAGGTCCTGAGCTACAGCTTCATCGTAAAAGTGCGTCCGTGTCTTCTTGAATATGCGTGAGAGACATCCCGGTAATCCCGGTACGTTTGAAAGAGCAAAGCGTCGCTTGGTCCTAGCTATGCGTACAACATTGATAACATTAGGCTTACTAATTTATTGGTGATTGTTTTCTAGCGCTCAATTTAGTCAACTACACAAGGGAACGGATATAAGAAAACATCTTACCGGTGCTCACCAACATCATCAAAGGCAGCACCCGAGCTTTCCCCCACCTGAAAAAAAAAAGGAGAAAAGGTTGTGTCATGATAGAAAAGCAAAACATTTTCCTCCTTTTCAAGGTCTTCTGGATCGCCCGTACTTATTAGGCGTGAATAATAAAAGGTCTAGTGCCGACTGTCACTCTCCCGAGAACACCGCGTGACCCTGACTGCCTGACAAGACGAAAACAGGGCTTTAAAATATCTGCTCAAAAAATAAAATTATTTTTAACGTTAGGTGTTTTTATCATTGTCAATCAACTAGCAGTAATGTGATGGATAGTTCTGCCTCTGCTGAAAATTTATAGATTTCCGAAGAGACATACAGCCGGTAATATTGCCACGGACTAGCACCATGGATGTGAAAGAGGCCAAGCGGTTCTGCGATTGACAGTGACAGTTCTTGAGCTGAGACGAGCTGACGCTTTTTAGTCAGTTATTGATACTCATTTGTCTACTTTATGTATACTGCCTCTCGTCTGCATGTTTTCGCGTAACTTCTTGGCGGCAGTAGCATCCGTTGTGCTCTTCACGTGACTGCTCAGTGGACCTTACCTTTACAAATGAGACTGGGCTTCGTTCACTTCGGTCTTTTCCTGCCCGACGACGACTTTAATCATATTTACGGTCCAGACCATTTTGTTTCTGCAAAAACGCATGAGCATCACCAACAGGCGGATTTATCATGTTCCCAAATGCAATGTTTAACTAAAAGCGCCACACCTCAAGCCTACTTCAGAACATACAAAATTTACCGCATTAGTTGGGAAACCGAATCAAAAGCTATACAACTGTTCAGTGACCATTATTGCTGCGGCACTCCGCATAGAAATGCTTGACGCCGTCGCATGCGGATGTAATTCGAGCCTTACACCACACAAAAAATTTGAGGACGCTTAAGCTTTGCCTTTGAGAATGGACGCCCGTAGCATTCAAACATGCCCGACCGCTTCTCACGCTTTCCGCCAACTGCAGCTTATGTAGCCGCATTGTTTGCAGGGAAACGCTGGCGGCGAACGGCGTGCATGAAGGCGAGCTTTGTGGTAGAAACACGGCCTCTTGCGTGGCCAATCTTCTGGTATTGTTTCGCATTTTTTATATTTCAATCTGAGAAAATTTAACAGAACAGACATGCGCTGTCGGTGTTCTGTTTCATGATATTTGTTTGTTGGCTATTATCCTGAAAATTGCGAGGGATACCATAGTAAAGGATGCAACACAAGGTATGAGCAAATTCAGTGATAGAAGAAAAACTTTAGTGCCGTATTGAATACATATGGCAATTTTTGAATAAATACGCCAATAGAGATGGTGTATTGCTATTTTAGGGATTACATTCGAATAACTGTAACAAAATGTGAAAGAATAAACAAAAAAACGTTGATCCTTCCAAAAATCAGATGGTCTTGGTCGTAAACAACAAATTCCATTCAAATTGGGTAATGTGGTTTCGTTGGGACACTTCTGGGCGTTTTACACGCATCCAGAGCAAGGAACCAGTGCAGCTCGGAACGGACCACTGATTCCTCAAAGCGCAATCAAATAGAGCGCAACGGCAGCCCGTGAAATCGTGGAGCATCTTGGAATGCTACTAATGACGAGCAACGGACACCTCAGGACCACGTGACGTTGCTTGCTCCAGATGGCCACCGCAAGGCCTTTCTTGGTTGGTGCTACCTGGCTTCCTTGCTTGTGTCGAGAGCCGTTTGAACGAAATGTTTAGTAAAATTAATTACAACCTTCATGCGTCATAAGCGAACTGGGCTAAGAACATAATTGTGGAAGCACAGATCAGTTAGTGCAGCATTTTCAATAATAAGATAGCGCAGTACAAAGGACGGAAAACCAGGCGCAACAACAAAACAGCTTATTCGTGAGTAATCATAAAAGGGGGAACTAGTAACTTTCTAAAAAGTCAAGCACACGTGCATCAACCTTTTTTGCACATATCTTCTTTTTAGGCACATGCTCACTTCACCGCACACGCTAGAATGATTAACGAAATTTGGCAGTTTTACACTAAAGGCGAATCATTGACAGAAATAGCAAAATTTGCCGTTGCGCTGCAGCTTCTAGAAGTTCAGCACGCCAAAGGACCAGCCGCCGGAGCTACTCATGGTCGAAGTCTCGTTCTCGTACAGACCTGTCCAGGTCTCGCTTCTCCTCGTGGACCCAACAGGAAGCGGGAACCTTAGCGGACCTCCTGTACCGGGATCACAAGCGGTGAGCTGGTCAGCACGGCTTTTCCCCTCTCACACAGCCCACCAAGACAACACCCTGTCATCGCGTCTACACAGCACCCACCCCACACAATTCTTCACCCCTAAACAAGACTGATGTTCAACTGCAAATTCTAGCTGAGCTAAAGGCCATCAGGGAAGAAAACAAACGCCTTCATGAAGAAAACAACAGACTTCGCACGCAGATTGCAGAACTATACGCCACTCGTACTGCCACTCAGCATTCCACACCAATGTGAATAACCGCACCCTCAATGCCATCATCTTCAGAACGTTCTGAACCGATGATTCTCGTGGAATCAGCAAAACCGACAGAAATCGCACAAGTCGAGGAGAAAGTTGATGTACTGCAACGGCAGCGCCTAGCAATGCAACAAAGCATCCAGCAACTGGCAAGTGTTATTGAAGAAACACGGCTCGCAAAAGATCAGCAACGCAAGAAAGTTAGAACACTAGTACAACAGGAAGTAGAGCAGGGACACCCTGCCGATCCCCCCGTCAGCCAGGACGAATAGCAAAACCAACCACAGGAACGAAAACCCACTCATAATCTGGCTATGGAATTGTCGCAGCTATAAACGCAAGCAAGGGTCACTAAGACAGTACATAAGTAACGCCAAAACGACACCAAGCGTAATCGCACTACAAGAAACAGGCACACACCCAACTCAATCTGGCTACAACACACATACCACCACGCCTGAAAGCCGCGTGGCCACACTTACAGCTAAAACGCTCAAAACCACACAACACACAATAGACGGCAGTGATGTCGATCATAACCTAATTGAGATCCTGCCGCTCCAACGAGGCCGAAAAAGCCTTTTCATATTGAATATATACAGCCCACCCAAGCAGAAGCAGGCCAAGTTCGACTACTTGATGACTTAATAGTGTGCTGATTGTAGGCGACTTCAACGCGGCTCACCAGGCATGGGGCTACACGACAGCCACATCAAAAGGCACTGCACTCCAGTACACCATACAGCAGCACCGTCTCACCATCCTCACAGATCCCGCATACCCCACACGTCTAGGAAACAGCGTCTCCCCAGATACATGCCCTGACGTCACCCTCACTAAAGGGATACAGCAAGCTGCCTGGCACAACACGGAGGAAACTCTGGGCAGTGACCACTGCATACTTGCCACCACATTGAACGTTACGCATGCACGCCACCCGATAAAAAAGACAACACTCACAGATTGGACAGCTTTTCGCAAAGAGCGAGCGGATGACTCCTCAACCTGCATTACGGATCTCGAGCAGTGGGTACGAGAGCTCCAACAAGACTTAGCCAGACATTCAAAACAGATCACACTCACCACAGACATACCGGCCGTAGACCCGCACCTTCTTCACCTCTGGGAAGCACGTCGAGGCCTTGTTAGGAGATGGAAGCGCCAAAAACATAATCGTAAATTGAAACTACGTATAGCGAAACTCACGGCAACCGCGGAATGTTATGCTGGGGAGCTCACCCGTCAAAACTGGCGACAACTATGCAACAAGTTGCAGGGTAATGTTAGCACGGCCAAAACATGGTCGCTGCTACGCCATCTTCTTGACCCCACACAAAGCAAGGCAGTTAGCCAGCAAACAATTCAACGTATCCTCCACAACCATCCGGGTTCTGATGACGAAATCCTGGAGGAGTTGCGGGCGCGGTACATAGGCGGTCCGGCGCACAACACCGGAGCGATTTTAGCACTCGATCTCAAAGGCGCTTTCGACAATGTGGCTCACCATACCATCCTTAGAAACCTAAGCCTCACGAATTGTGGTCGTAATACTTACAATTATATACGCGCCTTTCTAAGCAACCGCACGGCCACAATAGGCATTGGCTCACTCAGAACCCCGACGTTACCTACTCGCAACAAAGGAGCCCCACAAGGTGCTGTTCTATCACCCACCCTTTTCAATATTGCTATGATGAAATTACCTGACGAACTCAACGCAATACCAGGAATCAGGCATGCAATACACGCCGATGACATCACTATCTGGACCACCACTGGTTCCGAAGGAGAGAAACAAGACGCCCTTCAACATTCGATCCCTCTCATACATTCTGGCTTCACAGGACAAAAAGGCAGTGCCGAAGCACATAGCTTATACATATATGACGCTGGTTCACGAAGTGCAGTGATCGCTGTGTTGAGCAGCGCCATCGGTCTCATGCTGGAGACAAGCGTAGACATATAGTAATTTCAAGCCTACTAAACTTTAAATGCGGGAGTACGATGCCGGTGTATCACACATATTTGGTAGCGCCTGCTGCTAAGATGCTTTGTGGTTGACTTAGGTTGGCCGCACACGAGCATGCGCTTTTATGTTTTAGTCCCTACGCCAAGCGATCAGATAGTAAGCAGATTTACCATTTGATGCTGGTAATACAGAGAATCTGGTTCACTTCGTTGAATTAAAACCGATATACGCAAAATAGTTCACAAAAAACACACACCGCGGCTGATAATACCCGTCACATGTTTGCGCCCCCAAGAGATATCTCCGCGTACTGTTGCTACCGATGCACCGAAAGGCTTCCCCGACGACCTTATATGAACGGACATTGTGGAAATTTCACAAAGTACAATCTAAAACATCGCGAAATCGTCCCGCAGCAAGCGACAGCAATACTTTCAAGCAGCGCAGTGCCGGATCGCGCAAGCCAGAGAGGAGGAAGGGCTCGCCGAGCGTCTCTTCCTCCTCGCCCGGTGATAAGGTGTATATATATATATATATATATATATATATATATATATATATATATATACATATATATATATATATATATATATATTGTAAGCACTATTAACGTACTTCGTCGTTTTCATTTGTACATAGCCATCATCATCTTCACTGTTCTTCGACTTCTTCGCGCGTGAGCTGGGGGCGTTGCCTTTGGTGGAATAAACAGCGCTGGACAACTTGATCGGTCTCGGTATTATAAAGTGGTGGAGGTACGTCAAGATCCCGACGTCCTCTCGCGTTCCCGTCCTCCCTGGAGCTCCGTTCCGGTCGCCGCCTGCACCCAACTACCCCTACAACAATGGACACTTCCGACCCCGGCCCTTCCGGCGCCTCAAACCCTACCACACAGACGACCCCACCTGCGGCGCCCTCTTGGACTGTGACGAGCCCTCAGCGCGATCCCCCTGTCTTTGCGGGACTCCGCGGTGATGACGTAGACGATTGGATCGACCACTACGACCGCGTGAGTTCTTGTAACAAGTGGAACGACACCCAGAAATTGAGGCACGTCGCCTTCTACTTGACCGGTGTTGCAAAGACGTGGTATTTCAACCACGAAACCGACATCGCGGATTGGACCACGTTTACCTCGAAGCTGCGGCAAATCTTCGCTTCCTCGTCTGGCCGTGCAGAAGTCGCCAAACAGAAGCTGGGAACGCGCCGCCAACTTCCCCAAGAGTCTTACACCTCATACATAGAGGATGTCTTGGCTCTGTGCCGCCGTGCGAATCCTAGCATGACGGAAGCCGAACGCGTTCGCCACATCTTAAAAGGCATTGGGCCTGTCGCGTTCAACGCCTTAATCGTGCAAAATCCGGCTTCTGTCCAAGACATCACTTCAACGTGTCAACGCCTCGACGAGCTGCAGTCTATTCGTCTTCCACATGACAGCAGCGATCCTCAGGTTGCTCATTCTCCAGATCTACGTGCTCTTATCCGCACCATCATCCGCGAGGAGCTTCAACTACAAGACCTAAAGCGTCCCCCTGCTGCCTGCGCACCAACCCCCACCTTCGACTTGCGCGAGGTCGTAAAGCAGGAGTTGACAGCGATGACTACACCCACGACGCATCTTGCTCCGGTAGCGCGCTCCACCCCTACCTACGCGGATGTTGTTTCGCTACCCACCCCTACCGTGACTTCCGTGCCTACTGGCGTTTCCTATGACCATTTGGCTTCGATGGGAACCAGAGCACTTGCTGCGCCATCGTACCCTCAGTGGCGTCCACCTCGTCCGGTTTGTTTTTACTGTGGCATACGCGGCCATATATCTCGCTTCTGCCGCCGGCGCCAGCAGGATGAAAGGCGAGGCTATGCTGAGCACGAAAGAGACCGCACTCGCCGATCAGACGACTACTATCCCGGACCGCACTCATTCCCTCAACAGCGTTCTCCGTCTCCACCAGCTGCTCCCAATCTGCCTCATAGTTCCCGTTCGGCCAGACGTCGTTCTCCATCCCCTTACCGGCGCTCTACATCACCACTTCGTCCCACTTCCCATTTTGTCGACCAGCACTCGGAAAACTAACTGTTGCAGTTTTTGGAGGGGAAACTGCTTCTTATCGGTCTTCAAAAATTCCTCCTGTTCGCCCGGCCAACATGCTTTCTGTGACTGTCGAAGGTGTTCCCGCATCAGCTGTCATCGATACCGGTGCCGCCGTTTCTGTTCTTCGGAGTGATCTGTGTTCCCGGCTCCGTAAAGTAAAAACGCCTTATCTTGGACCTATTTTGCGTGGCGCTAATAATGCATTCATTCACCCTGACGGACAGTGTACTGCTCGTGTTCTCATCGACGGCATACGCCACCACATCGAGTTTATCATCCTTCCAACGTGTATCCATGAACTTATACTTGGTTGGGACTTCCTACATTCTGCTTCAGCCGTCATTTCATGTAGAGAAGAAGTTGTCCACATCACAGATACAGAGCTTGAACCTGTTGCGGACTCTTCACTTTCATGCGTGAACTTGGTCCTCGCTTCAGACTACGTCCTGCGTCCTGGTCACGAAGACGTTGTAGCCGTAACGTCCAGTCAGATCGCCGACGGAGACGCCCTAGTCGCCCCTTCTTCCCGCTGTACTTCTCGCGGAATTCTCATTGCCACCTGTCTCGTCCGGTTTTCACGCGGCCGCGCCCTTCTGTCTGCTTGCAACACGACCCCAGATCCTGTGATGCTGCCCAAAGGGATGACTGTGGCAACCCTCGCCGACACTCAACCAATCTCTCTAGTCACGCTTTGCCCTTCTTCATCGCCAGCACCAACCTCAGGTTTGGATGATTCTTTCCCTCCTCCAGCCGTTCTTGGTTCTGACCTAACAGCCGCGCAGTCCGAAGCCTTAATGGTGGTCTTGGCAAAACACAAAGCCTGTTTCGATAGCTGTTCCTCTGTGTTGAGCCAAACTCCTGCGGCTACACACCGTATCGAAACCGAAGGTTCCGCTATAATACGACGACGCCCCTATCGTGTATCGCCGTCCGAACGAAAGGTCATTGAACAACAGGTCGCTGACATGCTTGCGCGGAAGATAATACGACCTTCATCTAGCCCATGGGCGTCTCCCGTGGTCCTGGTAAAGAAGAAAGATGGCTCAGTTCGCTTTTGCGTGGATTATCGAGCGCTCAATAAGATCACGCGCAAGGACGTATATCCAATACCTCGAATTGACGACGCTTTGGACACACTACAAGGGGCGGAGTATTTCTCCAGCATTGATCTTCGATCAGGATATTGGCAAATTCCGATGAACGAGACTGACAAAGAAAAGACCGCATTCGCTACACCGGATGGCCTTTATGAATTTAACGTGATGCCTTTTGGCCTTTGCAATGCTCCTGCCACATTTGAGCGCATGATAGACAACGTACTTCGTGGTCTAAAATGGAAGACATGCCTCTGTTATCTGGACGATATTGTCATCTTTTCGTCTGACTTCAGCCAACATCTTCAACGATTAGACGAAGTTCTCAAGTGCCTTGCGAATGCTGGTCTCCAGATCAATACAAAAAAATGCAAATTTGCAACCAAAACAATAAAAGTATTGGGTCACGTCGTCTCAAAAGATGGCATCCAGCCTGACCCCGACAAGATTAGTGCCGTTCTTCAGTTTCCTCGCCCCCAGCAACAGAAAGATCTACGTAGTTTCCTCGGCTTGGCGTCATATTTTCGTAGGTTTATACGCAACTTCGCAGCAATAGCAGCTCCTCTACACAAGCTACTGGTTACCGGTGCCTCTTTCACGTGGACTAGCGACTGCGAGTCGGCTTTTCAAGCTCTTAAGCGGCATCTTACTTCCGGACCAGTGCTTCGCCACTTCGATAATCGTGCCCCCACCATACTCCATACTGACGCAAGCGCACAAGGTATTGGCGCAGTACTTCTGCAACGTAATACAGCATCTAAAGAGCAAGTCATAGCATATGCCAGCCGAACACTTTCTCCAGCTGAGCGGAACTACACCATTACAGAGCAAGAGTGCCTGGCTATCGTTTGGTCGATTCAGAAATTTCGCCCATACCTTTACGGCCGCCACTTCACCATCGTCACCGACCATCATGCTCTGTGTTGGCTGTCATCAATGAAAAACATGTCAGGACGCTTAGGACGCTGGATACTCCGCTTGCAGGAATATGACTTCACTATAACGTACAAGTCTGGAAAACACCATCATGATGCAGACGCATTGTCTCGCTGCCCACTCTCACTCTCTCCAGGTAACGCGCCGTCGTCTTCCCAACCACGTCGTTCCGATGCTACGCCTGCCTCTCACCAACTCTCGATAACATCCCTGGACCAAGTTACGCTTTCATCACGCTCTGATTTCGTCTCGCTTCAGCGGGCCGACTCCTACTGTCGAGCTCTCATGGATCGCCTTAGTGGGTTCGCCGAACCGCCCAACAGCCGCTTGCGACGCCAACTTCGACAATTCCGCCTTCAAGGTGGCGTGCTACACCGCTACATTTACCACCCAACAGGTCACCGGTGGGTCCCAGTTCTACCTCGCTGCCTTCGTTTGCGGGTATTAGAGGCACTTCACGACGATGTATCGGCTGGCCACTTAGGCTTCCACAAGACATACGACCGCATAAAGACCCGCTGCTTCTGGCCTGGCCTATCCTCAACGGTGGCCAAATACATTGCCTCTTGTGCGTCATGTCAGCACCGCAAACGCTCGACATCCCCTCCTGCCGGTTTACTACAACCTCTCCCTTGCCCGGACGCACCTTTTGAATTTGTTGGCATTGATTTATATGGTCCCTTGCCGTTGACACCCTCCGGTCACCGTTGGATTGTCACTTCGGTCGACCATTTAACAAGATATGCCGAGACTGCCCCTCTGCGATCCGGCACCGCTTCTGAGGTCGCCGACTTTTTCTTGCGCGCCATCGTCTTGCGCCATGGGGCTCCTCGCGTTCTTCTCAGTGACCGTGGCAAGGCGTTCATTTCACAAGTCCTCGAGGAAGTTCTTCGAGCCACTAATACCGTCCACAAATCTACGTCCACTTATCATCCGCAAACCAATGGCCTTACTGAGCGCTTCCACCGTACGCTGTCTGACATGATTTCCATGTACATCCGTCCTGACCACACTGACTGGGATAAAATTCTTCCTTTTGTGACATTCGCATATAACACTGCTATTCAACGAACTACCGGCTACAGC
Source organism: Dermacentor andersoni (assembly GCF_023375885.2). Taxonomy (NCBI): domain Eukaryota; kingdom Metazoa; phylum Arthropoda; class Arachnida; order Ixodida; family Ixodidae; genus Dermacentor; species Dermacentor andersoni. The sequence goes on along the minus strand of NC_092815.1, from coordinate 77,141,221 downwards.
CCTTTCTTCCTTGTGTATGGACGATCTCCTTCCACCATATTCGACAGAGAACTATTTTTCGCACCTTCTTCGCCTAACGCGTCGCTTCCGGAAGATTTCGCTGCCCGAGTTGCACATTGCCGTCAAATCGCCCGGCAAAGCACAGAAGCTACCCAAGCTGAGCGCAAGCGTTACTGCGACAACAAACGCCGTGACCTACGTTTTCACCCTGGAGACCAAGTACTGCTTTGGACTCCAGTCCGCACCCCAGGCCTCTGTGAGAAGTTCCTTCCACGCTACATTGGCCCATACACCGTTGTGCAGCAAACATCTGCAGTGAACTATCTCGTTCGCCCAGTACACTCCGTCACTGACCGGCGCCGCCGGAATGCTGAAATTGTTCACGTCTCGCGGATGAAGCCCTTCACTCCCCGTTTAGATAATCTCTAATCTGCGGCCAGGCTGGCCGCTTCCATGACGGGGGGAAGTTAGTGTAAGCACTATTAACGTACTTCGTCGTTTTCATTTGTACATAGCCATCATCATCTTCACTGTTCTTCGACTTCTTCGCGCGTGAGCTGGGGGCGTTGCCTTTGGTGGAATAAACAGCGCTGGACAACTTGATCGGTCTCGGTATTATAATATATATATATATATATATATATATATATATATATATATATATATATATATATATATATATATATATATACGTTCGCGCATGTCTCGCGCAAGCCGTCGTGCATGTCGCCGACATCGTGAACAGTGACACCGAGTGCGTGGCTGGGACTGTGCGGAGGTCGGGAGCAGGGAGGCACGGAACGAAATACTGTTCTGTGCCTACGAGAACGCCGGTGCCCGACATCAAGCTCCTTAACCAGTGGGGGCAAACTCCCCTGTAAGTAGCTAACTCCCCTGTTTCGGTGGCAGAGGTAAGTGGCGCCATCTATGAAGAGGGCGAAGCGGAAAATCGGTTTCCCTTGCATAGCCTCGTAGATCATCGAGCGCACGCGCGCCCATCCAGATGGCTGGTTTCTTACCCCCTCAACTCCTCTCCCCTCGCTCTCCCTCGTAACTCCCTCACCTTCGACTGTGTCCGCGCGCGCGCCGTGCGGCCCCGCCGGCCGGGCGCCAGCTTATCCCTCTGCATTACGCTTCATGTTTCGTTATCTGCTGTTATCGGGAAGCGTGCGCTGCTGTGCGTTGACCGGCGTGGGTAGTTGCGTCAGTTTCGTGGTCCTCGATAGCTGTGTGCTTGTTCTCCGCGATGTTTCACCCGTTTCACGACTCGTACCGCTCGTGCATCGTGCAGTGGTGCCCAAATACCTAAAAAACAAGCCCTGCAAGGTTGTTCCCGGTGCATAAAGACAACAGGTGAGCGCGCAGACCCAAGTACATCAGAAGGCGCACGTACACAAACACAGCCCTGACCATGTGTGTGCTCCATGAGCCGCCGTACGTCGTTGCGCCTTCACTGTGCTACATTTCCCTCTTGCCGTAGAGAAAGTTGACAAATAGATGTTCCTCTTCATTGTCGCCTGGTGTATGACTTGTGTTTTTCTGTGCCAAGTCTCATTCTGCAACTTCAGTAACTTGCCCAGCTTTATGGGCACGTTGCAAGTGCTAGGCGGCGCCCTGTCTTTCCGACCCCTAGCGCCATCTGAGGAATAGTTGCGCGAATGTGGTAGGATTACTCACGGCGTCAGCAGCCCGCACTGCGTGTTTGGCGTCCTGTCAAACGGTAGCGATGGCGCGAAACAGCGTGCCGATATTAATTTTAACCGGGTTTCTCGGAATTACAAGATCTTCATAGCTTTTTTCGTGAAAAGAATTTAGAAAAAGGAAGTCGTCTATTTGAAGTGGGGCACGTCTACGACGTGAGGGAAGTGTTGAACTCGCACTGATCGGAAGTAACAGCTAGGTTTATTCCGCAAACGAAAAATAATGCACCAGCGAGATGCGTGAAGCTCAGCGTAATTTACTTCGTTATCTGCCGTGTGGACGCATGAAATTGTAGGCGAAATTGATTCTTGAAAATCGGCGACAGCAGACAAATCCTAGCGGGGAGCTGCGATTGCCGTGCTGGCATCGCAGGGAAGTGCAAGGACGCCGCGGTAGTTTCCCTGTACATACATGACGGCAAATACGAATCGAAAACATCTCATCCAAGAACGTGGGGCGTACGAACGACTCGTAAGACCTACCAGAGGTATTCTAACGTTGCTCTCCCCAAACACAAAAAAGGGGATGAACTTACCAGTTGTGTTAGACTACGCTGGGAAAATATTTTCGCCCAAGTTACTGGAAGTGCGATACTTTTATGTTGCGATTTTTCAGTGCGTGCAAAGGAAGTTCCAATAAACCACGTTGTCAAAAATTTTGGTGATCTCATCTGCACTATCGTTGATATGCTGGGCGCAGAAGAGTGTATGCCAGCTCAGCTGGCTGCAACCCCTCCTCAAATCTCTCAGCAAGCCCTAGCGCTGTTTGAATGGGAGAGGATTGGGAAAGAGTTCCACGGCTTTACTGCGGTACAGTGTAGGAACAAACTACTTTGTTTGATGCATATCCTGGTACGCACTGCAGGCAGTGGCGTAGCAAGGGGGTAGGGGGGGGTGCGTGGGCTCCGGGTGCAAGGGGCCAGTGGGGGGGGGGGGGGGGGGGGTAGGGGTGAGGTCATATAGGTCTGGGGACACACGGAAATTGTTGATATCCTCGCCTTCCTCCAATAAACCCGGGGGAGCGGGGGGGGGGGGCAGAAGACCTATGGGACCCGGGTGCCAGACGACCTAGCTACGCCACTGACTGTAGGTGTCCCGTGTGTGTGTGTGTGTGTGTGTGTGTGTGTGTGTGTGTGTGTGCGTGTGTGTGTGTGTGTGTGTGTGTGTGTGTGTGTGTGTGTAGCTGCCATCATTGCTGTAAAAGCAAAGCATTCAGCGTTATAACGCACTTGGCATAACGCCGGAATATAAAACAGCTTATGCCGTCGGACGAGCGCTATCCAGTGTTGACGCCGTTCTGCTTCATACGGTCGGCTTGGAAACCTGTAAAACTTTGTTCCTCGTGAGTTGGTGTACGTGCTGTTGCAGCCCACTACTCAACAGCTCGGGTTGCACTTGGGCATCTGCTAGCCGCCTGGTTAGCTCAGATGGTAGAGTGGCTGCCCCGGAAAGGCGGTGGTCCCGGGTTCGAGTCCCGGACCAGGACGAATTTTTCTTCAACTATGAGGCTTTTCTTTCGAGGAACCCGTATGGGTTTCCTTCGTAGCAATTGCTACGAACGGGTGGATGTCTGATTTTCCCTTTATTCATTACGAAAAGTATGTTTGCTTTGGGCACCGGGACATCATTGGTTGCACTTGAATGAAATGGCTGATTCACTCGCACGAGCATCTCTGAACGGCCCTATCATATCTGTTTTGCCGACATCAGCTTTGTATGTCACCGCGGCTAGGCACAGAAATTTCGCTATATCTGAAAACTCTGCAATATCCATGCTAACGCCGTCTTCTGATTTCCACCATCTTGGCTTCCCATGGAATATTAATTGGTGTCCTTCAAGGCAATTGGAAGTTTCTTTTACAAAATTGAGATGTCATATACCTCCTCTAAAGTTTTACTTACACAGGCCTGGTCTCGCAATTTCCCCTCTGTGTTCTTTTTGCAGTGCACCTGAAACTATCGAACATTACTTTCTCTTGTGCCGCCGCTTTCTAAGACAAAGAAAACTATTAAAATACTCATTTACCAAACTTGGCCTATCGCTAACCTCGTCAAGCATTCTTTCTTTTGGGGCGACTTCACTGGGATCCAGCCACAGGGATGCTTTTCTGGCAGCTTACAATTTTATTAGAGAGACAAAATTAGTACCTTGCTGAATTTCTAAAGTTATTCATAATTTCTATTATTTCATTTCTTTACGTTAACTTATTTTATCGAAATTCTTAACAATTTTTAATTACACTTCTAAATCACAGTTTTATCGTCCCACGCTCCACTATACAAATCTAGTTTCTCTCTACTTCTAACCTTACGGAAAACCGCCTGCTTCTTGGCCATACCCCATAGTGGGTACGCGCCACTTGAAGACACAATCTCGTGGAACGAGATATTCTACTAGCGCTGGGAAGCCATGGTGCCACCACAAAATTGACCGTCTGGTAAGTCCAATGCCGCTTATTTCGCACCGTCTTCTTTGTAGTAAAGTCCCTAGATTTTGAGCTCTTGTTCAAGTAGCGACATCTCCTCTCACACGCAGCCGGCGTCGGCCGCCGCGTTCTTAACTTCCTGAAGCGGCGCGCCCGCGTAGATAGCACCCGACCGTCAACGGCCGCTCATGCACCGCATGAGTCAAATATAAGTTTCAGTCATCGTGCCAGACAGTGAAATACGAACCCAAATGCGGCTTAATACTGCGCTGGTGAGGTCGAGCGCGAAATTTTCCGACACAATTCTTACCCGTACTTAGTAGGCCTCTTCGAGTTTCGGAGTTCTGGCAGCGCGCTGGCAGCCAGACGACAGCCAGGTAGTTGCGGTCTTGACAGGAAGTGACGTGTCTAGGATCCCAAGACAACCGGAAGCTGCTTGAAGTTTGCAAAATCGAGCGCCGTGCCCGTTCCCGGTGCCCGTTCCTCTTGGGTCCACGAGGAGAGGCGAGACCTGGACAAGTCCTTACGAGAACGACACTTCGACCGTGAGTAGCTCCGGCGGCTGGTCCTTTGGCGTGCTGAAGTTCTAGAAGCTGCAGCGCAACGGCAAATTTTGCTATTTCTGTCAATGATTCGCCTTTAGTGTAAAACTGCCAAATTTCGTTAATCATTCTAGCGTGTGCGGTGAAGTGAGCATGTGCCTAAAAAGAAAATATGTGCAAAAAAGGTTGATGCACGTGTGCTTGACTTTTTAGAAAGTTACTAGTTCCCCCTTTTATGATTACTCACGAATAAGCTGTTTTGTTGTTGCGCCTGGTTTTCCGTCCTTTGTACTGCGCTATCTTATTATTGAAAATGCTGCACTAACTGATCTGTGCTTCCACAATTATGTTCTTAGCCCAGTTCGCTTATGACGCATGAAGGTTGTAATTAATTTTACTAAACATTTCGTTCAAACGGCTCTCGACACAAGCAAGGAAGCCAGGTAGCACCAACCAAGAAAGGCCTTGCGGTGGCCATCTGGAGCAAGCAACGTCACGTGGTCCTGAGGTGTCCGTTGCTCGTCATTAGTAGCATTCCAAGATGCTCCACGATTTCACGGGCTGCCGTTGCGCTCTATTTGATTGCGCTTTGAGGAATCAGTGGTCCGTTCCGAGCTGCACTGGTTCCTTGCTCTGGATGCGTGTAAAATGCCCAGAAGTGTCCCAACGAAACCACATTACCCAATTTGAATGGAATTTGTTGTTTACGACCAAGACCATCTGATTTTTGGAAGGATCAGCGTTTTTTTGTTTATTCTTTCACATTTTGTTACAGTTATTCGAATGTAATCCCTAAAATAGCAATGCACCATCTTTATTGGCGTATTTATTCAAAAATTGCCATATGTATTCAATACGGTACTAAAGTTTTTCTTCTATCACTGAATTTGCTCATACCTTGTGTTGCATCCTTTACTATGGTATCCCTCGCAATTTTCAGGATAATAGCCAACAAACAAATATCATGAAACAGAACACCGACAGCGCATGTCTGTTCTGTTAAATTTTCTCAGATTGAAATATAAAAAATGCGAAACAATACCAGAAGATTGGCCACGCAAGAGGCCGTGTTTCTACCAAAAAGCTCGCCTTCATGCACGCCGTTCGCCGCCAGCGTTTCCCTGCGAACAATGCGGCTACATAAGCTGCAGTTGGCGGGAAGCGTGAGAAGCGGTCGGGCATGTTTGAATGCTACGGGCGTCCACTCTCAAAGGCAAAGCTTAAGCGTCCTCAAATTTTTTGTGTGGTGTAAGGCTCGAATTACATCCGCATGCGACGGCGTCAAGCATTTCTATGCGGAGTGCCGCAGCAATAATGGTCACTGAACAGTTGTATAGCTTTTGATTCGGTTTCCCAACTAATGCGGTAAATTTTGTATGTTCTGAAGTAGGCTTGAGGTGTGGCGCTTTTAGTTAAACATTGCATTTGGGAACATGATAAATCCGCCTGTTGGTGATGCTCATGCATTTTTGCAGGAACAAAATGGTCTGGACGGTAAATTTGATTAAAGTTGTGGTCGGGCAGGAAAAGACCGAGGTCAACGAAGCCCAGACTCATTTGAAAAGGTAAGGTCCACTGAGCAGTCACGTGAAGAGCACAACGGATGCTACTGCCGCCAAGAAGTTACGCGAAAACATGCAGACGAGAGGAAGTATACATAAAGTAGACAAATGAGTATCAATAACTGACTAAAAAGCGTCAGCTCGTCTCAGCTCAAGAACTGTCACTGTCAATCGCAGAACCGCTTGGCCTCTTTCACATCCATGGTACTAGTCCGTGGCAATATTACCGGCTGTATGTCTCTTCAGAAATCTATAAAGTTTCAGCAGAGGCAGAACTATCCATCACATTACTGCTAGTTGATTGACAATGATAAAAACACCTAACGTTAAAAAGAATTTTATTTTTTGAGCAGATATTTTAAAGCCCTGTTTTCGTCTTGTCAGGCAGTCAGGGTCACGCGGTGTTCTCGGGAGAGTGACAGTCGGCACTAGACCTTTTATTATTCACACCTAATAAGTACGGGCGATCCAGAAGACCTTGAAAAGGAGGAAAATGTTTTGCTTTTCTCTCATGACACAACCTTCTCTTTTTTTTTTTTCAGGTGGGGGAAAGCTCAGGCTTTGCCTTTGATGATGTTAGTGAGCACCGGTAAGATATGTTTTCTTATATCCGTTCCCTTGTGTAGTTGACTAAATTGAGCGCTAGAAAACAATCACCAATAAATTAGTAAGCCTAATGTTATCAATGTTGTACGCATAGCTAGGACCAAGCGACGCTTTGCTCTTTCAAACGTACCGGGATTACCGGGAGGTCTCTCATGCATATTCAAGAAGACACGGACGCACTTTTAAGATGAAGCTGTAGCTCGGGACCTCCTGTATCTTTACATGGTTGCGGAGAATTCAATTTTCTTAGCATCTACGGGACTGATTCCTATGAGTTCTGTTGCATTAATGAAATATATATTAATCTCGATCAGGAAGCTGATTTTAATTTTAGTCGTACTTTTTATTTTAATAATATTGAGTCTTTCAAAACTTGAATAAGCTAGGATTTGAGCCAATGGAATTGTCAACCTGCAATATCGAAATAAAAAACAATATCCGATTCGGTAAAATTCAGCTGTTACCACAATTAACACCGACAGAATTGACGTATCAAATAAACGACTAGTTCCTGAGTAGGACATTTGCGCTGTGGGGATGCGCGACTTTCGCCGGTCCCCTGATATGTTCTTCCCGCATAGCGCGTCTCCTGTAATCCGGCTTCACCGCGTGGCCTGGCGCCCGCGACGGTCGGAGTGGTACAAGCGCAGTGCGAGAGAGGGCGCGAGTGTTGCGCTGCTAACGCCGCCGATAGGCGGGGTTACTTGGGCGCCGAAAGAGAAGGAGCTTCCTTTTTGTGGTCGGGACAGCAAGCAGTGCACCGACCCATGCTTCTGCGAGACCGTCTCGCGTGGCCGCCCTCGAACGCGCCACCGTTCGCGTGACCGTACACGCGAATGACCAGGCGCTGGGATCCAGCAGGGGGCCAACATATTCGCTCGCTATCCGGTCGCGGTGAGTCGGACTTCTAGATTTGTCGTGCGCCCATCGGCATGTTTTGTGGATAGCAACTCGGCTAGCAGGCATTGATCTATGAAAGAAGCAATAAATGCCCTTGTGATTGTTTGCACTACTGTGTTGTCGTTCCTTTGTCCCAAGAGCACGGGAGGAGAACCCCACAGCGTAAGCCGTGTTAACATTGTAACAAATTTACGTAAACAGACATAAATCAAATTTCTTTGCTTGGTGTGCTCTAACAGATGCGTTTACAAAACAGATGTTTAATTTTCGTCTAACATTACGGATTCGTAAACTCAGTGCTTCAATCTTTATCTTCAAATTCTCGAAAATTTTTGCATTTGTGTAAAAGATTTGGGGAATTCGGCTTTCTACCGTTGCTAGAATTTAACAATCTCTCCAAAATTCAACGGCTTCTATTTTGATCAGGCCAGCGGCTCCCAAGAGGGAATTTCTGCGTTGGGCATGTATTTTATCATAGGGGAATTTCAGTTGGCCCCGAGCTAAAGCTTCCTCGTAATTCTTGATAGCAACGTAGAAATCCAGAATCAAAACACGATGTACAAAACATTGTGGTGGACCAGTGGAGCTTCCGGATCATTGTATCTTCTTTAGCTAAGCTTCTCTTAGTTGGTTTGTGTGTCATTAGGTAAGGCGGCAGGCAATATCTTAGAAGTGATCCCTGCTGTAATGTGGCTCATCCTCACATAGGCCTTTTTCCTGTGTGATGCGAACTTTTTGCAGTGGTATGAATAGTTATCACCATTTTCGTATCCCCACCCACGCAACCTCTCGTGTGACCTTGTTACAGCGTTTCGCACGTTACGTCGAAGAAAAAGTCTATCGCGCCCACTACGTGCGTGCCGCAGCATTCTGTTCTCAAATGCGGCGAAAAATTCATAAACACTCTGCATGCTTCCCGCAGTGGTTCCACGTTGGTTGCATCGCATTGACGAAACATTAATCTTGGCATGCTGGCGAAATTCCTGCTTGCGACGAGCATCGAGGATGCGCACATGACAGTTTGCGACAGCTGTAGGTAGCCTACTAAAGCTGAGATAACGAAAATCGCAGAGCAAGATAACCTTTGCCGCGAGGCATGAATGTAACAGCCACATCGATCACATCACATCGACCACATCAACTTTCTTTGATATTTTAGATCAGAACAATTTGTATCAGTATGTGCACGAGCCATCGCGCATTGATGGAACAGGTCACGTACTCGACCTTTTGCTCTGTAACGCACATGATGTTATATACAATGTACGGGTGTTGCCAGGTTTGAGCGATCACAACGTTGTTCTAGCAGATTTATCAGTTCAGTATGTGAAGGTTCCAAAAACACCTGGTCGAAAGATTTATGCCTACAGCAGGGCCAACTACGATGGGATTAGCGCTGCTTTCGAGTCATTCTTTCCAACTTTTGACGCACTCGCAGATAATGCAGATATCCAACAACTGTTGAATACTTCAAACTGAAAATGTTTGAACTACGTGAAGCGTTTATCCCATCATGAGTTATATCAAGTAGGCGAGCTCGAGATAAACCCTGGTTTAACACAGAGTTACGGGCCCTTGTTCGACGACAGCGACGAAATTATCAAAGATATAAGGCGACTAATTCGCCAGAGCATTTGGCCTTGCTGAAAGCAATAAAAATTGAATTTAAACAAAAATCTGACATCGCTAAGGACGCTAAGGATTTTAAATCTAGGAGAAAGACTTGTCAGGGATACCAAATAATGTTGGAGGTATGTGAAGCGTAATGGCAAGGACAACAGATCGATACCTGCTTTGAAAAATGAGGAAACAATTATTCATGATAATGAGTATAAAGTTGAAATTTTTAGCCGTTATTTTTCATCTGTGTTTTTGCTGTCTAGCTCCCGTACTGTTTCTTTTGAATTACCTGCTGAAATAGACCACATGCCGGAAGTCACCTTTTGTGTCAATGGTACCCGTAAATTATTAAAAGGTGTGAACCATGCTAAGGCATGCGGCCCTGATGACATTCCTGCCGCTATCATAAGGATTTGTGCGGACGCGTTATGCTTTTATTTCACCCGGTTGTTCCAGAAGTCCCTCAATGAAGTAGACATGTCTGATGATTGAAAATTAGCGCGGTCGTGCCCATACATAAGAGTGGGGTGCGAAACTCAGTTCAGAACTACAGGCCCGTTTCCTTAGCTAGTATAACCTGCAAAATTATGAAGCATGTAATATACAGTTGCGTTATGGCCCATTTATCTAAACATCATCTCCTAAGCCCCAGCCAACATGGTTTCAGGCGTGGTTTATCTTGCAATACACAGTTGGTAGAGTTTATTCACGATTTAGCCGCGGCAGTTGATAAGCAACAAGTTGTGGACTGCGTTTTCCTAGATTTTCTTAAGGCATTTGATGTAGTCGAACGCAGACTCCTGCTCCACAGATTAAAAGCTTATAACTTGGATGGCAAAATAATAGCGTGGATTGCCGAATATTTGTCATGGCGGAAACAGGCTGCTGTTCTGAACGGTATATCTTCGCAACATGCAACAGTTACGTTGGGAGTTCCCCAAGGCTCAGTGTTGGGACAACTATTGTTTTTGTTGTACATTAGTGATATTTCAACTGGTATACAGTCTTCATTCAGGATGTTTGCCTATGATTGTGTTGTTTATAGAGTCGTAGATGCCATTTCAGATTCACAAATCCTACAAGTTGACTTAAATAGTATAGCAGACTGGTGTGTGCGTTGGGATATGTCATTAAATATAAATAAGATTGTACACATCACCTTAGCAAGAAAACGAGCTAATCATCCGTATAGCTATAGAATTAACGATTTAACTCTAAACACAAGCAAGGAATTTAAATATCTAGGTGTGTTTTTTACTTCTGATTTACGATGGAGCAAACATGTTGACTATACTAGAAATAAGGCAGCGTCAGCTTTGGGATTCTTACGGCGTAACTTTATTCATTTACCGATCAACTTAAGAACGCAGTTCTATTTCAGTCATGTACATTCAATACTTGAATATGGATGTGTTTGTTGGGACCCCCCACACATATCTGAGCTTATAAATGAGGAAAAATCCAGAACGTTAGATTTGTTCTTGGTAACTATAGCCGGCAGCTTAGCATGACCAAAAGCAAACTTAAACTTAAATGGCAAGAGCTGAAGGATCGTAGAAGGCATATCAGATTAAAATTTTTCCATGATATTTATTATTCTAAAACAGGTATAAACCGTGAATATATCCAGGCGCCACATTACATATCTAAGTGACTGACCACTGTTTGAAGGTCAGGAAATTTTCTTGTAGGGGTGACGTCTTCCGTTATTCCCTTTTTGTTAGAAGTGTTCGAGATTGGAACATTTTGCTATCCAGCATTGTATACATCACAGAAAATGATGCTTTTTTCCACGCATTGAAATAATTTGTTCATGTATTTATTCAAGCCTGCAACCTCCCTGCTGTAATTCCCTACGGGGCGATGCAGGTAACTAATAAATAAAATAAATAAACAAACACCCTTATGATTAGCTCGTCCATATTCTTTGAAAGCTATTCGAGATGGTTCGGCCTTGCAGCTGGCGCTCATACTCAAAGTAAAAACTTTTATAACCAGCATCTCATGATCTGAAATCCATTCTTCAATGCCCATATGTGGTGTTATCGACTGCGATGCTCAAGTAAGGTCAAGTACTGAGCAGGCATCTTCGTTGACACGCATAGGTTCTTTAACGGTCTGCGAAAAAGAAAGATCGAACATTATACCAAACAGGTGAAGACAGTTTTTTGCACCTGTGTTGCCGACACAACTTATCCCAGTCTGTCCCAGCTAGGTTAAAATCAACGGTTAATAAAAACTTTGTGCGATTATTTATAGTGTTGTGCAGGTAATAATGCAGCTTCAAAAGGTATTCCTCAGGAACTCCAGGACATCTTTAAATAGCAGCTATTAACAATGACGTATTATGCAACTGAATAGTGCACCAAGAACTTTCATGGCTGTATATTCCAGGCTCTTCATTAAATATTAAACGGCTTTTTGTCATGATAGCTGCGCTGGCTCTGCAGCCGTCACGATATGTGCACATGAATGAAATTGAGGCATGTTTTAAGGCACAAAGATAACATTAAGAAGATATAGATACAATGCCGGACTGATAAAATGTATACATTACCTGGTAAGCTAAAACAGGCTAGGTGGCTATGTGTCACCGCCCCTGTCGAGAGAGCGTTCTCTCTTTTTTTTTTTTTTTTTGAGGTAAGAAGAGAAGTGCAACGCCGTAAATGCCGCTCGTGCGAGGGCACCTCAACAGCACATGTACGGGGAAGGGGAGTGAAGAGAGAAACCAGAGGGAGGCGGGAAGCCCTAAAAAAATAAACAAGCAAAAGCGGGGCTTAGAGCCGCGCCTAGCTACGACGATGAAAGGTCTCCTGCGAGGCGAGGGTCGTAGCGCAGATTTGCCGCGCAGTGTCGTCGACGGTCGGGGTGATACCCATCGGACCGCGTAGTGTTGTAGCGAGAGCCGCAATAAGCGCATCCCTTGCGACCCGCTGATTCCTCGACAGCTGCGGACCGATGAGTCGGCTGTGGTTCGGCTGTTAGCGTGCTGTGGTCGCGCAGGGCGTCGCTAAAGGAGAGGCCAGACTGGACTGGACTCTCGCGGACAGGCGAGGAGCGGCTGTCTGCAGTTGGCGGAGTTGGGCAGGTGCGGCGCGAGCTTTAGCTAGCTCGAGCGCCCGCTTGCGCTTGACGGGCTGCTGAGTGGACAACAATAACGTAGCTGCCTTTCTCCCGAGCTGCCAGTGAGGGCAGCGTGGCTCCAATGCAGCGTGGTTGCCGCTGCAGTTAACGCAACGCGGTCGCTGCGATGTGCACTTTTTGGTTACATGCGACCGGCCGCAGCGGAGGCAGCAGGCGTCACGCGAACAAGTCGCGCCGGCGTGGCCAAAGGCGCTACAGCGGTCACACTGAAGTTGTCACGGCAGCTTAGCACAGACCGGGTGTCGCTGCTTAAACTGGATCAAGTCCGCGGGCACAACGTTGCCGGTGAAGGTAACGCTCACGACGCCGCCACTACGCGAAAGGAAAGGATCTGTACGGGGGCTTCGATGTGGTGTCTCACAGGGTCGGCATCGAGAGAGAGACGGGTCCACACCGTAAATGATACCTACACGTGTTCTTGCTGAGTGCTTTCGCCCTCACTGGGACGTTGACAATGGCGCACACTTTGAGAAGGCTCGACAGGTCATTACCGGGCGCATCATTCACGGCCACAACATTGCGGTAGAAGTTAACGCGAATGCGAAGGGATACAAATAAATCATAATTGCGGGACAAGAACGGAGGGTAGTCGAAGAAGGTTGGGACTACACCGGGGGGGGGGGGGGGAGGAGCGAATATTTACCTATGAGAGGATGGGGGGCCGACTGGAGCTGTTGGAAAGAGGGAAGCCCCTGGGAAGGGCACTATATCCTTATGGATTAGGAATAGTCTACCCCGTATTGTTTTGTATCTGGAATTACTCTGTAACAGAGAACGTGGATATATATATGTATATATATATATATATATATGGAATATTATGTATGACACTGATGCGTGATATGTATGTATATCCAGACTGTGAAAAATTAAGTTCCGATTGTTATAAAGTTTTCTGTCTACAAAGTCAAGGTTGAGACATTTTTCGGTTAGAATTCAAACAAGCGTCTAAAATATTTAGCGGCTCAGAAACAAACAAACAAGCGCACGACAATAATCCTTAATTGGTGGTGGCGGCGGCTCATAACCTCAGTTCAGTATCAGTAAAATCACTATCCCAACATCAGCACAAATTTGCAGTGAGGGTAACGCTCCATAAGAAGGAAAGAAAATACATCAGCATTTGCAGAATTTTGTGGCATGGTTATGTTGAGGGCTAACTGCCAAATCGACTTGGCGTGTACATACATCGCAGCACCCACATGGTTGTTTAAAAAAATAAAGCTGTCCCAGCAGCATATTTCAGCCTTTCTACAACAAGCAGAGGTTTTCAGGAACGTCAAAAACAGTAATTTCTTTCAACAGTTGTACAACAATACAAGATCGTTAAGTCGGGAATTTGAGCGATCCAGGAAAATGTAACGATTTCTTCATTGCCATACAAAGTAAAAATAAGAATCGTGGCACGGGTTTTATATTCATAAACCCACAACAGAATCGTGTTTTGTGAGCAGGAATGTGATCGTGGAATTTGTTAAAACATGGCATCTGCTATTTTGGCAATGCCAGCCCAGTTACGCCTAAAGCGGGGGTCGCTGTTAAGTAGCAAGTTGCATTTCATGCAGCAGATTCCGATTAGAATTGACTAAAAAGAAATCGAATATTGCTACATAATTTTTCGTCCTAATGTTATTAACATTGTAGAAACACAATAAATAGAACAAGAAGGCCTGAATCTTTCATTGCATGTTCCGCAGCCTTCTACGTCTTACATAGCTGCAACAATAATTTCGTTTCAATAATTCCATTTGTAGACTATCTTCATTTTCTTCTGATGACATCTGCACCAACACTACAATTCGCTGGATGTGCATGCTGAAGAAAAGCACGGTGTTGTTACTCGGGGACACTTTGCCCACAAGGCTGTGTTAGGTTAATGCCCTTATGCTCGCAACTGGGCCTTCTGCGGAGCGCAGCGCTTCAGTGTGGCTGGTGCTTGAACAAGGCGCTCCTTGTTGGGCAAATGAAACGATAAAAAATTGGCCGTAGATGAGTTCCTGGCGTCAGCGTGCGAAGAAATCATCGCCCCGATTTGATTTTGCAGCTGACATGTGCGGGGGTTGAGAGATTAAGATACATGTACTATTGTGATATCGAGCTGGGAATGCATGCAATGTGTAGAGTTTACAACCGGTGGACCATTAGAGCTGGAGAATGGGTGTCAAGAGAAGGGAAATGCAGTCGAGGATGGCGGCGAATTAAGTGGGTGATGAAATTAGGAAATTTACAGGCTCAAATTGTAATCAGGTAGCGCAAGAAATGGGTAATTCAAGATCGCATGGAGGGGCCTTCGTCCTGGAGTGGACATCGAAATAGGCTGATGACGATTGAGTGTCCGAGTTCACCTGTCTGAACATGCGTATCCTTGGAACTGCTGCGTGGGGCTACCGTGGGCATTGCGTTGTAGTTCCTTCCAAATGCTAGTGCTCAAAGCTGCTTCAGCACTTGCAGCTTGCCTAGTGAATAAAGTAACTACTCAAGACGAAGGTTTAGCTCGGGTGCTCCTATCTGAATATATGTAAAATGAGAATTCGTTTTTCTGGGCAGCCACCGCACCAAATTTGACGGGGTGTGTTGCACTTAAAAGAAAACTTAAAATCTAGTGACTGTTCGTTTTGAATTTTTGATTTAGATTGTCCACCTTTTATTAAAATTTGACAAAAGTCACAAATTTTCAGAAAGCGAACTCTCAAGTTTAAAATTAACTCAATACCAAAAAATGATATCCGGATGCTGTGAATTGTATCTGATAGTACATCTAAAGCACACAAAATTGATATGAAAAATTTTTGTAATATGGAAATACAACATTTGCAGAGCCCTTGTACACAACGCAACAAATTCCCGTTATATGTACATTGACAAATAAAATTTTGCCGCTTTGAATGATCTGA
Source organism: Dermacentor andersoni (assembly GCF_023375885.2). Classification (NCBI taxonomy): domain Eukaryota; kingdom Metazoa; phylum Arthropoda; class Arachnida; order Ixodida; family Ixodidae; genus Dermacentor; species Dermacentor andersoni. The sequence goes on along the minus strand of NC_092815.1, from coordinate 77,125,827 downwards.
TGGATGCCGTTTAAGAGAACCGCAATATCTGTTTATGATGGAGAGCTATTAATTTGTAAACTTCGTGCTTCTATGTTCTTCTGACTTCTGAATTTCTGAAAGATTTTTTAACGAAAATCAGGACCTAAATTGAAATTTCCCTTGAAACTGTAAATAGGACAACTTTATCTCTCAAATGCAGCAAATTTTATTAAAGACGGTCAAGTGTTTATCCCAGAAAAGCAGTACTGCGTTTTACATGTATTTGAATCGGCCGCGTTGGCCCCAGCCAAAGTTCCCTCTTAAATCTAATTCGTTAGCGAAAAAAGTCTTAAATACAGTGAGCAATGTTGAGTAAAAAAAATCTCTTAATTACAACACTGCCAAAAATATAATCGCCTGCAAGACATTACTTACTGTCATCCTTTACTTACAATTTTGGTCACATGGTTCACTTAAATAATTACTGAAACATCTTGTTATCCTCTTTAAAAATGTGCCCATGCACCTAGAATCTTCTGACTCCATGTATGTAACATATCTTTCTTTAGACTTATTTTGAAGTATAGGTTTAGCAAGCTGTTGAACTTCTTTTGTTGTCCAAGTCGGGTGTCGAAGATCCTTGTTTTTGATATCAGATGCTAATTGACTGAACCAGTGGCGTGCACGTATTATCTCGTAACACTGATAAATGAACTTCTACGTGACTTCAACATTATATATATATATATATATATATATATATATATATATAAACACCTGTACAAAATAACATTTCTATACTGCTTATATTTGTAAGGCGCTAAATAAAAGAGGGACGAAGGAACACCACACGGGACAACCACGTAGGCACAACGTGGTTAAGCCTACGTGGTTGTCCCCTGTCGTTTATCTTGGTCAGTTCTTTTATTTGGCGCCTTCGCTGTTATCATGTATAACAATCTCACCCACCAGCACGTGAGATTAACAACCACATTGAGGAGCATTGTATAACCCTCTCTAAACAGCAGTGGGATGAGGTTTGCAATTCGATAGACGGCCAAATGCGCAATGGTAAAACTTGGAGCTTGCTTAAGCATCTGCTTAACGAGACCAATACTAAGTCTAATCAGAGGCAAGTCATTGGTAGAACCATACATGAGGCCGCACGAATGACCTCTGAGGACGAATTAATCCGCACGCTTGCTAAAAAATATCTTCCAGTTGGCTCAGGGAGGTCTCCTGTACATGTCGATTACCAGGGCCAGGCCAATTCCTATCTGGATGCAGAGTTTGGCGTTGAAGAGATTCGTAGCGTTCTACATGGACTCAATGGTAGATCCGCACCAGGGCCTGATGGCATCTCGAACAAGGCGTTGCGAAATCTGGATGAAAAGTCAATCGCATACCTCACAGAGGACATTAATGAAATTTGGAGGAATGGAACCGTCACATTACCTTGGAAGACTGCTCTCGCAGTACTCATCCCCAAACCTGGCAAAACGCCTAGCGTTGACAAGTTGAGGTCCATCTCGTTTACATACTGTGTGGGTAAGGTAGCGGAGCACGCGGTCCTCAATCGACTCTCCCGGTTCCTGGAGAATAATGACATTTACCCCCATAGTATGATAGGATTCAGACCAGGCCTATCCACACAGGATACCATGAAACTGATTAAGCATCAAATCACAGACAACGACTCTAGCGACACTCGGGCCGTTTTGGGACTTGACCTTGAGAAGGCCTTCGACAGCGTTCTACATTCGCATATCCTAGCCTCGATATCTCGGCTCAATCTGGGTGAGAGGTTTTATAACTATGTTAGATCGTTCCTCTCGGATAGGAATAAAGCTGCCCTCCGGGTAGCCGATCTCGAATCACAACTGCTGGAACTTGGCGAGAGGGGCGCCCCACAGGGGTCAGTCATTTCCCCCTGTTTATTCAATATAGCCATGGTCGACCTAAGCAGAAAGCTTCTCGGGATCGAAGGCATCAAACACACTATGTATGCTGACGATATAACTATATGTTGCACAGGAGGCAATGACGGTCATGTTGAGGGAGCCTTACAGGAGGCCATAGACACTATCGAAACCTATCTCGAACCCACCGGTCTAAGATGCTCCCCCTTGAAGTCGGAACTTTTGCTGTATAGTCCCAAGAAACGCGGTCCAAGGCCCAAGGGGTGGACATCGTTAGAAGACAGAGACATTGACCTATATACAAGAAATGGTTGCCGTATACCCAGAGCCAATTCAATCAAGGTCTTGGGCATGATCGTTGAGTCAGGGGGTACAAACGGCAAGACTATACGCAAGCTAATTGCTAAAACTGAAAGTGCTGTTCGTTTAGTTAGGAGGGTATCAAATCGGCATCATGGACTCAAAGAGGATAACCTCATTCGACTAACGCATGCCTTCGTTCTGTGCCACTTTAGATACGTGGCAGCCATGCATCGATGGAAACGGGCAGAGCGGGGTAAATTGAATGCACAGCTTAGGAAGGTTACTAAGCGGGTTCTCGGGTTACCCGTATACACTTGTACAGGGCGCTTAATGCAGCTGGGCATTCATAACACTCTTGAAGAGATTGCAGAGGCCCAGGAGCGCGCACAGCTAACTTGCCTCACAACAACGAAGGCGGGGAGATCCATCTTGCAGGAACTCGGATATCACCCCGATAGAGTAGCGGCGTTCTCTGACGTTGCTCCGTCGATTCGTGAGAACATTACGGTCGCGCCAATACCTAGGAACGTGCACCCAGATCATAATCGCGGTAGAAGGAGGGCAAGGACGACCAACCTCCTTAGGCAAATACACAGTGATCAGCGGCAGGTCAGCTTTGTGGATGCCGCTTCTTGTAAGGGACGTCGGTCGTTCGCCAGTGTCACTGTTGATGGTCGGCAAGGAATCACCAATGCTGCCTCGGTTCAGACGAGGGACTCCGAATGGCTATTGCACTAGCCCTGCTGGCTATTGCACTAGCCCTGCTGGATAGCTCACGGGTTGTCATATATAGTGATCTGCAGTCAGAGCATTTCAAAAAGGCATCATTTCCAAACAGGCCCTCAGGCATATTGGGGGCAAGGCAATCACGCAGCTCTTCATTTATTGGTTTCCCGCAGCTCAGGGCCAGATAAAGGGTGCTCCTCCCAACCTTAACGAGTCGGCTCACGGGGCTGCGTGTGAACTTGCCCACCGCGCTACCCTCGACCAATCGGAAGCCGACTCCCCAGAGAACAGGGACACGCCCTCCACCTACGACGAGATTACTAAACACTACTATCTCAGCTGTAGAACCTACTTTGTTCCTCATCCGCGCCTCAACAGAGCTCAAGCATTAACGCTCCGTCTACTACAAACGAATACATATCCCAATCCGTCGCTTTTACATAAAATCTATCCGGATACTTACACCAATGCTACCTGCCACGATTATGGAGGAATAGCCACGTTAGACCACATGCTCTGGCTGTGTGCCTGGTCACGCTCTATCATCGCTAACAGCTCGGCCAGATGGGAGGCGGCTCTCCGCAGCCCTCTTCTGGCTGACCAACTCTGGGCTGTCCAGCCGGCCCACGATGCGGCCGAGAGGCTCGCCCTTCCGGTTCCCACGTGGGAGCGGCCCGCTTCGTGAAGACTCACGATCTGCAGGACTTCATTAAAGTTTTACCATACCATACCATACCAGCACGTGCTCAGAAATTATGAATGGTTACTCAGATGCATTAGAGTTTCATTATGTGAATCAATATAGGAAGGAAGAAAAAACCACCTTTATCCGTACTGCACTATCGACGATATCACTAGAAATCTTATTTGCCTACACGCCTGTATAAAGGTGCCGGATTATTTGCAGAGTTGTTGAAAGTTGTTGTCTGACTCAAGCGTGCTGTAGTGACAGGCAAATCTCGAGCTTCGAGATCACCAATGCAGTCTATGGCATTTAATTAAGCCATAGACGAAGGACTTCAGGAATTATTTTGTGCACCTTTTATTCGCAATTTTGTCTCCAATTAAACCATCTATTTGGTTAAAACATACCTTGCAATGTTTCTAGAGGGGTCATCTAGCACTCGAGATTGATTGGATATATTGTGAGTGTTCCTTCCTAATTGCTACCTTTATACAGCTTTAAGTTGAGAAAGCTGACCTTGTTGACACCATGCCTTTTTTTTTCTCATTACCTGCAGTGCTCACGTTGGTCATGTGTCGTGTGACACTGTTCATCATTCGAAAATTGGGCTTCGGGGAAAATGGTATCCTGCCTAACACGGTGGCGTCCACGTGGCAGGCAGCAATAGGAAACATGGAAGAGGGCTCTTGGTTTACTACCTTGCAAAGCACGGGTGTCCATGGGTTTTCATGGAAGCAGCGCCTATTCGTGTGTAACGTAGTGTACAGTGTTTTAATTTCGATCGCGTATTAGGCCTCCTTGTTTTTTTTTTTCTCAATAAATTTGCGCACCATGGCTCCCCTCGGAGACAGAATACGTGAAGCGAGGGAACAGACATTGTTACCCTATGTCACTTCCCGGCGGGCAGTTATTATCAACATATCTAAATACTTTCATTACTTCCCCCTCCCCCTTAAAATGCTGGACAAATGTGACTGAACTCGGCAGGTGGCAGAATGTGATTAGCCAGTTTTTAATGAAGCTTCTTAATTCGCTTGTTGATGACCCGTTTCCGACTGAGAATTCACCTGTCATGCACTTTCTGCGGACAGAACCTTTCATAGGGCACATGTTTTTCGTTGACATTGAGGATTTGTTTTACTCTAGCACGTACAATGAATTTTTTTCTTGTGTCTAAAGTTCCATCGAGGAAAGCGGAACCATTGCCTTTCAAAATGCATCAGGCGTGTCCGTTGACGCTTTTTTTTATCTCTTAATCCCTGCCACGGAGGCCGCATTTCAATGCGGGCGAAATGCGAGAACACCCGTGTACTTGGATTTAGGTGCACGTTAAAGAACCCCAGGCGGTCGAAATTTCCAGAATCCTCCAGTACGGCGTGCCTCATAATCAGAAAGTGGTTTTGGCACGTAAAACTGCATAATTTAATTTTCTTTTATCTACAATAGACCGTGCTTTGCACCAGCATTTTAATGCGACGGAGGTAATGAAGGTATTTAGATATGCTGATTTTCACTTTTTTTTTAAAGCAACATTCCGTTGCCTCTTATCAGCCCAGTCTAGGCAAACCTTTAGCGACTTTATCTTGTCTCGGCAAGGGAATGGTTTTTGTTTACGAGTTACCTTCCTACAATTATTTGCAATTTTATGATGTCGGCATCACAATGCAGAAGGGCCACGCCTACTGGCTTTATTTGCCTCAGGCAACAAAGGAATTGCTGTCATGAGAGTCGACGCATTCTAAGATTGATCAGATGGCCATAGCTAAACTTTGCCTCGAGTCCGCTCATGTACGGTCGTGTCCTTACGCAATGCAGGCAAGCTTTCAAAATAAATTGAATCGTCTGGGTTTTCCCACGCGCTCCTTACTGTCGCTGCCGAGTCTCGCCTCCAAAAATGAAAGAGCGACGTACGCAAGGTAAGGGGTTAGCAGGCGCAGAGAATGGTGAGGCTGGAGGTCCTACCTTGTATGCATCGCGTTACCCGCATCCTAAAGAAGGTTGCAGACATTGGATGCCAGTCATCATAGCTGCGCCCCGCAAGCTCGCCCAGCTGTGTCCCAACATACTTTCCGATGGCAGTAAGAAACGTGGTTGCAGTAAAAAGCACGCCAAGCCGTACATAAAATATGCCACCGGTGTCGAATATGCGATCCTGCTATCTTGTGGCAAGACATATATAGGCCAGACTGGGCGATGCGTAAATGAGCGTGCGCGGGAACATGAGCTATCTTTAAAAGGTAAAATGGAGCACATTCGCCTACACATTGCAATTCATATCAATTTGAGCCACGACTGGAGAAGATACGTATTAGTGGAAAGAAGGAGGGGCACCACGGCACGTGAACTGTTAGAGGATTTTCAGATTAAAGAATGAGATTGGCCATCTATCAGCGATACATCAGTTTTACTCTTGCGTGCAGAAAGGCGGCTTTTTTCTACCTGGCTTTTGATACGTTTCCCGGTGCCGCGCAATTTTCCACCGGAATGAAAAAAAAAAAAAAATCCGCGTGTTGATAAAATTGCATAAACAGGCCTGGAGTGCGGCCTGATCCCGGTGACCAGAACCGGTAACGCACTCCGTCACCAGAGTAGGATTGGCTACCCTGGTGCAGTACTTGGCCACAGCCTCATATATGAATACAACAATCAAACCCCGGCCCTCAGTCCCCAGCAGCTGCGAAGCAACTGACCACGGCGGCGGTGAGACCTGTGACGCAGCAGAGGGTGCTAAGAATCCCTGGGTCCGTACACGCCGCCATTGGAATCTGAACCTGGCAACGTTTAACGCTAGTACCTTATCTAGTGAGCCGAGTCTAGAAGTGCTATAGGAGGAATTAGTGGGCAGCAAATGGGATATAATAGGGCTCAGTGAAGTTAGGAGGGCAAAAGCAGCATATACAGTGCTAAAAAGCGGGCACGTCCTGTGCTACCGGGGCTAAGCGGAGAGACGAGATCTAGAAGTCGGATTCCTGATTAATAAGGATATAACTGGTAACATACAGGAACTCTATAGCATTAACGAGCGGGTGGCAGGTTTTGGCGAGAAACATAATAAGAGGTACAAATTGAAGGTCGTACAGGTCTACGCCCCTACATCCAATCATGATGACCACGAAGTCGAAAGCTTCTATGAAGACGTGGAATCGGCGATGTGTAAAATCAGAACAAAATACACTATACTGATGGGCGACTTCAACGCCACGGTAGGCAAGAAGCAGGCTGGAGACAAGTCAGTGGTGGAATATGACATAGGCTCTTGGAATAGCAGGGGATACTTATTAGTAGAGTTTGCAGAACAGAATAATGTGCGAATAATGAATACCTTCTTCAGCAAGCGGGATAGCCGAAAGTGGACGTGGAGGAGCCCGAATGGTGAGACTAGAAATGAAATCGACTTCATACTCTGCGCGAACCCTGGCATCATTCAAGATGTAGACGTTCTCGGCAAGGTGCGCTGCAGTGAACATAGGATGGTAAGAACTCGAATTAGCCTGGACTTGAGGAGGGAATGGAAGAAACGGGTGCATAAGAAGCCGATCAATGAGTTAGCGGTAAGAGGGGAAATAGAGGAATTACGTATCAAGCTACAGAACAGGTATTCGGCTTTAACTCAGGAAGAGAACCTCAGTGTTGAAGCAATGAACGACAATCTTATGGGCATCATTAAGGAGTGTGCAATAGAAGTCGGTTGTAACTTCGTTAGATAGGATACCAGTGGGCTATCGCATGAGACGAAAGATATTAAGGAACGCCAATATATGAAAGACTTTAACCCTACAGCTAGAATAGAACTGTCAGTACTTTCCAAGTTAATCAACAAGCGTAAGACAGCTGACATAAGGAAGAATAATATAGACAGAATTGAACATGCTCTCAGGAACGGAGGAAGCCTTAAAGCAGTGAGGAAGAAACTAGGTATAGGCAAGAATCAGATGCATGCGTTAAGAGACAAAGCCGGCAATATCATTACTAATATGTATGTAATATATTATTTTATATTATTTATATTATTTTATTATATATTAATATTATATATTACATATAATATAATATGTAATATGTTCAAGTGGCTGAGGAGTTCTATAGAGATTTATGCAGTACCAGTGGCACCCATGACGATAATGGAAGAGGGAATAGTCTAGAGGAATTCGACATCCCACAAGTAATGCCGGAAGAAGTAAAGAAATCCTTGGGGGCTATGCAGAGGGGGAAAGCAGCTGGCGAAGATCAGGTAACAGCAGATTTATTGAAGGATGGTGGGCAGATTGTTCTGGAAAAACTGGCCGCCCTGTATACGTAATGCCTCATGACCTCGAGCGTACCGGAATCTTGGAAGAACGCTAACATAATCCTAATCCATAAGAAAGGGGACGCCAAAGAATTGAAAAATTGCAGACCGATCAGCTTGCTGTCTGTTGCCTACAAAATATTTACTGAGGTAATCGCAAATAGAATAAGGAACACCTTAGACTGCTGTCAACCAAAGGACCAGGCAGGATTCCGTAAAGGCTACTCAAGAATAGACCGTATTCACGCTATCAATCGGGTGATACAGAAATATGTGGTATATAACCAACCATTATATATAGCTTTCATTCATTACGAGAAAGCGTTTGATTCAGTCAAAACCTCAACAGTCATGGAGGCATTACGGAATCAGGGTGTAGACGAGCCGTATGTAAACTTACTGAAAGATATATATAGCGGGCCCACAGCCACCGTAGTCCTCCATAAAGAAAGCAACAAAATCCCAATAAAGAAAAGACTCAGGCAGGGAGATACGATCTCTCCAATGCTATTTACAGCGTGTTTACAGGAGTTATTCAGAGACCTGGTAGGGAAGAATTGGTGATAAGAGTTAATGGAGAATACCTTAGTAACTTGCGATTCGCTGATTACATTGCCTTGCTTAGTAACTCAGGGGACCAATTGCAATGCATGCTCATTGATCTGAAAGGACAAAGCAGAAGGGATTGTCTAAAAGTTAATCTGCAGAAAACTAAAGTAATGTTTACCAGTCTCGGTAGAGAACAGCAGGGTACGATAGGTAGCGAGGCACTGGAAGTGGTAAATTAATACCTCTGAAATAATCAGAAGAATAAGAATGGGCTGGGGTGCGTTTGGCAGGCATTCTCAGATCATGAACAGCAGGTTCCCATTATCCCTCAAGAGAAATGTGTATAACAACTGTGTCTTACCAGTGCTCACGTACGGGGCAGAAACCTGGAGGCTTACGAAAAGGGTTCTACCTAAATTGAGGACGACGCAACGAGCTATGAAAAGAAGAATGATGGGTGTAACGTTAAGGGATAAGGAAAAGAGCAGATTGGGTGAGCGAACAAACGCCAGTTAATGATATCTTAGTTGAAATCAAGAAAAATAAATGGGCATGGACAGGACATTAAATGAGGAAGGAAGATAACCGATGGTCATTAAGGGTTACAGACTGGATTCCAAGGGAAGGGAAGCGTAGCAGGGGGCGGCAGAAAGTTAGGTGGGCGGATGAGATTAAGTTTGCAGGGACGACATGGCCACTATTAGTACATGACCGGGGTAGTTGGAGAAGTATGGGAGAGGCCTTTGCCCTGCAGTGGGCGTAACCAGGCTGATGATGATGATGATGATGATAATGATGATGATGATGACAAAAGCAGACGAAAGGCAACTACAACAGGGAAAGTTTCACTTTCGCTGCGGTCAGTGTCTGTCTTGTGCCATGTTAATTCCCAACCAGATGAGTTCCCAACCCAATCAGGCCCTGATTTCATGCCACTCTAATATTGCACATATGCCAAATTGATAATTTAAAGAAGTAATAGAAGGAGACAAAATACTTTTTGCCGATACATGGCGCCAGTACTGAAATAGTTATCCGAATGTTTACAAAGAAATGTATTTGTGCTCTATGTATTGTTCACCCACTCCTTATGGGGAACCAGCGCTGGAGTTTTCACGACGCCTGCAGCGCCCCCCTGGTGGTCAGAACGTGCACAATGCAGCCGCTCCCGCGGACGAATATTGCTACTTGTAGCGCGTTGCGTGCGCTGAAAGTCGAAGGAAAGCAAAAGGACGCCGACGGTACTGTTGCGTATACAAGTGTCACAACTACGTCGGAATGAGGAAGGATGTATCCTTCTGCGCCTTTCCATCTAAACCCTACGAACAAGAAGGGAGGCGGCGTTGGATCCAAGCAGACAGGCGAGCGGAGTAAGTTCCCGTCTTGTCGCCCTGTCAAGCGGCGTCGGGCTGGTTTCTAAATAGAATTTCGCGTGTGTGCTTGGTTTATTCGATAGCGAAGGCGGTCAGCCGTGGCAGCCAGTACCAAACAAAATGAGCAATAGCATGCACCATCCGGCATATGTACCAACCATTTTTTCTTCGCAATACCACCGCCAAGCTCCTTCCAATGCCACCACACCATGCGAACGATACGAAAGGTAAATAATTTCCATTCATTTCCAAGAATTATGTGGCAGGGAAGTTCCCTTGTAATACGAGTTTGTGCGCATACTGCCGGCGCACGCGCGACTATGCCGCCTATGTGTTTATAAAAATGCGCATGCGGATGAGGAGTAGTAGTAAGTGATTTTGAATGAGAAAAGAAGAGATAAGTGCAGTACCGTAACTGTCTCTCGCTTAGGAGGTCACCTCAACAGTACTGCACGGGGAAGGGTAATGGGAATAAAAGAGTGTCAAGAAATAAAGATGGAAGAAGTCGAGGGTAAGTCCGCGAAGGGGTCAAAATAAAAGAAGCGAAAAACGGGGCCTATGGCCGCGTGTATAGGTTTGAGGCCTCGAAGAACTCTACGAGAGCCGGGAAGGCTCTTTTGAGTAAGCCAGTAAAACCCCTGGGAAACAGGAAGTCCTCTGGACGGGCAGTGGGGAGACCAAGGCGTCTATAGGAAGCGATTAGGTCTTCACGAGCGGAGCTGTGTGCCGCGCATTCGAGAAGGATGTGGCTCAGAGTTTCGTTCACGCCATCAGTGCAGTTCTGGCAGACAGGACTAATTACGCCTGAATGGCGGGAGATCCGCACAGCTGTTTTAAAACAACCAACGCGAAGACGGAGCAAAAGGGCCCTATCGGCGCGAGGAAGTCCGAGTTTCGGAAGCGGCCGGGGTGGATCGCCGGCGGCGACGCGACTGTCCGGGTGTTTGATTCTAACTGCATTTGCTACCAGTTGGCGTGCAGTGTCAAACAGCGAGACGATGTTGGAAACTGGCGTGACAAGAAAGTGAACCTCTTTGGCGAGGTGATCTGCTTGTTCGTTACCTTGCGGATGAGGACTCGGCGGTGAGATGCATCCGGTAAATATTGTATAGTTAGTGCTAAATGTAGCCAGGATGTTTACGGACCAAGCAGCGGAGCACTCAAACCTTTGCTTGCCCGAGTCAGCTGATGCGATAAAGCTTTCTTCTCCATTGACTGCTGTGGCGAAGTAACATCAGAATTTCTTATGTCTAGCCAGAGAAGTATGGAATGTCTTCAGGCCAACTAATACTTCCGAAACCATAGCACAGCAAGACCGGTGCCGTAGCTGCTAGATTGGCGAGGCAGGCTGCCACATAAGCATGGGAACGGCACATGACGCAACCTTTAAATAAACGCACGTGCTTGCCGCGACACACAGTGAAAAATATACAAAGCTTAAAAAAGCTTCTTTCGTCATTTCTTCACTTGATGGCGCTAGCTTCTTTACGAAAACTATCCACTTGAAGCGGCGCGAAGACGGTAACATGCGAACTATGAAAGGGCCGCGCCGCGGACGTATCGTCTGGTCGAGCGGCTGGGATATGCCGCATTTCGTCGCCAGGGCGGCGTGCAACGCACTCTTTTCGACGCGCCGCCTGTCCAGCGCTGGTTCCCCATAAGCTGATGCTTGTAAACTTCAGGAGAACAATTCTTTCCTTAAGCTCATGCAAGCATTAGCATTTATAGGGATAAAAAAGCATCAGCACTAACCAATAATTATGTACCAAAGTTGGTAATGAAACGTAATTGGAGGCTTTCATACAAAATACGACATCTGCCGCTACGCATGTGTAGCAGGAAAAGCGACTTTTCATTATTATTTTTTTTATTTTTAGGAATTTATGATACAGCTTATACAAGTGCAGCAGCTCAGCCTAAGCAAACCCTGAGTGCAGATAGTGCATTGCAGTCCACTAATTTTTTTCAGCTATTGTCAAGGTTCGAGCACCATGCCTGTATATAGCTTGATTTTCGGTGTCAGAAGGGACCACTGTATTGTGATACTAGTGGATGAACATTAGCATACTATAACATGCATGCACTTAATAAGCACGTCTGTCTGAACTAGTGCAACAGATACAAGATTCTATTTCCTTTGTTCCACACGCCATGAGTAGGTTCCATTGCATGTGCATCTTACGGGCCAATATATTTGCACTGGAATGAAAATGCATGGATCCATATGCAACAAACACATATACCATTCCCATGACCGAATACAGCCAATAAATACCACTATCACCTCAGGTAAACTGCACTCTAAACGGTTCCATGTAGTATAACAGCAGCAGAACTGTGTGTGTAGAGAGTGTATTTTGATGAAGTTAAACGGCACGCAGAAAGGCTGTTTCCTGTCTCTAAATAGGCACTACCTTGCATAATGGCTTTTACATGCTTAAGAGAGCAGTAAAAATGCAGTTTATTTCATAGGTAGAAATGTGATTCAGTATGGTTGCTATGAACATGAGTAATAGATTGGGTCCTCAGTAATTGCACCCTCTCTACAGAAAACTTAGAAATGTTCATTATCAAGGCAAAAAAATTGTTTTAGGTACAATGATATTTCAAATGGTTTTAAAATGGGTACAGGGACCAACTTTTTTTCGCAGCATCACCAAACGCAGTAAACTTTATTTTCAATTAAAGCAAATAGTCCAGAAAAAAAAAGGCAATGACTTCGATGGAACTTAAAGGGCAGCAAAGGCCCATTCCCAATGCCCTCTTGAATATATTTTCCCAGTAATCAGTTGTTCTAAAAGACTTATTTTGCTTAAATCGTAGCTCCGAAAAGTTTGTTATTGTCACACACACACACACAAACACACGCGCGCACACGCACGCACACAAACACACAAACATACACACACGATTTGTGGTGCTTGCAAAAGTTACGAATACAAATTACAGCTGAACTGTGGCTGACTTACCAGAAAGAGCTCGTTGTGGGCCCTGGATCCATATCTTGAACAGGAGGCCCAGCATTTCTGCTTACCGGGAAGGCTTAATTATAGCACGCACTGCCCGTCAGATTTTTGAACCACTTTAAAGGTTCACTTTTAATGAAATGTAGCTCATGTATGCTTAAGCCGCTGCTGATATTGTTTACTGTCTTGTGGCTTCCGTTGAAACAGCATCATAAACTTCTGCTCTTTACGGTCATCATCGTACAAAGGAGTCCTCAGATGCAGGCGGCCATCACCTTCGGCGACCGCACTTGCTGCCTGCCGTTGGTATTATTTGCATTGCCTTCATGCCTAATTGTGGAGTGGGCACAGTTCCATGAGCTCAAGCGGAGCCACTAGCAATTTTTTTTTCCGGCTTGGGAGGTCAACGAATGGTGTTGAGGCCAATTTTGTGTGATATTTCTGCGGCTTCGCTTATTTTTCCTCTGTAGTCGTAGCCTGCAAGTGCTACCCGATTATGTTTGATTACAATGCATGCGTAGTGATGAATATAGTATCGCATCTGCATATCGAGTCGGTAACAAAATTGCACAGCTCTCTTCGTAGCCTCAAAGCGAGTACATATTCAAGTCCTTGCAAAGAGGCATAAGAAAGAGAATGCTGCTAAGAAACATAAAAAACTCTCAATCTGAAACAGCCTCTGTCAATAACTGCATGAACGCCACAATTCAAACGCTAACTGACGTTCACGCCATTCAAATCGTGCAACATGATTTCCAGCACTGTAAGAACTCTTCAGCCATATAATAAAATCACTTACCAAACCAAAATAGAGTGGTGTTGCTGCCGTTCCTCCAAACACGACCCGAAGTTATCCAATCAAAAACTCTTTATCACATTAAGAAAGTGAAAAAACAGCGCGAACCGCCGCCATCGCTGCCGAAAGTTTCAAAATCTGTAAAAGAGAAAAAAAAACGCGAAGCGGCACTGTTACGTGGGGTGCCACCTGCTCCACCTGCGCTGTGCTTGAATATATCTTCGTAATGTTTTCTCATGCTTACATGTCACCCCCCACACCCCCTGTTCACCTTATGCATTGCCGAGCACCCCCCCCCCCCCCCTTCTCATTCATTGAGGCTTCCCTGGACCCTCCCTGGCAATGCCTTCAAAATTTCGACACTTGTCTTCACAGTGACTCCAAGCGTATGGCTTGAGACATCACTCCCACCAACCATCCTGAAGATATCTGAACTATCGCTTGACATAGCTCTAGCTGCTTCTAGCCTGCTCAAGCTGTATCAAGGTGACTAGTGGCCAACTTGTGCTTCCTAGGACGGACCTGCAGGCGCTTTCACAAGGAAGCCTCACATACCTCCACGCCTGCATGAATTTACCTTATTATATGTGGCAGATTGACACTTTTCGATAACAAGCGATAGTACCAGGTAAACATTGAGCTTCGAGATAAGCGATGTAGCCAATAATTATCAGTTAGGCCACAAACGACCTGCATTGTGGAAAATATGAGCGCCTTTCATTCACAATGGTGCTTCTAATTAAACCGTATATTTGCATTAAAGACATCCTGCGAGGTTTCTGGAAAGGTAATCTCAACATTGATTTAATATGACTAACACGAGGTGGGTGTTCCCTGTTCTGAAGGCTGCGCCATAGAGACGCTGCTCTCTTCACGTGTGCGGTCCTACTGTGCCAGGTCGTGCTGTCCTCCTCGGGGGCTGTGCCGAGCTGAAGGAACGCTACCCTGGTAGCGCAGTCGTCGAGAGCCATCGTAGAGCGGCCAGCGGTCTTTGATACGGTGTCGCACCCTTGATTTACGGGAGTTAGTCTCATGCGCATCGCGCCAATAGCGTGTAACAGTAAACGCTGTAAGGATTGGAGTCGGGCATGAATTAGATGGTATCTTGCCCATGCCGTCTTCCAACTTATCGAAGCTGAGGACGATGCTGAAGGGAAGGACTGCTTCTCATCGAGAACGAGGAATATGGGTTTATTTACAGTATCTACACAAGGACGTTGCCGTTCATCAGTCTAGCATGACTGCGAGAGAAAGCACACTGAGCAGCCGCACAACAGCTGCCTATAAACACTCTGTCCTCCCTAGATCCCTAGGTGAGGGAGAAACGTTCGAACAGCCATCGTAGCCGAGCCGCCTTTTAGCGGGAAGGCTTACACACACACCCTTCCGCACAGGCTACTGAGGCCAGACGGGCTTCGCAGAACTGAGCTTTACGTCTGGAAAGGTGCGTGGGACGGTGCCGCCAAATACGTTCCCTCGGGAACTCCCCCGCTCACGGGAGACCAGGTCGGCGGTGGCGAGTTCAGTAACAAAGCCTGGTTCGTCGACCTCATCTCGGCATTCCCGCGACGGAGAGTCGCTGACGCGGCGTATTGTCCCCCTCACACAGTAGACTTAGTGGCGCCGTTCGGCTAGAGGATGACGGTGGCTTCCCATAAAACGTCAACGCCGCTGCCGCAGCTGGCTGGCAAAACTTTGCATGTCGGCACCTCAGCAGGCCGTTCTTAACAGCGCCTCCATGGCCCGGAAAATCTCGACTGTCCAGCGCCGACAACCGCTGGGCAGGAAGAGAACGCCTGGTGGCCAGGGGGTGATGCCTTGACTTGCAGCGACCAGCTAAGAAATGAGGTCACCGCCCCAAAACATCCAACAAGGCCAGGCAACTGCAAAACGAACCCGACAACATGGTTCTGCGCCGAGATGACGTATCCTGCATCTCACTTTAAGCTGGAACCGCATGGCGTGTTTTCCGCGAGCGAAAAACGTGAGGCGCGGCGAACGCCCGCGTTGTCGCCGGTGCGCGAGCACCCGCACGAAAAAAGAGAGCGGCGCTTTCGCGTCGTGTTTTCCGGGTTGCCAGACAACATAACTCCCAACGACATGAATTGTCTCTGTTACCGCATATATAATATGCCCTTAAACTTACAGAACATTACAATAAAAATAACCTTAGTGTAATTAGACAGCGACATTTTTGTCCGAAGTGTATTTATCAAGCTTAATTTCAAGCAGCAAGATTGTGTGCGAAACTGCGACTATGTACCTTCCACATGCTGAGAGGCTGCGGCTTGTTAACAATTTCACATAGAAAATAGAGTGTCGGCCACTTACTATCGAGCAGAAGAGGCGATTGCTACTATTAAGGGGGATGCTGAGGGCATCTGATATACCGTCTACGCTGAGGGTATCTGCTACAGCTCGCCAAGCCTGGTCACGTTTGATGTTGTTCTTGTAATTGCGGTCGCGTAAAGGCGGAACCGCATGGCGCGATTTCAGGAGCGATTGACGCGCGGATGGTGGGACACGCGCGTCATTTTGACGCGTGCCCAGCATGATCCGTCACGAAATCGCGCCGCCGCGTGCTGCTGCTCGGAGTAGAAAAAAACGCGGCGCGGCGGCGCGTCCACCAATCAGAGTTAAGGTAAGTCACGTGGCATGTAGTCACGTGGCATTTTGGTTATTTTCTTGCCACCGGATGGCCCTGCTCTCTGCGCATCTCAGATGATAGCCTGTTCGTGCTTACCCAGTGCATAGAAATAGCTAAGGCGGAAAATAGACCTCTGTATTTAGCCTTCCTGGACATAAGTGGTGCATACGACAATGTAAACAGGGAACTCCTGTGGAACATATTAAAAGCTGAAAGTATCGGTAATGAGGTAATTGATTTTCTACAGGAACTATATCGAGAAAATAATGTTGAAATAACATGGGAAGGAATCAAGAGTACGACAACTGTCGAGGTTCACAAAGGATTAAGGCAAGGTTGTCCTCTATCACCGCTGCTGTTCATGCTTTATATGATAAGCATGGAAAGAAGGTTACAACGAAGCAATCTGGGGTATAATCTGTCGTACAGATTAGGCGAGAAGGTTGTTGAGCAACGACTACCGGGTTTAATGTATGCGGACGATATTGTGCTGTTAGCAGATAGCCAGGAAGATTTGCAAACTCTGGTTAATTACTGTGGGGACGAAGGAGACAGTTTAGGTTTCAGTTTTAGTGCAGCTAAGTCCGGTGGGATGTTTTTCAACGATACAACTGATCAGGAGCTTACAATACAAGGCCATGAAATACCCCGAGTGGCCGAATACAAATATCCCGGGGTATGGATAAACAAAGGGCAGATGTACACGGAAAAGCACGAACAGTCTCTCATAGCAAAAGGGCGAAGAGATGCCGGGATAATGAAACATAAGGCATTGTGGGGGTACAACAGGTATGAGGTACTGAGAGGCATTTGGAAGGGAGTAATGGTGCGGGGCTTACTTTCGGGAATGCGGTCCTGTGTTTAAGGGCAAAGGTCCAGTCGAAACTAGAAGTAAATCAGAGAGCTGTGGGAAGGTTAGCACTAGGTGCCCACGGGAAAACCACAAACGAAGCAGTACAGGGAGATATGGGCTGGACATCGTTCGAAGCACGGGAAGCTCCGAGTAAAATCCTATACGAAAAACGTCTGAGGAAATTGGACGATAACAGGTGGGCAGCTAAGGTGTTTAAATACCTATACAGAAAGAGCGTTGACTCACAATGGCGGAAAAGAACTAGGAAGCTAACCAGTAAGTATGCCAGACACGAGGATGAAGAAAGACAGAGCATTAAACGACAGGTTAAAAATGCGGAAAGTAAAAATTGGATAAATTCAATGGAAAAGAAGCATAGTGTGGAACTATATCGATACTGGAAACAGCAGATAAGGAAGGAAGCGTTTTATGATAACTCAAGAGGCAGTTCCCTACTCTTTGAAGCTAGATCAGGATGTCTTAGAACGCGGAGCTATAAAAGGAAATTTAACGAAGAAGAAGACACATGTTCTGTGTGTGGTAAATATGTAGAAACAATGAAACACCTCATACTAAAATGTGATGGTATCAATCCCGATGTCGATGCGGCCACAATCACCCTTCCTGAGGCCCTAGGGTTCAGAGATAATGATAGTCATGTAAATAAATATGCGGTGGAAATTAGCAAAAGGCGATTGGAGGATTGGTGGCTCAAAAGCAGAGAGGTGACATAAGGTTAAAAGGGTAGGAATACGTATTTAAAGAAAATCGAGAAATTCAATAACACACAACACAGATAAAAATAAAAGGCAAAAAAAAAAATCTGAGCATGGTGGCAACTGCCATCGCCCCGTTTCAAAGGGGACGCTCCTACCTTCCATCCCATCCATCCTCAACGGAACCTCCTTGGAGCAAATCTTTTTTTCTCTCGGCAGAACTGGCGCGCGCGTCATGGAAAATACGTGCTACCGTGATTTCGTTCGCGCATCGTTTTCACCTAAAATGGACAAAGCAACCTTCAACGAGGCCCTAAGAAATGAAGTGGAAAAGCGTCGCGTCTCATCGCTAATGCTGGCAAGACAATTTGCTAACAATATTACCAGTGTATGGAACTCGCTCTCTTCTCAACCATGTAGGCTGCACCCACATATGCCTCCTGACCCGCATTTTTTCTTGCTTCAGTAGCAGCATCCCCCTTAATAGCAGCAATCGCCTCTTCTGCTCGGTAGTAAGCGGCCGACACTACTTTTCATAGGTGAAGTTGTAAACAAGCAGCGGCCTCTCAGGATGTGGAAGGTACGTAGTCGCAGTTTCGCACACAATATTGCTGCTTGAAATTAAGCTTGATAAATACACTTCGGGAAAAAAATGTCGCTGTCTAATTACACTAAGATTATTTTTATTGCAGTGTTCTGTAAGTTTAAGGGCATATTATATATGCGGTAACAGAGACAGGCGTCGCGCCATGCGGTTCCAGCTCGAGTCCCACAGGACGCTACGCTTCTCCACTTCAGTTATTAAGGCCTCGTTGAAGGTTGCTTTGTCCATTTTAGGTGAACACGATGCGCGAACGAAATCACGGTAGCACGTGCTTTCTTTGACGCACGCGCCAGTTCTGCGGAGAAAAAAAAAATTGTGCCAGAGAGGTTCCGTCGATGATGATGATGATGATGATGATGATGATATTGTGGCCAACCCTTTGTATCGGGTGCACGTGGCAACCACGCCCAAGCCAGAGTGACGCTCTATTGCCTACCTATCGAGCAAAGCAGGCACAGGTAGGAAAAGGAAAGAACACCAAAAGAAAAAGAAGAGAAAAGGAGAGAATGCGCTACACTGATAAGCAGTCAGATGCGCAGAGAGCAGGGCCATCTGGTGGCAAAACCAAAAGCCGAAATACCACGTGACCAAATGTCACTTGACTTATCTGAACTCTGATTGGTGAACGCGCCGCCCTACGCGTTTTTTTTTTGTTTTGTTTTGTTCTACTCCGAGCAGCAGCAGCGGCGGCGCGATTTCGTGACGGATCATGCTGGGCACGCGTCAAAATGACGCGCGCGTTCCGCCATCCGCGCGTCAATCGCGCCTGAAATCGCGCCATGCGGTTCAGACCCGCTAGGCTTCAAAGACAACATAAGGGCAGAAACGAAATATGCTGCATTTCGCAATGCCATTTTTGTAAGGAATTTTGTGCTGACAAATTTAGCAATCATGGAGGGAATCCTGCTAAATGAGAGGGGATCTTCTTGGCTTAACCAAATTAACAATAACTACCCCTACATATAGGCGGGATCCCTAAACGCAGCATTCAAATTAGCCTGCTCAGACCATCCGCATTGCTGTGGAACTTTCTCTTCTTATATCTAACGGAGATATACATCAAGAGTGAGGCTCCATCGGTGCAAGCGGCCATTTTTGTGTGACATTTGATTGAGCCACGTCAGAGGACAGTGGTCGGTTTCGAAGATGAACCTCGGTCCGTTCGAGTAACACAACTTCTGGGTGGCCTAAACTAAACAAGCGCATTCCTTCTCTGAAGCGCGGTAGGCTTCCTCTCTTGCAGTTAATTTACGGCTGGCATGGGGCTCCTGCATTGCCCAGGGGTCGCTGCGAAAATGGTGCTAAAAAGCGTCTTCTGTCCTGAACTGGGTAGTACCAAGCTCGGTCGTCTCCTTCGGAAAGCACGTTTACAATATAGACCCGCCACTTTCGGTTGTGTTGTCCCACGGCTTGCAGCGAATATCGGGTGCCGAAGATTCTTTCAGGGGTGGCACGCTGCGTAAAGGCAAGAAATTATGCAACGCCGAATACGTGTACGTCGTTCAAGAAATAAGCGGCGTAGTTTTAGCACGGTGTCAATCGCAAATGAAGCGAGTCGCGTACGAAGTTGAACTTCAGATAAGGTGTGCACGTTGCTAGATTTAGGCGCACAGACGCGAGGAAATGCTTGCTATAAATGAATTCACAGCAGCGATAAGCAGACATCATGTGTACGGAACTGCTCGAGCGCACGACGGTACGCGCCGTCCCCGACGGCAGCGGTCTTTCAGTATGCCGCGACGTACGAACTGCTCGAGCGCACGATCGTACGCGCTGCGACGGCAGCGGTCTTTCGACATACCGCGATAAGGCGGGCCTCCTGCTATCTTTGTTGACTGCATGGCGCTGGACAAGTAGTTATGCCTGCGCTGTAATAGCGGCCATCTGTCCCTTTAGCAACTGATAAATAACTGATGCAATGCATATGAGCACGCAGTAACGTTTGTGCTAATCGCGCTGTAGCGCGAGCTCGTGCGCTGCTCGCTTGATGTAGGTTTTAGTGGTCGACAGCGCTCGGACATCGATGTGCTGCAATCAATATATACTACCTTGCTACACTGCCTCAACGTGCTGTCTTGAGGTCAAGGATAAGCACATTTAACTCTCTAACCTGTGCTGCTCGTAGTAGGGTAGTGAATTGTCATCGAATCAGCCCGATCATTTGTGGTCATTTGCACACACCTGGTGACTTCACCACTTCGCACCGGTCGAGTTGTTCATTGTCGCTGTGGCTGGGTCTCGAATCGTGAATCACCAGCCATGCCTGCTTCTATGTCGGTCTGCCGTCGGGATTTTAGGTGCAAAAGATCGAATTTCAGAACGCAGATAATCAAGCAAGCTTCAAGAAGGGCGAAGCAGTCAGCATGGCGCCAAGTTTCGCTTACCCAGCGCGACGAACTGCAGCTACCCAGCGCGCCCGACGCACCGCTTCGTGAGGCCTTGAAGGAAAACTGTAGAATCTGATGTTTGGATTCAGGCCTTCTTGCAGCAGTAACGACGGTGACGCTTTTTCGAGGCTGAGCTTGGTTCCTCCGGATCGGCGACGCCGATTCCTTCTGCTTCCTGCATTACGTCCCACGGCACACGGAGAGTTCGTTTTCGTTAAACTATAGGCTGCGGCCAGCTCGCAGCGTGGTCTGTGAGAAGTGACACGCCTTTTCGCAGTCGCAACAGGGCAGAAAAAAGTGCGAATCGACGCAAAACTCTGGCTAGAAACGTGCTTCGCAGCAGTCAAGGCTCAATACTACCCAAGCTGGTACTACCCAGATAACGTGTCTCGCCGCCAGCAGGCGCCGCTACTATACCTCAAGCTCCAGCGCAAGACGCCCATAGAGGATAGGATGTTCCTCGTTATCGTCGCCGACCTGACGAAGTACCACGCCCGTACTTCTGTCGCTTGCGTCGCATTGAACTATGAATTCCTTTGTGAAGTCTGGCGCGCGAAGCACAGGACGAGAAAGCAATAGCGTTTTCAAACTTTGGAAAGCGTTCTCTTTGTCCTTATCTCAGTGTACGCTGCACGGTGCTCCCTTTCGGAGGGCGTCCGTTAAAGGACTTGCCATTTGCGAGTAATTCGGAATGTACCGTTGATAGTAGCCCACAAGTCCGAAAAATGAACGAATGTCTGTTTTCTTGCGCGGCTGAGAAAATTCCCCAATCATAGCTATTTTCAGCTCGGCGGGCGTCTCGTGCCCTGGCCGACAACATGGCCTAGATAAGTAACCTGCGAACAACCAAATCTACACTTTCCCGCTTTCATCGTTAAGCCAGCTTCCCTCAAACGTGAGAACACCTGTCTGAGGTGCGATACGTGCTGTTCCCACTTGTCCGAAAAAATTGCTACATTATCAAAATATGGCAAGGTGAACTCCTGCAAGTCTTTTGGGACAATATCCATTAGTTTATAGAAGCTAAACGGCGCGTTCTTCAGCCCGAAGCTGAGTGCAAGAGGGCGAAAAGTACCTACAGGTGAGGTGAATGCGGCATAGCGACTGGTACTTTCTGAAAGGGGAACTTGCCAGTACCGCCGCACGAGATCTATAGATGAAATGTATTTAGCAGAGCTAACGCTCTCAATTCGTTCCTCAATGTTGGGTATTGGGTACAGCTGATCCCTATTGATGGCATTTAACTTCCTGTAGTCAACACACGGACGAGGGTCCTTGTTAGGGGTTTCTACCAGTATTAGCGGTGACGTGCAGTCACTCTCAGCGGGCTCAATAACTCCCATCTCTAGCATGCGCTGTATCTCTGCTTCCATAATTTCTCTCTGTCTTGGAGACACCCTGTAAGGCTTTGATCTTACGGGTTCGGTTGATGTCAGCTCTATTTCATGCGTTATTAGTTCGGTTCTACCTCGCCGATCGCTGAATCTGCCGAGATATTCCCCTAACACCCCTTTTAGTTTTTCTAGCTGCTCAGGTCTAAGAGCGTGCCAGCTTACCGAATGTTTTACTACTTCTTCTAGGCCGATTTCAGAGTTGGAGGTCGCCTTATACTCCTTAAACTTGGTACTAGTGTCATCCTGCTCTTTGATGGTACCACTTAACGACTCCGCTCCGCTCTACACACTTCATCAAATTGGAGTGATATATCGTCACCTCCTTCCTGCGACCGGGCATTTTCAGAGCATAGTTAGTATCTGAAAGTTTGTGCAACACTTTAACGGGCCCGTCCCAGTGATCTTCAAGCTTGTTCTTTCTAATGAAGGTTTGAGGATCATTACCTGGTCTCCAGCGTTAAACGTAGGAAGCCTCCCATTCTTGTCGTAATAGAATTTGGCGTTCTTTTGAGCTACTCCCATGTTCTTTTCGACTAGTTCTTGGGTTGCGCTTAGCCGTTCCAGCAGATTTAGCACGTATTCAACCACTGTTGGACTCTCTCCTAATTCCTCCCACATCTCTCTTAACATTCTCAGTGGAGAACGGGGTGTCCTCCCATACACTAGTTCTGCTGGCGAGAACCCTGTAGCCTCATGTGGCACCGTTCGCAAAGCAAACAAAGTTGCCGGAAGACAGTTCTCCCAGTCCTCCTTGTGCTCGTAAAAGAGCACCCGCAAAACGCGCTTAAGCACTGAATGCCACCTCTCTACACTGTTTGACTGAGGGTGATAGACGGAACTGTGTATCAACTTTACCCCGCACTTTACCCCGCTAAGTCAGTGTGCTGGTGAATACTGACCTTTGATTCGCCTGAATTTCGGCTGGAAACCCAACTCGTGCAAATAATGTCAAAAGCGCGTTTACCACTTCGGTGGAGCTGAGCTCTTTCAGAGGGATTGCTTCTGGAAACTTTGTAGCCGGACACAGCATGGTAAACAAGTACCTTTATTGCGATTTTGTTTTTGGTAGAGGCCCTACCGTGTCTATCACAAGTCGTCTGAAAGGTTCTGTTATTAAGGGCACTACCTTTAGTGGAGCTTTCCATGTGTCTCCTGGTTTACCCGAGCGCTGGCAGGCGTCGCATGACCTTACAAAGTTTTCTACGTCATTGAAACAGCCCGGCCAACAGTATTCCATAAGCAATCTTTCCTTTGATTTGTTTATGCCTAGGTGGCCGGACCACCAATTTCCATGACAGAGATTCAAAAGTTCCTCCCTGTACTTTGTAGGTACGACTGACTGATCTAGAATCCTACCCTTTCGATCTCTGTAGTGCCGGTACAACAATCCTCCTCTCTCTTGTATCGTGACGTTGCCCCAGCAATGCCTTCTTTAGCTGTGTGATGTAATTTGGCTAAGCTGTCATCATTCTTTTACTCGGCTGCCAGTGACTCTGTCCACACGTAAGAGCTGATCAAAGTTCTTTGAGGCCGGTGATAGTAACGACCTTGTCTCGCTTGCGAGTGCATCAGCGGGCTCTTCCTGCAGGGGTGAACTTTGACGCCTTAGTGATCCGCTCTCATTGAGCTGCTCAGCTGGCAGGCTTTCCTCAACCGTTTTTTCATCCCTCTAGCCTAGCTCGGATTCGGTTACTGAAGTTACCTCTTTTGCTAATTCCGCTGGAGCAACTTGTGCTTTTTTATTCGAAAGCGACGCGATTTTACGAGCTTGCCCTCGCGTCAACGCCTGTACTCCCAGTTTAAGCACTTCATCACTAACTGATCCGAACGATTCGAAAAAATGTTGGGGTACTGCAGCGAAAAAAATTTGGAAACTGCAGCCTCGGTCACTAGCTTCCCGAACGCTCCACTGAGTTTCATTTTCGCCATGGGCAGACACACGCTGTGTTCCTCTACAGCCTGTTTGATCCATGCTACTTGTCCCGTGAAGTCATCTACCGTCACGTAAGACGGATGGACAATGTCCATCGTGGCGGCACTGTCTCGCAGCACCCGGCATGGTTTAACATTAACTTGCAGGTCGTGAAGATATGGGCTTAAAAGTTTCATATTCTCGTCCTTTTCATCCACGTAGAAGAAAACTACGCTGGGCTTCCCGCAGTTTACAGCGATATGTCCTAGTTTGTGGCATTTATAACAGCAGATTACTCTTAAAGATTCGAATTTTCTTTTCTGATCTTTTTGTACGGTTTCTTCGTTGGACTTCTCGCTCTTTTCTGAGGGCTTTTCCTCCACGACTACAGGCTCCTGTCGTCTTGTTTGCGAACCCCTTTTGAACGGAAATGGTTTCCGCGGTCCGTTTCGACCGTCCGAATTTCCCTCCTCGGCGTTTAGCTTTTTACGCGTTGCGTACTCTTCGGCTAATTCCTCCGCCCTTTCCACAGTGTTTACATTCCCTCTGTCTTGCACCCACAATTTCACAGCTTGGGAAATGCTTTTGTAAAACTGCTCTAGACACATGCATTCAATAATCATGTCTCTGCTGTCGTACGCTTCCGCGCTTTTCAGCCACTCGACTAGGTTTGCCTTTAAGCTATATGCAAACTCCGGATACTCCTAGCTATCTTTCTTGCCTGTGCTTCTAAAGCTTTGCCGAAAAGCTTCGGCTGAAAGGCGGTATTTCTTCAGACGACTAGCCTTACTATTCGTATAATCATATGCATCCTGTGCACTGAGTCTGGCGATTACTTCCGCAGCCTCACACGGCAACATAAGACAGCAGCCGCTGTGGCGATGTACTCGGACCTAAGTTCATCTTCTCGCAAGTCCTTTAAATATTGCTTAAGAACAAGCCTGTGTCGGTCCCGACCTCAAATAGCTTTAATAGCCTGTCCATGCGGTATGATTCTGCCGCACTTGATCGTCCCAGAGCCCCTTCACTTCCTTGAGAGAACTCCAAACGTTTGCTTTCAAGTTCAAGTTGCATTTTTCTTAACTCGCGATCTTTCCAGCGTTCCACTTTCTCTCTGTCCCGTTCTTCTCTGTCCAGTTCTTCTCTCTCTCTGTCCCGTTTCTCTCTTTTTATCAGAAGTTCCAACCCCATTTCAATTTCTTCCTCACTGGCCTGTTCGGAAATTAGCTGCAATAATTCCGATTTTAGCATTCCCTTGCGTACCTCTAGGCCCAGTTCCTCAGAAACAATCAACAATTCGTATCTCAGCAGTGCCCTTAACTCCATGATTGCTGCTTTACTGCCTTGGTCCTGCTCGCTAAACCTACTTAGGAAAACACAACTTAGCTAAAAATCAAAAATCTAGCTTCCCTACTGTTTTAAACAGAACAACCACAAAATGAAGCCTAGAGAGTCAATGCAAGGACCAAGCACTCACCGCAGACACAGCACCACGTGGCGAAGTCCATCCCACCGCTGCCACCAGTTGTAAGGATTGGAGTCGGGCATAAATTAAATGGCAGCTGGCCCATGCCGTCGTCCAACTTAGACACGCTGAGGGCCTTGTTGAAGGGAAGGTCTGCTTGTCATCGAGAATGAGGAACATGGGTTTATTTACAGTATCTGCACAAGGACGTTGCCGTTCATCAGTCTAGCATGACTGCGAGAGAAAGCACACTGAGCAGCCGCACAACAGCTGCCTATAAACACTCTGTCCTCCCTAGATCCCTAGGTGAGAGAAAAACGTTTGACCAGTTATCGTAGCCGAGCCGCCTTTTAGCGGGAGGCCTTACACACACACCCTTCCACACTGGTTTCACGGTCGCCACTGAAGCCAGACGCGCATCGCAGAACTGAGCCTTACGTCTGCAAAGGTGCGTGGGACGGTGCCGCCAAATACGTTCCCTCGAGTACTGCCCGCTCACGGCAGACCAGGTCGGCGGTACCGAGTTCAGAAACAAAGCCTGGTTCGTCGAGCTCATCTCGGCATTCCCGCGACTAAGAGTCGCTGACGCGGCGTATTGTCCCCCTCACACAGCAGACTTAGTGGCGCCGTTCGGCTAGAGGATGACGGTGGCTTCCCAGAAAATGTCAACGTTGCTGCCGCAGCTGGCTGGCAAAACTTTGCATGTCGGCACCTCAGCAGGCCGTTCTTACAACGCCAAGGTAGCCGTCTAATAAACGCTTTCCCTGTACTCTGGGCCTTCTCCTTCCGGCACTATGCCTCGCTCACAGTGGAGAGCGAATAAGTTTCCCCTTCGGGCACACACAGCACACGCGGCTAAGCTGATTGTCCCCCTGAGGGGCTCGTATCTTCGGACCCGTGCAATGGTCTACGTGACTGCCTGTGGAACATCGCGTCAGGGAAGACCACCTTTGCATTGAAGTGGTGATGTTTTCATCCTTCATAAATTTTCTACATATTTAGAAGTCGTTCTTTTTTCATGAATCGTTAGCATTTTCTTCATTACCGTTCATTGGAATTTTGCTAGTCGTTAGCACTTGTGCTAGTCGTTAGCACTGACATGTGCTTCCGCAATGTGATCTTTAAATCGAAGATTTCGTTGCCTGCTATTGCGGGTTGTTGCAAACAGTGGCGTAGCCAGAAATTTCTTTCGGGGGGGGGGGGGGGGGGCGCTCACATTTCAGCTCGGCCTGCTCCTCATAGAATTTGTCGAGGGGTCAAATACATCAACGGTAACTGCACTGCCACTGTCAAAGATGCTGCAAACGAATTCTTGAGCGCTACGCACTGTCAAGACATGCAAAATATGTATTTTTCATACAAGAATATATTCGTATGTCCCAAAAAATTGTGCAAGAAATAACTGATATCAGTACTTCCACCTTTTTTGTCTGTTTAAAAGAAAATATCACAAGAAATTTGGAATATATTAATTCGAAACCAGCAAAGCTGTGCATGCTGCTAATATGAAAAATGTGAAGCCATGAAATGAACAAGTTGAGGACAAATAATTTAATGAAATTTTGTAATGCAAGAACCTTCTTTACATTTCTCTACCTATGCAACGGCCAAAGAAATATCTCAATGGCGCTGTCCTTCGTTCCAATGTATCGCGCAGGAGCAGCTGTCCCCAATCACATATTTTGAGTAATTGCACCAAAATTAGTCTCAATGGAGAGCATATATAAAAAGCAGGAGTTATACAAGATATACGTTAGAAATGCGAAAATAAGCTTGATAAAGGGCAAAAAAGTAACTGGAAAAAGAAGTTCATTGCATGCTATAGGAGTTGTAGGTCGTAGGGAGGAACTTGGGAGGAACTAGGCGTATGGGATTTATTTACAAATATTTACATTCAAACAGGGGATACATTCGACACTGTGGCGTGACTCCCAAATGAAGCACGCGAGACGAAGCATACAGCATACTAGCACGAAGCTCCAAACACGCAGCACAGAGCACGAACACACAGCTCACGAGCACCATCACAGAGTACACCCTAGCAGCCGACAAACAGCTGCTTATAAACACTCCGTCCTTCCTAGATCCCTAGGTGAGGGGAAACGGCAGTTCACCGCCATTTCGTAGCATCCAACGTCATTGAAGTTGACCCGCCCTTTTAGAGGAGGAGGGCTCACACACACACACGTACGCACTGGTTTCACTGCCCCCACCGAGGTGAGACGGTCTTCGCAGAACTGTGTCTTGCCCAAAGGAGGCGCCTCTTATTCCCCGAGCTGACCTCGCACAATGGCCGCTGCCGGTTCTCCATTGTCTTGCGTCTTGAAAGGCGTGTGGGACGGTGCCCCCCAAATACATTCCCTCGGGAAGTGCCTCGCTCCCGTAAGACCGGGTTGGTGGTGGCGAGTTCACAAACAAAGCCTGGATCGTCGACCTCGTCTCGGCATTCCGGCGACGAAGAGTTGCTACACTAGACGCATTGTCCTCCTCACACAGTCGGTCGCCGTTCGGCTGTAGAATGACGGTAACTTCCCAGAAAATGCCAATCCTGCTGCTGCAGCTGGCTGAGAAACCTTGCATGTCGTTACCTCGGCAGGCCTTTCCTAACAGCTCCTCCATGGCCCGGAAAATCTCGACTGGCCAGTCCTAACAACCGCTGGGCAGGAAGAGAATGGCTGGTGAGCGAGAAGATGGCTTTGCTCTGTGCAATCCCTGCGCATTTGGAATGCCTTCAACCATCTCCCAAACACCGGCATAGAAGAGTCGATCCCGGCAACACAATACCGTTCAGCGTGCAAACGCCCGGAATCAGCTGTTAACCCCTCAGGCTTCCTATCAAAATTTCAACACAAGCCGCTCAACTGGGAACCCCAAATTTTGCCTCAAAATTTCGTGTCGGCAAAGCGAGCGTTCACGTTCCCCTTGAGCCTAACCAGATCTCATTGTCGTGCTGCACAAGAGTAAAGGTTTACGTAGAACTAAACCGAAGGCTCGCAACCACCAATACCCGAACATAACTTAAGCAGCCTAACTTCACGAACAGCCTGTTCTTACCCTGTCGCAGTGGCGTACTTATCGCACGTAGTGGTACCACTGAACAGTCTGGTCAACTCCACAGGTACCTAATCACAATCGCGCTAGCTTTGTGTTCCCTATTCAGAACGGGTACTTGCGTCGTACGTAAGCATTTCATCACGCTTACTCACATTTGTTCCTTTAGTCCATACAGGACACGTACCTTAAACGAACAACTAAACTTGCGTAACTTACGCATTCCGCAGAACCCTTAAAAAATGCGTCTTCTAACAGCTAGTTCCTCTCACGCTCACTAGAGAAGTCAGAACACGGCCGCCCTAAACACACACGAGCAACCCAGTCATAAACCTGCTGCTTCCTTCTGTCCGCACAGGACATGCGCTAATGGAAGTAAGAACGCTTTTCAGTGCAAATTACGCACTTACTGAAAACCTATACGCGCTTAACCTTAGAAAATTCAAAAACATTTATATAAATAAAGAAGGTTAACTAATACATACACGTGTTACCATAGGCCTCTCACGGACAACCTTGACCTTCAGGTTACTCACAAGAAAAAGAAAGCCTATCTACTCATTAACACGTCGTGGAACTAAAGATTTACCTAAAACGCATCTTTCAAATCTCGAAGCTTCTCAAACAAAACATAAAACTCATACCTTACTTATTGAAAGAAATGCTAGCCTCAAATCGCGAAAATTTTCAAAATGCTCAATATTAAAACCATATAACACGCTTTACTTCTACGGAAGGTCTCTTGGCCTCCCGTTCCAAACACTTTCGACTGACGCAATACTTTTGCGCCGTACTCGAGGTGGTCGCGGTTCGGAAGCTATTCTGGCTACCCAGGAACAACAAAAGGGCTGACACACTATCAGCTCTTTGAAGACGTTACAGTCTCCTGCCAGTTTGCGTCCTGGCGCCACGCTTTCATCACGAACTCCACTGACCGTGTCGCGACTCCTTACCACCTCGTCTCGTCTTGCCACTTTGCGCTCCTTCGCACTACATGCTGCACTCCGAAAAGAACGACGGAACGACGAGGAACGTAACTGCCCCGTGCCCTTTGTCCGCGTCCGTGCAGAACATGCTTCTCGGTCTCTTTTTGACCGGTGGCTCGAGCGTGTTTGACGCGCACACGTCGTCAACGACGGCCGCACCTTTCTTTTCCTCGCTCCCTGGCTTTTTGCGACTGTCGCCGTCTTTGGCTGCGCTACATTATTCACAGCATTCTGATCTTTACTGCGCTTCTTTCTACGGCGCTTTCTCTTTGAACTCACTCTTATGCCGCCTTCTCGCGCCTCGTGCTGGCCGGTACACATTTCGTCAGCCCGGATCGCTCTCCTACCCGCACAGTCTGAGTGATTTTCATTTAAATCTACTTTCTCTTTGCGTCGTCTGGCGGACAGCTCAAGCGACTCTGGAACAATACAGCAGGCTTTACTCGAGCTATGAAACTCGCACTCTTGCGAACTGCGCTCTTCTGCATCGCCCAGCTCACGCTGTGCATCGGCGCACAGCTCGCCGGTCTCGATCGCTGTCTCATCCGCACAGTCCGAATGATTCCTAATTAAATATTCC
Organism: Dermacentor andersoni; assembly: GCF_023375885.2. Lineage (NCBI taxonomy): Eukaryota > Metazoa > Arthropoda > Arachnida > Ixodida > Ixodidae > Dermacentor > Dermacentor andersoni. The sequence continues at coordinate 77,095,666 of NC_092815.1, read as the reverse complement.
CTCTCTTGGCTACTTAGACTGGCGGAGAGCTGCACCGATCCCTGAACAATGCAGTTGTCTTCCCTTGAGCTACGCAGCTCGCAATCCTGCAAACTGCCCTCAACTGCATCGTCCAGCTGGCACTTCGCTTCGGCACGCAGACCTGACTCGATATGAGTGCTCGCGTCTGTCGGGTCAGCAGTACTCTCTACTTTGTCAACAACCTCGCTAACATTACAAGCGACGCACATGCGCGGTAACTGTGCCAATTCATTCGCAGCTGTCCTAGCTGTCTCTACACTGCTCTGTTGGCACAGCACCTCGTCGCTCTTACTACGACCTTTAACGGTCTCTGGTGCCACTAAGGCATCGTTAGCTTCTGGCACTTCGAGTTCACCTATGAACGTGCTGCTAATCTCGCAAGTGCTACTACTGCTTCTCTCGGCTTTCGACCAAAATCTGCTATCGACTTCCTCCCCCTTTCGCTGCGTCCAGCCTACAGATTTCTCAAGCCGCTGTTGACTTCGTTCGGTTGACTGCTCCAAACCTTGAATCTCCTTGTTCAATGCAGCAGCGTACTGCCTCGTTACTATTGTTAGGCCTTTTTCCTGCGAAATCGTTTTCAGTTTCTGCCTAGCTTTTCCCTGTTTTTGCCTCATTTTTTCCTGTTCTTGCCTAATTGCTTCCTGTTCCCGTTTTTTGCTTAGAATTCGTTTACCCATTCGTTCGATGAATTTCAAATCATTGGCACTTTGCAGAATGGTCTTATGAATTTCTGCTTCCGTCAAGTCCTCCTCTACGTCTACCTCGACCTCTTCACACAACCGCAACAGGTCAGCTCTCGTCGAACACAATAGGACCATGGTCGCTACATTAAGCTTTGGCTCTGCTGTCACACAATACTTGCTGCGATACCCACGCAAATCAGAATACAAACAAAAGATCATCAGCGAATCAAATATACAAACACAGAGAAATTGAAGCCTGGTAAATCTTACAGCCAAAACCAAACGCTTACCCAATGAAGCAGCACTATATCACCAGTCCTTCTCCCCCGTATGCAGTCAGTTGCAAGAGGTGGTCAATCCCAAGTCGCCTCCAGCTTGATCGCGATACCGATCGGTCATCATGTTCCAAAGTCCGTGAGCTGCCGTTGCTGTCTACGAGTCGTAGGCCGATCTCAGCACTGCCATCCCGTTGCAAGGGTTGTCGGTCGTAGGGAGGAACTTTGGAGGAACTAGGCGTACGGGATTTATTTACGGGTATTTACATTCAAACAGGGGATACATTCGACAGTCTAGCGTGACTCCCAAATGGAGCACGCTAGACGAAGCATACAGCATACGAGCACGAAGCTTCAAACACGCTGCACAGAGCACGAGCACACAGCTCACGAGCATCATCATAGAGCACACCCTAGCAGCCGACAAACAGCTGCTTATAAACACTCCGTCCTCCCTAGATCCCTAGGGGAGGGAAAACAGGCAGTTCAACGTCATCGAAGTTGACCCGCCCTTTTGGAGGAGGAGGGCTCGCACACACACGCACGCACTGGTTTCACTGCCCCCACCGAGGTGAGACGGTCTTCGCAGGACTGTGTCTTGCCCAAAGGAGGAGCCTTTTATTCCCCGAGCTGACCTCGCACAGTGGCCGCCGCCTGTTCTCCATTGTCTTGCGTGTTGAAAGGCGCGTGGGCCGGTGCCCCCAAATACATTCCCTCAGGAACTCCCTCGCTGCAGAAAGACTGGGTCGGTCGTGGCGAGTTCACTAACAAAGCCTGGCTCGTCGACCTCGTCTCGGCATTCCGGCGACAAAGAGTTGCTGACTAGGCGCATTGTCCTCCTCACACAGTCGGTCGCCGTTCGGCTGGAGAATGACGGTGGCTTCCCAGAAAATGCCAATCCTGCTGCTGCAGCTGGCTGAGAAACTTTGCATGTCAGCACCTCGGCAGGCCATTTCTAACAATGCATACACAAAAGCTCGCAACGAGATATATATATATATATATATACGCATCAGTCTCCAATAAATCTACGTATCTAAACAAAAGCCACTGTATATAATGCATCAAACAAGGGAAATAAGCATGTGGCGCAATCACAGACCACAGAATGCTCAGCCCCCCCCCCCCCCCCCCCCCACCCACTTCCTCTATTCTCCCCGATGCATCGTGCGCGACGAAAGGCGGCGCACTTCTTCCCCGCTTTTCTCCCTTGCGCACACAAGACTGATTCACCATCGTCGGCTCACCTATCTCCCCTCCCCCTACGCTTTCACTCGCACGTACAACTTGCGGCGCGCGGTGACGATGTTATCGCCCTTGAAGTTTTATCAATAAGCGCCAAATTATGCACTGACCAAGATAACTGAAAATTTGATGACGCTTCGGCTCCCCATGCGGGAGCCTTCTCCACAATGAAACCGATAACAAATATACAACGTATTTAAGTACGTTTCAGTACGTGACGCAAGCAGCGAGTGTACACCGTCGTAAGTGTCCCGTCATGCCTATTCAGCGTGTGCACCTTGGTCTTTATGTGGAAGGATTCTCGATGCAGGTATTACGCAAGCTTCTTTTCCTTAGCCAAGACACATGCACTTCACCAGTAAATATTGTGGCCTGTAGATTCCGTATGTTCAGCAAGGGCAGTCGAGGCCACGTGCCGTTTCTTGAAGTCATACCCATGCTGTTTCACATGTTTCTTGAAGTCACTTGTCTGGCCGATATTCTTGTAATCACAGTTCTCGCACGTTATGGCGTAGACTAAACCGAGGAAATTTCCCCGTGTAAGTATATATTTAACGTTTACTAAAACGTTTCTTAGTTTGCGGGTTGGCACATGCACAATTTTGACGTAATACCTGCGCATAATACTAGCGATGGTCTCATTTGTGCCAGGGACATGTGGAACGGCAGTTCACTTCTTCGGAGGCTACGGAGAATGCTGTCTTTCTGGGAGTGACGCTCCTTTCCTTACCGTAGACGAAAAGGATGGAGGGTAGCCGCAGGTTCTTAAGTCTTCCCAGATGCTCCCAATATTACGCGTGCAGTCAGTCCTCCTGTCTTGTGCAAATGGTTTTTGCTCGCTGGAACAGCGTAGCAGGAGGAGATCTTCTGTGTGAAAGCGGTTGTACCGATTTGAAATTCAGGTACCGGCCTGTATGTGGGGGCTTCCTGTAGACGTTGAAAGAAAGGCAAGAGTCACCGCGCTTGACAATAACATACAGGAATGGTAGACAACCGTGTACTTCTTGCTCGACAGTAAACTGAATTGCATGTTCCACACTGTTAAGACGAGAAGTAAAGCCAGCGAAAGTATCCTTGTGAATTATGCAGAAGCAATTGATGATCTACATATCCTAAAAAAAACCTTTGGAGTAGGGGTAAAAATGCAAACGCCCGACGTCCTCCGTGACCAGATTCGCAAGAGAAACTGATATAGACGCGCCCATAGCCGTAGCATGCATTTGCTGGTAAAAATTCTGTTGTACGAGGAAGTATATATACGACAAACAGAACTTCAACAGACGGGGCAGGTCTGAAACGTCAATCGGAGACTTATCGGGCAGCGACCCGCCAGCTTCAAGGGCAGCGGTGCAAACCTTTACAACCTGTTCTACTGGTAGGCTTGTGAATAGTGACTTAACTTGAAATGAGACCATAACATCATGAGCAGGGACAACATGGGGTATCTGTTCAATAAAGTCGCCAGAATTGCGTACTCGAGTGCCGCTTTTTCCAATGAGTGGCGGCATGATCCGGTGTAAGAAACCGGAAAGCTTGTACAGAGGTGAGTGAGTGTATTTGACAATGGGGCGCATAAGAACGCCTTGCTTGTGTGTCTTTGGTAGGCCATGAAATGCAGGAGCTTATCCGTTGTGAGAAAGTAGCCGGTAATAGAGTGACTTATGCTGGGGTGGGGCCAAATGAAAGTTGTCAGCTCGAAGCTTCTGGAAGTCCCTTTGCAGTTTTCCTGTTGAATCACGCGTGAGGTTACCATAGGTATTGGCGTCACTCCCATATTCACTCGCACTCGCACTCCCATATTCTTTCTTGTATTAGTAGTCGTTCAGCCTTTGAAATCACGAAGCCTTTTCGCGTTTACTCAACATGTATTGAATAAACGAATTGCAAATTGAATTATTGAATTGAAAATTGCAGTGCATGCTCACTGACCTGGAGAGGCAAAGCAGAAGAGTGGGTCTAAAAATTAATCTGCAGAAAACTAAAGTAACGTTTAACAGTATCGGAAGAGAACAACAATCAACAATACGTAGCGAGGCACTGGAAATGGTAAGGCAATACATCTACTTAGGGCAGCTAGTGACCGCGGATCCGGATTATGAGACTGAAATAATTAGAAGAATAAGAATGGGCTGGGGTGCGTTTGGTAGGCATTCTCAGGTCATGAACAGCAGGTTGCCATTATCCCTCAAGAGAAAAGTGTATAATAGCTGTGTCTTACCAGCACTCACCTACGGGGCAGAAACCTGGAGGCTTACGAAAAGGGTTGTACATAAATTGAGGACGACGCAGCGAGCTATGGAAAGAAAAATGATGGGTGTAACGTTAAGGGATAAGAAAAGAGCAGATTGGGTGTGGGAACAAACGCAAGTTAATGACATCTTAGTTGAAATCGAGAAAAAGAAATGGGCATGGGCAGGACATGTAATGAGGAAGGAAGATAACCGATGGTCATTAAGGGTTACGGACTGGATTCCAAGGGAAGGGAAGCGTTGGAGGGGCGGCAGAAAGTTAGGTGGGTGGATGAGATTAAGAAGTCTGCAGGGACGACATGGCCACAATTAGTACATGACTGGGGTAGTTGGAGAGTTGGAGGAGTATGGGAGAGGCCTTTGCCCTGCAGAGGACGTAACCAGGCTGCTTGCTTGCTTTGCTTGCTTAGCTTTGCTTTGCTTGCTTTGCTTTGCTTTGCTTGCTTTGCTTTGTTTGCTTTGCTTTGTTTGCTTTGCTTTGCTTGCTTTGCTTTGCTTTCTTTGCTTTCTTTGCTTGCTTGGCTTGCTTGCTTGGCTTGCTTGCTTGGCTTGCTTGCTTGCTTGGCTTTCTTGCTCGCTTGCTTGCTTGCTTGCTTGCTTTGCTTGCTTTCTTGCTCGCTTGCTTGCTTGCTTGCTTGCTTTGCTTGCTTGCTTGCTTGCTTGCTTGCTTGCTTGCTTTGCTTTGCTTGCTTTGCTTTGCTTGCTTTGCTTGCTTTGCTTGCTTTGCTTGCTTTGCTTGCTTGCTTGCTTGCTTGCTTTGCTTGCTTTGCTTTGCTTTGCTTGCTTTGCTTGCTTTGCTTGCTTTGCTTGCCTTGCTTTGCTTGCTTTGCTTGCTTTGCTTGCTTTGCTTGCTTGCTTGCTTTGCTTGCTTTGCTTGCTTTGCTTGCTTTGCTTGCTTGCTTGCTTGCTTGCTTGCTTGCTTGCTTGCTGCTGCTGCTGCTGCTTTTTCCGGCCAAACGGGTTGCCGTAACACTTTCGATTTCAGCTCGACAGGAATGCGCCTGAAGTGTCTATATAATTGCTATCGCAGTAATATAATAAGAGTAGCAGAGTCCCGTGGCACATCGCTTTCCGGAAAAGAAGTAAGAAAATCGAACTTTTACCGTGCAACAATTCGCGCTCTTCAACAATGTCTTTCTTTCTTCTGTGGGGCGGGGGCACCGAAATGAAAAAAAAGAAAACGCGAAGGAAAGCATGTTGACCGCAATCGAATGCCTACATTGGGCACCTAATGTGGTACCTAAGGAATACTGAAGGAAACGTGAGACGCTTGGTCCACAGAGAGCCATACGCATATACTGCTCGGAACCCTACACTGGCGAGATAAAAGACGTTCCCGAGAGGTTGCAATAACATCAAAGTGAAGGTGATGTTCTCAAGCGGATGTTTTGCAATCCATCGAGTCCCCACAGTGATGGCGGCGAGCGACCATTGTTTATTTTTCTCGTCTGCTAGCCAGAAAGTGTCCAAAATTCTGGCAGGCCAAAATCAAATCGGTCCGAAAAAAACGAACGCGAACCAAAGTGCGCCGCGCGATGGTCGGTGCAACAGCAGAAAAAAAAACTTCAGTAGAGTCGAAAGTTGGGCTAGTTGATGAGTAATCATCATACCTTGCTGGTGAAGCAGCGCACTGACACAGACACAGTCAAGACACACAAGAAAAGACGACACTCGCTGCACTCGCAGCTATTTTATTTCAGAACACATACTTCATATTTATATACCTGCGCACCCTCAGACGTCAAAGAAAATCAAGGCAAGATTGAAGGCATTTTTTAAAAATCATTTACCCGCGCCTACTCGGGCGTATAAGATATGACACCTATCTATCATGGTGTGCAATCCTATCGTATTTGTTGCACCCCTAAAAACCATTTTATTACACAATTTTTTTCTTTTAGTGTACTTCCAAAAAGGCAACCTCACCATGGCTTAGATGTACAGATGGCTGACTGATACAATCCTCTCCCCTCTTGTGAATATGAAAAGCTTCCATTATTTCCCTGGTTATCTGATCCTTATGCTGCGATAAAACTGGTATCATTGTAAAGCGGCCAGCACCCATGTTGTGAGCAGTGCCCCTTAATGTGGGAATGAATGTTTCCCCCCAGTGACCTTTTGTGCTCCAAAAGTCTTGTGTTTACACACCGACCCGTTTGGCCGATGTATACTTTACCACACGATACGGGCAAGCAGTAGACAACGGATGACCTGCACTCGACAAGTTTTTCTTTATGCTTGACCGTGCACTTACGACCATTTACTTTTATTTTTGTTGAAACTCTACGATGCAGTCCAGCACATATTTTTCCGAGTTTGTTAGGTGCTGAAAAAAACTAGTCGTAGACCATATCTGCCACCTACTTTTTTTAAAGTTATGCGCAATTTTGTGTGCATATGGTATTGACGCAATTTTTTTGCTGTCAATCTCTTTTCTGTTGCGCTCTTTCTGATAGCCATTGCGCACATTGCGTGTCTTGACTGTGTCCGTGTCAGCGCGCTGCTTCACCAGCAAGGCATGATGAGGGGAAAAAACGCATGCGTTCTGGCTGGCTCCGGTACCCTGCTGGTAGCGAGAACAAGAAAATTGAAGAGGCTGAATGTGTCGATCCTCGCGAACAAAATTGTCATAGTAGAAAAATAAATAAAAAAATAGTTACCTTTGCTGGCTTTAAAGCCTTGACATCGATGCTTTGGCGCAGATGAAAAACATGTAGATATTGTTTTCTGCTACTCATACTTATTAATTAAAAGCTACTCATACTTATGACCCTGTACATCCGTATAACTGCGGTACCACAAGCCCGATTTCTCATGGAATGAAACATTCTTTCTCGCTGCTCCCAGTTTCACATTATCAAGCAAGTCCTTTATCAAGATATCCCCTTGCTGTTCTCGAATGAACGTCGCTCGGTCAACGTTCAGTAGCTCATTCCAGCTGTCAGAGATTGGGGTCAACGTCGAGCTCACCTCGCCCAACGGCGCTGGTTCGGTTTCTCCGCCGGTGGGGACGATGCAACCCTCTTCCGCAGCAGACGGCCCGACTGCACTATTGCGGGAGTTCTCCAGCCCGGTCGACTGACTGCTCGGGTTACGCTGCTCGGCCGCTGTTTTTGTCTCACTCTCTGGGGCAGCATCAAGTTTCTGCGTAAGCTTCCGCGCTTGCGATCGCGTGAGGGCCATGCATGTCAAGCTGGCAAAGAACGATTTTCCCTGTTCTTTTAGGAGCTGCTCCGAGCTGTTAGAGAAAAGATAAGGAAAATGCTCTGGGAGGGCTGCAGACATTTAGCCTACCAAAAGTGCCTTCAATGATCACCGTAGCGACCGGTAAGCAAGCACACTGCTCCTCAGCAACCTGCCTTATCCACGCGCATTCTCCTGTGAAGTCGTTTGGAGAAACTAGTGAAGAGTGAACCACGTCCATAGTGGCTGCTGAGTCCCGGAGTGCTCGGCATTTTTTCCCGTTAACGCTTATCTCCTGCATATAGGGTTCCAACAACCGCATGTTCTTTTCTGTTTCTCGAATCGTTGCAAAAGCAACCTTCTGTTTACAGTTTGCCGCGATGTGCCCTTCCCTTTTGCAGTTGTAGCAGATTAGCGGCTTCCGCGTCTCAAATGCACGTGCGGCATCCGCTCGCTGCTTGGCATCATCGTTTGATTTTCGCGATTCATATAACTCTTTCCTCACAGTCTCTTTAGGAGGAGATGAGTCCTTCCGAAAACTGCGGTACGCGAATGGTTTCCTTTCATCAAGCTTTGTAAAAGCGTCCTTCCTCTCCGCTTTTTCCACTCGCACGGCCCTATTATGCGAGCTTTGGTGGATATAGTACTCCTCAGCTAGCTCTGCTGCCTTGTTCAGCTTTACTTCTTGAAGCTTATCCTGCAGCCAGAGCCTGACGTCATCTTCGTTGCAGCGGTAGAATTGCTCCAATGCTACGCACTCTACCACTTTATCTCGATCGTCGTAAACTTCTTCGCCCTTAAGCCATTCAATCAAATCAGCCTTAAGGTGGAATGCGAAGTCGATGTGCGACTCACTGCCCTTTTTTGCGAACCTGAACCTTTGCCGGAAAGCCTCGGGTGACAATCTATGCTTCCTCAATAGAGCCTCTTTGACATCATCGTACCTCTTAAACGCCTCCTTTGACAGGCACGTTATCACGTCAGATGCCTCCCCAGGAAGCATAGCTAACAGGGTCTGTGCCCAAAGAGACCTCTCGATGTCGTTACGTTCACAAACGTGCTCGAATTTGACGAGATACTTTGCCATGTCTTCGCCAATTACGAACGGCGGCAGTTGGTCCCGAATTCTTGGACCGCTCGCCTGAACTGTCGTAGAAGCTACCGCCGGCGAGGACTGCCCAAGCTCTAACTTTAACCTCTTTGTCGCGAGCCGCTCTTTTCTATCGGCTTCCTCTTTACGTATACGCTCCTGCTTCTCAGCCTCCTCTTTACGTATACGCTCCTGCTTCTCAGCCTCCTCTTTACGTATACGCTCCAGCCTCTCGGCCTCCTCGAGCTCGCGTTGACCGCGCTCTTTGATCGCAGCCCAGGCCTCATTGGCCTCCTCAGCAGTTACGTTCTCGTTCTTCGTGATATCAAGAATGGCTTGCTTTCGTTTCGCACGGCCTACGGTAAGGCCTAGCTCCTCACAAATTTCGATGAGTTCCTTTACCCGAAAGTTCTCCATTGTTCACTGTGGCCTCTTGCCGTTCGCCCTTGTTAGAATTCCCTTGCCTTTCACTACTATCGAGCTACTAGCGTGACACGCGCAAGCAATTCTTTACACTGTCTTGTTTATTCCCTCGGCACTAGCTTTGCTTTCAAAACTCTCACTAGGTCTGAAACAATCAAAGCTCTCCACAGTGCTTCACACAGCCCTACTCTAAACTACAATAACCTGTGCTAGAGAAGTCTGGTGAACTGAGGGGAAAACATCATTCACTCACCGCGCCGGGGTAGCTGACGCCGGTCGATCCCGCAGCTGCCAACCAACTGTTGTGACGGAGACGCCTCAACGCTGCCGCCACTGTTGCGAAGGAGGATCCAAGGCGACGGTGATTAAACGAAACATTTATATGCAGTATGTACATGGGCGTTACATGAACGGCTCAGAGGCCGGGGCATAATGGACTCGCACTAAAGCGTGCGGTGAGAAACGGGAGCACGCCTCTGCTTGCTGTCCTCGTCGTCGTCCCTTGGTTCGGGCTTTTATAACCACAGGAGTCGATGCAGTTGCCATCGGCTCGAACCTCCAATCAGGACCCACCACGGGCTGCTGTGCGAATTTCGACGAATGGACGAGAGGCACCTGCATCAGGCGATCCCGGTGAAGTGGTTCAACGGCGCCGCTCCGGCGGCGCCACCGGATGTAAACCCAACACGACCCGCCGTCGGGCCGAGCGAATTCGTTCTGCGCCCAGCTTCAGCCGCATGCCGGCAAAGCGAACCTTTGTTGGGAGCTCTAGCACAACAACACTCCCGTAGGCCCCTGCCACCGACTTTAGTCTGCATGTATGTGCTCCCGCAGGGAGCAAAGTTGCGCATAGATACCTTTATCTTCCCGCTCTGCAGTGAAGCCACTCCTCACGCGCCCAGGAGGCAAATGCCGCGCGGCGTTCCATTTGCTTTTTTGTGTGCTGGTCGCGAGATACATGTAGCAGTTGTTCGCAAGCGCAGAGCAAGATGGCACTTTTTAAGGCAGGCTATGCTCGAACCATTCGCGTAGTGGGTGGGGGGATAGGGCGCCATCCCACCGAAATGTTTAGTTTGTATGTACATATTAACAGTAAGACTTGTATTTAGAGAATATTTACAATAATTATAGAAGCTGACAAGATGGTAGGCACCGCGCGAACACCAGAACATCGTCTTCTTCCGACGATGATTAAAACATCTTCTTCGTGAGCGTGTTCCATGACCCCCAGCGGCTGAAGAACCGGCTCGGTGCTGGTTAGGAGGCGGACGAGTGATACAACTTGAGACAAGCGACGTGGGCCACGTCGGAGCGATGCTGAGCCACGGTTGGCGCAAGAGGCGCGATTTTGTACGTGACGTCAGTTACTTGACGCAAGACACGGTAAGGGCCAGAGTAGCGTGAAAGTAACTTCTCCGAGAGGCCAACGCGTCGCGACGGCGACCAAAGGAGAACCAGTGCGCCCCATGTGTAATGGACGTCACGATGGCGGGCTTCATATAAGCGCCGCTGATTGTCCTGCGACTCCACAAGTCGACGTCGAGCAATATCGCGTGCTTCTTGTGCTTTGAGGATGGCTTCACGGGCGTACTCGGATGGGGAATTCAGACTAGCAGGCAGAACGGTGTCGAAAGGTAATGTAGGGTCACGGCCAAATAAGAGGAAGAATGGAGAGAAGCCTGCGGTATCATGGCGAGAGGAAATATAGGCGAAGGTAACGAACGGCAGCGCAACGTCCCAGTCGCGATGGTCTTCCGAGACATACATGGACAGCATGTCAGGAAGGGTGCGGTTAAGGCGCTCGGTTAGACCGTTCGTTTGTGGATGGTAAGCAGCAGCAAGTTTGTGTTTAGTCGCGCACGAGCGTAGAATGTTATTGACAACTTTAAAAAGGAAGTAGCGGCCTTGGTCGGTGAGGAGCTGTCGAGGGGCGCCGTGGTGAATTATGACGTTTTCTAAAAGGAAGTCGGCGACATCGGTTGAACAGCTTGTCGGAAGAGCCCGTGTGATTGCATATCGGGTGGCGTAGTCTGTTGCTACAGCAATCAACTTATTTCCCGAAGCAGACGTGGGAAAAGGGCCTAAAAGATCAACACCTACACGGAAGAATGGTTCTGATGGTACGTCAAGTGGCTGAAGGCGACCAGCGGGGAGTGTGGTCGGCTTTTTGCGTCGTTGACAAAGATCACACGCAGCGACATAACGGCAGACATCACGGTATATACCAGGCCAAAAGAAGCGCCGACGAACGCGGTCATAAATCCGTGACACGCAAAGGTGACCTGCAGTCGGTACATCATGAAGCTGGGCGAGAACTGGCTGACGCAGATGCTCAGGCACAGCGAAGAGTCGGACAGGGCCGTCCGGGCGCATGTTAGAGCGGTACAGTATACCATCTTGAAGTTCAAACATGCGAAGGGAAGCATCGGGCGTCGTTGAAGTGAGCCGTTGAATAAGTTGTTGCAAGGAGGCGTCCCGACGTTGTTCGGCTAAAATGTCGCGAAAAGAAGCCAAAGAGAACGGTGACAGATATGCCGGCCGCAGAAACGTCAGGAGGATCGACAAGATGGCGCGACAAGCAGTCCGCATCTTGATGTAACCGGCCGGTCTTGTATACAACTGAATAGTTGTATTCTTGGAGGCGCAGAGCCCAGCGGCCAAGGCGCCCTGAAGGATCTTTGAGGGACGAAAGCCAACACAAAGCGTGGTGATCAGTGATGACTGTGAATTGGCGGCCGTACAATTAAGGGCGGAATTTACCCACTGCCCGAACGAGAGCCAGACACTCGCGTTCGGTGACAGGATAATTGCTCTCCGCCGAGGAAAGAAGGCGGCTGACGTAGGCAATAACACGTTCTCGCCCTTGTTGTTTCTGTGCCAAGATAGCGCCAATACCGTGGCCACTGGCATCGGCACGGACTTCTGTTGGAGCTGACGCATAAAAGTAAGCGAGAATGGGCGGGGACGTAAGCAGCCCAGTCAGCTCGGTGAAAGCACCAGCTTGCTCAGAGCCCCAAATGAATGCGCCGTCTTTCTTGAGGAGCTGAGTGAGAGGGCGCGCAACGTTCGCAAAATTTCGGACAAACCGACGGAAGTAGGAGCAAAGGCCCAAAAAGCTGCGAACATCCTTGGCACATGTTGGCACGGGAAAGTTTTTCACTGCCCGTATTTATCGGGAAGGGCGTACACCAGAAGAATCGACGAGATGCCCGAGCACAGAGATTTCCCGACGACCGAAGTGGCACTTGGACGAATTTAATTGTAGGCCCACCTGACGGAAAACAGTAAGGTTTTCAAACGGTAAGGTTTTCAAAGTTCGCTGCCAATGATGCCTTTGAAGTAGCAGATGACTGATGGTGAGCAAGACGGGTGTGTGTGCTCTGTATTTAGGGAAGATTACTTTTACTAGGAGCTTATGGTCTCCGCAACATAATAATTTTTGTGAATGTGTTGGAATAAAGTAAATGTGAATGAGCCAGTCATGGTCACGTGGAGAAAGGCTTGTTTACTTGTTACGTACGCACCGCACTCAATTTTGAGTTTCCGAGTCGCGTTCTGCAGTATGTCTTCATTGCATTAAGATGAAGTAAGCGGCAAAGCCAACTTTCAGGACTGCTAAAAATTTATGCAACAAAGCCAACTTTCAAAGAGACCTTCATTGCCAAAGCAAATATGCTTATAGTTGTTTACGCCATGAAGCAACCTCGCCCTGCACGACTAGGCAAACATACAGACACTCGAGGTGCGTTATCACCCTCAGCGGCGCCATGCTCTTCTGAGTGTAACGACGCATACGCGGCCCGCTTGCCGTGTGTTCGAGGAGGTCGCTTGATCTGCTGCGATTGCCGGCATCTCTCTCCTCCATCGGTGCCAGGGTTCATGAAGGGCGATCATGCGAGGGCCGAGGAGGCTGGTGGCGGCTTGACGCGCGCCGTCTTTCAGCGCGCCGTGTTGATGATCACGTGATCTGCTCTATTTTGAGAAGGCCCGGCACAGTGTAAATGGTGAAGCGGCACCACGGAACGTTCTCTTCGGGATAAGCACGCGCCCTCCCCGCTCTGTCGGCATTGCTCATCCCACTGGCTTTGTGACCGCGATTGCTCGCTATCGTTGACTGGACTCTGTTCATGCGTGTCTTCGAAAGCGTGACATCATGCTTGTTAGTTAGCAAGCGAATGTTTAATTTATACTGCGGATAAAGCAACGGGCCCTACTTCGTGTAATAGTTTTATATCTTGCTATCGCTGTTAATGCTTCGCCTCTCGGGTGAAAACGCGATTTTTTTTTTCATTCAAATTATTTCGGGTTTCGAAGAACACGCACACAAGTTTCTCTAGCTTTACGTTTTCAGCACCTTGGTGGTGGTTCTTGAAACAGCTTGTTTGTCTTGTTACCTTACTTGAAGGTGTTGCCGTGCGCTAACAACAGTTAAGACGCTGCTCCGCTATCGCATTACTGAGTTCTATTTGGGGCTCCGCTCAAACGTAAGCGTTAAAATGTGCGTTCTGGAACGGAAATCTTTCTAAAGTCAGAGCATATGCCTTTGCCTAAAGAGCTGATATCGTGATGATCTTTCGCTTCAGGGAAGGTTTGAAGAAACTTTGGTAATTATCCAGGCCGACAGTTCTTTCGGCGTGCACAAGCTGAGGGGGGGGGGGAGGAAAGAGAAAAGTAGAAGGCAGGGAGGTTAACCAGAATAACGTCCGGTTGGCTACCCTACACCGGGGGAATGGGAAAGGGGAAAACAAAGATCACAGGGAGAGAGAGGAGGGAAGGAAAGAAGGAAATTGCGGCGAGTTCGCTGACGCGAGTGGTCTTACAGAAATCGCGTTAATAGTCACAGATGGTCGCACAAACCCGTCGTCCTTAAGAAACACAAAAGCGCCTTCACCGCTTTATGGGCCGACGGGCGATGGGGGCGGTGTCCTAGCAGCACCTGCACAGAAAGCGGCCGATTGTCCAGTTTTTGGAAAGCTTTGGCAAGTTCTTGTCTCTCTGAGGCATATCTTGGACAGTGGCACAGCAGGTGGTCGATGTTTTCTTCGGTGCCACAGACCTCGCAAGCTGCACTGTCAGCCATTCCAATTAATGTAGAGTATGCCTTTGTGAAGGCCACTCCTAACCAAAGGCGACAGAGAAGCGTAGCTTCACGTCGAGGAAGTCCGAGTGGAGGTCGGAGTTGCAGGGAGGGGTTTAGTCGATGCAGTCGCGTGAGTCGTAAGTTTGGTGAGTTCCACTCGGTCACTGTGAGACTGCGTGCCAGGTGTCGAAGCTGCTTTGCAGCATCAGTCCTCGAAAGCGGAATTGAAACGCTGTGCTCTCCTTGATGTGCTGTGCGAGCAGCGTTATCGGCGGAATCATTGCCACTGATTCCACAGTGACCAGGTATCCATTGAAAAACGACCTCGTGACCTTTTTGTTGGACATCATGGTAAAGTTTCACAACTTCGTATGTCAATTGGTCATGACATCCGTGTCGGAGAACTGACTGCGTGCCCTGTAGTGCTGGTTTTGAATCGCAGAACACAGCCCATTTTCTAGGTCTTTCAGAATCAATGAATTCCAGTGCTCGACGCAGGGCCGTTAGTTCTGCCGCCGTTGAGGTCGTGATATGCGATGTCTTGAACCGCAGTGTCATTCCTCGCGTTGGTATAACCACGGCACCAGAAGAACTGCACGACGTAGTCGATCCATCGGTATAGATGTGCACGTGGTTGCTGTACTTTTCGTGCAGAAGAAGTAAGCTCAGCTGTTTTAGAGCAGGGGCCGGTAGATCTGTCTTCTTCTGTAGTCCCGGAATCATTAGATGTACTTGTGGACGGCTCAAACACCACGGAGGAAACGCTGGCTTGGCCGCAGGTGCGTACCCTGAAGTAAACGACGCACGATGTGCACTGACAATACTGCTAAATGTCGAGCAGGGCCTTGCAGCAGTGAGGCTCGCCAAGTGGTGGGAAGGGGTCCTAGCATAATGCCTGAGATGCATACGCATTGTCTCAACGGTAATGTGCGTCGTGATTGGGTTATCCTGCGCAAGGGCAATGGTTTCAGCCGTTGATGCACTGCGTGGTAAGCCAAGACATATCTTAAGTGCTTGGGCTTGAATACTCTGAATCGTAGGCAGGTTAGTCTTGCATGTGTTGGATAATGCAGGCAGGCTGTATCGCAGGAATCCAACGAACAACGCCATGTAAAGCTGTAACATAGCCTGTATAGATACTCCCCAACTTTTTCCTGCAAGGAACCTGAACAGGTGACAGATAGCAGTCAGCCGCTTTTTCACGTAATTGACGTGCGGAGTCCAAGACAGGTCTCTGTCAATTATGACTCCCAAGAATCTGTGACTTCTGCTGTATGGTATAAGTTGTCCGTTAATAGATATGCCGTAACCAGACATTGGCTTCCTCGTGAATGCCACCATTGCGCACTTTCCGCACGAAATTTCAAGTCCTTGTTCACGAAGGTATAGCAAGATGTCATTGTGGCTGCCTTCTGAAGCCGAGCGCGAAGCTGAAGTCGTGTCACACCTGATGCCCAAATGCAGATGTCGTCCGCATAGATGGAAAGTCCTACCGTGCTTGGCAGGTTGTAAACTAATCCACTGAGGGTGAGATTGAAAAGAGTCGGGCTAAGCACTCCTCCTTGAGGGACTCCTCGGCTACCGTAATGCTCGGATGTCGGGCCATTTTCTGTGTGCACGTAGAATGGTCTCCTCTGTAAGTAGTTGCACACCCACATATACATCTTACCACCAAGTCCGACGGCTTTTAACGTGCTAAGGATGGCTTCATGGGTGACAGTATCATAAGCTCCTTTAACATCTAGAAACAGAGCAGCAGATAGTCGCTTACAGGCCTTTTGGTGTTGCACATAGGTTACCAAGTCAACAACACTGTCTGTTGACGAATGGCCCCGTCTGAATCCGGCCATAGCATCTGGATAAATTTCATAGTATTCTAAGTACCATTCCAGACGTGTTAAAATCATTCTTTCCATTGTTTTTCCGACACAGCTGGCTAGTGCGATCGGACGGTATGAGGAAATGTCCAAAGGCGACTTGCCAGCTTTGAGAAGTGGAATGAGGCGAGTTGACTTCCACTCTTGCGGAACTGTACCCGTCTGCCAGGAGTCGTTGTACAGGAGCAAGAGTGCCTTCCGAGCTTGGTCTCCTAGGTTACACAGGGCACGGTATGTAATGCCGTCAGGTCCTGGCGCTGAAGAACGCCTGCACAAAGCCAGCGCAGCTTCTAGTTCTTCCATAGAAAAAGGGCATTCCATGCGGGGATCGCGTGAAAACAGTGGGTGGTCGAGCGTTCCCGTACCCGTTCCATCGGAATTTGCCTCGCCAGCAATCTTTCTGCAGAAAGATTCAGCGACGTCAATATCACTACATTGTAGATAAAGTGCCAGAGATTTAAACGGGTGGTGCTGACCAGAGGTTGTGCGAAGTCCACGAACAGTCCTCCATATAAGCGACAATGGCTTTCGCGGATCCAGGGACTCGCAAAAGGATACCCATTGTCGCGAAGCCAGCTTGTTCATTTGACGCTGTATTTTCTTCTGTGTTCGTCTAGCCAATCTCAAGTCATGATTGGACCTCGTGCGTCTGTATCTTCGCTCCGCACGACGGCGAATTGCTCGAAGTTTTGCTAGTTCGATGTCGAAATCGGTGCGGGAAGAACTCCTCGAAAGCAAATGCGTGGTCGTTTGTATGGCATCCTTTATCGCGCCCTGTAGGTTACACGAGGTGCCGTCACGACAACAGTCTTCCATTATTATTTTGTATTTAGGCCAATCGGTGCACTGGATGGTTCTGGAGGACTTGGAGCTAGTCAAACCTTCGATCATTAAATAGGTTGGGATGTGGTCGCTGCCCCGTGTTTCTAAATCCGAAAACCAGTGCACTCTTCTCGAAAGCGAACGTGAAACGAAGGTTAAGTCCAAGCAGCTGCTATACGCTGATCCACGCAGATAAGTAGGGCTTCCATCATTTGACAAGCAAAATTCGTTTTCAGAGGCAAAGGACACCAACGCTCTGCCTCTAGAATTAACTTTGGAGCTTCCCCATAGGTAATGGTGGGCGTTAAAGTCACCAGTGAGCACCCACGGCTGTGGAGTCGATGTTAAAATTCCCCGTAGGCGCTCACAATCTAGACGGCTTGCTGGAGATAAATAGGCTCCAAGTATTGTGAACGTGAGCTTTTTCTTTTTCACTGTTAAGCAAACGTATTGATTTGCTTCGTCAGGAGGCACTGGGTGATGTACATAAGTCAAGTCACGGCGTATAAACACAACAACCTTGCTGCACTCTCCGTGGGTAGAGGACATAAAGCACTCATACCCGGACAGTCTGATAGGAGCTGACAGGTTGGGCTCGCAAATAACGATAATGGGGAACTGGTGCGTAAAGACAAACTGTCTAAAGTCGGGCATGCGTGACTTAAGCCCTCTGGCGTTCCACTGAAGGACAGATGCATTCTTGACTTCCTCTTGAAACGACGGCATCTCTCGGGCCGTGGTTTTACCCTAGAGCCGCAAGCACCGGACTCAAGGTGTCCAGCACCTGCAGTGCGCTCTGTGCCGACGGGGTTTTCATGCTGCTCAGTAGAATGCGCATGGCGTCCATAAGTGACTTCAGCATCACTATGACTTGGCGATCCTCAGTCGTCGGCCCATCCGCGCTTCGTGGGGATATTGAGGGCGGCGCATTTTGATGTGACTCCGAGGCAGGTTGTGTTCGTGGAAGTGTAGACCACTCTTCAGGGGGCGAGAGTGTTGCCCCAGTCTTCGTTTTCGCACTGTCGCTCTTTGTGGAAGTTGGCGTTGATACGGTAGCCGCTTTGCCGGAAGATGGTGTATATCTTTCAGTAGACGTGACTCTTCGTGCTGCTCTTCGGTGCCGATGTCGTCGTCGCCTGAGAGAAGCGGCAGCCTCTCTGTGTGTTGAATGGTCCCGTACCATACGTTTAAGTATTGCTCGCTCGTTCCTCACCCGCGGGCAATCATTCGATGAGGCCTCATGAGTACCATGGCAGTTAGGGCACTTTAACACAGTTGCGCGACAGGCATCTGCTGAATGAGATTCGGCGCAACGTGGGCACACGAGGTTATTCCTACAGACACCTTTTACGTGCCCCATCTTGCAGCATTTGTAGCATTGCAGGGGCTTCGGTACGTATGGGCGGACTGCATGGCGGACGTGGCCAACTTTGACGTGTGAGGGAAGGCTGTCTCCATCAAACCACAGCTTCAGGCAACGGGTGCTGCCAAGTCTTGCGATGTGCGTGATAAGAGTGCCTTCTGTAGTTGGCTTTATTAATATCGGTAAGTCGTCGGTTGGTATAGAAATATCGACATCATAAATGACGCCGATAGTGCCACTGCAGCCAGTAGGAATCATGGATCGCACTTGCACTTTGTCGATCTTCGTTACGTGCCGCAGGTTTTGCAGTGCACTACGGTGTAGAACATCTACTGCAAGGACATTCTTCCGTGCGTTTATTCTCACGTCCTTTATCTCGTTTGGCGCGATTCCCTCAAGAAACGCAGAAAGGACTTGCCTGTTTAGGAGTCGCAGATTTGACACTGGGTCCACAGGCATGAAGAGCATAGTGTACGGCCAGCGCTGTTGTGTTGTCTTCACGGTGGAGACACTTGGTGACGATGACCTCCGTAGCAGTCTTCTTTTTGTGGTTCGGCTCATGACAAGCGTGAAATCGTCGTCCGACGAGTCGACGCCATCCGAGTACAACTCGGTTGCCTCGCTGTCCGTGTCACTTGACGCATTGCCACGTTTTCTGGACGTGACCCCACGTGATGGCTTGGCTCCAGGAAGGTCTTCGAGGGCTTCTTCGTCCATTACCGCAACACGGGAGCGGCAGCTCCCACAGTTTGGAAAGAAACAAATCGAGACAAAGGTACAAGCGTTCTATGATAGAAACACTTCGTCGTCGTCTCCGCACAAACTGAAGGTGTCAAAAGTGTGAGTCACCTCTTTTTTTCGTGATCGCAGACGTAAACTGGGGATCCTCGACGCAAGCGCAGATATACAAGGACGCTCTAAACGCCGTCTACCGCCTGCAGACAGTTCAGGAACATGTCAAGAACTACAGGTATGAACTCCGGCTTTGCACGATGCTGGCTCGATTTTTTGTACTCTCCAGGTTAATTACTGTCGCACCGATGCGTCAATTTATTTCGATATAAGGTGTGCAACACTCAAATTTTACATTTCACCGTTGTAAAGTTCTGCTGTTTTATGCGTCGTGGGGCCGCCGAGTGACTTCTGTGTAAATGTATAAAGCGCTGCATCATCATTTCAGAGCTGCAGGTAGTAGATGTATGTTTCTGCCGCTCTGATAACTAGTGGACTGCTGTTAATATTTAGTACTGGTTGCTAATCAGAACTGTTGTCGAAACTAACGTTATTGCAGAGAACCCGAGGAAAGGTAGTGCGTCGGGCTGCTAGTGACTCCATCTGTAAAGTTCCTCTGAAGCATTTCGCCTCATGTGAAATTTCACCACGAGAACACCATAAGGTTTCTCAACAACACAACTGCGGGTTTGAATCACTTCCTCAAGCGAATGTAGGGTATGATCGAAAATCCGGACTCCTAAATGCAAGCACCAGTGCATGGCGCATTGATCGCGATGGATCGCTTATTCATGTATTTAGTGGAACTCTCGGATATATAGGCTAATGCAGAGAGAGAGAGAGAGAGAGAGAGAGAGAGATGCTAGTTTTCTTGGCAAAACAAAGGCTATATAATTTGTTTACATGCATAGAACCACATTTCCAGCTAAGTTCGGCTGACGCGAAGGGCGTAAAATCCCTGTAATCCCTGTAAATCCGAGATCGTTCAAACTGCCGCTCAATTTTTTTCGAAGTTGTCATGGTTGAGTGTCGCGCTTGAGCTCAAGACGATCTGACCGAGCAGGTAGGCGTGTGCGATCGTGGGGGCGCGATCGTGCTGCTCGCTCTGTCGATCTACGGAACTTTATTGGCCCTTGTGACCTCCTCCTGCCTCACCTAACCACGTGATAGCGCCATTAGCATATCCTCGGCGGAATTGTTTCACTGTACCACTTGTCGAAATTCGACCTTCGTGAGCTATTTGTAAGCTACTGAAGATATTAATATTGCCAGAGCTGCACATTTGCTCATATGGTCTCGATTATCGCAGGCGTCGATCGGTTTACTCCTTCGCCCACAGGCGGCGCGATTACCCCCAGGTCGCCCGATGGCTTCTCGGCGCGCCGTATTTTGAAACACTTGAGCTATGCGCAATGAAAAGACCTCGGATGTTTGATTCAAATATAAGAAAGTGAAACGTTAGAAGGAAAGGAAAAATTGCTGCAAGAAGCATGTTCCGCGACGATGTTGCTTTTACAAACGGTCTCGTAGTAGAAGCTAAGTTTCGTGCGGTGTTTCTCGTGGCTGCTGCAGGCCCCAGATCCTGGTGCTGACCGGCGACCCCAGCCACCGTCCGCCTCTGGTGGACTTCGCCTACAGCATCACCAAGAAGCTCTCGCTGCTTATCTGCGGCAACGTCACGCCCGTGAGTAACCCTGAGTGTGGGCCCCACATTCGCCTGCGGAACGGGGTTGCCTTCCAGGTGCCTGACGTCACACGATTAACGCAGTGCAATTAAATACTAAAATGGCGTGGACCACACTAAATGTTCGTTACACCGAGAACCCTAAGCTGAGTCGCTACAAACACAACCGGATGACACAGCGTTGTTTCAACGCTGCACGATCGATTTGTTTGGCCGCGGCTGTACATTACGAAGTGCCAGTAATAAGCTCGTCGTCAATAAAGCTGACGGCAGCCTGAGTATAACACAACTAAAATACAGCGAGAGACAGGAGGAACAGGCCTGTCAGGTTTCAGCTTTACTTTAGTTTTCGCTTACCATCGCCGCATACGCATACGTTATTACATAGGGACGTGCCAGAGTCGCAGTGTCCGAGGGAGCTCCTGTCAGTGTACGATAAACAAACTTACATGAACAGCCAAAAATAGAGCAACAGATTAGAAACAGGCTAGGACGATACTCAAATATGCACGGTGCATGGTCAACATTCTTTTAATAAATATGGCGGTACAAGAAAATGAATTTCAGAATACAACGAACACAGTAATACAATACGCGTTCAAAGAAGCAGCAACCATTTCAGTTCTTGACGTTCAGTGAGACAACAAAAGTATGCAGAACAAAATTCTCACTACAAGGTAGGAAAAAACACATACATCATAATACTCGTAGGTAGACCAAGCAAAAGTGCTTACAGGGGGGAAAAAGAAAAGATAGGAAAGAAAGCATTAGTTCCGAATCGCAATCGCACGTCGCGTAAAGCATTCAGTCAGGATGCCTGAAATGTTTGCCTACTTGAGGCAAACGAGACATGTCTCCTGTGGTCCTTCCTTTTGTGCTGCCTAATCATGAAGACCCAAAGTCGTTCGTTGCGCAAGCAGGCGCGAGCGACACTAATCTCAATGCGCTACGGTGTGGCATTCCTGGTGCGAACATTAATCGCCAGTCGCGGTTGGTTGCACGACGTGTGTCAATCGCCGGTGTGGATTCACCTTTAAAGACCGAATGTAACGAAGTTTTGCACCGCATAGGATGCCTAGTTTCAAATAGCGTAGGTAGCATCCTCCGTGCAAGATATTACGTTTGAAATACCAGTGGATGCACCACGAGAAACTCGCATAACAAGACCGTTTTAATTACCAAAATAAGATTTTTAAAAAAGCTACGCTGTCATTACCGCTCGCCGGAAATGATGCACTACCCAGATCGTTGAGAATCAGCGCGGCACATTGGCATAACCTCCGAGATTACAGGGCGGCGCCCGCGGAACGCTGGGAATCTCGAAGGCGATGTAATAGGACTTGCATTACATCCACTAACCACCAAGTGCATGCGTGGTTGTGCTTCGGCACTATTCAAAAGCTGTTAACGGGAAAATTAGATAGCTACCACACCCACAGATTTGCCACGATTGCTACAATGGTGTCTGTTACTCTTTCGTAACCATTTTAGCCTAAGTGAAAGTTCGTTGCAGTTAGCCCGCGAGAAGTCGGCCGTGTGTCCAGCACCTTAGCTTCCCGTTCGCTCCGTTCTCCGACTGTGGCGTCTGCAGCTCCTTGTTTGCCTCTTGCAGCACCGCCTCACGTTCCGGTCGCGCACTGCTCTCACCAACCGCGCCAACGCATGGCTCGAGCGCCGCAAGGTCAAGGCCTTCTACACACTGGTGCGCGACGAGGACTTCACGCACGGCGTGCGATCCCTGCTGCAGGTGTGTCACCACTTCTCTCTGGACGCGGGAACGGAACGCGCGCGCCCTCACGTGTCGCGCGCAGTGATCTCTCCAACTGTCTAATATCTCATTTTCAGCAAAAAAAAAAAAGAAAAAATCCTATTTAGGTATTTATTCTTTTTCGACCCACTGCCGCCCGATTCATGGCCAATCCCCCGTAGTGGGTTGTTATTCTAACATTCGCGACACCGCAGCGGCACCGAACCGAAAGATCGCAGACGCATTTCTTTGGCCCACCTCGCAGGCAAAAAAAGATTTCGTCGTCTCGCACCGACGAGATGAGGGAAGAGGAACGTGCAAAGCTTGATGTCGAAGGTTGGGAAGAGCCAGTGACGTCAATGCAAAGCCAACCATGTTTGGGGGAAAAGTGGCGAAAGGCGTCGCTACTAGTTGATTGTGCGCTTAAAATGGCGCAAGCAGAAGGGCTGAGTTGTTAGTTAAAATCGCCGCTAAGGCATCTTATACAGCAGCCGTGAGTGGTCCGACCGCTTGCATATCGGTTTCGTATAAGTATCTCTTAAATATTCGCTACAGCTCTGATTTATGTGTGACAACGGCAAGCCTGCCATATGATGCAATATTGCTTTTATTCTAATGTATTAACTACCGAATGAAACGCGATGTAGTTCATGCTCTGAATCACCACTGCCATTCCGAGCAATCCTTAGCGGGCACCGTTACCCAAGGCGCAGGAGTGTAAGGCTTCGTTCAAAGGAAGGAAAGGTTTGATTTAAAACTACAAAAAGTACAAATTTATTTGTCACTTTAACGTTACAGCATCGCTACTCGCGCCACCGCTGTTACTATCGCATCATAGGCAGGTTGCACCTTGGAAATGTTAATCACTGGCTCTCTCTCTTCTCCGTTCAGTCTTCAGGACTTGGCAAGCTCCGTCCCAACGTCGTGCTGATCGGCTACAAGTCCAACTGGCAAACATGCGACCGCCAGGAGGTGCTCAAGTACTTCACCGTCATCCAGTGGGTATAGAGCGCATTGGGCGTTTGATTTTTTCTTCCCCCTTCGGCAGCAGGGGCAGCGCGGTTCCCCGGTTTATTACGGTTGCCGCATTGAAAGAGCGTCGGTAACAGGAACTATAGCCCTGCAACAAGTAACCTGCGTGTTGCATTATTGTGAGCATCGTAACACACCTCCTTGCCTCGGCATCTCGCAGCGACGTGCTGGACCTGTACATGTCCGTGTGCATCTTGCGGCTTCCCGAGGGCCACGACTACTCCGAGTACGCCGACCAGGACGCGACGGTCGCCGCCAACGGCAAGAAGCCCGACATGCTGACCGTTCCCGGAATTGAGCGCGAGAACTCGTCGGGGGCCTTCCCGCGAAACATCTCCAGCGCACAGCTCTCCATGGGTGAGACACGAATGACTGCAGCAAGATCTCTCTCGTTCACAGCCTTACGCTTGCGAGGGCAGTGGCAGCGAGGCCATTCTGTGCGTACGCACCCTTTCGGCGGATTAGCGGACGTGCATACCTTGGTTGTGTTTCTAGAATAGCCTAGGGACTTCTGTCGGAGCAGTAATCACCTCCTCTAGGTGCGATTGCATCTAGTTTAGGCTTGAAGCAATCGAGATAGTACGAGAGGCCCTTGCTTGAGTAGGTTTGTTTTGTTCCTCGTCCGATCTCGCGACTATGCAGCATTGCTTAGAGAGACGCATTAGAGAGACGCATTAGAGAGACACATTAGACAACAGAGAGACACATTAGAAAAACACGCAGCGCTAGGTCCATGTCTATGCCTCTTTCCTTCTGCCTGCGCTATAGGTATAGCTATAGTTATGTGTATCTATAACTCCAAGTTGGCAGCACCATGGACGTGCCCGACGACATTCCGTGCTATGTGTGACGCACTGCTATACATGACGAAAATGAGACGCGCGTTCTCGCACAGCCGTGGTTCTCGCCGTTGCTGCGCTGCACCGCGAGTTGCAACCGTGCAACATCCGTTCCAGGCGACGACGCTTCAGATAAGAAAAGAGCGTAGACACGAGAGAAGTACAAGGGGGGCACAATGCAGTGTAATCGTGGCTTACTTTGGCAGTCGTCTTCGATGGTTTTTGGCGCCAAACTGCTTTCCTACTGTTCGGCTCCTCCCCGTGCACGAAACGGTAGTTTCTCGCTTTGCTGCGTTACGCGTACAAGTCTCGACGAGGCGGCACGAACGTCGTCGCACAGGTGGCAGCTCCCGGGGGCCCTCGCCGCCGGCGACTCCGCTCATGGGCCGCGCGGTGGGCATGCCGGGCGACGCCTTGGAGAAGGCGCCGCTGGCCGAGCCCGAGCCGGCCTCGGTGGTGGTCAACGTGATGCCCCAGCACCACCAGGGCGCCGAGGACACGAACAAGACGTCCGACGAGCCCAAGGAGCTGCCGCTGGCCGTCAACCAGTTTCTGCGCAAGCAGAGGAAAGGAACCATCGACGTCTGGTGGCTGTACGACGACGGAGGTGAGCACGGAAAGTGGTTCGTACGTCGAAACGGTTACGGTGGTCGGGACGATGCATATTCGTTAAAATGTGGATGGCTCGTCGGTCTGCGAAGGTAACGGGTTTGGGGAAACTGGAGGTGTCGACAGGGCCAGCTTTCGTGGAACGCTCACCCCGCTTGATTGCGTACGTACACGATGCGGAGGATGCTCGATTCCGCAGCCAAGGCGTGAAGCCTTCTCGGGACGCTTTTATTTTCAGCGAGAGCACACGCCTTGCTTGTGAGCCTTGCTCAGCGGCGCCACAGAAGCGGCAGCACGTGAATTCGTGCTCAAGCACAACAGTCCAAAGATTAATAAAAAAACTTTATCGCTGTAAGTGGGGGAATAAACATTTCGAACCTTGTTCGAGTGTGGCTTGGTATTTTGAAGATGCGATGTATGGATTGGAGATTACTTCGCAAGATTGCAAATATTTAATTAGGCGTGGTAATCAGAGTGGGTTCTTATAAAGTCGGCAGATAAATGTTCGCGTGTGCAGCGCGTGTCGCTGAATGACGTAGACCTACAACGCACGCATGTCTTAAATGTTCCTTTACGCGCGTAGCCCGTAACCTAGGCTACCTGCAGTCGTACGTTGGACAGGAAGCCCTCTGCACGCGCAAATGCAGCACGTCAAGCGTTTGAACGTAAATGTCGCCGTATGGTCGGCCGTACTTATATGTCAGCGACGAAATTCATTATCAATATTTTTTTTACAGCGATGGCATCTTAGCCGTTAGATAATCCATTTTCCAATGCGATGGAAATAACCGAAGTCGATTACAGAGGTTTCGCGAGGTAACGTTGAGCTTCCTTAACCGTAGCGCGTTTACACGATAGTCTTAGCATGTGGTCTTACCATCATATAAGTAAACTGCGGGTGCAGCACTTCACAGTGCATTGCTCACGGTAGCGATTTCGGTGGATGTGACCATTCCAGTAAATAATTTGATGCCGAAAACAAGTTATAGCGAATGCGCTCCCTTGGCCTGCTGACGTTGCCGTGACGGCAACACGAACTCTGTGACTTAATGATCCACGGTTCGTATGTTTCGACAACTCAGTTTACATTAGCCGGATTTCGGGTATTTAATTCTGTAGGAGTACGGCGCGCCCTCGTCATCTCTACCGTCGCAATTTCGTACATTTGCATTTGAAACCGTTAGCTTGTTTGTATTGTCAGTAGGAAAATTACAACAGGTGCTGGTGTACGGCCTAAGGTTATATGCCATGCTCTGGTTCAGTGAGCAAATATACCCGCCATGGTTGCTCAGTGGCTATGGTGTTGGGCTGCTGAGCACGAGGTCGCGGGATCGAATCCCGGCCACGGCGGCCGCATTTCGATGGGGGCGAAATGCGAAAACACCCGTGTACTTAGATTTAGGTGCATGTTAAAGAACCCCAGGTAGTCGAAATTTCCAGAGTCCTCCACTACGGCGTGCCTCATAATCAGAAAGTGGTTTTGGCACGTAAAACGCCATAATTTATTTTATTTTAGTGAGCAAATAGTTGTCCGGGTCTGCGTCTGCGAAGAAACTTCGTTGAATGGCATCCTATAAAATTAAGCAGGACATATTCCAGAGTGTATGTACTAACGCGGAAAAAAAGAAAGAAAAAAGTAACGTAACGCGAATGGGACAGGTAAACAATGAACAAAGAAAATACCAAAATTTGTTCAGGGATAATACATAAGTGTCTAATTAGCTATATCCTACAAAATGAAAATGGTTATGATGCTTTGAGGTTCTGATGAATAATCTGGGAACGCACTCACAAAAACCTTTTACGCTAGATTTGTTCGTACGAGAAAATTTCAGCAAATCCCGATGCTGCACATATTATTAGTGAAGGCTACCGGCCAATGGCAAATAGTTCTTATGAACACCAAGTTTTGTCAATTCAGCCCCTATTTTTTTACTTAAGCAGAATCGCTCGATTTCGGTGCTGATTTATACTTTCACGTTCAGGTTTCATT
Source organism: Dermacentor andersoni (assembly GCF_023375885.2). Taxonomy (NCBI): domain Eukaryota; kingdom Metazoa; phylum Arthropoda; class Arachnida; order Ixodida; family Ixodidae; genus Dermacentor; species Dermacentor andersoni. The sequence goes on along the minus strand of NC_092815.1, from coordinate 77,068,716 downwards.
TGTTCGCCATGGCACTATATAGTGGGAAAAGGCAGCTCTGAATTTCAGGACTTATGCGTAGACTCCGTGAGTATACTTTTCGCAGACGCCGCATTACCCAAAGTTTTTGCGTCGATAGTAGGTTCGGCTTGCACCTGCGCAAAGTTGCTGTTTAGTCTACTGTCATTTCCTTTTTATTACGACAGCAATTGTACGACCGTCGCAAGAACGCCGTCGGCGCTGCTGTCCATGGTCGTTATGTCCCGCTAGACGGTGCATGGGCGGCTCGTGCGCTAAACAGTGACCTTATCGTGCGCGCCCTTGAGTTTCTTGCAATAATTGTGTGCGGAGGGTTTAGACTCTGGTTTAGAGGGCCCCCAGACTCGCGGTGTGCGTTTGGCTGCAACAACGACGAAGCGAAGTGGGTGCACCGTCAACGCATACGCTCAACGGCCTCGGTGGCGGAGCCAGGTCGGTGTTCTGCTGCCTTGCGCTGATGGCGTGAGCGTCGTGCGCAGGCGCAATGCAAGCACTACCGTAGCGTTCATGTTGAGTGAGGCTGCTGTGTGTATGCACTGCTCAAAAGTCGAGCTAACTTTACCTAATACTTCGCTTGGCACCGACTAATGTGGATGGTTTCCCGTCCGTCTGGTATCTCCTGCACCACCCGACGCATTGCAACGCCTCTGGCGACGCTCCTTATCACGCCAGCATCGTGAGACGCCAGCATCGTGAGACGTGAGAGCAGTTGTCTCGCATGCTGCCTCGCGCCAACGTGACTCATCCGCGTGCGGTTTGAGCACGCCCGAGGAGAGTCCAAGCGCAACGCCAAACCTCGCTGTCGCTGACAATGCTTCACTCTTTGGGCGAAAACTGCCAATTTTCTTTCTTATTATTCCTACACTTGAGTCAGGGAGAACAGTTAACTTCCCTTAGCCCTTTTCTTGGTTTCATTGTGTGTTATACTCATGTGGTGGTCAAAACAAGATAAGGGTTCACAGAAATATGGAGACTTGAAAACCGATAGACAAACAGTGGTCGAAGAATAAGGGACGTGTCTCAGAGTGGGGCCAGCGTTTCGACAAGGGTACTTGCCCCTGCTGACTACTTGAGTGTGTGTGTGTCCGGCCCTTTTGTAACTTACATTGCCCGGCGGTCGCTGCAGGTCTCACGATGCTCATTCCGTACCTGCTGACCACACGCAACAACTGGAGCGCATGCAAGCTGCGCGTCTTCTGTCTGGCCAACAAGAAGGAGGAACTGGACCGAGAGCAGCGAAAGTAAGCATATATACCGCACTTCGAATCGCACCGGTTTTCAATCGACGGCCACCGCAAGAACTCATGGCGCTAGTGTCTATAGGCTAACCCCTACAGGAAGGCGGTTGAGCTACAGCCCGTGATAGGACTGTCGGCGCATTCTCTTCGTAAAAGCGCATATTTGTACTTGTAAAGGTAGCGGCCGCGATGTGACCTTAACTAACAGTGATGTACGAGTTTTGACATTGCGTTTATTTTTCGTTGGGTCTGAAGGTGACATCAGTCGAGAATAAACCTAGAGAAAATTCGCAGGTATAATTTTGCACTCCGGAGTCACGCTTTCAACGTTACGATTCTCGCTGCATACGTGCACACTGAACTGTCTTCATTTATTTCATGAAAGCGAAAATTGTGATCGTTAAATATTTCATTGCTGGAAATAGACGCTGTGAAGTCAGCAGACAGTGAGATAGAATCTGAAGTGCACATACAGTAAAGGAAGTCACACTTGCACTTTCAGTTAACACCACGGCCCAGTTAAGTGAACGAACTCTATGTGAGCCCCACTGTCATTCTCGCGGTTCTTGAGCGATTGGTACTTCGGAATGCCACCTATTATATGTATGAAGCTTTAAGCAATAATTAGTGTATAGCACCTCTGAATTCCCGCATAGTCCTGTTCTCCTTGAGTGAAACCATATTAAATAACGCACTTATCTGCTCTACTCGCCGTGACGGCGTATTGTATCTTTAGTGTTGCACTGCTGTGCTAGTTAGAGGGCGCGGGATCGAATCCCGGCCTAGGCCCCGCTTTTCGGTGGGGGCGAAATGCAAAAACGCCCGTGTACCGTGCATTGGGTGCACGCTGAAGAACTCCAGGTAATCCCACGCAGTGATATCGGAATTTTGGCACGTGAAACTCCAGAATTTAATTTTATGTAGTTATCTACTCGAAGTAAGATATATGATAAGTATCCGGGAGTTTTCTCGCGACTCTTGTAGGTCTACTATAGCGACAGAAGCTGCATCTCGGTCGTCGTCGTCATGCTGAACACGCTGGTTCTAGTCAGATAACCGAAGCACATCATTCTATAGAAACATTCTATTTATAGAAACATATAGTGACATACACGCATACTGATTAGTGTCATGTGGCCGCACTGGATGAACAAAAACTTGCGTTTACTTTAGTGGGCGCTTACCTTTCTCCATCAAGCCGTTTCGACAGGCAGAGACTGAGTGACATTATAGATGCGACACCTGGTCCATGGATTGTTGTTGGGGACTTCAACGCGCATCATTCACTTTGGGGAAGCAAGAAGATAAATTCGAAAGAAAGAAACCTCGTGTCCTTTGCTTGCGACCATGAACTTTGTTGTCTAAATGATGGTCCCACGTTTCTGCGCGGCCGGACGTACAGTAGTTGTTTAGACTTAGCATTTGTTTCGCGATGCCTCACTCGCTGCGTCCATTGGTTCACAGATATAGAAACCCACGGAAGCGACCACATTCCTACCTACCTGAAGATAAAAGGCCTCACCAAATCCGTTCCATCAAATTTTAAACAAACAATCGATTGGCCCGTGTTTAAATCACTTATGGAAGACGCATGCCACGAAGGCATTTCGTCCACACTAGAATTTGAGATCGCCAAGGCTATGCAGGATGCTATGCGCTCATTTCGGCCATTAGAAAAATACACAGATTTTGATTCGGAAATACAGAGCCTCCGTGCAATCCGACGGCGTGCGGAGCGACGGTACAGACGGACTAAATCATTGTACGACCTTAGAGAGGCCAGACGCATTCAAAAGAAAATTCAGCGTCGCCTTGCTGTACTGCAAAATCAACGCTGGAAATCGTTTTGTGAGTCTCTGGACCCGCGTAAACCTTTGTCGGTTGTCTGGAGAACAATCCGTGGACTTCGAACAGCTCCTCAACAGCGTCGTCCATTTAAGTCTCTAGCCCTACATCAAGGACGCCGAGAAGTCGAGGTAGCCGAAGATTACTGCGCAAGGTCGCGGGTCCGGCGCTCACGTAGTCACCTCGCGCACCTATTCCCATTGTGCCCCCTTGCTCCCGAGATCCTCGTATGGACGCTGCTTTCTCCATCGAAGAACTGGAGGCCGCACTTGCTGGGTGCAGGCGATCTTCGTCACCAGGACACGATGGCATCACATACTCTGCGTTTGCAAACCTTGGTCCAGAGGCCAGTGATGCCCTTCTTGGCCTGTACAACGCATCATGGCGTGACGGCCTGGCCCCTACAACGTGGAAATCCAGTCGGCTTGTTCCACTCCTCAAGGCTGGCAAATCCCCGTTGGAATTGTCATCTTACCGTCCAATAGCACTGGCCAGCTGTGTCGGCAAGGTAATGGAGAGAATGATCCTTACACGGTTAGAATGGTACTTGGAATTTTACAACGTCTATCCAGAGTTAATGGCTGGTTTTCGACGTGGCCGCTCGTCAATAGATAGCGTTATCGACCAGGTAACATACGTACAACACCAGAAACATCTGAAACGAATCACTGCGGCCCTATTCCTTGATGGTAAAGGTACGTATGACAATGTAGATCATCATGCAATTCTGGACGCCTTAGAAGCTGTAGGGATTGGTAGACGCCTCTTTCGCTGGATATGCAACTATTTGAATGGAAGATCTTTCTTTATTTTGACTGAAGACGGACCAACGCCATCAAGCTATACCAGTCGTGGTGTACCGCAAGGCGGGGTACTCAGCCCTACCCTTTTCAACCTGGTGCTCGTTGGTCTCGCTGATTCGTTACCGCAAACTGTTCAGCTCTCCGTATATGCAGACGACATTTGCATATGGGCTTCAGGCGTGACACGTGTACAAGTCCGCGCACGACTTCAGAAAGCCTCAACGGCTGTGTCAACATACCTAAGAAGACAAGGCTTGGAGCTTTCCGCTGAGAAATGTGCACTCGTTGCTTTTACTCGCAAAGCGATGGCCCCGTATGCTTTGCGGGTTAATGACCAAATTATACGATATAGACGAACGCACCGATTTCTTGGCGTCATCATTGATAGAGACTTGTCTTGGAGCCCTCACATCTCGTACATGACAAAGCGTTTGGCCGCCATTGTGGACCTTCTTGCGTTTCTCGGCGGGAAGTCCTGGGGTGCAACAGTACCGTCAATGTTGCAACTATATAAAGCACTGTTTTTGGGCTTCCTACGGTACAGCTTACCTGTACTAGGAAATACTTGCACTACGAATATTCGCAAACTCCAGAGCGTGCAAGCCCAAGCACTCGGGACTTGTCTCGGTCTTCCCAAAACTACGTCATCGATTGCGACAGTGGCCATAGCCAGAGACGCTCCTTTGACAGTCTACATTGATACGGATGTCCTGAGAGCGCACATCCGACACCTGACTCGGATTCCCTCACACCATCTTGCTTGCTTGCCAGCAAAAAGGCCACTTTCAACTTTTGCTAAAACTATTGTGAGACATCAGTACTACTTGCCATCAGAATTTACGACCGCTACGCCATTGTCAGATCGATTGTGGTGTCTGCACCGGCCGCAAGTGCAACTGACAATTCAAAGAATCAGAAAGAAAGCTGGAGCGTCATTGCAAGCTTTGAAACAAGCAACTTTGGAGCACATTCACAACGTGCGCAGATTCCGGCAACATGTATACACAGATGGTTCAGTAAAACTCAACAGCTCTGCTGCTGCAGTCGTCATCCCGGCACAATCTGAGGAAATCAAATTAAGAACTTCATGTGTGACCACATCGACAGGTGGAGAACTCGCGGCGCTCCGTGCTGCACTTGATTTCATTAAGCAGAAGCCACCGCAACAATGGACAGTCTTTAGCGACTCCAAGGCAGCCCTTCAGTGCATACGAAGCCCAATGCGCCACGGACCCAATGAACAACTGGCCTCAGAAATTCGGCACATATATCATCAAAGCCATGACAAAGGACACAACATAATCTTTCAGTGGCTTCCAGGACATTGTAACGTCAGCGGGAATGGCCACGCCGACGAAGCCGCCCGATCTGCACATGCAAGTGGTCAACGAGTCTTCATTCCGCTTTCGCGAACAGACGCTGCGGCTGAGCTGCGATTGATGTCCCGTGAGTGTACCTTGCCCCTGTGGGACTCGAATGTTTTCACCATGTGTCGGTTGCGTTCGTTGTCTCCGGACATACGGATGCACCTCCCGCCTGGATTACCACGACGTGAACAGATCATGTTCTACCGTCTGTGGCTAGGCGTTGCCTTTACAAACTCATATGCTTTCCTCATAGGATTGGCCAACAGTTCCATGTGCGACACATGTGACATCGACGAGACACTAGCACACATTATCTGTGTCTGCCCGCGGTACAGTGCTGAGAGACAAATGATGTGCAGAGTACTGGACCAGTTGGACAATCGTCCACTTTCAGAACTGAAAGCTTTAGGCCAATGCTCCGAAAGAACACCCGTGTTGAAGGCCTTACTCGCGCTATTAAGGTTCTTGCGGTCCAGGGGGCTTCACGACAGACTCTAAGAATGCCGCCCCCTACCGCTGCTGTGTAGTGTACGCGCTTTGTTCGTGCTTGTCTTCCTTTCTTTCTATCTCCCCCTTCCACTCTGTTTCTCTTTTTATCCCCCTTAACCCTTCCCCCTGCGCAGGGTAGCCAACCGGAACTACCTCTGGTTAACCTCCCTGCCTTTCTCTGCGTTATTCTCTCTCTCTCTCTCTCTCTCTAGTGACAAAAATGGGGCGTTTGTAAACAGGCCGGAGGCGCTGGTGCCAGAGTAGCAGCCTCAACCTGGTCCGTTGTCGTCAGAATGAGTTGTTAATCTGGCATTATCACGAGCTGCTCAAAGATCTCTCTCTCTCTTAAGCGTCAACAGTTTGTCAGGTCTTTCACCGTGCCACTGAGGGACTTTGCATTCACACGATACGCTCGAGGACCTGCGAAACTAAGCAATATTTGTGTTCGGAGCTGCTGTAATTTAAGCACAGGTAATAAATTGCCCGCAAGATTTTAATTTCCGCGCGCGCTGCCTGCACGAGGTACAACGGTTGCCGCGAGAACTGAAGAGCCAGCCTTGCGGCGTCATGGCCACCTTAGAAATCGCTATACGTTACTAAGCTTACGAGCCTCAAAATCGACCGGTGATTTCGCAGAGGAAAGCATATTGAGTTGTGTAGCTTCCGAATTTCAATAGCTGCAATAAAGCAACAGCCTGTTGAGCAATTTATTCGCACTGATCATAAAAAGGAAGGGAAAAAAAAAAGCCCCGAGAACTAACGACACTTCTTGACTAATACTTGTGGCGTTGCTTCTATGGGCGTTGCCATACTTCTGACCCTTAGCCGTGTTTCTGAACTGCTTATAGCGCAGCGGTGGCATTTGTCAGCGGTATCAGTTTCTCCGGAAACATAAGCTTTAGACTTCCACTTTTTCCGCTGTGTACGTATTGTGGATCACTGTCAAGATTCCACCTCTTTGTCGAGCTCGCTATCTCGTCAGCTCTGATTGATTCACAGGGCTGCCACGGCTTCTCTAATTGGCTGAAAAACGTCAACGTGGCGGAATTAGACAGTGTTGAATGGTGCCTAGGTGTCCGCTCTAAGCGTGGCAGCGTTACCCGCATCGAAGGGTGCGTCACCTTACCATCGCGGCCTGCGAACTCGTGCGAAGCTCACACGAGCAGGTAACTGCACGGCTAGTGCTTCCTCGAAGCTGACCACCGCGTTGGTTGCGTTCGCAGTATGGCGTCGCTGCTGAGCAAGTTCCGGATCGAGTACTCGGACGTCACGGTCATCCCGGACATCGTGCGGCCCCCGGCTGAATCCAGGTATGGCACATTTAGCTGTTGTGTTTTGGTTTAAAAGTCTTGCCTCCTGCCAGATATCAAGCACTTCAACGTCCTTCGAAGGATTTGCACTTTGCGTCAGCGGGCAATGGCTGACGCAAAGTCTAGTTACGAGACTGATACAGTGACTATGGTGGAGGAAGTGTAGCTCTTGTGAGACGTTGTTGGTGAGGCAAATACTTAAAAAAATTATGTAGGGACCTTCACGCCAGTGCATGAACTCAAGCTGCATTTCAGCGCGAGGTGCAAGCACATCCGCAATGACATGCAGATTAAGGCAGGACCACTGCCTTCAAGCAGAAAGCACGCGAGGCAAGTGCTGATTTAGCAAGCGAAAAGCATAAGCAGAAAACAAGGCAACGTGCAGGTAAATGCAGATATACCCAGCTCGTCTTTTATTTTTGGCTTTTGCGTACGAGCACGCTGGTCCCTAGTCGACAACCCCATGGTTGGGCATCACAGTAAAGGGCGCAGATTTGGCCGTAGTACGCGTCTGGCTGTACAGGTATAAATTGTAAAGTAACACCTATTTCGCGTTCTGGTCCATCATGGGTTCTTGTTCTAGCACCAAATTCTTCATAGCTTAGAGAGGCACATTCCACTGGAAGATAACCCAGCAAGTACTAGCAAGTGATGTACGAACTCGGAGTCTTGCAGCAAACTTAACTTCGGTGCCTCTTAAACGTGACTTCTTACATTGGACCACCCTGTACGAAGATGCAGCAACAATACCAGTGCAGTCGGACACCCGCTGCGCACGTTGTTGGGACAGCTTCGACCGTCGCCGTTGGCGTGAGGTTCCGTATAAAGTCCAAGTGGGATAAGATTATATCGTGCCGTATGTGTGCGGTAAAGCGCGCGCGATTCAGCCGAGAAGGATAGTGGCTTGATGTGTGCAGTTTCTCGCTGAGCCCAGTGTCGTGCACAGAAAACGAGGTAGGAGGGGGGTGGGGGGACAGGTGAGAGTGGGGTGCGTCTACTCTTCTAGCGCGACCGTTGCTGGCTGAGGCGCGGCTGAGCGCGGCGTTGCAGGTAATCTGCGACAGGTGCGAAGGTGGGGCGAGCCTATATGTCCGGTGGCTTGAGTGCTCTGTGTTCTCGAGCGCCTAGTGTTGGAAGTTGCGTAATCAAGTTTCGGAGCCGCTTCGAAGCGAGAGGCAGCACGAAGCGATCGCCCGCCGCTGCTTCTGCTCTTCATGACCCCAGCGTTGTGACAGCGAGCGTCCGCCATCGTCGAACGAGATCTGTTCGTGTTTCCCCGTGAGCTCGCGACGCGTGTCCGTTAACTTAATTAGTAAGCGATTGTTTACGGCAATTTATACGGCCGCTAAAACTATCATCCTTGCTTCGTGTAGTTGTATAATACTTTGCTAGTGCTATGGATACCGCGTTTCAGGTGAAATTGCGACTTATTGTTTTGTTACATGTCACGTCGCTGCTAGCTTAGTTGGGAGGTCGCGTGCACAATGAGCATCGAATGATGGGCATACATCTTTGTTTGTTTGTTTTCTGCGCCTTTGCAGCAAGCGCGAGTTCGAGGACCTGGTCCGCAAGTGGCGCCGGACGGAGGACGACGACACCGAGGTGGAGCACGATCCACTCGAGATCTCGGACTCCGAGATGCTCGCGCTCAGGGACAAGGTGAGCGACCCTGACCTATCCGTAGAAATTAGTTAAAGAACACGTTTAAGGAGTGGCTTTACGATTGGGTGAATCAGCGGAACACTTCGTAAGTATCCGTGCCCGTGCGATTGCATTACCAGCTGACGGATACATCAAGCACACGATCAATCAAGCGAATGGTCACATTTGTCATTTAGGAGGCAAGCGAGGCGCATAAAGACAGATAGCTTAACCATCAGTTCAACGTGACTCATAATTGACATGATTGACTCGTTTTATTGTTTGATATTGTTCGTACATGGGAACATATATGCTCGAACAGTTATGACACCGATAATTTTAGATATGGCCCTGACAGAGAGGAATGAATCGCAGTGTACGTGTGCGTTCCACCAATTTGTGGGCGTAAATTGGCAAAAAGATTTGCGACGCAGTAAGAGGTGCTAAGTAATATGCTGTGTGCTTCTAGACGTCCCTAGGATGAACAAAGAAATATATACATGTATAATCGCTACTCCTCGAGCGCAGATGTGCCCACAGGTCTTCAGCGTAACTATCAACGTCACCAAATCACTTTGTCAAGTTGTCAGCAACGTGGAGTAATTGTCGGTAGCAACGAGCCATCTGAAAGCACAAACACCTGCATAAAAGTTCACGGATAGATCTAACGTGACAGGCAACTAGCAAGGGCCTACGGCTTTAATTTCCGATGACATCGCTTTTCGTTCCCTTCCGAATTAACGAAATGTGGGGTATTTTTTAGATTGGGTAGTCACTGCACTGCAGCTTTTACGTAGTCGCGCTTACCTAACAGGCGTAACCTGAACGCAGAGGTGGCGAACAAATAAGGAACATATATTTCTTTTGCTCACTTTTTATGTGTCCGCCATTATTTTGTCATTTCTGTGTAGTATGGAGTCCTCGGGAGAGGTACAGTATACCCATTGCTTCGGTCGGGCGCACGCGCAAGCGCTAGTTAGCGTGTGCGCCACAGTGTTTGGTGTAGGTGCACCGCTCCGTGTAGGTGTAGGTGGTGTAGGTGCACCGGTGTAGGTGTAGGTCCGTTGACCGATCGAGGTGCAGTGTCGCGCTTATCTGTGACGAGAGTGGGATATGCGTGCGGTCAGCACGGGATGAGGTTAGATTAAACGGTGCCGCGTCGTTTGGACTCCTTGTCTCGTGCACGTAGTAAGCACGACCACGAAAACGATCGCAGACCTGCCTCCCTTCCCCTAGCGTCGTTGGGCTGTATCTGCTGACGACGAATTGCTGAATTCACCAAACGTTGCTCAACTGTGTAGGAATTACGCGGACCATTCGCATTCTTTATCTCGTACGACCCTCCTCTAAAGGACAGGCGTGGCGGCGTTTCTGTGACGAGAGTTACGAACGTACACTCTCTGGAACACCAGCGTCGTTTAGAGTATACCCGGCTGTGGATGACAGAAAGGTTTTGACATTTGTAGCAAGAGTCATTCGTGTAACGGCAGTACTGAAACGAAAAATAAGAAACGAGTTTTCTTGGCCGGAAGACCGTTGCCGCTGCATAGAGAGAGGAACCTTTGGCTGCTGCGCTACTTCGTGCAGAGGCGATGCTGCGGGAAAGTAGGAATTTTGGTCGTTACATGGGAAAATAATATGTTCATCGCCTGTGAGAGAACCTTCAGTTCTGTTCATTGGTTTGATTTCAATCGATGTTCTTTACACATATATATATATATATATATATATATATATATATATATATATATATATATCAACGTGAAACTAATTACGTAAGCGGCCACAAGTCGCATGAAAAAAAAAAAGAAGCATTTGCGCTACAAATACCAGCGAAGGAAAAAAGAAGAAAGGATAGGAAAAGAGCGGTAACAGCAAAAGCAAAAAATTATCAAAACACAGTGGAAGTTGCCTTGTGGTGTTGCTTAACATATGGTATGTTTGAGGGCTTTTGAGGATGAGTGTTGCCTAGACTTTTTTGGCTAGTACCTAGTACAACCGAGTCAACCACTATCGAAAAGCGGGCATGGTGTAGGAGCCAACGCACCGCAAAGTCAGTAAGTATGAGAGATTAACGATCGCACGAAACTAAATATTAATGATGCAAATACGATTTGGAAAAGTTCGCCGAAGGAAATCGTCACTCTAGTTTTGACTCATGTTCTACAGTGAATGAGCCATTCCTTACTCAGAATTGCATAATGTTCTTTATCCACGCTTCACTGAGTGAATGACTAACAAATGACTTATCGATGCAAGCCCGCCAACGTCCAGAATAATTTTGCATAATAAATACACGCAGTTGAAGAACCTTGCGCAGATTATGGTAATTTGCTATGCGTGCGAGTTTCGCGTCTGCCTTCTTTCATAACGTCACCTTCGTGAGATAAACTGCCTGGCTGTGATTTTATGCGTACCTGCGTTGTAAAAGTAGCGTAACACAGATCAACCTCCGAACATTCCTCCGAATTAATAAACCACGAACGCGAACGATGGGCGGTTGGGGTAATTTATTTCGCTAGAATAGGTAACCAACACACTATAAGGCAATGCAGATAAGGTGAATATGTGGAATCCTTACCTCATGCATCATTCTGCATGTCTCGCCTTGCCAGTAGCCACAAAAACGTAATTATCAGGGTCGCCAGCGATGGAAAAGAAACAAAACAAAAACAAATATCAAAACTGACAGATATGGGGCACGCAGAGTCTTTCATTCGACGAGATATCGCGGGACGACGCACGCAACTTGTTCTTGACGTCGTACACCTCTCGAGATATCCGATGAAACGCCGATGAGTGCCGTTTGGTAATGGCATGTGTCGCGACACAGTTGCGCTACTTGCGCGCCCGGTGACAAGAGTTCGCCGCGACTTGGCCGTTGTCTCACAAGTCGCCTGATAGCGAATCACTGGAAGGTGGGGCGTTACGCACGGCGTATCGCGGGGTTTCTTCCGCAAGACAATCTTTGTGACCTTTGAGCCAACGCTTCTAAGCCGGTGGAAAGTGCATATACGGTGTAGATGCGCACTTCAGCCAAGCTACGCCCAGGGAAAGAAAAAGAAATAGTAATGAACGAAGCAAAAGGCCGCTACGAACATATGTAGACATTCGTTACACGTAGCGAGTGACTAGAGCTAATGTTTGCGTGAGCTTGCAGCCGTGAAGAAAGCCTAATTAAGGAAAGGCCTATGAAATTCCTTGTCAGTACTTGAGCACGTACATGATGTTTTGTGTGTTCCCCTAAACACGTTAAGGTTTTAACTACCAGCAGGCTTTGCTCTCTCTCTCTTTTATAAAGTCCTATGCTATTTCATTCACATTAGCCAAGGTATCACTTCTCTTGAGAAGTCGTTCGCGCGCATCGTGGAGCTTCGTATGTGGGCGTGGCAATTCAGTAGAAGCACCTAATTCCTACTGTTACCGTCTGCTTTATCGAAAGAGAAAAAAAATATCTCGGCCAATCCACTCCTGTGAAGGTGGTTGGTCAGCGAAGCTGTAGATACGTTGCGCATCACGTTCGGCAACTTGTCAAACACTGATCCCATGCTGTGCGCTCATTACGCACATTGCACTTCAAAGTGATACATGGCACGAACACACGTTTCACTGCAGGTCATGCCTGACCCTCGCCCCATCACGACAGACGTCTAAAAGAAAAACTCGCGACGCTCAAGATTTTAAAAAACCTTTAGATATGTGCACGACTACATCGTGATGTGTGATTTCAACTCAAATAACGCTGAAACAGTTGCGGTGTTCAATTAATATTGTCTTGACAATCTGGTTACTACGCACGAGCTACCTAACAATAATGCTATCCAGTTTATATATATCAAACTAAATGTGACCGGCAATCATTGCTGTTGGGAATATCACCCAAGGGAAGCAAAGGTGTTGCTTCCGCATGCCTCGTCTCATTCGAAGCTGGCGAAATGCGCAATCGCGAACCTATGTTGTGTGAATGCGCTTTGGAAATCATGCCCCCACCTGAAGCCCGGGAGCTTTTTTTTTTTTAGACAGAAAGAGCGGCTACTGGAAGCAGGCTAACCTATTCATGCACGTATTTTTATCAATGGCGGAAAATGCGCTGAAATAAATTAAAGGAACCGGGTGGTAAGTGCGAGCACAGCCACGAAAAGGGAAAGAAGGTGGTTGTACCGTACGTGCACGGGATATCACATGGTTTGAAGATGGTGGCTCGAAAAAGTGGAAGTGTACGTCGCATTTCCAGCTCCACAAACGCTATCAAGCATATGTAAGGCCACCGATCCGTTGAGAAAGACGCGACGAGGATGCGCGAAAAACCATCGGCCGCCGTTTGTACACTGCGCACAAGGTGGTGTATATCGGTTTCCTTTCTCGTGGGGGCAAAATGTACACAGGGCAGACAGGCAGATGCCTCAGTGACAGGTTAAGGTAACGCGAGCAAAAAAAAAAAAAAAATAATAATAATAAATTGGACTGTTATCGCGATGGACGTGCCTCCGTGCATTGTGATGATGGCAGGTGTAAACAACTGATTAAAGATTGTTTAGTCTTGCTTAGAAATACAGATAAATACACGTGGCAAATTTTAGGAGCAGGCTTGATTGCAAAAGAAGGTGCTAACTTCGTCGGTGCTCCGTCGATTACTCCGAGCAGAAAGGAAACTGCCTATCTGGAAAATGTTGGGTTGCGCGTGAGATGATTTTCACTCGCCATAGCCGGCATAAGTATACCACGCTTTTCTGAAATAAAATTCAGTTGATAGTTAGCGCACGTCCTGTCGCTTTTTCTTGTCCGTGTCATTACAGCGCTATGACTTCAACTGATGCAACTGTAGCCCAAAAATCTGCACTCCTACAGTTTACGAAATCTTTATTTTGATGTTTACATTGAAATTATTGTTGTAACTGCTTTATGGTCGCTTGGTGTACACACAGATATTTTCCAGTTCTTACTTTAGAAATGTGTTTGGCCAAAGTCAAATCGATGTATGACCCGTGTACGGTAGTTGGTTGAATCATATCGTCGAAGTAACCGAGGCCAAAGTCTTCCACGAAGTGTGTGAACCACTGCTTCCTTTCCGGTTTTAAGACGTCTACGTTAAAGTCTACGACAAAACCACTGGCGAGCGATTGGCGGCAACGTACGTTGATCAACGCGGAAGTGCGCGCGCCTCGTCATCAATGGGTTTGATCAATCATGTGGTTTGAAGGCTGTTTCTATTTGCGCGTTTCGTATTGACACGAAAGCTGTGTGTGTATGTTCGCTTCGCGCCTCTGCGCCTTACCGGGGGTACGAGCCATTAGCCATAGACACCTTCGCTGTTACAAATACTTTCCGAATATAATTTTAATAGTCACTTATGCGTAGTTCGTCAACAAACCGGGATTCGCCCTGTGGAAACTGACCAAAACGTCGATGCTGGGCGCCATTCTTTTAATCCCCCGTGCCGCCTACAGAAGGTGTGAATCTGGACTCGCTTATGAGTTTTGACTGGGCAGGAAACGTCCGGCCAAAGTTCCGTTTGGTCACTTTTGGATTTGGGTAGGAACATCCTGAACTCGCAGTGTGGCTTGGAGTCGCGAGTGGCTGATGCAGTGCAAATGTCAGAAGAGGTGGTCGCTGACCTGCCTGCGACAGCTGTCAAAAAATGTCACATCTCATGGTTGTGTTCAGATCATTGTTTTTTCTCTTTTTTTTTTTCGCTTCTCCAGACGTACCGACATCTGCGTCTTCGCGAGCTGCTGCAAACATTCCAAGAATGCCACTTTGGTCGCTATGTGAGTACCTTCTCCTTCTATATATTTTTCTGTATATTTTTGTCTACATAGAACATACTCTAAGAATGCTTTCGGGGATGTCAGTGACACGCGAGCGAGTTTTTTTGTAGAGTCATTACCAGCCAAGTCAAGCACAGCCAAAGATGACAACGTCTCTAGTGACAGTTAGCGCGGTGCTCGTATACGTTTATACAAATAGCATGTTGATTGTTCGACGCTCTACGGAGCTGGTGAGAAAAACGCACACCTTGAGATGCTCAGGCCGACATGTGGAGTACAAGCAGAGTGTTTTGCGAGTATTTTTGTATGTCCACACACATATATCTTCGTGTTTTACTGATGTTTTGAATAGAAAGTATATGCAATCCTGAGAAGGCGCTCTTCTCTTTATGTCAATCTCGCACACCTTACAATGCCTTTAAGGCCTTATCCTGTGAAGCGTGATAGCTGTCAGGACCACATAAATTTACCACGAAAATGAATATGCAAATCGAAACGGTACACGGGTTGAGCAGCGACGAAAGAGAAAAATGAATGAAATTCAACATTCGCAACATTCCAGTGCGGGGACACATGGGAAATTCTCCTGAGTTGTCAATACTTTGAAGCCCCTCCGCTGAGATAAAAAGACCCACTACAACGCTTCGGGAGGCCACCCTCGTCACAAACCAATCGGGAATCGTGCTTCTGGCGAAAAGTAACATGCTTCTGTGCGACCTTTGTCGGAGGAAACAAATCCACTGGGAGTCTGAGAATTTTAGGAGTGACATTTTATGAGTTTTATGTTTATGTTTAAACGTTATGAGTTTTATGAGCAGTTTGCCCTCGTCTTCTCCCATTCCTACTGTGGTTGGCTGCGGGAGAGGAGGATGGCAATCGCCTTCCACGTCGACGCTTGCGCCGTTGAAGACGACACGCGGATGACGAATCGGCTTATATGTTTAGCCACCTATACTATTTCTGCAGATGTACTGGTTAACGGCTTTGTTCTCTACGGAGTTGTGCTACGAAACAAGTAACACTATTTAAGTATCTTCACTGCGACAAGTATGCGACTTCGCGTTCGGCTACTCGCTTGCATTGGCAATCATTAAAGTTTGTTTCTCTTTCTGCCAATCACCGTCGATGGTTTTCTGCGCAATTTTCGTTTTTCAGTATTTGTTTCTTTCTTTTTTCTTTCTTTACAAACAACTTACCAGTACACGGCCTGCACGTTCTGTCTGTTCCGTTGGCGAACACGTGGTTGCAGGCATATCGCAGTCTGTTTCGCGAAGCGCGCGCCCGGGCGTCCCTTTCTCCCGTCGCATTCACGCCCGCCCCTCCCGACCTCTTCTTTCGGCAGGACCCTCCCGATGCCGCGCAAGAGCACCTGCTCGGCCTCCATGTACATGGCGTGGCTGGAGACGCTGACCAGGGACTTGCCGCCGTTCCTGCTCATCCGAGGCAACCAGACCAGCGTGCTCACCTTCTACTCTTAGTGACGTGCCTTCCTCTGGTGCGAGCGCCCAGAACGTCCGCGCAGCGAAACGCGCACCCACAGGCTGCATCGTCGAAGCAACCTGGCAACGACGACGACGACGACGACGACTAGTGCGTCTTCGAATGACGACGCGTCTTGATTCCCTGGTGGCGGCATTGTGCGCGCCGTCTCGCTGTTTGGACACGGGCGCGAACCGGTGCAACTGGGCTTCCGGCCCCTGCCCTTATTTCTGTGTGCATTTGCGTGCATCTGTGCGTGTTTGTGTGTGTGTATGTGTGTCGCGTTTATTGTTTCTTACGGCCACCGTGGCACCGAAGTAGCCGCCGCCGCCGCCGCGAGCACTTTCTTTCGAGGGTCCACTACACTATAGAACACTCCGGCTGGACGACAGCCGTGCCAAGGTGAACAGACTCTTGTCGTCGTTACATGATGGTGATGGCGGTGCGTCTCGAAGAGACTGCAGTGTATTGTTGCCCGCCTAGTACTTTAGTATTAAGTCTAGTTGTTTACTCTTTTCTTTTCATTGTCCTTTTTATTTTCTTCTTCTTCTTGACGCTCTTCTGCTCCGTAACTCTTCTTTTATGTGCTGGCGACTATAGCGTCATATAGTGACGTGTTGCAGCTCGTCGGACATATCGAAAAACGTGGTGGTCTTCCCGAGGCGCAGTCCGATAGCGCGACCGTCGCGCCACCTGTGTACAAAGGTTTCGGCGGCCCTTGCCCCCTCTGGCGACGCCTTATATATAACTTGGGTGGGAAAACCCCCTCTACCTCTGATGTAATCCTGTCGCAATATATGTCTTCTGTTCTGACCGATTCGTCAATAAGTACCCGCGTTCGCAAGCCCCTGAAAATGATTCCCAATTGTGCGTTCGAGCAACGGGGGAAAAAAAAGTGCTTAGTACTGTAGGAGCAGTGCAACACAGTTGAAAAATAACCTCTTCTAACTTCTTGTAAACCGGTGTAGTGTGTGTCCGGTGATTCGCATTGTGCCATCGTGGGACCATTTGGACCGTCTCGGCCCTTTGTTTGACGCTTGTATAATAATCTGCGATCATGACCATGCACATTTCGTCGTCGTGTGCAAACGTGCGTGTGAGATGTGAGTGTGCAGTCATATGTCATCTCGCCTTCTGCCTTACGAATGCATAAGCACAGAATACTTGCGAAAAAAATAATGGTTCAGGCTGCGGAGCTAAGCAGCAAGCCCATTTTCATTCAGACGTGCCCGGTCATGCAACCTTTAGAAGTCGCTGCACCGGTCCTCCGAATGGCAGTTTTTCTTTCCAGTTGCCTCTTTCTTACATATTAGCTTTTGTGGTGCGTTTGCGCACCCGACTTGGGTTTTGTACCTTTAAAACGACGCATGTATACAGCTCGGCCTACATTATGTCACTAAGAATCCCGCGATGTGTGTCTAATGCGACTGTTGCTGTTAGCCACTGTCCCCACAGTAAGTATCGGATGGATGGGACGTAAGCTCATAGAAAGAAGGAAAAGTAGGTTTAGCAGTAAATCGTTGCGTGTACCCAATGTTAACCCACAAATCCGCCCATTGAATGGACTTCCATGTGACCCACCTATATATATAAAAAAGTTCTGGGGAATCGTTGTTATGCGTTGGATCGCCTTTAGCCCCGTTTTCTTTCTTTTCTTTCTTTTTTTGTCGCAGGTCAATACTTTTGATTAAGCTCGTAGTACCGGGTGGCTTTAATAAAGCATAGCTGTATACTGCTTTTGTGCGGCGTCGCATACATATATTTAAGACGACGACGCCAATATTTTTTTTTTTGTTCCATTCATTGCATTTATAAGTGTAGAGTTTGCCCGCGGATCGCATTTTAAGCCTGCGGCCAAACTAGCTGAGGCGATGAATTTTTACAATTGTTAGTCCCTTGTATTGTTCGTCAACTCCGTTGTGAATCTCTCTGTCATTTTGTTCTTTCTCTGCAAGTATCGTCAATGTTAGTTTTTAAACCGCTGTCTCCGGTTACAACGACCCCGTGTACGAAGTTTTACTCTTAGACGACCGTGGTATTTCATCGTTCAACTGCTGCGGTATTGTTAAAGAAAAAAGAAAAGAAAGGCTCACAGGATATTTTTGCTTTTTAAGAACTTTTCTCACTGAGCAATAGAGAACGACCAGCCGAAGAGCGAAATATTGCTTTAACGTCGCGTACTCGCTGTACAGTCTGACGGGCCTGTTTGTTTCCCGGAATACTATAGTGATGGGGCGAAGCCTTACATCGCCTGTGCATCGAGCAGCATACATTAGCCATTTAGGCGTCGCGGCAGTGCCTTTCACGCCACGGCCATCGCGAATTCATCGTCGTTTTATTCGCTCGATGGCCAGCTTTAGTTAACGCTTCACCGTGAGCCACGCAAGCGGACGGTAGTATGGCTATTTGTGAAGTAGTAGCGCGCTGTTATAGTTTTTTTTCTTTTTCAAGTTAGGCGTGAAGCGACGTTCCAAACGTCGACTTCTCCCGTTCGCGAGCACGTCTTCCAGCTTCACTTCACGAGTACTTATCTGGGTAACTTTTCCTTCTGTACTGTTTGCAATGCGCGTCTGTAACTTACAATGTATAGACCTACTGTTAATGGCTCAACTATTCTTTTTCGCGATCTATCTTTTTCTTTTTTATCGGGGAGCGTAAACAAAGTTTCCTCGCATTTTCGCTTTCAGTTACTAAGCGCGGGGCCCTGAAATACATTTCGTCAGAGCTTCAGTTTATTTGCTTCTCAGCAGCGACACTCCCCCCCTATTAAAAAAATATTGATTGCAAGCGCTTTCTGTTACGTAGGGATGCGGCAGTGTCGTCTAAGTAGCGTGACGCATGGAAGCGTGAAACTGTGACGTCACGCTATTCGGCTGGTTACTCGTCCATTCAAAGGCGAGCGCCAGCTACGCGTGAATCAGTGGAAACGTCGGCCCACTAGCGTCGAGTCCGTCTGCTATATGGAACGCGTTAGTTGGTTTACAAGATTTCGCGAAGCACGTGTGACATCTCCTGTGCTCGGTCAGACGCGGTCAACTTTCGCTTCACTTTAGAAGAGTTCATTGTTGGGCTAGTTGGTTTCCCTTAATTGAAGTAGTAACTTAGTGCGATAAGAACGCAGAAACAAGAAAGGTGGACGAAGACAAGTGTGCTTGTCTTCGTCAACCTTTCTCGTTTCTGTGTTTCTATCGCGCTAAGCTACTACTTCGCTTCACTTTGATTCGCTAATCTCGCAGGAACAAATATTTTATTTTGTCATGCATGGAAACGGACCCGCGGTAGATGGCGTTCCTTGTGGTCTAAGCAAGAAAAAAAAAAGCATTCGGACGCAGCTGAACGACACCTCCTATATGTCGGAAGAGTTGCGCGTTCTGATCGCAGTGTCGTCTAGGAAGGCCATATTGGCTAAGAGATGTCCGAGCTTGCAAAGATTTGAAACACGAAGTACACAAGTGTTTATTACTTTTTGCAGGGCCCTTTTAAATTCTGTTGTCATTTATAATAGCGATAGAGCGTAGTTCCCGGGAGACTTCTGTCGATTGCAGAGGCTATCAATACAATGCCTTCACAACAGCCTTTTCTTCCCCTCCTCGTTAACTCTCTGTGTTATTGGTCAGGAGTCGCATCATTCGAAGACGCCGGTCACGTCTTCGCTAGAAATGCTACTATTTTTGTACGGCAATGTAAATAGGAAAAGTTTGGACTACCACTGTAGGCAGTATTTTAGTTGTACATAGTGTGTTGTAGTGTCCTCTTCCATGCATTTCTTTTCTTTTTACGCTGGTGTAAAGGTGGCAAATAGCGCAATTTTTTTTTTTTTTTTGCGCCGTCTTTGGCGCTGACCTGTATCCATTCTTCTTTTTTTCGTTTTTTCTTTACGAGTATGCCTAGAAATTTGCAGTGTCAAAACAAAGTGCCTTTGGATAGAGGGAGTGTCTGAACGCGCCTTTCACTGTTCACACTTGTTTTTTAGGAAACTGAATTTGCCTGACCCGCGCGGTCGTCCTCTGCGTCTCCTCCCATTGACTGTTCCAACTTGTTTCTTGGACTTCAATAAATGAGAGTGTGCGGGTCAACTTACCTTCTCGATCGTATTCTTTCTTTGATCTCAACGTTTCGCTGAAAATATTTTGCACGTACTTTGCATTAACGTATACAGCCTGCGTCAAAACTTTACGGACAGCGGAATCTGCGAAAGCGTTGCATTACTGAGCAGTTTGCGAGCGTAGCCAGTAAAATTTGCAGGCCAGTAAAACTGCAGGCCATTAAAACCCGAATGCCAGGTTGGTTGCCTAGGCTGTGGAAGTATTCGTCTTTTTCTCTGACTTCGCGGTCCGTAAGCTTCTGACGCCGGCTATAAATTGACACGGACGGCCATACATTGGACAATGCTGCAGTTTATTTGAAGTAGTTGCAAACATGCGGCGAAGCACTTGCAAACTAAGCTGACGCAAGCGGAAGTAACCTTACAGTATAGACCCGGCGCGGTGACTTAGTGGCTACGCCGTCTCGATATATACTTAACACGGGGCCGAGGTTTCTACTCCCGTCTGCGGCGACCGCATTCCGATAGATCTGCTTTGCGAGAAAGCTCACGTACGGAGCTTTGGGACAACGTTGGGAAGATCCCACCCGATAACAATTAATAATCCCAGAGTCCCGCGTTATGGCGCCTCCGATGTCGAGATTGTGACTTGTGATTGTGAAGAAAGCAACAAAATCCCAATAAAGAAATGAGTCAGGCAGGGAGATACGATCTCTCCAATGCTATCACAGCGTGTTTACAGGAGGTATTCAGAGACCTGGATTGGGAAGAATTGGGGATAAGAGTTAATGGAGAATACCTTAGTAACTTGCAATTCGCTGATGATATTGCTTTGCTTAGTAACTCAGGGGACCAATTGCAATGCATGCTCACTGATCTGGAGAGGCAAAGCAGAAGGGTGGGTGTAAAAATTAATCTAAAGAAAACTGAAGTAATGTTTAACAGTCTCGGAAGAGAACAGCAGTTTACGATAGGTAGCGAGGCACTGGAAGTGGTAAGGGAATACATCTACTTAGTGCAGATAGTGACCGCGGATACGGATCATGAGACCGAAATAAACAGAAGAATAAGAATGGGCTGGAGTGCGTTTGGCAGGTATTCTGAGATCATGAACAGCAGGTTGCCATTACCCCTCAAGAGAAAAGTGTATAATAGCTGTGTCTTACCAGTACTCATCTACGGGGCAGAAACCTGGAGGCTTACGAAAAGGGTGCTACTTAAATTGAGGACGACGCAACGAGCTATGGAAAGAAGAATGATGGGTGTAACGTTAAGGGATAAGAAAAGAGCAGATTGGGTAAGGGAATAAATGCGAGTTAATGACATCTTAGTTGAAATCAAGAAAAAGAAATGGGCGTGGGCAGGACATGTAATGAGGAGGGAAGATAACCGATGGTCATTAATGGTTACGGACTGGATTCCAAGAGAAGGGAAGCGTAGCAGGGGGCGGCAGAAAGTTAGGTGGGCGGATGAGATTAAGAAGTTTGCAGGGATGACATGGCCACAATTAGTACATGACCGGGCTAGTTGGAGAAGTATTGGAGAGGCCTTTGCCCTGCAGTGGGCTAACCAGGCTGATGATGATGATGAACCCGATGCATCGAGCTCAACAGCGCAAACTTCAGGCAGTCCAATTATTTTACGCGCGTCGTTGTACGTAAGTGTGGCTGTTTTCTGCCGTGGTGGCAAAATGTAATTTATACATATCTTTCAGGAATATGCGCGCAGTGACATATCTTCGAAGCATTCTTGATTTCCTTCTCGCGCGTTGTACAAATTGCCTCGAACGCACCATAAACGTGTAACCATAAACGCACCATAAACGCACCATAATCCTCAGGCATTAAACTTATTTTAAGCTTTATTACTTCGGGGGGGAGGGGGGTGCGGGAACTTGATGTCATGGCGCATAAAAAAAAAAAATTGCAAGCTTTTCAGGACGGAGAAGCGCGGCTCGGTATCGCCAACACGAGAAGGCAAAACGAGAAGAGAAGCAGAACGTGCCTGCTGTCATGTAGACCGCAAGTGTTATTCCTGCAAGTCACCGAGACACGCCTACATATCTTGCTGGATCGCCTATTCAATGCGTGAGCACTGAATGTGAGTTAATTTCTAATTCGCTGTGTACCTCAGTTCTTGTGACGGTGTAGTGCGCTATGCGGACCTGGCAATATCTTAACAAAAAGCCTGAATGCTGCTACGCTTCAGCAACCAATAAGGGCGCAGAACAGTGTCGCGTGTAGTTCCGTCGGCGGTTATTTCTAATTTACGGTACACTTTCATTCTTGTGACGGGTTTGTGAACTGCAGATTCAGAAATATTTGAAGGCCTGCACTGATTTGTTCTGCCATCATCATTAAACACGCAGAACGTAGGTTTATGCCCATAGCGCTTAGGCAATGGACACAGAAAGAAGTGCAAACTGTCAAACGCCGATGGTGCGTATGCCCCTGTACTGCCGTTCTCAATTCTGGATTCTTAGCTCGGTTTCGCGGAGCTTGAGCTTCGTGGCATCCAGCTTGCTTTGGGTACCCAGCTTTGGGTACCACAAATCTTGAGCTTTGTGGTACCCGTGAAGAACCACCTAGCCCAAAAGTATGTTCTCGTGGACGCAGAACATGGCTTATAAACAAGCGCTTTGAAAATCGCACACATTGTTACAGATATGACGTAGACGCGGCACAGCCAAGCACAAACACGTACGGCCAAAATAATCCTAGTCGCTAAATCTGGAGCTGGTTGTTATTCTCAATACATTAAAGTTGCGATGCGGGCTTGCTGTAAGCCATCTTGAAATACTAGTGTAGCGCAAAGTAAACGAGGAATCAACAAAAACACATAAACACAGTGCGTTCATCTGATTTTCTCGTGTTCTCGTTTAGTTTGCAATACACAAGAATTTCGAGTTACATACACCGCACACAGCAACTCCCGTTTGACCTCAGAACTTACAGCTCAGTATCGACAGCGTGTATGAAGACTACAGGGTGCCCTGCAGTTAGCTGAAACTATATCTCAAGTGCGTTCTAGACTATTGCACTACTACAACGAACCTAACAAGTCCAAAAGCGGCGCTATAGCCCTTCAAAATGGACAGTCCGAACAGTGACTAACTGCGGTACCAGTGCACGAATAAGCTTTTTCGCAGAGCAGTGACGTCGTGCATCGCGGTATGCATTGTGTATACTTACGCACTTGACACCGCTCCTTGTCACTTACGGTGATCAT
This sequence comes from Dermacentor andersoni, assembly GCF_023375885.2. Lineage (NCBI taxonomy): Eukaryota > Metazoa > Arthropoda > Arachnida > Ixodida > Ixodidae > Dermacentor > Dermacentor andersoni. The sequence continues at coordinate 77,045,485 of NC_092815.1, read as the reverse complement.
TGTGCAACCTACGCCGTCCTGAGTGAGGATTGCTCTCGAGATATGGAGTTCAATACGCACGCCCCGAGGGACCGTGCGTACGAACGTTCGTCGCAAGAGCAGTAACCGTTCACTGCAGAACGCTTATATGGTTAATAAGAAACATTCTATATTGAACCAAGCATGCTTCGCATTGCGTATATGTCAATTGGAGTCGAGTTAGCTCAAGTTATTTAATGCCAAGCATTGTTGTCGGAGCAGTTTCTGTAAGCAAGACAGAAAACTCGGCTATTCGCATAAAACTGCGACAGAAGGGTCTTGCAACAGCAAGAACTTGCTGTCGCAAGCCTCTTAAACTCAACGTGAGGTTTATTTGCAGACATTGTCGCAGATCTATACGCTCTCTTGGTCATCAAAATCCTCTTGAGATTAATATTGACGAACTTACGGCAACAAGGCGCGGATACCGCGCACCTAGGTGATGCATAGGCGAATAACGAATTTTCCCGCCTTTTTTGCAGCGCAGCTGTATATAGCTAGCCGATTCGTCCGTCCGTCCGTCTGTCGCCTGTACACCGAAAGCTTTTCCGGTGCAACCCCATGTACATGCTCCGAGATATATATATATATATATATATATAAAGAGAAGCGCGCGATTGGCTGGGCCAGTAGTGACGTCGTAGCTCGCCGTCGCAGCCGAGCGCGCGTGCGCCGCAGTTTCTCTCCGGCTCCGAAATAGGTAGGCCACGCGTCATACGTACTCCTGAGAAGCAGGCAGCTTACGATCAGCAAAGCCGCGAGCAGAACCGGGAACGAGCTCACCTACGCTGTGCCGACGCTGCGGCCCAGACACAAGAAGAGGCTCTTGCAGCCAAACGCAGGCAGCAGTTGTGTACCGAGGATCCCGCAGCCTATAACAAGCCGTCGTTTAATGAACCGTCGGGATTAGCACAGTGATAAACACCGGGGCAGCACGTTTCAGCTTCGCTGGTTAACAATCTGTACGGAGTGCTTGGGCGGTGATATTGTTTAACGACGTGATTAGACATGACACGCCGGGAGGCTTCCCGCCACCATAGCTGAATAGCTATGACATTGCACTTCTGTATTCTTGGTCGCTGGTTTAGTCCAGGCAGTGGCGGCCGCATTCCGATGGGGCGGACTGCATGAATATAGGGCGTGGGTGCACGTTAAAGCACTCCAGGTGGCCAAAATTAATCCGGAGCCCCCCCCCCCCTCCCCCCCCCTGCTACGGCGTGCCTCATAATGAGATCGATCGTGGCTTTGGCACGCAGAACCACAGAATTTAATTGAGTAAATTAACAAAGAGGCTTCCAACAAAGTGGCGAGTGCAAACGCTGCATTACCTGCTATCGCAAGTAAAATCTTTTGTGATTACACATCTAGGAGTATATGAGACCTAAAGCGAACCAGTGCAAACAATAAGTAGAACTTGCTATCTCAAGTAAAATCACGTTCTACGCATTCATTGTAGCTCCTCTCTGTCTCTCTCTCTCTCTCTGAAAGGTACTCCGGACGCGAGTTGAACCGAATGCATGCTGTTTCACTGGCCTTGAATTACTCGGGTTATTTTTTTATTTCCCCCTTAACTAACGGATTATCTATGTTTAATGAATCAACTTTTTAAGTATTGGCTGCAGACCCCCAAATGTGATACGCAATGTTGTAGAGCACCTTGAGAAACCTCTCAATAAATTGCTTCCGACACGATATATCTCACGTGGTCCTTTTTTTTCCGCGTTCTAAAGAAAGCTCGCGAAATTTGAAAAAAAAAAAAATGACACGTGACAGGGCGCTTGCGCACTGTTATTGTGCTGCTGTCAAGCGTGCGATTGATGAACAAGGTCGGCTGCAGCGAGACTTGCCCGCGACAGGGCGTTATGCCTGGTGTACGTATCTGGGCATGCGGCTCTTGTCGCATGACAGTGCAAATGCCCTGTCGCGGGCCATTTACTCTGCTATAGACTATACTGCGTTCTCTCCTGATAATAGAAACAAATAAGTGAATATAAAGCAAGGGGAAAAAAAAGATACACACTTAATTCTTGCTCATTTTTCAGTTTCCTCACAATACACATCTCACGCTGATAGTTTCCACAGCTGACAGCAGTGCCAGTGCACACAACCTAGCCAGCGGTGGAAGCAAAATGGCAGGAACACGATACGCATTCGCAGTGACAGCTCCGACCGCTTATAGAGAGGGATGAGTCCATCCGGGCATCGAAATTTTAAAGTCGGACTGTTACTTTCAGGCTCTTACTGACGAGATTGTACCTCACCACCATAGAGCGCTTAATTAGACAGGCCTCACCTTCCCGCAGTCGTACTCCAACTGCGGTCACGCGTGCTGCTCCTCCGACCACAGGCTCTGGCTGTGCCCGTACGAAGCGGGCTCCGAACTTCAATACAAGTCCAAGTGGGACGCCTTGCTGAAGAGCTCAGAAATCACGTACCAACTACGTGATTCCAGAGGGCGGCCACCACCTCCCAGTCCCGTCGTGAGCGGAGCCACCAACTTGATTGGGGAGCCGAAGTCAAGTTCCTCAGGACACTGCAATAAAGTTCTTGTCAGTTGTCAATTGGACCGTGAATGAATGATGATCAACCGGCACTATATGCCATGTCGTTTGCCAACAAGAGCTTGACCAGTGATTGCACTTAGTGCAGCCGAACCGTAATATCTGGATCCGGCACGATTTCAAATCCGAGAGTGGCACGCAGGTGACCCGCACTGCACTGCTGCGTGAACGAGGACTAATGTGCTGAATTTCTTGAAATGACACGAAAATTGCAGCCAGATTGGAGAAATCTGATCTACCTATGCTCCAGCACAGCCTTTGAGCAACCGGGAACCAAATTTTTCTAATCACAGGGCTTCCAATTGCTCGTAGCTGTGCTGTTACGATACCGTAGAATGAACCTTATCAAACGGAATCATCTACTATACAAGGGAGCAATTGTGCTGCTTGTTTTGGTTATGCTTTCCTCGCTGTCAACGGTTGCGGGGCAACAAAACGGGGCTAGACAATTCAAAACAGGAACAGAAAGAAAACAAAAAAATATAATTTAATTAGCGAACTTAGTATAAAATCCTAACTCGTTGTCATCTACAATTATCGGTGTATCGATGTATCGCACATCGTAGTTCTATAGTAGAGGATATCGATACCGCTTCTTCATAATGCAAGAATTTGAGCTTGTTGACTAATCATCTTAAATTTAGAACAAGGAAAAACGAGACATGACCAGAATAACTCACAGAGGGCTGACTTCCAGCACTTATTTATTCCGAAGAAGCAGACATATATAAATAGACGGAAATAATAATAATAATAAAAAATCAGCGTGAGAAATGCAGCTAATATGTAATCGTGTCGTGGTCACCACCGATATTGAAACTCGAGTAGCGTGAATCTTTACAGGACAGTGCCACTGACGTCATGCTAACGCATGACGCTCCCGAGCGCAATCTCATTTGCTTCAAGGATTTATATTGTAAATTATTGTAATGCCTGCGAAGAATCCTAGAACGCTTAACAAACCCGGGCCTCAGCCACACATCTGGCGGCGACTTGCCAATATGGCATCTTCCTTCCTTCTAAGGTTGCCATCATGCTCATTTAGCCTGTCATTAGTACACCTTCCATTTGTACGTACACTATCGTACTTTATGAAAGGGAACATGCAAGCGCATGGCCTGTACAGGAACACTGTACAGGAACACTATATGCGGCGGCTGCCTACAGCGCCATCAACCGACAGCTAAAGAAAGCACGTCCGCTTTTGGCGTCATCTATTGGCAAACAAAATAAAGAGTCATGGCCGGCGGACAAGCGCTGCTAGATTACCCTCCCTCTCCGCTCGCGCAACGGGCGACGCCTGCAGCGCGTCGTCAGCTGCCAACAAATCGAGCGTGGTGCGCGAGCACGGCCGTTATTTTGTTTGCGAATAGATTTTTTTTATTCATTTATTCAAACAACTCACAGGCTCCTTTACATGGGAGCATTGTGCGAGTGGGACAATATACACGAAAATCACGAATGCATAGGAGCAAGTACATCGATTGAAGAAAAACGTTATACAATTGTTAGCGACACACACCAGATATTACACTCTTAAAATCAAGGAAAGCAGTTATAAAAATTTTAGGTTTTAGAAACGTGGCTATATAAAAACGGAACACAACGTGGCTCAGAAATAAACAAGAGCGCAGTTTCATACATGCAATACAACATTACAAAACATCTTGTTTTGGTAACAGCGCATAAAAACAAAGATATTAGGTAAGTATGGCGGTTATCCTGTCTCTAAATGCGTTAGTACCTCTGCTGTTAGTGACGTCATCAGGAAGGTAATCCCAGTGGCTTATGGCCTGCGGGACAGGAGACATGTTAAATGCTTTAGTGCGACCAAAAATGCACCGAAGGCTACTGCGATTGTGAAGACGATGTGGTATACGGCATGGCTGAGACAAGGGCAGCGTGTTTCTATGAGGACTGAACACCATCTTATGAAATAAACAGAGCAGTGCAACCGTTCGACGTGATTCTAAAGATGGAAGTGATATCGTCATCTTGATGTTAGTCACACTGGAATGTCGGCTATAATCGCGAGCGATGAAGCGCGCAGCACGGTTTTAAACGGATTCAAGGAACTGTGTTAGGTATGCTTGGTAGGGTGACCAGATGGGCGATGCAAATTTAAGTTTTGGGTGAACAAACGTTAAGTAGGCTAGTTTTATGGTATCAGGTGGCGCACCATGAATATTACGTTTTAGATATCCGAGAGTACGCGAAGCCTTAGCTACGATTTTACTCATGTGTGTCGTCAAAGAAAGGTTAGGAGTAAGAGTGGATACCGAGGTATTTGTATGAAGATGTCGCTGAGACTTGGTGATTGTTAAATGACGTTAAGAGGCGTCAAGATGACGCCAAAAGCAGGCGTTCTTTCTTTAGCTGTCGGTTGATGGCGCTGTAGGCAGCCGCCGCAGAGCGCAGGCCACGCGCTCGCATGTTGCATTTCATAAAGGACGACAGTGTGTGCACATGCTTTACGAAGACGCGCGTTGGTGACACGGCAGATGGCGGGAGCTTTAAATGCAGCCACTGGAAAAGGCCGCGACGGCCGCGCCTCAGGGAGATAGATGGAAAGACGCTAAAGAGAAAAGATTGGCAGGCGAAAGAAAGAATGCGCGAGCCGTCTGCCCTGGCGCTGCGAGCAGCCGACGCGAGCGGCGGGGGAGAGCAAAGCAGGGAGGGAGAGAGAGGCAGCGAGCGGCATTTCGCGTTCGTGTCTCTCTTCGCTTCTCCTGCGCTGCGCGCTTATAAAGTCGCGCCCGGCGCGAGTCCGCGGGTTCGAACCGCCGAGAAGACGTCGTCGTCGAGCGCTCGGTGGCGAACGAGAGGGAGTGGTGACGAGCAGACGTGCGCACGCCGTCGGGTCGGGCGGGTGGGCTCTGCGAAAAACAGAAACAAAAGAAACAGAAAGAGAAAAGCCGTTTAACCTTTTCGTCAATTGCGGCGCTTCGGGGAGCACGCTAGCCAGACGCGATGGCGGAGAAGTCGCGCTTCCAAGTGGCCAAGGTGGACTACGTGAACGAGGCGATGGCGCCGGACGAAGACGTGCCCAGGACGCCCACGGCCGTGGCCGCCGCATCCATGGGGGGTCCCCAGTGCGTGGTGACCAGCGCGTCGGCGTCGCCCACCGAGCTGGCTAACTACGGCACCGTGTACGACACCGTGAACGTGAAGAGTCTGCTCCACTACACTCAGGAGGCGCTTCCGCGCGTCGACCACTACCGGAACGTGATGTCGGTGCACGGACACATCAGTCGGCCCACGCTCGACGAGCTGCACTGCAGCGGACGCGGATCCATCCCGGGACTCACGCAGGTCAGTGCGACTCGATTGAAAAGACTGGCGAGAGCGAAACAAGTGCGAACGCTCCTAGGGAAACGATGACAGGGACGGCCTATCTTTCATTGTTGTGAACTTAAGCGAGATTCGTTTAAAACATGAAAAAGCATCACAGAACGCTTAGCGCGTCATATTTCTTGAAGTGAGGGGCATTTCTCGGAGGCTACGCATGTTGTTGTCACTAGTAATTCTTCTAACTTGGGCTGCAGGATTAAAGTATTTATACCGGCAATAGGTGACTTTTCACCGCCGTTTCGCATTACCTTTTCTTTTTTTGTCGCCTGTTACATTTTTTTTTTTTTTTCGAGAATGGCATAGGAGCAGTTGCACACGGGGACAAACGTGGAGCGAGACCTATCCGAGAGCGAGCTAAAAAAATGTTGGCCACAGATACCGAAAGCGACCTATCTTGCGCGAGCGTACGTGTGTGCGATTGTTTCTTTCTTTCTTTGAATTGACTGCCTTAGTAGAACAGCGAAGCACTCGCAAGGAGATAGCGACGCTGAATGAGAAGTTCTGGAATCGAGGACACTCAGCGCAGTATATCGACACTACCTTATGTGGGTGCCAGATATAAGAAAAGGACGAGCTTGTCTTCTCAGCATTTTTCGTTAGCTCGCTTAAGTATACTTCATAGCCGTTGCCGAGCGCCTGAAACTGAACCTCGCAACTATATAGTTTAGGAGCGCCGACTGAATCCAGACTACAAACGCACAACTCGTGCAACCGCATAGCTGACGCCAAAAAACCGCATTTTTGTGGCCCCAGATTAGCGAGGATGTAACAAACACTGCTCCGCAGCTTGTCACGCCGAGATAAATTCAGGCTTCAAGTACCTAACTGAAGCTGACCGTTTCTAGAGGCACACGTGGGCACACCTCAATCGCTGCCACGTCCTGCGTGTTTGTTGTAGATTCGTTATCTGATATGACGGATTCGGACTACAGCCGGTATGCGCGCGTGAACAGCGGCACTACGCATGCCAGTTCAGATCCGACTCGCGCGGGTGTTTCCTAACCGAAGCGCTTTAGCACACTCTGCGTACTACGCGGTGCATCGTGACGTTCGAAGGCAAACGACGATGCACCAGCTGTGTAGTTTACTCCGCCTCTCGGCTGCGAGCAAGCTCGGCGTGTAGGCGATCTAGCACAGCATCGCGGCCTGTTCAAACGAGTACCTGCGGAGGAGCGCGTCGGCGCGAGATGACGCTTCCTGCTGGAATGTGCGCATATGGCGCCGACGCGCTTTACGTTTGAATTTCCCGCCATTGGATCCGGATCATTTCTTTTGCAGCGAACCTGTTAGCTTCTAGCTGGTCGGTATTTCTCGCGCCGCATCCCTCAAAAAAAAATGAGAAAAGCCTTCAACGATAAAAAAGAACCTTCAACGATTTAAGCGAAAAGTGCATACATTCTTTGATATCACGCATGCAACATACCATAAGTTTCAATAAATCCTGAGGTGCAGACATTCATATCTTGGGAATGCTGACTAAAGCAACAGGCACTATGGAGCACCAAGCTGTGCAGCCTGCGTGGTGACCGGCTCGGGGCTAATCGCTACCTCAGCGACCACCTCGACACCCAAATCAGACGCCGCGGAAGAAGCAGCTATCGCACTCGCCATGCTAATTCCGGACATCTGTGTAGTGGTCAGCCACTCCAAGCAGGTCATCACTAACTTACTTCGCGGCAGAGTGGCTTCACCCACCCTGTACGTCCTTCGTCCGCTCTCCGCCTTCCAGGAGCGCGATCCCATCGAACTGCTGTGGGTTCCAGCTCACGCGGGCAATCCGGGGAACGAGGCAGCCCACCTCAGTGCTCGAGATTTCGTCAACCGAGCGGGGGGGCCCTCCGACCCCGATGTGCCCAGTGAGGACCAGACCACGTACATCACGACATATTATCGCACGAGTAGGCGACTTTAATACGCTCCCCAACGTCGTCAACTATACAAACAGGACTTCTTTAATCCTTACGTGCTCTCCCGTATGTATCCGGACGACTATGAGCGTCACTGCCCCTCGTGCAATGTGTCCGCCACTTTCGCTCACGTGCTATCGGGATGTAGGGCCTTCCCTCCTCCCGTCCAGCTCTTGCCATCTCTCTCGCCGAAAGCGTGGGACTGCCTCCTGCGATCAACCCGTATAGCCGCATCCAGGCCGCAGCCATCCTACACGCCCAGGACGTCGCAGGCCGGTTCCGCCGGCCTGCCACCTAATGGCTGACTTGGTCAGTTCTGCCTCTGGCGAATTGAGTCTCTCTCTCTCTCTCTTTTCAATAAAGAACAAGCACAAAACAAGCATCCAAACCACATCATTGATGATAAGGCGCTCCTGATAACAATGTGACAATATATGATAACTACATATATATATATATATATATATATATATATATATATATATATATATATATATATATATATATATATATATATATATAGAATAATCAGTCTAGCAACCGATTTCAGTGTTCCAGCACCGCTACGGGTAGGCAACAGATGTCTATAGGACTACCGAGGGGCAGCGTGAATACGAGGAGTGGTGGCAAAGGGAAAAGAAACGGCCAATACGACCAGCGGCGGCGTGCTGCCAAAATTACCATTACTACTATTACTCTAACGCATTGCATGCCCCCCTCAGCAGTAACTTTAATTCCTATAATTTGTACGCGCAAAGTGCAGCTTTGGCACATCGCGATGCCCCTATTCGATACTCGAATAATCAAATGCTTTCCCATTCGATTCTGTTTGCGGACACTATATATGCGTCTTTTTTGCTCTTGTTTTCTTGCTTCAATAGGAACAAACTTTATTTTTAAATATCTCTCCCTCTCTCTTTCTGTGCTTTCCTTCACTATCTTTGCCTCCCCTTCCAGGGTGTAAAGTAGTAAAGTGGATATCTATCTTCCGGTTATACTCCCCGCCTGTCGCATCTCATTTATCTCGCCCATTAGGACTCTCCGTCGCCAAATTCAACGTTTCTTTCTTTTTTTTGCTTGTCTGTTTGTTTTTTGCCTCCACATACCTTATTCGGCCTCGAAGCAATTTCATTTACAGTATTGGTGGCTTTTCGTTCCGTGCACGTCTTCGTACTTCGACGTACATAAACGCGTCGCGTTACTCGAACGACACCGCGGCAAGTCGGGACAACGTGCTTCCAGAGGCGAGCGGTTCTCGCCTTTCACTTCGGTCACGCCGCGATGCGAGGCTCTCGCGCTCGTAATCCCCCGCTTAAGCAGTTCCAGCGTGACGCGTTCGACAAACGCCGGCGTTATTGAAAATGACGGCGCGTCGAAGCGCTCCGTTACGTGCGACATTGTTCATCCCTACTGTGCATGTAGTGTTTCACAACGCTCTTGTGGAGTGTGTGTGCAGTTGCGTTCAACGTGTCAAACATTACTTAGGACTTCTTTTTTTTTTTCTTCATACAGTTTAGCGACCGGAAAGACAGCTTCTTTTACAGTTAAACCGTCGAAGGGCTTTCCGTAGTAATTAGGCTGGATGCCTCCGCGTGCGTTCAAACAGCACTTCATTTATCTTTATTAATGTTTCATTTGTTGCTTCTTTTTAATATTTGTCTAATTATATTTATTTACTGTTTATGATTGTAGAGTTACAAGGCGCGTGCGATTAACGTCGGTGCCCAGCAAAGTTGAAATGCGAATGAGCTGGTGTACGGCTGAGTGTTAGCAACGAACACTAGTGTCGTCAAGTTGGTGTATAATGTACTGCGCCACTCGTTAACTTATACAAACTCCAATTTCGTCGTTAGTTAGGTTTCACAACTTGTTTATATATTGCAGATTAGGGGCTTAGGCCACAGCTACGCGTTGCGGTGGCTATATATAGTTACAAACGCGTCTAGCTTTTGGGTGTAGGGTTAATTACGAAAATGTCAGGCCTAATTAACAATGAGCCCATGCACTAAACGTCGCATCATAGCGTTGGTTCTTGCATGTAGTTAATAACGTAGCGAGAAGATGCATTACATTTTTTTTTCGATAAATTACCACGCATTGCGGTGACCTACGGCATTGCGAGGCTGAATGGCCTGCGGCAACAGAGTGGCCTGCATCCGCGCGTAAATAGGCACCCGCCTCGTAGCAAATGTCATTGTTTAGTAGCTAGTTTCTTGCATGTGTACTAACTTACCCGCCCCGATGGCTTAGAGTGTTGCGCTGCTAAGCACGAGGTCGCGGGATGAAATCCCGCCCGTGGCGGCCGCATTTCGAAGGGAGCTAAATGCAAGAGCGCCCGTGTCCCGTGCATTGGGGTCAAGTTAAAGGGCGTCAAAATTAATTTAGAGTCCCCAGCTACGGCGTGCCTCATAATCAATTCGTGGTATTGGCACGTAAAACCCCATAATTCAATTCAATATGTGCTAACCCGTTAGAAGCTTATAGTTTATCGATTGTACCACCCTGACATTGCCCTTATCTTTCGAGTAGGAGGAGGAAGAACATTTATTGAAAAAAAAAAAAGAAGACGGGTATCTTTCTGCCTGTGTAGGGAGGCGCCCTCAGTGTATGGCTCTTGCGGCCCTTCCTGTCTCTCGGGCCCTTGACTGAGGGTGCCTCTCCGCACAAGCAGAAAGACACCTGCTTGTGCGGGGAATAGCCGCGCGAGTGAGCTATCAATGTTAGCTATTAAGCGCATAAAAAGTGTGTTTGCTCCATAGTGATGGCGATAAGATAACGTGTGTGTCAGGAAGGTGAGGAGGAAAGCGGCTTGCCTGTTCTGACGCTTTCGTGGCAGACGTTTTACATGCATCTGAAGTCACAAACCTCCTTCCTGGCATGGACGCGCGCCATTAACGATGGGCCGTGTCGCAAAGCCAAAGGCGAGCCGCTCCGCGAGCTATGCCGCGTGAGCCGCAAGACAAGGGGAAGCTTTCCCGCCCGATAATCGCCGGCCATAAAGGCGAGACCAAACACACACGCATGCATGCGCGCACGCAAAGACGAAACGTAACGGACATCTTTATCACTTGTCTGCGCGCGAATTCAACGAATTCTTGACTGCATTCTTTTAAATCTCGCGCGCAGATTAACCACACAGGGCCAATCGCTGCATTGTCGATGAAGTAAGTTTCAATTCATTGATGTAAAGTGCACCCAACATGTTGATTGCCTTTCAACAGAGAGCGCGCAAGCATTATATGCAGTCTTCATGTGACCATAGTGGCACACAAAGTGCTTAACCGTCTGTGTCATCTGTTGTCGAATTTATTTGCTTGGTATTGAATGAAGGATTGAGCGAACTTTTTTTTTTCTCAGCAACTGTTCTAAAGGCTCATCTGCGCATACAACCGAAGCCGTGTTAGCCACGATACTTTCTTTTTTAGTTCTTCACTTTATTACGTCTCGAAACCCGTGTGAAGATCCGCAGTCGCGTATACCACTGAGGCTTCTATAGCTAAACAAGCTCTATTTTGGCATCTAACGTAACGCCGGGCGCACCGCCGCTTAAGCACGCTCGTTTGAGCATTACGCACCGAGTTTTGCACAGCAGTGCTTTTACACAGCACAGCAGGGCTGTTAGACGGGCTAGTTGGCTGTACAAGCTTCTTGATTCACGTTGCCAGCTAGATAGAATCGGGACATAAAGGGGAGTAGACGCAGAGACCACAAACGCTGTTGGTGGCGGCGTCTGCTTGGCTTCGAGTCCCGTGTGTATATCAAGCGTTGGTCTTATCCAGCGCGCCTATCGCGCTGGTGACGTGAAACGAGTGCAATTGTAGGCTTGTGCATTGCGGACGCACGATGCCACACATGTTCTTATATAGAATAATCCCTTCCATCATAGGGGTGCCATCTATTCTTCTTTTCTTTTTTTCATAAGCACGTCCGACTCACGTTTGCGCATTATACCGAAGAAGCTGTATTTGAATCTCAAGCGGGAGATAATGTTTCATGTTTCTTCGCCACACGACAAGGGTCAAGCTTACGATGAGAAGGCGGCTTGACGACATGATAGCAACGACGAAGTGGTGGTGTGGACGGTGCTTTACCGCGAAGGACATACACGGCAAACCCACTTCCAAGCTCTTAACTGCTGTGAGAGTGATTTTTTCTTTTTTTTAGGTATAATGATGGTATGTCCTGTGATTTAATAGACGAACTGCTCTAGCTATCCGGAGCATCCTGCAGTTTTCCTCGCTCTGTTCAAAACTGTCGCATTGTCACCTCTCCAAACGACTCCAAACGGATGACACACGTGGGTGGGGAGCCATGTCGCACGCGCCGACACTCCACTGGCTCGCCGGCGAAGCGCTCGCTTCCCTCTTTGCGACAGGAAGCGTGTGACGGAGCTTCCGACCGCAGTGGCTTTCTATCAGCTTGCACTTTGCGACGCGACATTCTTTCTTACGTAAAGTTCGAGCGTTCCTTCGGCGCTGCGTCAGTCTCTTGTGTTGCGTAAGCTTGCACTTCGCGCCGTTGCCGTGCAGTGATGCGCCTGTCGGCTGCTGCTGAGAGGTCAATGTTAACACGCTGGTGAGAAGGCGCACGGCTGTCCGAAGTGAAGAAACCGCGGTAAGTAAAATAAGAATACCGCATGGGAAGCTGACGCGCGGGTCGACGTTCCGGTTATTAATAAAAGTGGCCTTATCTACATACATACATACGGCGAATAGCCGTGTACACTGGATATCGAAGGTGCAACCAGCACAATAGATAGTTATTTAAGTGACGCAGTAAAGAGCCAGATGCTACAATTTTGATGGCACATTATTCGCGTGACGGATAGAAGAGGTTGTCCAGTAATCGCTGGACAGGGACGATGAAGCAGCCGATGGCGTTACAGATATCACTGTTATTGCGTAAACTTGTGTGCTGTTTGTGCTCGAGCCACGTGAACAAGAAATTGCGATTCCTAGCTTCTGCTTTCTTTTTGTCCTTTCTTTCTGAGCTCAGCGCATCATTCTTATCAGCTTAACATCTGATACGGATTCTATTTTGAACCAAGATATTAAACTTATTTTTGAAAGTTGGCGGAGTCAGCCGATTCTTGCGACTGCATGGCGCCAAGAGTATATCCTACGCGCGAGCTTGAACTCGACACCGCCGTCCGCGTTTTGCTTTGGGTCCATCTGACGGCATACGCACCAAGCCTCGTCACTCGGTAAAGGTGCACTTTGTGCACTCTTCTGTTTATTTTTACTTCATTTCAGATATCCTGCTGTCATATTTAATCCCCCCCCCCCCCCCGCTCCCGCCGTGTTAGCTAGCCGCGGAAGCCAGCCAGTTAGTATAGGAGTAGCCAGCCGGCTTTACATTGACTACTATTTTTTTCCTGCTCCTCCTTTGTAGACTTATGCAAAAGGCTGCGTAACTGCACGTTTGTTCTCGCTCTCATCTTTCTGTTCTGCCGTTCCTCTTTCCCCAAGGAAAGGTGGCCAATCAGACGCTCATCTGGTTAACGTCCCCGACTTCTCAATCTTCTTTCTCTCTACTTTGTGCAGACTAACGAGCAGAGGAGCAGTTAATGGCACACGCAACGACATTACGACTTAAGTCAAAGACAACCTTACGAAGAGAACCCGCCGTGGTTGCTCAGTGGCTATGGTGTTAGGCTGCTGAGCACGAGGTCGCGGGATCGAATCCCGGCCACGGCGGCCGCATTTCGATGGGGGCGAAATGCGAAAACACCCGTGTACTTAGATTTAGGTGCACGTTAAAGAGCCCCAGGTGGTCGAAATTTGCGGAGTCCTCCACTACGGCGTGCCTCATAATCAGAAAGTGGTTTTTGCACGTAAAACCCCATAATTTAATTTTTTTAACCTTACGAAGACGCTCACAAAGAAACGATGCGGACAAGAACAATATCTTAGTTGGTCGCGACAATTGGCACATCCTAAACGGAACGAAGCGTGCGCCGTCCTGCGCGAGCAAGAGCTGATCGAGCGAATATCGCTTGCCTGCTTCTCGACTTCGAGAGAAAAGAAGCGCCCGTTTTTCACGTGCGTTCGGCGGGAGCGCGGATTTGGTTTCCGTGGCTGCTCACCGCCTCGCGTGTCGGCAGCAGCCCCGCGACGAACACGTGCTCCTGGGCCGAACACGTATCGCAGTCGCTTCTATTAGAGCGTTCGACGCTGTGCTTGCGATCACCAAGTCATCGATCAACTTTCCGGTCAATCGGTCGAAGCTTTAATTGCAATTACCGAAAAAAAAAAAAGCACGAAATGTTGCGCTCCGTAACATTTCGGGAAACGGTCTCAACGATGCTTTTTCTTAATTCTTTTTCTAATTCGTGGACTGGAATCAAACACAAAACACAATCTGTGTTTGCGTTTTGTGAATTGTTCTCGGTGCCAATTTTTTTCCCGAACGGTGCGCCCTACATGGAAATCACGAAATGTTAGCTGCACTACGAAATTAGCTCCTGGTGGCGGCATGGGCTGGTGGCGGCAGGCTGAGCTGGTACGACCCGTGATGGTGGCAAAGTATCTGCCGTGGTCGCTTTCAGTGCGTGGCTGTGTGTGCCCTGCTGCTGAACACAGGGTCTCGGATTGAATTACTGTCCCCCGGCGGCAGCATTCCGATTGGGACAGAAGCCTAAAATGCACTCATACGCAGATTTAAGTGCACGTTATAGAGAACATCAGGTGGTCAGAACACAGATCTCTCTACTATGGCACCTATCATGTGTTCAGGTGTTGGTTTGGGATAATAAATACAAGTAATCATTGACTTGAACATTAAAAAATGCATGGGTTACATCATAATTCTTTTATGGCAAGGTAACTTGTCGATGTGATTGTAAAGCCTGCCTCTGTCGCGCAGTAACTATATGACGTTCTATACTTCTGAGCGACAGGCCGCGGGCACTTTTGTCAAAGAGCCCTATGTCCATGCGCTCGTTATTGTTTTTTTTCCTGTCAGATATAGCGCTGTTCTCCTTCTTTTTCTTTTCTTTTTTTTGTAGTCGTGAAACAATTAACCCGTCAGTCAATCTCCGCTGCTTTCTCAGCTGGCGCGGACGGAGGTGTTTCGTGGATATGTGTCAAAAGCTTGTGACAGCGTTGCACTTGACCTTATACCACGTTGGATACGTTGTGTATACTAGCTGTTCCTACCCGTTGGGCCGAACTGCAATGCGTATATATACGACCACGCTCCGCGTAGGCGCTCTTTTATTGGTTGTTTTATGCTGCGTTTTTTCTTGTTTCTTTTTCTGCCTCGTCGGTTCGTGCTGCTGGATTCTCGCGTCGCTCGCATACCGACCGCTCGTTCACGAAGCGCTATTGTTTTGCAGAGACTCGCGAGGAAGCCGAAAAATGCGCGGGTCGATAGTGAAAAACCATGCGCCGACGCCGACAGCAGCAGCAGCAGCGAAGGCTACTTCCCCAAAGCTATGCGCTGTTTACTTTCAATAATTTTTTTTCCCGCACGTTTAGTTACATTTTCGATTTGTTCGCTGTTTATAGTGTTTTTCTGGAGATGAATTTCCTACGCAGTGGCACTCCCATTTTCTCGGCACGTTTCGAAACACTTCATTTGCAGTTTCGTGCACTTAAATAACGCGTGAAAAGATATGCCAGATAGATACGGATAGCCAAAAGGCTATCGCCGCTGAGCGTTCTTGCCGCCCCGTTCACTGCCTCGGACACCGTAGTTGTCTCGCCATTCGCCGGCAAACGGAAAGCCGGCAGCACTAGGCTGTCTCACGTGTGGCTTCCCTCAAAAGGTCAGAACGAGCCCATAGCTGCTTAGCTTCGACGACGTTCGACGCGTTAGTCACCATCGCGAACAACGTTCTGTGGCAGTAAAAGGGAAGCGACAGGGACTGAGCGTCTACGCGTGTGTTACTGCGCCAAATAGTCCGGCAGAGTTTGACAGCGTTTTCGGTTTCTTGCAACAGATACCGCAGCCGTGCAACGTATACGCGCGATGCTCCCGCATTTGCCCAAACGCAGAAGAGAAAACTAGAAAAAATAGTCAAAGTTAGAACTAAGTGGCGTACTTTTGTCTTATTTTGCTTCTGTGAATAGGATGTTCGTTTCCTTTTCCCAAGCTTCAATGTAACGCAATTGAGAATGTGGGACTTTTTTTTCGGGAGAGCTCTGCTCACGCTTCGCCTCCGCAGCTTTTCATTCATGGAGACTGACAGTTGTCCGCACAAATGTATCGGTACATTCAATATGGTTGCGTTGCGTTGCTTCAATTGCCCTGACGTTTTCGTCACTACGCGATATGCTGTGGAAACGTCACCTCAGCATTGTTACCTCATAAACTTGAGTCTGCCACTTTTGTGATCCATGGCTAGGTGAGGGCTGAGCTTTGTCGGGCTTTAATTAGCGTGTTATGCGTTTTTTTCTCCTGGTCGTACGTTTTACAGAGGTTCCCGCATGAGCTAACCAGTAAACACTTTGGGATGACCGCACGATATTTTCCGTCGATATACGTAGGTCATCGTTTCGTATATCTTATAGCCTTTTACAATAGCCCCAGTGGACCGGTGGATGCATCAGTCTCGCAAATATACAATACCGTGAGTTCATCTCGTCGTTGCCACACACGCGTATACGTAATCAGTCGATATTTCAGCTGATTCAAAACGAAGCGACTCTCCAGGAACATCGATCTCCATAGGCTGACAACAAAAAATCGAATCGGCTACCTGAACTCGGTTGATTTTTCTTTTTCTTTTTGCACATTGTTAACATATTAGTGGTTTTGATTCCTATGAGAAATTATACCACTGAGGTGAGATCTCAACGCCAGCATGCCAGTCGTGAATGCGCAGTAAAAAAAGTTATAAATACATATGCAAGCCACAGCGCTACCGCACGGGCTGCCTGGAACACGCTTCTGACCTTGCACGTGCCTTTCTATGGCACCTGCTTCGTCGACGCGACCTCGACATCAAAGTGAGTTCAAGTCACGGATGCTAGTTCGGAAAACAATTGGGCGTTTCTTGACTGACGGTTCCCCCTGCTCCTTTTACATGTTTGTCTAACGCTTCTTTTACATTCGTTAATTTCCTTTGTTTCTTCGTGCACCACGAAAGCGCTGAACCGTGCACTAAGCTGTCGTTCGCGCGGTCGTCAACCATGCCCGGGAAAAGCCGGAAAGCTTTGGTTCCTGGTGACATCATTCTGTTTGTTTCGCGTAGTATGTGTTTCAATGTCTTGCACCATTGCCCCCCTACCCCTCATATTTTTGTTTTCGTACACGACCAAGCCCAAGTCCAACATATGCTGAGCTGCCGGCAGGCTTTCTTTTCCCTGTCAACCAATGTATGTATGTATGTATGTATGTATGTATGTATGTATGTATGTATGTATGTATGTATGTATGTATGTATGTATGTATGTATGTATGTGTATATGTATGTATGTGTATATGTATATATATATATATATATATATATATATATATATATATATATATATATATATATATATATAGATTTAACCTGACGCATCTCATTTCACTCAACGACGACCTTTCATATATGCTATGCGTTGGCTGAAACCGAGTCAGCATAGTTGACCAGGTTTTTTTGCATTCAATGACCGCGTTTTTGAGAGCTGGAAGCCGCCTCGAGCAGCAGCCGGCATATCTATTATACCTCCACGATAAGGCATCGAGCGTGTAAGTGTGGCTAAAATAATCAAGATAGATGCAGTGCGCGAAGATAAAAAAAGTTAAGATCAGGATGACTGCCAAAAAGTAGACAGGCCTTCTCCCGATTCTTGTATGGTCATACGTGTTCTGCTCCTAACTTCTAACATCAACTGTAACCTCGTGTGCTGAAGTCGTATAGCGCGAAGTGGATTAAAGTTCTTTTTTTTTTTTTTTTCAGTGCTAACGTTTACAATATATGATCGTCGACGACGTATTGCGCGCAAGGCTCTAAGGTCCGTCACGTTCTGCTTCCGGAAAGGCTTTCTGCCCGTCAAAGTTCGCGCTTTTTTGTCCGTTCGAGGATAACTCGGACAATGGGGTAGGCCAAACATAATTTTGAGGAAAGCTGAATGAATCCAGCAGTAAGATGTTAAAGCGTTGTTTTAGCAGAGACCAGGTGCTAAGTCCGCACAGGTAAGAGGAAGGAGCAACCGAGTCTTTCCGCTTCACTGCACCGGGAGGCGCAACTTCTACAAACGAATACGACTGTCGCTTCTTTTTGCTTCTCGGGAGGAGATCGCTCGCTCGCACCTGCCAACGCTCACCAAAACAAACACCACGTGGAGCAGTCCAAGGCTTGCTGCGCGTTGTATTTCGCCAGCTGTCGCTTCCCATTTTTGTTGGTTCCTTCAAGGCGAGCGCGGGCCAAATAGCGCAGCGCCTCTCCCATCCCCCGCCTGGTACGTTGCCTTTTCATTGGGTTAATATCTACCGAATTCACCCTCGGCTGTCTGCTTAGATTGGGAGCACTCAATCATCAATAAGCAGCTAGTGTGCCTCAATGCGGGTAGCTTCTCAGGGGCTCAGCTAGGTGCACTGTACTGGTTCGCGTTCGGAGTAGTGCCCTGCTTTCCATCCATGAAGGATGCTCTTACCGGACGAGAGTGCCGACATGAACACGGCGCCCTCTTGTACAGCGCGGCGTCTTCAGAGACGCGTTCCTATAGCCTGTCCAGCCGAGCTCCTTTCAGCGAGAACAATCGGCGAAAGCTCGCAGGCACGTTCCCGCTACCGCGCGGCCTGCTTCGGTTTCTCCGGCGCGCGCGCTCTGTGTGGCCTCCCTTCTCGACGAGCCCTATCGCCGGTGATAGGGCAATAAATATTTCGAGGACGCTCCGAGCCTGGTGTCGGTCCGAACGCTTGTTGGTCCCACGAACGGTGGCTGTCAAATAGCAGGTGATCGCAATTTGCTTCGAAGTGCGACTCTCAAAACAACGTTTCAGTGAGGCTGTTGGACTATAAGGCAGCCCCTAAACACACACGTGGCCCCTATATAGGTGGAAGTTCGCTGTAAAAGCACTGCGATATACAAAGTGAGCGCAAATATTTCCCTCTCAACGTGAACTTCAATTTCCTAACTGAGAGCTCGGTATGTTGCAGAAAACATCGCGTTGAGGTCACGCATTGATTAGTACATATTATCCAGCGATTATCGACCCATTCTAGCGAGCTTCGATTGACCAGGAATTGTTAATAACGCTCCTCAATATTGCAAAATGCGCATTGGTCTTTAGTATGTGTAGCGTGCATGCTAGCATGTATGGGGTTATTCAAACTGGTTCTTAAGATGTCGTCAGATCTAGAAAGTCTTGCCCTGGTATACATACATTACTTAACTGTTCTAACAGCTGGCCATCACTTCAGTATATATAAAGAGAAGCTTTATTAAAATACAAGGACGTCATGCCTACGTCGCGCGAACCTTGCCCCCGTCAGTTAAACATTATTGATGTGGTACGTAAGAAGCTATAAGGATTGTACACATACGCAAGCGCGCGAACGACGTGTCACCAACCTCGAAAGATATCTCCGTGAGTCATGGCTGCCGCACCTGTCACCAAGGCGCTGTTATGACGCAGGCAGCGTTGTCGTTCAATCCCGATGAAAAAAAAAGTCATTTAACTAAAGCTGGCGTAAACGAAGCGTTGTCTACGCTTTCAATCACCTGGTCACAAAGTGCTGGCAATGGAGCATCACGTGTTCAATCTGTGTGCGCTTTGCCCTCTCACGAGCCACGTTTTTCTTGTTTCGCCGCTGTTTTGTTGGCGTTTTCAACAATTTAAGACAACTCGGCAGTTAGAGATAGCCCCACTTTGCTTATTCGGGTGAGTTCCTGCACAGGCTGGAAATGCCTGCACGACAAATAATGTTTAATTAGCTAACTAACGTTACTTTTCTAGTCAACACTCTAATTAAGCATTTCACTGCACTTGTTGAAATTTAGGAATTAGCCTTAAATTACGTCCGATGCGGCCGTATCTTTATTGGGGCGAAACGCGAAATCTCCCGCATTGGTTGCACGTTAAAGCACCCCAGGTGGCCTAAATTATCCCGGTGTCCCCCATTACGGCGTACCTCATAATCAGATCGCAGTTTTCAGTGATGTAATCAGAATTTTTTTTCGCAGGGAGCACTTGTTCGGGAACGGGGAGGAAGCGGAAAGGGGGGGGGGGGGGGGGGGCTTGGACGGCCGCATACTAACACAAATTTCGGGGCCGGGGGTAGTAAGGGAGGGAGTGGCACAAGCGCGGTTTACCACCCCCTGACTACGCCACTTGTGGCTTTGGCACATGAAACTCCAGTTTCTTCAAGTATGCAAAACCAACTCGCCCACATCAAGCTTCTGCTTTTTCATAATTCGCCTTAACGACTAAATGAAGATATGTCGCGTAATAGCAATGCTTCGACCGGCTTTGAAAGATAACTATTCCAAGAAAGACAATGTGCAGAAATATAGATTGACGCTCTAGCTCAGTTTCCCAGAATATCCTCTCCTTGTTTGCACATTTGGGGACGGAGGTCCTTTTGGTGTTGTTAACACGCGGAATAAGAAAAAAAAAAGAACCAGTATTCGCTAGCGTGCTTGCCTCCGGAAGTGTTTCTTGGTCAATTCCTCCGTGGTGGATAAGTGTAGTTCAGTGTAGTTACTTGGGGAGGAGAATAGGAATTGTACAAGCTGTCACTGCTTCGCTTTTTGGGAAAAAGCAGCATTCTTTTTTTCGGTTTGCCCTTAAGTTTAGGCTGGCAATACGTATATTCTGTGCTCTGTAAACAGGGTGTTTGAGCGAACACTTCCAAAATTTTTTTTAAATTACTTGTGGCAGATAGCACAATTGCAGTCCGTGAGCTGGTCTAATCGAAGAGGCGGACATTACTTGCACAAAGAAGTTATTCATAATCGACTAATGAGCAAATTCACGAATAACGTTTTTGACTAATTACCTTATGACACATATTGCAATGTACAAATTCTAGCGGATTCTAGCGCCCGTGCTTTCTCCTTTCTTGTGTGCGTGGTCTTAGCGCGAAACTCGTTTATTATCTCTAGCGGGTGAAACTGCAAGCCCATCCACTTGAAAAGAATCGTATAGATGACACGATTTACGAGGTATGCGCCGTCAAACTTGCGGTAAAAATGCACTGCCGTTCCACTTTAGCAAAACGTCGCTTCATTCATTGAAGCACAAAAGTAACTGAAACGCCTATACATTTTTTGCGCAATGTTCGGGAATTAATATCTCGAAACTGGTGTCATCCTAGGAATTCGTTCCTAGGGGATCCACCTTGCTAGCTCCCCGGCTAGAATTTGTAAATTGCTATACGTGCCATAAGGTGAGGAGTTAAAACCTTAGTGATTTATGTTAATTAGTTGATTATGCGTTTCAATTTTTTGTGCAACTAATGTCCGCTGTGGTCAAGAATTGTACTATTTGCCACACACTATATTTAAAAACGTTTTTTAAAGTGTTCGCTGAAACAACCGGTACAGCCTGTAGATGTCCTGAAATTCCTTTCTTTATCATGAGATTTCCCGTACCGTTCAGAGCAAGCAGCAACTTCGGCTACGAGTTGATACGCGAAAGTCACACGTACACGCCTGTTTTTTCCCCGCAACTCGAAGAACTAGGTCCGGCAATCGATGTTTCGTGCCTCTTGAGACATATCGATAATGCGACGCTCCCGTCGGCCCTATCGCGTAGCCCTCGTCTCGTTCCAAGAACGTGGGCTTTGTTCCTTTGTTGTGCAAGTGAGCAGGCCAGAAGACTCGGAACTTTCCGGCGTTGTCCACTGTGTGCATGTCTACAGAGCTCAGCATTCTTTCCGTATCGTTTACGGGTCACATAGCGAAAGCCGTTATGCCTGAGCAGTCCGCACTGGAAGCTCATGAAATTCGCACGTTCCTGAGATGCTGCTATATTAGTCCATCGTCTCCACGATCCGTCCCAATCATTGCATTTCAACCTTACACATCGGCCGCCGCGAACATGTAGAGGCGTGCATATTGTTTCCCTCGTTTTGCACAAGCTTTGCAGTCGTGATGAACTTAATGACACATCGCACCTTCTGCCATTGACTGTGCTTTGGTGTTTCCCCTACTCTTTCTGATATCCGCCGTCCTCGTCTTCTATACGTGTTTGCATGAGCTGCCGGTATTAATTTCTTTTCGCAATTCCATTATTTTTTTTGCCCTCGAGTTAGCACAGTTTTCTTTTTTTTTTCTTGCAACGTTAAGTGACCGATTTCCTGGAGCTGTCATGTACGCTAGCAATTAGTTCATCTTTCTCTCGCCTACAGTAGTAGGAGGCGTGAGAACCTTCCTCAGTCGACGACGGAGGTTACAACTCATTATGGACACCTGGGCTCCAGTTAACGCCGTCAAAGGGACACCGTCGACGTGAACATCAAGTTCTGGTTCGTTGGGAGCGTCAATCGAGGATTTCGACACGACGAAGATAATGCAGTAATATCAATGAGGGGTTTGGACTGTCAGCCACACGGACACCTCCTTAGTTTGAGCCTTGCCACGTATCTCCATTCATCCGCTTAATCTCCGCGTCGTCGGCTGCTTCGTTGCGGAAACTGCAAATGCTTCTCCAGTGTATGTCACACGTGACCTCGTGTGAAAGCCATTAATTTTTCTTCCCACCTATTGAAATTCTGGAGAATGCGTTCCTATCTTTGACCTTGTGGTGTCTGTTACTAGGCGCAGTCTTTACAGTTCCTCATCTTTGTTTTCTTCTACGGTTACAACAAAAGCGATAAAAAGACAAGAGAAAGGAAAATGAATTGCAGCTTCTCTTGCACACGCATCCTCTCCTTCATGAGCTCGCCATTTTCAGGGCACGTGGCCTGCCCACGCACATTCATTTCACTTTCGCCGAGCTCCAAGGAATTCGGAGACCCACCACGCTTCGCCTACGCGCGGACTACGGTTTTCTTCTGTTTGAGGCAGCGACATTTCTTGCGGCATGCGCTCCTCAGAGCTATAAGACAGACGTCGTCGCGCATACCCCGCTGCCGCACATCGCGCGGCTTGAGAGCCTCGTTGATTCCTCTCATCCATCCCTCGAATAAGAGAGGGAGCGGGCTTATTCCTCCTTATGCGAGTCGCACAATAAGCCCTTCTAGACCCATCCGGGCTCCTTCCGTCGACGCACGTGAGACGCTCCTCCTGCTGCGTTAGATTCAGCTGTGTTTATGCGGCACTAGATCAATGTCTTTCCTTCCTGGCGTTTTGTGTCTTCAGTAAGACGCACGCGTCTTTCTGTTTGCGTTTTTCTTGTGTTTTATTTGCTTCCCCACGCTAAACCAAGTTGATGTCAAATGTCACACGGTCGAGAAATACCTCCGCCATGAGCTCAGTATTCGGCTTCTTCACAAGGACTTCTTGGCTCGTGCCAGCTGGGCTTTGCAGAGAAGCAGCACAGTTGTTAGACTGCGGTTCTGAGTCAGCATAATTGTGACCGGTCATTGCACCGATAAGCTCGCTGTACTTGGGGGACTTGTTCGCTGGTGAATGGCATTTTTTCGAATGAAAAATAAATTTTGCACTGCTTGAACTCAAGTTGTCTGCCCCGCTAGACAACGTGAGTCTTGGCGGCGAATTACTGGAAGCTACACCAAGCAATGAAGTGTTCGCTTGAAGCATTGCAGTACTTTCTTTTGAAAGTGTAATTCATTTGGTCAATGACCGCGCTGCTCGCAATGGTTCGTGGTTTTGCGATGCACGATAAACACAGCGGCCTGCTTGCCAAGGGTATTTCACTTCAAAATCTATGTAGGTACGCAGGTACTTCGCACTTGATGAGAATTTTCTGAGCATTTCGTGGTTATTCATTGCATCACGGTGAACGAGCCGAGCGACTCAACCTTGAGGGACAGATAACGAAAGTTTTGTTCCAGCATTCGACAGGAAGCGGGTGAAAAACTTTAACAAAAAGGAAAAGAAAATGCTTCCACTTTTGAAAGGGCCCTGTTGAAACAAGCGTCATCCGCGTCTGCATGAAAAGTTGCAGTCGCTCGGCGCATATATGCCGAAGCAAGCGTGTTTCACGTGTTCTTCGAGATGTATTTCTTAATCGCACGCAGTCTTTCAGTGGTCTTGTGCATTTTTCTCCTCAGTTTCATGCGTACGTCGTCAAAGTAGTCGTTTCACGCCTTCGGTATGCTTCGCCTTCACCGCGAATGATTTTAAGTTGTATACGTGACCGTGTCCGCGTAGCCCTCTGGTGTCACACGTATGTGGCATCACACATTTACATGTCCGCCGAACTCTGGTTCTAGCTTCCCCAACACCAATGCAGACAAGCCTGGTATTCTGCCGCATTGTAAACCACAGCACTGAACGACGTTTTTATGTTTACGTGAACATCATTTCTGTTAAAGTGAATGGAAAAGACGATTCTTCCGCTATAAGCACAGCTTAGTGGTAACCACACGAACTACGTAGTATGTCTTAAGCTTTTCGAAAGTGTCGCCGTTTAGAAGTGCCCATCACCCTTTGCGGCTTATATACCGGTAGAACAACGTTATGTTGTAATTAGAAAGCGTCTTGTGACGATCCTGTTTTGGGAGCGTTAATAGCCGACATTTGTGACGTCTCGGTAGCATTGTAGGGGCACAGCGCGTACCTTTTCTTCTATACTGTAGATTATAAGTTAGGCCACGACACAGCCTGTGCGTACCTTTTCTTCTATACTGTAGATTATAAATTAAGCCACGACACAGCCTTCTGTCGAAGTCATGGTCTTTAATCTATACGATGACATCAGTACTAAGAACTCGTACCTGGCTACTGACTGGTTATCTGGCTCAATATTCCAAATTTTATGGCTTCACTTTTTTTTTAGGTCTACTTTCACAGCTGACGTTAACTGCTTTCCAACGCTTCTGGTTTCGGTGACATTAGCAGATCGTTCGGATAGGAAATGTCCTGGTGTTCGTCCAATCTGAGAAAGTTTTGTTTGCCCAAGCTGACCACTCAAGCCAGCTGACGGTTTTCAGGGGCTGAATTAGCTGAATAGCGCTTTGATCTTGCAGTAAAACGCAAACTGATTTGTCCTGACATATTACACGTCAGCTTCTGCAAGGTTTGTTCTTGGGAGGAAACCGTTATGTGACTGCCGTTCCTGTGGCAACCAAAAGCTTGTTCCACTGCCCGATGGATGTTAGACCATCCTTTCTTCTGAAGACAAAAAAAAAAAAAAAAAATCTCGGCACCGTCATACCTGGTGCTTCTGCGAAGCAGAAGGACACCGGTCCGCTCCTGTGTCTGGACAAGTGCAGGCGTTCTGGTGACTTTTGCAACTAGACGACGAACTCTCGGGAATCTGCGTCCGTGCTCGTTCTTGCAAATTGTGTCCCCTTAGCTCTCGTGTGCGGTAGCAAACTGGACCGAGTCCTGGCTCGACCCACTACCTCTGCCTGGTCGTCTGTCGCTAGCGCCGACTTGAAGTGGGAATGCTGCTGCAGATTAACGCCGAAGAGCACACTTGCTTGTCCTCTTTTAGAACAATAACGTGATCGCCATTTGAAATTGAACTAATATGCGAGCAGTGGACAAAGCCTCTCAGTAACACCGACCAGACAGCGCGATGTCGACCGTTTTAGCAGGCTCGAGCACCAACTTCCCGGAGTTCATTCACGCGCACAAAACAGCCGAAGCTCACTGATGAACTCTGACAGGCCGAAATTATGCAGGAGCCCCCGCACGCGAGAGAAACGTGCCGAGAAGCCTGTTTTGCAATCCAGATTTAATATTCCGGTCTTTTCAGCGTGGCTTATATTTCTTCTGGCAAGGTAAGATTGATTACGTCCACCGTCGTATGCGGAAGTAATTATCTCCGCGCATTATGCTTGGGGCTGATGACGACGCTGACAAAATAGATATCGCGTCGTGACCATGACAGGTTTTAGAAGATTACGTGCGCGCACGTCGCGTTGTGCAGCTGTGCATCTGATAATTAAAATAATTTTGGATGCCACTGGGACGTACAGCAGCTAAGTGCGACTGCGCAAGATTTCTCGTCGCTGGTAATGTTGTGAGCACTGTATGCACTAAGGCAAAGCTTCAAGAAAAAAACACGGCTACAAAAGTTCACGGACAGGGCCCCTACGAGTGAAAGCTGGCATGCGTGACGACCTTGTCGCATTGTTTGACAGCTTGAAAGCTGTACAAAGGCAAAATGATTGCTTGGACAGGGACAAAGTTTCTGCAACAGTAGCATGACGGCTTGGTGTGAAGGACAATCATCAAAACAGAACTTCCTTGCACTAAATTTGTTATAAAGGAAATATTTTACACATATTCAGGGTGAAAGCCCAGATGTATTTTAGTAACGTTACTTAATGAAATAACACGCATAGTAAGTTTCCAGTCACAGATATCGCATATTGCGAAGAAAACTAGGCAAGTTAGTTTGTAACATTAACAATGTTATTTTTTTTTTTCATACTGCAGCGGTTATGAACACAATTAGGAGTACCAAGAAATTCGAAGGCGCACTTGTAAGCAGTTGCTGATGGGTGTATTCCATGCCGAGAGAGATCACGCCAGGAATATTGTGAAAGGTGTCTGATCCATTTGCCCTTCTAGCGGATCAGTGCACTAAAACCATACGAATGTTTTTAATTTTGCATGCCCGATCAAGATGGTGCAGCGCTGCCGGAATCGCAAGCTACGCCGTGGGAAGAGTTATATAATAATCCGGTCGGTCGGTCCGTTCGCTCGTTCGCTCGTTCCTTCGCTCGTTCGTTCCTTCGTTCGTTCGTTCGTTCGTTCGTTCGTTCGTTCGTTCGTTCGTTCGCTCGTTCGCTCGTTCGCTCGTTCGCTCGTTCGCTCGTTCGCTCGTTCGCTCGCTCGTTCGCTCGTTCGTTCGTTCGCTCGTTCGTTCGTTCGTTCGTTCGTTCGTTCGCTCGTTCGCTCGTTCGTTCGCTCGTTCGCTCGTTCGCTCGTTCGCTCGTTCGTTCGTTCGTTCGTTCGTTCGCTCGTTCGTTCGTTCGCTCGTTCGTTCGTTCGCTCGTTCGTTCGTTCGCTCGTTCGTTCGTTCGTTCGTTCGTTCGCTCGTTCGCTCGTTCGCTCGTTTGCTCGTTTGTTTGTTTGTTTGTTTGTTTGTTTGTTTGTTTGTTTGTTTGTTTGTTTGTTTGTTTGTTCGTTCGTATACGTAGTGAATGCACCGGTGGGTGAGGCCTTGTTTTGCCGAAATGTTAAAGCGAGTAGCCGGAAACATGTTGCTTTAAACCAGTCCATATTATTCCTCTGAAATCCTATACCTGAAACACGCATGAAATTGGAGAACAGGATTTACTGGCAGATTTTCAATCTAACAGATGCCTTTTACTTAAAGAAGAACATTTGTAATAGCTGCTCATGCTTTGCATTATCCTCAGTTTCGATCGCATTCCACGCATAGATAACCACTCGAGAGCTGTCAATGACCGCCACCCTAATCTGTATCCCGTCACTTCTGTCAACGGCTGCTGATAAGTAGAGTGAGGAGCATGATACGTAAGCATTATAGTGTTACGGGAAGTTCAAGGTTTTCGTCACGTGATCTGTCGTTAACACATGAACTTGCTTCTCTCTCAGGTGGCGAGCGGCGCGAGAAACATCGCCACAACGTTTGCATTGCAAATCAGCCCGTATGGCCTCCACCCCTCGCACGCTAATATCATTCACTGCTGTCTCCAACACGCGCATTCCACAGATATGCGCTGTAAAAGATAAGCACGCACTCTCTCGCGAACTTCTGTAACCTGCGTCTGCTCGAGAAAGCTACCTTTAGAATGTCAAACTGTCCTGTTTCATTCATGGAAATGATGGAACTCTGGTATTTTTTAAGGGCCTGAATTACGTTTAAATAGTGTTGTGACATTGCAACAAACGTTTATCATAGACAAAAAAAAAACACACACACACACACACACAAAAAAAAAAACAGAAGTTCAGATTATCCTTTTCTTCTTCCTCCTGTTGCTACCGACAATCTACTGAACTCTGGCGGCACTTCATTATCCAGCCAGTGAGGCTTAGACGGGTCTAAGACCTATGGAAATAACAACGTAGTGAAATTTCAGCAAAAAGAAGATAAGTTAAAAATGAGAAACGCCAACTCCCTTATCTTCCTGGTAGAAGTGACGTGTGGTATAGACGATTCAAGCTGGTAAAAGCCGCATAGATACTGGCAGATGTAAACCCTTTAATGTCGCTGCTTTGACATTAACCACACTCACCAAGGTTATCGCCGGTATGTACGCACACAACGTCTATTTAATTCCGCCAAAGTTTCGGCCTTTGTTTTCTCATTTTTTGCGGCTGCCATGCGAAAATCAACCGCAATCTTCATCCTCCATGAGTACGGCGATTAGAGGTGAACGAAACGACGAAACGGGATAGATGTGCATAGAAGCTGTGCTGAACGCTCTAAAAGCCCGTTTCTTACGCAGCCACGCATCTCTACCGCGCGTCAGTGCTGCACTAAAGACAAGAAGAAAGCAAGGAAAGCCTCTGGTATAAGTTACTATGTCGAGGCAATCTGTTCAAATTTATTCGTTCCGCGTTTTAATTTGTGGGCACGACGTCGTTAGAACAAAGATTTACGTCTTCATTTTCTTGAGCGCTGTTATTAAATTCAACCGGCCAGGGCGAATGAAACAGTCTCTACTTCTATTTGGCACTGCGTCGTCGCCAGCTGCGCGACCCTCGGGGTATCTAAAAATGGATCTTATTTATGCGAACTTCGTTGTGACGTGCGTGGAAGGCGTCACCGGTTGCGTGCGGCTTTCTCCTTTATTTTTGCAAAATACCCACCACGCCACTGTTTAAACGCTGTCGCCGCTCGCCGCGAGAGCCATAAAGCCATAAAGCCCGCGCGAAATTGCGTCGCGTTCTTTGTCTCCCTCGTTCCCTGTTCGGTGACGCGTACACTTTGCGGTGCTTGACTGGTCGCGTGCCGGCAGGGCCGGTCCAGGGAGAAAAGCAGGCAAAGCCTCGAACATGAGCGCGTGCCATCGACCGCTCGTCTAATGGCCCGGTTTCGCTGCCAGTGATTGATCGCTGTTGCCCCGTGGCAACGAGAACGAAGGAAAGTTAACGATATCCAATTAGTCGAACGTTTAATTCTACCTTGCACCCTCGCCGCATAAAAACCGTTCCCGAGAAAAGCGTTCACCTATCACTGTGGCAATAACGTCCTTCTCAAAGCACGTAGCAATAGCATGCAAACTCGTGTCTCACTGCCGAGAATTTGCAGCGACACGGTCGTCGACTAAGTGGAGCATTAATCAGTATCGAAATGAGCGGCCCCATATAGTATGTTTTGCTGTTGACCCGCCCTCGGTGGTCAAGTGACAGTAACATTGCGCCACTGAGCTTGAGGTCTCAGGTTCGATTTCAGATCATGGCGTGGACTAAATCAAATTAAGGTGTTTGACGTCCCAGTGCAGCAAAAGGGCTATGGGGGTTCCATAATAGGCGATTCGCCACCTTTGTCGACAACCTGGATATTTTCTTTTAACGTACACCTAGGAACGCAAGCACACGAGAATTTTTTGCACTCTGCGGCCTAAGTGTGCCACCGCGGTCGGCAGAACACCATAGCTAATGAGCTACCACGGCGGTATGTTATTGGGAAACGCGAGATAAGCTCACGTGATCAAAATTAATCCGGTGATTTATGCTTCGGCGCCTTTCACAGATGATGGCGTTGCTCCGGCACCCTGAAAAAAAAAAAAAGACATCCACTGAGAGCACTCCTAAATTTTAATGTACTCATGAAGAGCGTACATGGAAGTCTAAACTGCATAGCTTCTACAGCGCTTTAAAGTGAGGATGATTCATCACTCTTACAGTGAGATGAAAATCTCCATTCCAGACGTCATCGCGAGCTGCTTATTTCCACGTGTACTTCCTGAACAATGCGCGTCGCCGGCTCTCGCCTACTCTTTCAGAACCTAGCGCTGCTAAATAGTTTCCAGCGAAACGCGATGCTGCATTCCCTCTCTCAACCCCTTCTCTCCGCTGATCTACGCTCAATCATGTCGGTGCACGGACCCGTGCAGGGAGGCTTCCGCTGTTAAGCACCTTTCCGGGTAGAGCCGGCTTTGGGAACGCCGCTGTCTTGAGTTCCAACATTCTCTCATCTCTGCGCTTGACGTCATCTGTAATCCCTCTTTCGTTCCTTTCTTCCCTTCCTTGGCACATAGTATAGCAGGTTGGAGCTCACAATGCCACGCCGACCTCCCTGCTTTTTTTTTTTTTCTAAATCTCTCGCTATCTATCAAAATAGAGCTGTCATCTTTTCTTTTTCCCCGGAGCTGTTCGCATCGCGAACATGAAAAGGTGAAGAACATTGTCGAGATGTCAACTACGTATACATAGCATTTGTCTGCTGCATGGTAGTCGCTTGCGCTCCTTCATTTTAAACGCTCGATTCGCTTCGCTCCGTCTTCTACGCCCTCGTGCACGTGGGCGCTAAACTGAAAAGCAGCTGTGTTCGAAACTATAAGGGAGCTGATGACTGGCGACGACGTCTTCTGAGAAAGTTTTGCAATTGATCATTGGAGGTTTCTGCAGGTCTCACTTTTGTTTTACTACGGATAACTGTACAGCTGTGATGTGGGCATGATCCTCATCCTGTTGTCATGGAAACGATGATGCTCATTTGTGAACGGAGGCTA
Source organism: Dermacentor andersoni (assembly GCF_023375885.2). NCBI lineage: Eukaryota > Metazoa > Arthropoda > Arachnida > Ixodida > Ixodidae > Dermacentor > Dermacentor andersoni. The sequence goes on along the minus strand of NC_092815.1, from coordinate 77,014,980 downwards.
AAGGCCGCACTCCTCGCCGTGGGTATCCGGCGATGGCCCGTGCATAACATGAAATGGTGGTCATGCCGTTATGGTGACGATAAAAGGCAATGTAAGATTTCAAAGACGGTTCCATAAATGGAATCGCACCAGGGACCTGGAACGCCTCGTCTGAATATTGGGGCTTCAGCCGATTGCGCAACGATAACGATATTTTTCTTTCACGCGATCTTCTCATCGATGACGAAAGTCTTGGCTACACCACTACCTATGTCTTATGCTGCCTTTCGTACCCGTTTTCCTCTTACCCAGTACAGGGCAGCCAACGGGACATATCCTCTAGTTAACCTCCTTCTCCGTACTTTTATCTCTTACCCACGCATCGGCTGACCAATGGTGTCATTCCGTACGCGGGTCGTTGCTCCTAGAAGGCATACATAGATATTCTTTTAGCCCTTCTCTAATCAATTGCCTCCCTACCTTCTTTCTTTCTTCCGCACTTGCTATATGCTTACACTGACGGCGCAAGACACAGCGGGCTTGTGTCGATATCTGCAGCCATGCTAATCGTGTTAACGAGCAACGCTTGCGGTCCAGAAGCCACCGACTCGCACACTACAGCATTTCTGACCGAGCCTACCCCACACGCCCAAGCAGAAACTTTCTGCTCTTTTTGATAGACTAAGCAAACCACGCAGAATCATTTTACTTTATTTCCTAGCGTCTTTTTTCTTCTTCGTTGATAACACCTACGTCAGCCGTTTTCTTGCTTGAACCTGATTTAATACCTGTTGGTCTACCTCGTTTTCCATAACCTCCCGCCAGCGCCACACCACCGCTCCCACGGTCTGTCAGTACATGTGCCGCATACGTACTCGCAAGGGTGTCCGCTGTTCGGGCAGGTCAAACACACGAGCAGTCGAGGAAGGGGGGCGATAACGCAGATGGGTGTGATTTTCCTTTCATTTTTTTTTTCTTTCCTGCTTCCGAGATTCGATGCGTCGGACCTCTTTTTGGACTTATTTGGTATTTGTGTTTGTCCTTCCCATTCGTTTCCCCTTCTTTCTTCGTGGTTCCCGTAAGGGGAATATTGAGGTGGTTGTGGGGAGTGGAGGGTGGCTAACAAAAAAATAACAAGCCAAGGTTCGTTGACCGACCGCCGGCGTGGCGACGACGTGCCGTCGGGCACCGCTGGGTCCGCAGCTCTATCCTGACGAGCCGGGGGGCGCAATTTCATCGGGATGCCCGCTTTGGGTCCATGTAAGAGGCCTGAAGGGGAGAATGGGAGAAAAGGATTGAAGGAAGGAATGGGAGGGGATTTGAGTGCTTTGCAGGCTGCGCACACCGCTAACGAGGACAACAACAAGAGCGACACATGGAGTCTGATAGAGACGCGGTCGGGAACTCTGGCAGTGTGACAGAGACAGAGCAAACCGTCCTGCTGCTCGACCTGGGCCCCCCTCTCTTTCGTGAAGCAATTGCGTGACTCTCGTAACTTGCACCGCTATGTAACTCTCTCTCTCACTCGCCGCTGCTTCCGCGTCCCGCGTCGGAAGCCAACCGTGCCGCCTTGTCTGTGGCTGACTGTGCTTTTGTTTTTACTGCGAAGCATGCTTCCTATGTACTTGGGTGAACTGGGTTTTGTGCCAATTGATTTAGCCCCCCCCCCCTCCCCCCCTCGGAAAGGGCACGTCCACAAACAAGAACATCTTTTTTCTTTTTGTTCGCTTGCTTGGATTTTTCGAAAGCTTTTCTCCCACACGTGCCCAAAACGTCGCTGGTCGTGTCCGCTTTCCGTAACACGTTTCCGGGAGAGAAACAATTGAGAAAGGCAGGATAAAAAAAAAAATTGGAATAAGCCTTGCGCTTTTCTTATACGTGACTCATTGTTATTCATGTAAAGCTTCTTAGTGCTCGCAATCGGCCAAAGGATCGCGTGACCCATACATTCTTCAAGTGTCTTCAGTTTTGCGTCGTCGCAGCGTCGTTCGACGCGAAGCGAGCTTCACTCCGCAGTCTTGGTAACTTAGTGAGAAAGTCGCTAAATTTACTGAGATTTTAATCATATTAGCGACCACCTTACTTTTCTTATGCTTATCAACATTTTACCGACTTTTCCAGTGACGTAAATAGCCAGCAAATTTTCCGGGTAAAGTTTCTCAGAAGACATTGGCCGAGTTCACTGGCTCGAGCCCATTTTGTGCCAAGGGGATATCTGAGCCTCTACGTACTTTATACTGTTGAATGCATATGAGAGAGCGTATTAATGAGCAATCTGCGTTCAAGCAATCTGCAAGATGAAGCGAATTCTTTATCTGATACGGTTTTAGAAAGTACGTGGTTGCTTCATCTTTTCACATTCTCACCGTTGACTCGCCATCGCAGGAGACGAGTCCAAACTATAGATCTTTAGTTATAATGAACGCGTCTTGAAGCTATTAGAGCACAACAAAAGCAGTGTAATTGATCATCACCACTCGGCGACTTTTCGCTAAAGATGAAATGTCTTGGGCCATGCCCTGGCGACATCGTCTAAAAAAGGAGCTACCAACATTGCCACTATGTATACATTTACGTTCGATGGAGCCATTCTACGCGAGCGTGCCGCGTGGAAGGCGGCGTGGAAGGCGGCGCCGTGCTGTCGTTATTGTTTTACGAGGCGGTAAACAAACAAAAAAAGGGTTCGGACGGAGTTCGCTTCCTGTTGTTCGGTTGTTCGCTTCCGCCGCGCACTTTCGCCACGATGGAGGCCTTCACTGTCGAGTCTGTCAAGTGCATCTTCGGTAATGGTGCCTCGTACGAAGCGCCACCGCTCACCGCATCGCCCGACCCTGCAGTTGCACGCTCTTCTTTACCGACCGCTGACGTGTTCTTGCTTTCGTTGGCAGTGCTGGGAGTGTCGAAAAGATGAGCACGTCAGTACAGCGCAGTGTACACTGTGGTTTGAATATGGGATGATTTAGCGCGAGTGGAATCTCGTGCGTGAATCAAGATGTCGTCGCCGTTCCTTACACCAGTTCGGTTCGGTTTTCGTTGGATGATGCACCGCTTATAAGAACTTGAGCTTTGGGATCAATGAAACTGCGCACTGAACTGCGGTCAAGCTATGGCATTGCATGAATTTTTTTTTTTTTTGAGCTATCAACAGCGCTCGTTCGTCCCATCCAGTGCAGAATATACATTCCCGAGTGTTCGATTTCGTATGAATATTGTCGCGGTTATCGAGAGTAAATTTGTCAGTATTGTAATGTAGGAATCGAAATGTTTGTCAGGATCTTGATTCAGGCTTTTTTAGTATGTCATCACGAAAACATTCAGTGTAGCGCAGCTACTGCACGGACGCAGAGGATAAACAGGACACACACACTACTAACTCAACAACTCGGAAGTTTCTCGAAAATATACATATGTGTCCATTTACTATAAGCGCTACGCTTAAGGCCTTCGAAATGACTAGCTAAACAAGCTAATTGTGCCAGGTCTCAAGGAGCACCTCCAGTTCACTTGCTCAAATCAAATCACTCTGTTTTCCACATATGTAAAATGAGGTTGTAGTTAACAACGTCATGAGGGACATGTATATACATAAATTTTTTCGTTCCATCGCTCTTGGCGCGGTCCTTAACTTGTTCTCGATATTCTTTGTCAACCTCCACGTTTCTGCCGCATATGTTAGCACCGGTAGAATGCAGTGATTGTACACCTTCCTTTTCAATGATAGTGGTAAGCTCCCAAGTCAGTCGGCCAAGGTCAGTAGGTCTCAAGTTCCTCGGGGTCGCCTTATAGTAGCCGACTTAAGAAAAGCAGGTTGCCTCGCAGATTCAACTCAATTCATCTCGTTAGCAGATGTTAGAGCTCAGCTCTTAGACACCCATTCCTGCGTCGGCGTCAATGTCGGCGTAACCAAGCGAACGAGCACAAGAACGAAGGATGAAAAGAGCGAACGCGGAGTGGCAGATGAAAACAAATCATCGCCCAAGCACTCCGATGGTTAACCAGCGAAGCTGAGACGTGCGACCCCTGTGTTTATCACTGGGTTCATCCCGACGGTCCATTAAACGACGGCTTGGTAGGCTGCCGGATCCTCGGTACGCAGTTGCTCGGCTGCACGAGCTTGTTCTTGTGTCCGGGCTGCAGCATCGTTACGGCGTAGACGAGCTCGTTCCCGGTTCTGCTCACGGCGTTGGTGATCAAAAACTGCCTGCTCCTCAGGAGTACGTATGACGCGTGGCCTACCCATTTGGGAGCCGGCGAGAAACTGCTGCACGCGCGCTCGGCTGCGACGGAGAGCAACGACGTCACTGCTGGCGCAGCCAATCGCGCACCTCTTTCTTTTTCTTTCACGCATGCGCATGGGATTGCGCCGGAGGAGTTTTCGGCGAACAGGCGATAGACGGACGGATGGACGAATCGGCTTGTCATATACAGCTTCGCTGTAAAAATATTGAAAATGTTCATTTATGGGCTTTATTCACAATCAACTCGGGGCCGGGCTATGAGAGATGCCATGCAGTGGTAGGCTCCTAAATAAATTTGACCGTTTGGTGGTTCTGGCGCACCCAATGCTCATCCCAAGAGCATTTCTCGCATTGCACGTCCGAACAAATACAAATCAATGATTCATATCGGCAACCATGGCCACGAGCGACGCTGGTTGACTGAAGCTCGACGAAATGCTAGACTGCAATACAAGTAGTGCATCCTGATGAGCGCAAGCAGGCTAGGCGACTTTCTGTAGCCACCTTTTTGCGAAGAGGATTCCAATAGAAATAATAATCATCATTATAGGTCATGCGCAGTGTTTGTCACGAGTTGCGACGTCACGACGCCCGTGAGCGTGCCTGTTGTCGGGCCTATACTGGGTCATTTGTATAGCCCACAACAGCTACAGCGGTAAACAGTGATTCTTTGCTGCATGAGAAGCTTTCGTTCTGCCTCTTTTTAATTGAAACCCTATAACGATGCTGTTGAAATCCTAGAGACCTTATGACACATAGCAGCTGACGACCCCTTCAACCGCCCCAGCTGTTCTCCCCGCCTTTCTGCTTTGCGTTAACGGTTACGCGTCAGGCAGACCGCAAACGCATCTTATTCCCCTCTGCGATGCCGAGCACATTTCCCCTGCTCGGCGCTGCGATGCGGTTGTCTCGAATTGCGACCAGTAAAGAAGAAGAAAATGCGAAAGAATGGCACGAAGAAAAACTTCTTTGCGCGCGCGGCTGCAAGATGTAGACGTTCAGGAACAGGCCGTGTAATGTTACGCAAAACGGCAATTTAGGAGGCGAGAAGCGTTCGGCGCGTCTTATGCTTCGTGGATTGCTTTACTGCCGGAACGGCCTGACGGCCGTGTCCTTCCGTGAGCGAGTACGCGCGGTGCCCCTAAACCCATTCGGGGTCGGGCGCCGTTCCATATGCGGTTGTAAAAGTTTGTTATCGAGTCTCTTCCTTCACTTTTTTTTTCTTGTTTGAGCAGCGAGATTCCATGCTTTTTGAATGACTCTTTAACGTTGGCATGATGTTCAAGACTGGTGCTATTTGGCCATATCGGGTCCTTGTGCCTTAAACTAGACGTCAATGAGTGACCTTCAAGATTATTTTAAGCAAGTGCTCGCTGCGGCAGCGCAGTGGATATGTGGCATTCCGCTGTTGAGTTCCAGGTCACGGGTTCGATCCCCGTCGACGCGGCCGCGTTTAGATGGGGGCGAAACGCAGAAACGCTCGTGTAGTTAAGTTTAGGTGCACGTTTAGAGAACCCCAGGTAGGTAAGACTAAACCGGAGACGCCCACTACGACGTGTCTCATAATCAAAGCACTGTTTTGGTGCATAAAACGCCAGAATTCGATTTTAGTTTACTTCGAGCGCAGTGTTTTACAAAAAAAATATATATATAAGTGGAACTCTGGCGGGGTGATCTTTCGGTTACCGTGGGGAATTATGGGAAATACATGCATTTGTCTAACATTCGTGCTGGTGGCTTCAAACGTTCTTGTGGCCTGATTTACTACGCTTTAGTTTTCCAAATTTATAAGTACTCGTAGCTTTCAAGCATAGCAAGGCAATAAATCCCTGTGTATATACATGCATATAAGTATTCCAAATTTTCGCACTTGTAACGAACGTTTCTTGACTGACTCGTTATTATTTTACTTCTTCATCTACTCTTTTCTCTTTCCCCCTTCCCCAGTGTAGGGTAGCCAACCGGGCACGTCCTTTATTGTCCTTCCTACATTTCCCTCTCTGTCTCTCTCTCTCTTCGAAAATGATCAAATTGCAATGCCTTAAACCCGTTTGAAGCGGGAAAGACGTAGTTTAGGCGAATCCATGTGTTTCCTATCATTCTCATGCTAGCTCCCTTATGAATTTCTCTCTCTCTCTCTCTCTCTCTCTCTCTCTATATATATATATATATATATATATATATATATATATATATATATAATCATCCTAGTTCATTCTAGTAGACTCTAGTGCCACAATTCCATCTACTACTTTTTGTAGTTAGCTGATTTTGATGGCGCGCAGCATATCTTGGCATATATGTTCCGTGTTTTCTGCGAACCAGTTTCTCTTAAGCAAAGGGCATAGTTGCACCTTTCACTTCTTGTTACAAGAATTCAACACTTCTCCAGCTATCGATACACAGTTCTCTTGGGGGAGTTTCACAAGGCTGTTGTTTCACATGGGGGCACAGAAACTGGCTGGAAAAGAAGAAAAGTAATGAGCTGGCACTGCTGCTTTCTTTTATTACAGATTTCCAGAATTATCGATCAACAGCGTCTTTGACTTTTTCTTATTTGTTTCTTATTTTTTCACTGCATCCGTGCGTCAGGTCTGCTGGTGCGTCAAAGCCTTGCCGAAACTCTTGCGGCCAGAGCATTTTCTATTTCCATTTAAACATTGGGCCGTTTCTATTTACATGAATGTTCACTTTAAAATGCCAGCGAATAAATTCAGTATAGCTCGTGATTTTATAGCAGAGTGTTTAGTATTTTTCTTCCGAGGATTTCCGCACGAAATAGCACGCTCTATACGGGCATTGTGCCCTGCGTCTAAGAATGCCTTATCTTGTTCATAGCGCTTCTAAATTTGTCCGATATTTGTGTTTACAAGGTCGTCAACACTAACATTAAATAGAAATGAGGTGTTTCTTGTATTTACTATTCGTCTTTTAGCATGTAAGCGAAACGGAGTAGCCGGACATTTCTGCTTCCAACATCTCCAGTTCGAACCTTTCCACACTCTTTAACCCTACTTTATCTCATTTTACCATACCTCATCTTCTTATCTGCCCATACCTTACTTACCTTATCTTCTTACATATACTGACCTACCTATCAACCAACCACTTTTCTAATATAGCTTTCATGAGAGAAAATATTTAATAAATACCAAAATATTAGCATATTGAAGCGTATGTTGACCTGCTTTCTTTGTGCTACAATGCGGCATAAATGAAGCTATGCTCACTTGAACACTAATTAAGTGTCGCACCTGCGGAGCCCTTGTCACTGCATAATCGCAGAGCAGAGGAACAGGTCGAAAGCTGCCAATGTGCCAAAGCACTGTATGTAGCAGCGAACATGTAAGTATGCATCAAATCACTGCTACTGATTAGGGGTAAGATTAGGAGAATGAGAAAAAGACGCGAGGGGATTATATAAGCAAAAGGAGTGGCAGCAAGGCAACGGAAAGAGCGAATGAGCCCACCGCGTGATCGCAATGAGCGACTTGCGGGCTCTTTTTTTTTTAAGCGCAGTGCCAGATGCTGTTCAGTGACGTTGTTGGCTGGGCGAGTTGGTACTTATTTCGCGGGTGGAAGGGACCAGCGAACAAATAAACATGAACACAGATATCAACTGGAGAAGACAAGTTGTCCTGTCTAGTTCTCCTTAATTGTGTTCGTGTTTACTCGCCGGTCCCTTCCACCCACCAGAAGGCGTTTCCTCCAATGCATGCTGTTTCTCGTATGCGCCTTCCAGTAAGCACGTCTGCACTACGGTGTAGCTCTGTTATAGCGAGCGCAGCAAACTACAAGAAACGCGTGCCTACTATGCTGCGAAGAGAATGGAAGGGGTACGCAGGTCGAACCACTGCGTTTTGTTTTCACTGTCCCACACTGGACCCGTTGATAAATAAACGCCGGAAATCAATCGACCCTTCCATCAACTGTGAAGGCTGAGTACGAAAAACATAAACAACATTTCGTCTTCGGTACACAAGAGCCAGGCGATCATAGCAACTTATCCCTGGAGTTGTTACATCTTCCTCGCCCGGGTGTATCCTGTTGTTCAGAAAGGAGAGATGTCAAGAGAGCGGTAATCCGATGCGTAGTACGCGACACCGGGACCAATACTCATTTCGATCGCTAAGCAGCCAGTTCGATCACCGCACCCTCGCTTGCACTCACGCTCCAGGTGTCCGGATTCACATCCACCAGGCGTTCTCAGCGCCACGACGTGGATTAGCGTGGTACCAGCTACGGTTGTTTACGCTACGCCGCTTCGATCTGACTGAAGAGTCGGCCCAGATTGCGGACGTCGTGTGGGTATCCCGGTAGTGGCTGAAAAAGAAGTCTTACGTCACGAAGGGTGGTCGTCTGCCTTAGAACCGCTCAATCAACAACGACTACGCGTGCTTCTAGTAAGGCCCTCGAGCGGATGAGCCGCAGAGTACACGCAAATCCCGTCAGAACTTGCTGCAGGCATTCTCCGATCTTAATTTTCTTAACTCCAGTACACTACAGAAAGAAACATGTTTAATACATAATTCACAAGTGCTGAACAGTTTCCACATAGCACACTGCTTGTGATGAACCTCTAGTATCGTATCAAAGTAAGGTTGATTACACGTACGCGTAATAGACGTTTTCAGTCATGCGCATCAGCGTGTAATGCCGCCGTACTATACCGACTTTTCTGTAAAGAGCACCTCCGAACGTACAATTCGATCATTTATATTGGCACGCCGCCTGTGCCAGGTAATTCTGAACGTACTAACTTTATTTGTTGGTCAAACCCTCGGTAAGGGCCCTCAACTCGCGTTTGGCCGGAGTTTTTCTAGATCTACGTGGTCATCAGTACATTACCACCCGTGCTTCGATTCCGATGGCATATATACGTCAGTGCGGGTGCAGCTGCGCCGTGACTTTTGTGCTTAATATTACGGTGGCATTTTTGTCGCAGCCCCGTCGCACTTATAGCATACTCTGCGCTGCGGTCACGGCTGAAATGTGCTCTCCGTAGCTGCCGCTTTAAGGTGAAATCACTGCAATTCAGCCCTTGTTTACTGTTTACAGTGTCGAAATAGACTTGAGCTGTAAGCACAGACGCGGCAATGAAGATACGTGGAAACTATATACATTAGCTATATAATTGGTTTCTGCTTCAGTCTGGTCGTGGTACCTGGTATCGTCACTGGCGGGATTGAGAGTGCAACGTCAGGAGGACGGGGTGAATCTTCCGTCCGTTTCAGCGCAAGTACACAAGTTCTGCGGACCTGAACTTTTCCCAGAGACGAGATTAATAATTGAGGGGAAGCTTTAGCTTGGGCCCAACTCCGATGCCATCTATTCAGATACATGCAAAATGCATAAACGCTTTTCTGAGATAACCACTAGGCCGATTTTAATGACGTTTTTGCATTTAAGAGATAAAATTAAATTATATTTACTGTCTGAAAGCGGAATTCTGATTTAGGCCTGAATATTCTAGAACAAGTTTTCAGAAAATTGGTAAGTTTGAAAAACAGAAGCTACGAAGTTTACAAATTCGTAGCTCTGCACCTAGGACAGATATCGCAGTTCTGTAAACATGATCTATTAGAGCAATCAAAGCAAAAAAAATTGATATGCCAAGTTATATCTCAAGTGAATTCGCTACACTGTCTACAACGGTATTGCAAAGGCTGTCCTCGCAAGTTAGTGGTCTATGTGAGAGCCATGTGCGATATGTAAATTTTGGAAACTGGTTAACCTCCCTGCCTTTCCTTCTCTACTTTTTCCTTCCTTCCTTTGGCCGCTTTAGATGTACTGCGAGATGCCATTGAAAGAATAGCGATGCCGTTTTTCATTGTTAAGATAGAGTTGTAAACTTGATAGTTCCGTTCTGAAGATTGTCGATTCCTGCCATTTTTATTGAGAAATTGACGAACCTAAACCAACAATTTTCAAACAACACTCACTATAACTTTTTCTTTTAAATGCCACAAACCTCATCAAATTTGGCGCAGCAGTTACCGAGAAAAACAATTTCTCCTTTCCCGTGTATTTAGATGGGAGGCCCCAAGCTATAAAGCTTCCCCTGAACGACGTCACAAAGGTTGCTTATCAAGGCAGCAAACGGCGAACGAGTACAGTGTCAGTAAATTCATGTGGTCTTTTTGCCTGCACGAAACTGACGTGCAAGTGACTGCTGTTTCGGGGTTTCAATTCATGGCTGCGGTGAACGCGCATTCCCGCGGACATAGAATGCGAAAGAATTGCTCGCGTACACCGTGCTTTAGGTGATCGAGGGTGACCTGCCGAGGTGTTTCACCGAGTGTGCTGCGAGCTGCGGTTGCCGCCTCTGGCTGGGTCGCACAAAGGAACTGGTATTAAACGTCGAGCAATAAAGGGCGCCGTAGGGGGCTAAACAGATCCGCGGGTTAAGGTCTAAGACCTTGATACAGCCTAGTAGTGGCGCCGGGTCTCACTTGAAATTCTTCTGGCCTTGCATCTGCGGAGGGGAGTCAAGTGGATGCGCCGTACATCGGCGCATTCGACGACCCCATCTTATCGGTTCGTCTTTGTCATGGGCCCGCGGTATCTTTTCTTGTTTTCTTAAATCTCCACTGTCGTCGTCACGTTTGTCCTACTTTAGTTGTTTGCTGTGTCACTGGCTCTGCCCGACTCCGGTCGGATGTCTCACAGTATACGCGAGTCCACGCCTCTAGGCGCTTGCATTTTTTTTTTTCATTCGGGACGTTTGCTGCAGTATTTTTCTAGATGAATCCTGAAGCGAGCAAATATATAGTAACTTCAATTGCACTTTCCTGTGTGCGTGTCGTGAGCTGGTCGGTTGATTTTGTTTTTTAAGGCCATAAGGTACTGGTTTGGAATTTGGTTATATCACAAAATGCCACCAGCTGCGTGCGCGCGAGATGTCGCTTTCAGCATCACCACACGTAGAGATGCATGCTTCAGCTTTCCTACCTTGTCTTGGTTGCTATAGGAAATTAATTCTACATTATAATCCTCCTTACTTTCGTATTTCTGCATGTCCTTATATCCCGCTTGCGGAAACATTTCCAAAACTTTCCCTTTCCGGAAATAGCGCTGCGTCATTGGGGTTCTTTCTCTCTGACGAGGCGCGCTGTTAGTATTCTTTGCGCTAACAAACTAATTAGCTCAACTTGGCATATTAATAACGTAATAACTACAAGCACATTCAGTACAGTCCAAGCGGTTGCGGCTTTATCTTAATTGAATGAGCTGCCATTATGAAGGAATCGTGATAGAAGGCTCGAGGAGATACGCAATCAAATCATTGATTATTTAGAACAAACTAAAATTGATTGATTGATGTGCTGGCTGATTTATTCGGTTCAACAAACGTCTTCGATTTCTTCGCAGCGATATTTTATTGGATATCACTTGTCACGGCCTCCTTTAGGCTGCCTTTTTGACCACCTGGTGTTCCTTAATGTGCAACCTGTGTACGGTAAAAAAAAAAAAAAAAAAATCAATTCTCTGTTAAAAAAAAAAATTGTGATCTTCATCACCACGCGAATTGCTTCTCTAGCAAATGAAATGAAGTCATTTCGTTACAGAAATAAAAAAAAAGTAGGTATAAGGCTTCTTAGGCAGAAACTGAGGCGTAAGCATATTTAATTTTCTAGGTGCACAAAAGCGTAGACGCATCTAACCGAAGACGAAGCTAACCACGAGGTGGTTAGCTTCTTTCGTAGGGATGCTTAGTAGTACAAGGTGCTTTGTCTGAAGAAGCTCAACAGGCAAAATATTGCGACAACGTGACAGCGGATTTCGGGGATAACGTTGAGGGCAGTCATAACGCCTGCGTTACGTCTGGCTAACTTTTTTTTTTCCCTTCTATTTCCTTTATTGGACCTGTACCCACTGTTGATGTCCTGTCTGTTAATACCTGTACTCTTTCCAAGGCAATTCCTTCGGCAGCGCGTTCCTTGACGCGCAGGCAGCACGGCTCTTTAGGTCGTTATCACGTATTACCTTCCTAATCGTGCATCGACAGATTGCGCAAAATGCGCTGACAAGGACCTATTTGACAATACGAGTGCCTTATCGATTGACGCACGCGCAAACACTCCAGCGAAAGCTACGCCTTCCGTCCGAAAACCGGTGACGTAACAATAAGTGTTCAAGCTACCGTTGCACACTCTCGTGCCTACCACGCACGCAAGATACATGTCGCTTAGGAGCTACACTCGAAGGACGCGTATTCGTCTGAGAAAGCGTCTATCTTGGGTCGACAATTGGAGGTCAAAGACGATGTCCAGTCTCGACTGCGCACTATATCGCGTGACCAATATTTTGTTTTATTTTTTCTGTTACATGCAAACTCGGGTGACAATTCGATAGCGTAAGATTTGTTTTTGTTGCACGGCTGGTAATGTCCCCAAGTAATAGTGTTGCTAATGGAGACGCCAAGGTGAAGAGCTACAGATTAATTTTTATGACCCGAAATCCTTTAACGTTCACCCAAGTCTAAATATACGACGGTTTTTGCACTCTACATATATCGGATTGCGGCTGCCGCGAACAGGATTCGGCACCGCGACCATGTTCGCAACTGAACACCGCAACCACAGAGCCGCAGTGGCTGGTCAAACGTGCATTAGGGACTTGATTTTTGCAAGGTTAAATATAGGCAGTGCGTCGGAATAGTCACAGACAGGGCTTGGGTTCTACGATTCATTCTATTAGCTACCAAGGGAATAGCTGTTTCTTTTTTTTTATTTCGTAAGTTAGAAGTTATCGTGATGTGACAGAGATTCCGGCTGAAACCAGATTTGAAACACGCTCTGGGTTCACATAATTGATGTGCTGAGAACTAACTGCTCATCACCATATCCAAACTACGTTGCCACCGCAAAGCGCATGGACTTTGTCCAGAGCTGACGTCATCACGCTGCGTTTGTTACATGGGATAGTAGCAGCCTCTGGTGGTGGTGGTGGTGGTCCAGTAATTTGCGGAGTAGTAAAAGATCGCGAGCTTGAACATTTATTCGTTTACTTGTTCATGCTTGATTCGTATCTTCTTAGCGCTATTCTGTGTCTGTAAATATATGAATAAATGAATGAGCGAGGAAATGTCTTTGGTGCAGTTTGGCTAGCATATATAAGGCTTCGTGCTAAGCCATGGTGTGGCACGATTACGGAAATAAAGGAGCTCCGCTTGATACGCGTACCGGGCGGTCAAACTTCATTCTTGACGTTGTCAAAGCCAAGTATCAAAATGAAAGAAATTGTCGCAACTATACGACTTTGATGCAACTGGAGCATTTTGCAAATACAATATAACCTAGTATAGGCAGACATTATGGAGTGGCTAATTTTTCATTTTTTTTTTGCGATGTGGGGCGTGTCTTACAGCTTAGTATAGTACTTACATATATATATATATATATATATATATATAATTATTATGTATGTATAAATATGTATAAAAATGATATTTTATAACTATACAGTGGCACAGTTGGGCATCGCAAAATTGAATTACGATAGTTCAGATCAAATCCGCAATTTAGAGCCAATTTTTCCACCTAACCAGAGTGCTTGTTTGCGATTTTAATACCATCTCGACCACAGAATACGAGGCGCGGTATTTAGAAGCATGTCCTCGTCAAAATTCCACAAAACGCACTTGACTCGTATAAAGATCGCCTTAAAGTTGAAACCTTGCTACATACGTTGTAATCATCGCATTTTAAATGTCGATAAAGTTGGTTAACTTGCAACGCATTTCTGAATCTTGTTTCTACGAATTCAGTCTACTTGTATCATTTTCCGAGGCATGCATTTACTCTTGTGGTATCGTGACACTTATAAGATTGTCAGTGATTACTTTGTAGCTCGTATTATAAAGATCTCAGCAACGTTTGTAACAGCAGAGGCTCCCATACTAATTATGTATATTCCATCCATTTTCAGAGATTTACAACGACAGCGCAACTTCTGTTATTCGACGCGCTCTTTTGTACCTTACATACGTGAAATTGGTCACTTTGCATCCAGGAAGCTCTCCGCGGTGCCATACTCTGGAACGCGGTTTGCAATCTGGGATTTCAGCAGAAGTGATTGAGCAGAATGCGCGTGATGTCTTGCCGGGAAGACCTAATTGAAATATTCGATTCGGTCTTAGAGCGTTTCAGTGGTATAGCTACCTGCTAAACATAATTTCTCTCTCTCTCTCTCTCTCTCTCTCTATATATATATATATATATATATATATATATATATATATATATATATATATATACACACACACACACACACACACACAGCATTGCGATGACAACACTGTTGCCACGGGTCGTGACAAGTGCCGCCATTTTCTCGGACACACATTCGATTGTAGCGCATCCGTACAGAGCAACCACGATTCACTCCATTTCGGCTGTAAAATGTAGTTTCACGCTGACGATCGTAAAATAACGTGGCAACGCGCAAGAGAAAATGGTGGTACGGGGGCAACATGAGAAGTACTGTCGATTCTTTTTGCTCTTCTGTCGTAAAATGTTGTTATCGGGCTATCTCGCTAAAAGCGAAACCGAAGGAGCTGCTTGAAACGATTTAGCTATTTAGCTTTTTCAAAATGTCTGTCTGTAGATTCGGCAGAAACAAGCCACAGTTGTTCATAATCCTTTAAAACCCTGCGATGGCTGCTTTTCTCGTTAGTTCGTAAGAATTCGGTAAAATTTGCTCTAGCGTTGCAGTTATTAGCTCCTGATTTTGCTTTCGCTCAACCATTTCCCTCGTTTGATAAAAGATAAACGAAAGGGAAACGAAAGGTGAAGGATATTTATTGTCCTCAAACATGGCCATTGGCGCGTTCTTCATTGTACAGTGCGCAAAATGGACCTTTGTACTGCCATGACAGACTTCATAATGGACACGCCGGGAGAGAGCCCACTTCACTCGAAAAACGACAGACGCCCAGCCGAGCCGGGTTTCCACTATTTTTTTTTCTTTTCCACGTGTGCACCTGTTTCTGGTGAACATAGCTTATCGTAAGCCACGGGAAAAACAATGGACACAACTGCGAACGTGACAGTCGGGCGCAGCACGGTTTGACCGCTTCCAGTATTGACACTTTCGTATCGGCACACCGCTTGCACATCTGCACTCCGCTGGCGTCTGATCCGGTGGTATAATCATTCAAGTGGGACACACACTTAGGCCTTGCCGTTGTCACGTACTATGGGTTTACCAGGAATTGGCGCTCGGGTTACGAGTGCATGGACTGAGGACGCTAGCTTACGAAAACTTTACAGTTGTGCTGGCGGTCACCGAGGTCACGAGGTAATTGTCGATCTGATTCTGGGTCGCCGTTTTGGTCCACGCCCTCAATCTTTTCGATAACCGATCGCTGTCGGAACGCAAACTATGACAATGGCCACCTTACCACGCACTTCTCATTATCAGAAGCGAGTGCGGACGGTGCGAGCGTGTAGAATGCTTCGGCGTGTTATTTTTTCCTTAACATTTTATTTGGGCGTTGTGCTCCCTTCTACTGCTACTTTGTACTTTTTTATACTTTCTTGCCGCTGTACAATGATTGCCTACAACTAACGTTTTGGAATGGCGCAACCCGCCGTGGTTGCTTATGGCTATGGTGTTGGGCCGCTAAGCACAAGGTCGCGGGCTTGAATCCCGGCCACGGTGGCAGCATTCCGATGGGGGCGAAATGCGAAAACAACCGTGTACTTAGATTTAGGTGCACGTTAAAGAACCCCAGGTGGCCCAAATTTCTGGAGTCCTCCACTACGGCGTGCCTTATAATCAGAAAGTGGTTTTGGCACGTAAAACTTCATAATTTAATTTTTTTTTTTGGAATGGCACACTTGCCCATGTTCGTTAAGTGCAAGTCTGAAGAGACCATGGATCATCTTATCTGCCACTGTGCTCGCTTCGATAAACGACGACAGACTCTCTAGTGTGCCTTGAATAGACTGGACAATAGGCGATTCACAGAAGCAAATATCTTGGGAGCCTGTACGAAAGCCCACTCATTCCTTATTGGAATGTACGACACACCGATCTTGGACTCGTGCAACTGTGAAGAGACGATCGAGCACGTTTTGTGTTTTTGTACTCTTTATGACAGCGAATGCAACGCTCTTCAAAGGGTGCTAAACCGATTAGATAACAGACCATTTTCAGACTAAGATTCTCGAACCATGGCCCCACGCGTCGCAGGGTTACAAAGCGACGCGGGCACTACTACGTTTCATGAAAGCAACTGGCCTCAGTGAGCGATTATAGGCGTGAAGTTATGGACATCCATACGTATTCACATCGATAGTACCTTGTTCCCCCCCTCTCCCTTCTTTCCTTCTCTTGATCCCCTTCCCCTGCGTAGGGTAGCAAACCGGACGTGCGTCTGGTTGACTTCCTTACCTTTCCTTTCTTCCTTTTCATCCTCCCCTCCTCCTCCCTTGGAAGCCTAGCTGGCCTCACAGCTCATCACCCCAGAAAGCTATTCGAGCTCTTCTACAGTACCTGAAGGCGACAGACTTGAGTGCCTGACTTTCTCTCTCTTTCATTCACTTGTCCTCCCCCTCCCCACGTGTAGGGTAGCAAACTGGACAAATTCTGGTTAAATTCCCTGCATTTCCTTCCTCCCTTTTCTTTCTTAAGGTGGCATACTAAGAACGATCTCCAGTAGGTTAACCTCTGCCCCCGACATTTTTTTGCCCTCTTCTAGAACTGAGACTACTAAATTATCGTCCACTGAGCGTAGCAGCAGAAGCTTATCATAAGCCATATCGGCGGCAGCACTTCTGCGTGTCAGTAAACAAGAGCGCACTTTCTGTGGCTTTGCCGCATAGCTTTTCTGCGATACGGAGAAGACAATGGCTCGGTCCTGCGAGTGCCAAGCGGACAGAAAAGTTGAAAAGGCAGTAGACCACAAGTTACAGGACTCGCGTAACCGGAAATATATATTAACTTATAATACGAAGACCTTTTGGAGGATTGCCTTATTGAGCACACGGTATATATTGGCGGACAATGCCGAAATTATTCGTGCATTGTTAGAAAAAGCGGTGCTGCCACACATGTTATGTAGGTGTGTGCATGTGAGAGGCAGCGTCATATAAATGTGCGTGTCTACGAATAAGTTGTTTCTCTTTGCAAAATTAAGTGCTTCCTGGGTGGCCAGCAAATGATGATTTGCACTGATAAGTGACCGAAAAGCTTTTGACTCAGCATTTAGTCTAATCCACAACCTGTACTGTAATGCGTCGCCTCGACGGCGTCTGCAAATTGTGTTACCAGGAGGTCGAATGTACGGCAACATTAAACCAGTGACAAAACTGCGCTAAAGATACAGTTCATTATGCTTGTTATTACTGCTAATTATCGTGTGCTGTGTGAAAGCTATTTGCTCATAAAGCTTGTTTTTTATCTTTCCGCCAGTCGAAGTCCTTCAGCGAGAAAATTCAGGGCGAGGTCAACTCATCGACTGCGGTCAAGTTCGGCTGGATACAAGGAGTGCTGGTGAGTTTCCACGTTTTGGAGTGATAGTAACGCTTATGCCTTGAAATTTACAGTGTTAAAAGCGTCGTTGGTAGGAGAGGCGTATACTAGCTCGTTCTAGAATTGTTTGTCATCTTCTGTGCTCTTGTTTCTCTGGCATTTCCTTTTTATGCAATTTGCAACACTGCCAGACAATCACTTTTTATGAACTCGATCCTTCCTTTCCAACGGTTCTTGCCCGTGCATTTCCGAGATTTTGACGTGTTCCGTGTATTTCACCATCTGGCCAGGTCCGATGCCTTCTCAACATATGGGGTGTGATGCTGTTTCTTCGGCTGTCCTGGGTCGTAGGACAAGCTGGAATTGGTGAGTGTTGTAATTTTAGATGGAAATGTATAAAGCTGGAGAAAAAAGACAGAAAGTGAGGAGTGTGCCAATGTTTTTATGTTTAGGAGAGAGAGTCATAAGAGAAAGGCAGAGAGGTTAACCAGGCTGAGCGCGGTAGGCTACCCTGCACTGGGAAAGCGGGAAAGGGGACTGAAAGAGAAGGAAGAAAGTAGATCACAGTCTCCACTGTTACGCCCACAAGCGCACACAAGTCACAGGTTGTCGTACAGGCTGGTGCATTTCAAGAAACGCACCAGCGCCTTTGGGGCCTTGCACATTGCAGGTGCGTGAGTCCACGGGTCCAAAATCTTCTCTCTGAAAGGACGGTCGTCAAAGTGCTCCAAAGCTGTACGAAGGGCACTCCTCTCGTATTCGTGTGTAGGGCAGTCCCACAGAATGTTTGGCCGTTTCTTCGACGACACATTTGCTGCAATTGGGACTGTCCGCCATTCCAATTATATATGAGTAGGAGCGCCTGAAATCCAAACACAGCCTTCACTTTTTGAGCATCGAGCATTCAAGTGCACTATTAGTTCTAGTATGGCGTTAGTGTACAAGACACCATTAAATGCATCTTCGCAAGAAGTTACTAGTAGCGTTGTTGCTTCCGTTTGCGTCTTGGTAACTTTCTTTTTTTTTTTTTAATCCCGAGGTAATACTTGTTTTTCAGGGTAAACATCCCCACTGATACGAAGTATGAAAGAATGCTCACTAGTTCAAAGGGTCATATCTGCAGTTTGACAAATTACGCGCCGTAACAGTAAGTGAGCTATCGCACGCTAGAACTTCAGGCACCCCGTATTCGACGTTAACTGTCATCACGAGCTGGAGTGACGTTGTAGAAGGTGTAGCGATTGTTTGATGTGTCAATGTAATTACGACCTTCTCACCCGGCAGCTTTTCCACCAAAAGTTTATTTTAAGGCAACACTGGACAGGAATAACTTATATACGCATGTGAATTCTATGTCGAAGTCACCATTGGATCCAGCGCTGACAGTTTTAACCCAATGTATGCTTGTATGCGTGTAAGCATCGAAAGTTCAGCGATGAAATGTTGCTAAAATGTGTGCTGCTTCAAGAACATTCGCGGTTGTGCCTGCGTTTACTCCACTCAATTCTTCAAATAAGACAGTCTTTAGGGTAAGTGACAGCATTTTTTTCTTTATCCGTCGTTTTCAATGTCTCCAAGGTTACAGAGTTATTCAAGGAAATTGGTCGCTGTTTCCTCATCCGGACTCATAAGCAAGGGCATTTTATTTCACTTTGCGCAACCGTTAAGGAAAAGAAAACATTCGGGGTGTGTTTAGCGCGACGGTTTTAAGAGAAACGTTGTTTCCGGTTGGCAGTAACTTGAGAATCTATAGGTCGTAAAAGTACTTTGGGAAATTAAATTTTTATATTGAAACTGTGTATAGCAAACCTTGTTTCGGGTTATGACAGGAGCTTTCGAAATCAGCTGCAAGTTGCAGTCACGAGGAGATATCGAATTTGGCAAGATACGCATTCTTTTCTCTCAATTTTCTAGTGTAAATTCTTTAGCATTCATTCTTTAAGTGCGGCACATTGCGTTCGCGCTAAGCGGAGTGCGGTGTAGTCGTCTTAAGGTAAAATCTGTCGTTATTGGAAGTATACGATGTAATCGGAAGTTGTACTGCAGCACGAATAAAATGTTCTCGGGACTTCTTTTTCTTTAATTGCAGTCTAGTGGCTTCAGCTACTCAGCAAAGGTTTCCAGAAGCGCAAGAGTTTAATTGTTCAATCATTGCAGGTCTCGCCATTGCCATCATCCTACTAGCATCAGCAGTCACCATGCTGACAACGCTTTCCATGTCGGCAATTTGCACAAATGGAGAAGTAAGAGGAGGTACGTAGATCTAGGGCGAGTATAAAACGAATCGGTTTTGAGAAAAAAAAAAGGAACACATCAGCATATAAGTTCAAATGGTGCGTTTTCTTTCTAACATATGACGCAAAAACGTTCATGTGCGAACGAGTTTCTACGTATGTACAACTGAAGCAATAATGCTTTCTTGCGGACTAGTTGGTTCATACTTGAATTATAAGCTTGCTACGCAAGGTGCACAAGAAGATAAAAAAAAAAAGGAGGGCGGGACAGAGGGCAGACCGAAATAAAGTTGGTAGTCTGCGCTCTGCCCTCCTCCTCTTTTTTCTTGTGCATTTTGCACAGCTCGTTAATAATTCAAGTACAAATAAAACTTGTTAAATGGCAGTATGCACACCAGCTGAGGTAGTACTGGTAAAACCAAAGTAATTAATATTTTTGAACCATTATTTTCATCTTTCTGACTCACTTTCCACCGTTTGAATTAGCAAACAAGATGTTTGTCTAGAAAGCATCTCTTTGTTTTTGTGATAAAAATGTTTGTTCATTAAGAAAGTGCGCGGTCAGAAATATATAGCACTAGACTGTAGTCGCCGCCATTCTTCGCACTATCCACCAAATTTTCTTTCAATACACAATGCAGGTGGGACGTACTACATGATATCACGGAGTCTTGGGCCGGAGTTTGGCGGCGCCATCGGGTTGATTTTCTCATTAGCAAATGCTGTAGCCGTTGCCATGTACGTCGTCGGTTTTGCAGAAACCGTGCAAGCCGTATTGAAGGTGAGGACTCGAATCATAAGTGTTGCTAGCGCCTCCGTTTATTTTAATAAAGATATTTCGTAAAAGGCAAGGTGATGTGATTTATCGACGTGAAAAAATATTGTTACCCATCGCTGCATTCTTGCTTTCACATATTTGCGTTCGTGCATATTTTTGTTTTTTTTTGCACTGGATCGCTTAGCATTCTCATTTACACAATTATGACTGCCCCCAATGGCTATAAAAATGTATCTTATTCTTGTTGCACGTAACTGGGCATAGTAGTACTGGAACGTTAAGCGTAATGATTCGCTGTTCGACGTCACACCACGTTTAAAATGCCTTCTACGATATTTCTTTGTCGTACGACTACGAGACGTGTGAGTCTTGCTGCTTTAAGTTCTTGTTTTGGCACCCTGAAATTGACCTATGACGAATACCTGCAACAATGCTAGAGCCCCACATTTGCTATCCGCTATTAGTATCGCCTAAAAGGCAGGCGTCTGCGGGAAGGGATGTCTCTTCGATGCGGTTGCGAAGCTTTAAACTGTGGTTTGTGTGGTCGCTATCCAACCCGCAGAGGCAAGACCAGCTGATTGTGGACGGTGACATGAATGACATCCGCATCATCAGCTGCGCCACGGTGGTCGTGCTTCTCTGCATCGCGCTCATCGGCACCGAGTGGGAGTCCAAGGTGGACGGATTTTTGCTTCGACTTCTCCGGTCGTTGTAGTGCAATGCGTTCTTACATTATAGCAGCTATGCTCACTCTTTCTTTCTGACACATTGCATCGGATGCCAGGCGCAAATCGTGCTGCTCGTGATCCTGTTGGCAGCCATGGTTGACTTCGTTGTCGGGTCCTTCTTCGCGCCCACCACAGACCTCTTGGCCAAGGGCTTCGTTGGCTACTCCGGTGAGTCAGCCGCGGGCACGAAATGTGGCTCTGCCGGTCTTGCCTAAGCACGCTGCATGCTTGCTTTGCAGTGTGCCGTGTACGGACTCTTGACAATCTGGCGAGAAGGTTCTGCAAGCTTTACATTCGCAGAAAACAAATTGACGGAGCACTTTTCTGCTTATTGCTTTATACCCTGCCTGTGACGTCTCCGATTGTGTGTAGAAGCTTCACAGTTTGTATTTCTGTCAGGGGCCCCTAGAAATTGTCTGATTTTCCCCACCATTGTTACTGTTACAGTAATTATACCGTTACTCGCTCAACACGGCTCACGGATCAGATTTGCACTTTCTTAAAGCTTTATGCGGGAGGGGAGGCAGTGCCGCGCATAATCACATGTGGCAAATTTTCGAGGCCGAAGGGCAAACTTGCATGAAACAAATATTTTTTTTCATCACACCGAACAGCATGCTATAGAAATGAACACACACACAGACCGTTTTGCGCGGCATGTAATTAAGGCCGGAATTTAAAACGCTTTATAAGACAGCAGCGTTGATTAGAGAGCGAACGTGTGCAACCGACATTCTACCCAAGATTAAAGGAATAAATAGAGATGGGGGTGGATCACGATGAATGCGCGGAGCAGACAACCGGCGGTCTGTTATACCGATGCCACACAGGGAGCTATCGATCGCGATGTAATCCGATCGGGATCGCATTCTTCAACCGCGATTGGCTCGCCTCCGCCACTTCCGCTAAGGAGCCGATCATTATCGGGATATTCAATTGCAATCGAGCTAGATCGCGATCAAAAGTACCCTGTGTGGTACCAGAATTATTCAGGTTACCCGCCGTGGTTGCTCAGTGGCTATGGTGTTAGGCTGCTGAGCACGAGGTCGCGGGATCGAATCCCAGCCACGGCGGCCGCATTTCGATGAGGTTAGATTTAGGTGCACGTTAAAGAACCCCAGGTGGTCGAAATTTCCGGAGTCCTCCACTACGGCGTGCCTCATAATCAGAAAGTGGTTTTGGCACGTAAAACCCCATAATTTAATTTAATTATTCAGGTTGCGTACCAAGGGAAGGGAAATGGAGCGTATAGAGGCGGCTGAGCACCAAGTTATGTGACGAAATTAGGAAATCTGCAGGCGGAAGACGGAGTGAGTTGACACAAGAGAAGGGTAATTGGAGATCACTGGGAGAGGCCTTCGTCCTGCTGCGGGCATAAAATAGGATTATTATCATTATCATTATTATTATTATTATTATTATTATTATTATTATTATTATTATTATTATTATTATTATTATTATTATTATTATTATTATTATTATTATTATTATTATTATTATTATTATTATTATTATTCCGACAGATTGACTCTCTGTCCATGGAACAAAGTTCAGGCGTGTTTTTCTTCTTCCAGCGAGATTTTCACTGCGCACTTGGCGCTCGCGAAGCGCTGCCCGAAATGTCAAACTTCGAGAAGGGCAAACGATTCAAGTGTCCGGTTGTGCCATTGAAAACAATACGTTTTCTCGCCGCGGCAAGCTGTGGGCACTTTGTGTGAAAAAGTTGTTCGTCTCATTTTTGCAGGCACTCTGTTCATGGAGAACTTAAAGCCGGGCTTCAGGGACGGCGAAACTTTCTTCGACGTCTTTTCTATTTTCTTTCCGGCGGCCACGGGTATCTTGGCCGGTGCTAACATCTCCGGCGATCTAAGGGTGCGAAATTGAAAAACCTTCCTTTGTTTTCTAAAATTATAGACGAGTCGTGAGCGCATCGCCGAGAATTTGCAGCGATGCGCACACATTAGGCAATTAACCGACCTTCAACGATTCCTATCTATTCAGGGAGGCGATGAGAAATACGCAACCAGAAGATAATCATGGTTGTTGGAAGGAGATGTCTATATCGAATGCTCTTGAAGTGTATGTTCTTAAATGCTCTGAATTCACGAACATCAGCCTGTGATAACGAATACAGAACTGTGGGAAATAATACTACATCTAATAAAGCGTTTCGGGCGCAAATTGTAAATCAAGAAAATGATGCGTAGGTATTGTTCGGCGCAAATGACGTTCGACGTAGCTGGGCGATCTACTCCACGTTAACGCAGTTTCTAAATCAGTTGGCACAATCTTAGCAAGCGATAAATGCCCACGCAAATGCACTGAGTTTCAAGTGATGATTCAGCCCTGTCCCCGAAACTTCTTCACGGTGTAACAAGATCGAAGTTCTCAAAGCTTTCTCGTTCCCACCCTCACACCACTCGTGCAGGACCCTCAGAAGGCGATCCCCCGCGGCACCCTGCTGGCCATCTTCATCACGACCGTGTCGTACATCGCCTTCGCCGTCATAGCCGGCACCACAGTCCTGCGTGACGCCAACGGATTCCCTTTCAACCTTACCGAAGCCGGAGTCAACTTCGCCGACATCTCCAACTGCACCATGTCCGAGGCTGACAAGTGCGAGTACGGACTCATGAACTACTTCCAGGTACGGCCACTCTTTCCCGATAGTCCCCCTTTGCGCACTGGCCCAAAACTGCGCATTTGCGTTCTGATCACGCTGACACATATGTCACTAAACTGCAATAACTTTTGCTGGAGCTTACAGATTTCTTAAGGTTGTTTACATTCCAGAGTTCGCCTCCCCCTTGTCAACGAACAGAAGCAGCTATAGGGTGTGCATACAGTTTTCAGAATCTGTGATATTTATTAATTTCATTTTCGGTGGCTTTTAGAAATAACTGGTATTTCCCCAGATATATTTGCAGCCTTCATCAATACCAGCATTGGTAATGGCTTCGGTAGGCGTATTCTGTAAGAACTATTTTCCTCCAATTCCACTCATTTCTTTATCATTCGTCTCTCCGAATGGTCGATCCCGGGGTTAGCGGTGGCGTGACTTCGTCCAAGCCAATGAAGAAAGGTCAAAAATATCGAAAAATACTTTTTTTTTAAGGCTGCATTCCAGAATACGG
The DNA here is from genome assembly GCF_023375885.2 of Dermacentor andersoni. Taxonomy (NCBI): domain Eukaryota; kingdom Metazoa; phylum Arthropoda; class Arachnida; order Ixodida; family Ixodidae; genus Dermacentor; species Dermacentor andersoni. The sequence continues at coordinate 76,990,407 of NC_092815.1, read as the reverse complement.
CCTCCGCCCCGCTGTTTCTAACGAATTTGAATGAATCGCAAAGCAAAAACATGGCGCCTCGCCTGTGCCATCGCAGGTCATGGAAATGGTGTCCGCTTATGGCCCACTGGTCATCGCCGGTGTCTTCGCTGCCACGCTGTCCTCGGCGTTGGCCAGCCTGGTCAGCGCCCCCAAGGTCTTCCAGGTAAGTGACCACTGCCAGTCTTGTTAACAGACACAGTGTGCACTGTTGGTGCGCTGTTAATGACTGAGAAAGAAAACATAGCGTTATTTCTGTACTCAGAACATCACCCACCAATCGTTACTATCAGTTCGAAGTAGTGAGCATGCCCGTTTCCATGGTCACAGGCTTTGTGCAACGACAAGCTCTTCCCGTACATCCACTGGTTCGGCAAGGGCTTCGGAAAGAACAACGAACCTCGGCGGGGCTACCTGCTCGCCTTCGGCATTTCCCTTGCGTGCTGTGCCATCGGCAAGTTCACTTTCGTTCTCTGAGCTCGGTGAAGGGTCTGAGGATTTGTAGCAGTACTTGTGTAAATGCGGTGGGTCGATGGCGACGAGCGCAACCAACTATTATTCTTTGTGCGTGCGATTTGCTCCGTGTTCTTTTTAATTATTACGTTCTTACTTGTAACACAACTCGCAATTCAAGATTTCAAAATAGTGAAACGTGCAACAAAAATTACGTGTGTTTAACACGGCTCGGTAATCCGCAACTGATTACACGAATAGCTGTTATATCATCTTCACGCAGAACGATCTCACTTAAGTATCTGATCAAGACGTAGGACTTCATTTTCCTATCTGATATTGTAATTAAGCAGTTGAAGATCGCGACAGCGTGCTTCTAGTTTTTCTATAGGGTTTCTGTGCATTTCATCTTTTTCGCGCCTAATGGCCGACCGCTCTAGCTGAGTTTCTTGTACTCTTTGTTCTAGCGCCCAGTTCAATATATATATTGTTACTTTATAGACACTACTCACCTGAAGCCATGGCCTTTCTTTTTTGCAGGCGAGCTTAACGCCATCGCGCCCATCATATCCAACTTCTTCCTCGCGGCCTACTGTCTCATCAACTTCTCCTGCTTCCACGCTTCGTTCACCAGGATGCCTGGTGAGCATACTGTACTTTCAGCAGAAATGAGGACACATTATTCACTTTTCAAAGCCCAACGTTGTCAGACAACTGGGGTTAACGGTTTTTCTTTTGTGATGTAAACTACTGCAAAATAAGATTTACAATTGGCTGGGATGGACGGTGCTTGATTTTGCTTCTATAAAAGCAGATATGTGATGGACGTTAAACAGATTGGAAGGCTTATGAACTCCAATGTTTCTCAGAACGTCGTTTTGTTCGGTATAAACACTGTTAAGCGGGAAAGAGAGGCACGCTACTCCGACCACAATAAAACAAAAAAAAATTTACCAAAAAGGACTGTTCGAACCGCGCAGCATGGTTAACATATGTATTTGGGCTTTCTGTTTGTAAACAAGGCTCCCGTATGGAGATAGAGAAGTCCTTTTCATTTCGCTAAATTTTGGTCAGCGGAGCATCCGATTGCTGCCTTTCACAACGAAAGACTTGTTTCCTTGTCACAACGCCTCGCTGCTTGCTTTTATATCGCGTAAACGACTAAAAAAAGGGTCCAGAGTGGAAGGGTAAGTTAAATACTGATTTCATTTATGGTGTAAATAATTACGGTAGTTCCTACTGCAGGCAAAAGTGAAGAAAAATTAAAAACGACTGATGTCATCGCGTACGCTCTGACATTCGAGGGTTGTCCTTCGTTGCCACACTTGTGCAAAACGCGTCAATTACGACTCATTTCTTTGGTTCGAGTAATCTTCCTTTTTTTTCTGACTACGCGTACCTAGAGAGAGAATTAGGGACGTACCCGCTCATCGCACGCAGTCGGCCATAGTGCTTTCACACGTCGATGTCGCATGTCTTGTCGGATGTTTTTCGCCGAAACTGTGGCGCGGACTTCGTAAATGCCATGAATGTGAGCGCTGAACTCGGTCGTACTAACCTTCCTTTGCTTTTCCATAAATGTAGGTTTCCGGCCTGCGTTCCGCTACTACAACCTGTGGGTGAGCCTGCTGGGTGCCATTCTCTGCCTGAGCGTCATGTTCATCACCAATTGGCCCACGGCACTCGGCACATTCGCCATCATCCTCGGACTCTATATCTTCATCTACAACAGAAAGCCTGGTACGTCCGAACGCTTTCAGCTCTCTCAACCTTCGGCGAGGTCATCGGGCGCTTTTCAGGAGGATCGCTCCCAAGTTTATTTCGGCAACTGTTGTGTGAACTGCGCCCATCGCGCAGCTCACCAACTCCGCTGAGCACAGCGCAAGCTACGAATCCTATCGTTGCCGGATGCATGGGTATGGCAGTCAAGAAACCTTGTCGCCGTAAGACGAGCAGTAGTCTCGAGGCGCAGGAACATCGTTGAAGGGAGGCCGGTTTCAACGACTCTGTCCTCGTCTCATGTGCAGGCAAAATCCTCAGGGTGTTAAAACCCTCCAAACGCCACTTTTAGCAGCGTAGTAGTCCACTTGAAAGGGGTAAAAAAATAGCGCTAATGCCCTACGTTCCTTCTCTCACAACGCATGTTTTAAACAATTGGGACCAGATATGGTGTCAGTATTGTTTTCGCCTCCTAATAAACTAGGTAACGTGGGAGCAGCAGTCAAAAGAAAGAGAGAAAGGATGGGAAAGAGCTGTAAAATAAACCATAGAAAAAAGATCGTCCCCTGTAAGGTTGCCGTTGTCTACCAAATCCCTTTTTCCTGCGGCCTTACGTTTTTGCATAGGGCAGACCGGCCGATGCATTAATGTGAGGCTAGCGGAGCACCAGAATTCTTTAAGACAAGAAATCTACAAACCTGGCAAAGCGCTGTTTCTAATGCGAGTGTAAACCGTTCTTTGATGATAAAAATCCTGTTTATTCACCCTGATAGCAGTAAAGTGGCGGAAACATTTCACATAATGAGAAAAGGTAGTGGCTGTGTTAGTGAGCCTTACGTAGCCTCATCTTCAAAGGGTGTTCATCTCACCCGCGACCACGAGGCAATGTTTTGGTAATGACAAGTGCTTCTATCTTGTAGTTTTGACATTGAGCATATGCACACGCTTGATGTAAGGCTTCGAAAAGCACTCGTGTTTTCCCAATAAACGCAGTTTTGAGTCAGCGCCATGTGTGTCCCATTCTCTTTTTTGTGTGCTGTGTCGGTAGCGATGTTTTTAAACATTATGCAAAACCAACAACTCGCTCAATCTGTCGTTCTTCTTCCCACCTTACTAGTTCGTCCAGATGACCACACTTCTGCAAGACATTGACCGCTGGGTGCAGCTAACCATTACGTGATTCTCTTTCAGCTAAAATTACGCTGAAGAGGATTAGCATCGAACTGTCGGTGACACACGCTGCTGGCTCCTACCATGCTTGGATGATAGCGCCAAATTATGTTTTATGGATTCCATGAGACGGAGCATTCGTGTGCTGCTTCTCTGCGCGAAGTAGTCAGAGATTCTACTTGTAAGTGCAATGACCCTGCTTTAAACTGGGGCCATATACTATGTGCCGAATGCACATACCGTATCCCTGCACTTAAATCCGGACAAATAATTTGATGATCATTTACCTTAAGCATTTCTCATAGCTCTGAGGCTGAAGTATATTGTACTCAAGTTACATACAATATCCGATAGGAATTGCTGGGTTTACTTTTTTACTCTGAACAGGAAACAGAAACATGTGCATTTGAGACAGCGACATACACGTGCGATAGCTTTGTGCCCACGGTCACTTCAGTTCCAGCGCCCTCTGTGCCTCGCTATTCGATCTCCCTCAAGGCACGGGCCCTAGAAGTGCTCTTGCGAAGGCGTTTATAGCTATTTGAGTGCTCATTGCCTGCACAACGCTGTGATGCAGATGTCAACTGGGGTTCGTCGACTCAAGCGCAGACGTACTTGGATGCACTCAACAGCGTCGTGAAACTCAACCACGTCCGCGATCACATCAAGAATTACAGGTGAGGTGCCCTGCTTTTTCATTCGCTTTGGTTCCTGGGAAAGTTTTACGATAGGAGCTCTTTGGGGCAGGAGGAGCTCGTTGAGGGCCTTACAGCTTAGCGTTATCGCAGCAGCCACTTGCTAGCTTTGCGCCGAGCTATCTAACATGCGCGGTCCGCACCAGGCGCGGCGTCTGGACCACCAGCACCAGTTGTCATTTATTCACACTGTAATCCTTTGAAGCCATTACATAACGGCATACACGTAATGACAAGATAAAAAGTTTACGGGATGCGGCATCTGAGCAAAAGAAATGTTCTTGGACCTGAGTAAACAGCCTGGATTTCAAATGTGTAACGTGTACTAGTGTACGCGAACAACATAGTGTTATATTGTTTTAATGGCTGCAAACAAACGCTGGGCTGACAGGCGTCGTATTCGCGGAACCCGAACTCTAAACTTTTGACCCTGTCTGTGCTTGTAAGTCAGTAACTCTGCGGTAACAATGGCAACGAGAATATGGTAGCATTATATGAAATCCAAGGAAGAAGTACGTAGTAAATGATAAGGCCCTCGGCGTGTAATGACGTTTAAAGCCGTACAAACGTAAAAATGACATTTAATAACATAAGACACCATAAGAGGAATGACAAGAAAATTTAGGCCAGCGTGCGACTTCAAGGGAGTGGCTTTGTAGATGCAGCACGTTCTTTTGTGAAATGATTCGCAAGGAGTTTCGCGCGATTTTTGTAATCTCTACGTGTGAAGATATTATCGGGGACTTACAGAGAGCTATTGCGCGGGGAACAATGAATTGTTCAATATGGGCTGTACAGCAGGAAATGCGGGTTGACGGAAGGCTGTGGCGGGGATGAACAGGCTTTCGAAGAGACGATTTTCAAAGTTTGCGCCTTGAGCATGACTGAAAATAGAGAGAGACAGGAAAGGCATAGAGGTTAACCAGAGGCACGTCCGGTTTGCTGCCCTGCACTCGGTGGAAGCGGTATAGGGAAGAAAAGAGAGACGAGGAGATATAGAGACCGCAGTTTCGCGCGCATTTGAAAGTTATTGGATTATATAAAATGGCGAGATTAAGTTATGGGGCTTTACGTGCCAAAACCACGATCTGATTGCGAGGCACGCCGTAGTGGGGGACTCCGGAAATTTTGCCCACCTGGGGTTCTTTAATATGCGCCTAAATCTCAGTACACGGGTGTTTTCGCGAAATTCAAGTGACGGAAGACGGAACGCGCTTTAAGCAGGCCATTGCTAGATTTCTTTCACGAGAGAGAGAGAAAGAGAGAGGAAAGGCAGGGAGTTTAACCAGGGTGAGTTTCCGGTTTGCTACCCTGCACTGGGGTGGGGGATATGCGGGTTGTAAATACGACAAAAAGCGAGAGGGGGAAAAAGGAACAAGAAATAAAGAAAACAATTGCTTTGGATAGTCCGCAGTGGTAAATCTCATAGCTCGATACTGAATAGCCTAGAATTAAAGGGGTAGGTATTCTTGTTATGGCTGACCAGTAGATGAAACATACTGAAGTTCTCAGCTGTGAAATTTAGACGTGCTAGCTATATGATAGCATGTAGTGTGCGTGGCACTTCAGAGTAGGTTGTCTTGACGCGTGGGATTATTAAGAACGTTACCAATAGCATGTGGGCTCCGACGTGTTTGTAGCATAGCGTAGGTCGATAAAACTTGCCTTGTGATAGGCATTTGCTTCACGGTGTGTATAGGCAAAAAAAGAAACACCACGAGCTTGAGAAACCTGTCTCGCTTAAATATTTGTCGTGTGTGTGCGCGTGTCTTGATCATTCGCCTCCGACTGCTACAGGCCTCAGATCCTGGTACTTACTGGAAACCCGGCTGACCGCCTGCCTCTCGTCGACTTCGCCTACTTGCTCACCAAGAAGCTTTCCCTCATGGTATGCGGAGACATCCGCAAGGTGAGCCCACAATTATGACGTCACTCACGGACGTAGTTTGCGTTCGCAGTACGCGTGCACGTGCTTCGAAATGTCAGCGACATTTCAATTGCGTGAAGTGGTCCACCATGTGACCAGCAACTGCCTCAGTCCAGCAACTTCGACACAGTGCTCTCGCGGGGGCTGAAGGGACGTGGCACCTTGCCTCGGCCTCGATGGCCGCATTTCGACTCGGACACAATGCAAAGTAACCTGTGCACCACGAAATTGGTGCATAGTAAAGAACCAAGTTGAGCCGCATTGTGAAAATTAATCCTGTCCCTAACTTTCATAGCCCCTGCGTTGCTTTCGGACGTTAAATATTATTTGCCATTGAACGCACCAAAAGAAAAGGTGGCAGCAGTATGAATAAGTGACACATCCCGTTTCCTACCTTTCACCGGGAGAAAGGGCAATGCAAAAGATCCGAGGAAGAGAAATGCGTGCGCGCGTCCTGACGCTCAATTTTGAAAGCACTTGTTTTTCTCCTGAATGTCTGGATGGAGTTCGACATAGGTTTTAAGATCTGCGAAGTGAACCAGTCCTCTACTCGGGTTTTTTTATGCCAGCTGTTCAAGAGTCTTGCGTTGGTTTCCCGTTCCAGCCTCCGGTGTCCTACAGATCTCGCAACGCCTTAACGTCCAAGGCGTACAGCTGCTTCGAGCAGCGCAAGGTCAAGGCCTTCTACAGTGTGGTCGTGGACAACAGCTTTTCTAAGGGCGTCCTCTCGCTGATACAGGTAAAAAGCTAGCGTGTGACACTGCCGAGTCATTAGCACTCACTGCTTTCTTTGATGTGAAGTTGCTGCAATGTTTGCTGTTTTCTGCTTGTTGCAACAGCTCGTCGGTGTTGGCAAGCTTCGGCCCAATGTTGTCCTCATGGGCTTCAAGGCTGACTGGCAGACGTGCCCGAAGCAGGAACTCCAGGAGTATTTCGACGCCATTCAGTGAGTCGGGGTCATATACGAGGTGCCCAGTGGCGTAGCCAGAAATTTAGTTCGCGGGGGCTCAAGTTGCCGCTCGGCCTCCCCCTTGTAGAATTTGTCGAGGGATCAAATACATGAATAATAACTGCATTGCCATTGTCAAAGATGCTGCAAACGAATTCTTGAACACTACGCACTGTCAAGAGAAGTAAACTATGTCTTTTTTTTATAAAAGAATGCATTCGTATGTGTCAAAAACTGCGAGAAATAACTCGTATCAATGCTTTCAAGTTTTTGTCTATTCAATAAGTCAAGAAAATATCACGCGAACTTTAGAGCTATATCAGTTCGAAACCAGCAAAGCAGTGCATGCCGCTTATACGAAAAACGTAAAGGCCATGAAATGAACAAGATGAGGAGAAATATTTTAATGAAGCTTTGTCATTTAAGAACCTTGTTTACGATTTTCTACATATGAAACGACCTCAATCTCAATGACGCTGTCCTTCGTTCCAATGTATTCCGCAGTAGCAGCTGTCACCGGTCGTGTATTGTGAGTATTTTAATTGCAGAAAATTATAGTGCAATTAGAGAGCACATATAAAGAGCAGGAGCTCTGCAAAATGTATGCTAGAAATGCGAAGATACAAAGGAATATACAAATACCAAGATACAGCATGATAAAGGGCAAAAAATTGTCACTGGAAACAAAGTTCACTGCATGTATACACACAATCTCGCAACAAGACATTTAAATATACATATAACTCCAATAAATCTACCTATATAAACAACAGTCTCTGTATATAATGCGTCAAACAAGGAGAGCCATACCCACAGAGAACCATACACACACTGCTCGGTATCCTACACCAGCGAGACAAAGGACTTTCCGGAGTAGCTGCGATAGCGTCGAAGTGAAAATGATGCCCTCAAGCGAACGAGTTGCGATCCGTCGAGTCCCCACCACAGAATAAAGAATCAACTTTCAACAATAATCAACAATAAAGAATCAATCAATCAGTTTGAGAACATTATACTCATAAAGTTTCGAAATTGAAATCGATGCGCTCCATAAATTCCGCGGCCTACGCGAGATGCCGTGACGAGATCGCTCGCCATCAAAACGCCTTTGAAACTTTGTGCTCAAATGGGGCTCCTTGCGTTATGCGACTCCAGGTGCATGGGCACTGCCATGAAATCAAGCCCGAGTTCGCAATGTTCGCGCCGAAATTTCGAGCGTGAAAAAGACATTCTAGACAAAATCCGGAATGATTTCCGGCGCCGCGGTAGTTTTGGTCGACGGTGCCTGACAGCACGAAAAAATTTCGGGGGGGGGGGGGGGGGCTGAAGCCCCATACGCCTTCTTCTCCCCCCCCCCCTCCAAGCTTCGCCCCTTGTGGTGCTGGTAGTTCCTCTGCAATGAAATTGTGTCGACTCGTGAATGGCGCCTTGAGCTGCAGAATGTTACCGACCCACGGAAAAATTCTGCTTGCGCGTTGCACGCAATTGAGACACTTGGCATATTCTTAAGAGCTGCACGACTAGGTGAGGCATTGTAATTAGTTTTGAGTTCGTGTACGTTTTTGTAAGCGTCGTGTACGTTGAGTACGTGTCGAGTGAGCTTTCACCCATATATTTTTTTACATAATATAGCATGTCGCGCCTGCGGCTAGAATAACCTCTACAGATACCATCAAGGCCGTTATCTGTACTTGTGTCATGGGCGCCCCATCGGCGTTACTGGTAGATCAGTTGAAATTGCAATAAAGGTTATTTATGCTAAGACGTTGCTAATATTTAGCGCAGCAAATCGGCTACGTTGGGGCTACAGTTTCAAAAGCAGTGTACCCAAGCCTCTTAGAATTTTGCTGGCGGATTGCCTGCTCTTTGTATGAAGTTCGTTTCTTTCACCAAGATAGCCAGACTGCGCCATCGCTTGCGGCCATCGCTCGAGGGTTGTTTTAAAACGCTAAGAGGTTTAATTGAATTTAAATGTGGGCATTTTCCATGTCAGAACCCCGAGTTGATTGTGAGGCACGCTGTAGTGGGGAATTCTCACTACAGCGTGTTTTGACCACTAGGGGATCTGTAACGTGCCCCCAATGCGTGGGAGACGCGTGTTTTTGCATTTCGCCCCCGTCGAAATGCGACCGCCGCGGCCTGGATTCGATCTCGCGACCTCGTTCTTATCAGCGCAACACCGTAGCCGCTAAGCCACCGCGGCGGGTGCTAAGAGGTTCCTTAATAGGACCACCACATGGCTGTTAGTATAGAGTGTGTGTAAAATAACTGAATTTTGTCATAGCAGGTTCGAAGATGGCGGCAACAATATGGACACGGCGTTCGCACACCGTGTGAGCTGTGTCATTGGGTAACGACGCTCTGGAGCATAGCTAGCTCAAAATGTTGCGTAGGCACGGTGACGGAAGCTGGATGAATATTCATGAGCTGCACACCAGAAACACGGTCACCTTGAACAGGTCGCGCGCTCGATCACACGCATAAGGCGAAGCCGTTCAAGAGGATAGAGAACTGGACAAGATTGTATTGGTTCATGGCTAATAACAAGAGCACGCTGAAAAACGAAGATGACCGAAGGCGTAGACACAAATCAGGCGCTGGTGTTCTGTCTGCGCTCGTCTTCGTTTTCAGTGCGCGGTCATTAGCTATGAGGCCATTGCAAGCATATATGTAGTGGCATCGAGTCGTTCCGTTGAACAGACAGTACATTTAAATTGTGCTCTTCCAATACTTGCTGTTGCCACAGACGGAAAGCGGACTAAGATATGCGCGCTCTCGCGACAGACATAATATCGAGCACAATTGTGCAGCAGCACTTCACAAGCGTGCTTTCTGGATACAAGGCTCTCAATATGGTAACGGCTCTTATTCGAGTCTATTACTTCGACCTACCACGGTATAGCTCAGTGGTTATGGCGTAGTGTTGCTGAACACAAGGTCGCTGGTGCGATTCTGGCAGCAGCGGCCACACTTTAGATGTGGGCGGAATGCGAAAGCGTTCGCGCACCGTATATTAGCCGTCATAGCGGAGCACGCTAATGAAACCTAGGTGGTCAAAATTATTCCGGAGTCCCCCACAACGGCGTGCCTCATAATCATATAGAAGTTTCGGCATATAAAACCACAGAAAAAACAAACGTTAGTCCTTCTCGCTCTTCGTTATTAGGCCCGAGTAGTCCCTCTTCCATAAGTTGGCACGAGAGTCATCGCGAAGGTCAGACCACAGTTTGCACTCTGCCCTTCCTCAGGCGAAAGCGCTTTATTCTGTAGCTTGCGACGAAAGAACTGCGCCACTGAGTAAAATAGAAGATAAAATGGAATACATTTTCAAGTACAGCAATGCGAAATATATTAGCGCCTCCTTCCGGGCGTGCTTTAATCATCTGTGGGAGACGAAGTGCGCATCCTGCAAATAGAAACAAACATAATTGAAGAGACTCGAACCACCGTTATACGTGGCGTTTCTTTCTCACGCAGCCACTCATTCGACTCACACATGTCACTGTGCATCCTGCGCCTTGCTGAGGGCATCGACTTCTCCAAGTACTCGGCGGAGGAGATGGCCGCCGGCGCGACCTCAAGCTCGGACGCTGCGTCCGCATTGCCCGCGGGCATCGCAGGCAGCCTTAACCGGGACGCCTCCTCGATCGACACCCTTCCCAGGAACAGCTCCAACTCGCAGCTCTCGCAAGGTATGCGGGGCCCCCTCGCCTTTCTTCCAACCAATCTCGTGAAACGGAGTGATGTAAGCGGGCTTCTGTCAGATAGTCATGTGTTAACCCGATAAATAGACGTTGGAAGGCACGCAGGTATTAGTGGGAGGGGAAGACGCCGGGGTAATATGAGCCCCCACCTTCAAACTATAATTCTTCCTCTCTGCTGTGCCGTTGCGACTGAATTACGAACTCTTGTATGCGCTTGTGTGTGCGCGTTTAGATAAACTACTTTCCTTTGCATCATTTCGCACCCTTTCTCCCCTTCGACATTGAAGGGTAGCCAATTTGGCTCGGCTTCCTTTACCTCCCCACATACTTCTTGCCACTTTTGTTTCTCTCTCTCATCTCCTTCGCCGTCTCTTCCATCGGTGCGGCTCCTTTTATCCTCGATACTACCGTCAGTTTTAACCTGTATGACTAGAGTAAAGAATTCAGAAAATGAACCCCGTTTGGCGCTGCAGAAAGGGACTGGTACAAACAAAGCTTCTTGGACTAACATAATAAGCGGTCCGAAACACTGTAAGCATTTAACTGCATAATGGAGCGTAAGACCATACAGAATACCGGTCAAAGTAGACGCAGTGTGTAAAAACTGGGCGTATAGAAAAGGCCAAGCCGAGAATTTGACAAGACGAAGCGCTGTCTAAAATCTCATTTTTGCGAGGGACGAACATTTGTAGAAGCAAATAAGCTCAGTTTAAAACAACCACCTAGAAACGTACGCATGAAATGTATGCGTTCACAAGTTCCGTGGTAGACACGCAATTTACCGTTTGTTTGGTACGCGCCTAACCAACTAATATGACCTTTGTCTGTGGAAAGAATAAGCCACTTGTTGGCCAGTCACGGAATTTCTTGTGTCTGCCTTTTTTACGACAACGTCGTTCGAATCGCTCCAGATTTTTACGAATAATCAATCAGCCGATGTTCACAGATCACTGCGCCAGACTCCTAGCAGTTTCTTTGAGCACGGTGTGATTTTTCTTACCAGGCGATCGGCAGCCGAGTTCACTGCGGTTGCCTGTATACGATGACATGGCGCTTTGATGCTCTTTAAAATCGAAACCTGTATTGGCCCTAATAAAATTTAACTATTAGACGCGCAATGGATCAATTGGCATTTCATACCATGGCGACTGGGTACTTCGGCAAGAAAAAAAGAAATGCAACTCGCGCGAAGCAAGGTATGTCGCAAGGTTATAATTTACTTCGGGCTACATGGTTGCCCGTTGCAGAAAATGTCTGGTAACTCTTTGATTTCGAGTGCATGCGACATGTTATTCACCCGTTCCTTTATATGCTGGGTGGTGCTTTTCACTGTAGTCAAATTAACCACGAGCACAGACACCAGAACAGGAATAGCCGTTGCTTAGTTATCTAGCTCCGTTGCTATACTTGATTTGTTTCGCGCACAAAGTACAAGGTAGCGCAAAAGAAGTAAGAATCTACGAACCAGCCTCATTCACTGCCCTATTAACCTTCACTTCGTCCGTAGTGTTCAAAACCGCCGCCAAACCCGCGCTGTATTTACGCTCGGCACTTTCTCTGCGAGCGTGCTCAGAACGTTGAATTCTTTCACCAAGTGTTCTCTCTCTCTTCTCTTTCTTTCTTCTCTTTCTCTCGCTTGCCGCTTCCGCTGCCCTCTATGCAGCCCTGAGACCGACCGCTTCGTGGTTGGTCTTTCTGGCAGCCCTCACGCTGGCCGGTGAGTCGATCGACGCGCACTTCCGCACAGGACACTGATCCAAAGCAACGATGTGATATCCTAATTTATGTTATAGCTTTGTGTACGAAGTCTGAATTATTTTCAGGCACGCAATGCTTCGTTCATATAGATTTTTTTTTTTGTGCACTTTTGTAGTATGCTCGTCCCTGAAGTTGGGCTGCACGCATGCGTTCCAAGCAACACTATTTGTTTTGATCCGCATCTGTCGTGTGTCGTGTGCTGTATGTTCCTTGTTTTGTGTTTTTTGATGCTCGGCAACAAATAATTGGAAGAGATACCCTGAGAGTAAGTCTGCAAAAGCCTACAACTTTCGTCGAAACCATGCTAGGTGACTGACGGGATATGAGACGACGAAGAAGATATGGACTAAAGCTCTTCTACGCGTGTCGACTAGGACATTAAACCTTCTGTAAATAAATATACTGTTCTTCCTTCACGTAACATCTCTGGTGGAGTTACATTACCTTTATTGCCGGACACTACAGAGGGCGTATTCCTGTGCCCCACATACGCTAGACTCAGCATATAAGGGTGTGTGTTCCACGTTCCACGTGCCTATCACCTATGTGCCAATTATAGTGTATTGTGTCGTCCCGAGTAACCAGGTAACTGACACGGCCCTGTGTGAGGCTTGCATGAGTACCTATACCTGTTCGCCATCATGTATGCTAGTTTTATGTGCTCCATCAAGTATACTAGTTTTGTGCGCGTATTTTTTGTGGGCCTTGCATGTATGTACGACTGGGTCACAAGTCAGATCTTACTATATCTTTAAGTTTCTTTTGAGGAAATCATTCTAAGGCTATAGGCATTGACAACAAGGTGCCAATTTGGGCTCGTTGGCGCTTCTGCTGGACTTGTATGAAGCGAACAGTGCGACGTGAGAGAGTGATTAAAACACTTGGGGCGCAGCGCTAACCAACCGAATTATTTTATTTCCGGAAAGGCCTGTTATACACGTAAGGCTAATAAAGATAACCGTTATCCGTAACCTTCCTTCCCACAAATATTCGGAAGGCAACGCGTTCCAGTGCATGGAAACGACGCAATATATATAGATAACCCATTTCTCGATACGGTCGCGGTGCAGCGGGCAGCTCTTGCGACGAAGACGAGCCCTCGACGGCGCCGCAGACTCCGACCGTGGAGAGGGCGAACAGGGACTCCGGCCTGGGCACGTACCGCAAGAACGCCTCCTCGCCGTCAGCCAGCCCCCGCGGCGGTGCCTCGTCCGGCGGAGGCGCCGGGGCCCCGGTCATCGGCCACGAGAGCGTCACGGTGACGTTCCGGCGCGACTCCTCGGCGCCCACGGTGCTGCAGCGCTGGACGCGGCGCACCTCGTCCCAGGCCCTCGAGCGGAGCGTGCCCAAGAACGTGCTGCACTCGGTGAACCAGTTCCAGCGCAAGCAGAAGAAAGGCTCCATCGACGTCTGGTGGCTCTACGATGACGGAGGTATGTGTGCGCACGTCGCGCCCGCCCCGAGGTTTTGGGCGCCGTATTGAGACTTGTTTGAGAGCGGGTTCCCAAGACGGGGGTCTATTACCCCGTGGCTTTTCTTTTTTTTAGCAGGCGTGCGGGCACTAGTTCAGACACTTCTCTCGGGGCTGTTGCTTGACAAAGAGTTGCTTGAGAAACGCACCTTCACTCCGTTGCATTCGTCACGAGTGCGTGGCTATACGAAAAGCAGAGACTGCGTCAGTCTAGTGGTACGTGTCGCTGCAACCCAGTTTCCCAAGGGGACACTAAAGAGAGGAATAATTTGAGCTGTGTTTGCGATTACCCTTAGTTTCTTGATAAGCCGGAAAAAATGCGACAATGAGAGGTGGGTCGCGACGCCACCTTCAAGCTACCGCACCATCTTGCCACGAGGTCACGAATTTTCGACGTCGTCTGCTCGATGCTAGTTAGGGCTCATTCACACCGGCGACTGACAGGGGTCGCGCGACCAAGTTGGTCGCAAAGCGACCAGTCGCAAATGGTCGCTTTTCTCGAAAAGCGACCATTTTGGGCCAGTCGCTCTCTCGCTTGCCGGTGTGAACATCAGTCGCCTTCGGTCGCTTTTTGATCGCCAGTCGCAAATGGTCGCGCGACCTCCTCAAGTCGCCGGTGTGAATGAGCCATTAATGTTTCATCAGTGAAGATTGGGCTCCATTAAAATACAATGTAGTCCAAGACTCAACTTAAAACGTTTTGAACCTAAATGTTTTGAGCCACAACGGCGGAAATGCGAAAACGTATATTGAAATCCGTGACGTCATACTGATGGACTGGCGCTCAATTTTAATAATTACTTTGCATTAATTTTAATGTCCAAAATTCTTGTCGCGTTCATTCGGTCCAGGGAGCTCCCGAATTAACACACCTGCGTAGCGCAGTACAACGCGTCACTCGTTTCGTATGACCGAGAGATCTCAGCAGTGATGGTAACTTAGAGACAAGCGTTAAATTTATCGTTTAGTCACCCTAATTATAACGCTGCTTTTTTTGGAGTCTTAGCAACTTTCTTAGGTGACCTTATATCTGGCCATATAGGGTTTCTGGCAACATAAAGTAACTGCTATTTCTTTTATAGAAATGAAAATAAAAGAAAGAGATGTAGTCACCCTATAATGGTGACGGCTACTACTTTTCTCATAGCAGAGATAACGATATATGCAAACTGAGTAGTAGGCAAATGAAAAGAAACGGTCACAGGGTCAGACATCTACAGCATGAAGTCCTATACATTCACGAATGCAAAGGCAAGTCACACCACAATGAGTAACTATTCGGATCATTTAACAAGTCAACTGCATGCGGGCACAGCTGAATTCGGCGAGTGCACACTGTTAGGATTGGGGGCTCAATCCCATCGCTCGTAATCAGTTGTCAAGATTGGAGTCGGGCATGAATTAGATGGTAGCTGGCCCATGCCGTCGTCCAACTTATCCACGCTGAGGACGTTGTTGAAGGGAAGTACTGCTTCTCATCGAGAACGAGGAATATGGGTTTATTTGCAGTATCTACATGCAGTTCATCAGTCTAGCATGTCTGCGAGAGAAAGTACATCAGTCTAACATGACTGCTTGAGGAAGTGCACTGAGCAGCCGCACAACAGCGGTTTATAAACACTCGGTCCTCCCTCGATCCCAAGGTGAGGGAAACGGCCGTCCAGTCATCGTAAACAGTCGCCTCTCTGCGGGACGGCTTACACACACAAACTCACACACACACACTTCCTTGTGCGAGGTTCACGGCCCGGAGCCGACGTCAGACGGACTTCGTAGAACTCTGGGCTCGCGTCAGGAAAGGCGTCTTTTATTCCCCGAGCTGGCCCCTGCAGCGCGCCGCCAGGTGCCCATTATCTTGCGTCTTGAACGGCGCGTGGGAAGGAGCCTCGAACTACGTTCCCGCGAGCACTCCCCCGCTCGCGGCAGACCAGGGCGGCGGTGGCGGGCTCAGTAGCAATAGTTGGTCCGCCGATCGCATTCAGGCACAACGGCGACGAGGCTAGAGCGTAACGGTGGCGTTCCAAGAAAAGTTGCCACTGCTGTCGCAACTGGCTGGCAAAACTTGCACTTCAGCTGGCCGTTCTTAACAACATTGGCCCCCGTACACTTGCTTAATGGTCGAATGGAGGCGGCCATTTTTGCTTTTACCATTAGGCGCTATTTTCACATTTTGCTTTTTCACATTCCGACAATAGAGTCGTCATCACTGGAAGTAATAAAGAACTGGTTTGAAAACATAGTTAAGGAAGACGTCTATAGCGTCAATAAAAACAAACAAATCATTAAACAGAGAGAGATAAAAGGATAGGAAAGGCAGGGAGGTCAACAAGGAGATTATCCGGTTTGCTACCCTACACTGGGGGGAAAAGGGGGAATAAAAAGAGGAAAAAAGGGAGAGAGTAAGCACTGAGTGCGGGTGTGGGAGGGACACTATACACAGGGACACTATAAACGGTCTCTTAAGCCGGTGCACTTCAAGTATTGCACTAGTGCACGAATCGCTTTTCGAGCCAGTGACGGGTGTGGCCGCGGTCCGAGTATCTTTGACTCGTTGAACGGTCTCGAGTCCAGTCGGTGTAAAGTTGCCCGCAGAGAGAGGCGTTGGACATCATAGCGAGGGCAGGTACACAATAGGTGCTCGATGGTTCCCTCGCACCCACAGGAGTCGCACATCGGGCTCTCGGCCATTCCCAAACGATAGAAGTATGCGTTCGTGAACGCGCCGCAAACGGCACAGCTAGGTTGTTTCGCCGCGGGAAAGGCTAGATGGCAGTTGTAGCCGTAGCGTGGGTTCCAGTTTATGTAATCGGCAATTGAAGGCACTTGAACTCCAGAGATCTTGAGACTTCTTGCGTGCATGTAGTTCCCTGGCATCGTCCGACCTCGCCAAAGGTGTTGGACGTGTCTGTGTATCTTCGTGGGCAGACCGGGCAGCCTTGTCAGCTAGGTTGTTGCCGACGATGCCAGAGTGAGCAAGAATCCATTTAAATATAATGTGGTGCCCTCTTTCCAGAGCATGGTGGTGCACTTCCCTGATGTCAGATATCATCTGCTTGTAAGTTCTGTGATGTAATGCAGACTTGATACTGTGAAGAGCTGCCTTAGAATCACAAAATACGACCCATTTCTCTGTTGGCTCTTCAGTGATGCACGTCATAGCGGCATGGAGAGCTGCAAGTTCTGCCGACGTAGATGTTGTCATGTGTGACTATTTGAATCTAACTGTAACCTGCCTAGCTGGAATGACGAATGCGGTAGTTGAGCTGGTAGGTGAGGTCGAACTATCGATATATATATGTGAATGTGGTCATGATACGTCTCGTGCTGTAATAGGAGCGTAAGTTGCTTCAGAGCGGGCGATGGATGACTGGACTTTTTTGTTATTCCAGGAATAGCAAAATTCACTTGAGGCTGTCGCAGGCACCACAGGGGAGATGAAGGCTTCACCGCCGGTGTAAAAGATGTCGGTATGCACTCTTGATGAGCGGTAATCACTCGTGAAAAGGTCGCTTGAGGTTTCTCGGCTGGTAGAGAGGCCAATGATGGTCAGGGATCCTTGACAGATGGCGAATGTGCGCTCTGAGAGAGTCAACAGCTGCATGTGTCTGGACCGAGGCAGCCCTAAACACGTGCGTAGGGCTTGACCTTGTATGCTCTCCAAAGCGCGAAAGTTCGTCTTGCATGCATTTGACAACACTGGTAGACTGTAACGTAGGAGTCCAAGAAACAGTACCTTGTACAGCTGCATCATAGAATGGACTGGTGTACCCCAGTTTTTCCCGCAGATAAATTTGAATACCTGAGAAATGGTAACTAACTTCTTCAGATAGACGCAGTGAGGGATCCACGAGAGGTTGCGGTCAATGATGACGCCCAGAAAGCGATGCGTCTTAACATAGGATACAGCTTGAGCATTGATTGAAACAGGATACAATGACATTTGTTTGCCCGTAAAACCAACCAATGCGCACTTTTCAGTAGACACACTGAGGGCTTATTCTCGGAGATAAGACGCCGTCATGGTTGCCGCCCGCTGAAGCCTGGCTCGTACCTGAGGGCGAGTCACAGCAAAGGCCCAGATGCAAATGTCGTCGGCGTATATTGAGACATGAACTGTCTGCGGTAGGCACTCCGCTAGTCCTACCAAGACGAAGTTGAACAGAATGGGGCTCAACACTCTACCCTGCGGCACACCACGGCAGATGTAATGTTCTGAAGTTGGGCCGTCTTCTGTCTGTAGGAAAAAAGCACCTCTCGGTCAAATAGTCCCGAATCCATTGACACATCCGGCCACCAACTCCAACAGCCTCAAGTGAGTTCAGTATGGCCTCATGGGCGACGTTGTCGTATGCTCCTTTTATATCTAGAAAAAGTGCCACTGATAGGCGCTTGAGGCTTTTTTTGATTTGGGACCCAGGTTACGATGTGAATGACGTTGTCGACGGACGAGCGACCTTGGCGAAAGCCCATCATGGCGTCCGGATAGATGTTGAATCGTTCTAAGTACCATTCCAAGCGAGCAAGAATAATTCTTTCCATCACTTCACTGACGAAGCTCGAAAGCGCAATCGGACGATATGTTGAGAGCTCAAGCGGAGACTTTCCAGGTTTCAGAATGGGGATCAAGCGGCTTGATTTCCATTGTCTAGGAACGGCACCGTTCTGCCAAGACTCATTGTAGTAGCTGAGCAGCTCATCACGTGCGTCATGTCCAAGGTGGCATAGGGCAGCACACGTGATGCCATCAGGTCCTGGGGACGAAGAACGCCTGCTGGTCGCCAACGCAGCATCGAGCTCTTCGAGTGAAAAGAGCACGTTCATTTCTGGTACACGTGCCTCAGGGATGTCACTCAGTGCTGCGTTGGTAATGATGGCAAATCATTAAAAACAATACTAAGCCGCCGTGGTTGCTTAGTGGCTACGCTCTAAAAAGAGTTTGCAGCCTTTGGTTTGTATTTTTACCCCAAACAATAAGCGTCATCTGTCTTGCCCGCATTTCTTTTCTTTAACGCTGCAAGCCCGGTACTTCCCAGTCACGAACGGCTTGCGCGTTATCAGCTTGACACAGCATTTTCGACAGGAAAGTAGCGAGCGCCGAGTTTTCAAGAGAGGAAACGCAAACAATGAAGATGACGATTATTGCTTGGGAACAAGATAAGCGCCAAGCGGTGTAAACTTTCTTTAGAGTGTATGGTGTTGGTCTGCTGAGCACGAGGTCGCGGGATCAAATCCCGGCCACGGCGGCCGCATTTCGATGGGGCGAAACTCGAAAACACCCGTGTGCTTATAGGTTTAGGTGCACGTTAAAGAACCCCAGGTGGTCCAAATTTCCGGAGTCCCCCACTACGGCGTGCCCCATAATCAGGAAGTTGTTTTGGCATGCAAAACCCCATAATTTAATTTTCATTAAAAAAATAAATACTGCGCAAGTCACCATCTGTTAGCGACATTTTGCTAAAAATTGATTGTTTCGGGCCGCGACCTGGTGACTGTACCCAAGAAAAGTTTGTGCCAACACCGAATCTTAGCTGCACTGTTTTGCAAGAATGATTCTAACGTGTGAAGTGAACACCTCCACAGCTGTCAACAGCTCCGTCCATCATAAGTTACCTATCGAAACCAGTTCCATAGGAATCAGCGTTACTTCATGTAGTAATCAATGTTGCGCACCACTTGGAACGAGGACAGGAGAACGACAGACACTAGCGCAAACTTGCAACTGGTTTTAATGGTAGGAAGTCAAGTGGTTTATATACATACACGAATGTGATGTAACATGAAAGGCACAATAAAATATGCGTGTGTAATAAACAAGACAGACTTGAACACGCGCATTCGTCTGTCGTTCCCCTGTCCCCGTTACAAGTGGTGCGCAAATAACATTGATCACGAATTGTAACGAACTAGCACAAACCAGTACCAACACAGAACACCTATACAAACTTGTACCAATTTAAGTCGTAAATTGCCCACGATAGTGTCTGACAGGGCATATTTGTTAGCCAACCATAAGACTAGCTCGAAAAGCGGCCGCTTGAAGTTACGCATACTTTAATCGACTTCTTACTGAATTTCCTACTTGTCCAAAAAAGTATTTTGAATAGGAAGAAACGCGTCATTTAACGATTTGCAGAGCCACCGACCTGTGCAAGTGTTTTTATTTCTTCGTTTTTGTCCACAGGCTTGACGATGCTTATCCCGTACCTTTTGTCGACGAGGTCCCAGTTCTCAAGCTGTCACCTCAGGGTGTTCGCGCTCGCCAACAAAAAGTACGAGCTGGACAAGGAACAGCGCAAGTGAGTCTTTTTTTTTTCTGTCAAAGGCAGTGAGCGTATGCAAATTAAGGTACACAATCGGTGTCCTCTGCTACGGCGTATGGCCCTTGTGCCATCAATCATCACGTCGTATTTTATAGCTAGCTTGTTGATTTGAGACGTGAAACTCCCTCTTCAATGAATCAGTTAATAAATCAACAAACCAATGAGCAGGGGGGGGGGGTCAATCTTAATCGTTAGATCAATCAACCAAAACAGTACTCCTTTGAGTAAATCAATAAGTCAATAAATATATCGATCAATAAATCAACCAATCACTTTCAGTAAATAAGTGAATCGATCAATTCAGCATTTGACTCTGGAGAATGCACTTGAAGTATTTTTGCTTGAAGGAAACTGTCGCTCTTCCTAGCACCCATGTCTTAGAAAGTAAATTTTACTAATAAAGGGGCTGCACGGTCTGACTTCGTTACACCGGGTAGAAAGAATTGCATTTAAAGGGACACTAAAGGTTACCAGAAAGTCAAGTTAAAGTGGTAGAGCAATGTTCTAGAACGTCTAAGGCGTCAATATAATCGCGAACAGAGCTTTAGTAACCGAGAAATTGAGGTAAATGCATGACACGATTTGAGACCCCACAGCGACATTCCGGTACTAGCCCGATGACGAAAGCACTCCTCATAATTTGTGTTCAAACTACTACTCAACTACTCGTATTAAAAGATATCATTTCATTCGATTATACGGAAGAAAATGCTTTTTGTCTAGGTCTATTCGATTCTAAGAAAAAATAACATTTTGACGTTACCCTTCAGTAGTATGGGTGGTCGAAAGGTTTCGTTTTCGCTGGACTGTGCGCGCTCGACTCTGCGCCGCGCACGCTTTGGAGTTTCAGTAGTTTCGTTATCGCGTCGTGCTGTGCGGCTCTGCTGGCTCGCGAAACTTTCATTTGGAACAAGCAGCGAGAATGCCACGTCCATGTGATGTCGTGGGAAGCCCTCGTTGCTTTCCCGCTCCGGAGAGCCGGTGTCGAGGCCGCCGTCGTAGTACACAACGACGCCGGCAGCGCGAGCCCTCAGCAGCAGGTCGCGCTCGTCAGTGCTCAAATCACTGAAGTTGAGCCCAGCATCGCGAGCTAATCTATCGTTGTCAGGGCCCATTGCGACGAGCGTCGAAGTTTGCGTTATAGAATGAAGAACCAGCTTATGGTCTCGCGTTTCTCCTTCCGCTAGCCACCATACTCCCGCTTTCGCTCTGCTGTCGGCTCCGTCTTGGCTCTGTTTCTGGCCGCGCGTTTGCGTTTTGCGCAGAAAAGCCGTAGCGCCGTCTGCGGACGCCGTTCTACTCACCGATGGCGCAACGTCACTATGAGACCATGATGTCAGTACTCCTCGATCGGAGGGCGGGCAATTTGAACTGCGCTAGAGGTACGCGGACGCTTCAGAACGCATTTTCTCTTAAAATAAGTCTCTCCTTGGCACGAAACAAACGTTTCTAGGTTTCTGGGATGGTATTTTAACAGTCCACGTTGACTTTATAGTAACCTTTAGTGTCCCTTTAAAACGCGTGCTCTTTAATGTTTTGTCCAATTTTGTTATTTAAAATAATTAATTGCTCTAAGTCAAGAGGAACTGTGTAAACTTGGGAAAGGGATAGTTCGCACCTGTTTCTTCAGTGTCTGGTTGCACGTGGCCTTGCAAGTGATATGGCTCACGCGCGGGGTTGTTGGATAACCGAACGCTCTTGCTCCGCTTTTCAGCATGGCTGCCCTTTTGAGCAAGTTTCGCATAGAATACTCGGACGTGACCATCATTCCCGATATTGTGAAACCACCGCAGGCATCAACGTAAGTGTACCTTCTGTCTTCCTATTTTTGTTGTCGGCATCAGACTGTCGGCATCAGACTGTCATCAGACTGGCGCGACAGGACCGTTTTTACTCTTTCCCATGGCGCATCGGTCATTGCACTACTGTCCTCATTTACTTGCAGCAAAGAAGAATTCTTTAAAATCCTGAACCCGTGGAGGCAGTCGTCGAAAGACGCAGAGTCCGATCAGACGTCAGCGCCGTTCGTGTCAGAATCGGAGATTCTAGCCTTTAAAGAAAAGGTACGCCCTAAGCGTTTGTGTCTCTCAGCTCTTCTCGTAACTCGGCTATTTACTCAATTTTAGGCACAAGCTAAGCTGTCCCATAATGTTTTTTTTTTTTTTCAGACAAACCGAAATTTGCGACTGCACGAGCTTCTGCGGCAATACTCAACAGGTGCATCGCTAATAGTGATGTAAGTCATTTTTTTACTGACTAGATTCTGCATCACATACGTTATCCGCAACCTAGTTCTGGATGTCTTGAATAGAGAAGCATGCTATACACAACTAGACACAAACGTGCGCCGTTGATAAATTGTGCATGTGCGTGTCGCGCAACAAAGAACGTGTTCCTAAAAGCGAAACATTGTCGCAGCACTTCATAATGAAAACGAAAGGCAAGCTTGCTGATCAGACTTCACAGGTATTCTCGAAGCTGGCACTCGATCTATACCACTCGCCAATATTCTGTAACATTTCTTTTTGCATTGGGCGTGCGCAGTAAATAGGCATTATCACATAATGTCGTCGCTGTAAATGCATTCGTTATATCACGGTGCTCCTGTATCTCCATAATGTTGTTGAACCCCTCGATTCCCCTTCTTCTCGTTCATTGCGTAGCGAAAATCTCAACTGTGGCAGGTTTGATGACTTAAGGTGGCGTGCGAGGGTTTCGATTCGTCAGCTGCCTGTTCATAAGAGTTAACGTGCTACGGGACGCCACTGGCCTTAAGGATGCTCCACGTACTACCCCCATGGAGATGAGTGGCGCTGACTAACACTCGCCGGGTTAGACCTTGTGCACTTACATGACCTTTTATTGACGGCGCGTATCATTTCTTGAAAGAAGTGTGAATGTTCTGTCTATGTGCGCAAAACACAGCGAGTATAAGCATAATAAATGAAAAAAAAATATCTTGTAACTTTTTCGGCAGTAGGGTAAGACACCAGGCAGAAAACTGAAAGTGAGCTTCACCCAAAGTCACCTATGGCTTCCTTCGGAATTTGTACAGACGTCTCTCGACATATGGGAACCATAGGTGCACATTTCGTGTGCTCTAGATTCCGTGTGTCACATCACTGTGCCGTGTCTCTTCTCACTGTGCTTTCAAAAGAAAACGATTCGCATATCGAACTTATTCCACCTCGTCCTAGGCTCGTGCTTTAAACCAACGAATGATGCTTGTTGCCTGTCATTAAGTGCTGCCCGAAGACATTTAGCCACAAACTTTGTACTCAATTCCAAAACTCTGCAAGAAAAGACATTGTTCTACGTTGCCTGCAGGCGATATTCGTCACTAAAGTGTTAAACATACAAGAATGCAGACATGGGAACAGCCACCGCCGTATTGCACGATTGGTAGTGCAATGCACGCGTAATACGGAGGCTGTGGGTTCAGCTTTCACCTGCTGCAAGTTTTTTTTTTTTTTTTTTTAGTCAGCTTGCTCTTCCCTTTAGCTTGTCATTTCTACACTTCGATTAAAAACTCGAAATAACGTCCCCTGTGGTTTCATTGGCTGCATTAACTGCTATTGTCTTCATGAAGTTGTGACCCAAAAAAAGTTCAAAGCCCCTCAATTCCTTTTCTTCTCCTGTAATGTTTTTTTGCCAAATATAGAAAGACGTGCCCGTCCTATCGTACAGTGTAGAGATTACTGTACCACTCTCTCGAACCTAAGCGGATGTCTCAAAGTAATCTAAAATGTACAGTTGCTCTGCTACGAATTTAGGACAACGTGGCAGCAACGTCATACGACTCGACGAACTCGCTCGTCACTATCGCCGCCGCCATTTCAGGGCACAAGTTCGCCCAGTACGAAGTTCGATGTTTGTTCTCCAGTCATTTTTCTTCCTGTATTTTCACCATCGCTACAACGTGACAACATCTGTTCGGCCTCTCGATGGAAGAGCTGCGGATTCCTTTAAGCTATGCGAACGTTCTTCCTCGCAGGACCTTGCCCATGCCTCGCAAGGGAACCTGCACTGCGCCCATGTACATGGCGTGGTTGGAAATGCTCACGAAGGACATGCCTCCGTTCCTGCTTGTACGGGGGAACCAGACCAGCGTGCTCACGTTCTACTCGTAGGGAACAGCCTCAAGAACACCATCTCCAGAAAATCCTGCATAAAGAAGAAAAAAAAAGCATCGCCCATATGGAGGATGAAGAGCCTTACGCCACATACGGCGAGCCGCGGCAAACGGCCTGGTGCTGTGACGTCACGAATCAGTCTCCCTCCACTTATATATAATTTTATATATAGTTCATCATTTGATTTTTCTCTTTCGTTCCTTTAGTTTCCAGAATTTGTTGTTGCCATTTTATTGAAGCATAATTTGTAAAGCGGACGTAGTTTATGTATCAGAGGAAAAGCAGCTGTCGCTTCACGCTCACTGCGCACTCATTTGTAGATATCGTCATGTGCAGTCCAAGTCAGACTGTCAGTCACTCGCCATCGCTTTGATCCTTGATGCTTTGACTCTGTAGATTCGTAGTGCAGAATATTGAGCGCTTTTAGACGCAACTATGAACTCGGGGATTTAATTCTGCAGCACCGCTCGCGATGGCAGCGCCGCATTTTTTGTGCGCTAAGATCGCCAGCAAATGGCTTTTTTACTCGAGGGCTCTCGAAATGACCTTTCGTTCTCGATTCATATCGAGTACTACGGTTCGTTAGGAATCCGAGCTTACGTTAACCGGTGGCAGTACTATGCGCAGCCTTAACATTCGTATCTGTAACGCGGGCTTCCTTGCTATCTTTTGGTGTGTAGAACGCTATCCTCCATAGTGCGTGCGAGACTACGCACGGCCGTCTGACGCGAAATCTCTAGCTTGCCAAACAGTTGGCGTGACGGCTACGTGCGTAAGCAGGGCTTGTGAAACGACAGTCGGCATCAGCATATCTGATATGATACTTATGTTCAATTAATTCATATATCAAGAACTCCCGGCCAAGTGCCCAGCAATCGATAACCAAAAGAAAAAAGAAAACTTAGTCACAGAATTTTTTTTTACGTCACACTCCGCAGTCCAGAGTGCTGAAAAGCTCTGTTTAAAGTCAGCGTTGCCTCCCCTCCCACCTCCGTAAAGAAAAAAACCTTCTACTTAGTACAAATGCAAAGTTAGACATACTCCACAGGGCGTGACTAGAGTGTTCAGAGCTGCAGCCTGCGCTTGTTAGTGAACCTAAAGCGAGCCCTTCATTCATTGAATTGTTATAGTTGCAGACCCTTTTGCAATAATGAGAGAACTTGTACTCTTGAACGAGCGCAAGTGTAGTGGTCCCTTCCCCCGCGCCCAACTCTCGCTTTCCTCCCCGATTTGCTGCCGTCGGCTGCGCATAGATCCATGTCTAGTCCTTTCACGAGATCGAGTGTGTGTGCGCGTGCGTTTTTCTTTTTATACATATGATGTAATCCTGCAATATATTGTACAGCAGAGAAGATAAATAAAATGCACAAGCCAAGGGCGTTGTTCCTTTTAGCCCGCGTACATTGTGGCTTTGTTGTTCACTAGCGATCATCGCAGAATCGGCTTCACGCCCTTTTGGGAATTGCGGTAAGCATTGTATTATAAAGCGTACATACTCTAAAACCAAAGTTGGCTGATGGCAGCTATTTCCTCGTGAGTGAGTGTTCGTACCACATTTATTAGGTCCATCTTAGAGAATTATTTTACTGCTCTTTTTTTTACGCACTTATCACGCTCGACATTTTTCACGCACTTATCTACACTACTCGGTTGTCTTGCCCCTGAAATAGCCTGAATTCACGGCTGATCATGAACGTAGCTATACAATGAAGCCGATAGTTCTCATAGTGAATGTCTCAGGAAGACTCTACACTATGCAATGTTATAAAAAAGACGAAACACTCCTGAGGAGACAAATAAAACGAAATCGCCGCCCAAGCACTCCGTGCAGATGGTTAACCGGCGAAGTTGAAACGTGCGGCCCCGGTGTTAACACTGCTTTCATTAAATTCGGTTCATTAAACGACGGCTTGGTAGGCTGCCGGATCCTCGGTACGCATATGCTGCTTGCGCTCGGCTGCACGAGCCTGTTCTTCTGTCCGGGCTGAAGCATCGGCAGGGCGTAGACGAGCCCGTTACCGGTTCTGCTCCCGGCGTTGCTGATCGAAAGCTGCCTAGTTCCCAGGAGTACGTATGACGCGTGGCCTGCCCATTCCGGAGCCGGAGAGAAACTGATGCGCGTGCACTCGGCTGTGACAAAGAGCAACGATGTCACTACTGGCGCAGCCAATCGCGAGCCTTTTTCTTTTTTTTTTTTCGCGCATGTGCATGGGGTTGCGCCGGAGTTTTCGGCGTACAGGCGACGGACGGACAAATCGGCTATCCATATACAGCTTCGCTGTAAAAGACCATCAAACTGCAGGTCTGCGAAGGTATGCAAGCTATCGCTGTCAGTTCTTTGCATATAGGGTGAAACTTCTCATTTTCCTTTAGCTTCTGCATGTGTGGGATAGCATATTCCATTTGGTATTTGCTGGGGTTCGTCAACCCTTTCTCTGAAGCTACGTATGCGTCATGTATACCTACGACATCTACGCTCAGCTGGAACTTGCAATAGCAATTTGTAGTTTGTCTTAGCACTCTTTCACGTCATCTTCGTTGAAGTCTGTTGCGTGCCAAGCGTCTAATCGCACAAAAATAAAATTAAGGCGGAAAAAGAAAACATGGCGCGCGTCGAAATATCGAACCGAACAACCGTTTAGTTTCTATTGCAGGTAAACCCGCTGCGGTAGCTTACGGGCTATTATAGCACTGCAATGCAGAGGTCGCAAGTTCAATCCAGGCAATGGCGGCCGCATTCCTGTCGGAATGAAATGCAACAATTCAATGGTGACTGGCTTCCCACACTTCACGCGCATACTTTTCTTTTTCACTTTGACACTCCTAATGCTAACCGCATTAAAGACGCTCGTGTATGTAGACTTAGGCGCACGTTATAGAACCCCAGGTGGCCAAAATTGATCCGGAGTCCCCCTTTACGGCATGCATGCCTCATAATCAGATCCTGGTTTCGGCACGTAAGTCGCCGGAATTTAATAATTCATCGTAGGTAAATAAATCACCAGGCAATGACAAGCAACCATACGACGCGTCAAAACTGTTTAGAACGGCGGAAAACTGAGCCAGTTTGTGAATACGCATGTTGCGGAAAGGCGAGCGTACGAAACACTGAAACGAGGACAACATAAACACTTCGCTATCTTAGAATTTGGGAGTACACTTGCAATCGCGACAGCGTATCGAAAGATTAGAAAAGTAGGTCATTGCATCTATCAGACATTGTTTCAGCCCACACAATGGTTGACCAGTGGAACGCCGTCTAACTTTTCAGTGCACTGTCGTGAGTACTATACATCTGCAATAGTGAAGTTCAATTCAGACGTGTGAAAGCAGTGTGTCTTATAGTCGAGGCGTGGTGTATTAGTATTTTAATTAAGCCCTCTAAGATCTTTCATGTACAAAAACTAGCTTTCATGACTATATCATTGTCTTTCGAGAATGCCCACGCGTGTTTCGTGAATGACACGTTGGCGCTGCCTTCTCACGAGCGTATGCACACATATGTCCTTGGGTCTTGCGTGCGTGTCGTGTACGCGTGTTTTTGGGCACCATGAATGACCCCTGGGTGTGGAACGCGCGACTTCCGCAGTGCTAAATGAAAACGAGCGCACTGTAAAAATGTCTTTATTTAATCTTAAAGATTTTACTCCTCATGGAGGACAGCGATTAATTTCTGCTTTGGCATTGAGCAGTGGTGTGGAACATTATAAAAAGGGGCGAGCAGCGCGAGTGGGCGGCGTTCACTTCTTCAGTTTCTGCAGCTTCTTGATCTCTTCGCTCGACGTGGCCTCCTTCTGCTGCTTCAGCTCCTCGTTGCCGGCCGTGACGCCCCAGTTGTCCGGCTGCGAGAAGGCGCTCGAGAAAGGCCGGCCCGTGGACGGTCTCAGGCTCTCCCAATAGGCGCGGGACGCCCTGCGACAAAGGTTGACGAAAGCGTCAGTTTACGTGGGCGGAGTACAGTGCGGTCAACTGTTAAATAGAACACTCCGCGATCTGTGGCTCTCACATTGAGAGCACTTTCAGCTGAAAGTTCCGGCTGAAGCTATATGCTCTGTGCAAGGGTATACAGAAAGATGATAGCGCCGTCATTCCACAACTCGATTCCCCGCAAAAGCCGGGCGATTCCACATTATAGCAGAAAGGGAAAAATTTGCGCGCGCTCTACAATCTCGTGTTCCCTTTAACACTAGACCGTGCTGTAAAGTCGGCATATAAAGTCTGCGGGGCGTGCGTTTAACAAAAGAAAGCCGAGTTTCACGGCAGTTATTGCCCGCATGCCAGTAAAGCTTTATTAGAGCGCGGTGTTCATATGATAGTATATATGCTAGAAATTGGAATACCATGTGTGCCCAGGCTGCGGAAATATTAAGCTATTTTCTCAAATTCCGTTATGCGTAAACTTCAGACGCCCAATGTACGTTTGACGAATGCGCTTTCTGGCAGTATAAATCTTCAGTTGGTGACAAGATAAATGGGAAGCAAATAACACAGCTGCTTAGCTCGGAGAACTTGAATAGATTCGTGGGCCAGCAACGTTAACTCATTTTTGTGACGTCACGGCTGTTGCGAGCTCGGAGACACAGGGTAAAGGCGCAGCGTGGTTTTGTTGCTGGAGCTTGTACTCAATTCTTCGGTTGTCACTGAGCACACAGCCAGCAGTGAAGATAGCGCGACGCACAGCGCAGCAACTCTAAGTAGAGTGCGTATATCGAGAGAGAGAGAGAGAGGGAAGGGGGAGATTTGATTGATGGTGTTTAACGTCCCAGAGCAACAGGCAGGCTCTCCGCGTGTTTCGCCGGCCTGCTGGCTTGAATATGTTGAGGGCGGCAGCTTCTGTCGTAAAATATTCCGCATATTCCATCGAAATAATATTGCAGTGGTTCTACAACTAAATCGTACTCAAAGAAGGTCGCATTTATACGTTCTGATCCTTTAATAATAATAATAATAATAATAATAATAATAATAATAATAATAATAATAATAATAATAATAATAATAATAATAATGTACCTTGCTACATAAGAAACATAGCTGTTGGTTCACAGCTTTCCTTTAGGTATCCCTCATGTCGTTATTTATTACAATGAACTCCACAGCAGGCACAATGAATCTGTTGGCGTTTTGCTGAAGGGCGCCGGAATCCTGCACAATGACTTTTGCGCGTGTCCCTGTAGTGGGCTCACTTGCGCGCGTTCTGCAAGGCGAAGATGAATAAGACTTCTGTTTTACTGCGATAGCGACAATAGCGACACACCTGCCGCACTTGTGGAGCCGGTGTCTTAATTTCCTGCGACGGAGGGAAGAAAATGAAATCGACGATAAAGTTTGCACGGTCAAGTGAAACCCCACTGAAATCCTCCCGCTACCAGCGGCCTGTCTCGGGCGACGACGTTCTTGAACACGAAGCCTTACGTTAGGAGCGCAGTTGAAGCGGCACAGCGCTATATCTGCGCGTGCCATAAACGCTGCAGCTCGATGCCGGAGGCGCCACGACGTGGCAATGCCGAAACACGAGGTCGAGTAAAACGCGAAAACGCCGATAGACCAAGCGCCGTGTGCGTGCGTGCGTGCACGGACAAGAAATAACAAGACAAGTTGAGTTGACTATTAAGTTTATTTCATTGCAACAGAACATGGGCCGCATTTCCTTCCCGATTTCTTTTCTTATCGTTTTGTTATTACTGCCATATTCTAACGCTAGTTTCAGAGTGCTCTGATGACACTGATACACATTGTAGCATCGTGAAACGTTACGAGAATAAGGCGATCAACGTCGTTATTTGAACTTGACTACGTTCGCAGTGAAGTTTGCTTGATGTGCTACCTGAACTCTGAAGCGCTTTGGAGCATTATGAAACGACCAAAGAAATATACGATGCGAAACGTGCGTAAATTCAATGGCCAGCAACAACCGGATGAACCGGAAACGCGAAGCAGCGAAGTACCGCATGCTGTGCCTTCCTTTTGACCAGTGGTGCTTTTCTGGACATCGTCAAATTCCGCCACAATGTCAAATTCGCCATCTTGCCAGCTTATATATTGGCCAAGAGGGTTGCTAGGCTCGAAATGACGCAAATGAATTCGACCGTATGGCGGAATTTATGTCCAAAATAGCACCCCTGTCCTAAGAAGAACTGACGCGTATATTCAAATTTGTAGAACCTACCACATATATTTAATTCACACGCGTAAAAGCACCGCATTCAGCAAGTGCTCGGGAAAAACTTGTATATATTAATTTGGCGCTAAATTTGTCTCGCAATGCCAGACCTGGTATCATCAACATTGTTGTGACGTCATGACACAGAGCGAAATTTGCTGACGTCGTGTAACAGCTAAGGCTATGTATAAAGGAAATATAAGCTCTACCGAGCTGCATGCGTTTCTTTACGCTGCGCTTGCTTGCGACAGCTGCAGCAGTTACAGGCACGGAGCGAGTCGGTCTATCGTGACATCATGACGCGTCCGCCTCCCAAGTACCGAAACCGAAACTGATTCGCAGAAAAAATGTACCAGTAAATTATTTAGGGTACTTTGAGAGGGTTTGAGAGGAATTTTCCTTTACAGACTTTGAAGGTTCCGATCTTTCAGGTAGAGTTCAAGAAAAGACAAGTTGAAAATGCGACGTCCGAACACTCCTAAGCGCTGTTACGTTCCTCGCAGTGCTCGACAAAAGAACCGCGAGGGTAAAAGGTGCTTACCGTGCTCGCACCCAGGGTTTCGTGTGCATGCGCAGACCCTCTCCCCAGAGGTCGTGCTTCTGCGAGGCGTCGGGCAGCAGGCCGCCGCGCTCGGCCGACAGCTCCTCGGCGATGGCTCGCACGTGGTACGGCTCGAAGCCGCAGCAGCCGCCGATGTAGCGCACGCCCCTCTCGTAGGCCTCGCGCGCGTAGCGCTGGATGTCCCAGCGGGTGCAGACGCGCGGCTCCAAGGCTGCGTTCGGTCAAGAGAAATCGGATTCTGTCAGTCCTGGTGCTGCGAGATTGAGGTTGAGACTGAGACTACGAGACTGAGATCGGTTAAAATATACAAGGTCTACGAGGCCTCTGAGTGATCTTTCTTCGCCTTTTGGGCGTAGGAAGGCGCGGTGCTAGACACCGCATTCTTCTGTCACTTTATCGTCAATATGAGGCCACCAGCGCCACGTCTGCCGCCGTTATAACTTGCAGCAACACGATTACGCGACAATATGAGAGTGACGGAATATTATACGTTTGCTTTCAAAAAACCTGTCGTTCGTCTTGTGTCGTTGAGCGGAATAAGGGTAGACGAAAACGACGTGAACAAGGCCCGTCCTGTCCTGTGGCCTGTCCTGTCCACATCTTTTTCTCCCTTTCAACCTGATTCCGCTCAACGATAAAACATGATGTACCAACTGGTCCAACAGACGACGAACCTGACGCTTTGCACCTCTTCAATTAACTGTCCTACTCTCCGATGTCATCTTTTATCCTTTCATTTCGTATTTCTTTCTTTTATCTTACTTCCTTTCCTGGCCCTCGGTGCAGGGCTACTTCCGCAGCCCATATTCTTTTTTTCAGTCCTGTGGCACTCAACTAGGCACACAAAGAACAGAAGAGGCGTATACGAGATACTCGACACAAGTGTTTGAGAGGTGCGCGCATGATGTCTCACCAAAGGGGAACTCCGGAAGGTCGATGAATCCCTGCTTGCCGGCGTCGGGTGTGTGGTATGCGAGCGGCTGCGTGATGAAGTGCGCCTTTAGTTTAGCAGCGCGCACAGCGTCGATCATGAGCTGCACGCCCTCGAGGACCACGAACGGGTCGAAGTGGCAGTTGATGCCCACCACATCCGCGCCTGTGCAGGCAAGGAGTGAAAACGGGACCGTTATATACACTGCGGGCTCGTCACACTTTTGCTCGAATAAAAAAATACGGATACACACGCGGAGATCAACCTAGCACGCACAAAACATAATAAGGCTGCCGCTCATTTCGACACTCATATGATCCTGGGACACCTTGAAAATTATATCGAACACTGCGTTCGAGATCCATTTCGAAACTGACTTGGAAGTGCTCATACGTAAAATATTCGGCCAGGATATCAAGCCACGTGCAAAGCACAACTGCACGGAAAGAGTTAAGTCGTGTGTTTGCCCGTCAAGTCTAGAGAACACTGGCACTAATTTGATCCGGATCGTCGTGTCGTTACAGACCACGAAAACCACCTGCCAAGTGCGTTTCGAATATTGCGAGACTACACGGAAATCTAGTATTCAGCGCCAACATGTGAACGTACCACGTGACGTCACACATTCATCTCTTCGTTTAGGCACATAAACGCGAGCTGTATCAAGGCAAACATGAAAACGCGGTTACTTAGCCCATGTACAGGGAGATTCAGCATCGAACCATGGTATTTCAGAAGCTTCTTTCTTTCTCGCATTTACGAAATACCACTCGGTAATAAGAAGCGAATTAAAATAAAAAAAGAGCTATTATGTCCCTCAGCTGTCTTTCGTGTCTCTGGAAAATTAAGGCCAAAATAAAGAATCCGGAGCTGTCAAAAAAGCATTCGGCAGTTATGCGCTATAAGTTCATTCCTTTAGGCGAGACGGACTGTTATTGACCCTTTTCGCGGAGCAGTTTTTTCTAGAGAAACGAGATGGCGCTTTTCGCGGCGCGTAGCACGTCGCCTTGTTACGTCTCAACACGGCCAAAGGCGTTAATTAAACGTTTGCCGCGAGGCAGCCTCCACCCATCCACCAGCGCCTACCAGGAAGTCAACGCAGCGCTGACACCGACTGCTGACGGGCCCACAAAAGGCAACGCCGACTACTACCTGACAGCCTGAACTAATGATGAAAAGGGCCAACGTCAAATGCTACCAAGTCCGGCTCCAACCTTGGATTCTCAGGTTGCTATCCTGCCACATATTCCATTCTTTGGAGGTGCGAATAGTGCGGAGCGTTTCGATAGCATGGGCGTGGTATCGCAACCGATTCGACGATTGTAATTGGCTGCGATACAGTCACCCAATTCCCCAGTAGAGTCGCCTAGGCAAGACGACGGTATTAAAAGCGGAGACTTTTCGTGCAGTGGGGCCAATGTGTCCTGGTGTGAATTCAGACGTTTAACTTGCTCCTGCATGGAGTGGGCTTCCGTAACTGGAACCGTTTAACTATAGTTACACGGTTTATTTGACGCTATAGCGTCAAATAAACCCTTTCTCCTTTATTCCTGCTACTGGACGTATTCGTCGATGGGCTTAGTGGATTCTTTGCCCTAAGGTCACCTCGAGCCGCAACAGCCTCAGCGAGAGCGCATGAATACGAAACCATTGCCGCTTCCACCTTGCTTCTGTGCGATCAGTTGTCGGAAATGCAACTGTTTTCGCTAACGCGCTGTGCTCCAGTCATGCCGAATTGAATCATGTGGATTGAAGACGTGTGCATTAGTTGGCTGCGAAAATAGTGACTGGCATATTAATGAATGGAATGAATCTGTGTAGCCAAGATCACGGACCGTTGCTGCAACTGTCCGTACGCGTTACCGGCACTTCGAGGTGTACGGATTTCTTCGAGGATAAAGAAATTTGTTCATCCGCCAGCGTTGTATTGCTAACCTTCAAAGAAAGTGCTTCAGCCCTGGGACGTCGGCAAGAGTGAGTACCATTCGTTAAACAATGACAAAGGGAGTGGCGCCGCCTCCTGTCGTAGTACGTTTCGCGCACAGTATCTACACACATCTACCCCAACTGACGCGGAATCTTACGCCTACCCTATCGCCAACATGTCAATGAGTGAATGGACGCACACTTTAATATATGCGCACCACATACGCACAATAAATGACGGACTACCCCGATAGCGCACAAGTGGTCGATGCTGAATGTTTCGTGACGGTCCACAAGAGTAAGCGAGCTACTAGCGATAATATATCTTTGTTACAAGGAATTGCAATGTGCAAAACGGCTACGTTTCAAGCCTTGCTCGCAGCAAGTACAAATCTATCGAAACTGAGCACATCCGCGAGCGATTAGGCAGAAATAATAGTGACCGCACCAAGGAAATTTACTGAGTCAGAAATGTGACAAGCCGCTCCTTCAAGATATTTGTCAAGTAAAGAACGAAGAGCAAAACACACTAATTCTGATGCAATCGATGAGCGGAAAGTTTGGATAGCTTGGAATATATATTTAACCTCACTTTTATAACAATTAAGCCCCATATACGCTGCTCGCACCTTTGGATATAGCTTAATCAGCTTCCAAAGCGCTTTTGCGTCTTCTCTGAAGCTGTGGCCAAAACTTCGTGTCGGCCAGCCAGTCACCGTCTACATCTCCAGAAACAGAGGTTTGCTAAGCCACACTGGCTAATACACACCCAATATAAACGCGCGGGCAACGGAGGCAGTTTAGACAAGCAATGGACGCGTCACCACGTAATCAAACATGGCAGGGCCCACGGGATCGCCGTGAAAAGGGTCAATAGGAGAGCGTGGTTTGGTCTCAAGTCCAATGTTTAAACTTTGACTTGATTGTGGCCAAATAGTTGCGACGGAGGCAACAAATTACCGAGAAAGCACTTGGTTGAATTTGTTGAAAAACAGATTAGACTAATCTTTCCGTAAGTAAGTAATATAATGAAGTTCATCAACGTTTGGGGAAGTCAACTCCTGTGCAATAACTTCCAGTCATTCAATACTAACAATGGCTCACCTTTAAGCAGCCATGAATTTGCTGTCTCGATTTAGGCACAGCAATATTTTATTTTGCTAGTCGCGTCCCGGTTGCATCTCATTAAAGTGACGTCACACCTCAACGAACATACCACTCTACGTGCATGTGCTGATGTGTAATTTTCTTGTCTTTTTACTGTCATTGTTACGCCACAAAAGATAATGTACCATCTCCTCTGTTGACCATGGTCGTACGCTTTTGTGGACGGCATTACATGCATATACATCGAATAACGTAAATTTTTTCCTTTACTGCACCTTCGTATTTCAATTTGTTTAGAATTGAGAAAATATTCAGCATCCGATTCGATATTCGAAGCCTTTTTTTCCCTGCAATATTTGTATTCGATTCGATTATGAAATTAAACTAAATTAGTCATTTAACAGCTCTCGTGCACTCCTGCAAAAAAAAAAAAAAATTTGGCGGTAGAGGGGAAGCGTGGCCTTTTACGCCACAGGAGTATGTAATGCGAATAGGTATCGACTTACCGGCTTTGACCATGCGCACGGCGCAGTCGCCAACGGAAACACCGTGCATGTCTCCCAGGGGCCCGATGCACATGGTGGCCACGACGGGAAGCCCCGTCGCCTTGCACACCTCGATGGCCATCTCGATCTCTTCAACGTGTTCGAAGTACTGCGAACGAGGAAGCAGGCGGGCGCACAATCAAATTTGTCGCCGCCCAGTTCGTGTACAGCGGTTACGGCATCCGACTGCCCTGTCGCTGTTGACCTCCAGTTAAACGAGCTCTAAGGACAAACAACCAGTCAGACCCGACTGGTACAGCATTCTTCTAAAACTCCAGATAGTTTCGAAATGTTTTCCCGCACTGCATATAGGGCTGCCCGGGACAGTGGAACACGCCAACACTCGTTGGCGATCAAAGCAGTACGCTCGCGGGCAGTCCTTAGCGGTCCAGCAAGTCAAATTTGATAGAACTACTATACTTGCATTATTTCCACGGCTGCGCTATCCAAAACTTTCTTCGATTTACTACCGTTAGCGAATTCTAAAATTAGACCATCAAGAGATCAGTTGTGGGCGCGTACAAGCCAACACGAGCAAGATGCGACGCGTTACAGAAGCACGACGGATAACCGTCACCTGTCGTAGAATGTCGTAAATTAAGAATGGTTTTTATTTAACCTAAAACAGCCGACTGTGAAGGCTTGCGCCGGTGCATGCTACAACTCCGGCTTAACAATATTACACGCATCGAAATTGTGTTTTCTTTTGCACTTTGTGGGGATTAATGCACCTTCGCTCCTTGAACTGCTACTTTCCTAGATATGTAAGCTAGCATAGGGTCTGCTGCACAAAGTTGTCCCAGGCTCGATTCCCGCGCCACAGCGGGCTTTTTTCTTAATATGCGAAGTCCGATTTCGAAGAGCCCGTTTTGGTATAGTCATTGTGACAGAGCAAGGTTGTTGGCAGCCTTTCCTTGAATGTCTTAGTTTACCTTTAAACTTTCATTTCTACTGTACTTGGCATCTTTAAATCTCTCTCTCTCTCTCTTGTCATTTTATTGTTTTCTTGTTCCACCAGATGGTGGTAAATATGACCCAATTGAAGTCAGCGCTGGATTGACGCGGACAAGAAAGACGACAGGACGTGCGCTCGTCCTGTCGTCTTTCTCGTCCGTGTCGATCTAGCGCTACGACTTCAATTGATGAAACGAAGCAAGTAGCTCAAAAATCTGCACTCCTGTAAATATGACGTCCCGCGCAGAAGAACACGTGGTCGCAAAAGCGCACCTCGCAGATGAGAAAGTCGAGCTTGTTCTTGACGAAAACGTCGACCTGCTTGCGGAACACATCCTGAATCTCGGCCTTGGGACGACCCGTGAGGTAAGAGGGTGTCTGCGAGATGCCGCCGGCCACTAGCGCGTTCTTCTCCTTGGCCACCTCCAGGGCCAGTTTGCAGGCCGCCGCGTTGATGTCGACCCCCTGCAAGCAAGACGACGACCCGAGTGGGCGTGGCGGTGAATTGGCGAACATCCTAGCAGGTGATGTATGCGCGTACACCTGGGTTATATTGAGCGTGAAAAACCTCATGCTTGAAGCTAGGCTGTAGACGCAAGAGCACACGAAGTTAGGCTGGCTGCTTTATGGTCAACGTGGTGGACACCGCGAAGGTTAACGAACGGTTAACGTCCCCTGTATATCCTAACACCTGTATTTTCCCTTATTTTTTTTTTTTTTGCAACGACTAAACGATTCTTCGTTTCTTGAAAGAAATAAAAAAAAGAGGCACTGTCGCTCATTGGCACGTAATGCCCCTACACTACAAGAAGAGGTGCGAGAAGTTGTTAGAGTGTCGAATAAATAAAAAGACAATATAAGTAGGAAGAAAGCGTTGAATTTGCAAATAAATTCTCTGTAAGCGCGCATGGCGGAGAAAGGTTCGTGAAAGGAAAAATTGTCATCCACCTGAATATAACAGGATGCTATAAAGGAAACCCGGGTTTCCTTTGTAGCTTCGTGGTACATTCGGGAGGATGACAATTTTCCCTTCCATAAAAGCGTTGAATTAAGACAACTATTGGCATAGGAAGCTTGAAAGCTGGAGTCTTGTTTGAGATACGCGAGTTCTACCAGGACTCTGGTTCTTCTTGTTCTATCAAGAACAATGTATAATATATATAACATGAATAATTAGGCAAGGTATTTCACATTTATGTGTTCCTAACCATTCCAAGTAACGCTTTAGTTGATAGTCGGTGCCCGTGTGCCCATACTGTCTTTCTTGTTTCGTTATTTGTGCATCTCATCATAAATAGTGGTGGATGTCCCTAACGGTGAAAGTGAATGCTCGAGCCTGCGAAAATTTTTAGCTTTTTTTCGGTTGAAGTTGATGTTGATTACGTGTTGAGAAAGTTTTCATTTGGTATTTCAGTCACTCGTGCGACACGCACCGGTGCTGGTGCTTGATAAAGTGGAGACGTTGTCAGTCATTGTGTTTATATTATTATGCCTCCTTTATGCATATGTGCGCACACTCTTTCTTTGAACTTGAATACAGTGCAAACACATTAACACGGTTCTTACAGAGATAAATGCACTCGCTGCCAGGCGACAACAATCAGGATGACGATAAAAACGCCCTTAAGGGACCATGCTATATTTTTAAAAGAGGGTGTTTGGCCGACCAGTCAGCGAAATGAGACAGATGCCTTTCGTGCGGCGCATCGTAATTTCTGTAGCTTGATGCTCTGCTGGTGTGTAGGTTGACGCGTTGGTTCAAAGGGCGCGTAATTTATCACATAAAGATAACACTAGTAGGTCAATCAGACGGGTTTGAACTAATGAATACCAGGTAACAGGCTGACACTGTAGCCCACCGATGCCTTGCAGGTGCCATCAGCGCGTACTTTACGTAAGAGTCTAGCAATTCGCGATACTGTTGCGTGATACCTGCTTTTAAGGGGTGTAAAGACACCTTTCTTGTAGGATGTGTACACTCTTAAAACAGTTGCACCCTCTGGGGTGTATACTTGTCCCACAACAATAATCACCATCTCCTTTGCTTGCCTGTCTGTTCTTGAAAACACTGCGCACGCTATTTTCCTGTCGAGGATGCTATGTCACGCTGATAACGCGCATACCGTTCACGACTTGGAAGTATAGGCTCGCAGCGTTAAAGAAAGGAAATGCGGGCAAGACAGATGACGATTACTGGTGTGGGACAAAATACGCCCCAAAGGGTGTAAAATCTTTAAAAAGTGTATAGCGCACCGTATATATACGGTGCATATACGTATGTAAATATAAACCACCCATTTTGCACCCTTTTGGAAGTTAAAAAGGGTCACTGTGTATTTTCTTCCGCAATAATGACGCTCTGGATCGCAGGACTCCTCCTTAATTCACAATGAGCTTTCTGTGATCCCACAGCTTGGTATACACATTTGCACTTCTACACAAATCTTTTCAGTGACAGCTCCCTCACTCTAGAAAAATGCTTACGCCTTTTAGGGCGTATCTTGTCCGCAAACGATAAATGATAATCGTCATCTCTCGTGATTGCGTATCCTTTCTTTAAAGCTCTGCGCTTTCTGCTCCGGTCAAAGAACGTTGTGTTACGCAGATACCATCATGCCGCTCGTGACCGGAAAGTATACCGGGTGCCCAGCGATAAAGAGAGGAAGCGCACAGAAAGTAAATCACGATGACTGTTCGGGGACACGATGAGCCCCAAAGAGTGAAAGCTTTTCTTGTGGTGCATTCGACTGCTTCCTACCACGCTCCAAATGTGTTTGCAGCGACGCGTAGCCTATTTTCGAGATTGAAGCCAGGTAAAGCCTTGTCCAGCTGCTCCCAGAACAATCCGAGTAGCCACGTGATCGAGATTCTGTCCTATCACGATCGCGCTCCCTGCTCAAAAGTTATAGCGCCTCTGAGCGTTCTGAGCTTGGGCACGGCGCTCTGAATGCACCAGGTGAATGCGTGCCGAACGCCCGATTTTGACCAGCCGAAGTTAAACCGCACCTAGAAAGCACTCGAGAGAGCGAGCATTCGAATGTACCAGAGTGGGCTGGGCGTCGCCGTAATGTCCTCTGGAGTACTGTGGTCCAGCAATAGCCTCCGCTCAAAAGCACTGCAGAAACGGCAGTACGGGCACTTTGTATTCGTACGCAACAGTCCAGAGAGGAGGTATATGCACTTTCCTCTCAGGTTGAAGAGTTTATGTGGCACACAGTGCGCGATCGACGAGTTTGTGCGAACAGTTTGGTGAATACGTAGCGGACACGCGTACCGTGTAGTGCATGCCGGCCAGGTTGCCGCGGTTGATGAGCTTGTCGTCACTGGCGTAGAAGGTGAACGCCTGCATCACGTCCGATCCCGCGCGCAGGAACTCTCGGTGAAGTTGGCGGACTGGCGTGGGGAGAGAAGAAAGAGAGAATTGATCGCCTGGCATCAGCTACGCAGTGCGTACCACAGTGAAGCCGGCTGGAAACTTTCGCCTGGAAAGTGATGGGCTGCTAGCAAAGCCAGCTTTGCCAGCAGCCCATCACTTTCCAGGCGAAAGTTTCGACATATAGGTTGTTTGAGACAGGAATGCCACAGTTTTGGGGTGTCCCAACCAGTGACCGCTTCGCGCTCCTGAGGTGGCTTGGCTTGACTGCCTTTTAGTATGGCGTTCGACCGGCTTGCGTTGGGCCACTTGCGGCGCTCTTACAAGTGAAAAAGGAAATTATAGAAATACTGCTCTAGGAACAAGATTGTGGCTTATTGCAATGCGTACACTTACTATACATGTTTAAAAACTCTAGCTGAAATGTAATAGTAGTCAATGAGGCTAAAGGCGAGATCGACAGAACGCAGTAATCGCCATCAGCCAAGGCAATTCACATTAAGGTGCGCCAGCTGAAATTTTCTCGCGTTAGGCCCATACGAGCTCTCGCCTCGACAACCTATCTCAAATAGAACGGTGATTTATCGTTGGACATCTGTAATTTACGTGAGATGGGAAAAAGCGATAGCCCACAACGTCTCCTGCTTCTTACAAGCGTTACGTGTTAGTCATAATTCAGGTAAGATTTAGGTTTAGACGAGAGCCTTCAGTTCGATGGGTTTACCGCCACATTTGTTTACGCAAAGATTAAGTGCACCCACGTTATAATTGAAACTTTCGTTTAGAGGCGAGTTTGTGCCCGAACCCAAAGTCAAGAAAGCGGTTTGCGATCAGCGCCCGTGCAATGGCCAGACGGCATGTCTAGTGGCAGCCCATAGTCTCGGGTGCCCCTAGTTTAATACTTCCAAGTGCTTGGGTTATCTCAAGCGTGAAGAAGGCTGTTTTACTGCAGTAATCACGATGAAGACAATGTTATCAAAGTAAGGCCAGTCATTCGACAAAGACTTTTTGAATATCGGTTTGCTTCAGATAACTTCAGACAAATTTAGCGAAAATAATTGTTTATATAGTGTTAAGAATAGTTAAGAATAAGTGAAGCTCTATTAAGTACATTGTATTGAGGGAATGCCATAAACGTCAGTTTAACCGTGAGAAGAGTCAATAGTAAGCCAGAAAAGACGTAAAAAAGAAAGATGGACCTAAAGTTCAGGCTCAAGCGTCTTGTAATGACATTAGATTTGGACAGCCGTTCCTGTATAGTTAATATAGTATAGTTATAGTATATAGTATATAGTGATATAATATAGTTCCTATTTATAGTTAACCGGTCCTGTATAGTTAATAGCTCACCAGTAAAACGGAACTACATTATTTCCGAAAGGAACTAAATAATTAACATGATGCGTTCCGAAAACTTGTTTTTTAGTAAAATAGGTTCAAACGTGCGGAGTACATGAAAATCCGCGACGTCATACTTAATACAGGCGCTTAGACGTGTAATTTGAAAAGGTATACATTGCCCTTCGTTTTCTACGCTAATAAGGGGCCTTTTCCCGCTAAGCAAAAGCAAATGGAAGCTTGAAAAATATATTGTCTTCTCCGGTCTACAGTCCGCGCCCTCTGTACAGTTAGCAAGGGCATACTTGCGCTTAACCCTACGATGCCTAGCGTATCGTATTTGATAGACTCGGTTTCATATCCCAAAATGCTGACTTGCACTCGGGACAACGTAACACGAAAGTCATAGTAGCGTTTTTGACACACAGGAGCAAAGCTTTAGTTGTGGGTAGCTCAGCAAACCAATCACTAAAAAAATAATTAATCAATTATTCGGCTCAGTAATTTTAACTTAAATACCATTTTATTGTTTTTCGAACGACTCTACTCTCCGTGCATGACCAGGAGTAAATGTCATAAAGTTAGTTTCAATTTTATCTGATGTGATATTAGAGTTTTTTAGGGTGAAAATAAGAGTTCTTCTTTAGCACTCACTCGCTGCATAGTACGCAGGGCCTAATCTGGGCTGAAAATGTTTTTCTAAGAGATTGTCTGAAATTAGAGCACATACACTCGATTCCGCTATGGGATTAAGCACGGTAGAAGGTT
Source organism: Dermacentor andersoni (assembly GCF_023375885.2). Taxonomy (NCBI): domain Eukaryota; kingdom Metazoa; phylum Arthropoda; class Arachnida; order Ixodida; family Ixodidae; genus Dermacentor; species Dermacentor andersoni. The sequence goes on along the minus strand of NC_092815.1, from coordinate 76,948,423 downwards.
GCAGGAGCAGTCAGGCTAAAATTTTTCCACGCATCCTATATTTAAAAAAAAAATTAATCATGTATAGTTGCACCGCGCGAAATATTAATCATAAGAACATGTTAGTCCGAGGACTATTATCCGGAAAATACGATACTTTAACACAACAAAACAGCTTTATACAGCTTAACAAAAGAGCTTGTCGGCAATAAGGGCTCGTTGCCGTGATTCACATACACATTTCCAATAAGACTTAGTAGCTGAAGCACTTGGGTGACATGCGATTGATTACCCGCCGCGGTAGCAGTGGCAGTGACGTCGTGCTGCTGAGCTCGAGGTCGCGGGTTTGATCCTGGCCGCTGCGGTAACGAACCCCAGGTGGTCAAAATTAATCTCCGCGTGCGAGACAGTTACGGTGCTGTCAGCGGGCTTCCCACTTTCACTCTGTCAGCGAAACTCTCTCTCTCTCTATCTCTCTCTCTCTCTCAACACACCCCCGCGAAGCACTTCTCTGTTATTAGCCACCGATCTTGCGGACGGCGTGCCTCATATGCAGATCGTGCTTTTGACTCGTAAAACCTTAAGAATTCGAGTCCCGGGTTCATTTTGACCCTCTGGGATTCTCTGACGTGCACCTAAATCTCAGTACGCGAGCGTATTTTACATTTTTCTCCATGAAAATTTGTTTGCAGTGGCAGGCAATCGAACCCACGACCTCGCACTCAACACCAGAACGCCATAGGCACAGCGCTACCTGCGGCGGTTTCATACGACGTCGATATCTACTGTAGAGGGGCTAGGAAGACCTCTCAGTCTCTTTGAAGCTTCTACGCCTTCTTCTCTTCGATGTGAAAATTGATTGATTGATTGATTGATTGATTGATTGATTGATTGATTGATTGATTGATTGATTGATTGATTGATTGATTGATTGATTGATTGATTGATTGATTGATTGATTGATTGATTGATTGATTGATTGATTGATTGATTGATTGATTGATTTACGAACCGGCCTCCGGGTGCTCGACGGTCGCCTCGGGGGTCCAGGGACCGGCCTGAACGTAGCCCCTTTTCTCCAGCGCGAACACGAAGCCGCCATCGCCGATCACGACGCTCTTGTCGAGACGTTCCAGCAGTCCTCCTTTGCTCTGCAACCACATCAATGCGCACAGATGATCGCCCCAAAACGACGACCAAAACAAGGGCAGAGAAATGTAGGGATCTAGGGAAATCTAGCGGCGCCTCTAGGGCCCTCGAGCTGGACGCAATCGCTGAAACACTGCAATTTGCGAATATTAATCACAGACACCATGAACTGGAAGCGCTGTGTAAGAAAAATATCTTGTGTGCCTCCTGCAGCAGCGCATTAGGCGTTCGACGGTGCTGCTGGTTGATTGAGCGAGTGATTGATTGATGTGATGATATTGGAAATGTCTGACATCGCTGGCCGCAAACTTTTAAACCGCATTTGATTGTGTAACGAATATGCAGAAAGGGCATGAATAAATGCTCAAACGAGGAAATACGCATAGCCTTAGTACACTTAAGCAACTATGCTATTTCTTGCTGCCGAGTTTCGGGTCCCAATCATTGTGAACTTCTGGCTACGGGCGTTTATAAAATGAAAAAAAAAAAAAGAAAATCAAGGAAATGTTCACTTCGAAGCAAATACTCACGGAGTGCAAGTGCTACTATTTCTTTCAAACGAAATATCTCTGATGCAATCTATTGCTCTTTCCTTTAATCGCAATTTTTGCCAAAACATTCTCATTATCTACGATAATGAAAGTGTGGAAATGAACCAGTCAGACTCCGCACCCAAAACCAGCTGGACTTTGCCGCGTCTGTTTCGAGTACCGCGGCAGATCTACTTATCCTTTATGCTAATAGTGAGTTCACTGACTTAGTTCCGGCCCAGGTCTGCTATGTACATTTATTCAATTTATTTACTCATTTATTCAAGTTAGCTTTTGTTTTGTTTTTTACCCATTTTTACCCAGATGCCCCCCCCCCCCCCCCTTCTTTATTTTTTTTCGCGCATGGACGCTAATTTCTGTGGCTAATTTATTACGCACCACTGAACCCCTTCACTGCTTCTATTGCTGAGGGACTTTCGGATGATGGAGCCATAGTAGTCGTAATGATTGTCGGGAGACACTTTTTGCGGTGGAACGGGTGAATTCGACCCAACTGTCGCGTATTTCAGTAACAATAGGGGGAATTTGAAAGCGCTGGTGCTAAAAAGTAGCTGGCTTATGCTGCCTAATAAAAAGTCCGACTAAGATTTTGTTTTTTCGTCCTGCAATATTAATTTCAGCGTGACGAATCCCAGGAAAGCTTTCTTTCCCCCTTAATTTCTACGTATTAAGCTGAACTCAAACGGCTAACAGACTTGCACCAAAGATTGTTTCCCGTATGCCAACACGAGGCGCGCGAACATGTTGAAGGAACACCGAGCTTGCGTCAACATTTGTCTTCGATTGCGAGATAAACACCCACTCGAGACTCGCCCCGGGTGCGTTTGTGTACGAGGCGATCGGGATGGTCACGAGAGAGACCATCCGGCGAGCTCTTATCGTGCAGCGAGATAAATCGACGGTGAAGCACGGCTTTCTGATAGCGTGCATCCGCAACAGACACTTTGTTTATACGGGACTAGCGAGTTGATCGGCCTCAGCGAAAACAGTTCGCCAGTTCGCTCCCGCATATACGTATGCTCAGTCGGGAGGAAAAATCTACAGAGACGACGGCATCTGCATACAGAAAAAAGAAATTGATTTCATTTGGCACAGCCTTGAAACGTGCAATTGCCTTAATGCATGACGCTGGCGAAACAGGAGCACGTAGGCAGTACCCCTTGATTTCAGCCTTTATGCCTAGGCTACTAAAAAAAAAATTTTTTTTAGTGCCACCTCTGGTCTTCAGACCTTTGCTCTTGACTGTACATACATCTGACTGGCATGGCTATCTCCACAGCTGAATAGAACTGTGAATATACACTGTGCCACGCCCTTGCTTGCGTTATACTACATTGTAGCACGTAAACATTCATATCAAACCATTCGTATTTACATAATCTTTGGAGTGGTGCCAACGTAGGCTCTTGGGTTGTTAACAACTTTGATTAATAACTATAACAACCAATGCATGGTACAATGGTCAATTCTTATACGTGAAAATGGCCGTACAAACGCACTCGATGTTCTGAAAAAAAAAATGCGTGTAGTAAGTAGCCCAATGTGGCAGGACCTATTAACCGAAATTGAAATCGTGTTTGACAAGAACACAATGAATTCTATGTAACAAAATATAATAGAAAATAGAACGAAATTCGACCAAATATTTTGATCCTTCTTTATCACTTTCTCAAGTTTTTTTAGTTCAACTGCCCACACCCCAATGTCAAAAACACAAATTGACGTTTCGGGATCTGTACAGATCCTCATTCACGATCCCCTCAAGTTTCACAATGGAATGAAAGCAAACATCAACTTTCTTTCGGCATATAAAACGTAAGCAGCCTGCGTAATTATTGCGATGACATGTCGCCATAACTATATTAAATCCAGCACTGTCTATCTCGTAGTTGTACTATAGTGTCCCTTTAAGCACGAAGAATGTGTACCGTTCTTGCAGGTAGAGGGTACTGAAGATTTGTAGACCAACAAGTACGTCGTCCACACGTGTAGGCAATAGACACTCATTAACAAAGGGGTGCATTCAAAACCCATTTATTTCAATAGCAATATGCTCTGCCGCTTTCCACAGATGCGACACGTCTCTGAGATATAACTGCGCTGATATTTAGTAACCCGAAAGAATAATTTTTATTCGAAATGTTCTGCTTTGTTTCGCTTCGCTTTATTTTTGTTTGTTTGTTTTGTTTCAGGCACGAACATCGGTGCTACAATATGAATCGAGCAGAAAAACGTTTAGAGAAATCCGTTCTGACAACGTACTGTCGTCGGTCGTCATCTAAGTCGGCGTAAAGCAATCAGGCAAGTATAGATGTTGCATAAGTACCAGAAGCGCTACAGCCAATGCATATGAGGCGGACGAAGCGTGAACATGGCGGTATAAACCGAGAATAAATTTTCAGTCATGAAAAAACTTTAATTAGGCGAGGCACACATTCCAACCCCTCCTCTGCTGTCTCATGCACCTTCCACGATGCATTGGCTCGTTCCCGGTGATCCCTGCCTTTCTAAAAGCCATCACCAATGCCGTGGCCTAATGAGTGGGATGTGTTCTTCTCCGCTAGTCATTAGCTTCATAATGACAACTAGTATGCGCGATGTGACTCGCAGGCATTGACACGAGTCTCCGAAATCCCCAGTGTGGAGCAACACGCCACGCCAGAGATTTTGGACGCATTGCCGCAGCTAGCGATACGAATTTGTGCAGCGACTTACGGACTGTAGCTTCATAGCACGATGCTCTACTCTAAAGCAATGAATCCAGGTTCGGGTCTGCCTGGGGTGATATTTCTAAGCGTTCGATTAATATCCTGCACGTAGCCATGTTTCCGAGTATAAAAAGAAAGGAAACTACGGTAACGCAAACAGACGGCTATTGGCGATAGACAATAAGTTGGCATTGGTTCAATACTTTTGAATAAGGGGAACGGTCGCCTTTCAACTGGGGCGTACTTACTTGAGGTTTCTTTCCTGTGAAGAACGAAAGGCACAAGGAAATAAATAATACGCGTTATCCACTATAAAGGTACGGTAGGCAACATTTAGTTGCAACAACAGTTGAAAAGATTTCCCCGACAAATGACAGAAGCCTTGTCTGATGACACTCTCACCCTCTGTTTTCCTTTTTGTGCACGCTCCCCTCGAATATACTTCACTAATTTACTAGGCTAAGGGGGCCTAGTGAGACCTCGTAACGGTGCTTCAGTTTACAAACCATGTCTCCTATTAACGGTTGATATCCTCTGGACCATTTATAGAGCAGGGGTTTCGAACTCGGGTTCAGAAGAGGCACCCATAAACAGCGCACTTGTTCCCGATAGCCAAACTGTGGCGTTATGATCCGCGGCGCAGGGTCAAGGCCCTGGGGGAAAGAGAGAAAATTACGTCAGGCAGCCGGCTTTCGCGAGCCCATTCTCTGTAAAGCCACCCCTTCGCTTTTTCTTTCTCAAAATGAAGGCCTAACACGCGACCCTGCGCTCGGCGGATTTGATCGGACCCACGTGCTTCGGATCAGTGTGCTTGGTTCCTGGTAGGTTTTAATCAATGCGTAATTGTTCGGACGCTTCGCCAACCGCTCTGCGCACATTTCTTAACTTAGTTCGCTTTCTTCATTGCCATGCAAGAGTTCGGTGACCGCGCGCTGCAGTCAAAACCGCTGTCCTTTCGCCAGAGCGTATACACTGAGAGAGGCGATTGGCCGGAGACGCTAAAGAAACCTAACACGGCATGATCACGTGCTAGATCGACAGTATCTGGTTTCCCGTTTTATCACGGCTAATCTTTCCTTCTTTCGAGGTCGAAGCGAAGAGTTGCCCGTGGGTAAGCTCCCCACTTCGACAAGGGAAGATGAACGGAATAGTCGCCGCCGTGTCCTATGCCGGCCAACGCGCAGATCAGAATTTGGAACTGGAGGCTCGGAATGGCTAACATCACGGTTAATCGCACAATACAGAGAGGCGGTTTACGTACGAGGATCACTAGATGCTGAGCTAGAGAGCCGGCGCCTTCATGTGTCGCCTCTGCTGCGCGTCAGGCTCGCTACCACAATGGTAAAAGTGCATTAGCTACACTTTTCTCGAACAAGGCAATAGCTGAAACATTCAACGGTGCCATCTACTGAAGACTACCACTGACCGTTTTGTTTCGTTTTTCGTCTTTTTAATCTCGGAGTTAATATAGCGGAGGTCATGCGCCGTGCAACAACGGAAAGAGCGAGTCACTGAGCAACGCTGTAAAAAGGAAACTGTTTCTCGTCTAATTGATCAATCACTCTTTATAGAACTGAGCGGGAAAAAAAGACCACCGTATAGAGCCTTCGTATTCTCCTCTCTACTACGTGCCAATGCCAACGGTGCTGATTTGCAATGAACCAGTGGGTTAGCGGGTCCGCTTTGCTTCCACGTAGCAATTTTCTTTGACATTGAGTGAAACTTAGTGAAATTTTTACACAGCGTACTAGTTTCACCAGACTTCAACGGTCTTTTGCTGATGCCAAACCTTTAAGGCGCCACACGGTTAAGGCAGAGTGGTATTTTGGGGTGCTGTGCCTGACCGGGCCACTGCTAACGCTTCTACCTCCCCCTCCCCCAATCACTCTTTCTTATTATTTATTTTCGTCTTTATTGCGCAGAATACATTGGCTTTAGCCGCTCACGAGAGCGTTGCGCTCGTAATCGTACAATTGGCTTGATAACAACGTCAAAAAGGTCGCCTGACAGAAACGGCTTTTTGACGTCAGACAGCCGGTTGCATCTCCCTCAAACTGGCCGCGTTACGCAAGCGCTCACGTGTAAATAAATATTTGGCGCAGAACAACACATGGCTGTCGTCCTGCGACACTTGTGACACTGTCGTCAAGACTGTTTTCCTTAATCCGATAGATGACACGCAGCAATACGATAACTTATGCTAACATCATCGAAATTTGCGACCGCCGGGGAAGGGGCCTCGAAAATAGCGAAAGCGACTTTTATCTATTAATGCCATCATTGGTTAAAACACAAAGCTTATTCCAAAGCATCATAATTAAATAGTTGGACCACACGCCGGCGTATTACAAACAGCGCGACCTAAAGCACGAATGAGCTACGAAAACACGAAAGACGAAAGCACACTGGAAGGAGTCGTGTCCTGCCTGTCGGAGTTTCTTAGGCACCCCGCTGCCAGACAACTCGATTAGTTTCTCGCCCTGACAAATAAAAAATAAAATAATACCAATAATAATAATAAATAACAAAGCTCGCCCAAGACCACCTCAATATTTTGCTTCTGTCGGGATCACCATGTAGCTAGACAAATCAGCTACTTATTAAGACGAAAGCCTTAAGTGGCTCGTTGCTATGGCTCACATCCGAAAAAAGCGGCGTCTAGTCCTGTGAAGCAAAATATGTCATCATTAGGAATGGCTCATGCATGCCCCCGTAACCAAGCAAAGATGCAATGGCTGACTATGAATGAAGGAACGAAAGAAAGAAAGAATGAAAAAACGAAAGAAGGAAGGAAAGAAAGAATGGGAGAAGGAACGAACCAACGAAAGAAAGAAATAAAGAATGAAAGAATGAAAGAAAGAAAGAAAGAAAGAAAGAAAGAAAGAACGAAAGAAAGAAAGAAAGAAAGAAAGAAAGAAAGAAAGAAAGAAAGAGATAATGAAAGAAAGAACGAGGTAGCGCATTAGGTGCTCGCACGTGTCGTTGAGAAGGTCGACCTACAGCGCCATCCGTTTACTTCACACTGCGGCTCGTTATACCTTGCAAGAAGTCTGATCGCACTCCGATCATATAACTTAAGGCATTATCAGACGTGCAGCAGGCTTTCGCCTTCACGTGTTACAGGAGTGTAACATCATGCCGATTATATTTTCTCTTTTTCTTTTCTCTCACTCTTTTTTTTTTCTTTTTTGCCTTGGCACAACTGTGCCGTGACTATAAATATCCGTATTTAGTGTCTGTCCTGATAGTGCAGATGCCTGCGAAAATTCGCAACATAGTCAGCACCCAACGACTGAAGCCGTAATTACTTGGTAATTACAAAACACGTTTCGCCGCCTAACTGCACACACACGCGCGCACAATCATTAAGTTGGCACCAAACGTTTTGAAACAGCGTCTTCCAAATAACGATTACTCCGCGGCAGCCCATACACGTTCGCTATACCAGTCTGCACCGACTCGTTAACGCCAATAATAATCGCACGCCACCGGAGAAAACAAGCGCACATGGACACACGTTCGTAACGTTCGCCTGCACTCACCTTCGGTCGGTGGCAACGATTTTGCAGACATGACCTTGTGTCGCGCCGCTCCCCCCCAATTTCGCCGGGTCTGCCCGCATAATCATGCCTTCCTGATGGTGGGAACGGCTCCCCATGACCACTGCGGGTCAAGCTGGAGAATTTTCGCAGGCGCCATGATGTTTCGTTTATCACGATTATAGTGAGGATTTCCTCAAACAATGGCACAAACCCACTAGGGGTGATTGACCAAGAACCGGGTAGGGTATAACAAGAACTAAAATATACATTAAAAAAGAAGATCGCCATAAGTTAAATAAATGAATGCGTAATACGGCAGTAGCCTTACAAAAACAAAATAATAAATGAGAAGACTAGAAAATATTAAGGAAAATTAAAGAGCGAGCGTAGTGAAGGGCACCTCAAAGATTTGGGACATAGCTTTTTTTTTAACTTTTCTGGAAATTTTAATTTAAAATTTCATGAAGGAGAAACAAATCATTTCTTGGCTGGAGGGGGCGACCAAGTGCCACCATCTTCGCTGCCTCCTTCCTGTTGCCTCATTCAACCAATCTGCATCTGAATCTTCTGTCAGGATACAGGGAGTTCGAGCTATCATGCATTGTGTTTAAAAAAAAAAAAACACCGGCCATTCTACGCGAACATAACCAAGTGCATATTGTTCACTGTCAAGTAGAGTAGCCGTCAGTATTCTTTTGTTGTTGATGCCATCAAATTTAATAATTAATTGCAATTAGCTAAATATTTAATTACTGCTCCGAATGCCATGCTGTCAATGATTAAAGAATGCATGTTTTCAGCCATGTACTTTTTGCCCGTTTATATTTTCTGGCTCATAAAGAAATGCCACGAAATATGAAAAATATCATGTGGCCAACCATCTACCCGAATCATAAAGAAATACCCTCAAACAAGTTCCATAACAGTTAGTGGCAGAGCTGGCGCTTTATCTGGCGCGCCGAAGCTCTCGTAGCTTCTTACCAGAAAAGGTGAAGCCAATGCTTGCCCCTCCTTCACCTGAAATAGAGCCTTGTTGGAGGATGTCCGCTTACAGATTAACTAATTTGGCTCTGTTATTGTAATGATAGGCTAATTAGAAAATAAAAGCTCATTGTTCCCAACGAAAATAATAATTTCTTCTGAATATTGATGACCTTCTTCCCAATACAGTATGCCAGGGCATTCAGATTTCACTCCAAAACTTGTAATGCAGACATACACGGAGATAAGTATCTGTCTGGTAAAATAAGCCATTATTGACCGAGGAGGCCGATTACCTCGTGGGAATAGTGCGAAAAGCGCGTTTTTATTTTAATCGCTTACTTATAGTTGAATCGTGCCCCTCCTGTGCAGCTTCACCTTCGGGACATAGTTTCCACTCCAGCAGTTTTTCGTTAGCCTTCTTGAGTGCACTCCACCCGCGACAGATCGCCCACTAACGCCTGTGGAGCGCGTTTGAGGGCGCAGCTTTTTTATGCGGGCAGACAGGTGGACACGTGATATTTTTCGTATTTCGCGGTATTTCTTTATCAGCCGGAAAACATAAACGGGCAGAAAGTATTTGGCTGAAAACATGCCAGTTTTTTTTCAAGTTTCTTTCAATTTTCTACAAATTCTTCATTGACAGCACGTCATTCAGAGCAGTAATTAAAAAATCGCTAATTGCAATTAAATAAATGACTGTCATCAAGAAAAATTTACTGGCGGCTACTCTACTGGACTGCGAACATTATGCACTTCGTTATCATCGCGCAGAACGGCCCGCGATATTTAAAGACGCGATGCACGGTAGCCAGGACACCCTGGGCATAGCTAGCATGTAACGTAAGTCTCACTTTGCTCCGAAACCAACAACAAATTCTCTTTCAATAAAATTCGTAGCTGCGCTTTCGCCTTCCATAACCAGAGCGGTGCCTTCTACACGTCTGAGGGCAAACATTACCCGATGATGAAATTACATTGCGAAAGAAGTTGAAAGATCAGTATAATGAAACTTATTCTTTTAGAACATACAATTTCAACTTGAAGGGCCACCTAATACTTAAGAGCTCGATTCTGAAGTGTCGAATTCTTTAACGAAATATATTGCAGCTGCAACACGAGCGGAAAGCAGTACTGTGTTCCACTCGTGAGGAGGAGGAATAAACTTTATTTTTTTGACAGCAGGTTCGAGACCTAGGCCTCTCTACCCAGATGACGGCCTCAAGCCCTTGCGTCTTGGCGGCATCTTCGGCCTGTTGGATTGCCTTGAGTTGGCCTTCCGGTGGGTGATATTTTTTTTTATATGACTGCTTACGCTAAGCCAATCTCGTCCTTATTCGAGGAAAGCAATTAGGCAAGCGACCGATAACACCGGCCGCGGTGCACGTGAGCAGCGAGAGAGCGCTGATGCAGGACGTTCCGAGAAAACGACGGTTTTTTTTTTTTTTTGGTTCGCGTACAAGCAGTGGCCTAGGCTCGTATGGAGGTCGAGATCCCGCGAACGCGTCCTCCCGCTCTTGAACTTCGTTCCCTGCGTAGCTGTTATCACTCTGGAAGAGCCGCCAACTGGAATGTTTGTTGTATGACGTTACTGATCGTCGGACAAGTCAAAAGTTTTATTTCGCGTGGCCAGCATAGCCCCTCCATTCACGGTGTACACATCTGTGCACACAACTTGTTTTCGCCCTTTATGTCCAATGGTTGTGAGAAAATAAAAAAGAAACTATCGACGTTGAGCTGCGCCTGAATTGAATTCTCTTAGCGTGACCCAAATACAACGATAGTGTGACTCACTGGAAAGTATCCTACAGCTTAAAATTTGGTTCAGTGCAATCTGCCGTAGCTTGGATGTATTTGCGTATATTTCACACATCAATCGACAGTTCATTGTAATTCGTGACTGAAGGGGACAGAATGTTTTAGGAACAGCTCTATGCACACTCCTGGCAGACGTTCACCAAGAACAGATTCAGCTGCCACGTCCACTGTTTCCACCCGCCCTACCAAGACTCACTACAAATGTATTATTTACGAGCTTGGTAATTTCACATATCTATCCTAAGCATACTGAATATCTTCAATGTTTCGTTTATTTGCGTCCAGATTCAGTACAAATAAGGGCTGTCTCTTGTGCGAATGTGCAGCATTTCGCTACTGGTCTCCATTTCTTACCAGCCTAATTCAGTCATTGCATGCAGGGCAAATTACTGTTTAATAATAATTGGTACACAAGACACGATTTTATTCCTTTCTTCATACCCTTGTTCGAGTTTTCTGGTGTACCTGTGTGGCCCGTGAGATATACAAGTCGCTCGTGGACATTCTTGCCAACTTCTTTTCGGGTGTGCCGCTAAACGGCGACGAAGTCGCTAAACTACCGCTAAATCTTGGTGCAATATCGCTGAAATTGTCACTAAGACTGTCCAGCGAATTTTTAATAATGCATACGTCAGTTTGAACACTATACCATAGGCTAATGTGACGTAGGTCATCAAGTGAAACGACTCATGTTCATCTAATGTTCGTGAACACGACGAATAAACCATCAGTTTATCAGAAGGGTGCAGAGGGCTTTTAAGTTGCGTATTTGCAAGACAACCGATGATGACAGCTGCAATTGTGCACTAACCTTACGATTGTAAGGCGACAAATTCGGCACGGTTCAGGAACGAATGAGTAACCTGATTTTCCAAGCACGAAAACGCACTCGATCAGGTTATGCCTGCAAATTTTCAAGTGTTCGGCTCTTGCGAAAGGAGGATAAAGTATTGCGGCCATGCCCTTCGTCATGTTAAGACATCGATGACCATTCCGTGGCCTTTATACAGGTCAAACACTGCTTTCTCAACCTTTGACCCACTTGAAAGCTGTGCGCAGCATATGTTCGTCGGAAAGCCGTGAGAAACGCTTTCAAACAAATGGTTTGAAACTGGTGCATTCGGTCTCACGTGAATGAGCCCAACCGCTCCAACATACGCACGGGCTTCTAAATCAAATTACAAATATTTACTTGAAGCGAAGAAACATACGGTTGATCTGTCTTTTATTATTCGCCTCCTTCGTTCAAAATCGCATCATAAAATTTAAGTTTTGGTAACTTAATTTATTCATAAGCTTGCGAAGTTTCACCAATCGAACTTTAATGAAATTGCAGCACCAACTACGGAAATGCACATCCCAATGGGTTTTATAAAGAATTTGATAAGAAAAAGATGCGTTTGGCGTGGGCAATGTACGAACCCGTTCCTCTCGGCTCCACTAACCGCAGTTTAGACTACTGAGAGTGTAACATAATTCGGGTAAAAAACATGAGCGTGTTAAGAGTTATTTACTGTCGCAGAAGGGTCGCTATTTATCACATGCAATTGATGACCAGCCGTCGCAATGCCGCAGTGTTCGGCTGTAAACAGGGTCCACTCTGCCATCAGCTACACTCGGCGAAGTGGTGTTGGCTTTAGGAAACGTGATCAGCGGCTGCTTCGACGTGCCAGGTTCTGCGGCATCTTCTTGGCGTTTGCTTCGCACGCGTTGTCGGAAATCGGAGTATTTGAACGCAAGCTCGCATCGACAATAGTTACACTGTGCAAGTTTTGTCCCTTCCTTCGTCGTCTCGCAGAGGAGCGAGTTACATAAATGTGGGTCACTGAGCGCCTGTTTCTGAATTCCTGAGCATATTTCACTTTCGGTGTCCTGGCCACCACGCGATCACGTGCACGAAAGCTATACTGCAGCTCTCACCGAAAACTCCAAATAGAAAATCTGAAGTCTGGTGATACATGCGGGACAAATGTATAAAATGAAATGTATGGAGACAAATGTATGGACAAGTGAAAATAATGAACGACAGCGTACGACAACGTACGACTTCCGTGAGTACATAGAGGCCGCTGTTGAGCCATTGTGCTAAGGGAGCCCACGAGCCGTAAAGGCAATTTCGACCATCTAATTCTGGTTATTTATTATTAAGGTGCGTTGTTGAAATTGTTTCCCGAAGAAACTTGCTGAACTTCAAAGTAACTAAAATGTGGCCAAATTGCCGGATCATGTCGCCAAAACAGTCGTTATAGTTGCTAAACATAAAGAAAATTGTCGCTAAACAAACCCAAATGTCATGAAATCTAGCGGCATGTGTATGCTCAAATGTTTATAATACCATGACGCTGGCGCCCGTTGCGTTCGTTCGACCGCGCTTTGATGCGCTACGCTGAAACCTCCAGTTGCATGAGGGCGGTTCAGTGCAGTCGCCCTTCACTGTCGTGCAACATTGCAACGCCGCTTTCTTTACATTCGCAATGCTCGTGAGAGACCAAAAAAGTCTACGGCGGAAAAGCACGCGACGCAGATAACAGCTTATCTGCTTTTATCGGGAGCCGGATGTCGTTGAGATTGAGCGTGGCGTTTATTTGCTCGCAATGAATTCGTTTGTTTGCCCAGTCCGGCACGTGCCAGACACGTCTGATTGCGCAATAAACCTAGACTGTGTGCACTCAGGACGTGTACTTGTTTGTACCAGCAACTCGCGATACCTTGCTCCTGTCCTTAGCATTTGCTTTACAGGTATGCTTGAGGCCACAACGACCGCATGTACGAGTTTGACCGGTCGGTCACTGATAATGGCTCCGTTTCGAGCAAAGCTCGGTGCAGCAATTCAACTATGCTCACTCACGATAAAAGGATAGAAACCAGTTTTATTTGCGACAGAAAGTTTGCTTCGTGCTGTCGCTGGCTCGTGAATCCCCTTATCTGAAGCCTTTTGTATGTCATATGTTATATGTGCACATGCACATTTCGTAACTTTCTTTTCATTTCATTTATTTGAACGTAAACGCAAATTATAGCAATGCCTTCTATCCAGAAGCATTAAAACTAGGGCTGTTTCAATATTGAAACCTTTCGATTTTAATCAAACACGAATACTCGTTAAAGACAACCTACGAATATCGACTCGAATACCCAATATTTTCACATTTATAATAAAGAAGAATGAAATTTGCGGGGAGGCCAGTGTGGCAAAAAGGGCTTATTTACGTTATTTGACACATGCACGCAATGCCGTTTGCAACCAGACGTCCAGTGGACTGAGGAGCTTGTAAATGATAAGCAATTTCATTCAGTTACCCGGTGTCCCATGACAATGGAAATCATGAAACCAGAGAGAGAGAGAGCAAATGATAAATGAAAGGCAGGGAGGTTAACCAGTACTGAGCCCGGTTGGCTACCCTACAATGGGGAAAGGGAAAAGAGGAGGGAAAGATTAAAAGAAGAGCAGAAAGTCCACTGGGGATACCGATCGTTCACTCAGTACGGATCACAGACGGTGACTCAATCCGGTAGCTTTCAAATATCGCAGCAGTGCTTTTGTGGCCTTTTGTAGCTGCGGTATGCGAGACCATGGTCCAAACATCTTGTTCAAAGTAAACGGTTTTCTATCTAACTGATTTAGAGCGGTTCAGAGGTCATGTCTTTCGTTTTCAGAAGGTGGGCAGTAGCACAGTAGATGTTCTATAGTCTCCTCGACACCGCAGGCACCGCAGGCACCACTCGGCGCTATCAGCCATTTCAACCAAACACGTATATGCATTGGTGAATGCGACGCCCAAGTGTAAGCGGCATAGTAGTGTTTCCTCATTTTGCGAAAGCCCAGGTAACAGCCGCAGTTGCATACATGGGTCGAGGGAATGCAAACGATGTTGGGTGAATTCAAGTGTGCGCCACTTTTCTAATGTGCGCTAGCTTGCTTAAGTGTTGGGCTGCGTCAGTCCGCCATAAAGGTACAGAAACAAGGGCTGCTCCTTCGTGTGCTTCCCTAGCAGCTTCGTCAGCGAGGCCGCTGCCGCAGTTACCGCAGTGGCGCGGCAGCCACTGAAACACGACGTCGTGTCCTTTCGCGATCATATGATGGTGTGTTTCTCGTATCTCCGACATGAGTTATTCACAGGACCCGCGTCTAAGAGTTGACAGAAGACATTGTAAGGCCGCCTTCGAGTTGCAGAATATTTCCCACCGATTAGCCGGTTGGTCGTCAATATAATCAACCTCGCCGCACGCACGTAAAATGTTGCGCACGTTGGTTTAAAGAGATGTGCCCGGCATGAGATAGGCCAAATTCAAAATTGCTTTGTTTAAATCGATACGATAAATTCATAGGCTATACCTGAAGAGGAGTGATTCTAATTGAATGACTGGACGTTATTGAGCTGGCTGCTCCAAGCGTTCGTCGAGCAAATGATGCTTCTCTGCAGTACGCGCTGGGGAATCATTTGCTGTCGTCGACTCTGTCGTAATACATTTAATGAACACAACTTTGCAGCGACACATGAGTGGACGCGCCAGATTAATGATGTCTGAAGCCAGAAGGCTCGCCTGCGTGAATTATGAGTCCGAGTCGCACTATCTTTGTACAGACGACCCCGTCACTACAAACTGTGCGCCTAATGCTTGCGTGCTACAAGTGAAGTCGGTTGAGCCCACTATTTTGAACACTCTTGCAGTACGAAATGGAACTAATCACAGCTACGCGCTTTTTGAGTTACACACAGCCATACTGCTTGGCTATATTAGGTAAAGGCCGACAAACTCACTCATGGGTAAAGTCACTCAGGCTCATACCAACCCATGAGTCTGAGTGTGCCCGCCTGAGTGGAATTATGGTGGGTCGGAGTCCCATTGTTCCCACATAAGAAAGAATTCTCATGAGTCTGCGGAGTCCCAATGAGTCCGTAGAGGTTTGTTGAGTCTTTCCGAGCGAGCCCTAAGTAAAGGATAAATTTTGCGAGTGAGTCTGAGTGAGTTCCGTTAATTTGGCTGACTTGTGCTATTAGGGCGAAGCTGATTTCCTTTTTTTTTTTTTTTTTGCGCCTTGAATTTTTCAGTAGTGGTCGCAGTTGTCGAACATCAAGTCCATGCAGTGCAGGAGAATTTACATCAGCTAACTACAAGGATGGGTGGGGTTGAGTAATCACTACAAATGAATAACAAGCGCGATAACTCGGGAGGCGTCGACGAGAGAGTTTCACTTGCTGTGCACGTTTTCTGGGGGTATCAGATATGCACGTTGCAAGCAACAAGGGGTACAAGATAAGCAGTTTCCCGTAAGAACAGAAACACTGATTTGAACTGCAGGCTCCGACATGATAGACTGCGAGCAGCAAATTTGTGCGGCTGTAGGCGCACCGCAATGAGTGCTTGTCTTATCGGAAGTAACGCGCTTTTCTAGACGAAAAATGTTTAAGCTATCAATACCACCATAATGGAAACTTACAAAATATGGCTTTTTTACACCGAAGCTGTTGAGGGCTGCCTTCTACAGTATAGTTTCCGCGTGTAGAAAAAAAAATCCCGAAGATAGTGCGACGCCGGGCTGACCCACGGCGGAGGTACGTGACGCAGGCGCTAAGCGCTCCCCATACGTGAGCCGATCTCGAAGACAGTGCAATACCGGGCAGACCCTTGGCGGAGGTGAAGCAGGCGTTAAGTACTCATATGTGGGCCGATGCCGAAGATATTGAAATGCCGGGCCGACCCTTGGCGGAGGTGAAGCAGACGTTAAGCATTCCCCATACGTGGACCGATCCCGAAAATAGTGTAATACTGGGCCGACCCTTGGCGGAGGTGAAGCAGGCGTTAAGTACCCATATGTGGGCCGATCCTGAAGATATTGAAATGCCAGGCCGACCCGCGGCGGAGGTGCAGTTCGCCATTAAGGGGCCCACATACACAGCTTCGCTAGTCATGCTTCTTCACACAGTGGAAGGGCACTCAGTTTCCTTTATTATTGTTATTATTCTGTGCAAAGCCAAACGTGCGCATGCTTTGCAAGTTTCTCAGGAGGTTAACAAGACGCCTCAAACTGCATTTAGCATTCTGACTGAGACATCATGTTTTAAGAATTCGTTCGTTTTGTGTTTGCATTAAGTTTAGTTAGGCATACAAAAGTATCTTGTCTGCGCGCGAGACGCCCTGCCAATACGTAAACTTGCGCGTCTTTGCCGACCACTTTCAAACAAGCGAATCGTACTAAAAAAAAAAAAAAAATGCGGTTCATATAGCTCAGTATGTGGAATTATCAAATTCTATTCTTTCTGAACGTGCTGTAGTCACTGATAAGTAAACCGCTGTCCAGCTCAAAGATAATATGTACAGATTAGCCAGTCAATAACCTTCGCTCATTTGCATCCCGTCACGACAGAGACGAACTTCTTTCAGTATGAGGGGGCGGTTCCAGTGTGGTTTTATATGCGGAGCTTGTGCTCAATGTTTGTGTTGTCACCGATTTTAGGAAATGTTGGCGAGGCTTTACTTTCGAGCGCTGGGCTCTAAATTAGCATGGCATTGCAGTAATCCGAACAAGACAAGCTGTTCATAAGAAAATTGAGACTTAAAGTTATCAGTAGTTAAGAACGAGGGAAGCCTCACAACGTGTCTCGTCGTCGTCAGGACAGCAGCTGCGTTTTCTCGGTGTCGTTTATACAGGTAGCTCAATCTCCGTCAGGGGCCGAGGGTCATGAGCGCGTACGAAAGAGCGCGAAGGAGACCTTACTGTAGTTGGAGTTATAAGCGGCACGGCCGACGACTGGCAATGCTTAGGGAACTGTTGGCTTATTTTTTTCCATCCATTCTTATTTTTCCAGCGAGCCATAGGTGGGCAACAGGCGGGCCATGTTTGTTGGCCAGCTACGCTGGCGCAGAATCGGTCAGGGACCTCGGTCCAAGAACGCAGCAAGACCATTCCCCTATTTGCTAACACGCTGGCCGGAATGCCAAATTTAGAATAACGTCGTGTCGCGACATACGGCTGACGTAGTGCGGTCACAGCGGCACACAGTAATTGGTCGACAGTTTTGTTTTAGTGCGAGATAATTAGGATTTCTCGAATGCCCAAATTATAACCACAAGGCTATACCAGCTACGCAGCTCAAGTTTAGTCGACGCCTTGCGTAATCGTTTTAAGCCAACGTCGAAAACTTCGCTTCGTCACACCGCACCACCGGGAGCTGTCGTGGTTCACGAAACAGGGTATGCATACTGGGTGTCCCACGTAACCTTTTCGTACTTGGCGTGCTTTCTCAAGCTTGGAAGAAACGCTTATGTAGCATGTATTGAGCAACAGCAAGCTGGATCGGGAATTTTTTAGGATGGTCTACAATTTTCTCTTTGATACATTAGCTCTGACTGTAATACTTCAGCAGTTGATCAATGACTACTAACTGATAACTGACAACAACCAATATTAGCTCCTTCTGTCCATCTACGTGGCACTTGCAGATTTTTAAGTTCTAGTCCAAGTTACGTGAGACACACGGTGTACTTTCTGCACTTTCGAGAACTAAACATACATACGTTTGCCTCTAAGAAGTAATTGTTCTTCTCATGTAGCGTCAGCCGGAGTGCAGAGCTCTACATGCGATTTTGCGGCAAGAGGAGATACATGCAGGCAGCGACAAATGCATCACGCGAAAAATGAGTAAGTAAATAAATATACGATGAGATGTACACAGCAATGTTAGGGCGACTCAATACCTATCAAAACGAAGTGTCGAGGTCTACTCAAAAGCACGTTGTTGTTGTTGTTGTTGTTGTTGTTTTTGTCATATCGAAGTCACTCATGAATTTATGTCGGGCCATCCGTCGTGAAGTAGATACCGACCCCCAAGCTACGTTGGCAAGTTTTGCCCTACCAGTTATTGGTCGGGCGCTAACCATCTGGCCAAGGCTGGGCAAGAAGTTTCTTTTTTTTTTCGATTGGAATATTCGTTTCTGTCTCATAAAAATATCGCTATGAGTTATCCGTCAACTCCGTTACTCCCTGCCAGCAGGTAGTTGGCCTATGGGGACCACAGTTGTGCGGCTGCTGCATCATAAGGGCCGTGGTGTGGCCAGCGACTGCGGCGCCGCCGCACGGAAGAATGGGAACCACATCGATAGGGTAAAGTACAACTCCTTGCAAGGTACAACTGCAAAGTTCAGCTTCGATCACAGTGCCCGGTGCGCTCCTCGTAGCGTCCACATCAGTGCCAGACTATTTTGAGACGTTCTACAGCTCTCTTGCGAAGTGTTTGGGCGACACTGGCGCACCCAGGTGGGCATGGCAGGAAGCAGCCACTATCCGCGTGGAAAGGCAGCGGCAGTAGTAACGCCGTGCGGGACGCAGGGACGCGGAAAGTAAACAGTTCCCGGAGGCATGTCGAACAACGCCGGCCGCATCCTGTGCGAACCGTTTTGTTGTTCGTAGTTTATTCGCTAACGCATAATAAAAGTTTCGGCGCTGTACATTCGCTCGGTAGGTTTAAAGTAGAATGCGCTACTACAAATGCGGCACAAGATCAAGAAGATATGTGAAAGGGCTTTGGCAACATTCTGCCTGACAACGAGTTTCGAGTAGAGTGCACGTGTTTTAGCGCACTACCTCTTCACAACTTTTGAGTCGTTGCCCTCGCAAAGGTTGGGTTTGACTGTGCGAATTAGGAAAGGAATTAGAAGGAAAACGTTATTATTTTGGGCGCTTCCTGTTTGGACCATGAACCACAAAAAGTTGCCACTGTGGCCTTCTTGGCAGCTAACACAAGGACAGCAATCAAGCTTTTGCCGTAATCACGGGCAAATTATTCAAACCGAACGTCCCCTCAAGTGATTGCTTTGACCGCCCTCAGGTCTCCAAACAGCAGAACGAACGGAAACACTCTTTGGAGGCGTCGAAATTTGGGGGTGTCAGAGGAGGTTGAAGGGAACACCGGAGTTACTACACGTAGAGCCTTGCCACCGAATAAAGAAAATAACAACAATACTTAGATAAGGAAAGAACTCGCGCGTCTTCGCAAAGAAACGAAGACGAAATTTCAGGCTCACCATGGCGGTATCTGGAAGTCGGGGCAGCAGAGGTACCACTTGTTGCGCTCCGACACCAACAGTGCGACGAAGGAATTTGCCCGTGGAGGGAGGATGCCGCCTAAATAGGTGCTCGATGTGCGCACGGCCCGAAACCCCCGGAGAGCAGACTCCCTCTCCCGTCGTGTGTACATATTCCTGTACGTGGGGGTGGGGAAAGCAGGAAACGAGAATCTATCGATCTTCGGGACTGTATAGTAAGGGCGCTCCCGCTACGGGGCACGTGTAGCGCGCAAGGCTGCCTGCCCTTCAAATCGCCCAGTGCGGAGAATCGGTCTCCGCTCCCGCGGTGGCCTCCCTCTTCTCTATCTGGTCCGCCTCTCTTCTCCGCCGACCGCGGGAGAGGAACTCGGACAAGGAGGAGTGTGGCGGAAGAGAAGGAAAACGCCGTTTCACCAGACAACAAAAAACGGCAGGGACTTCTGGTTCTCATCCGGACCGTGGCAGCCCGCAGCCAGTTGAGAGAGTCGCAGGAGTCGGAAAGGGGAGGGGGGGAGGTCCGGTGAGTATGACCAGCACGTGCCCGGAGTCCCCTACCCCCATGTGTATTCCTGATAACGGCTCTTCAAGAGCGAGAAATGGCCAAGAAAGGGTCTGCATCAAATGTGCGCACAGCCAGCTGTCCTCAGTTCGCACGGTCCGAGCGCCTACAAAAGCACTATGAGTTCGGTTTCGTGACAGTTGATCGCTTGTTTCGTCTCTAGCCTTCCAGCATCGTCGATGCGAGATGCTCTATTGAGGTTGCGTAAACGTGCAAGGAGAGAGTCTGATCGTCTTTCACGTGTTGGCACAGCGGCGACGGGAAAGAATGGTGACCTTGAGAAGCGTACCAGCCGAGGTGCGACAACGTGCAAGCCGGCTCTGGCATTGCGTGAGACGCGCCGACCGCTTCGGCACACGGCATCTGAGGTGGGGATTCTCTCTCAGACCTGCAATTTGCTCGCGTTTAGCGAGCTGCGCAAGTACGTTGTTCATTACACGGCGCGCACACTTTCCCGAGCTAAAAGAGGGCCCCCTCTGGGCAGCGTTTGGTGCTGTTAACATTGAGTGACCCACTCGTCTGCGCCAGCCATGGCTCGAGCAGACGAAAAAATTCTCTGGACGGTTCAATTGCCGCCCAGCTAGAGATTGCATCATCCCGCTATCTCTTTGCGGGCGTTGTATATTCGTCGTTGTGACAATCATTGCACCCGATGCGCGACGCTGTCAGCTGCATGTGCTCCCCATGTTTCCGATCGTAGAACTGTCATGAGGAGTAGATGGTATCAGCCTACTAACTGTCGTCATCAGCGCGATAGTTATCGCTCGTTAAAAAATGGGCAGTTTCTTGGGGCCTCCCGTCGAGCAGTATACAGCAAGCGGAGCTCTAGACCTCAAAGCGGTTGCGGAAATGTGAATACACACATGTTTTAAAGAGTGATCGTACGCCGTTCGTATACAGCAAAACAAAAAAAAAAAAGTCAGCACAGTTAATTACGTTTTTACGTTTGACAACAGTACAGCTGGGTGGCAAGTGCAATGACTTGGGATACATTCATTAGACCCAAGCACCGATGTCAACACAGTTCCTTACTTTAGACTCCTTTCATTTGACAGCAGAGCAGAAAGGTTACACAACATTCATTCCAGCATCCTCAGTATGTCGACACCTGTCAATAGTGCGCTACTGTTCCTTGATCGGAGAACACGCAGCGCGCTGCCGCTCGCAATGCGCGCGTATGTTCTGTGCGTGGCAGGTAGCGTAGACGCTTTGTAGGAAACGTGGTGAAAAATGCGTTGTGACACCACAGTCACTGCACACTGACAAGCCAATTATATAGTGCGCTGTATCACAAAATGAGAATCACATGATCCCACACAGCGAATCACTCGCTGAAGTCACTCGGAGAATGACAGAAAAAAAAAATATAAGGTGGTCTTATCCCCAACGCTCCTAATCGACGACGTTCTTGTTGTAGTTCAGAAATTGCGCTAACGGCCAATCACCAAAGCAAGCAAGGTCGTCTTTACGAACGCCGTAGCCTTTTAGCCCCTGCGACAGTTATTGTGGGGCCGTTTGTCACCACAATCGCAGCCACTTGCTACACCTCTGCCTGTGCGCTGGCGCCCTTCGCTGTTAGGCAAACAAACACGAAAAAAATCCTCAAGATATTTTCCTATCTCTGCGCGCACTCGGCCTCAACGGCCCATAGCGTTATCACAAAGACACGTTATCCGAAGATAACGCGCCATCGTCTAATGTCCGCGGGCACTCAACGTGTGTGTTTGGTTGCACTTGCAGATAGCGTTCTCTCCGCGGCTGACTTCGGTATTCGGGAATAAATCAACGCTACATTGCACGAGAGATGCAACGAAAAATGTTAAGCGTAACGTTGACTGATGTTTGATGTTTAATGGCGCAAGGGCCAGGTATGGAAGCGTAACGTTAAGATACAGGAAGAGGGGGTGTAGATTAGACAGCAAGCGGGGATAGCCGATAGTCTAGTTGAGTGGGGAAATGGAGTCGTGCAGGCCATGTAATGAGTACGGCGGATAATTAGTGGTCTGTTAGAGTTACAGAAGGGGTGCCAAGGGAAGGGAAGCGCAGTCGTGGACAGCAGAGAATGTGAGGTGACGAGGTTAGGAAATTTGCAGACACTACTTGGAATCTGCTATCTCAAGACAGGGGTGATTGATGCTATGCGAAAAGCAGTAGCCTTCGTCATTATAGGGTGACTACATCTCTATTACCTTCATTTCAATAAAAAAATTAGGGAAGGGTAATTTAAGATCGCCTTCGTCCTGCAGTGGACATAAAAATATTACGATAATGATGATGATAATGACGAAGATGATGATACTCCACGAATATGCAGTGACCCGTGCCACTTCACGACGCTAGAATGTTTTTGGCGCTGTCAACAGGCACCCTCGGTCTCATACCACGTGTTTTTGCAACAACTGCTCAAATTTAATTCCATTTTTATTCGGACATAGAAATGTCCACGAGTTGGAGGTCTAAAGGCAAACTAAGATGTCAGACGCGTTCCTGAACCCCTGCGACGCACTAAGCAAGGCACAACACAAACGAAAACGGGTTGAAACACTTACGGACGTGACAGGGGCTTAGTCACAGCATTTGAAGACACGACAAGGGCCAAATAATGACGATAATATGTATTCGCAAAGCGAACACCCGCGAAGCAGTACTCCAAAAATGAAGTTCCTGTGCATGCTTACATGCATGCTTACATGCATGCTGCTCTGTATGGCTTCAATAACTTTTTAAAAAATGTAATTGATATTGTATCTAGTAGCAAAGCTTACGCAAGAGGGAAACGATTAACTCGGAAACGCTCCCGTGACATATGCAAGTGTCTGAGTGCCGTGCAATGTTCTTCTTCTAGAAGTAATATATTGTAGATGTCACAGAAAAACAGAATCACGCGAGAGATGGCGCACCGCAAACAATTGGCGTTTTCGAATGAGTTATGAAACTGAATGTTGGCATATCTGCTGTAAGCATTATAATTAGCATTCTAACTTATTAATAATCACAAACTAATTAATTATGAACAATACAAAAAAGAAACTGGGCGCTTCGATTTGCTGCTACCAACATACGTCCGGCTTCATTCGTTTGGAAGGCTCGGCTTTGGTTTTCTTTTTCTACTTGATGCGTGATAGCTGGAACACCGTGTATAATTCTGCTTTCCACAGTTTAAGCACTTTTGTCACCAGTTCGCTGCAAAGCAGTCCAACGGCATTAGATGTGTTGGTGACGTCGGCATTTATTTTGGCCTTGCGCGTAAACCAAGCAAGTGTACCTGAAAACGTGGGGTCTTACAACAGTTAACCGTCAATTTTTCTTCCTTGTTCCTTCGGTGCAAGAACAGCTGCAAAGCTTCGCGTGAGAAATTTCACGCGAAACTGTAAGAAACTGCTTATGACTTTTTTTTCTTGCATGTATATCGCCGAAAGGCGCACACCTGCTGCGCGTGCCATGATATTAGATAAAGGCGTTATGCTGCATCATGCATTTGGGGCGTACCGTAAAGTTGTTTTCGATGGCAGATAGCCATGTGTTAGCCACTACTGTTTTATCGGTCAACTTTGTGCAGAGGCGTGCATGTTCCCATGCGTTAAAGATTTCTCAAGACTGTCCAAGTTTCTACTTGGCGGAAATTTTTTTTACTGACAATTTTTTTTAGTTGCCTGTGGCAGATGGCATAGTTCCTTGAACTGGATTTCTCGCAGAGACAGACATTACTTACGCTAAAAGTGCACTTTTGTTTCACTTCCTTTTCTTAAAAAGGGACGTTTTACGCATTAAGTTCAAAAATAATTGGAAAGCCTATATTTCACCGCACATTTCGGGAAAGAATATATCTAAACTGGTGTCATCGTGAGAATTCGTTCCAAGTGAATAAATCTCGCGAACCCATCGGCTACATTTCGTAAATGGTAATATAAGCCGTAAAGTAATTAGCTTAAAATTAATTGGTTTAATTTTGTTAATTGTTAAAACTATGCATTTCGACTTCTCGTTCAAGTAGTGTCCGTCTCTCCGCGTTATCCAGCTGAATCCTAGAATTGTGTTATCTTCCACAGGCGACTTTTAAACATTTCTGTCAGTCAAAGGAAAATGCCGCTGAAACTATCGACGACAGTTGTGAGTGTATAAGCCTGTCAGTGTCAGCGTGACTGGCAGTGTCAGCCCGAACGAACTAGCGAAGGAACTAACTAACGAACGAACGAAAGCTCACGCACGACATTCCCCCCTCTCTCTCCTCTTCCTCACACCTCCCTGCAATTGCGCGATAGCATCATACTGTTTGTTTCCATAGCAGTGCGACCACCTTTGAACGAAGTTGTGACTTGCGTATGCAGCAGACTGAAGGGCTCAATAATCTCGCCCATTTTTGGAGGGCGTGCGGAAGTGTCCCGATAAAAGGCTGCAACCATGCATTGTCTGAAGGCGGGTTGCAGCCGATAGGAAAATACACTGTATATGGAATCGACAGCTGCGTTCAGATACAAAGATAACCCACCATGTTTGACGCATCTACACCTGCCCTGTGAGGGACCTCGTAATGGAAGGCTCCAGGATAATTTTGGCCATCTGGGATTTCTAAATAGCGCCTAATTCGAAGCCCCCCAAGATGCTTTCTTGTATTCAGGACTGTCGCAATGAAGACAAGAAAAAGCATAAGAAAAGTTGACTGTTTTTTTCTGCAACTGTCAAATCATTTATTGGCAATGGTTGAACTTATAACAAATATTCTTTATAAAAGAAATAAAGAAAGGGAAATGAATGTGGAACGGAAGACAACCCACCATCGGTGGGAGCCGTACAAGCTTCTACATAACGCATTCTTGAGATGCAGAGTTGAAAAATACGCTCTTCCTTGAGAACTTACGAAGGAAGGACTTTCGCATGCGTGACTTTACGTTTTGTGTTTCCGGAAGGGTCAATTATAGTCCGCAAGGAAGCTTCACGTGTTCTTGCGTTCCTGAGAGAGAGAAAGAGAGAGAGAGAGACTGGTTTGATGGACGTGTGGTAACGTACCGCCGTGACTCTGCAAAAGACGATCAGGCGCAGCCAGTGCTCCCTCGGTTGCCAGGCTAAAGTAGGGGGTGCTGGCTAAACACGCCGGTTTCTATATACAACCCACCACCACCAATTCAATAGACAAAACAGGTGATTTACCTTGTGGTTTTCTTGGCTTCACGGTGAGTCGAATTCATATGGCTTTAACTTTTAAAAAATCAACCTTCCCCTCCCCCGACGAACAGCTTCGCTCAATTCTCTGTGCGTGTTTCTTTCACGGCACTTTCCTGGTCCCGTCACGTAATGCAACAACCAGCCATAAACAATGGTATATTGCTAAAGTCCTGCGTTGTACTACTTTGCAGCACGGAAGCGGCAGCGTGTGATACGGGAAAGGAAGCCGCCGCCGAGGCGCTGCCTTCTAACGTTGAGGTGGCTGTGATCGGAGGTGGCGCCGTGGGCACCAGCCTCGCCTACCACTTGGCCCGGATGGGCAAGCCGAACGTCGTGCTGCTCGAGAAAAGCGAGCTGACGGCAGGCTCAACATGGCACGCGGTATGCCACCACATTGATTGATTGATTGATTGATTGATTGATTGATTGATTGATTGATTGATTGATTGATTGATTGATTGATTGATTGATTGATTGATTGATTGATTGATTGATTGATTGATTGATTGATTTAGTAGATGGATGGACTCCCAGCTGATTGCTTCCTCTTCAAACATTCATATCCTCCTGCTGTATCGTATTTGGTTTAGAGTAGAACTTCATGTGTTACAACTTCCGGCGCCAAAAGCATATACTTCTTTTTGTTTTTTCGCCTCACTTTTCTTTCTTTTCTTTTTGTCAGTATTTGTGTGCTTAAGTTTGAGTTTATTGCGCACTATCGAGTTAGAACATGTGGATCATATGTAAAGGGGGAACGTCCCAGTGTAGCCAGATTGTAAAGGAGATCTCTCATTGTTACTGTGTAGAAAGCGTAAATATACGGCTTTTATACGAGGCGGCATCAAAATGTTTCGAGACTGGCTCTATGTTGAAGAAAGTTGTTTATTTATGTGCATTCAAACACTATCACCTTCTAAACACAGCGCTTCCAGCACTCCTACCAAATTGCGAACATGTACTGGAAGTCTCTTTTCCGGAGCGAGTCGAACGTCCTTCTGCGATTCGAGCTCGATTTCGAGCCGGTCAAAATGGCGTTCTGTGAACCGTGTTTCTGATTTTAGAAAGAGAGCGAATAACGCGGAAGAGAATCCTTACAAATTACCTGTATTTCACGTTGAGGGTCATCATTAGGGAAGAAACGGGTATACGGGTACGACCCTAAGACGAAGCAACAAGCAACGCAGTGAATAAGTTCAATGTGTTCACGACCGAAAGAAAAAAGATGTGGGGCACATCCGCAGCTCAACAAAGTGCACACTCATCGTGTTTTTCGGCATTCCTGGTATTGTGTATCAGAAACTCGTCATGAATGGCCACGCTATGAATAGCTAGTTTTACTGCCAAGGTTTAGGGCGTCGAGCAGCTGTATTCTGCACGACGACAATGCATCCTGTCACAGACCATTCCACACACGCGAGTTTTTCTACGGAAACAACACGGTTTATACTCTACTTGTGAGATTCGGTTCTAGCTTATTTAACTCTCTTATCAAAATTAAAAACTCAGCTCAAAGGCTGCTATTTTGGCATCATCGCCTTAATCAAGCTCGAATCGCAGAAGGGTGCTCGACTCCTTCCGGAAAAAAAGACGTCAAGGAAATATTCGCAAGCTGACAAGAACGCTGGGAGCTCTGCATTGCTGCGCAAGGACGCCCGTTAAGAGGTGACAGTGTTCGAATACATATAAATAAATAACTTTCTTTTTCAGAACAAAGCCAGTCTCGACACTACCATCATGTAGTATGTAATTACAAAGACGAAGTGTTCCCCGAGTCGGTAACTGACACGAAAAATTATTTTAATATCAGAAGACTGTTGATTCTTTATCTCTTGTTGTAATTTATTGGTCGAGGCAACACACTGTTTACGGCTAAATCTCGCCTGCGATGCTTACAGGCATATCTAATTTGGCAACTTACCGGCCCTACCGGACAACTTTTGAGCAAGGTGTGATAGTACATTCATTTCGTTTTCCTCAAGTTAAGTTTTGCTTTATACGTTTGTATCGCATATGGCTTTCTGAATGAATGAATGGATGAATGAATGAACTCTTCACGGATGATGTCTTATCAGCGCTGGTTGTGCAGGCAGGCCTCGCGGCACTCTACAACCCGGGAATCAACATGAAGAGGATCCACTACGACAGCATCAACTTGTTCGCCGCACTTCAGCTCGACACTGGACGAGTAGGTGACGGGACGAGTGCACCATCCTCTCAGGGGTTCGGTCGCGAACTGAATGGCTGAACTCATGCCGATCCACTGATTGTTTCCAATGCACCGAGGCAGCTGTAAATGCCCTCGTGCAGGATTGCAGAATAAGCATGCTTACCTGAAATGCATTAACCTATTGGGAAATCTCAGAACAGTGATCGCTAGACAGCTACGCAGCGCTTGTTCATACAACAAACAGCCAAACTAAAAAGTGAGAGGGAGAAGAAAACAAATTCTGCGTCATGCAGGAGACGAGACCGGCACCGCTTTTGTCAAGATAGTAAAGGTCAGAACCAAGTTTGAAGTCCCACGCGATGCCTTCCACGTGTTCAGAGCACCCGACGCAAAGGTCGACCATTTGCATGTGCCCCCAAGGTGTGCGCCGGGTATTTGCGTTGTTCGAATGAGTACCTCTGACCAACAAGAGCGCCACGTGCGCGAGGCCACCACGCGTGCGAAACTAAATTTGTCCGATGTAATCGAAGGCCACGAAATAAATCAGAAGGATAGGAAAAAAACGGCCTTGTTGTCGAACCATCCGACGACGAGGTCGCAGCAGCGAAATGATATGCATAGGACGTGAGCGAAACGTGTGAAAATAAGATATGACCAGGCTGAAAAGAATGCGGGATCAGCAAGTCCACTTAAACTGAAGCCGCCGTGGTGACGAGGCTGCCGGGTGTTGAACCGGCTCTTAACCCTTGCTAAGAAAGTACAGGGCGTTGGCTATAAAGAGATCACAAAATGAGAGAAAAAAATGCCCTCAGAAGCAGACTTGAGAAAAGGCGCCTGCACCAAAATACCACTCCCTCTCCTCAAATATTTATTCAATAGCTGCAGCTGGATCCCACACTCAACTTGAGGCTGTCTTGAGGACAAGTTGTGCGAATAAATTGTCGAGGGGCACGTGCGGTCAGAATTTGGTGAGATTGGATTGTTTTAAAAGTGCAGTCTACCAAATGTATATAGCGTAGCTTAAGATTTCTCTTCTGTTTGCACTTTCGGGCTGTTTTGGTGTATCACAGCTTTAACGCTCAGGGCCTGACGAACGCTGTACAGATTTCAATTTTTGGGCTGGCTGCAGGAACTTGGCTTTCACCGTCCGGGAAGCATCCGGCTGGCGTCGGACCCGACTAGGATGGACGAATTTCGATACCAGATGCAGCGCCAGGGCTGGAACAAGGCGCCACAGAAGCTTATCACCGTCGACGAGATCAGGAAACACGTGCCCTTCATCAACCTGGACAAGGCAGGTGTTTCTGCATGCACTACACGGTTCATCTTCGTTACATATATGGGCCTTGCACGGATTAAGCCTGTGGGAACTTCGACACATAATGGATGGCTTGAGACAACAAAATAGGCAGTCCAGTTTTCGAAGTAGCAAGAAGATATGTGCCGGGTATCATTCAATTTGTCTTTTCAGGCGTGAGAACGGGCTCTTCACAGATCGCTCCCGATTCCACTGAACTTTATTGATGTTCGTTGCCTGGCAGGAGACTCGTCTTTAATTCGATACGGGCTGATTTCTAACTCGACGTTCAAACTGTTTAGTTTGTTCGTGCATGCGGAGCCGAATATCGTACAGGTGATGTATAGCGAAACGCCCCGCAACGGCATTTGGCGAGACACTCTTGGTACCCGCTCTTACTACAGTTCTGATGCGCTCTGTGACCAAACGGCCTTCGCTGCGACTGTAAGCCTATGACCCGCAAAGCATGTGCGAGGTTAGCATGGTTCATAAAAAAAAAGAAGGAAAAGCTGCATTGGAACGGACGAGCATCTTTTTGCCGCGATTTCCGAACCAAAACTTACTGTTTCATTGACTGTGGTGTCGCGTGGAGTGCCGCATCCTGCTCAGCTCAAGCAAACGCGCAGAAGAACAAAGGGCGCAAACAAAGAATGGAAGTGCCCGCGTAAGGTATCCACTTATAATACGGTATTGGTTTACTTCAGCAGCGACGACAAGTTTTGCTCGCGCACCCCCCCCCCCCCCCCTAATAGCACTCCTTTCCTCATCCCGCTTTCACTATGTAAGCAAACAAAAGCTGCAGTTCGTCGAGTGGTGAAACTGCTGCGGCTGACCCCCACATCGCACCTTGTTAAAATAAGTCTGTTTCGCTCGAAAGGTGAAGCATCGATTGCGATAGCAAATCATTAGACAGTAATACGAAGTAAGGATAGTAGTTTTATCAGCTGTATAAACTTGGAAACATTCGCTTACTAACTGAATTAACAAGCACGGAGTCAGCGCTCACAGACAAGCATGGACACGTCACACTCTATGACCGCGGACACTCGCTGTCAAAATGCTGGCATCAGCAAGCGCGGCAGCGGCAGCGAGCGAAGTGACCTTCGTGCTGTCTATCGCTTCAACGCAAACAGCGGCGAAAACCAGCCCGCACAAAGGTATGAGCCGTCGGCAGATCGCTTTCAAAATACGGCGCGCGCGAGCGCAAAGTACGCAGTTGCTGGCGGACTGAAAGCCGTCCGCCCCCCCCGCCCCGTCTCTTTCGCGCTGCCACCCTACTTTCCTCCGTATCGCGCGGAATATTGAGCCGCGATCGTCAATTCCCCTTGCGCCCGGTCTCGAAATACGCAGTCGCTGCCGGAGCCCAACGCCGCTCTCCCCTTCCCTCCCTCCCTACGGCCTTTCGTGCGAAGGATGACGGCGCGTTTGCTCTCCGCCTTCCTCCCTCACGCGCGCTATATTGAGTCGTGATCATAGGCTCCCCTCGCCCGCTTTCACTCGCACACACAGCATACGGCGCGCGACGACGATATTATCGCCCTTGGACTTTATACGGAAAATCACGGCAACGGAAAAAAATGCGCCTAGAATGTCCATATAATTGCTATCGCAATTAAAAGAAGTGTCTAAATCCACGAAATGTGAGCCAGTAAGGCAAAATGTCGCATTACGACAAGAGACGCGCTGCAGGTTTCAATGACTAACGTGTACCCCAGGCACTATGGTGGGCCTTGAAGAGAAAGTGGAAATTTCATTCAGCATCAAAACATGTTTAATCGCAAGACACGGCATGCTCGATCTTGTAGAAACGCGCCATGGCGACACGGCCCGATGAGAGACGCGCAGTGAAATTCGGCGAAGAACGCATCCCCTAACTTCCATCTTCATCGTCAGGTAAAATATGCGCGCGCTCACTTATCTTTAAGTAAATTGTTGCTATGCGACGGGCTCATAACGCGCCGAGCGTCTCAAACCGCTGCTTGCACAAAATAAACTCGTAAAGATGTTTCCGTTTTTTGAGGCACGCGTCCGTGGTCACATAAGCGGCCAGGCAGCAACATACGTGCATACAAATTTGCGAAGTGGGGGAAGATACCAAAGAAAGGCTATCGCTTTTAAACTAAGGTTCCCGCCTATGGCGCAGGTACTTGGCGGCTTGTACAACCCGGCGGATGGCCACATCGACCCGTATTCGCTGACGATGGCCATGGCCTCCGAAGCCAAGCGGTATGGAGCGCGCATCTTCCAGGGTACGGCGGTGCTGGGCCTCCGAAAGGACCACAAGGACGACCGGTGGTGCGTCGAGACAAGCCGAGGTCCCGTACGTGCGAAGCACGTCGTCAACTGCGCCGGTGAGTCGTCCAAGGGGTTAAGAAATTCGTTACGGCGACGGGCGAAAAAAATTAAATAATGTGAACTAAGCGCGAAGGCGGTCAAAGTTAAATAGGAGTTAAAGAGTAATGAAAAGGGCGCAGAGGACGAGACAGTAAAATTCAGACACACACGAACAGTACAAGCGCTCGTACTGTTCGTGTGTGTCTGAATTTTACTGTCTCGTCCTCTGCGCGCCACTCATTGCTACTTAAATCATGCACCAACAAGCCCAAAAGCTACGCTGCTGAAATAGGAGGTCCCATTACAGTCTCTGACCTCGGGACCTCCTCCAGTGTTTTGTTATATTGTGTTATGCCTTCTGTGCCTGATAAACCTCACTAATTTATCCCAAAGATGATAGCTAGCAAAACTCTGGAGAACCGTCGCGCCACTTGTGATACGTCACCTTTACTTTTTCTCAGTTCCACTTAGCGCCTCCAGAAGCGGTGTCGAAACGATGCGCTTTTGCAACCTTTTCTCCTATTCAGGTTTCTTCGCTGCTGCAGCTTTCTTATCTATTGCAAAAACTCCTTCCACGTTGCCCGACAGAAATGACGTGAGGTATTAATATATTTCTGTTTTGCAGAGGTATTCGGACTTAATAATCCTTAGGTTTGACGCGACACTGCCAACAGTTTTGTTTGTGACATATATAAAGCATGGTCTGTGTCGTTTACGACGCGAGTTACATCGGTGGCATGTTCTAGTAATTAGCGCCTACGGTTGGAGCAGAGTGTATCTATGATGGAATGATCAAGCTGCTTAGCCTGCGAATAATATATGTTACGTTCTACGTTGTAAAAAACCTAAGCGGATGATGGGTGTTCGGCTCCCACCGGCGGTAAGTCGGTTTTACAAGCGAAGCTTGTCTGCGTCCTGCCTAAACGTCCGTGTCGGTTCGCAAAAATACAGTGGCTCATACCCCCGTAAGCAAGCAAAAAATGCAATGGTTCACACGCCCGTAAAAAAGACACTACAAGACTTTAACGTGGACGTTTTCCAACCAGAACGGCGGTAGCGGATTACATTCATGTTTGAACGCTTCTCACTTCGCACTCAGGTGAACGTACCCACTATACTATAAGACGTACGCGTATAGACTTGACATTTGCAGACGACATGTGTGACATCGAGATGACCGAACTCCTTGCAATATACCGTAGCGATCACAAGGCTACTCTGCTCACTCGCAAGAAATTGACCGGTGAAGTTTCCGATGTCCAATAAACACGTGTTTCACTGACAACTTGTCTTCATTGATGTCACCAGTATCCACCCAATGCACATCTCTTTAATCACAAGGGCACGTTCAAGTAAACATAATGTTGATGGCAAATGGGACGGTTACGTATACAGAGGGGCAAGCTTCGCTTATCATCCATCTTCACGGAGTGGAAGGGCCGACGATTTTTTTTTCGCCCCTACTTTCATTTCCATTGAGCTTACCATTTCTACATTTAAAGAAAAACAGATAATTTCTTGGCCTCATTATCTGTTGGCTTCATGTGATTGCGATTAACAGAAATCTGTCACCTCGGTTAAATAACTTCCACTTTCTCGGTATGTAATTTTTTTTTCTGCGTCCTAAATAAAGCCAGTAAAATATTTTAAAAAGAAGGCACGTGACATGCCAACTTGCGTGACGGTTTCTGCAGTTCTCTCAAACGTGCCGCGTATGAACAAGCATATTTTAAAATATTGGCTAAAGTTCGCTAGGACAGCCTTCGTACATGTATGTAAGGTTACCGGCTTGAGCGCAGCACCTTAAGCTTTGGCATGAGCACGCTACGGCTTCCGTTCATTCTCTCATATATATACAGTCCCTTCGCGTCGAAGACCTCTGCAGACGCGATACGATACTCCGCATAAGATCCACTTGCTTCCTAGCGAGCCCCCTCACCTTCGAAATGATGTCGCGGCGTGATCTAACAACGGCAAGAAAAAATGTTTTGACCCAGATTGGCCCTCGTAGCTCTTGCCTCAGCATGCGGCATTCGTCGTCCACAACGCCGAACAAGGACATCCCGCTTAACGGGATCAAAGCCTCCGCTGTCCAGCTGGATAACGGGCCGAAGGCAGTTGAACATTTAAAACAAACTTTAATTACACTAAGAAGGTCGAAAAAGCAAGTTGGGCGAGTCTGCCCGTCCCGCGTTTTTCGAACCGCGGTTTCCATCCCCGTTGCCGTCCCCCAGGCCCGGGAAACATCACCCGACACCTGGAAACGTCGTCACTAGGTCACTTCCAAGAAGCGAACGGAAGGAGCGGGTCCTTTCTCTCGCGCACAGCTCGGGGTCCGCGGGGGGGTCAGTGAAACAGAAAGCAATAAAAGTAAGGAAGGCTCGCTTCCCTCTTGAAAGAAAAATCCGGCCGTGCGTTCGTGATGCGCACAGAACAGTGTTCTATACGTAGCGTTTATTCGTTTCTTAGGGCAAGTGAGGTTTGCTGTACATGAGCTTGCCAGAAGCAGGGAAAGCTACCCGTTACGGAAGGATAGGGCTGCAATGAAAAACAAAAAAAAAAGATTTAAGAGCGCCGAAATCAAGTCACCAGTGGTCTTGGGGTCTAGCTAATAGCAGGGTCATCCTTATAGGCTTAGAGGCTTAAAAACGCTAGTCTAGACTGCACTGTAATATAATTTCCACCCTTAAAGTAAATGAAGGGGCAAATCGGTTGGGGCAAATGGGGCAAATGAAGGGGGCAAACTCACACCCTCACACCCTTGGGTGTGAGGGTGTGAGTTGCGGGCCGTTTACACCCTCATTCACTTCTGAGGGTGAAAATTATTTTACAATGTATACTCCGTTTCTCAGTAAGGCGATATCCTGTAGCTGAAGAGGAGGTCTGCGTCAGCCAATCAGCAGCGCGATCTCGGGAATGCACGTGTCCGTGCGCAGTCTGCCCTTTCACTCCTAACATCAGAGAGGTCGTTTGCTCAATCTCGGGCAGTTTGCAGCAAGCTGCGAAAAGCTTTCCATTTTTCCAGCGTGCTAAGCGAGAGTCTGCATGAAAATGCGTGCGACAGCTGGTGCGCCACATCCCGAACGCACAACTTCCCGCGACTCAGTAGGTCCACTCGCGGAAAATGACGTAATGGACTGTACAGGTGTATCTTAACCGCATCACTTATTGCATCCCCTTGCCCCTCCCCCAGTACAGGGTAGCCAACCGGAGATAATCTCGGGTTAACTTCCCTGTCTTTCCTTTGCCTTTCTCTCTCTTAACCGCATTCGGTAAGTGATCTCTAGCATCATCTACCGGACTAACGTTCTTTCGTTCAGCCACATCTGCTAGTATTTCCGGCAGAATGGAGTATACGTTAGCAAAAACCTTTAAAGAAGCCGCAGACTCAATAAAATTGCCGGAGAGAGAACTTTCGGGCCGAAAATGGTCTATAAGAGAAGGTCGATGCAAATTCGTATAAGAAAAAAAAAATGAAATGTGGGCTGAGTGCTTGAATAAATATCATTGTTCTTTATCGTCGGTGCGCTGCCGCACAGACACCTCGACGGCACATCTGGCAAAAGGTGAAGTCAAATGGGCCCGGGAGTTGACTCAAGCCATCGCTATCAGTGCTATTGCATCAATCCAACGAGCGCACTTGGGCTAAAGCGGAGGAGACGTCGTAACTGTTGCTAGGAGTCACCGACTTGGAGCAGGCCAGAAAGGAGACCATCGCTTTCCGCCAAACGCGGCTCGCCTGCTTACTCGTGTCTCACTTTTTTATGCGTCGTGTTGTTGTGGCGCTCGTTTTCCGCATTGGCGCTCTGCCAAGCCGCACGCAAGACCTCCTACGCCGCCCGCTCCCGCATCGATACGGTATCACATTGCGCTTGCTGCATGAGCAGGAGAGCAGTGATTGCAGCATACAATGAGACGTATAACGCTGTTCCGTGAGGGAAAAAAATTCCAGCATACAATGAGACGTATAACGCTGTTCCGTGAGGGAAAAAAATTCACCGAAGATTACGATACTCCCCTAATGAGAAATTTAAGCGCAGCTCTATACGTGTTTCCATTTCGCTATATATTGGCTCGCGCGGACAATCTGTCTCGTGCGGCACGAGACAGATTGTCCGTCCCAGCTAGGCAACTCACAGCGTTTTCTTCCTAATGTAAACTGTGTACCTATGTAATCATAATACAAAATAGTGACACGCGAAATGAAAACACGTTTAGAGCTGCGCTCAAATTTCGCATAGGGAGTATCGTAATCGTCGGTGACGTTTTTTAGCTGCACCAGATTTTTAAAAATTGCTGGTTGCCTACAGCACAATCCTAACCCATGAGATAAATTACTCGATGAGGCACCCATTACTTTTATAACAAATCGAAATGCTTAATCGAATAATTGCCGTAATTACAGTAATTTGTTTATATTTAATTGCCTTATGGCAAATATTCTAATTTACGAATTGTAGCCGGTGAGTTCACAAGGCGTGTTCACTTGGAACGAATTCTCTAGACTACACCAGTTTCAATACATTAATTTTCAATGTGACCGACGGATTGCAGTGACGTTTCTGTTGCTCTCCTCTTTCAATGCATAAAACAGCATTTTCTTGAAAATGTAAGTGGAACTATTGTGCATTTTTACCGCAAGTATACCTCAAAACCGGTGTCATAAGCAGTATTTGTTCGAAGTGGATATGCCTTGCAAACTCACTATAGCTACAATTCGTAGACTGAAATATATACCCTAAATTAATTAATTAATAAAAAGGGTAATAAGTGCAATT
The DNA here is from genome assembly GCF_023375885.2 of Dermacentor andersoni. Lineage (NCBI taxonomy): Eukaryota > Metazoa > Arthropoda > Arachnida > Ixodida > Ixodidae > Dermacentor > Dermacentor andersoni. Next base: position 76,912,349 of record NC_092815.1, on the reverse strand, counting down.
ATGTTAAGCATTTGTTTAAGCGCTTTGATTTCTCGTAGAAGTAATGGCCGCCTCATAGAGTAATTTAGCTCAAGGGTAACAATTGTGCTATCGGCAACTGACAATTTTTAAAAAATTGGTGCAGCTAAAAAAAAAAAAGAAAACATCTAATATATTTAGCCGCACGTCAAAGATCCCCAGGTGGTCAAAATTCATCCACAGCCCTCCACTCTGTGGCATCTCCCATAGCCGCAGTACGTGTTGCTGTGAAACATTAAACCACATCAATCAATCCACGTCTGCTGCCCACACTGCCTCCTCCGATAGCGGAGTCATCCTGACAGCTAAATTTGGCCTCCTTAAGTTCTGAGAATGGTGACATTATATGTGATCTAACGCTTACGAAACGCATGACGTTTTTGTCGACAGAGCTTTCGATACCGTGCTCGGGTGACGCAAAATACTGCATTCAAATTTCTTCGTGCCTCCCAGTTAACTGGAGTCGACGCCTGCGGAATGCATGCGACGGAGAACGGTATGTATACTATAGCACAAACGCAGTTAACTGCAGCGAATGTCATTTCTAGTCACGCAGACATACTGCACAATCATAGCATGCAGCACTTGCACACGATTGTCGTCGCGTCGCCAAAGGAACTATAAAGGCTAAACCCCATGAGCGCGATTTTGTGCGCGACAGCGACGAGCGACGGCTTCCAGCGACGGATTGGGCCGTCGCGTCAACAGATCGCTCGGTCTTGTCGCGCGATTGCTCGGTTCTGCAAATCTAGAATTCGTCGCTCGTCGCCCGGAAGTGCTATGAGCGACTAGCCAATAGCGCGAAGCCGCAACTGGATGTACATAACTCAAGTACTTCCGATTGTCGCAAGGAACGAGCAAACGATTGAATTTTTATACGTGCAAGGATAAGAACCTACTGCAAGACTTTCAGAAATATTTTATGCTGCTTTTTACAGTAAAACACATCAACTTAAGGTAATAAAGCACGCTTCACGCTAGTTTCGGCGCCTATATTGCTGCCCTCATACCGGCAACACTGGGGAGACGTCGCTCGAAGTCATCGCTCGCATGGGGTGCAACTTGTATACCGACGAGCGAACGCGACAGCCATCTCCATCGCGTCGCTTGTCGCTGTCGCGTGCAAGATCGCTTGCATGGGGTTTATACTTAACGCGTACACACGTGACGTTGAGCGCCACCAGTACTGTAGTGATGTGTCTGTGCGTGTATGTGTTCAATGAGTTAGCACTTGTAGAAGTATCACCTTAGCGTCACGCTGCTTTAAGCGTCGCCGCGACTATGTGATCTGTATTTTATTCCATGCAGTTATCAGCTAGTTGCCTTTATGAAATGGAAACTGGTGAAAGTGGGTGAAATAATTAGACGCAAGAAGAGACAGTTGTCGGGTTTGTTTGCACCAAACATTGGGCTTCTGTGTGACTGAACGCCTCACGAAGGTCTTTTTGTTTTATCGTCCGCTTAGCTCGGCTTACTTGTCCGCCTGATAACGTATGTGTTTCTTGCAATAACAACTGGCGCCACTCTGCACTCTTCATATCGCAGGATTCTGGGCCCACGAGGTAAACGCCCTAGCCGGCGTCGACCTTCCGCTCGTTCCCATCCATCATCAGTACTTCATCACGAGTTCCATACCAGAAGTGAAGAATCTCAAGGTACAATACGGGAGCTAAACCGTATACACCACTGTTCCGTACGTGTATACCTCCAATTGAGAGCACCTTAGCGAACAGCTGTTACTACCATAATCGGCGCATCCGTGTCCGTCGAGCTTACCATTCGAAACAGAAAGCCCCTCTTCGCCACTCCAAAATCGTGCGCGCCTTTCTGCTCTCTGAGGCCACAGCGTAATGTCGCAAGTAACTAAGCCATCGTTGCTAAGCAGAGGCTGCTAAGCTAACGCACGTTAACCTCAATTGCCCAGAGGGAATGGCGCTGACAGAGAGAGAGAGAGAGAAATGAAAGGGCGAGGGATATGCTACTGCATGCATATAGGAATGCTGGGAAGTCCTGGCTTTTGGTCGGCACCTTTTTCCGGGAGCCAGAACATCTTGACAACGTGTCCGGCTAACCTTCTCCTCTCCCACTTCCTGTGTTCCATGTCTCACGATAATTTACCCTCTTCTAAATCAGGATGTAATGTGCTAGTTTTGTTACATCGCATGAAGACACGATATTAACATCGATCGTCTGTCTGTCAACACTGCGCAACTTCGGCATAACGACTGTTCGCTGTCTGTGTCGTCACGCCAGAAGTCGCTCAAGGCGCGCTGCTGAACTTTCTGCGTTCGAGTAGCTTATTACAAAGACTTTTCATACTCACGCCGGGGTTCTCTACCTCATCTATTTTCTTTTTCACGCGTTTTCTTTACGTCTGCGCGATTCTTTCCGTCTTACTTTGGCACTTTCCCCTTCCACAGTGTAGACTAGAAAGCCAGAAGCTTCTCTTCTGGTCAACCTACCTGCCTTTCCCATCTCATGGCTATCTTTCTTTCTTTCATTCTTTCTTTCTTTCATTCTTTCTTTCTTTCTTTCTTTCTTTCTTTCTTTCTTTCTTTCTTTCTTTCTTTTTTTCTTGCTCTCACTCTCTGTGCGTGTGTGTGATGTACCCTACAAAAGTCGCGGAGGTCTCAAACAACACTTTTTTGTACGACACGTTCCCATTGCAGAAGGAAATACCCGTCCTCAGGCACCTGGAAGGAGGCTTCTACATGCGGCAAGAGCGAGATGGCCTGCTCATAGGTCCTTACGAGCACCAGGACAAAATGAAGATCTGTGACGACTGGGTCACCAACAGGGTACCTCCCGGTGAGAAAACACGTTGTACCCTGTAATAGCGGCTGCTATGTACACATCTCTGCCGCGTTTTCTTCATATTTCCTTTATGTTACTCAGAAGGCGGGCGGGGTGATCCTGTTTCTTTGGCGCTGTCGCTTGCGTGACGCAACAAGCTTTTGACCTTTTACTTAAAAGAAGAAGAACAAAAAACGGAAAGTTGCGTTCTTGTGTTTGCTGTGTTAGGCCGACTGCCGCAAGTCAAACGTCTCTTCTTGAGCACGAGAACCCACGCCGTCACTCACCTCATACCATTTGAAGCACAATGTGTAGCATTTGGAGCAGGTTATCTCGCACACAACATACTCCCATCGATGTATTATTGGCTTCACTGAAGACGGGGGGCGGGGGGGGGGGGGGGGGAGGAGTGAGGCGATCACGACACTTTCGTGATCCTTGTCACGTCTCCAGTTTACGACTCCATGACTTTAGTTAGAGGGGAAAGGAGGTATATAGTTGGTTGACTAAGTATAAAGTACTACGTTTCCCGGCGATTAAAATATATAATTGTGTTTTACGACCCGAAACTGCATAGCGGGTTATTAACTTACGTGGACGCCAGGGCGGAGTCATCCGGGCGAACTTTTAACAACTAGAGTTCCGTGCACTCGGTGCACGGTACACAAATGTCTTTTTTTTTTTTTTTTATACCACCCACATAGAATGCGTCCGCCGCGGCTAGGAATCGAACAAGCGACCTCGTGATCAGTAGCAGAACGCCTGAACCAGTGAGCCTCCTCGGCGGGTATTTAAAAAAAAAAGATACGTTCGCGGAAGGAATAACAAATGGAGAAAGGACAACGGATCCAGCGTCTTTCCTATTTCTTCTGTAAACGTTCGCACTGCTGAAAAACACGGTACATAACTACTCGATGATAGGCGCATACCTGCCAACATGTAAACCACAAAATTCCAAAAAAAAAAGGAATCGCACGAACATAAAATTGGAAGGAAGAAGAGGAGTGGAAAATCTCACGCCTTTTTTTTTCAGGTTTGACCTGAGCCCACACCTTTTGTGACATACGTGCGCACTTGATAAACAACGATTTAGCTTAGATGCAACAGACAAGCAGCTGAAGAAGATGGAGGACGCTTAAGCGTCGCCTTTAAGAGGAAGCTTTAGCTCGGGCCCAACTTCGACGCGGCCTATTCAAATACGTGTAAACCGCAAGAAAGCTTTTCTGAGATAACCCCCTTACCGATTTTAAAGAAATTTTTTGCATTTGAGTGAGAAAGTTAAATTCTAGTGACTGTTAAGGCGTAATTTCGGTTTAGGGCCTGAATTTTGTGAAAAGAATGTTCAAATATTCGAAAGTTCGAAAAAATAGAAGCACGAAGTTTACAAATTATTAGCTTTGCCTCAAGAACAGATATCGCGCTTCTCTAAACGGCATCCATTAGATAATTCAAATCGAATAAATTCGATATGTCAGTTTATACCTTACGTGAATTTCTTATGTTGTTTACAAGGGTTCTGCAAAAGCTGTATTTATATATTACTACATTTGTTTCAGATTCATGTGTAACATGTCCATTTTGTCCGCTTTAAATGTGCTATTAAATGTAATTCACAGAATTGTGGTATCATTTTTCATTGCTGAGTTACAGAGTTGTAAACTTGATAACTTTGTTTTCTGAAAATTTTAGTTTTTGCCAATTTTTGGTAAACGATTGACGACCTAAATCAAAAATTCGAAACCAACAGTCACTATATTTGACGTTTTTCTTTTAAATGCAACATACCTCGCCAAATTTGGTGAAGTGGTTGCCGAGAACAACGAATTCTCCTTTTACATGTATTTAGATAGGAGCACCCGAGCTAAAGCTTCCTCTTAAGAGGAAGATTAGTCTGCTTTGAATGATCTAATGGATGCCGTTTACAGAACCGCAATACCTGTTCTTGATGCAGAGTTATTAATTCACAAACTTCGCTCGTCCATATTTATCGAACTTCCGAATATTTAAACATATCTTTAAGAAACTTCAGGCCTTAAATCGAAATTCCGCTTCCGAAAGTCACTATAATTTAACTTTATCTCTCAAATGCAACAAATTTCATTAAAATCATTCAAGGGGTTATCTCAGAAAAGCGTTTTTGCGTTTTACATGGATTTGAATAGGCCGCGCCGGAGTTGGGTCCGAGCTAAAGCTTCTTCTTAAGAGTGGAACGCGATAGCATTCAAAGATCCCTGGCTGATTCTCATGCTTCCCGGCAACTGGAGCGTATGTAACCGTAATGTTTACCGGGAAACGCTGGCAGCGAACGCTATACGGATGGATGGATGGATGGATGGATGGATGGATGGATGGATGGATGGATGGATGGATGGATGGATGGATGGATGGATGGATGGATGGATGGATGGATGGATGGATGGATGGATGGATGGATGGATGGATGGATGGATGGATGGATGGATGGATGGATGGATGGATGGATGGATGGATGGATGGATGGATGGATGGATGGATGGATGGATGGATGGATGGATGGATGGATGGATGGATGGATGGATGGATGGATGGATGGATGGATGGATGGATGGATGGATGGATGGATGGATGGATGGATGGATGGATGGATGGATGGATGGATGGATGGATGGATGGATGGATGGATGGATGGATGGATGGATGGATGGATGGATGGATGGATGGATGGATGGATGGATGGATGGATGGATGGATGGATGGATGGATGGATGGATGGATGGATGGATGGATGGATGGATGGATGGATGGATGGATGGATGGATGGATGGATGGATGGATGGATGGATGGATGGATGGATGGATGGATGGATGGATGGATGGATGGATGGATGGATGGATGGATGGATGGATGGATGGATGGATGGATGGATGGATGGATGGATGGATGGATGGATGGATGGATGGATGGATGGATGGATGGATGGATGGATGGATGGATGGATGGATGGATGGATGGATGGATGGATGGATGGATGGATGGATGGATGGATGGATGGATGGATGGATGGATGGATGGATGGATGGATGGATGGATGGATGGATGGATGGATGGATGGATGGATGGATGGATGGATGGATGGATGGATGGATGGATGGATGGATGGATGGATGGATGGATGGATGGATGGATGGATGGATGGATGGATGGATGGATGGATGGATGGATGGATGGATGGATGGATGGATGGATGGATGGATGGATGGATGGATGGATGGATGGATGGATGGATGGATGGATGGATGGATGGATGGATGGATGGATGGATGGATGGATGGATGGATGGATGGATGGATGGATGGATGGATGGATGGATGGATGGATGGATGGATGGATGGATGGATGGATGGATGGATGGATGGATGGATGGATGGATGGATGGATGGATGGATGGATGGATGGATGGATGGATGGATGGATGGATGGATGGATGGATGGATGGATGGATGGATGGATGGATGGATGGATGGATGGATGGATGGATGGATGGATGGATGGATGGATGGATGGATGGATGGATGGATGGATGGATGGATGGATGGATGGATGGATGGATGGATGGATGGATGGATGGATGGATGGATGGATGGATGGATGGATGGATGGATGGATGGATGGATGGATGGATGGATGGATGGATGGATGGATGGATGGATGGATGGATGGATGGATGGATGGATGGATGGATGGATGGATGGATGGATGGATGGATGGATGGATGGATGGATGGATGGATGGATGGATGGATGGATGGATGGATGGATGGATGGATGGATGGATGGATGGATGGATGGATGGATGGATGGATGGATGGATGGATGGATGGATGGATGGATGGATGGATGGATGGATGGATGGATGGATGGATGGATGGATGGATGGATGGATGGATGGATGGATGGATGGATGGATGGATGGATGGATGGATGGATGGATGGATGGATGGATGGATGGATGGATGGATGGATGGATGGATGGATGGATGGATGGATGGATGGATGGATGGATGGATGGATGGATGGATGGATGGATGGATGGATGGATGGATGGATGGATGGATGGATGGATGGATGGATGGATGGATGGATGGATGGATGGATGGATGGATGGATGGATGGATGGATGGATGGATGGATGGATGGATGGATGGATGGATGGATGGATGGATGGATGGATGGATGGATGGATGGATGGATGGATGGATGGATGGATGGATGGATGGATGGATGGATGGATGGATGGATGGATGGATGGATGGATGGATGGATGGATGGATGGATGGATGGATGGATGGATGGATGGATGGATGGATGGATGGATGGATGGATGGATGGATGGATGGATGGATGGATGGATGGATGGATGGATGGATGGATGGATGGATGGATGGATGGATGGATGGATGGATGGATGGATGGATGGATGGATGGATGGATGGATGGATGGATGGATGGATGGATGGATGGATGGATGGATGGATGGATGGATGGATGGATGGATGGATGGATGGATGGATGGATGGATGGATGGATGGATGGATGGATGGATGGATGGATGGATGGATGGATGGATGGATGGATGGATGGATGGATGGATGGATGGATGGATGGATGGATGGATGGATGGATGGATGGATGGATGGATGGATGGATGGATGGATGGATGGATGGATGGTAGAAAGCTGTAAAATGGGGTTTCTTTGAGTTCTCGCGTAACATAATTATGTTTTCTCGTATAGTAAAATTACAATTCGACGCTATCATGTCTGTAGGTTGTGTGTAAGTCGCACTTTACAATTTTTCTGCGTACTTTAGCTTGAGAAATTCAATTAGTTCAGCAGCTTCCTTGCGCCACATGGAGACCTGGGTATGGGTGGTTCGAAAATATTTTGACGAATCGACGTCCGACGCGGGACGCCAGCTTTTGTGCGACACGAGGCCGGCCCTTAATGATCTCGCGTTAACACTTGGAACAGCACGAATTGACAATCAACACACTGTCGATTTAGAACATGGGCTTTTTTTGTAACTTCGCTGTTACTTATTTCGCCTGCGTCAGGAACTTTCCTGAAACCCACCATGGTTTCTTAGTGACTATGGTGTTGGTCTGCTAAGCATGAGGTCGCGGGATCGAATCCCGGCCATGGCGGCCGCATTTCCATGGGGGCGAAATGCGAAAACACCCGTGTACTTAAATTTAGCTGTTCGTTAAAGAACCCCAGGTCGTCCCCGGAGTCACCCATTACGGCGTGCCTCATAATCAGATGGTGGTTTTGGGCTCGTAAAACCCATAATTTCAATGTTAACTTTTCTGAATAAATTTGATCTAAGCATGCACCTCTGTGGTGTCATTTTACAATCAGAAAACTTCCAAAAGTATACGCTGAGACCAACGAGCAAAACATTTTCGTGAACAGAATTGATTCTTCTTTTCGTGAAGTTTGAAGTCCAATTGTGCAGGCAGTCCGAATTCGTAATAATGATAATTTGTCGTAAACAGGATGACACAAGAAAGCAGACCCAGGACAAAGCGCTACTCTCAACTGACATCTTTATTACGTCACACCCCTGCTTACAAGAAAGCAAACCCAAGGAGCATGCGCGGAAAAGCCATCATGACAGATAGATCAAAAGAGCAAATCATACATATAATTCTAAAATAGGAAAAGTAATAAAGATGTCAGTTGAGAGTAGCGCCTTGTCCGTTCTTTCTTATGCCGGCCTGCTTGCGTTGAATGTAGTTACGAATACGCACCAGCTAGCCCGTCAAAGCATCCCGCCAAATTCGTAAACTTCAAGGGAAATTCGGGAGAATTCGCAGGTATGTTACATGCGACAAGTCGCACCTGTCTTCTCCGCATGGCAGGCTTCGGCAAGGAGCTGTTCAACCCCGACCTGGACCGTCTCACTGATCACATCGAGTCCGCCATGGAGCTGGTGCCGGCGCTGAGGACGGCGGAGATCCGCACCACGGTATCCGGGCCCATCACGTACACGGCTGACAGCCTGCCCTGCATCGGACCCATGCCCCGATTCCCGAACTACTGGGTGGCCGTTGGATTCGCGTGAGCGCTTCTTCTATACATCGCTCGCAAATCTGTATTTTTCTGAAAACTGCTGATTGCGCTCTGGCTGCTGTAGCAACAATGCGTAGAAGTTTGTATGTGGAACAGAATTTATCGACTTTTACATAATGCGCTTGCCACGATCGGTATGGGATGTGTAATATAGTAGACAGCGGTACCACGTTGAAAGCCTGGGAAGCGAGAAAATTTAATTAGCGGCTTCTGTGTTTTAATGTGCGTGTACCAAAAAAAGATAACAATTAATGTCCCTGAGCATAGGAAGATTTGATGTCGTAAGCGTGACGTCTTGTCTCTACGCCATAATCTTCTACCTCCGCGACAGAAGTTGCCTGGTCAGCAATAAGACGTACGACAATACGGACTGTGTAGTGAGAGCAGGGCGTCACATCGTAAACTAAATAAATTTATATCGGTACAACGGCAATTTCTGCCGCTATGACAAATTTTTTTGAAATTGATGACAACAGTTCGTTACGAAACAGGACAAACATTTCTATTGTTTCCTGTCAAGTTGTTTTCTGACAGATATATGTGTGGCCGGCTGCGTATTTTCACCACACTTTTGCCAGAACATTTCATATAGCTTTAGTTTATATAGTGCAAGTGCATCAAAGGGAGTTATAGAGAAATACTAACTTTCGCATTTTAAATTACAGGTACGGAATCATTCACTCCGGAGGAGCGGGCCGGTATCTGGCGGAGTGGATGACAAAGGGAGAGCCGCCTTACGACCTCGTTGAAACTGACCCGGGACGGTTTGGAAAATGGGCCACAAGGTGCGTCAATCGGAAACAACTTCACACTAAACGTGGCTTCCGCGACGAAGTGGCGCCCTACGCGTGAGAAATGCGGGCACCACGACATGCAGCGCTCACAGAATACACCAACAATGCTCCCCATATATGCACGAATGTTTCGCAGACTGCAGCTGGCTAATAGTGTCCTGTCCTCGCATTTCTTACATTGGACCTTGCTGGTGTTGCGCTGCTGAGCACGAGGTCGCGGGTTCGACTCGGGCCCCGGCGGCTAGATTTCAGTGGCGGTGGAACGCAAACACGGTCGTGTACGCTGGTTAAAGACGGTAAAGGAGGCGCGTTAACAAACCCCAAGCGATCAAAATTAATCCAGAGCCCTTCACCGCAGCGTCCCTCATTACTCATTGTGCAATTTCGGGACTTTCGACCTCACAATATCATTTTTTTAAATATTGAACCTTTTTCTTGTTGTTGCTTTCTCATGTTTCAAGGTTCCGAAAAGTCATCATCAAAGTCACGGCGAAGAAACGGATTGCTGCTGAAGCGCTTTTTCCCTCAGCCATTTGACGTGTGCGACCAAATGTAGCGAGCACAACGTGACTCGGAACAGGCGTGAGCCTCCGAGATCTCCTTCCCGGAACAACGCGCCACATGGCAGATTTCGGAGGCCATGTCGCATCTGGTTATACCCGCTGGTGCAGCGCTTTGCGAGCAGAAGGAGCTAGTCTGTGAGCTAGTCTTGCTTCGGTTCGGCAGGTAGATGCTAACTCACCGTCGCAACTAGACCCGAAGCTAGCGGGCATTCTTACAAGCATGCACGCTCGCTCACGTGGTCAGCGAGTAGCGTAGACCGCAGACTCAATGAGGTCGACGATGGTGAAGGCACCCAAGACGAAATTATGGTGGCTGTACAAGCGACGACTGACGAATAATTAACCGAAGCCTAATAATGTTTGCGAGAAAATTCTGAGGCCCCGATTACGGATCAAACTTCAGCGACCCTGAAATCTACACAGTTGCATCTTAGACAAAAAAAGATATGCATCGAATATACTACCTGTGAGTCCGTAGACGCTAACTACGCCTGTTTGATTCCTTGCGTGTCAGATTTTAATATAAGCACGAAAATAAAAGCTATATCGACGAGCCACAGCGATCATTAATTCTTTTTTTTAAAATTCACTTCATACATTAATTGGAGCATCATACCAGGCGAAACGCCAGGCTAACATCTCCAGCATCTGATTAAAGCTTCTCTCTCTCTCTCTCTCAATTCACTGCAGGTCGTACCTGTTCTCCAAATCGAAGGAAACGTACGGCATGAACAACAGCTTCACGTTCCCGAAGGAAGAGCGCTGGGCGGGGAGGCCGACGGAGCGGGTGAGCGGCATCCACGATCAGCTCGTCGAGCGAGGAGCCGAGATGGGATTCCACGCCGGTGAGCACCGCATCACCATCGTTTCGCCTGTTGTGCGCGTGCGCTGACATTTGCATTTCATATCCATTGACACTTTGCATACATTCACGCTCCCCCATAAGTGAGATGGACCAGTCGGGAGCATGCTACTGCCACCGTCTTTCTCTGTCGTTACAATTGGCTCTACACTAAACACTGATGGGACAGCACGCGAGCGTAGCCTCGGTCTAAACTCCCGTCCCATTAACAATGCCAAGTGCGTTCACTCGCGGCGCTGCTCTCCTTCATGCCCCAAGGTTGGGAGCAGCCGGCGTGGTTCTCGCAGCCTGGTGACGTCAGCGGCTACCAGCCTAGTTTCCGGCGCAGCAACTGGTTCGAGCCCATGAAGCGCGAGTGTCGCAGCGTCCTCGACAGCGTCGGCGTCATCGACCTGACGCCGTTCGCCAAGTTTCAAGTGACCGGCAAGGGAGCCAGTCGATTCCTCGACAAGCTTCTGGCAAACAAGCTGCCAGCGGTGAGTCGACGCACTCCTGGCAGGAGAAAATGTGGCGGGTTCAAGACTGTAAGCGCAGAGATAAAAGATTGTAAATGCGGTATAACGTCTCGGAACGCAGCATGAATGCGGCGTCAACCGTCCTGGACCCCTTTTCCTAGGCACAAAAATATATCTGATCACTCGAAATCACGTACGCACTAAATGCCTGTGATTAAGGAGGGTGCCGTCGAAATACGTCATTCTCGGCAAGCTGTAATTTTTCGTGATAAAGGAAACACTGCTTATGTTTTAAGATAACAATCATTGCAGAGAAAGTCGGAGGGATGCGATGTACATGAGACGGGAGCCTCAGTGGCATCGCTGCGCCATTAGGCAACGCAGAAACTTTTTTTTCTGTGTAGCAGCGCCAAGAATTCCTGTTTTAATTTGATCTTTCCCTTCTACATAGTGTTCTTAATTCATAACTGCGCAGACAGCAGATATTCTGACAGGACCTCCTTCTCTGTGAAGCACCAGTTTATAAATAGTAACACATCCGTAATTAACACATAGCATTAATTAAAACATGGATCTGAGTCAACCGCCCGGTTCTACCAATACACGCAAGTATAATCGACCGCATAAGCAGCAACGAGCGAATCTTTTTCAAATGAAAATGTGGGCTCGTTCCCCGCTATCTGATCTGTGCCTGTGCGTTAATCGATGTGTAGCCCGGTAAATATCCCTCAACAAAGTCGCGCGTGTCGCAATGGCGCGCAGGTGAACTCCATCAACATCTCGCACATGCTGACACCCAGGGGTAGAGTCTACGCCGAGGTGACGGTGACCAGGCTGGAGGAAAATCGCTACTTCGTCATCACGGGATCGGGCTCGGAGCTTCACGACTTCAGGCAAGGCTGCCCCGAAGTACAGAAGCATTTGTGATATCCTATAGTCTTGCCGTGGCCCGACACCTGCTGTAGGTTTCTTTCCCCACATCGATAACCCAAACCTTCATGAGAGAGCATCCAGTCCATAGACGCAAGGTCACCTCGAGTTATCCGTGACATTTTCACGAGTTCGCAACGTCAGACGGACCGTGCGCAAGTATCCGCACATTCTTAAAAAGAGATGAGGGCAGCTGAAAGACATTATCAAACAATGGCAAACAGCACATCGCAAATACAAAGTGAAAAGGAACGCCCATAGTATACGTGACAGCACAATGTTCCTGTATACGTACGAGTATACTATAACACCAAGCAAAGCACCGCATCTCATGCATTTGAGGTCGCTCTCCTGCTAAACACATTTCTAATAAATATTTGCGTCATCGTTAGGCGAATTAGAGGCGCACTGAACGAGTCCAACCCAACTTCAATGAATATGTAATATCAAAAGCTAGAGAACAACTTCCGGCTACATTTTATAGGAGAGGCTTGCATCGTCACAGCCCCTGGGCTGTCCGGCAGGTTAAGTACCCTAACCAAACGCAATGAGCGCTTTGAAAGCCACCAACATTCCTGGCGCAGGTGGATGGACGATCACCTCAGGCTCTGGAAGATGGACGACGTCAAGATTGACAACGTCACGGACAGCGTAGCAGCGCTCGGCATAGCGGGTCCGCATTCGGCCAACGTCCTGGCGTCGCTCACAGACGTACCGCTAAGCGACGACAAATTCCCGTTCCTGCACGCCAGGGAGATCAGCGTTTGCGGCATTCCCGTAACCGTCATGCGGGTATCCTACACCGGTAAGCCTATGACGTATCTCTCTCTCTCTCTCTCTCTCCCGCTCGAGAAGCGTCTGTAACATCAGGCGAGCCGTGAGGTGGTGCGGGTAGTACTAGCCTTCCTTTGCATCGAACTGTCGCCGATTGCAGGAGGTGCGACACGTGTTTTAGTTCGCTGTTCACATAGTGGTGCGCTAGTTACATGCGCGGATAAAATCGGGAGTGCCGTTCATGATTGACGCTCGAGCTTTTACTTAAGCTCACGTCTCCTCTAACAGCAGCTTCACCTCAGTAAATGCAAGCATACGGTGGTGCACTCTTTAAGACCGGATTTAAGAAAAAGGAAAAGGAAAACTAAAATTGCAGGGAATTATTTTTTATTCCATGTCGTGAAAGTGCACCTGTGCCTTCGCTTTAAAACATGGTAATTCAGTCGCGCTCCGACCACGTGGAGAATTTGGTTAGCTACAAACACTGTTCATAAAGCGGGTCGTCCATAATAACAAATGTTGACGCGAAACAAATAAGATTTAAAAAAAAGCACCGTAATTAAGGTTTGTTTCTGCGCATTGCACTGCGCACTGAAATTTAGGTTATAAAAAAATATTAGCAAGTTAAACAGACTGTACTGGTCACCACCACATTTTCAACAAACGCAAGTGCGCCGCGGGCCACGAGGGTCGTGACTGCAAACTTTGCATCGATATAATTCCCAACAATGCAGGTTTCACTAACAGAAATTCAGTATGTCAGAAGAGGAAGAGATGTGCCGTATGTAAAGCTACAGATTGTTGACGAAAAACCACATTTCTGTCACCTGAAAGACGTGGGAAACCCAGTTTTCGTCTCAAAAACACGTACGCTTTGGAGGGCGCCTGAGTACCGAAGCTATCACGTGGTTGTCGCGGCCGTACAGTTACTGACTAATACTCCCGTGTCGACAGCTATACGGGTACTACCGCCGGCAAAACGTCGCGCGGATTTCCCCGCCAGTGTGTGCGGGTCCTTCGGCTCCTTTCATTTATTGGAGACCACCATGCCGACGCTGTTCACATTGACGAGACAAAAATACATGTGCTTCTGCGGGCTTTGTATGTTTCCGTCCTATCCACTGTCCAGACGGCGAGTTTACATATTAACTAGCTGCAAACTGATTTACAAAGTTTGGTACCCGCATAAATCGGTCGTAATTCGAGTCGTCTGTGTATCAACAAAGGCGATCATAAGAGGGCACGACTGTATACTAATACTGCGCTATTTGTGCCTCGAAGCCCGCGCCGTACCTTTCACAAAGAAACATCAGGCAATGACAACCACGTGATGCGGTTCTAGTGTAGCACCCACGAAACAGCATCCGGCGCTGCGCGAGATCCACACGATTCTGCAATCGGAAACGGGGGGAAAACCCTGGCCGGGAAACCGTTATAGAGCGATACAAACAACGCTGCCCTCTTCGCTTCTATTTTACAGCTCTTAGATACTTTATTCTGTAAATAAAGCTTTGTCCAAGCGAAATGCGTTGTTAAATAAAGAAACTGCCAGCGGGAAAACAAGGTTGCAGAAAAAAGTAATGAAGTAGAGAAAAAAGGAGCAAGGCCTGTTCTGCTGTCAATTGTTTCTATAGTTCTTTCTGCAGTTAAGTTTCAATAGAGAGAGAGAGAGAGAGAGAGAGAGAGAGAGAGAGGTGATGTATAGAAAGGCAGGAAAGTTAATCAGAGGCAGATCTGCTCGGCTACCCTTTTCAGGAGGAAGGGAATAAAATATGAAGAGAGAGTAAGGGAATGGGAAGAGAAAAATAAAAGAGAAATAATTAACTATAAACCGCATACACAACCCAGTGGTAGCAGACAGTCTTTTATAAGTCTATAAAGTAAATATGCAGACCTTACAAACTTGAGGAGCGCAGATTCAGCCTTCCGCGCGGAGTTACTCAGTTTAGAGCCCCAGCTTAAGCTTTCTGTTCTGATAGTGGACGATTGTCCAGTCTGTCATGCACATCGCACATCGGACAGATGAAAAGAAGGTGTGTGAATGTCTCGTCACACCTGAATGCGGTGCACGTGGGTGTTCGCTGCAGGAATGCAGAAATAGCGCCTAGGGCATACCCACCCGCGTGACGTTCTTTTTTTTTTTTTCATTTTAGGTGAACTAGGATGGGAGCTCTATCACGACAGAAAGAACACCGCCGCACTGTACAACCAACTGCTCCGATTCGGCGAGCCCTACGACATCAAAGATTTCGGAACGTACGCTCTGAACAGCTTACGCATCGAGAAAGGCTTCAGGCTTTGGGGTGCCGACGTAAGTAAACAGACGAGTGCATAGATGTGCTTGTTGTGTATTTATTTATTTATTTATTTATTTATTACGAAGGTCTTTCTTGGCGAATTACCCCACTTTCCCGTATAGGATATTTGTTTCTAACCTCTTTCGTAGGTCGATCCCTAAGATAGTGCAGTCTAGTTAAGTGCCACTGGGGCCACTAGTATGTGGTGCTGGGTATGGGGCACTGGGTGTGTACATACCTGTGGCGCCACTGGATACGTGATGACATTGCGTATATATAGGCCACTGGGGTCACTTGGTATGCGGTGACTATGATGATGATGATCACGAAAATTACGCCAGAACCGATGATAGTCAGCAGTAAAGCGTTAGCATTGAATCAATGTAGCGACATTACGTATTGCCATCGCCAAAACGGGTTGTGTACGAGGCTTGTGTGAGGCGTGTACTGCAGTGGGACTCTTCTTTCGCGCTTCCTTAAGAATGCCCGGTGTCATCTAGCGCCGCCGCTGCGAAGCTTGCGCGTGGCCTCCAAAATGCACGGAGCGCCGGTGCGTGGCATAAGCTGAGAAACGCGTCAGCGGCAATCGGACTCCTCTCTCGCGCTTTTTTCTGGACGCGCTGAGTCATCCAGTGACACTGTCGAGGCACTCCGAGTCAAGAATCGTGGCACGGCGGTGCCTGCAAATATTGGGAATCGTTCCCTCGCTTGCCGCACACTCAGTAGGACGTATTCAGTGACCCAGGTTGGCGAGAGGTTCATTGAAAAGCGGCCCACACTCAGTGCGTTCATGGCGCAGCTCGCTAAAGTGTTGGCGTGAAAGGCTTTTATTGAAAAGTGGCACAAAGCCAGTGCATTTGCGGCGCAGCCTGCTAATGCGTCGGGTCGCTGTCCTCGAAGAACCCTTGTGACGTGCGAGCGATTCCTCTCAGTGTCGGAGAAATTTAAGGGATCTTTTTCGTCATAGGAGAACGGTGCATTCCCAGTGGCACATACCTAGTTACCCAAGTTGGCGTTAAATACGTCCATTGAAGAGCGGCACACACCTAGTGGCACATACCCAGTAGCCCAAGTTGCCATCAAAAGAGGTTCATTGGAGACACCTAGGACTTTAAGTCAGCGTCAAACAGTTTCTTCGAGCAGCGGTTTACTTACCCAGTCCTTGAATGTGTAAAGAGCAGGGCTCAAAGATCAGGACAGAAGAACACAAACGACAGGACCGGCGCCACTCACAACTAAGTTTATTTCCGCAACAAGCCTGCCTTATATGGGGAAATAAACTTAGTTGTGAGTGGCGCTGGTCCTGTCGTTTGTGTTCTTCTTCTGTCCTGATCTTTGCGCCCTGCTCTTTACACATTCAAGCATGAACCAACTAGCCCAAGCAAGAGTTTTACTTCCCAGTCCAGCGTCTATAGACAGCTTCATCGGGCGAGGAGGATAGGGCGCGCGGAGAGCCTTTCCTCCTCTCTGGCTTGGGCGATGCGGCGCGGCGCTGCTTGAAAGTATTGCTGTCGCGTGCTGCGGAACGATTTCGAGGTGTTTTAGATCTTACTTTGTGAAATTTACGCCATGTTTGTTCATATAAGGTCGTCAGGGAAGCCTTTAGGTGCATCGGTAACTACTATAGGCGGAATTATGTCTTGGGGGCGCAAAAATGTGCCGCGCATAATCAGCCGCGGTGTACGCGCATTATCAGTCGCTGTGCGTGTATGTGTTCTTTACTATTTTGCTTATATCGATTTTAAATCGACAAAGGAAACCGGCGTGTCTGTATTAATTACCAGCATTAAATGGTAAATCAGCTCACTGTCTGATCGATTGGCGTAGGGAGTAAAACATAAGAGCGCGTGCTGTGCACGGCCAACCTAAAGCAACCACGAAATATCTGAGCGGCAAGCGCTATCAAATATTTGTGATACACTGGCATCGTTCTCACGCATTTCAAGTCTAGTATGCTTGAAATTACCTTATGTCTACGCTAGCCTTGCTGCATGTGGCCCACAGCGCTGCTCAACACAGCGATCACTGCGGTTGGTGAGCCAGCACGATACATATATATAAGCTGTGTGCTTCGGCATTGCCCTATTGGCCTGTATACAGCCATATAATATATGAGAGGGTTCGCATAAAAAGAATGCGATGGCTATTTTTGAGCGCAAGATTTCCCTAATACGTGTGAGTGCGTCGTAGAGAAGTGAACGAACACAACCGCAAAAAAAATTCGGTTATCATCCTCTTTCTCTAAAAAGCAAGAGAAAACGGGCTAACGCCGCACAACGTTTATAAATATATAACCGCTGATGTATGCTTGGACCATGCGCTATATAGAACAAAGATATCTGTAATTCAGCACCTACTACTGCTTAGGACGCTCGCGCAGTTAGTAAACGGTCGCTTTGCTGGACAAGCTTAATTCAGACTGTAAGGTATGATGCTGTCTAGCCAAAACTTTTATTCATAGGTGGAAACCTCATCCATCGAACCAAGTAGTCACGCAGTGTAACCTGCAGCGAACAGTTTGAATGCTTGTCAAAGTATAACAGCACAGCTCCTGTCGTAGCAGAACGGTACCCACGCTGTTACGATCGTCGCGTATGTGTCATGGCTCCTAAACCGCAGCCTAGAAATAGAGGATAATACTGCAGTAAGGTCACATTAGTGATTGGAACATTCAGAAATACACAATTGATCTCCGAGGCTGATTGTAGGCTCAAATATACGCGCACACATCGCGCTGCGTGTTCCGTCCGCCTCAACGCCAGCAGAAATTCCGGCCATGACGCCTTAAACCACTTCAGCGTGTCTCACAGGACCGTTTACCACGTAGAAGACGCACGTCATACTAAACAGACCGTACGACCGCGAAAACAAACGCCAGAACCTACCGCCGAGCGTATACCTGCCATGCAAAAGACCGCTTTCACCCAAGCCAGTATGGCGCTGCTCATAGGCGGCGCCACTGCGTTCACAATATGGCGGCGCCTACGAAAAAACGGTCTATAGACGCTGGACTGGGAAGTAAAACTCTTAGTGTGACCCTTGTCGGTGAGAAAGAGGTTCGTTGAAGGGTGGGACGTATGTACACATTGCCGCATACTCAGTGACTCGAGTTGATCCGATGGTTGTTTTCGAAGACTGTTACCTCAGCACAGCAGCCCGATGCGCAACCACTGGCCACCCAGTGACTCAGGTAGGCGGGAAAACGTTCAGATGCAAGCACACATAGACACAAACATACAAACATACCTATATAGATAGCCCGCTGGAAGGCGCGTGAAATACCCAAAGAATGCTTAAGCGTTAAAATTCGGAAGGTGAATTAACGTTTTGATGACGTCGATCAAACGTTGCAGTTCCAGCGCGCCTCTCGCAATAAATTATTCGGTTCATGCGCCCCATTCTTACCCCAAGGCTCGCTCAGGAAGACTTTGTCTTTCATTGACGTCAACTAGAGGTTGAATCGCCATCCATTTTCTTTCTTTTAGTCGAGGCTAAAGAGAATTTGCTTGTATACAGGCCTCAAAGCAGCTATAGCATCATACGTTTGCGTTGTTAGCAATTTTGAGCGCTCTTAATCTGTTTTGCGTCCCCCCCCCCCGACCTCTTTGTTAAACGGTTACCGCTGCCCAATCTCCCACGCGTCTGTAGTGTTGCAATTTTTATGCATACGTTCTCGTGTTTTCAAACATGTTCATAGATGACTGTCGACACCAATCCATTTGAAGCCGGTCTCGGACCATTCGTCAAGATGAAGAAGGCCGCCGATTTCATAGGGAAGGCGGCTCTTCGGCAAATCTTGAGCGAAGGACTGTCGCGAAAGCTGGTTCACCTCGCCGTGTACGCCCCGGAAGTTGATCCAGAAGGCAACGAGTCCGTCTGGTGTTCAGACAAGGTAGGTGCATCGCAAGGAGAAGGCCATAATCAGCATTAACGAGATCCTTGCGCACAGGCGGAGAGTTTTCATTTTTCCGAGGGGGGAGGGGGGGAGGGGCGATCAGCTTTCCGAACTCCATATATATATGTAACGCAGGAGACATGGCGGTCGTGCGAAGCTCTGTTTATTGCAAACCTCGTCTTCCTCCTCCACCACTATTGCACCGCACCGTCCTGTTGCGATTCGTCATATATATATATGGAATCGGCGTTGTATGAGTATATACAAGGCTTCATAGTAGGAGACAGTTTCACAGCCCGAGTCCTCTCGGTGGTGTAATTGTCATTGTCGCACACTTGGCTATCACTAATACTGCTTCGCCTTTCCGGCGAAACTGCAGCCTCTCTCTCTCTCTCTCTCTCTCTCTCTCTCTCTCTCTCTCTCTCTCTCTCTCTCTCTCTCTCTCTCTCTCTCTCTCTCTTTCTCTCTCTCTTTTCTTTTTCTTTTCTTATTTTTCTGTGAGTCCGAGTATAAGCGCTTCTGCGCATGACTACTGTTGATTCTGATTTCGAGTGAATTCGGCTTGCCCTCATTTCGGTAACTGAGTGTATTACACAGTGTTCCCCAACTGTCATGCACCAAGAGTTACAAAAAGAGCAGTTGCGTTACTCGAAGAAAGCCTAGTGCATATTGTTTCCAGTACTGTGGAGTGGCCGCCAGTAATTTTTTCGCTACTGAGAATTAATTCGGTAATTGCAATTAATTATCTAACTCGAGAAGTACTGTCCTAATTTTCAAAGTGTCAAGAGGCATTTGTACCCGAAAATTTGCACCCCAAAATGACACCTAACTGTGGTATTTTCAGTGACGTACTAATAATTGCGTGCAATTCTTTTCCGACTGGCAAAGAAACCTCACGAAGTATGAAAAATACCACGTGAGTGGCGCTCCCACCCGCATCATAAAGCAGTGCCCTCAAATAAGCTGATTGAAAGCAACTGCATTGCCTGTCGCAACCCGAAGAGACAGAGCAACGCCTTGATAATGGTACGGAAGGAGCACCAACAGCAGGTTTCGCGGCTTCGCAGCTATTCGATCCTTCCTCTCATTTCTACGTCACACTTACTATCCGTCTCTCAAGGCCGACTGATCACATTGATAACAAAAGCACGTTGATAATGCGACCGAAGCGCCGCTCTGACTACGCATGAAATGTGAAAAGCAATGTAATAGGCATAGATTGTTTCAAAATCCCGGCTTTGCTCGCTCCGCATCGAAAGAGTGCGCACGAAGCTATATTTCAGGCCTGAAGCTTTCGGGCCAGATACAGTGCCTACCCTCCCCCCGAAGCCTTGCGCGCGACGGAAGGCGGCGCGCTTCCTCCCCGCTTTCTTCCATTGTGTGCGCGAGATTGAGCCGCGATCACCGACTCACCCTCGCACGCTTCCACTCGCACATATAGCATACGGCGCGCGGCGACGATTTTATCGCCGCTGGACTTTATACGGAACCTCATGGCGACGCCGACGGCAGAAATACACCTGCAGAAATGCGCCTGGAATGTCTATATAATTGCTATCGCAATGAAATCGAGGAATCCCCTGGACGAAAATGAACGCCCCAAAAGCACACCTAAAATGCTCGTTCGAAATCCCGTGCCTTCCAGGGGAGAACAGGAGCAGGAGCGCTGCCACCCAATGACGCAAGAGCCCCCTGGCAGCGTCGAAGTACTCGAGAGGTTTGATTGCACTTCGCACTGCATGCACTTGATCGCGTAAAAATTGGAGTAGAACGGAAATAAGACGACTGTATTGCATCAGATCGTTTTGTTTCGCTTGTGTTTTGCTTCAGCCTGGGTGCGCGAACAATGGCATCAGCAAAGTGCAGTGACTGGATTGATGTTGAGACGAGCAAATCTTGCGACACCTCGGATTGCATCCTGAGGAGCCCATCACGTTCGCCGTCAAAATCACGGGGATTGGCAGCTCAAGCAAAGTGTTCCTCTTCTCGCCGAGGTGTCCGAAACATACGACAAACCTACAAGACAAAACACTTAGAACGAGGCTATAGGAAAGTGTGGACGCCGATTTAGTGCTATCGTTGCTGATCGGTGACCAGTGGCTAGAGCTTGAGTTCAGTATCCACCGCGGACCCCGAACACGTGCTTTACAGCCAAGTGGCAGCTGGAAGGCTAGGAAATCTTGCGACCACTCTCGCAGCTGTTTCTTAGACCGCAACGAGTGTTCCATTGGCGCAATAGAGGGTCGCGCTATCACTTCGCTACTGCTATACCATCACTTATCGACGTCTCTGCTCCTGTTCTGCCGCAGGAATGCGCCATAAATAACTGCAGCGGAGTGGCAACCGTATTATGTGCTATGAACCTTATGACCACCTATCCGCTCCGCATCCGCCCTCTCCCCCACCCTTCAGACGAACACTTTTCTAGTCTTGAATATGAGTCATCCACATACAATGCGTACTGCCTTTCACTTAATTCCTACTGTCGCGTTTCCGAATCGCTCATCCATGCATGGCACTTAAATTTCGCCTTACGTACGACGCAACCAACCATTTGATGCCCTTGTGCAGGTTGTCGGGTACACGACCTCCGGATCTTACGGAGTCCAGTCCCAACAGAGCCTGGCAATGGCATATCTCCCAATGTACCTCGCAATTCCAGGAAGCGAGGTGCAGGTGGAGCTGCTGGGGAACCTCTGCTCGGCCACGGTCTTGCCGTCGGCACCCGTTGCCGTGCAAGTCAAGAGGAGGAAACCACCCAGAACAAGCAGCTGATTTGCAATGAATGACCCGCATACATTACTCCCCATGCTAATGCACGTACTCACGAAGATTCACACGATGAATAAACGGATATGGGCAGACTCCCTTTTCTGAAAAAAAAAAAGCTAAGCCGATAGCCCATTAAAATATCGGCACAGCCAGGTATAATCGATTGTCTCCAAAGCGCTGGATCAACGCATACATCACTCCCCATGCTAATGCACGAGCTCACGAAGATTTACGCGATGAATAAACGGATATGCGCCGATTCACTTTTCCGAAAATCAAGGTAAGCCTATAGCCCACTAAGATGTCGCCACAGCCAGGTCTAACTACGTGTTTCCAAAGCGCTGGATCAACGCATACATCACTCCCCATGCTAATGCACGAGCTCACGAAGATTTACGCGATGAATAAACGGATATGCGCCGATTCACTTTTCCGAAAATCAAGGTAAGCCTATAGCCCACTAAGATGTCGCCACAGCCAGGTCTAACCACGTGTTTCCAAAGCGCTGGATCAACGCATACATCACTCCCCATGCTAATGCACGAGCTCACGAAGATTTACGCGATGAATAAAGGGATATGCACCGATTCACTTTTCCGAAAAGCAAAAGATGTCGGCACAGCCAGGTCCAATCACGTGTCTCCAAAGCGTTGGATCAACGCTTACATCACTCCCCGTGCTAATGCACTTACTCACGAAGATGTACACGATGAATAAACGGAGTTGGGCATATTCCCTTTCCTGAAAAAAAGCTGAGCCTATAGCCCATTAAAATATCGGCATAGCCAGGCCTAATCGATTGTCTCAAAAGTGCTGGGTCAACGCATACATCACTCCCCGTTTTAATGCACATGCTCACGAAGATTTACGCGATGAATAAACGGATATGCGCCGATTCACTATTCTGAAAAACGAGGGAAGCCTATAGCCCATTAAGGTGTCGGCACAGTCGGGTCCAATCACGTGTTTCCAAAGCGTTGGATCAACGCATACATCACTTCCCGAGCTAATGCACTTACTCACGAAGATGTACACGATGAATAAACGGAGTGGGGCAGATTGCCTTTCCTGAAAAAAACCTAGGCCTATAGCCCGGCCATTAAAATATCGGCACAGCCAGGTTTAATAGATTGTCTCCAAATCTCTGGATCAACGCATACATCACTCTCCATCCTAATGCACGTGCATACGAAGATTTACGCGATGAACAAACGCATATGCGCCGATTCACTTTTCCGAAAAACAAGGCAAGCATATAACCCATTATGATGTCGGCACAGCCAGGTCTACACTCTAATCTTGGTAACCTATAAGTATACCTACAAACGTGAGTAACGAATAAAATAACGGTTACTTCGCCCGTCCTTTTGATGTTTTCATTATATTGCTCATGCTAAGGGTTACAATGACGAAACTGAGTGAGACGGGTGCTGCTTATTAGTTACATTGATCTGCTGCCAGCATGTAACCTCTATATTGTAACCTATAGAATTTTAGTAACCTTTAACCGAGACCCCACGGAGACGTTATATATGGAGGGGAAGTTCGCAATTTACACATTAACAAAGCGCAGGATAAGTTACCTGCGTGCATACATGGTTGATCCACTTGATAAGCACTTGTACGGGTGTTCAGTCGCAAATTTTGACTGAAAGCAAATTACTCATTGAGCCGGCAGAGCCGCATATCGGAAGTAGGCCGCGGGAAAAGAACGCTCTGCAAGAATAATGACGATTCTTGCCGGAAGTACAACCATCGACTGAGCAAGTATTATATACAATTAGCACTTTTCACAGACCCTACATGTGTCCTGCAGAAATCTATCTCGTTGCCGTCGCATGCCGCTGCCGACACATGCCGCCGCAAGTGTTTTTGTTGTTTCTTATGGGTCTCACATTCACGGATTGGGGAGCCCTTTTGACATACGTTTAGCTTATAACATGATAAAATAATGCTCCTCTGGCCCTTCTGCCTTCTTCATGAGGCGAGAAAAAAGAAGCATGGTTATTATTATTATATGGTAGGAACCTGGAAGGGCCTTTTGCCGTGTTTACTTAGTGCGAATTCGGTTGGTTGCATTCATGGAGCAAGCTCAATCGCAGACTGACGTACGAACATTTTCCTCATATTACAGCCATCCAGCGCAATGCGTCGTTGCCCAGAAAGCGTCCAAAGAAATTAATGAGTGTTGCCCCCAACGGAAGATATATTAACTGAGCATTTTAGCAAACAATCTCTGCAGCCGAGGTGCGAATTCGGAGCAAACAAAATGCAATCATTAAAACGCTTGACACGTTTCTCCCATTATTTTTGTGCACTCAGCAACGGTACGAGTCAACGTCTGCAACACGCCACATTTCCCTATATTGTACAGCAGCAACACGGTTGATGCAACGCGCCAATGCATGTCAGCGCAGCAAACCCAGCACGGAAAAGCCGCATACAGCCGCTACATTACCACGGAGCCCTGTAGACAGATGAAAAGTACAGTTGGCTGAAGTTCTACCACCATGATAGCTATAAAGAATAATTATGTTCAATGCAGCAGCATTGTTTCCAAGAGCGCACTATGTCCATAAGATTGTGTTTTTGTTTTACCCTCAACGAACCTCTGCTTTCGTTTGAATATGTGCAGCCGGATCAGAATGTCCGCATCGTGCTTCAGTTACTGTACTTCAGTACAGAAGCAGCGGCCATGTTGTTATGTCATCTCTCCGCGTTTCCGTATATAGTTTTAGCATTGCATGACGGGAGGTAGTTGCAAACATGGCGTTGTGAGCTGTGTATATGTGTTTTGTTGCTAGTTTCGGCGCCAGTTTTGTCAGTGGCAATGGCAGTGACGAACAGAGACTTGTTTGGGATAACGCGCGGCCGCTGCAAAGAGTCATTTTGTGACTGTGAGCGCTTCAGTGTCCTCATTTCGGCGAACATTCGCTGTGACTACTGCGACCACAGCCCCGGATCGCATGGGAAAATAGACGAACTTGGTAAGTGTTCTTGCATTGTTCTGGTTTGTCTGTATTCAGCATATAGCTAGGCTGCAGCTTTTCCTTCATTATAGGTCAGGGAAGTGCAAAAAAAAAAGAGAGAGAAAGCAAAGGGGTAAGCAGCGATTTGCGCGGAAATGCATCCATGTTTCTTCCACACTCAAAAACGACACTTTAAGGCTTGTCCACGTTACCGGCACGGCAGGCCATCGCGCGCCGTTCGCGGGCCGCCGTTCGACGGCGGCTTTCCTCGCGAACGGCGAAATTTACTTGCCGTAGATAGGATGTGATCATATGATGTTACCGGGACCCGTTTGTGTCGCATTCGTACAGCGAAGTAGCGACCGAGGAGTGGTCGTTCTGGCAACGTCGGCAGCCTTACCGCCGCTCATCGCTCGGCGGCGCCGATATCGTCGCTAGGCCTTTTCCGGTTCACGTCGAAGCGAAGGCTGGCGCTTCGGAATGAATCACCGACGCTCACAAGCCGCAATATTACATACCGTTGCTGTCGCTCTTCGCAATAATTATACACAATGCAAGAAAATACGCGAATATTAGCGGCGCCGTTGGCAGTGATGCGAGCACAGCCGCGCCCGTCGTCTGCCGTCGGGAGCCGTGCAGTGCAGCTGAGCTGGACAGGTATCCGTGCTCTCGTTCGTGTTTAACGTTTGACAGTGGATATTGTTTTGCGTAACATGTACAATGTACGCATCACTTTATGTAGTGGAAATTATTTTGCGGGGATTTGCGTGGAACAGAAGCTGCAGCCGATGTTTGCGTTGCCGGTGGCGGAGGCGCGCAGCTTCGCGGTCGTCGATTGGCCCGTCGGTCGTGAGGCGGCAAGGTGGCTTTGGCGGCGGGCGGTGCGCCGGCCGAATTTCCGCCTACATTAGATACCTCTCGCGCGGCAGACGTTCTACGTCAGTGGAGGCCGGTTTGCCGTTCAGGAATATTTACTGCTAGTGTGGTGTCGTTGGGATGCATCCTTGCTGAAAAGAATGCAGACGTAGACCAAAGTGACCACAATATTCCAGAATAAGCTGAGGTATGCTGGTACAGTGCAGGTGTCCTGAGAAATGAAAGGCATTTGAGTTAGTGCCTCTCTCTGAAGTTGCTTGTCATCCTGACAACTGCAACAACTTTGAAACCAAATGACAGAAAATCTCAATTTACGCACTGTACTTTAGTTCATGCATATATAATGGATTTGATTCTATATTCAGGGCTCATCTTTCTATTATACTTGAATTCGATATGAAAGTACTGCTGCTTGAACAGCCCTGCTTTTTTACGACGATTCTCATCAGCTTTCAGATACAATCATGTGTCCTAATGTGTATAAAATGAAATTGATCTAATGGGCTCTAATAGTAATAGTTTTTGCTTAGGTTTTCTTGCAAGTAATGTTGGTCTGGACAGATCGTTTATATGTAGTGACGTCAGTATAGTGAACATGAGTGCGTATAAAGAAAAAAAAAGTGCGACGTACATTTTGACTGGTGGACCAGCCTTTGTCAAAGCGAAACGTTCGGAAAAAAATGTACTGTGCAATAACAGTGTGTGGCGTACCATCTTTTTTCTTTATTATAATACCAATACCAGCCCGATATATATATATATATATATATATATATATATATATATATATTGGTTCATATGCCATTGATGGTGCCGATATGTGGTTTACATCTATGCCGTGGGAGCAGATCTTGTGCATTGTCTTGCTTGTTGTGTGACCTCTTCTTGCCTTTCATTTACGAGCATTAAAATAATGGGCTACAGATGTCAGCAGATAAATAAGTTCTGCTTATATCCTGGGCTGAATAAAATTTTTTACACAGATAAGAAGGCACTTTATTCATTCTTTTTGTGGAGATATTTCTTCCACGAAAACTTTGGTAAGAGATGCGAACAATTAAGAAAACAACGCAGGGGAACTGGCTCAAGCTACACTAGGCTACAGATGCGAGTTTTGAGCGTTAGTTGTATTCAGTGAGTTAGGAAATCCAAACTACTAAGGCACAGTCAATGCATGTTGACCGTGAGTAACACACCTGCCCGTTTTACTGGTGCCAGCTTTCCTAGCTGACTTCTCTCCTTTTGCCCTTGTTCGTACATCTCTTTGTTTTATTATGTGGGAAAATGCGACATGCATGCCGTGCTCTAAACTACATAAATAAATTTCGGGCAGTGGTTTATATCATCTTTAATTTCTTTTCATAGATGGCATTGCCAGCTGATGAGCTCCAAGTAACAGCACCTCACATTTACTGCGCTCCTGAGAAGATATGTATTTTTGCTGGCAGCCAAGCCGAAGTCATCACTGTCTCCACGTCTGAAATACAACGGGCATTTATCTTTTGCCTTTTGGCATATTATGTTAAAAACCTAGAATATCCATTTGCATTTTACCAAATGCTTGCTCTCGTGCAAAACGTTGTGCTGCCATGAGACAAGCTAGTGAAAGGACGGCTTTCTACCCGTCTGAAACGTCTCTTTGCGCTCCTAAGTAGTAAAAATGTACTCTAGGGAGTAGTGCTGTTCGCGCTGCTTTCCATGTTTTTCACCAACTCTGAAGTGAAAGAAAAAAACAACATAGTGTGTGATTTACTTCAATGCGGTTGGTTAGCTCCAAAGATGGGAGAGGCTTACACCATGAGCAGCTGTTTTTTTCACGTCATACATTGTTTAATTCTAGTCACAAGCAGTGCATTTACTTGCTCTAGTCATTTGTTCCTCTCCCTTGTGGTGAAGGCTGGTTAATTTTATTTCATTTGTGTATTCATAGGTCTCACAATTCCTTATAAGCATAGCTTAAGCATTTAACTCACCCACGTAGACGGTTGTTTTGCAAAATGTAGTGCACTCTATTTGCCCTTTGCTCAGTGAGCAGATCGGTATATATCTCTGTGCCTGTGCAGAAATCTAGTATTGCAGTTATTAAATGGCATCAATTCTGATGTTTGTCATTTCACACAGTGGTGCTTCAATGACTGTATATGGGAGGTCTCATGGATGGTATTTTTGTATCAGACCTTGTTGAACAAAAAACTTGTAATAAAGAATTTCGTACCTGAGAGTACTCCAACTTATTTTTCGAGAACATTCACAGAATATTAAACGGAACAGCTTATTACAAAGGCTAGGTGCATAGTTAGGAAGTGAAATAATGACATTGCCTTCAACTACATTAAAACAACTCATTGTCACAATATTATAGACAGCAGCGCTTTGCAGTATGCTTTTGCTCACCTGAACTAAATTATTATGGCCAATCTACAATACTCATGCATATGTTGCTTCCCCAAGTGTTTTTCTTCATTGAGTGTGCTTCAAGTAATTTTGTGCCTTTGGAAGATGGATTTTTAATAAATAGGGGCTTTTCTGCACAAGTATGTAATACTCTAGGAACTGAAGGTATTTTTAGCTTCCACATATTTTAGAGGGACATTAACTCAGAGGCAGTATATGTTAGAAACACACAGCTGAGTTATATTGGCAGTCAAGCAGGAACTGTCCCCCAAAGGCTATGTTAAATTTAGGGGTCACTTCGGCTATTTATTCAGATGTCTTTATTGTGATTGCGCTGTATTGTTATAGCTAACCTATAAAATCTATCATGGCGTCATGATTGAAAATGTTCTGCATCTCGAATGGGGCCAACATTGTGATGCCTGTCAGTTGCCTCTGATTTCTTCTAGCCACAGATTGTCATGTAGAAGTTTGAATTATGGGACTGAAAGACAAATGTTTGGGTCGACACCAACCCGAGCAAATTACATGCTGTCTTTAAAGCTTTAATGAAATGCATTGACAGTGAAAGTCTCTTCTTTTATAGTCCCACAATTTAAACACCAGCATAACTATAATCTGAGGTGAGAACATAGCCAGCTGGCAGGCATGACAATATCGCCCCAATTCGAGATGGCAATATCTTGTAGTGGAACAGTGCAAATTTTCTAGTTTGGCTATAAAAATAGAATGCAATCAAGAAGAAAATATCCGTATAAGTTACAGAAGTAACCCCTAAATTTAACACATCCTTTAGAGGTTACATTTGCTTTTAGAAAATAAAGGACTACAGCGTAACCTCTAAAGCTTCATATTTTTACGGGTAACAATGTACCCTGTAATATAATGGTTACAACGTACCTTATATTTTGTATTAGTTACAATGTAACTTATAATATATTAGTTACAATGTACCTTATAAATGCGAATTTGTGCACCTATACTAAGGGTTACCCAGCTAAGGGTGTACAGCGTAACCTCTAAAGTTGCATATTTTTCAAGGGTAACAATGTACCTTTTATTTTATATTGGTTACAATGTACCTTATATTTTGTATTAGTTACAATGTAACTTAAAATATATTAGTTACAATGTACCTTATAAATGCGAATTTGTGCACCTATACTAAGGGTTACCCAGCTAAGGGTGTAACCACGTTTCTCCAAAGCGCTGGATGAACGCATACATCACTCCCCATGCTAATGCACGGGCTCACGAAGATTTACGCGATGAATAAACGGATATGCGCAGATTCACTTTTCTGAAAAACAAGGTAAGCCTATAGCCCACTAAGATGTCGGCACACCCAGGTCTAACCACGTGGCTCCAAAGCGCTGGATCAACGCATACATCACTCCCCATGCTAATGCACGGGCTCAGGAAGATTTACGCGATGAATAAACGGATATGCGCCGATTCACTTTTCCGAAAAACAAGGTAAGCCTATAGCCCACTAAGATGTCGGCACACCCAGGTCTAACCACGTGGCTCCAAAGCGCTGGATCAACGCATACATCACTCCCCATGCTAATGCACGGGCTCACGAAGATTTACGCGATGAATAAACGGATATGCGCCGATTCACCTTTCCGAAAATCAAGGTAAGCCCCTTAAGATGTCGGCCCAGCCAAGTCTAACCACGTGGAACCAAAGCGCTCGATCAATGCATACATCGCTCCCCATGCTAATGCACGGGCCCACGAAGATGTATCTGTTGAATAAACGGATATGCGCCGATTCACTTTTCCGAAAGTTATGTTAAGGCTATAGCCCTTTAACATGTCGGCAAAGCCAGGTCAAATCACGTGTCTACAAAGCGCTGGATTAACGTATAGATCAATCCCCATGTTAATGCACTTACCAAGACGTACACTATGAATAAACGGATATGGCCATATTCCCTTTTCTGAAGAAAGCTAAGCCTATAGCCCATTAAAATATCGGCACAGCCAGGTTTAATCGATTGTCTCCAAAGCTCTGGATCAACGCATACACCACTCTCCATCCTAATGCATGTGCTCACGAAGATTTACGCGATGAGTAAACA
Organism: Dermacentor andersoni; assembly: GCF_023375885.2. NCBI lineage: Eukaryota > Metazoa > Arthropoda > Arachnida > Ixodida > Ixodidae > Dermacentor > Dermacentor andersoni. The sequence goes on along the minus strand of NC_092815.1, from coordinate 76,881,761 downwards.
GAGTTGGGCAGATTCCCTTTCCTGCAAAACAAGGTAACCTTATAGCCCATTAATATGTCGGCACAGTCGGGTCTAATCGTGTCTACAAAGCGCTGGGTCAACGTATACCAATCCCGATGTTAATGTACTTACGAAGCCGTACACTATGAATAAACGGATATGGGAAGATTCCCTTTCCTGAAAAAAAGCTAAGCCTATAGCCCATTAAAATATCGGCACAGCCAGCTCTACTCTATTTTCTCCAAAACGCTGGATCAACGCATACATCACTCCCCATGCAAATGCACATACTCACGAAGCTTTACGCGATGAATAAACGGATATGCACCGATTCACTTTTCTGAAAAAAAGGCGAAAGGTTAGTTCGTGTGGGGTCCTGAGGAGAGACCTGAGCACTTTTCTGAAAAACACGTTAAGCCTATAGACCATTAATATGTCGGCACAGCCCGGTCTAATCACGTGTCCCCATAGCGCAGGATCAACGCATACATCACTCCCCATGCCAATGTACCTACTCACGAAGATGTACTTGATGAATGGAGTTGGGCAGATTCCCTTTTCTGAAAAACAAAGCTAAACCTATAGCCCATCGAAATATTGGCACAGCCAGCTCTAATCGATTGTCTCCAAAGCGCTGGATCAACGCATACATCACTCCCCATGCTAATACACATGCTCACGAAGATTTACGCGATGAATAAACGGATATGCGCAGATTCCCTTTTCCAAAAAAAGGTAAGATTATAGCCCATTGAAATCTCGGCACAGCCAGGTCTAATAACTTGTATCCAAAGCGCTGGATCTACCCATACATCACTCAACGTGCTAATGCACATGCTCACGAATATTTAAGCGATCAATAAACGGATATGGGCAGATTCATTTTTCCGAGAAAAGGTAAGTCTGTAGCCCATTAAAATGTCAGTACAGCAAAGTCTAATCATTTGTCTCGAAAACAGTGGATCAACCCATTCATCACTCGACATGCTAATGCACGTTCTCACAAGGATGTACGCGGTGAATAAGCGGATATGCTCAGATTGCCGTTTCCGAAAAAAAGCCAAGTCTATGGCCCATTAAGATGTCGGCATAGCCAGGTATAATCACTTGTCTCCAAAGCACTGGATCAACACATACATCATTCATCATGATAATGCCCGTGTTCACGAATATTTACGCGATGTATAAATGGATATATGCAGATTCCCTTTTCCGAAAAATCAATTTCTGTCTTGTTTGTTTAAAATCTGTAGTGGTCGTTCTTATACTTCCGTTGCTTTTGATATACCTGTGCGTTATACATTGACACTGGTATCCTCCCCTTTTGCTATGACACTAGCTTGACAAGGTACGGCATGAACCTAGCGGCAGGCAACTGTGATGACGCAGCGACGATGGGATAAGCTCAGTGGAACGACAAAAGCGGTATGACGACAATGGTGTGTCGACAATGGTAACGACTGGAGTGATTTTTCTACGCTTTATTCGCTCTCTTTATAACATAATTGTTACGTTCTACCGGCCAAAGGCCGGCAGCTACGCGATGAAATCCAGGCCGATTCGCAGAGCAAAAAGACGACGCTTTATTTCCAGCTCGGAAATATATATAGAAGAGAAAAGAGAGAAAGAAGGGAACAGGGACCATAGACGCATGCGCGGAGAGGCGCACGTGGCCCCGAATAGGTTATCTAGCTAGCTTGACAAGGTTGACACTTGACGCTTGACACAAGCTTGACAAGGTACGGCATGAACCTAGCGGCAGGCAACTGTGATGACGCAGCGACGATGGGATAAGCTCAATGGAACGACAAAAGCGGTATGACGACAATGGTGTGTCGACAATGGTAACGACTGGAGTGATTATTCTACGCTTTATTCGCTCTCTTTATAACATAATGAGTACCGTGGTCACTCTAAGTACACAGCATTTAGCGGGATTAGGATGGTGTAAAGACGACAGCGTGATGGCGACGGCATGATGATAATGGGATGATGAATAGTGTATGACGATGATGGCGTGACGACAACGGTATGTCGACAACCAAATGATGAAGCTGGAATAACAATGATGGTACTACCAAAATTACACTGAGTGAACCAAGAAATCGCGATCGAAAGTGAGCGTGTGGAAGCGCTCGGTCCAGATCAAGCTTCATTGTGATCGAAACTGTGTGTCATCATGCCATCGCCGTCACGCTGTCATAGTTATACCATCGTAATCCTAACAAGCACTGGTTGCTTAGAGGGACCATAGTATTCACTGTGATAAAGAAAGCGAATAAATTGTAATCATTTCATAATCATATCATTGTCATACCGCTTTTGTCGTTCCATTTACATCATTCTATCGTCACTGCGTCGTCATCATATAGTCGTCTAGCGCCGCGCTAATGGGGTACATTGTCAAACGATGTCATAGCAAAGTGGGCTGATACCGGAGACGGTGTATGACGCACAGGTATATCGAAAGCAATGGAAGTATGAGAATGACTACATACTTTAAACAAGCATGACTTCAGCATAATGGTGTGTGGCAGCATTGCTTGAATGCTAATCGCTTTACCATCAACAGCCATCGGGAGAAATGATTGGGTCTGGATGTGCCAACATTCTAACGACCTATAGGCGTACAGGCGCTCCCAGAATAATTCGGAACGCCACACACGCGGCCGCTCGCCGCCGGAGCGCACCCGTGGAAGAAGTAGTACCATGGTCTGCGCGTGCGCGGTCTCCCTAGCAAGCAAGGTTGGCTCCCTAGTGCATCTAGTTTGTGTTGCCTTGCTCCAGAACGGTAGCCCTAGGTGCCTCTTAACGTTTTGTCCAGGGGGGCTGGGCCGGTGGTGTCTGTGACAAGCTGTGTCTGCGCATGCGCTCGAGTTGGAGCGTGAGCGGTCGTGTCTGCATGTTCGCGTGCTTGGCCCTTTTTTTTCATTTTTCGTGTGGGCTGTATTTATCATTTGATAAAAATATTTATGGTAGGTTACCGTGACTGGCGCTGGCAAAGGGCGGCGCTTTCGTCTGATGCAACCGTGATGATATCGGCGGCTCGATTGATAAAGGGATACGAACATATTTAAACAACGACAGTTACGCGAATTCCGCCCTATTCCTATCGAGGCAACATGCCGAAAAGAGTGCCGATGAATGTGCGGAGAAATATAGTTAAGCTCAGTTCCCAAGGTATACCTCAACGTGAGATATGCCGGCTCACAGGAAAGTCCATCAGTGCGGTCAACCGAATAATCCAAGCCTACAGGGATGAAGATGGCCGACTCAAAGATGCAGCACGATCGGGACGACACCGATGCACATGGGAAGAGTCCGATCTTCTTATTGTTGCTGCAGCCGTTGCTGATCCTTTCCAGAGCGCCCGCCAGATCAAGACAGCCCTCAACCTGCAAGCTAGCGAGGAAACAATTAGAAGGCGCATGCGAGAGGCTGGTCTTCGTGGTTTTGTCGCGGCACAAAAGCCACACCTTACGGAGCACCAAAAACGCCGGCGCCTTGAGTTTTGCAGGGCATATGAGCGCTGGACGACTGAAGAATGGAAGGAAGTAATATTTTCAGATGAATCGACATTTTCATCTAGATAGGACCAAGAGCGCCGCGTATGGAGACCATATAACTGCAGGTATTTTCATTTTCTTTCTGATCTTTTAGGCACAAATTCTTCGGACGCGCAAAAGGTATTTGATCTGAAAAGACCATTATCTATTCCCTTCTTTTCGTGCAGATACGAGCCTGGGTATGTTTCGGAGATCCACAGCAGCGGCCGCTGTACTGTCAACGTTTGGGGAGCAATTAGCAAAGAGGGCCTCGGTCCGCTAATCCGACTGTCCCCATCGTTCACAGCTGAAGCTTACTGTGACATTCTGGACTACCACCTATTGCCATACCCATTTAAAGATGGCTGCTACTTCTTCCAGCAAGACCTGAGCCCGGTGCACACCGCCAGAGCTGTGGCAAAACTTCTTCAAGAACGTGGGGTTCGCGTTCTTGACTGGCCTCCGAAAGGTGCTGACTTCAATGTTATGGAGAACGCGTGGGGCATGATGAAAGAAAGCTTATCCAAGCTGAATCTGGGAGGGGCCAGTGCCGACGAGCTCTGGCTCGCCATAACGCGCGAGTGGAAGCGCCTTGGTGAGAGAAGGGACTTCGTCGATGCGCTCTACGAGTCAATTCCACGCCGCGTACAAGCTGCGCTTCGCGTGGACGGCGCATTCGGGAGATATTGATAGCCGAACACGCCAATCGCTTTAGACGAAACAGTTACGTTTCGATTCTTTTTTTTTTTTTACTGTGGAAGAATAAACCCCGTGTTCTTCCTATTATTTAGATTTACTATGTTCTCCTTACTACTTTTCTGCATTCAGCTCACACAGCCTACCCTGGATTATCATTGTATATTTCCTCTGAGCAAAAAAAAAAAAATCTGTATCTTCGCCAACAAACGCCGACTCGCGATCAATACGTAAGGATACTCGCTACCAGTGGTCCAGATTCCGTGATTGATTGGCGCACAATATATACGAACCACGTAACGGGGTGCGTCAATAAATGAGTAGAGTCGTGAAGAGTTCATTAGAGTGACCTTTGCATGAAGTGACTAAATTGGCCTTGATTGACATAAATTGGCCTTGATGAATGTGCCGCGTTATATCATTTTGTGAACTCTTTTATTGCCACTATCGCAGACACACCCGTTAAGAGGGGTCATGTAATAGTGGAAATTGTCCTCGTATTGCGAAGCTAGTAGTAACACGGGTAGGGAGATATTTTACTAAGAGCTAATACTTCGCAGGACAGGCTAAAACGGTGAAAAAATAAGGCAGCGTTGCCGTTGTAGCCAAGCCGCCCCACTAGCACGTAATCACTCAAAGCATTGCTATCTCCCAGACGGGATGCAGACCATGGCGAGAATGCGCTGCAAGGAATGCAGGAGCCTTTATTTGTAGATAACGGTGCATGCATGCTGTGCTACAGACATTCATTCGCTCAGCCCCCATTGCACAACGCTAAAGGGCACCTAGCGCTGCCTTCTTGGAGCAAGGCAGCGCCAATGTAGATGCACTAGGGAGCGAAACTTGCTCGCTAGGGAGACCGCGCATGCGCAAATCTTGCCTGTATTTATCCGCCGGCGCGCTCCGCCGACGAGCAGCCGCGCGTCCAGCGTTCCGAATTATTCTGGGAGCACCTGTACCTATCTTTTACAGCGCACCTCTTGGCGCCTGTTCCTGCGGGGAGCGCCGGCGTAACCGAGCGAACGAGCACAGCAAAGATAGAAAGAGCGAACTCGGAGCGCTGCGGGGGATGCAAGACGGGAGAAGGGTATGGCGAAAGCGCGAGAAGGAAAGCGTAGTGCGGCGACGATGGCTACGAAGTGGCGCCAGAGTAGCGCCCGTCGTCTGGGGTGTCTGTCAGCAGCAGCTGCTGTCAATCGCAGCCACGCGTCACCCATGCGCTGAATCTCGTGACCTCCAGATTAGCGAGTCAGTCACGCCACGGACAGTTTGTAACCTGCCGCGCGAGACAGATCGTCCGCGTCAGCCAATATATCGCGAAATGAAAGCACGTATAGAGCTGCGCTCAAATTTCGCATTAGCGAGTATCGCAATCTTCGGTCAATTTTTTCTGGAAAATCAAACTGCGTGTATCAGTCTATTCATCGCGTAAACTGTCCTCAGCCCGTGCATTAGCAGAGGGAGTGACGTATGCACTGAACCAGCACTTTCAAAAGTGATTAGACCAGGCTGTGCCAATATTCTAATAGTCTGTAGGCTTACTAAAGCCCATCTGCGCATATCCGTTTATTCATCACATAAATCCTTGTTAGCGTGTGCCTTGGCATGAGCTTTCTAGACAAGTGATGTGACCTGGCTGTACCGATAGTCTAATGGAATATAGGCTTCTCTTTCTTTTCGGAACGTTGATCTGCACATATTAGTTCATTCATGGTGTGAATTGGCACTGGCACGTGCATTAGCAGGAGTGATGTATGCGCTGAGCCAGCACTTTCGAAAGTGATAGGGCCTGATTTGGCCAGGCTAGGTTGACATTGTAGTGGGCTACAGGCTTACCTTTACTCTTCGGGGAAAGCCAATCTGCGCATATTCATTCATTCATTGCATAAATATCCGCCAGCACATGCATTAGCACGAGTAATGCATGCGCTCAACCAGTGTTTTTGAGTTTAGTGAATGTGCCTGGCTGTGCCACCATCGTATGGGATATAGGCTTATCTTGTTATTTTCAGGAAAGTGAATCTACGCACGTCAGTTAGTTGATTATGTAGATCTGCATTAGCACGTGCATTAACATGGGGAAGAATATATGTGCTGAATGAGCGCTTTTGAGAGAAGTGATTGGATCTGGCTATGTGACTATTCTAATGCAATATATAAACTTACCTTTTTTCTTTTTTCGGTTCAACCAATCTGCACATATCCATTTATTCATCGCATAGCGAGTGACGTATGCATTGAGCCAGCACTTTCGAGACAAGCGATTGGACCTGGCAGTGCCGACATTTTATTGAGTTATGCAAGTAAACAATGGGCTATACACGTAAACTTTTCATGTATTTGAATCTTAAAAAGTATGAGTTGGCCCTGATCTAAAGGCTTCTTTTAAAAGTGAATAGAAGAGTCAGTTTAACCACAACCACAAAGAGGAAGCAAGAATGAAAAGTACACATTTTTTTTAATGAAACAGATTTTAAAGCTGTTTTAAAATTACGTATTAAAGAGGACATGAGCACCATGAGCTGTTAGAGAAAAGTGCACCTTCGATGCAGTACAAACATGTTGCTGTTTTGTCGGTACCAAAGGTTGCCATCAGTTCTATTAGGACCAAGCAGCCAAGTCCAAGTGGTATCATGAACATATCAGGAAGCAAGAACATCAGTTCTATATCAAGGACTAGTTACATGATTAACCAATCCGAGCAAATTGTGACAGAATCTTCTACAATGGTTCAACTTTGATTTTCTTTAACATCCAGTGCAAGTCTGTGTTTATAAGGGCATCAAGGGTCTATCCCATTTCCTTCTTGTCTTGTCCTTTACTGCCATCATATGCCCTCTTTCCAGCAAGAACTGCCACTTTTCCTGACCATAGCAGGTGACTAACATACTGGTTAAAGAAAAATATGTTTCAAATAAGGTATAATGATTTCAGCAGCTGATGACAGATCTTTTACAAGGACTGCCTTCCAGCAGCTACTGAAAACTGACTTGGAACCGCCAACATGACATTATCGAGCATCTGCTGTCACAAACACATGTAAAAATTTTTATGAAAGCATGTGCTAGTGCATTTAAATTAAGCAAATAAGATTTCTTACACTTTGCTACTGAACTAGTTACTTCATATATGGGTCTTGTAAAGCTTACGGAACTGTCCCATGAAAATGGAACTTGTCAAGTGGCGCAGCTAAAATAAAGATCAAGGTGCTAAGCAAGATACAAGATTGAGTGTCATCATCCACCTGTGAATATGCTGGCTAATAACCTAGTTAGAGGGGCATGTTAACTGCAGTTAAACTATCCTCAGTTGCAGCCTGCTACAGTTATCAGTTACGGAGGCCCTAACCGCATAGGTGCTTACTATCGTTAACAGAAAAATTCTGTAAATTTCCAAATTTGTGTTTATTACATTGGCAACTGTATAACACTGCATGGCCAAAGTAGCCCTTAATTGAGGTTCAGCTTAAGCTTGGTTAATGTTGCCATATGGCAAGGACAAAAGGCAAGAAGAAATGAATGTTGCAACACCTAGGTTAGTGACTTTTATAGTAAGACCTTTGTGGCAGGAAATGACCTAAACATGGAAATAAAGAAAAAAGTGAATCATCATCGTTTCATGTTATGGGAGTAAGAGATATGGAGGAAGGCAAGTCCAGCATTCAAGTGCAACTACCTCCACGAGTAAGCTATTTCCTTTTTCCAAGACTGTTAAGGCTGCCCAAGAATGTATAACGTACTTCTCTATGCTGATTTGGCCATTTGCATTTTTGGGACTACTGACATGACATTATTTACTTGTAACTTTTCTTATATTAAATGAGAAATCGAGCCCTCTAAACCTTATAAAAAATACAGGTAAATGGCAGAGTGCCATAACTTGCTATATACTTGTTTTAATGAATGGTTCCTGTTTCAGTGGCTAAGAGGTGGTTGCATCATACCACGATCACTCCGTTCCTTTGAGCGCTGCAGCTGCCACATGCAAGCACAGCCAGAAGAAACTTGCAAAGAAGTCCTTTTTTTATGAGCCTCATCATCATACTCAGACTTATTGCAACACCAGCAAATTATTCACATCATCACGTCATCACAGTATTGTCGATGACACCAGGTTCGGCATTGTGAGATTATATTAGAACAAATTAAAATGTTTGTGTTTCCCAACCTTCACACTTGCTAAATGTAATCTCTTTACGAGCAAGAAGCGTATTGTAGCGTTTATACAACTTTGAAAATGTGTCCACATTCCTTCAAGAAAAGATTTCTGAGGGAGATCTGTCTGGTAGGACAAGCAACACTGTGTGCATTTATTATATACTTGCTCACAATGAATAACCCAACTGTCTTAAGTGCCTAAAGCAGGCTCAACTTCTCATTGAGAGCAAGTTGGGTCTTTGTAAGCTGCGAAAGGTAAACAACCATAAGCAAGTCCTTCATGTTGCCATTGAGCATGTTCTGGAACTTGTCATTCTCCATCTGAGGGATGCTCTGGATGATGTCCAGAAGCATGCGCCCCACATGGTTGTCTGGTGGCGTTTTACCCGTGAGCACGTCATCCACATAACTAATGACCACTTCCAGGGTCTCACGCATCTCACGGCAGGACTGACCCACGGCGTCGAAATCCGGCACGCACTCGACGCTCCGCTGCTTGCTGTGCTTTGTGCCCTGAGTAAGCTTGAGACCCACCATCTCGGCCTCATAGCCGACAACTTCCACTTTGCATGGAGTGAACATGGTGCCCACATTTTTCCCTGCAAACAAAAACACAGGGAAATGCAATAAAACGACATTTCCCAAATATTCAGTAGTGTACCCTATGAGCAAAAATTTAAAAAAAATGAGCAGTGCAACAAAACAAAGCACACCGTTTCAGTCAATTAAATTTTCAATGGAGCTATGTTATGCTGAACAAAAGCGGTCAGGAAATCATGACTGAATGAACGATAATGTTCATTCGATAATGTAACGATAACAGCAACATAGAATTCATAAGCTGCAAGTCATCTTGTGAACAATACATCCAGCTACACTAAAAAGAGAAGATACACCTTTTATTTTTATTTTATTATCACGCGCGTTTGTGCCCACCGATATCCAAGAGGGGCTACTTTAGCAGTTCTAAAGAAGTGCAGCGGCTCTGCTGTGTTAGAGGCGTGTTTCAGCCATATGTTGCACACAGGCGGAACAGCTGCCTGGTTTTCAGCTGCTAATTTACAACACCTGCTAATAGAGCCACAAGAGAAAAGAAAAAAGAAACAGTCGTCAACCACATTCTAAAGCTCTACTGTACCTGTTACTCTTACAAGGTAAGCTTTCTTTTTTTTCTAGCAACTAAAGAGCCAGAGCGCTCGCGAAACGAGACTGCTCTAATTAAGCTACAATTATGGAAAAGTGGAAAACTAACCAACTAGCAAAAACGAGTAAAAACTCAGCAGCGGTACTCGCTCAAAGCATTGTAATGGGATCATAGCGACATTTTACTGCATCGATAAACGAAACGTCACTCAAGTTCTCTAGTGTGGTAGTGTATGAGGCCACTAACGCTAGTGGCCGCACCATATGCCCGTCGTTGTAAAAAGGCAACCGCTCGGGCTGCACATCAGTACTTCATCGCGAGAGCAGCATGCAGCGCGCAACATTGGTCGAATTATTCGCGCCCTGTACCTGGGACTCCGAAAGGCGTGCTCGTGTACGCTTTGATGGTAATCTTGTTGTCTGCCATCAGGGTGTCGAGTGTCAAGTGAATGGGGCTAGTAGCCTCACGGCTGTAGTAGTCGTGGATGAGAACAGAGTGGCTGGTCACATCGGGGCCGGTCGCGTACCAGCCGACGATCACTTCGGCGGGGTTCACTTTCTTGTGCAGTTCAAACATGTTCTTGGCGAACTCCAGGTCGACCGCGACTTCATCCTGGGACTCGTTGTGGGGCACGCAGAAGCAGTTTGTCACTTCTACGCCTCCCTTCTCATAAGAGCCGAGCAAGGTACCGATGACGCGCTCCGCGCCGTCATTTCTCCGTTCGTAGGAGTCAACGATGGAGAAAAGTACTACGGGGTGCACTTTCACCGTTATGTTCGGAGCCATGATGAACGCTGTAACGCGGCACAACTAGTGAAACTTGCTTAAAGCTGTCACACAATATCTCTTTCCGGCCGCCCGGCTAAACATGCGCCAGCGAAGAGAAAATTCAACATGGCCGACATCACTGCGTTGCTAGACTCCTCACCACCTTCGCTTCTTTTAGCCACACAATGCATCATCTTTCTTGTCACTAAAAAAGCATAAAATGAAGATCGTCGTGTGGCGCTGCATATATTTAGCTTAAAAAACATAGTTTGCTAGCCAAAGCTCCTATATAAGACTGCTTTCTTTTATCTTTTAGAGCAGACGATGTGGCAAACATGCTGTGCTGCGTGCGTGTTGCGCGTACAAGCTGTGGACACTCTGTTCCTGCTTTTACTTAACGATTAATTATGCTTTTACTCAATGCTCAGGTCTGTCTTATTTTGTCCTAACGTCAAATGACATGCTGATAACGCGTGGAATCAATACGTGCCTCCTTACAATTGCTGATAAAGATTTCTCATCATGTGTTCGCAGATACAGCGAGCGAGCCGCCCCTGAGCTTTGCTGTTGTGTACTCAACAAATTTAACAGCCGCTACAAACAAAAATGACGTTGTTTGTCGCCAAAAGTAGGTATTTTAAATCATGTATTCTCACATTATATTTCTTAATGTGCACGATCGGCTTATATTTTATATATGGCAGAGGTAGGAAAACGATTTGCTTGCTTTTTTTACTTCAGAGCACCCTCACATTCGATACAACCCACTTAAAGACGAATGGGTCCTCGTGTCTCCACAAAGGACACTTCGTCCTTGGCAGGGTAAAACCGAAAAAGCTATCGACATGTCGACTTCGCGCGCTTTGGATCCAAACAACCCACTCTGTCCGGGAGCCAGGAGAGCTAATGGCGAAGTATTCACCATTTGCCACTTGTCTCGATATAACGAAAGTTTCGGTATTTTCTGTGATGTTTACGACGTGCACGCAATGTTCCCTCCACTTAATTGTATGTCCTTTTGACATGTCTCTTTTGTCATGTACTTGCTGTTTTACAGGTCAATCCTATGTATGAATCCACCTTTACATTCAGAAATGACTTTCCAGCTCTCCTGGAGGATGCCCCAAGTCCTGGTATGTTGTTACTATCATCATGAATATCTTAAGCCTGGTTTAGCTCCACAGCAGGGCAAAGATTCTTTTCAATAGTCCACATATATATATATATATATCTCTTTCAGCTTCGCAGACATGTTCCTTTTGCCTCAATTGGCATGTCTGGTTCAATATGTTAAGCCAGTTTTGCATGCCAAGTTGTCGTGAGGCAGAATAGTAAGGCAAAACTCTGTACTGAGTGCATACATCTGCAGGCAGCATTTGTATGACTTGCAGCAAATAAAGTGAGAGTCATATCCGAGTCTTAGTGAAAGCCCACTCTGTCATGTGTGGAACCGTTGAGCAGCAGTCTCGAAATATAGCACGCTGCACAGCTTCCTGACTAAGGGCCTTTACTACCAGACAACATGCCGCTCTAGACAGCACTTTCAAAAGCTGTAACATGATTGCATCCTTAATATACATCAGGTACAAATAACCATGTAGCAGCACAGTGCAAACATTGACATGCACACTTCAGCTGAACAGCCACTTTCCTTTATCTTTTTCGAGGCTTTTAGGAGATGGTGAAACACCCATCATGGCATTAATACAGTTAAACAGCATGCGGAGAAGGCCTGCTTTGGCGTGGGCCAAAAGGCTGTTTAATGAACTTGAACTCAATGTTTGCAACTCTTTTCCTCTGTCTTAAATGCATTGTAGAATCTGAAGAGAATGCTGATGAATCTGGCCTCTTCCGCATGGCCGAGGCTAGAGGCACTTGCCGAGTGATGTGCTTCCATCCATGCTCCAACGTGACTCTGCCCCTGATGAGTCAATCCGAAGTGGAGACTGTGATCGATGAGTGGGCTCTACAGACCGAGCAGTTAGGCCAGACTTACACATGGGTTCAGGTTAGTGGGCGCAGCACAGTACAAACTTTGCACTTTCAAGTACCTTAATTTCTTGCCTCTCTGCCAGTACACATGTGCACTACATGCATGCAGGGAAAGTGAGGAGAACACAGCTCAGTTATCGGTGTGACCTGATGGATAACTCAGTGGAAATTGGGAGATAGCATGCTAGTCATGGTAGCACCATTCACATGTGAGAACAACAGTCCTCTTAAATCCTGAAAAATCACGCAACAAGATAATTTGATCTCGGAAATGTGTGCTTAATTATATTGTGTCCATCAAAGCGAACTGTCTTAGGTGTGACCACGTTTGACCTAATAGCATCGTTAAAGCTACACCACAGCTAGGTCAATAACAAGACAGACCTGGAAGTATTCATACAATTCATGACAGGTTCAGTTAATATCCTCTCCAACTCAGCTATTCTCCTCTGTATTAGCACTTTCACTGTTCCATTTCTTGCAAAAAACGAATCTTGCAGTTGTAATGTCTTCTTCCAGGTTTTTGAAAACAAAGGTGAAATTATGGGCTGCTCCAACCCTCATCCACACTGCCAGGTAATCTATGCACTCGTTTAGATTTAGGACAACTTCTACCTGCACTTCAGCTTAGTGAAGCTCCGTATGCTTTTTCCAATATCCCACTCCCTTGCCAGTGGCTTCCCTTTGTTCTTGTTCCGTAGAACATACCTTTCAAAGCCCGTCCCTATGGCAATAATTTGCCTCACTTCAGTGTCAGGAGTTAATCTGTCTTCTTGCATAGCAGACAGCTGAGCTGTATGACTATGTGTAGATTGTAATTACTAGATGTGCCTGACCAAGCTTGCTAGTGAAATGCTGTAATGGTGTTTATAGCGCAGCATAGAAAGCAGTGTAAAGTTTATTGCCAGCTGCAAAACGATCATCTTTGCACATTCTAGCTTATTTTCATCAAGGCAATAGATGTGGTCCTTCATTCTTCCCTAATGCAGATTTGGGCAAGTTCATTTATGCCAAATGAACCAAGGCTGAAGGACAAATCCCAGAAGGCTTACTTTGAAAAAACTGGGAAACCACTTCTTGTGGACTATGTGTACCGAGAACTGAAAAAGAATGTGAGTGGCTCTCCTGTCTGGGATTGCTGCAGTGAAATGTGATACCCTGATCTCATTGTGCGTGCTCTTGTTATCTAACCGCCTTTCAGGAACGTATTGTTTTGGTGTCTGACCACTGGGTTGCTCTGGTGCCGTTTTGGGCTGTTTGGCCATACGAGACCATGCTTGTACCTAAACGTCACGTGACCAGGCTGTATGAACTGAACGCTGCGGAAAAATCAGGTGACATGACAAGCTTCGAACACTATACTTACGCAGATCTGCATTTCTTCTTGCCTTGTTGACATGTTGTTAAACAGTTTCATCTCATCAACAAAATTGTGAAGTGGCAAGTACTGCGCAGTCAGCACCGTAGTTTATAGACTGCAAGATCTGAAAAAAGAAAGCTAAATATTTCCACAGCCTGGTATTTGGATTTGTAGGCAGTACTAATATATGCAAATAACACATTGTTATATGGTTCTGCTCGCTGTAGTCACAAACGGAAAGACAATCATTACTCATATCCTGTGGTCTGTAGACTTTAGATGCCGACTGTACTGATAGGTATGTTGTGGAAATGTAACCTTTAATTTTATCTCTCTTGCATTGCTCTGTGCTTGCCTCAAACTCGTGAGTAGAGCCATAGGCTGCAACTCTGTGATACAGTTTTATAATTTAATTTGTTTGTTTTAAACAAATTAAGCTTAATTGTAGCTCAGTTTCACTAGACCTATAGAGGCTGAGCAACTGGAGGAGACACAGAATGTAGCCCACAATTTTGCTATACATGCTTTGTACTCTCTAGCATAAAAACATGTGCTACAGACATGCTGTGAAACAGAGCTACCTATTGATGATTGACTTGAATTCGTAGGAGTGCAGCTTGCCCGTCATGCACTAGCATTAAAAAAAAAACATCTGCTTTCCTGTGCGATTCCTTGTCATACTCCTCTCTTCATCTCACTGAAGCCTTGCTACCCTCTTGCCGTGCTAGCTTCTCTGCCTAGGCCTAGGGTGTGTGAATATTCAGGCTGCCCAAATAATGAACAGGATAAGAAGGCACTCAATGTGCCACTTAAACACATGTGCCATTTGATTTTAGGAATACATCCTGAATATATTTTGTATTATATTTAGCAATAGAGAACTTGATAAAATTTACCTTTGAGTAGCTGTCAGTGGCATCTGTAGCTATGGCACGTGGGATGCACAGTGCTTGGACACCTCACACACACACACTTCCACTGGGTTTCTACCATCATCAAGCACCACAGAGAAAGCCAGTCATGCACACATTCACTAAAATGCTTATTGCCCCATGTGTTTGCATGTTGAATTTGCAGATTTGGCAAGTATCATGAGAAAGCTGCTTACAAAGTACGACAACCTGTTCAGTACCTCGTTCCCATACTCTATGGGTTGGCATGGTGAGATTTTGTCCTTAACATTATTAACCACATGTTACCCGGCACATAGCAGACTATGTGCCGGGTAACCTCCTGTTATAATCCCTATTGGGATTGACAGTACTGTATGTATAAATAAATAAAATACATAAAATAAATAAGTATGCAGAAGTGTATATAGGAGGCTATGCCCAGCACTAAGACAATAATTTGCGAGGTTCACAGTTATTCAATCATAAGGTGCTGCTTGACAATAAGTATCATTGGCCAAGTGTGTGTCTTTTGGAAAAAGCTTCAGTGCAGAGGTAACATTATGGGAAGTAACACTCAAAAGCTTTGAAGTGTGTGCAGATTATCTGTTTACATTCCATGTTGGAGCAGCATACTTTTTAATACCCCTGGTTCCAACCATAACAATCATCTAAAAAATGTTGATGGACCTGTTTTCTTCTAGATAAGAAAAAAAATTGAACTTCGTGAAAGGTGTACTAACCTCAATATTAGGAAGCCCAGTACCTTGCTTGCACTGTTGTCATCCAAAATGGAAAAGAACGAAAGCACACATTG
This sequence comes from Dermacentor andersoni, assembly GCF_023375885.2. Classification (NCBI taxonomy): domain Eukaryota; kingdom Metazoa; phylum Arthropoda; class Arachnida; order Ixodida; family Ixodidae; genus Dermacentor; species Dermacentor andersoni. The sequence continues at coordinate 76,866,392 of NC_092815.1, read as the reverse complement.
CTACCACAGTTTTTATTCTCTATATAATTCACTTGTACATACCCCAACACATTTGTCTAGAGCACAAAAGCAGTAAGCTGCAGTGTGTGTTAACCACCATATGCTGGAGGTTCCCAGGTCAAAACAGGTTTCTGTACTTCCCATTGAGCAGCGACTAACCAGCAGGCCACCACTAGTTGTAGTGTTCTCCGACAGCAATTACCACTGCAGTGAACTGACAAAAAAAATGCAGGGAAGGAAGGAACATTGCCCTTTTAAGATTGACAAGGCTTGCCTAACAAAGAATGTAGCCTTTGACAAAAACACCATTTATGGAGAGAGAAGTGCAACCAGTGGCAGCATCCATCAGGCAATGCATACTCAAAGTCTGCTGTCTCAAGCTATTTGCCTCCAATAAATGGCTCTAGTGTATCCTTAAGTGCAACACTCCTCCCACTTCCAGATAACTGTGCTAGAGGCTGTACATGTTGCAAAGCTTACCAGTTTGTTTCATAATTTGTGAATGTCTCAGTGGAGCATGCTGAAATGTAGTATCTGCATTCTTCATGCTAGGCGCACCTACTGGCAAATACTTGAATGAGGAAGCGTCACATTGGCAGCTACATGCAACCTACCTGCCCCCGCTGCTTCGATCAGCTACCGTACAGAAGTTCATGGTTGGCTACGAGATGCTTGCTCAGCCTCAGAGAGATCTGACACCAGAACAAGTATGTCAACTGCTTTACCTGAAAAGGAATTTGCATAGTTGCCATGCTAGTTGTTACGTCAATTTTTGCTGGTACAAGTGCATCCTTCACAGCTTCTCACTTTTACCTTTTAATGTGTTAGCATTAGGAGTGTAAAAGTGAGAAAAATGTGCATGTGTGTGTGATGTGTGGGAAGCCAGTCACATGGCATAGGTACAGAGTGGATGGGAGACCATAGAAGGGCATGTGCATGTGTGTGTGTATACTTTATGTGGACATGGATCTGAAACCTCAAAGAGATGCGACGTAATGCCCTTATGCATTTGTGTCACACTTCCCACTAAATCACCACGTAATTTTTTTTTTTGCCTTTCATGTACAAATTCCTTTGCTTAAAAAAACAAAATCTCTTGTTTGTCAGTACTATGTGTCACCTCTTCCCTGTTGTTTCTGTGCTATTCCAGTTAGATGCAAAACCTTCACACTTGCTGCTCGAATCGTCATATACTCAAAAATATGCTTTTTAGTGGGGCATTGAAAACAACCGCAAAATCAAACTGTCTGAAACAGTAGTACTAATACCCTCAGAATTTGTTTGGTGTGGAAAAAAGCCTACCTATTAGTGCAAAAAGTTATTATACTACTGAGATTTATTTCTCTCATGCTTCGACAGTGGGTCTGATGATGTCATTGAGTGCATTCTAGTATTCCATTCCGTTGAAGCAAATTTCAGTTCTCTTTCTGCAATAAAGAACAACTAGAAAGATTGTTTAGGTTGAACTGTTTATTAGTGAAATTGTAATACAGTACGATTTCTTTAACATTAAACAAATGCCATCTGAACACAAATAGCATACAAGGGCTAATTAAGGGGCTGTGAAAGAATGGCAAGAAAGAGCTCCAGTCTCCAGCAACTCTTCAATTCCATTCACCTCAGTTACTGCGGAGCCCCTGACCCTTCAATGCATTGAAGGCTGTCACATAATTTTTGAGAACCCCTTGTACCTTTGCAAAACTTTTTCGAGTGAACCGCAGTACCACTCCACGGAAAGAGAGCCGGAGCCTAGCTTTTGTGCCCCGCACAATGTCATAAACATCACAATGGAAACAATTCATCTAGTGTGCAATGTTCTGCCCAGCTACGGAAGCGCCCCCCCAACTGTATCCATTTGATGTTATTTTCCAAACCACACAAGTATGTACATCTAAGCCTTTCTTTGTGAGAGCTACATTACATCTAATGCAATTCCTTGCTGTATGACGCTGTGTAGAGCGTTTGCTTCACACAAGTATACGCAAAGCACACTTCACAACATGCACTAATTTTGCTTATTCTGGATGTATTTCGATGTGGAAGGACAGGTGACCAATGAAATACCGGCGTTATTAACCTGTTCACCTATTTAAAGCACCTGTGGTGTAGTGCTTATAATTCTTGGCTTGAAACTGAATAATCACTGGTTCTGCAATGGTACATCAGTGCAGATATCCTTTTTTTTTTCTTTCACATTATGCTGTGCCATTTCTGAATCAGTGTGAATGAAGAAACAATAATGATTAGTCGATTTATTTCTTTGCTAGCAACCATCTACAGTAACAATAATGTTGTGTGATAAACATATTTAGAATATTTAGGTACCTAAACTTTTTTTTACTTTGATTATATGTGAAGCAAATTTGATGTTCTGCAATTTTTTTGTGTTTTAGTGGTGCTAAACTTTTATTATATAATACAAGTGGGATTTCGTTAAATAGCCACTGAAAAACAAGGTAACAAGACCACGATACCACAGAAAGCTCATGCATGAATGTAAAGGTAGCCTAAGCACCAGTCTTTCATCTTTGCATTAATCAGGCAACATAGCAAGTATTTGCTGCCAGTATAAAAATAGGCAAGAGCTTTTCCTATAGTGTGTGCAGGAATTATTCGCCCCCTTCTTTTTCTATTTTCAGGCTGCCGATGTGCTACGTGCCCAGTCCGAGGTTCACTACACACAGTGCTCAAGCTGATTAGTGACAAAGCTGGTTCTGCTAAGCTAGTCTTCTTTATTTTTTACACTATTGGCAGATAACCTGCCTCTATATATATATATAAACAACCTGCGATTCGATGTTTTCTAGCGTTGCGTATACTGCACATGATATTTTGTACAGTGCATTTTGCTCGTGACGCTAGAAGTCATTTGAGAGGTCCGAAATGTGCTGCAGAATGAATTTGTTTGCCATTTTTACCATTTTTATGCACATACAGGCAGGGTCAGAACTTTATGGAATGCAGGTTCCTTGAAAAAGTACAATTTCAGCCCAGTTTTAGTTTACAATCATTGAAACAGTACAACATTATGTTGGTTGCATAGGCTAGTACAAGTAGCACATTTTAAATCCAGGCTGCATGCCCAGGCTCAGCAAATTTTTTTCCCAGATCTAGCATCCCATAAACTTTTGACACTGCCTGTATATATAGCATCAACATTGCCAGATCAGAAAAAAATGTTATAAAGTAATTGTTATACTACTAGCATTAATGCCGCCATTTTGTTTTTCAACACAAGAGTCGGGCATGAGAAATGGGTGCTTGCAAGTTTTTCATAATGTTCATAGCCAAATTGGATGTGCATAGGTTGTTTGAATGTTCAGATCTAGTCCCTTATATAGTATATTCGAGTCAAAATCGAGTTCGTAAGCAGGGAAGCTGCTGGTCCTATTTTTTCGTTGATATGCGCGCATAGACTTGCTACTGACAGAATATTAAAGCATTCTTTTTACTGAAGAACGACAATGTGCCATTCTGTACTTTGGTCGCCAGTGCAAGCAGAATTTCTTTCGCGGTCATGCTCTTGTTCTGCTAATCCCACACATGACACTGCACACAGAAACATAATTTCATGGAGGCTTTATTTCAAACACCTATACGATGCCAATGTGGTGTCTATGCATTCTCTCTGAATCACTCATGCCAATGATAATCAAGTTGACATCCACTCCAAGGGGAGGCAATGAAAAAAAAAAAGGGGGGGGGGAGAGACCACCACTCACCAGGTAAGGAAGAAGTGTACAGCGAAGTTAGTCAAGCACCCCATCATCGGTGTGATACATGTGACAAAAATATATGTATATAATAGTATGTTCCTTGTAAATATATTGCAGGTGTTGTAAAAACACAGCCATCTGCAGGGACGTGAAGAAAAAAAAACTAGACAGGCCAGCGCAAAGAGCCCTGCACCTCAGTGACGACAAAACACACATGCTACTGCCCATGAAAAGCTGCGTGGTCCGCGAATCGAGGATAGTATAGAAACAAGAGGAGGAATGGTTGCAAACTACAAACACCAAGGCAAAAGGAAAGAAAGGGGGAGGGGGTCTCTTTGGATCTTAGCAGACATCACAAAACAGTAGCAAGTGGCACACAGCGGTTGACACGACAGGATCGATGCTAAAATCTCTCAAGAGATGCCTGGGGCACCCGTGAGTATGTCCCAACCAAGACATCAGCTAGAAACTTAAAGTTCTGTAAAATAGAACATGACACTCTATTCTCGAACGCTGTCAGAGAGGTCAGGTGTGTTGCTATTTTATAACAGTCCTTACCTGACCTCTCCATTTTATCTGCATCATGAATTTGAGCTAAGTGTACATGCGTTTGTCTCACATTACACGTACACTAACAGAAATAAAAATAAAAAGAAGGGTCACAGGTGAACTGAACACAACAGACGAATGATCTCAATAAATCAAGCACCTCTCCTGGTTGCAGGGAAAGGAGGCAAAAAAAAAAGTGTAGGGGAGAAGAGAGTAAGGGAAGCACTGGAAGCTCTTTTTACACAAGCCTTATAAGCAACTATGTCAAAGTTTACAGCATATCATCTGGCAATGTCTGCAAAAGTAGCCTTGCTGTGTGTACACGGACTCCCTCTCAATCACCGAGCAGCTCTACCAAATACATCCTTTGTTTTACTGATTCACGAGAAGTACTACATTTGACTTTTACTCGTTCATGTGATGCCAGACTGAAAAGGCCGAAGTAATTACCTATAATGGGGAGAAATAGAGTGAGAAAAAAAAAAGTATGCAGTCGAAAAACAGGAGGCTTGCAAAAACAAGAAACAGCCTCCTACATGCCAGTTATGGGATAAAAAAGAAAGAAAGAAAAGGAAAATGTGAGAGGGACGTAATCAGCTGACCAAAGAGCGAGTGAGAAGAAATTGTGCATGCACAGATCCTAGGCCTCGTTGTCAGGCCTGCCGCTGCATCTGGATAACCACTGGATGGTGGTGCAGACTGTTGTTGTGAGATGGTAGCGCACTGAAGTTTCCAAGCCGAGCCCTCTTGTCTGGCGGCATGGTCATGGCGGTGCCGACTGGGCGAGCCATGTCTTCAGACACCGCTGTCCAGTGGCGCTTGCCTCCAGCGAGGCTGAAGCTGAGGTCTAAGCCCCAGCCTAGGCCCTTGCTGGAGGGCGGCGTCCACTTGGACGCTTGTGATGAGGGTGACGGCAACGATGCCGAGACGCCCTCGTCGTCCGAGGCGTCAATGTCCTCCTCAATGTATTGGGCTGCAGCCTTGGTGGCTTCGGTGTACTCCTGGTGGAAGTCTCTCGTTGGCTCCGAGGCATACAGCAGGGAACGAGAACGCCCTGCATGCATTTGACAATCACAATAATTGACACACGTCCTTTTTTTTTTTTTCTTTGAGTGGTTCGCCCTGTGGCACAGATGTGTACTTAAACGGGCCCTGAATTGAATGACTCTTTAACGAAATGGAGAAATGCATTTGAAGTTAAAATTAGGCTATTTCAGAAATACATTACCACAAGAAGTACTTCAAAGGGACACTAAAGGCAAATACTAAGTCGGTGTGGACTGTTTAAATACCATTCTAGAAACCTCGTAACGCTTGTTTTGAGCCAGGAAAAGACTTAGTAACGAGAAAATTGCATCTGAAGTGTACAAACACCTTTTCGAAATTCAAATCGCCCACCATCCAACTGGGGGGAGTGGTGACGTTGCATATGCCATCACTGCCCTTTGCTGCCATCGGCGAGTACAATGGTGTCCGACAGATGGTGGTACCGAGCCAAGACAGAGCAGTGGATTCGCCGCAGCAGCTGCTTTTTGACCAAGTAGCATAGACCATTTGGCATCTCGAGACATCACATGGAAGTTTAATTCTCTGCTACTTGCAGTTTATGCTAGTTTCATGAGTCAGCAAAACCAGTGCAGCACTACGCGATAACGAAACTACTGAAACGCAAAAGCGTGGATGGCACAGAGTCGAGCGAAAACGAAACCTTTCAACCGCCTGCATCGTTGTCAAGGGTAATTTAAATGAGTTCTGTTTTCTAAAAATAAAATAGAACTGGACAAGTAGCATATTATTTCATCTTATAATACAATACAAGGATGTTTTTTGCAACGAGTGGTTGAGTACTAGCACCAGCATTTAACTGAGGAGTGCTTTTATAATCGGGCAAGTACTTGAATGTCTTGGCAAGGTCTATAACCATGTCCTGCATTTACCTCAATTTCTTGATTATTAAGGTTCTACTGTATATAGATAATATTGACGCCTTAGAGATTCTCGAGCACTAATCTATCATTTTGGCTTAACTTCATATTTGCCTTTAGTGTCCCTTTCAATGAGATGAACAGAAGTACACTTATTGGCAATTGAACTGTGCTTCCGCTCCTTTTTCAATGCCTTGCACTGCGAAGGCTACGGCAAAGTGGGGTGTGCCCACATCATTCCGCCTACTGAATGTCACTGTAGCACGCAGTTCAAATTCGATTTTTGATGTTCACATAAACCCCACTATTTCAAATTTAGGCACCTACAATGTGCAAAATGTAAGCCAAACACGGTTGTCCTCAGCAAGCCGCAGTGCACTCAGCCAGCGAACTCGTTGCAGCACCCGCAGTGGCCACGGTATCTATGCTACGTTGCAGACCGCACCTACATGCAAATGTGGTTTATATGCACGTTTGTTTTATGCACAACAGGGCCAGAGTGTGTGCTCATACTAATCAGTCTGGCCATGCTGCATGGTGCAGACCAGTTTTGTCCTGCGCTGACTTGACAGATGGCTAGAACCCACATCCAACTAGTGCACTGTGAAGCACTATCAATAAATCAATATGAAGCAGTCTATCAGGGCATCTAACCATGAGCAGCCAGGAGTAATCAGGCACGCACTGGCAAGCATGCATGTCGTCTGACCTTAAAGGGGTCCTGAACCACCCCTTGGGCTTGCAGAAAAAACATAGTCTGCGGATAGCATACGCCGCTGTGAACATCCCAGCCAACTTTTCCTGTTCTACGCAGCGTGTGGAGGTCACACGTGGAGCGTGCACAAGTGGAGTGCGAAGTCACCTGTCTCTCAAATGCTCTCTTTTCAATAGAAGCCTACTCCTTATTCTCTTCTGGACGCTTTATTTTGTAATAAAGTGGATTCCCATATGCAGCTGCTATTGGTCAATAGCTAACGTCCATCATGGAGGGTGTTTGGATCAGTGCGCTTCTTCCTATTATTACTGTGCATATTTATTGACGAAGTTCAATAAACAGGCTGAAGGCTGAAGTAAGGAAAAGTGTGCATTTGAATTTCGATAATAATTACGTACTTCTGGAAGAAGCCGACTATAGTCTGCTCATGTACCCTCAGCCGCAGCTGCCTATGTAAGAAATAACTTTGGCCGCCCTGCTTATTGGTGTTGTGACCAGCGGGTCTCGCTAATTTCGACTAGTTTTGAATGCTCAACTAGCGTTGAACCGTATGAACCTTAAAATTAGACCACATGCACGCTTGCCAGCATGCGCTCACTCCTGGCCGCTCCTAGTTAGATGCCTTGGCAGACTAACTGACAGCGCTTTAAAAATGCGCAAGCTGAACGTGGCTACTAGCCATCAATCGAGCTGGTGAAGGACAATGCCGGTCCACATCACGTAGCATGGTCACACTGTAGCATATGAATGCGAGCATGCACTGAAGCCCTGTCATGCACAAAGCAAACGCTGCACATACACACAACAGTTGTAGCTGCAGTCTTCTACGTAGCATAGACACTGTGGCCACCATGGAGTACAGCTCACTTTGGACAGCTCGCGCAGTTTTCCACATTCACTTATTCCTATTTTTAAATTTCTTAATTCCTTCCCTTTAGGTCAGCTGATTTTGTTTAGTCTTCTACTTTCTCATCAACCTTTATAACATTTCCTGTATTACTGGAAATGATTTGCCATCCCTGTAATACAATCAGACCTAAATATGCAACTTCGAGGGGCTTCAATATACAGTTAAACATTGATATAACAAAGTCGGTAAAATCGGCAATTTGATTTGATTGGAACTTTTGCACTAATACGTACAGTCGCCGATGGATTTTTCTTACCCGAAAGGGACGGCAAAATTTTTCTAATCATCAGGCAATCAGAAAAAGCAAGTTTGAATTAGAAAAGAAATTCATTTCGTGGAACTTGAGAGTCGGCGACGAAAGGTAACAGTTTCATGCCATGTTGACGGTATCTTCACGTCAGCGGTACAAAGCGAAGCCAGCCATGCTTTTGCACCCACTCTGCCCTCGTGGCTGATAGCGTTGCCCGCAGTGAAAACCGCTAGCAGCCTGGAGCGAATGCTTCGTCTCTCGCTTTAACCCACCTCCGAAACTCAAGATTATTACAACCTCCAGTACAAAAGGCGTGGGAAGACAGTGCACATGATGCCACCTCGTCTCGACATGCTAACTCTTCGCACACACAGCTGATTATTTCTAAAACACAGCGTGTGGGCTGCATATGCACTCAGTCACGCTAGAAAAGGAGGCACGCACCAACCTGCCCCTCACTTCCTCCCCTCGCGTGCGACTAACCACGTTACCGTGAGTTCGCTCCCCTCCTGCCCTTCCCCTTTGGTCACGCGGGAAGATGACTAAGACTGTGCTCATCAAACCACCATCCCTCTCAGCTCACCCTCGCATACTTTCACTGGCACCTGAAGTATATAGAGCATGGGACGCAAAAGAATTTTATCACACTTGGACTCTATATGAAACATGATGCTGCTCCGCTTCTGCGGTCGCTCTTGGTTGCGTGCCGTGCGACTTGAGAGGTGCGTTCACAAGCAGCCGCTTGTAATTCAACCACCTGACCATCTGCATCTGCAGAAGTTTCCATTAATTAGGTAGTTTTAGTTGTGCACCGCTCCGCTCAGTGTTCAAGTACTGAGACACTGCAGAGAACTGCGTAGATTTCGCATTTGATAAGCATGTCTAGCCGAGACACAAGTGACATGCTATCAGTTTGGCTGCAAAAAAGCTGAGAAGCCAACTAGACGTGCTCTCACACTCCGCTCAATCGGCTTTGTAAGCGGCGCGAGGGAAGCGATCTTCGTTCCGCTGCTGGCATAAGTGTTGTGCAAAAGCATACTAGCATTCCCGCTAAGCGGTTGTGTAGAAATTGCTAGCATATGCAGGTCTGAGCGGAGCGGATCGTAAACGGTCAAATAAAACACTTTATTGTCTCAATATTCCTTTGCGTTGGCAGTGAAACGTTGTTATATTAAGTCACGTGTCAACACACTTCATTATATTGAGGTTCTAAATACATCATAAAGAGTTAAATACTTCATTATATCATGAATTTCATTATATTAAGTTTACTATATCGAGGTTTCACTGTAGTCTGTTGTATCAATGGCTCAAGATATACATGTATGTTGATGTAGATGCTAACAGCAACCACTGTCATTATTTATTTTATCGCAACAGATGATAGCCAGGACCCCAAAACTAATGTTTTCCTTTGCAGTAGCATGCGCAGCATGCCCAGGAAAAGTACACTTTGCAGGGCCGCAGGGTCCCTCTCAACTGTCTTGACCCAGTATACCACAATGTTTTTATCCATTGTTTCCAGGGGTGCTTGCTGGCCCTTTTCTAACTTAAGCTGGTCCTGTGCCTCTTGAACCATTGCTAGCTACATAATACTAGTTGATGTTTTATGGATTGTCATTTCTCAAATCTTAGAACGAAGTGTGAGATTTTATTTGTGTCAACCTTGTCTTATTGGTTTGTTGAGCTGCTATCATTGTAAGCCTGTCCTCATCTGTTTTCACTGCCAGCATGAAGAATGCAACACTGGTTCCATATCGTCCAGCATTCACTGGGCCTACTTTCTTCTCTTCACAAATTCCTTCTTTTTCATTCTTTATTTTTTTTCCTTTGCCCACTCATGTTCTAAAGCAACACACACATAAACAGCCAACCAGGCTATGTTATTCCCGCACAATAAATAATGACTATACCAACATTACACAGAGCGACAGTAGCAACTAAACAGGAATGCAGGAGAGAATGCATGCCTGAAATCGGGGCCAGTTTTTCAGACGCCGACTTCAATATGAGATCGAGGTTGTCCCCGGAGTTTGTACGCAGGTTGGGGAACAACAGCAGGGCAAAAGAGAGCAGTAAAACCTGCACAAGAAGAAAACAATGAAAAGAAATTAGAATGTCGAGTCCATGAAGACCATTATGTTTAGAAACATGGCAGAACTGTGGCTGGGACTACCAGTGAATGGCAGCTGAATGAATTCGGCTGGTCAGGTGTCAAGTTCCCTGCTATCCTATACAAAATGTCACACATCACCTTGCAGCTGATTAAGCACAGTCACAAAGTAGAAAGGGACCGCCAACACAACACATGGCCAAGCGGTGCCTGCACCATATGCACTTACAGAAACGCATCTGCACTTAGTCTGCACTTAATATACACTTACAGGAACGTACCTTCACATTCTATAGGCAAGACAAAGCACGTCCTCATCCAGTTTACTGGGGTCTGTTGTAAGTCTCTTTGCCTTATTAAGCAAAACCCAGCCAATTATTATTATTAATAGAGTTTCATGGTGCAAGGGCTACAACGGCCAAAGAGTGCGAGTAATGATGTTTAGTACTGCGATACAGTGCACAAAAACATGGCTGCAGGTGCAATGGGTTGCAATGCCTGTAACCTATTGCGGTGGCTGTAAAAGGGTCTAAAATAATAAAAACGGTGATCTTGGATTCCTTGATGGATGCTCATGTAGCATTTAGAGGTAGATATAGCGCTTTCCGGCGACCTCCACACCAGCCTCTTTGTGGCAACGATGTAGAGAAGCCAGAATGTTTGCCTCAACACAGTAGCAAAGCCGAGTTTAAAAGCGGCAAGATATATCGTATTTACTCGCATAATGAACACACTTTTTTTTTCTGAAAGACATGCGCAAGGTTGGGGGGTGCATTAATCATGCGAGATAAAATGTTGAGTTTTTTTCCTTTCTGGCCACCTTTAAAAAAGTCCGTTTCGTCCGAAATGTGAACTATCGATTGCGATAGCAAATGTGTAGACAGCTACACAAAGTAAGGATAGTTGTTTTATCGGCCATATGAACTTGCAAACATTCGCTTCAATGTAAACTGAGTGGCAAGAACGCAGAATGCACAAAGGCATGAGCCGCCATCAACTCAGCCCCTGACGCAGATCACTTTGAAGATATATGGCACGCCGGGGTCGCGCAGTTGCTGCCGGAGTAAAATGCCGCCCCCCCAACTCTCTCCGCTCCCTCCAGCACCATGCGCGATGGAACACTGTGCCTTTCCTTCCCACTTACCTCCCTTGTACGCGGGACATTGAGCCACCATTGTCGGCGTCCTTCAGGTGCGGTTATGCAATACGCAGCTGCTGCCACAGTATAACGCCACCACGCCTACCCCCCCCCCCCCCCCCCCCCCCCCCATGGGCCTTTTGCGCGACGAAAGACAGCGTGCGAGATTGAGCCGCAATCATCCACTTTCATCGTGCACTTTCACTCACACTTACACCACGCGGCGCACGGCGACGGCAGCAAAAATGTGTCTGGAGCATCCATATAATTGCGACAGCAATAAAAGTAGGAGACGCGGTACGATTCAGCGTTTGACATGGTATCAGACACAATCACACCCACCAAATGACATATAAAAAGCCGAATCGTACCGTGTGTCTCCTATTTCACGGCAGCAAGTTCAGGGTGCGATCATTATACTAGAAAAAGAACGAACACACTTCTTGATTGGGAAAGTGGGGGCTGCATTCATTACACGAGTGCGTTCATTATGCGAGTAAATACGGTATGCTTCAAAAAGTCCACATCATTAAGATAATTTAACAGGTTCTTGAGGGCAAACATTGGCTCAGTCGGTAGAAAAAACCCAGGCTGCTAAGTAATTTGTTGAGGCTAAGTTCAGGAAAGTATTGTTTTCACGAAGCTTCCATGCCAGGGCATTGTCTAAGGACATGTATGACCGTGAGTTCACTTCCACATTTGGTGCAGACCGGTGGATCAGTACCGGTTAGCAAGTGTGAGTGAAAGCCAATCGGAGCCAGCGAATTTTACAATGTGTCCTTATGGCTGCTGACCTTGTATAAAGACTATGTGATGGTAACAAAAAGCTTTTGCCTCATGCTCATAGTTAGTTTTGGTTCTGAGTGAATGTTTAACACCCTGAGACTTGAAAGACACCACACCATCAAGAGATAGATTGCTCACCATGACGCAAGTGCTTGTCTGTGCACTGCGGCCAGAAGAATTTGCGACTAATGCTTGTAGACGCTTGAGCTGAAGAAGCAGAGAGCTGGAATGGAGTGACACAATTACTTAGGTTAACAGGGCTACGGCAGACAGAAATTGCAAACAAAACAGGCTCTAATGAATTAACATATAATTAGCAATTATACATCTGCTGTTCTATACCAACAATAACTCCGAATACGAGCACATCAAAATGGTGTTTGATTAAATATTCAAAGTGGCAGCATGCATGGCATGAAAAGTCCACCTTAGTACCAGCTCCTACTCTGTCAACAGCACTATCTGACGTATTATTATTGTTTTATTATATACCGTATTTATTCGAATCTAGGCCGATAGCATTTTTAAAATAATCATATACCAGACTCTAGGGTTGGCTTAGATTCGAGGATCTTAAAAAACACAGTACTTTGTAATTGAATATGATTAATACGGTGCATAGCTAGCGCCATCTAGAAAAGTCAATATCACAGCTGTTATTAGGCGCGCCAGTAGTCAACAGAAGTACATGAGCGACGTCACTATTTTGACCTGTGTCATATTGGCATCTCTATGTGTGCAGTGTGGCCCATAGCATGGCGTTATCATAATGGCACCAAACAGGCAATGCTACTACATGCCGCTTTCAAACGAAAAGTTGTGCTAACCGCAGAGGCATCGTCATATGTTCAAGCCAGGCGGGACTTCGACATTGATGAGATAAACATCCTTCGTTGGTGGGGGCGATGGGGGGACGCTTTTTGCATCTGCCACAATGAGGAGATGGCAGCGATAAGGAAAACAAGTGCACGATAACAGAGAGGAGCTGTTCACCAAGATCACGCCACGTTTTGATGTGTGCGAGCCTTGCTGCACTGTCTGCGCTTGTGGACGCGAGCTGTGGTCTGAGCTGGCAGCGATGATAACGTAGAGTAATCTCAACATGTTCAAATTAATTAAATGATGTTTTCATTTGTGAACGCCGTCCTCACTTTTTTTTGTTCGGCCTACATTGGAGCTAAGTTTTTAAATTTTTTTTCTGTCTTCGGACATTGGGGGGTCAGCTTAGAATCAGGGCTGACCTAGATTTGAGTAAATACGGTATTATTAGCATTTATTATTCATATGTCATTGTATTATCAAGTCAATGGTCCCCTGATCATTGGTTCATTTTAGAAGCTGTTGCCATTTGTTGTCCTCATACCAACATATGCACATTTTATCACTTCAATTTTCTGTGGGGTACCTGCTGAAGGTAAAGAAAAATAAGAAACAGTGCTTCCAAATACATAACATGCAATTAACCAATAAAAGCTTTTCCATCAGCTGGAGCATATGGACAAAAAGTAAATCAATACACAATCAACCTTACAGTTTTGTAATAGATTTCTCCTAAGACAAACATGAAGACAAACTGCCACCTGTCAGATGCAGTCTGCTCTGACATGTAGCTCATGCTACAAGAAAGGTCTACTGCGCTCGGTGCTCCGGCCAGAACAAGTATTCCTTCTTCTGTAAGTAAGTTTGCCTCTCCTATGTAAATAAACCCCCTGTTCCATTTCTCCATCCTCTCGACCTCGTACTCTTCAATAAAGAAGCAACCTTCGTCAAGAAAGCTCAGATGGTGGCATGGGCCCCCTTAGCCTCTGTGCGACGCCCAGGTAGCGTAGGCCAGCTACCCATCACGAGATACACCAATAGCCATTGGTGCATCTTGTGAAGGCCAGTTGCCGCCGACTCCGAGGCCACGACCCCCGAATACCACAACGATCATTCATACTCTCTGAAGAGTGCTGTGCGTGCAAAGAAATGGCTTGTTTGCTCCTAATGCTCCATTTGTGTTTTTAATAAACAATGCTTCATAACGTACTATGTAACAACAGAAATTTGTAAACTTTAAGAATATTGGGATGTGAACATTGTTTCATATTAATTGTGATAACAGTTATTTATTATTTGAAAAGTATTCAATACTTGATTCTGGCACTATTTGATTCTAACTCAATTCAGTCTCAATAATCACTATTCGCACACCCCTACTAAACAGAGTTCATCCTAAAATGAATGTTCTATGTATGGATAAGTTTTCTTCAACTCACCCATTCTGTTTTTCGAGCAGCTCTACTTTCTTCTGGAGCTGGGCATTCTGTGCTGTGCACAGTTTAACTCTGGAACAAAGGTTGAGAAAAACAGCTGTCATAATTGAAACCCAAAAGGGGGCAAAAGACATTTTTGACCTACAGAATTAGCTACGACTGGACATTCAATGAACAAATTATGGTGCAAATGCTATGAACAATATATTCAAGAGTTGCAAAACTGGGCCCCGAGAAATGGCTCGGTTTCTAAAAGCACCAAATCATGCTACCACCCCTCTCTTAGCTTTTGTTCACAGCTCTAAAGCTACCAATTGTCTTACAAATAAAAGCCTGCATTAATGAATTGGTTAAGTGCAGATGTTTATCGATAGGCCGTACACACATAAATTTAATGTGTGAATGCGACAAGGACATCTTGGTATCTGTAACGTTTCTGAAAACGTTAGTGAAATTACTTAAGGACAAAAAAAGTGCACATCATCTTGTGCTAGAAGCAAAATATTTGAGGTTGACATTGCGTTTCCAAGCAAAATATTGCCCCTACGAAGTAGACCATACACGCACTTTGCAGCACAGCATTTTCACTTTAAATGCTCTCTGCGATAAACCAACTGCAACAATTTAATTGATTGAGCACAGATAATTATCGGTAGGCTGTGCATGTTTACTTTCTATGCATGTATCTCGACACGGAAGTCAAGGGGATTTCACGGCACTTCAGTGATTCCTCACAGCCAAATTAGAGAACCCCTCATAACGGTGAGTGCCTTACTCACCTACTCTCTAATCCGTCAACGTATTCTTTCTTTCTTTTTCGGCTGTCCTGTGCCGATTGCTGCAAAGAAGATCAAGGCAGTATTATGTTATCAGTTTAAGAACAAACAACAGAAGATTGTGCATCTATATAACAACAATGAAATGCTCTTAGACTACATGCTGGCTACCCTGACCATGATGCTTTATGCTGGTGTTCACAAAAGCTGTCTTGAACTGATTTGCATTCGTAAAGCAAAAAAAAAAAAAAAAGAAAAAAAATTATTTTCAAGACAGCAAGAGTGCTTGCTGGATGCAGGTTATATATACAAAAAGTGGTCTCTATAATGCCATAAGTTTAAAAACACCCAGTGGGCATTCAGGTCATATGG
This sequence comes from Dermacentor andersoni, assembly GCF_023375885.2. Classification (NCBI taxonomy): domain Eukaryota; kingdom Metazoa; phylum Arthropoda; class Arachnida; order Ixodida; family Ixodidae; genus Dermacentor; species Dermacentor andersoni. The sequence goes on along the minus strand of NC_092815.1, from coordinate 76,850,887 downwards.
AACTATTGTCTTGTTCTGCATTGCTACCTCGATGAGCAGCATAGATTTACAGCAATGCAAAGTGATTTGCTCCAAAGCTTCATCATTCTTCAAACCAAGTGCAGTAAGCGTGGTTAATAAATGAACACACTCAAAAGATACAAAGCTCTACATATAAGGCATACAATGCTCCGTTACCAGAGCATTGCTTTGTGCCAATATACTACTAATTGCGTACTATGCTCACATCAAGAGTTAAGCATTGCTGCACGCTTTATATATACAGTAAAACCTCGTTAAACCGAACCCGCTTAAACAGTAGTTTCGTTTTAAAAGTAGTAAAGTCAAATCCCCGACTCAGCGGCCATTGAACATAATGTGTTTTGTATCCGCATAAACCGTACCATCCTATTGCATAAGCATCGGTTAAAACGTAGCGTTTCAACTTTTCGTCGCGCAAACACGGCGGTGCGCTGTCTCCATCGGGCGGCCCAGCAGAACAACAAGCCTCAGAGATCGGAACAACATCCAAGCGCCCTGTGCATTTGCGCGTGAAGCCACATCCACATCATTTCGAGACTGTGCCAGAGAGCACTATGGCGTCGTGCAAGCGAGGACTTGCGTCGTTCCGAAGCTTGGATAAAAAAAAGACGCCGGGTGCTCAGCATAGAAGAAAAATTACACATCGTCCGTGCTATCGAACGTGACATGAAGAAGTCGGCGCTGGCACGCAACAGGGATCTGCTGTTGACTACCGTGTGTGGCATTTGGAATACAAAGAAGTTGCTCGGCAGCGCTGCTGCGACCGCGAAGACATGCCAGCTACGAGGTTCGGCTTTTCGCCATCGGTGCCTGTGTCGCCGAAGTGTCAACTAGCCACAGTGATGAGGACGACACGGAAAGCAACAGCACGGGCAATTCAGGCCCGACAGAGGCATAAGCTGCGCGTTACATCAGCCTCATGAATGCAATCGTCGCGACGAGAACAGGGGCGGGATAACGTAACTCTATTCCAAATGAAAAGTATTCCAAACTCCGGCACCCGGCAATGAAAAGGGTGGCCCCAGGACTTCTGCAGCACTACTGCACACGTGCACGGAGAATACGTAACACCAACGAGGAATCTGCCATGCAAGTGTTTGCCGAGAAGAGGGGGCTGGCTGGAAAGCTGGCACGCAGCTTCAGTAAGTTTGAGGCCGCTGTCGTCGTCATGCTAGGCCGCCGCGGCATCAAACGAAAATAACATTTTTGTTGTGCGAAGTGAATAAATACTGCACGTTTTTTTCCCCTTTCATCGCACTCTCTCCGAGTTCCGTTTTTGACAGGTAAGTAGGCGATCTCATGCAATTTCGGTTAAACAGTACTACCGTTTAGTATGTACTTTTTCCGAGCTCCGGCCAACTACGGTTTAATGAGGTTTCACTGTAGGAGGTACTTTTTTCCCCTTCTGATAGTTCTAATCAGAGATTGTGTTGTGTGTTGCGGGAAGGCCATGCAGTCGACTCTCATTGCAACGGACCCTGATAATCTGATAAAAAATGCCCGTTTGATCCGAAGTCTATATTATTCGAAACGCCTAACTTTCGAAACTTCCATCGAAATGTCTAAACAAATTTATTGCAAGGACTGAGTGACGAACGTCCAAGTAAAAAACAAACAAAAAAGTCGCAGTTTTGCCTGAAAGGCAAAGCATCAATTACCATAGCAAATTAAGCAAGATAAGCGCAGCAGCAGCAGCGAGAGAATCGACCATGCTGTCTCTCACCACCACGCGAACTAAACGTCGAAAGCACAGCGCATACAAAGCTACTGGCAGTGGGTGCACTTTGTCCTTTGTCCACATCGCAGATTGCTTTCAAGATACGAAGCCGCACGGTCGCGCTCTTTCTTTACATCACAGATCGCTCTCAAGATAGAGCACTCGCGCGAGCGAGCACTTTGTACACATCGCAGATCGCTTTTGATCTGCGCAGCCGCCGGAGTGGATCACCCCTCTCTCACGCCTCTCTGACCCCGTGCCTCGCGTGTGAAAGAGAGAGCGTTTCCGCCCTGCCTTCCTCCCTCGTGTGCACAATATTGTGCTCGCAATGGTCGGCTGACCTTCACAATTCAGTTGTCAGCCCGTGCCAACACAGCAAAAGTATGTCTTATACCCCCAATTTTGAAAAAAAATGGACACTAATTTCGTATGTTGTAGCGTGGTCCGTTAACAGTGAACTTTGTTGCATTAATAAAATAGGCAGAACAAATTAAGGTTGAAATATAGTCCATTATATCCGAAAGTCTGTTGTACACGGGTCCGCTGTGAGTTTAGACTGTACCTACATGCAAAAATGTGCTACTCTCATAAGTCAACAATGACAATCAGCATATGATCAATGCGGCCATAGCCTACCTTGTTTCGAATCTTTCTTCGAATCTTTTTGAGCTCCCTTTCTTCAGCCTGCAACACAAACATATATATAAGCATATAAGCTTATCTACCTGCAATAAGTCAGTGAACAACTGGGCTCTTTATGCTTATACAATAGACCCAGCAATCCCACAAACATCAGTGTTCTACACCACTGGGTGATGTGGAATTTGCCATATTAGCTTACCATCAAAAACACAGCACAAAAGAACACAAATGTGAAGAGATCTTCAATATATCAGCAAGGGAGGGGCAGATTAAAATATGGAATTCAACTTGTCACTGTGCATGTTCCATATACAGACTTCTGAATTTCTGGTTTGTGTTTGAATCGAGCTCAAAAGCAACGAAATAGCAGGCAAATAAAGAGCATTACTAGTGAACTATAAGTTGTAGTAATAAGCTATGCTTGACTTCTGTTTCTTTAATGTGTCTTCGTGCTATCACACAATTTATTTTGGGATAGTGAAGCAATGTCAAGGCACGACAGAGCAACATATTTCTCCCTTCCAATTACTAGGCCTTTGAGCTAACCAAAAAGAAATAAAAAAACATTAATCATTCACCATCATCTTCAATTTCCTGAGTCATATAAAGTACATGTCTAACACAGAATTCAAAGGCACAACTAGAAGCTGATAGCGTCGGGGAATGCAACATCAGCCGGTGAAGCACGAGTGTGACATCATTCCCACACTTTATGTGACGTTTGGGTCAAAAGCATTCTGCAACGCATTTTCCGTCTTGTCACACATTGTCTTCACTCTGAGATGTGTGCTGAAAATTCTGTCTGCTTTTAAGAATGCGTTTTGGGCATCTTCGGTAATGACTGAAACAGTGCTTTTTAAAACAGGAGAAAAGGCAGACGACACACCCTCTGCTAACATACGCGTCTTGAGCACCCTAGAGTCTCGTGTTGAGACATTCTGGGGCCATATTTTATCTTTTTTCCTTTTCCTATAACGATCATTTTTGTATTATCTGTGACACTGAGTGGCAGATTGTGACTTGTGGGCCAATCAGAAAGTGCAAGCAAGTATTAAGGGACAAGTTGTGACTTGCCAATTTACAGAGTCGAATGAGTTCTGGAATATTACATGCCAAGCCAACACTCTGATTATGAGGCATGCTGCAGTGGGGAACTCTGGATTAATTTTGACCACTTGAGGTTCCTTAAGGTACACCTAAATCTAAGTATGTGAATGTTTTTGCATTTTGTTACCATTGAAACGCAGCCACCACAGCTGGAATCGGACCTGCTACCTTGAGCTCAGAAGTGCAATACCATAGCCACTGGGCTACCGCAACGGGCAGAACCAAATATGGATAAAATTCTCATTTTATGTAACTGTCCTTGTGGCTCTGTATTCTTCCTATGGCTTTGTAATGTTCAGAAATTGTTCTACGTAAGTGATAATTTGATTAAACTCAATTTGATACAATAAAATTTGACCGTACAAAAGCAGTGCAAGAGGCAGTGGTTCCACCCATTAGTATCCGACCACGCACTATGCACTACGGCACGTGATGCCATGTGTGCCGACTCACCTTAGTGAGGGGCATTGTTGTCGGCAGGACAATGCCTTCTTTGTGCATGAGCCGTTTCTCTTCTTCTGTAAGGTGTAAAACTTCTTCCGTCTTCTGAAACACAATTGTGAAACACCACAATCACATGTGTGGATGCAGCTATACATGCATTCTCTTGTCATCCCCATCTCACACTTTCTCTTCCAGCGCTGAACTTCCTAGCAGAACACACAGGTGTTCCCAAGAAAATTTTTGGAACACGCTGGCAACAAAAATGTGAATTTACTATGGTCGAGGCAACAGGAATTGATAGGTTCAGTGCACAAACCATGCACACAGATGCATAGAACACTCCCAGTGCCTCATTACAGTTTTGAACATCATACTTTTCTATGGTTTTAGTGATTTCTTGTAATGCTTGAGTTCTGCAACATACTGCTAATTACAAGACCCTGGACTGACACTTAAGTCCCCAGCTCAGTGCTGGCCTTTACCTAACAAGCAAGTATGCACACATTCATGAACAGATTTAGCTCATTTTTCTTACTTTAAAAGCTGAAAAAGCCGGTCATGTATAGCACAACCTCCTGCCCCTCTCCCCCCCCCCCCCCCTGAAAAAAAAATTGCATGCTATGCATGTGGCGCATACTTACACATATGCGTGTATGCACATGCAATGCGATAGCGAGCTGTAAAGCCTGTTGCGGCCTACAGTAAAAGAAATGCAGGTTGAATGTAACGAACCAGACCAAATCATTCATCCAGATTAACAAATGAAACTGGGTTGGCGTTAAACATGAACAGCAGCTTCAAATGCCACCATCTCTCTCTCTCTCCTCTGATGAGGGGATATAGTGCAACAAAAGACGCACAACAGCAGGGACGAAGACAAGCGTTTGTCTTCATCTTTGCATTTTTCTTAATGCAATATTATCAACAAAAAAATATAATGTCTCTTGCTAACATGTGAGAGGGACAAAATATCTGTGATGGGCAGGAGTTCAAGGATCAATTACCTAGCCAAAGCCTACAATGTCTGTATTCTCAATCAATACCCCCATGTTCAGATATAGTACAAGTATTGCTTTCAATGTACATGGACTAGCTAATCCTGCAGAAGCAGATGTAATGAAAGGATTGGCACAGCCAATCAGCATTACTTATAGGCCTTCTAGTTGCTTTGGTGCATTGAGGGATGCGCATCTGTCACTTGAAGCAGTGCCTCAGACATCACGTCGCACAAACGCAAAAGTATTCCCAACAGCGTTCGATAAAAAAAATGGCATCAATAGGTGGTACCCCACAAAAGGTAACCTAGAGCTACAAGAAGTTCAAACAACCTTATTGGATCGGCTCCCAACACTTGGGGAACTGTGCGTTGAACTGCAGGATGACATTGCAGAGGGGCTCAGCGGAGCTTCAGGGCTGTCAGGAGCTTCCAAGGCATCAGGCAGTACAATGTCCTGCATTTAAAATACACGCCAAACAGTGCTATAATGTCAACTATACAAGATGGTGCAGGTGTTATGCATAATCCGACATGCAAGCTGTACTCTTACTACAATCTGTTGCTCTAATCACAATCTGATTCAGCCAGGTTTCATATGAACTGTACTTGAAGATACAAGCTGCACCAGCAGGACAATGAATAAGAGACACAGAAAAATGAGGTAGTTAGAGCCAACACTCTCTTACAAATAAAGATAGCATACATTAAGATTAAGAAGCACATGAAGCACATTCCTTCATGATGGGAGAGATCTATCATATATACGGACATGCACTAAATATGTGACACTGCTACCGGTACTTTTTAGCTTATCTGCCACAATACCTAAAACCATGTAGCCATGTGATTAAGGGCACATCCTATCTAGAATCAAAAGGTCTCCCCCCACTTTTTTTTTTTTGTTTGTTAAATCATCGAGCACTGATGAGAACATAAAATTGGGGCTCTGTCATGGTGTGCATTTAATAATGTGCAACAGTAATTGCACAATTTTTGCTCCACACAAAACATTTTTTGAGGGGCTGAAATCGTTGTTACATGTAGCTCTACTAAAAGCATGAAACTTTCATCAACAGTAGCGCCAATATACTGTAAGGATTCCTTTCACTCAATTCTATGCCTTTGTTATTAACCACCATCCATTGCTGGCCGATCGTAGTGATAACATAGACGGAGCACCATTTGGAACAATTAAGCATCAAAAATGGAATCCCATTTGGAATAACATTGTTACGTTATCCAGGCCTAGCTCATTATTTGTGACTAAAGGCCAACCTCCATGGAGCGAACTTTCACGACAAATTTGATGTGACAAAAAATCCAGCGTGAAGCGCCGTCGTATATTTGTCATACCACGTTAGACTACGAAAGCTATGTCAGCGATGAAAGCAGAAGGTAAAAATGCACCTAAACCAGTGTTTTTTACACGCAAAATAAGGTTACTGACCTGAAAATGTGTGCACATAAGTGTTCGCTGCTAGATGGCACCTATTTAATTGGCTACATTTTTTGCTATGCAACACGTTGGTATTTAGCTGATATTATCCCTCGTCTGCAACCCTGTGTTTGTTTACGGCTCCCTCAGGTCGCGCGCCGCTGTGTTTTTCTCCCGTCTGCTCCCACCTTCAAGCCTGCCCTGCAATCGAAGAAACACGGAAAGCTATTTATGCGACGATGAACATGGTAATCGTCCATGAAAACCATATTCTCCTGCTGAATCATGTTGTGGGCCTGCGCGGGCTGAGCATCATCAAGAAGCCAAGCCTCTAACTGCATAGCATAAACAAAAGAAGCAGTGGCCATATATTATTCACTAGAACATTAAGGCAGAACAAGCAACAAGGAGGAGAAACAGGGCTGGAAAACAAGCATTTGAAGCAAAGGCAGGTAATAGCCCACCAGTAGCCAAGCGTCAACAACCAAAACTCCCGCCGACGTGCAACCGATGGGAGCCAACCTCTGTGGTATGGTTCGATTTGACCCCGCTTTCTGCCATGCGCAACAACTTCAGTTGGTGGCAGTTTTCTGGGTGGCAAATACGTGGAAAGATTGGATCAGTGGTGAACAGTCAGATTTTGGACGTCGGGCGACCATCGCTGATCAGCGGCCGCTGAAAGTTCGTTTTTCTTTTTTTTGCTCAATGGAGGTTGGCCAGGTACTACCCTGCACCTTTCTGGCAATACTAGTAAAGAAAGCAGTGCAAAGCAAGTGAGTTTCCCACATAATTATTTACTTACATCAACAATCACCACAGGCTCACAATCTTTCGCATCCGTAGTAGCAACAATCACATCAGCCGCTGCAAAATAAAGAAGCACATTGACCAAATGTCTGTTTTTTTGGCAACGTCAAGTAAAGCTGTATGTTGGTCACACTGATGAAACTAAGCATTCCTACTGACAAACATGAGAAACCAGAGAGAGCAGGGACAACATGCACGCACAATGTAAACAAAAAATAAATTATGCATGAAAAGTTTGCACATCACATGCCTTTCAGGAACTGCATTAATGCTACAGAAAATGAAAACAGTCACTAATAGTAGGTCATTTTGTGTAGCAGAATGAAGTTAGTCCCTGAAAACATATATCCAAAACATCATGACTGGTTCAGTAGCATCTGTCAAAGCACACAGCAGCCTGAACATGAAATATGGCCGTGTTATGACTCATGCCTTCTCAATATTCTTTCAAGAGTTCGAATTAAGTGAATTACCAGCAGGTTTCATTTCAATTAAACAGTTTCAAGGTGCTTTGAAAATCTAGAGTCAGCAAATTTCTTGTGACTGGCTTCAAGTTCAGTTTGACTGATCCAAATCTGTTTACTCCAATAAACTAAGTTTCAAAGCCTCATAATATTAAACAATGTGAAGAGCACTTAAGCATAGCCCTTTGGTGAATATTAAACATGAAACAATCAAGTGGTTATGCGCAGTGTAGTTACATGCAATGTGGTTTACAGGCGATATACTATGTTACACAGATAAATAAAGTAGCACACATACTACTGAATCGACTTTTCTTGAGTTGGGAAATAATGCATGACCATGTGAAAACATAAGATAAGCCAATATCATCATCAACCTTCCCTAGCGATGATTAATTCTGTTCACTGAAAACTTACTTTCACTGCATTTCTTGTGTCTTCAGAATCATTAAAAGCACACAGCTGCAAAATAGACTAAGAATTTTCCATTCTTTAATAACTTTTGTCAAGTTAACAGAATGTGAGCTCCATGGCAAAAACTTACTACAGGAACATCAAATATGACAGCATCAACTATTTCATGTCCAGCAGGCTTGAAAAGCACTTATCTAGCAATTTGAAAATAATGCCTGGTACAAAACAATGAAAGAAGTGAACCCGCTACATACGGCATACTGACATCGAGCAAAAACATCCAACAGTCTACCTTCCCACTCATTTTACTAAAACCTTTCGCACTTCCTATTCAAACTTGCAGCACTATTCCAATCAGAAGTGTTTAAAGATGCGTGCAACACATTTTAAATATTTACTTTCATCAATGCTTTTGTTGTTGATGCAGTATCTTAGTGCACACAAATCATGTACACAGCACCTTAAAGGGTTAAGTTTAATATGGTCAGGGTTCGTATTTTAAGAATCATGTAGTATAATTCATCATCATCATAAGCCTATATTATGTCCACTGCAGGACGAAAGCCTCTCCCTGCAATCTACTATTACCCCTGTCCTACACCAACTGATTTCAACTAGCACCCACAAATTTCTTAATTCCATCACCCCCCGTAGTCTTCTGTCATCCTCAGCTGCACTTCCCTTCTCTCGGCACCCATTCTGTAACCCTAATGACGCACCGGTTATCTAACCTGCACATTACATGACCTGCCGAGCTCCATTTCTTTCTCTTAATCTTAATTAGAATATTGGGCATCCCTGTTTGCTCACTGATCCACACCGCTCTCTTCCCGTCTCTTAAGATTACACCTAACATTATTCGTTCCACCACTATTTGTGTGGTCCTTAACTTGTTTCTGAGCTTCTTTGTCAGTCTCCAAGTTTTTGCCCTATACGTCAGCACCGGTAGAACGCATCGATTGTACACCTTTCTTCTCAATGGTAATGGTAAGCTACCAGTCAGGATCTAACAATGTCTGCCGAGTGCACTCCAACCCATTTTTATTCTTCTGTAAATTTCATTCTTATCATCAGGCTCCCCTGTGAATAATTCACCTAGGTAAAGGTACTCCTTCACAGACTCTAGAGGGTGACTGGCAATCCTGAACTTTTGTTCCCTTGCCCGGCTATTGATCATTATCTTTGTCTTCTGCATATTAATCTTCAACCCCACTCTTATACTCTCTCTCTTAAGGTCCTCAATCATTTGTTGTAACTCGTCCCCAGTGTTGCTGAACAGGACAATGTTATCTGCAAATCGAAGGTTGCTGACATATTCGCCGTTGATCCTTACTCCTAAGCCTTCCCAGTTTAATAGCTTGAATACTTCTTCCAAGCACGCAGTGAATGGCATTGGAGAGATTGTGTCTCCTTGTCTGACACCTTTCTTTATAGGTATCTTCCTACTTTTCTTGTGTAGAAATAAGGTAGCTGTAGAACCTCTGTAGATATTTTCCAGGGTATCTACATAAGCGTTCTGTACTCCTTAATTATGTAATGCTTTTGTGACTGCTGGTATCTTTACTGAATCAAATGCCTTTTCGTAATCTATGAAGGCCATATAGAGAGGCTTATTGTACTCTGCAGATTTCTCGATAACCTGATTAATGACTTGGATGTGATCCATTGTAGAGTATCCCTTCCTGAAACCAGCCTGTTCCCTTGGTTGACTAAATCCAGTGTTGCCCTTATTCTACTGGAGAACAGATATAATACTGGAAGTAAGCTAATGGGCCCATAATTTTTCAATTTTTTAACATCTCTCTTTTTGTGGATTACTATAATGTTGGCATTCTTCCAGTTCTCTGGAGCCCCTGAAATCGATAGACAGTTTGTATAAAAGGCAGCTAGTTTTTTAAGCATTATGTCTCCTCCATCTTTGATTAAATCGACTGGCATTCAATCTTCTCCTGCTGCTTTTGCCCATTTCATGTCTTGCAAGGCTCTTCTAACTTCATCACTAATTATAGAAGGAGCCTCTGTAACCTGTTCATAACTACTTCGAATGGAGGTATTGTGGCTGCTTTGGGTAGTGTACAGGTCAGTATAGAATTCTTCCACTGCTTTCACTATAACTTCGAGATTGCTGATGATATTACCCGGCTTATCTTTCAGTGCACACATCTTGGTTTGTCCTATGCCAAGTTTCCTTCTCACTGATTTCATGCTGCGTCTATATTTTACTGCTTCCTCAATCTTTCTCATATTATAATACCGAATATCCCTTATTTTCTCCTTGTTGATCAGCATTGACATAATGTTCGATAATTCTATAAATCCTATAGCCCATGAAGGGAGTGCACTCACCAATGTCATCTAGAGGTGACGATGTCGATACACACTCTTCCACAACTGAAGACGGTGAAACTGAACTGTTGTCATACTCTTCTAAGCCAACAACATCCACGTACAGGGGATCATCAAAGTCCATTGCTTCTTCCTGCAGTTGAGACGACAGATAAATTAAACTCCTAAGCAGGCCCTTAGCAGAAAGTTACAAGTTTCAACTGAACATCATAGACACTGATGCACAATCAGCGTAAACATTTTCCAGACGCAGAACTCGTGCCTGGCAAACCTAGCTAGTGATTTCTTTTAACTCCTATAAAAGAACAGGAACATAACTTTTGCACGCACTTGTCAAAGACGCAAAAGTTCATGAAAATAAAGTAAAATAAAATGTAAATGCATACAATAAGACACCATGATTTACATTCTATATTTTCCAAATAGGAATGTGCAGGTTCTTTTGTTAACAGTAGATATGTATGGCGAGCATCAGGTGAAATATTAAAGGGACACTAAAGGCAAATACTAAGTAAAGCTAAAGTGATAGATTAGTGCTCTAGAATCTCTAAGGTGTCAATGTTATCGCGAACAGAGCCTTAATAATCGAGAAATCTAGGTAAATGCAGGACATGATTAGAGACTCCCCCGGGACATTCAAGCACTTGCCCAATGACGAAAGCACTCCTCAATTAAATTCTGTCACTAGTACTCAACTACTCGTTGCAGAAAACATCCTCGTATTGTATTATAAGACCAAATAAAATGCGACTTGTCCAGTTCCATTTCATCTTCAGAAAAAAAGAACTCACTGAAGTTACTGTTGACAATGATGCAGGCGGTCGAAAGCTTTCGTTTTCACTTGACTCTGTGCTGCCCACGCTTTCGCGTTACAGTACTTTCCTGATCACGTAGTGCTGCAGTGGTTTTTTCTGGCTCGCGAAACTCGCACAAACTGCAAGTAGCAGAGAATTCAGCTTCCATGTGACGTCGCGGGATGCCTGAACGGTCTACGCCACTTGACCAAAAAGCAGCTGCAGAGGCGAATCCACCTCTCTGTCTTGGCTCGGTGCCGCTGTCTGTCTGTTTTACTCACCCACGGCAGCAAACAGCGACGATGGCATATGCAACGCACCACTCCCCGGGTTGGGTAGCGGGAGATTTGAATTTAGAAAAAGGTATTCGGACCCTTCCGATTAAACTTTTCGCGTAAACTAAGTAAACTAAGTCTTTTCTTGGCACGAAACAAGCGTTGCGAGGTTTGTGGAAAGGTATTTAAGCAGTTATCCATGTAAAGGTCCGCATATGTTTTATGCTTCTATGTACAGGTGCCTACAAAAGTGGTATACTCCACGCAGCGGGAGCCGGAGCAGCGGCACACTGCATCGTGACGCCATCTACATTGACACGAGTCCAGAGACATGCCTGCAGATAAAGGACACCAATTGGCTGTCTCGACCCCAGACGCTGCCTGTAGATGGCACTGTGATGCAGTTTGCCGTTGCTCCGGCTCCCGCTGCGTGGAGTATACCACTTTTGTCGGCGCCTGTAAGTTACCTGAGCAATGCAACTCACACTATCAAGAATTCAAACGTGCACCCCAATGGGCATATGTGCAAATGTGCAGTGAAGCTTCCTTGCCTATTGAAATGGCTACGCTCAGTTGAACCACAATCGAAACTGGCAGTTATGCACTAGGAAGCATGACGACAGCTGCCTCAGCTACCTCGGTTGTATTGTAGGGAAACCTGCTTGAGGAATTCCATGAAGGACCCCAACTATGGAACTGGGCAAGCCCCACTGGCGGAAGTCCTACCTGATGGCCATCTAGTGTGGAGAATTCAGAGCTGTCGGACCCCGGGCCTGTGCGAGGTGACAGCAAGCTGGCCACGCTGCCGTCAGGAGACAGGCTGTAGCTGTGCTCCTGAGACGGCAACGCTGGCAACATCGCCGACACAAGGTCTGGTACGGAGTCGGGCACGTCATCGTGCAGTGAGGGCAAGGCAGAGTCTCCAATCAGATATTTGGTCCAGAAGTCGATGCTTTCACTCTCCAGTTCTGGCTGCAAAGGTACAAAAGAGGTGGAAAAATATGCACATGCATTTTCATTTGCTAGTGGTCAAGAATGCATTAAAGAGATGCATAACAATAAGGGAATCCTTAAAACAGAAGATTACTAAATGAGAAAAACCTTTACAAATAAGGGTGGGCAAAGCACTTTGGAAGTGGCAAGGTGAATGTGAAATGAAAGGAAAATGAGTAATGAAAGAGCTGCTTTTGCAACTCGGAGTGCACGACAGGTTATTTCACAGTGGCACTGACATGCCAAAGTGCATGACTAAACACAGTTCCAATGACTGCTACTTATTAAACACATTTTTCGTAAACCAGAGCCGTCGTGCAGCCTTGAAGCCCCTTTGACCATGGTCACCAGTGTTGCAGCTCATAATGAATTTGTCACTGACATGTCACTGACATGACATGTCACCTTTACAAAAGGTGACATGTGCACTGTCACTGTCAAACAATACTTCTAACATGGGGACAATGAGGGCAACAAATCACTAAATTTTTTCCATACTTACATACCTATAGCTTGCGTCAAGTCTATGGGCTCATTGACACCAGCAACTTATGGAGGTCATGCGACCGTTCGCAAGTGGCAACCAAAAAGCGACTCAAGGTGACCAATGTCCACTCCATGTGCAACCGGCCCATCCCCATACCGAAATGTATCACGATTGACGGAGTTTATGTCAGCTTGCTACATAAAATAAGCATCAGCATAAACAGACATCTGGTTCATTCGCACCTGATTAGTTCAGAAACTCTGCAAGTGCAGTCATGTGACTGAAAACTCGAGCAGTGAGCAAATGACCCAAAAAGCCACTTTTCAAGAAAAGCAACCATTTGCGACCAACTTGGTTCTGCAACCTCTTCAAGTCGCCGGTGTGAATGAGCTTTTATAAAATACTATGTAAACACTACAATAAAAGACTATGTAGCTTTGGAAGCTTGCCCTTGTAGTGTCACTGCAACAGTGAACCAATAAATAGCCTTTTACCATTACCAGTTTCTAACTGCATATCATAAGTTAGCTATGGAACTTTACCAAGACAAAGTTCATATCATGCACTCCCATCTGCATAATGCTAAAACAGTCCTCTCTCCTTCTCTTTTTCTTTTGCAGAATACTCGAAGTGCGTTCAAGACCCCAAGCAAACTCTGCAATGATAACATGTGTGCTGCATCTTACTGACTACGTGTCAGCTAAAGTCCTCCTGCTTGAAAACAACTGCACCCAGCTATGCACTATGCAACTGCAAGAGAGTTAGAAAGACTCAATGTAACCTTTTTATTAAGTGCATGACTAGCAATAAGGAAGGTTATCTAAGTAAACATAGCAGGATATTACATATGCTGCCACATGACATGTTCCAATCAAGAACCCCACAGAAGGACTTCCGCATAAAAAACCAACAGCCAATGATCAAGCATGGTATCAAATAGATCCACAAATGGTACATGGCTGGCAAAAACATCAAAACACAGTGGTAGGTGTAGCATGCCCAAGTAGTCGGCACATTTTGCATCAGCAAATTCCATTGTCCTAAAGATACGAACTATTTCACATGAATTCTGGGGTTTCATGTGCTGAAAAACTACGATTTAATTATGAGGCACTACGTAATATGTACTAAAGCCTAAATTAGCAAACATTCTCTTGAGATGTCGGTGCTGTTTCGTGCTAACGAGCAGGATTTGTCATCGTAATGCGCCACGCGCACAGCGTTGATCACATGTTGCACGGAGGTGCATGGAATCAGGCCACGTGCATCTGATGGAAACAGCCGGTACCGCTTTTCAGTGACATTACGCCCAAAGACGCTCCCATACCGCATAGGTCAAACAAACAGAAAGTAAAACAGACACAGACCAACAATCCGGCGTCGGGAAGTTCGCTGGTGAACAGGCCGCCGGTATCTTTGAGGAAGGGGTCCTCCTTCTCAAAGAGGTCAAGAATGCCTAGCGTACTGCCGAACGACATGTCGGCGGGGTTTGTTCGTGCAGTCTTCCGAGGTCAGCACCTAGGCACGATCAAAGAGAACGAAACGAAACGTTCGCCAAGAAAAGTAGAACACACCATAAACGAAGCGGCTTTGATAAGACGCAGCATAATATCTACATCGCCGCACGTGTTAGAGCACATCCATATGGCCTGCAGCACTATATCGCCCTGCACTTCGCTGTCGACGTCAGAACGATCATCTTCCCGGGAGTTCCGCCCTCGAACGGAGGTATTTTCGTTAAAATTGAGGCACACTGCGATGAATCTCCAATTACGCCGCGATTCCTTGAATATCACCGTGATTACTGGAGTCGAGATAATTAAACAAAAATAAAAGTGCTCCGGTTGTGTGCGCAAGCAGGCAAGGAGGTGAAGACTGGTTGTGACGACAGGTGCATATATACTACGTCGATCACAGCAAGTGGAGAAGCCGAGCCGGCTCGCCTCACAGTCGCGTTTTTGCATGCAGCAACCGTTGGGACAGGGAGCCCTCTCTCAAATGGCTGGTCGGAATTAAATGCGGGCAGCGGCAAGCGACGCAGCCTACTTTGACGGCCCGGCACTGATCATCGCGACCTTGCTCTGGGAGCTACGCCGTTGAAAGATGCGAGAAGCGACGACGACGCCTCACCCAACTTGTTCCGCGATTAGTAGGCGATCAGAACAAGCAACCCAGTCGTGCGAGCTAAACATCCCCGCGACCAACACCCAAGCAGGAACCAGGTTGCAAATTCAACATTTTCGTGTTTACGTTTACATCTGAAACACCCGTTGGATGACTCAAGACCGTTCGGGCAGAACGAAGTACTGCAACGAGCAGTGCGTGCTGTGGTGAGGCTATGCTCTCTGGTGGAGCTTCAGGCGGATCAGTGAAGGCTTTCCATAACGAATTGTGAGCCGTTATTTCGGACTGTTATAATAGCCCAATTCGAGGAATACATAAACATGCCAAAATTACCACATCTCCCTTTTTCCGCGACCTTGCCAACTCCACAAAGTGACGTCACGACAATTATTCTATTTACGCATGCGCGTGCCATCGTAATGATGGATAAATAATGTAACTGAAAACTGCTTGAAGCAAAAGAACGTGCAGCGCCTTTGCATCAATCGAGCGTCATTGAATGTTAAAAATAAAAATAACTTTACTGCGCAACTATTGAAATATTGCATACGTAAAAATAATTTAAGGCTTTTCATGTTTTTATTCAGTTCATAGATACAGCTATCATCATCGTCAGAACTGTAACATTCGCAGGTTCAATGGTTCCATCAGTTCTATCTGCTCTGTGGTCATCGGTTCAGTCGACAGGCGGGGTGTTCGTATCGTAGCAGGCGACCGGTGTCTGCACTGTTTCATCAAAAACATAGATATATGATTGCTGTCGAGTAAGATAAAAGTAATATCTGTTCCAAAATATGGACAGTAGTTCCGAACTAGCCGAGGACGCTACTCGAGGGGAGCAAGAGAAACAGGTTTTCTATTTACTTGACATACTTGCAACGATAAACTTGCTACGTGTTGTATGTTGACTCTCCGATTCTGCTTTCAGGTGAGAGCCTGGCTTCGCAAAATGCTCAACAAAGATGTCAAATTCAGAATGGACGAAAAAACGTTCATCGCTTTGCGCAAGCTAATGACTCTTCAAGAAGGTGCAGAAGCGGACGCGCGTGACCAAATTAAAGTTCTGGAAGAAAGGTCCAAGTTTTTCGTCAAAAAAGGTAGCGCATGACTTTGAATGTTCTAGTTTACAACTGCCAGCAGTTCTCGACTTTTCTGCGAACGCGTCTTCTGGTCCGACGCCTCACTAACGAGCGTTAAACAGTGCCTGCTGAAAGTGAGATCACCTCAGTGATTTATATACGCACACACACGCACGTAACACCCCACTCCCTTAGGAGAAGCCAGACACTCCTCCACCAAATATATATATATATATATCCCGAACGAGACGCCCTACCCCATTTCTCATTGCTAAATGTCAGATAGGCGGGAAAAGACAAGGAAAAGATTTGGCAGAATCAACAGTACTTGATATCTACGTAATGTGAAGCGAAAGGCTGAGTAGAGATTATATGCTGTAGTATTTATATTTATGATAAGTAACGTAGAATGTAATGGCATATACCATGTGACATAACGTGACAAAGCAGTCAGTGGCCATCTGGGTGTACATTGTAGGAAGTATGGTTGGCCTAATTTTGAAAAAAAAGAAATGAAAGTGTTAGCAAAAAAAAACAGCAACTAAATGATCAGGAAAATATCTGGAGCCCATACAATAGCAATATTGAACGAGAAGTGTATCAGTGCACCATGTGGTTTGCTATCAACAAGGAAATTGCATATTTATCTGCTAACCTAGGACCAGACGCATTTACCGGTGTTACCTGGTGTCCGGTAATGAACCGGACACCAGGGACTATGCCTGCCGTTTACGCACGTTCATTACGTCACGTGCTGGCTATATAAGTGACGACGATTTCATGTCCAATTCAGTGAACAAGGAACCCGTACGCGGTTCCGAAACGTCAGATTATTCATCAGACTTGGTCAGTGACCGTAATCCCTTCATGCCATGCACCTACACCATTGGGTACGGATGGTCAACCCCTGCCTCTTTTTTCATGCTTTTGATGACTCACTTTAGTGTATTTAAATGATTGTTTGTCGCTATAATAAATCAGCTGATAGACACCACAACATGTCATTTTCCATGTGCCTTCAGCTGTGTTCATGTATTCAGCGCTGTTCCCACCTGAAAATGAATAAACAGCCAGCCAATGCTTCCAAATTAACCCCGCATAGCCATTTCTATTGCAATATATATATATATATATATATATATATATATATATATATATATATATATATATATATATATATATATATATATATATATATATATTGGGGCAGTAGTACATACAGCCGTTTACTCAAACCAAAAGGCTCACTGAAAAGACAGAGCAGTCCACGATGATGATAATCACACACAGGCACTTAAAAGAAAAGACATACAGCTGATGACAATGTACAAATAAGGAAGAAGTTTAGAATAAACTCTCTCTCTATCTACATACATATATATATATATATATATCATCATCAGCCTATTTTTACATCCACTGCAGGACGAAGACCGCTCCCTGCGATCTCCAATTACCCCTGTCTTGAGGTAGCCAATTTCAACTTACACCTGCAAATTTCCTAATTTCATCACCCCACCTAGTTTTCTGCCATCCTCCACTGCGCTTCCCTTGTCACCCATTCTGTAAATCTAATGCTCCACCCGTTATCTACCCTATGCATTACATGACCTACGTGATCTACCCAGCTCCATTTTTTTCTCTTAATGTCAACTAGAATATCAGCTACATATGCTCTCTTCCTGGCCATGGCAGCAGCATTTCAATGGGGGCAAAATGCAAGGACACCCATGTACTTAGATTTAGGTGCACATTAAAGAACCCCAGGTGGTCCAAATTTCCGGAGTCCCCCACTACGGCGTGCCTCATAATCAGAATGTGGTTTGGCACGTAACACTTCATCATTAAATTTTTTTAATCATTTGCTCTCTGATCCACACCATTCTCTTCCTGTCTCTTAATGTTATGTCTAACATCTTTCATTCCATCGCTCTTTGCGTGGTCCTTAACGTGTTCTCGAACTTAGTAGCTAACCTCCAGGTTTCTGCCTTTTATGTTAGCACCAGTAGAATGCAGTGATTGTACACTTTTCTTTTTAACGATAGTGGTAAGCTGCCAGTCAGGATTTGGTAATGCCTACCGTATGCACTCCAACCAATTTTTATTATTCTGTAAATTTCCTTCTCATGATCAGGGTCCCCTGTGATTATATATATATATATATATATATATATATATATATATATATATATATATATATATATACGCACACACACACACGTACATATGGAGAGAGAGAGATCTACATCTCACAATTTAGTACCGCCCCCCTCCCCCAATACCAGAATCGTGAATAAATGCTTTTGACCGAGAGTACCGTTTACCAGCTCTAGTGTTCATTGTGCATGTTTGTATACTGCCAATTTTTAAAAATATTTTTCTATTAGCTAGGTGGCAGCGAAGTGGCATTCTGCCCGAAAGGCGAGGCACCGATTGCGGTAGCAAACTAGTGGACAGCTGTACAAAGTAAAGATAGTAGTTTTATCGGTCATATAAACTTGTAAACATTCGGTCACTAACTAAATTAACAATGATAGAATGTGTGAGCGTGACTCAATGAGGACGTAGAAAGAAACAGACGCACAGAGACAGTGCTGTCTTTGTGTGTCTGCTTCTTTCTACGTCCTCATTGAGTCATGCTTACACATTCTATCATGGATTCAAACCAACCAACCCGTCAACATGTTTTAACACAGTGTCATGTGTGCACAGGTAAACATGAACAGATCGCGCTTGATGACAGTGGAAAGTGTCTGTGAAAACACTGGAGTTAGGAATCGCGGCAGCAGTCTCAAGCTAATTGGCCTCCGTGCATACGAAGCTACCGGCACTATGTGCACGTTGCAAAGATTGCAGATCACTTTGAACATGAGGGCGCCGGCAGCGCGTCCATACAGCATCCGCCAGAGGCGTCTACTACAGTGCCCACAATTAACGTGGTCGCCTGCCTCATGCGCCACAGTAGAGGGCACACATCTTGGCAGCGTTCCTCGCTCGTGCACACAAGATTGATCCACGTTCGTTGGCTCACCCTCACATGCTTTCACTCATACGGAACCTCACGGCGACGGCAGAAATGAGCCTGGAGTGTCCATATAATTGCTATCGCAATAAAATATCACGAGTTAAGCCGGTGCATTTGCTGCTGCTGGGACACAATGACCACATTTCATTGTGGGCGAATTGCAAAAATGCTCGTTTACCTCCCAAAGCCTTGCAACAGTCCTGCTTTCAAGAGGCTGTAACAGATGAAGATGCATGCGCCACATGAAAGCGTTCAATCAGATTAAACGTTCAAGACACAAGCTACTAATTACATATTAATGTGTTAGATTCGAATCCACACATCATGAGTAATCGTTTTATATTATAAAATTTTAAAAACAGCGTCGTATCTACAGTCTGGAGTTGATTGGCAAATTGATGCAATTAGCAATCTATGTTATGATTGGTGTGTAATCGGTGGTGATACGCTTTATATATTATGATGAAGGTTATGAAGAGCGTCACATACCCAAGGGCCTAAGTCGGCATAAGAGAGGTTAATTGAAGACTGGCACATATGTAGTGACAGAAGCTGGTGTCAGAGAGGTTCATTGAAGAGCTGCACATACCCAGTGGACCTCATTGATTACCCGTCCCTGACAGCCTTCAACTGCCCGAGGCAGTGCTTTCAGCCAGTGAGTGTTGCATATGCAGCATCTCGGACAGTCCTGCATAGTCCATCACGACCAATTGAAGAGGCTCAGTGGCACATAGCCAACGGCCCAAGTTGGTATGCGAGGAAGACTGTTATATCCGGGCAGAGATAGATACCGGGAAGTGTGTGGCATGTCCTAACACTGCTAATAGCATTCAAACAAATTCAGTGTTCCTATTTCCTGCAACTGTACTTAGACTTAGGTGCATGCTAAAGAACCTCAGATGGTAAAAATTAATCTGAAGTCCTTCACTACAGTGTCTGTGCTACACAGGATCCCAGGGAAAAAAAAAAAATCATGAATCAGTAAGTCAACAGCCATGATAGCCATGTCTTGGTGACAAAATAAGTAAGATTCTGATGCAATCAAGCCACTCAGTTCCTATTGGTGAGCCAAGAACTTAACATTTTTTACAGAATAAGCTAGTGCTACAGTTGACCCTTATTTTAACAAAGTCATCAGGACAGGAAATGTACTTGGTTATAAGCACTATTTTGTTAAAATGAAGGGGCTTTAAATGACCTAAAGTAGGGTGGGACTTGCATTCCAATAGCGCCGAAGCATAACACATTATATTGGAGCAAAGCCACTCAACAGTGGCAACATCACAATGGCGAACATCTTCCAACACACGTGTGCAGCTGTGTTGTATGTTGGTTATCGTCACTTGATATGGTTAGTCCCAAAGATCTGCCACCACGTGGTGGAAAGGCCTTCGCAGCTCTCTTTGCTCCTCCAGGTTCATACTAACATGTGTACTTGTTTATCAGGTGACCGCATAACGAAACACACAAGCTCATAAAATTTTTTGCATCAAGCAATCTTGTGCAGATTTCCCGTTTCGCATTAACCATTGTCCAGTGCCACTCCACTTATAATAATAATCTAAAATTGCATGCAATCTGATCAGTATCACAAACTTCGAATAAAGCAACATTTTGAATAACACAAATTTCATTTTAACGAGGGCCTACTACATTAAGCTAGAGAGAGCAGGCCTTACTATGGATTTAATTTGATTGTGGATTTCCACAAAAGTGCTCTCTGATTTATTATGATGGATGATGTTTACGCTACAGCTGAAAACCTAGAAGCTGGTCTCCGAGCTGGAAACATTGCACCAGAACAATTGCCCAAAGAGGCACGCAGCACCCTTAAAGATCTGGCACATGCAGGAACCCTTCTAGACTGTCATGATTTGGACTCTGAAAGGTGAGAAATTTACGCTAATTGCCTGTGGTAATCAGGCTGCAATGGGTTATCATAGTTAGGGCTTTTTTTTTTTTTTTTTTTCAGGTAAATTTTCACTAATGTACATTTGGCCAACTTAGACTGCCAGCCAACAAGGGGCAGCACTTTATTGATCCAACTGCATTGCTGTAAAGAAGTTGTAGCCATATAAAGCTTGATCAGAAGAAAAGAAACATGAAAGTAAAGCACACCTAATCAAAAGTTACTATCACAAGTGAACACACAAGCTGTTCAACTTTTACATTGGCATTGTCTTATCTAAATGCCAATCTCTAACTTTCTGTATCACAGCTTTGGAAAAAAGCTTGTAAGGCTTTGCCAACAACGTGAAGAACTGCAGGTCCAGCAATCTGAGCTGCAAGACGATGTTGCAAATATCGAACAGCTCACCCATACGATGGAGCAACACTTGTAAGTGCTAAAAACTTGCTTTAATTTAGGCAGTGGCTAGAACATCATTTCAATAAAAGTTCCTTCTTGTTGCTCATCCATGCTACAAAGGTTGGATGTGGCCAACAAAGACATGCATACTACAGCAGCAGATGAGGAATGCAAACTTAGAAGGTGGAAAAGACACGAGATGAAATACAGGTCAAAAGTGACCAAGCTGAAGGTAAGACATGCTTCATGTAAGTGAAAATAATCCAGTCCTGATTATGCATAAGCTGCCTTTGCTTGTGCAATTTGCATGCACAGTGCGAAATCTTGCGATTGTACATGCTCAGTGATTTATTCATTGTTGACTCTTTCAGGAAAGTCCAGTCAGCAGCAAAAAAATGCCCGACCTAGACCACGTCATTTCTATCTCCAAGGTACACATTGTCACATGTTTCACTATCAACTCTGTTGTTGGCTTCTTGGGAGTTGATGTTTTCACTTGACACAAGTACAACTGACCTAGATTTCCAAAATTCCAAAAGTTCTTTGAAACTTTTTTGAAATACAAGCCACGCATTGTTTAAAAGGGGATTAAAGGCAGATACTAAATCAAGCTGAAGTGGTGGTTCAATGGCCCCTAAGTCTCCGGAAGATTAACTTTTACAACGGACAGAACTTTAGGTAAACACGAAGATGACACGAACTATGGATAGTATTTGCACCAGCACCTTAGAAACGTGGATCCAGCCTCCTTTGTCTTGGTGTTGTTTCTAATTGATGCATGGCAATCAACCACGGACAATTAGAGTTACTGCATATGCTCCGCAAAGCGAGCACCCAGTGTACCTATATTAATTATATACTAAGTCAACTATATACAGCAACTCTACTTATAATAACAGACAGTGCATTTGAATGAGAAAAATCATGTAAGCTATGATGATTAGATTTCGCTGCGAAAAACCTTACTGGTGCACTTGTTAGCTTGATTTGCAGGAGCGTCGGCCTCACTATGTGGTCCTCCAAGGTTACTAGGGTGGTAGCGCCTGACATAGCATGACCTCCAAGATTGCTGGCTCAGTGCAGCATTCCTGTGCTATACCATGTGGATGACACACTGCCACTTGTTTTCTTGGGTGATTTGCTGTCTTTAACATAGTTTTTAATGCAATAGCGTTAAGGGCCCCATGTTGCAAAAAATTTGATGTCAGCGTAGGATGTCGCTCGGCGAAAAATCATTCCGACCCACAATCATGCAGGCTCTCCACGTGGCGCACATGTGTTACTGAA
Organism: Dermacentor andersoni; assembly: GCF_023375885.2. Classification (NCBI taxonomy): domain Eukaryota; kingdom Metazoa; phylum Arthropoda; class Arachnida; order Ixodida; family Ixodidae; genus Dermacentor; species Dermacentor andersoni. Next base: position 76,828,121 of record NC_092815.1, on the reverse strand, counting down.
CTAACTGAATTCCTCAAAGTGAAATACGTCAGAAAAAATTGTAAAGTACAACCTAAACACAACCTACAGACATGATAGCTTGGGAGTTTAATTTGAATATACCAGAAAACATAATTCTGTTACGCAGAAACTCAAACACAAACCCCGTTTCCGAGCGGCTCAGTTCCCTGGAACAACAGCGTCACGCTCAGCTTCACGCATCTGCTAGAAAGCTGCAGTTGCTGTGAAGCGTGACAAGCAGTCGGGGATCTTTGAAAGCTATTGCGTTCCACTCTTAAAGGCAAAGCTTAAGCGTCCTCCAAATTTTGTTTGTGTGTGTGTGCGTATGCGTGCGCGAGAGAGAGAAATTTACCCAGGTAAACCTTGATTTAGCAAACTGATGGGACCCGATAAGCACTTTGTTGAATCAAAAACTTTGCTGCATTGCAAAACTTGTACTACTATGAATAACATATTAGAAGGGGAAAAAAAGGTGGCAAGAGCTATAATTTTTTGCCTGTGTGTACACTTATTGAGGACAGTGGGCATGTTGAGAGTGTCTTGGGTTCCTGCATAGGTACGGCAAACTATTTTAACAGGTCACTGTGCGTGTCATTTCAACTAAAACCCGGTACGCCCCTATTTCTCCCCAACACATCACTAAATCAGACAAGACGTTGAGTCCACTATGTTGTTACAAGATTTTCAGCCCATTAAGGGGGCCTGTGAATGCGTCAGACGATTGAAATTTTTTCACCTAATTGGAAATTTCATAAAATTGGGTATCATTAAAGGGACACTAAAGAGAAAATTACTTGTGCTGTATTAGTACCCTAGTACAGTGCCAAAGAAGCCACCCTTACCGTGAGAAAAGGCTTGGTAAGCCAGAAATTACGCAACAACAAAACAAATGGTGATGCCGTATTGAAGTTCTCTTGCCAGACCACCGTGACATCACAGATTTCGACTAGGTCTAATAGAGCGTAGTTAATGTTGTATTGGTTATAGTCCGCATTGTATTATAGAAGAGCCGAAGGCTGCATTCAGCAAGTTTCAAGAACTTTTACTAAGCCAAAAATGGCTAAAAGAAAGCAATAAGATTTGTGACGTCACTTTGATGTCACTGGGGTTTCAGTGCAAAATATAAAAATTCAAATTTGGCCTTAATTTTCTCTTCTAATAATCAACTTATTACTGCAAAATTTGACTGAGGTGTGACTGTATTGGTTACACAACAAGCTTTTCAGAGAATTTCAGGGCTAGCTAGCCTTAACGTTTCCCTTTACTTTCCCTGTAAAGCTACATGAGTAATGAACTAAAGTAATCAACTTACCTTACCAGGAGGAAAACCCTGCCGAGGCCCTGTAAAGATAGCAGTAGATGTTTCTATTACATTCTGACGTACTTGTGACCTACATGAAGCTGCTGAATGCAAGCTTTATATTATATAGAGGACAACCTGCATGTATGAGCGTGAAGCCTAGGAAGAGTCAAAAAGGAGACAGCAAACTCTGTCTGCAGTACCATTCAGGTGCCTGCTTTTTTGTTGCCTTAAATTCTCACTGCATTACTTTTGAGAAGAACTTGCACAAAAAAATTATGCACACACAGGAAGAACAGTGTGTACTAATTCCCCTCAACAGTTATACAAGGCCAATTAGTTGTAACAGCTATTTTCAAGTATATTTCTCATTGCATTACATTGCTTTTTCTCTTCAGAAGCTCCACAGACTTGAGCTACGGATAAAGGAAGTTGAAAACGCGCTGCCCACACTTGACCTACCACCGGTTAGTCCAAAGCCTTTCATTACATTATTGTTTCACTGATTTGAGATGTCATTTAATTTGCCTTCACCTAACAATCCATCTGTGCTAGCCTCCTGATTACCACATTTGGCAGGGTGACACCCTGGGAAAAAAGGTGCCACACGGTGCTTGCTCTATGCTAATGTGCAGTCATTTCTTTCGGAAAATTCATTACACTATGACATGCACATTGGAATCAATTCCAAAACAAAAACAGCAATAGGTGGAGTCTAAATCTTCCCTTCCTTTAGTGATAACAAATTGCTGTTTCTCTCCCAAACTGTAAAATACAATCAAAGGTAGATTACACTTGAGTAAATACACTAATTTAAATTACACTTTCATTTTCAGTAACTCCTGTGGGCCTTTGTTGCTTTGCATTACCTTTGGATAACACCCGCCATGGTTGCTCAGTGGCTATGGTGGTGGGCTGCTGAGCACGAGGTCGCGGGATCAAATCCCAGCCACGGTGGCCGCATTTCGATGGGGGCGAAATGCGAACACACCTGTGTACTTAGATTTAGGTGCACGTTAAAGAACCCCAGGTGGGAAATTTGCGTAGTCCTCCACTACGCCGTGCCTCATCAACAGAAAGTGGTTCTGGCACAAAAAAAATTTAATTTAATTAATTTTACCTTTGGATAAATGCCACATGTAAGTTTTATGAAATTTGATCTACATTCTTTCTCGTCTCCATGCACAACAATTATACACTGAAAATAATGGGCATTTATTAATGCCAGACATTTGTGTGCTACTGTTAAACTGTATTGCATAGGGAGTAGCATTCTGTAAACATTAGGTCAGAGGCAGGAGCGAAAAGTTAAAATGTTGGCACCTGAAGCTCAATGGTGAGGGCACAACAGCAGACCAGAACGATTTAAAATGGTATGTTAAATTAGCCAGTTTAATGTCATTTCCTTTTCGTTTATTCTTCCGTGTATTCATGCGAACCATAGTTTGACTTGCTGCTTCTGCTCTAGGAAGCTAGGCCACAGCAGATCTGCAATATGTATCATGCATTCTTCACAGATCAGGATGAAAGACTACTTCGCAGTTTTCAATTATTTGTTTGAGCTGTGTTATTGTCCCAAAGCTAAACCGAAACTGACCACTTAAATAGCATTGGTCCAAAGTCTGTTGCCTCCGTACAACGAGGGGGCATGAAATTTTTTACAGCTTTTTCACCCTAATCTTTACTTTCTGTTATTGTTGTTGCAGCTGCATAGCCAGGGTATTAGCAGAGATTTGCATAAATCAAACTAACCTACAGCTGCAAAACATAGACACGAATTGTGGGATGGCTTTGTTTTTGTATGCTCATAAGGCCATTGGCTTTGAAAGAAAGAAGTGGCAGTCATCTTGCTGAACTTGCCTTTACCTTTACTTTGTGCAGGATGAAGACGCAATCAAGATCGCGCTTGATTCTGTGACTGACCGTTGTGAAGAGTTGGACAAGGCCTTCATAAAGAAGTTAGAAAAACAGCGAGGTGTAAGTAAAAAAAAAGAAAGGTGGTTGCCTCATGTTATTTCTTCTTCTGTCGCTGGCTGGGAAAAACCAACATTTTTGTCACGTGACCTAAGCACATTGATAGAACTGTTTGGTCCATGATATATTGTCCATGACAGAGCTGACCGCGCCAACCTTTTTTGTTTGTAGGAATTGTTTGTCATTGTCTGGTTCCTGTTCTTACAAACCAATGGTAACATGAAATTACTCAGGAATAAGGGGCAAGAAGTTTACTACTATTGTGTACTCTGGTTATATATCACATATGCTTAAGACTGCAGGGTATATATTAAGAGCTTGTGAAATTGGCCTTTATAATGTAAATTGTCAGCATTGTTATAAGTGTAATAAACTGTAAAAGCTCTGGTAACCTTGTACTCTGCCCTCTCTTTTCTTTCTTTTTTTTTTAGAACAATAGTTTGCAATGCTACAATGATATTTATTTATAAAACTGATAAAATGCGGAGGCACTTTGTTGTGAACAATGATGAGACTGGAAATGAGTGCTTACATGTAAAGCATGGAAACGAAAAATGGTTCGACACTTGCATAGAGCCATCATCGGTGGCACTGCTCACAAAGAGCAGTGCCACCAATTGGATTTGGATTTTAAAAGAGTTGGATTTTAAACGTCACTGTGGTTAGATTGTAGTCATGGGCTGATGCGATTCTTTCTCATGCACTTGACATTTGATGCATCAACATTTTGGCAAAACACATGAAGTCAATACATGAGGCATACATATGCATGGCAAATAGTATGTAAAGTGTATTTGATTTAGCAGAGATATGAGCCTCTAGAGATGCATACTGCAACCAAGGTGTGAAGCAAACATATTTGAAAAATAAAACGCACCTTTCCACATAATTTTCCACACCCAAAGTGCAATAATGCCAATAGCTTCGGAATGTAGGTAATGCATATAGTATTGCTCTTGTGACAACAGTACTGCCTGAGACCATGAGTGCATACCGAGTGGCCTGCAAACATGTTAGCTCATTAAATATGGCAGGGCTGTTTAATTGGCTCGACTGTTATACCAGAATACACAGTGGTTTACAAGCAGAACGTTGCTCGCCAAGTTGATGCAAAAAAAAAAAAAAAATATATGATTTCCCATGAGAACAAAGATATGATCCATAAGTATCGGTAAGATTTTACTGTACAAACAGGATTTGAGTTTGCAATGTTTTGTCATTTCCGAGACTTTATAGTGCGTCCACCCCTGTTGTGTGATGTGAATAATTCATTTGTCACTTCTTCTATAACTTGTGCAGCCCGTGGTAGTGTCTTACATAATCACTAGCTGGCCAGAGTGATGGACTCACTGATTGTGTTCCTTCATGCACCTGTAGATGTCAAACTGGTAGCCGCCAACACCTTCAAAGCTCATCCTCAGGGGACACGTCAGTATACATGACTGCTCCACCTTCACATAGAGGAATGAAAAGTTTGAGAACATGGGAGCCTTGCCAAGAGAACAGCACGAAATATTTTGTAGAACAAGCAGACAAAAAAATAAAAGCTGTTTAATTAAGAAAAAAATAAAATTATGGGGTTTTACATGCCAAAATCACGATCTGATTATGAGGCACGCCGTAGTGAAGGGGACTCCGGAAATTTGAACCACCTAGGGTTCTTTAACGTGCACCTAAATCTAAGTACACAGGTGTTCTTGCATTGTGGTTTTGCATTATGCCCTCATCAAAATGCGGCCGCCGAGGCCGGCATTCGATCCCACAACCTCGTGCTTAACAGCCCAACACCATATTCACTAAGCTTCCACGGTGGGTAAAAGCTGCTTAGAGGGCCCCTCACCAGGTCTGGCCATTTTGAGCTGACAAGTGCAATGCATACAATGTGCGATAACTATTGTGTGTGCAAAGTATAACATCACCACGCGCTGCAGAAAGATCTGAAACTTCAAACCGAACGCTGTTTGCCATTCTCTTTGCTGCCGCCGCGCTACAAGCCATAGGGTGACATACACGTGCTAGTGTGCCTACGTACACATGTTTTTGCTGTGACATCGTTCGTGGTGACACATGACTTTGAGAATTATTCAAGGCAACATGCTATTTGTGTAATATGTTGCTTGAATAGACTAATTAAAACTTAGAGAAATAATACAACGCACACACCAAATGTCAGCGTGTATTTGTCTTACTTTGCACCGCAGCAAGAGAGATGTACCTCCGTTTTGTCTGCTTGTTCCCACATCACGCAGTCACACGCACAGACACCAAAACTGTCATTTTCTACCGTGCTCCAGCATGTGATCATGCTGTGATCCGCTTGTGTCTGCCTCAGTATTCGTGTAGCTCTGACTTATACCGCTAGTCAGGTGTCCTCATGCACATGCAAAATTGTGCACTGTGCGAAACGAGACAATCACAACAGCTCTTGCACGACGGCGTCAGTGGAAGTGCGCTGCACCACAAAAAAGTAAGGAGAAAAATAAAATGAAGGTGTATGTGACATATGTGTCACGTGATCCTCGAGCTCCGGTATGGGAGAATGCAGGAAAGGAATTTCACTTGCGGAGGCTAGGCGGAGCAAGTGGAGAGAGCATCTATGTCTGCAGTGAAGCTCACATCCTGAAATCATGGATTCGTGGCACTAAAATATTTCTATCTCGGCTATTAATAAGCCGATTTGATAAATTTTTGCTGCATAATGCTCCCTAGAAGACACGTAACAACTGCCAGCATATAACCGAAGTTTGCTCTGTGGCCTGGTGACGGGCCCTATAAGTAATGAATACACCACGGTTTCTTAAGAAGCAACATCATAGTGATCTTTCAAAAGCTGCTTAAGTATTGAAATATTACCATGATGTTGCTTCCTAAGAAACCGTGGTGTAGTAGTTTTTTTAATGAATGAATAGCGCGCACACACACACAAGAAGGCTGATACTTTGATAACAAGGTTTAAAGATAATGACAGATATTAAATGTCTCTTTAACTTGTTTTCTTTTCTGTTTGGAGCAATAGAAGTGGCTTTCTAACTACTATTAAGCACTCATAGGATTTCCCAAGCAATGGCAAACCTTTTAACACTTTTCTTTTTCTGCACCAAATGTGTCTGAAAATAATTGCAAATCTGGTGCTGGTTGTATTGTGATGTTCAAGTGCCTTCCTGAGCCATTGTGACACTCAATATTCCCACGTGTAACGTAACCATATCTTGTGTGTATGCGCTGCTTGCACATTATTCTAAGGAAGGATACACACTTGTTTTTTTCATCTTGCTGATACTTTAAGACCAAAAGTAGTTCCGTTTTCTTTTTATCACAGAACTCTAAAAAAAATGTTAAGAATATTTTAAATGTTTGTGTGCAAGATCTTAACCATTTTTGCATGGGTGGGGCTTGACAGTATTGTGTGAGAAAATGAAAGCTGCAAGAAAATCAAAAAATACCATTGCCAAGCTGAGCTTGTCCATGGCTACAGAGTGGGTTAAATAAAGAAACAAAAAGCTTTCACAGGGATGTGGCTGTTATTCTATTTGCAGAATTTGCGTTTTGCAATTTTCCAGCGACTGTTTAATTTCAGCAAGCCTAAAGTTAAAAAAAGATGTTACCTAAAGCAGAGCCCTGTGCTAAGTTCAATGTGATATGAAGAAGTCACTCATTATTGAGCCCTTTCTTGCCATTTTTCCACTACAGGAACAGTCAGAAGAAAAGACAACAGCATCATCAACAAACTAGCACAAAAATCTGTCTTCTGCAAGACCACAACTGGAGCTTGTCTGCTGCTCAGTACACCAGATTCAAGAAAACCACCTATCACGTGCAGCTAGTGCCAGCACTGGGTGAAAATCTGCAGTTTGCTCCGCTGTCAGCAATTCCTATATTTCCTCAAATTGTTTTTTTACTTTATTGTACCACAAGAGTGCTTGTAACGTGTCGTGCATCAAAGTAACCAAATTACAGTGGTTATTGCATTCCAGAGCTTGTCAAATAAACTATTAAAGAATCTTTCTGCACAATAAACATGTCAGTTCCTCTTTGTAGATTTGTATGTATCCAGTATGTATAAGTTATGCATGTGAAGCATATGATGTGTACATATATGTGTACAGGCACAGTAGAACCTTGTTGATACAATCCCATTTTACACACCTGGTCTGGTCACTAACGTTCGCAATCAAAAACACAAAAAGTGACGAAACACAGTTACACATCTTTTTTGCCAGTTAAAGGGACGGTGAAATTATTTTGACAATTTTGTACAAGCATATGGAGTTGTTAGGGTATGTCCTTCTGATCATTAAGCAACACATTTAAGTGGTCTGCATAAAGCGTGTAATTTGTTCTAAAATTTTAAATATGTGCATCACTACCGATCGCAGCGGCACTGCTCCCCTGAGTTTTCAGCCCCATGTTACCATCTCCGTCGCGGGCATGCATGACTTCAGTCAGGTGAGCTTTGCCCCCAATTGGCCGCTCACATTGCGTCAATAATATTTTCTAACTTTATGGTTAACAAATGTTATTTGTAGTAGTTCGAGCATTCATAAACTTGTTTTTACAAATTAAAATGTCACAGAATAAGAATACTTGTCAATTTATCACTACACTTCTGGCGCACACAGCAATTGTCCTCTGCTTGTGTTAAAACATGCTCCGTGTTTACGCAAGCTGCATGGCCAGTGTGTCTCAACGCTTCTTTTCGCAAGGATTATGAATCGCCCTTGTTGTGTTGTCGGCTGCAAACCTAGCGATTGGCAACATTTCAAGCTGCAACATAATGTCCCTCTGCAAGGCAACAAGTGCGTCAGGCTGTCGGTACCCACTCGGCAGCAGGATCTCCGCATTGATGGCTGTCGCTTCATGCTGGAGGACTACTACCACAATAGTTTTAGTTTGTCCGGTATGCTGGTAAATGCAGGCAGACTGGGGATTTTGCCAGATAGGCAGAGGCGCAAACGTGAACAGCCTGCTGGATGCAGCCACCTGATGTCGCAGAGCTCAACCAGACAAACATTGAGCTAATGTAATTGTAACTAAGCTTGGTTACAGTAATAGCTCCATGTTTGGCTGCTTAGGGTCTGTGCCACCAGGTGGCTACATCATGTAGGCAGTTCACACTTGCGCTAAAGCCCCTTCATCACAGTGGTTGTAGTAAGGAGGGGCTTTAGTTTATGCCTCTGCCCATGCGTCAAAGCGACCGGCTCTCCTGCGTTCACTGGAATACTGGACACGTTCAGCGTTGTGACGGAACACTTGCAACACATGCTGCTTGGATACCTCTTTCTGGAGATCAGCAACCCAGGCAGCTAGCAGACAGGTTGGAGCGGGTTAAAGAGGCTTCATGCACTGGCTCCAAGACACCAAAACTACATGGTACAATGCATCATGATGCCGAGCCAGTTAAAGTGTTAGGCCTGATCACTCAGCAAACGAGTTGAGTATTCGTGGCATTGTGCCGCTGATCCTGGAGCCAGATTTGTTCCAACACTGGGAAGCCTTGTGTGTACATAATTTAGGTGCACGAAAAATTTTTTCATTGCAGCGTTGGTGTAAGCCTATCAGCCTCTGGAAGTGCCTACTGCTGATATTGGCTTCTCTCCTGCTATAAAAAGAAAATTAGGTAGGGCTGTATTTGTAAATGGTGCTTCAACAATACCGAAAAAAGCCATTCTTAATGTGAGCCAGAAAAGATGCAAGCTCTAGTAACTCTAGAAAAAGCCCAGTGAAAACACTTCGTCTGTAGGATGTCGAAGTCTCATCCCAATGTCCATGCACGGCTTCGGAGACGCATAGGACATCCACGGGACATCCAGTTTTGGATATTCTACCACAGATGTCCCAAGGATATCGTATGTGGTCCTTTTTTGGATATCCTATCACGGATATACAAAGGTTGTCCCACATGGACCTTTTTCGGCATGCACATAAATATTTGTCCTCCAAGAGGCTTTGCCATTGCGTTTCCTCGTAACAGAATTTAGTTTTCTCGCATCTTCCAATTACAATCCGCACCTATCGTGTCCGCAGCTCGTGTGTACATAGTAAATTACTTTTCTGATGAAATTTACTTTGGAAACTTCAATTAGTTGAGTAAGCTACTTGCACTGGCCAAAAGGCCTAGAAGAATAAGGAGTATGCTGCACTGCCGCACACGTGCATGTGCGCCTGCAATGTATCTGTTCTTGATGCATAGGCACTCTGCCTATTGCATCTGTCACACAGTGTGTGCTGCGACCTTAATGACATTATGGCAAACACTGCAAAAGACCCTGGCATATGTCTGTAAAATGTATGCGGCATGTACCCATGATGTCCCTCTCAGACATGGAAGGAACGTCCGCAGGACAGGGAAAATTCGGCCAAACTGTCATTTGAGGGACGTCCACAGACAGCATTCAACACATCCCTGGGAAATCCATTTCATTCCAGTGGATGCCCATAGGATACACATTGGGCGGTATTGTTGTCACTGGGAGGGTGGCGACACTACTTTATAGTTATCCCACACCAGCTCGCCATGATGCAATAGATTTTACAGCGAAGATGTTAGCCTGTGGTTGGTTGGGATTTATTGTTTTCGCCTGTGTGGCACTCATACAAAAGCAAACGGCAGCTAGAAGGCTTTGTGTTTAAATTTCTACATAACAGAATTATTTTTTCTCATATATTGGAATTACAATCCAATGCTGTCATTTCTGTAGGTTGTGTGTAAGTCGTACTGTACAAATTTTCTGACACAAATTACTTTGAAAAATTCAATTAGTTCAATAACATGCTTGTGCTAAGCGGAGGGCCTGCAAGAATGAGGATGTATGCTGTGCTAACGGTACCACAACATAGCAGCCGCAGCCACTCAGACAGATAAAGGGCTTTGTCTTTCACTTTCAGTGTAACTGATTTATGTTTTTTCGTATGTTTGAACAGCACATGTTTGAAGGACAATCTGAAGCTATCATTTCCGCAGCTCTTATAGCGCCCTTTCTGCGTTTCGTGTGGTCCTTTGGCGTAGTAAAGTGAACAAGCACAGCGAAGGATGAAATAGCGAACGAAAGATGGCGATAGCGAAGAGAGCGTGAGGAGGAGGTTATGGCGAAAGTATGAGAAGAAAAGCCTAGTGCCAAGCAAGATGAGCTCTGCGGCGAAGATCACTACGAGATGGCACCAGAGCAGCGCGCCATCTCCACCGTTGCTGTCTGTTCACCGATAGCATGCGGCGAGCGTGTCCACCAATACCATATATGGAAAGAAAGCGCTGCATGAGCGAAGGTACCTATGTCTGCGGCTGCTGTGAATCGCATCGACGCACTGCCTCTCGCGATCTCCCAATTAGTGAGGCAGTCGCGCCACACTTCGCTTCGTTAGCAATGTGCCACATGAGACAGATTGTCCGCACCAGCCAATATATCGTGAAATTAATGGACATGTAGAGCTGCGCTCAAATTTCGCTTTAGGGAGTATCGTAATCGTCAGTGAATCTTTCTTCTGACGCAATTTACTTTTAAGCATTTAGTTCAATAATGCACTTGTGCTAGGCAGAGGGCTTAAAATGATGATGCTCATGGCACTACCATACATGTGTGTATGCACGTGATGTATGTCGCTTGTGGTGGTGGTTCTTATGTAACATATCATCTATTATCAGTTGGGGTGGTGGTACTTGTCTAATGTCGGCAACAGCTTCGCTGTACGTCCACTTTCACAGGGTGGAATGGAGGCGGACTTTATTGTCTGATTTATTTTTATCATTATGCATAGATAGCGTTGCGTTTATTTAAAGGAGCCAAAGACTGACCTTGGAAAGTTCTGAGAACTTGTATGTACTGCACGCTTCAAGCTGCCAAACTACGAGGAAATACACTTTGTAGTCTGCGACGTCACACCGGCATGCTGGCACTGTGATTTCGGCACTAAATTCATAATATGCAAGTTTAGCCTTAATCTTCACTGCTAGTATAAACAACCTCTTTCCACGAAATTCATGAATATAGGGTATTAAAAATATGCTATATCCGTCCATACTCTTTTGTCTTCAGCGTTCCTGCAACTGTTTAGTTACGGTATGACTATCGTCGTATACGGCAAGGGGATCTAGCCTCTTATTGATTCTACTAGCTGTTGCACAACTCACCAAAGATTACGATACTGGCGTGGACAATATGTCTCGTGCGGTACATTGCAAATGGAGCGAAGTGTGGCGCCACTGCCTCGCTACCATAGGGTAGCGGGTGTGCGCGATTTACAGCAGCAGCCGCAGACAGACCTCCGCTCATGCAGCGCTTCGTCTCCGTATATGGTATCGGTGGCGTGATCAGTGAGCAGGCGACGTGCGCTACTCTGGCGCCATATCGTAGCCACCGTCGCCGCAGAACCTGTCGTGCACGGCTCAACGCTTTTCTTGTCACGCTTTCGCCATAAACTCCTCCTCCTCGTGGTTCCGCTAGCTGCACCCTCCTCCTCCGCTTTCCACCTCGCGCTCTGTTCGCTATCGCCGTGCCGTCTTCCATCGCCCGCTGCGCTCCCGCGTTCGCTCGGTTCAACGCTAGCTGCAAGAACGGGTGCTTAAGAGCTACGCTCTGGAAAATTTTTCTTTCCTGTGTTTTCTGAGGTGTCTAGAGTGTACCACCTATGGCTTCACTTCTTATTTATTTCCTTACGCAGCCCCGACATCATGGCTTCAGTTAACGTCAGGCGACCTATATACAAACTGATTATAGGTTTTACAGAATCTTGCAGGAAAGATCACTTGTGGCGTGCCAGATGGCATAATTCCATTCCTCAAGCTGGATTATATCCAAAGAGGCGGACATTACTTGCACGAGAAATCAATACATATAATCAACGAAGTGACGGACATTCACTAATTAACTTCTCAATGAATTACTTTACGGAACCTATTGCAGTTTACGAATCGCAGCCGGTTAGTCTACAAGGCCTGCATATCCACTAGCAACACATTTTCAGGATGGCACTGGTTTCAAGATACGCTCCATCAAACTCACTGTAAAAATGCACTGTTCCACTTCTTTACCGAAACGCTCTGTTATCATTGAAGCACAAAATTAAGTAACTGGAACACCAATTAATGTATTTCGTCACACACTTTGGCAGTAAATATATCGCAATTGGTGCCATCCTGAACATTCATTCTAAGTGGATGCGCTTTGCAAACTCACCACGATACAATTCGTTAATCTGTATATGTGCCGTAAGGTAATTTCCGTTAATTAGTTAAATATGTGTTTCGTTTTCTTGTGCAAGTATGTAAGCCTCTTTGAATATTCCAGCTACAGGAATGGAATTATGCCATTTGCCGCAGGCCATATTAATGTCACGTAGTAGTGACGGTGAAGGCAGCAAAACTGTGATTATTGAAACTAGCGCGTTTTATTGGGCGAACTTGTGCCCTCAAAAACGGGCTACACCCAAGAGAACAACGATAGCGGCGAACACACTCGGCGATCGTCGAAAACAGCGGGTCAAGCGCATCGGCTTTTATACAGCAGTCGTCGAACGTTCCAGACTAATCGCTGGGACCCGCGTGTCTTCCACAAAGTGCTACACCATTCGCGTCACGCGATGAAATCAGATAACACAAGGTTAAGCGACAACAGACAGCGGATAGAAGCATATCGATAACATATTCCAGAAACTTCCGATACATGCAGGCGCGTCCCGCGCTGTGCGATAACATTTGTTAGGCGGCGAAACGTGGTCGCCCGATAAAGATAGGCAAGTGCACGTGTCAATACATTTTAAAAATTGACCAGGCTTAGCTTGGTTAAGCCGAGAATGCGTTGCATATTGTGTTGGGGCCCAACTTTTCCTCCGGCTGTCGTGACGTCACGTCACGTGGTTGCGCTAAAGGTCAATGGTGGCTGCCGGGCCGCGCCCAAGGGCTGAACCATAGAGTTACTATGGCTGAACTGAGCGATTGCAATATGCAACGCATAAAACTATGGCTCATACCCCCAATGGTGGCTGCCCGGCCGCGCCCGAGGGCTGAACTGAGTGATTGCAATATGCAACGCATAAAATTCTGTAAAACTTAAAAGTGATAGTGTACTAGAATAGCTGTCTTTGGCGTACTGGCGCAATGACCCGCGTGGTCGGCCAGTGAGCTCTGCCCATTTGGGCGTGGCACCCGCCCGTATATTGGCTGGACTCGAACCATTCTGACTTATCACGGAGGGTAATGGCGGATTTGGAACAAAAGCAGATTGGAATATAGTTTTACGTTATACCTGTTTTTATTCCAAAACCGCCTTTAGCTCTCTGAATACGAAACCATGCGCCATCTTCTGTTTCTGCTTTCCCTTTCCCGCTCGTTCCACCATGCGCCTTGAGGCGCGCCGTTGTCTTGTACACACGCTAGGCTCATTCATTTTCAGCTGCGATGAAGGAAGGCTGTAATGCCGTGTGAAGATAAATACCTACCAGAAATAGCTTGCGTGTGTCGGGCAAATACATATGGCCCCATCCAGGAACGCCGTCCCCGACAGGTGGCTTGACTACGCAGACCACGGCAGCAACGTACCTGGGACGCGATTCGTACCGTTCAAGGTGCCGCTTCGCAAAGCAATATGCTCGAGCCTTCCAAGTAACAGGCGGTTCACGCTGGAACGCTTGCTTCAGCAGATACAGGGCCTAGGCATCGTCATCGATCTGACGAACACGGACCGCTACTACGATCCCAACTGCGTGGTCTCCCGTGGCGTTGCCCACACCAAGATCATGTGTCCCGGTGCTTGTGTACCCAACGAGCGAGTCGTGAAGTCGTTCTTCGCAGCCGTCGGCGAATTCATCGCGAAGCGCCAGACAACGATGACAATCTCGTAGGGGTTCACTGCACGCACGGCGTCAACAGGACCGGATACGTGGTGTGCAGGTAGACAAGCTTTGCATAGCACCCCCAACGGCCATTAGGTTTTCAGAAGGCTTGGGGACACAATTTCGACAAACAAGAGTACGTCAGCGACCTACGAGCGAGAAGTCTGCAATCGCCGAAGTAGCGCGCGAACAACCACCAACGGATCGCAGTGTCAGCGATGTTTTTTTTAAAAAAAACTGGCTGTTTAAATTGCTTCCTGTTGCTAAACGCTTTCCTTTTGCGTGTGTGTGTGCGTGTACGTTTGACCAAAAAGCATTGGTTTGACATTGCCGTGGACGAAGAAATGAAAAACCAGAAACGTGTGAAAATTGCAGTTGAAAAAAAAAAGAATGTTTCCTTTAGCATGTCCATAAGTTTGCCCAGCTGCATTAAACGTCGCCTTTTTCTTGTTGTGATGCGTTCCTGAAATGTTGCAGAGCTTTTGTTTGACTCTCTAGTGGCAATTCTTATACTGGCGGTTCAAAGAGATGACTCCTACGAGAATTCCTTTACTCTTAAGCAAGCCGAGTGTGGCTTGTTGATTTGGATCATTTAGCCAGATACTGGAAATTTTAGTGAAGGTTAAACAACTTTTGCAATTTCTGCAACGATAGCAATGCTCTGCACACTGCTCATTTCTCATATTTCCATGGTGCACTTGTAGCAGTCGTCCACCGTGGATGGTGTCTGACTAAGGTGCAATGATAAAATGAGCAGGACAGATTAATAATTGGCGCTTCCCTGTTTCCTAGAAAGAATAGAAGGGTATGTCTGCATGTGCCCAATGGCTGGCATCTATGGACTGTCACAGTTCGTTTTAAATTCATTGCTGATGTAAAAAGAACAGAGGCTTGGATAGACCAAGCAGTCTCTTGTGTGAGATTGTTAGCTACCTGCTGCATGCACTGGAATGATATTTGGCTTGCACGTACACATACACACACACATATATATATAGATATAGCAACATTGTCTGCAGATAAGGAATGCTGTGTTCAAAATATGTACCAGTGTCCCCTTTAATGACTGCAGTTGGCTAAAATAAACATGGAGTCCTCCATTTAGGTGTCCTTTGCAGCCCACTGTGAAGCTTTAGAATGTTGAACTTGAACAGTTAGTCTTTTTCTGTGTAGTAGTTGACTGCCATAAATATCAGTTGCAAAATATTTGGGTCAAGGGGAGAGAGAAAACTTGCCTGTGGAACTGGGGAGTACAAGTGGCATACAAGCAACATAAAAGTAAAATGCATCTAATCAATAGTTAACATCACAAGTGTACACAGAAGGTATTCAGCACTATGTTTACTGGCAATGCCTTGTCTAAATGCCAATCCCTCATTTTCTAAACCACAGATTTGAAGAAAAGCTCGCAAGGCTTTGCCAGCAATGTGAAGAACTGCAGGCCCAGCAACCAGAGGTGCAAGCCATTGTTGAAAATATTGAACAGCTCACCCATACAATGAAGCAGCACTTGTAAGCACTAAGAACTTGCTTGAATTTAGGCAGTGGCTAGAACATCAATAAAAGTTTCACTTCTTGTCATTCACCATGCTGCAAAGGTTGGATGGGGCCAACAAAGACAGCATACAACAGTATCAGGTGATGAATGGAAACTTGGAAAGTGGAAAAGACTAGAAAAGAGGTACAGGTAAAAAGATGACCTAGCTGAAGGTAAGATGTACGTCATGCAATTGAAAGTGATCCAGTCCTGACTATGCATCCTTCAAAGCTGCCTTTGTATAGACAAGTCGCATGTGCAATGTGAAATTGTACAATTCAACATTCTCAGTGACTTGTGCATTGTTGACTCTTTCAGGAACATCCAGTCGGCAGCAAAAAATTGCTGGACATAGCCCACATTTCTCCAAGGTACACACATCTCATGTTTGACTGTCAACTTTGTTGGCTCCTTGGCATTTGATGTTTTCATTTGACACAAGTACATCTGGCCTAGCTTTCAGTTGCTCTTTGAAACGCAGGCCACACATTCAAAAGGGCATTAAGAGCAGACATTAAATGAAGCTGAAGTGGTAGATTAATGGCTAACATGTCTGGAAGAGTCTCTTTTACTGAGGACAGAACATTTATAAGCACGAAGCTGACACAAATGTTGGATGGTATTTGCACCAGCACTGTAGAAACATGGATCCAGCCTCCTTTCTTTTCATGCTGTTTCTAATTGATACATAGCCATCAACCTGCCCCCCTTAGGAATATAGTTATTGTGTATGCTCCCCAATTGGAGCACATGCAGCAACTAAATTATATGTTAAGTAATATAAATTAAATAACTGCATACAGAAACTCTACTCATAACAGAAGACAGTGCATTTGAATCAGAGAGAAAAAAAGGCAGTTCGGCTATGATGATTGTATTTTTCTGCAGAAAGCCTTCCTAGTGCACTTGTTAGCACTCTCAGTGCAGCATTCCTGTGCCATACCATGTGAATTACACACTGCCACTTGTTTCCTAGGGTGATTTGCTGTCTTGAACAATTCCTTTTTAGAGCACAGCTTTTGGGCAGCCGTTCCTGTCATGAGCTTAGCCGTGACAGAGTGAACGAGAATGAGGACAGGGAAAAATGAGAGCAAATGCAGCATGTAGCTGGGGATGAGAAATGTGGGGAGAGGAGGTTCAAGGAGGAAAGCAAAGAGGAAGGTGCAGCGGAAACATGAGGCGGAAAGCAGAGGAGGGTATGCCAAAAGCGTGAGAAGAATAGCATAGTGCGGCAATGGTGGCTACGAGAAGGCAGCGGAGTAGCACGCGTCGTCTGGGAGGTTTGTCGGTGGCAGCTTCTGTGAATTGTGCCCACACGTCACCCATGCGCTGGCTCTCGCAATCTCCAGGTTAGCGAGGCAGTGGCAGCACACTTTGCCGCCATTTGCAACATGCTGCACGAGACCGGTTGTCCACACCAACCAACAAAATAAAAACACATATAGAGCTGCACTCAAATTTCGCATTAGGGAATGCCATAATTGGCTGTGAACTTTCTTTTGTGTGCATGTGTGGCTAATTTACCCAGTCAGACTTTGCTTTAACAAAGCCGGCGGGGCCCGATAACTACTTTGTTAAAACAAGAACTTTGTTGCATTGGAAAACTTGTACACCATTGTGAATAGCATATATAATAGGAGGAAAAAGGGGGGGGGGGGGTGATACAATTTTTGCTGGTGCATGCACTTATAGTGGACAGTGAATATGTCGAGTGAGTCTTGTGTTCCTTCACGGGTGTGTCAAACTATGTTAAAGGGTCAGTGGGCATCTGTCATTTGAATTAAAACCCAGCGACACCTATATTTTACCCGTATTTCTCTCCGAAACTTCACTAAATTGGACGAGACATTGAGTCCACTATGTTGTTACAAGGTTTTCAACACATTGGGTTCCATAAATTCATGTCAGAGGATTGAAATTGTTTTGTTTAATTGGAAATTTAATAAAATTGGGCAACACTGAAGAGAAAAATTACTTGAGCTGTGTTATTACCCTACTACAGTGCCAAGGAAGCCATCCTTACCTCGAGAAAAGACTTGGTAAGCCGAAAAGATGCCACAATGAAAGACGGGTGGTGATGGCGTATTGAAGTTGCCATGCCAGCCTGCAGTGAGATCGCAAATTTTGACCAGGTCTAATAAAGCCTAGCCAATTTTTTTTTTATCAGCTAAGATAGACTGCATTTAGCAAGTTTCAAGAAATCGAAGTAAGCCACGATGACTCTGAAACAAGAAAAAAAAAAGGAGGGGAGACGTTCCATTGATATACTGGCACTGGGGTTTCAGCGCAAAATTCTAAAAATTTTAATTTGGCCTTCATTTTCTTCTCCAATAACGTTGTTACTGCAAAATAAACAATATACGTCTAAACTGATTTAGTGTTCCTCTTTAGTGCCTCTTGAAATAGAGGGTTTGACTGCATTAGTTACAAAAAAAAGCTCTTCAGAGAATTTCTGGGCTAGCTAGCCTTAACGTTTCCCTTTAGTTTCCCTGCAGGACTACACGAGTAAAAAAAAATTAAATTATGGGGTTTTACGGGCCAAAACCACTTTCTGATTATGAGGCACGCCGTAGTCGAGGACTCCGGAAATTTTTACCACCTGGGTTCTTTAACGTGCACCTAAATCTAAGCACACGGGTGTTTTCGCATTTCGCCCCCACCGAAATGCGACCGCCGTGGCTGGGATTCGGTCCCATGACCTCATGCTCAGCAGCCCAACACCAGAGCCACTGAGCAACCACGGCGGGTTACATGAGTAAAGAAATAATGTAAATAACATACCTAAACAGGAGGAAAACCGTGCTGAGGCCTTGTAATGATTGCAGTAAATGGTTTGAATGACATTCGGACATACTTGTGACAGATATCAAGCTGGGCTGCTATAATGCAGCAATGCCTTTTTCGATGCTAATGCCTTTTTGCGCTTCTTGTAATGGTGAGTGGTTGC
Organism: Dermacentor andersoni; assembly: GCF_023375885.2. NCBI lineage: Eukaryota > Metazoa > Arthropoda > Arachnida > Ixodida > Ixodidae > Dermacentor > Dermacentor andersoni. The sequence continues at coordinate 76,809,539 of NC_092815.1, read as the reverse complement.
GGTCGACGCGGAAGGCGGAGCGCCATTCTTACCACGCACGAATGCCAAAAGTGCAAAAAGGCATTAGCATCGAAAAAGGCATCGCTACATTATAGCAGCCCTGAATGCAGGCTGTATGCTATATGGAGGACAACCTGCATGTATCAGCATGAAGTCAAGGAAGAGTGGAAAAAAAGGCAGCAAGTTACAGTAGCTCTAGCTGCAGTATCATTCAGGCACCTACTTTTCTTGTTGCCCTTGAATTCTGATTGCATTACTGTTGATAAGAACTGGTGCTAATAAATCATGCACACACAGCAAGAGCGGTGTCCCCTCAACAGTTATGCAAGACCAATTAGCCCAACACTTGATTCTAAAGTATATTTCTCATTGCATTGCTTAGGTTTTTTCTGCAGCAACTACACAGACTCATGCTATTGATAAAGGAAGTTGAAAACATGCTGCCCACACTTGACCTGCTGGTGGTTAGTCCTAAGTATTTCATTTCGTTACTGTTTCACAGACCAACAACCCATCTACGCTAGCATCTTGATTAGCTTATTTGGTAGAGTCACACCCTTGGAAAGGTGGTGGCACACAGTTTTTGCTCTATTGTAATGTGCACTTATCCTTTTCCAGAATCACTCACTAAAATATGGCGTGCATATTAGAATAGAGTCCAAAACCAAAATTACAATAGGTGGGGTACAAATCTCCCCTTCCAATATTGGACAGGGACGAATGATGCCTGGTCCACTATTACTTTAACTTTGTTCTTTTTTTTAGAAACAAGAGCAAATCTGTTTCTCTCTCTGGCTGCGAAAATCAGATGCATATTATAATCTAGGGTAGATTAGAATCAAGTAAACACAGTAATTTCTTAAGTTGCACTTTCGTTTTGAGGTATTCGTGCGGGCGTTTGTTGCTTTGCCTTACCTTCAGACAAATGCCACTTCTAAGTTTCATGAAATTTGATCTACATTGAAGGAATGGGCCTTCTTTCACATCTACATGCACTACCATTATCCTCTGAAAATCATGGGTGCTTACTGATGCCAGACATTCATGACTTACTGTTAAACTGTATTGCATAGAGAGTAGTATTCTGTGAACATCAGTGCAACCTGCACTAAGCGTCTTAAAGCAAAATTTTAATGTGCAAGCAGATCGGAGGCAGGAGTGAAAAGTATAAATGTTGCCACCTAATGCTGCAGTGGCAAGGGCACGAGAACACACAAAAATGTTTTAAAATGACATGCTAAATTAGCAGTTCCTTGTATTCATGCAAAACATAGTTTGACTTGCTGCTTCTGTTCCAGAAAGCTAGGCCACAACAGGTCTGCAATATGTTGTGTTCGGCTGTGGCATCCAGTGCTGAAATTGGCTCCTTCACAGATTAGGATGCAATACTACTTTGCAGTTTTGAATCATTTGATTTGTGTGTTTTTGTCCCAAAGCAAAACCGAAACTGACTACTTGAAGAAACATTTGTCAAAAGTCTGCAGCCTACATGCAATGAAGATGCCTGTGATATTTATAGCTTTCTCGAAAGCTGAATTTCTGGTTCACACTAATGCCCATTTTCTTCTATTGTTGCAACTGCTTAACGAGGATAAACTAACCTACAGCTGCAGGCATACATTTGAAAGAAGGCAGTGGCAATCATCTTGCTAACTTACTTTTACTTTTATTTTGTACAGGATGAGAACCCCATGAAGATTGTGCTTAAGTCTGTGATTAACCATTATAAAGAGTTGCACAAGGCCTTTGCAAAGAACTTAGAAAAAGAGCTAGCTGCAAGTAAAAAAGCGGTTCCCTCATGTTATTCCTGCTTTTATCACTGGCTGGGAAAAACTAACACTATTGTCACATGTCCTGAGCACAGTACCGTCCAGAACAGAGCTGACTCGCAAAACTTTGTAGGAGCTGTTTGTCATTGTTGAGTGCTTTTCTTACAAACCACTTGTAACATTTGAATGAATTCATAAATAAGGGTCATGAAGTTTACTACTATATTGTGTAGTCCAGTTATACAAGTACATCATACAGTAAAATCTCAGTTTTACAAACATCGGTTTAACGAATATATCAGAATAACAAACTTTTAGAATATTTCTAGCGGGTTTCCTATGCATTCTATGCAAAACTCCTTCAGTTAAACGAATTTCTGAATAATGAATATTTCAGTTGAATGAACTTGATCAATGGACCTGGGCTCAATTTTGAAATCAGTTCAACAAAGTTTTGCGCTCTGCAGCATTGGCTTAGCCGATGCCCGCCGCCTCCAAAATCACCTTTCCAGCAGCAGCTATGCACAGTGTGACAGTGAGCTTGTTACCTGTGCTGAACTATCAGATCTGGAAATTCTTTCCAGGGTTTATCCCGAAGAAGAAAAGTGCAACGAGGAAGATGCAACGTCATAGGCAGATTTAAATCCTGCAATACTAGCCGAGGCTGTAGGATGCCTTGGAAAGTTGTAAAGCTTCCTGTCTCAACAACAAGCTGTGCCAGAGGAAATGCATAACATAGGCTCTCTGGATAGCTTCGTTATTTCTTGAAATTTGGGAGCACTAGCGCAAACAAAAATTACACACACACACACACACACATATATATAATGTAACTATTACGTACTTTGTATATATTGATGTACATAACTCCATAAATTGCAATTCACACTTTTGACCAGATGTCTGCTGTGCCCTATGCTGTTCCATGTGCTAGTGAATATTCAGTTTAGTGAACTTTCAGTTAAGTGAACTATTTCCTTGGGTCCCTTGAAGCTCACTCAAGTGAAAGTTTACTGTATATGCGGGGTGTATACTGAGTTTGTAAAATCGGACTATATAATGTAGATATTGTGATAACTTTTATAAGTGTACTGAACTGTAAAAGCTTTGATAACCTTTTACTCTTCCCCACTTTTTCTTTGTATCTATGCATATTTGTTTGTCTGTCTGTCTGTCCGTTCGTTTGTCTATCTGTATATATATTTACAGAACAACAATGGAGTTTACTATAGTACTACAGTGATATTTATTTCTAAAACTGATAAAATGCAGACACACTTGGTCGTGAACAAAAATGAGACTGGAAATGAGTATTTACATGTGAAGCATGGAAACAAAAAATGTTGTGACACTTGTGTAGCGCCATCATAGTGAACCTATGTTTACAAAGAGCAGTTCCACCACACAGTGGTGTTCAATCATAACCATGATGTCATAGAGTGAACCTGTGAAATGCTAAATACACAACAGATGGGATGAGAAGTGACAATGCAGTGACATTTTTGGAGAATGAGCCACTCATCAGTGGCCAACGCAAGAGCATGCTCTTTTCTTTTTAGACTGTGTGCTGATGCACTTGAGAAAAATGTCCTTGGATGATGAACATTGAAGGATGAGCGTGTCACTCCACTTTCTGAGTTCGGCTGCTGCGGAGCTCTGTTGTCGACTCCTTGTAGAGTAACAACTCTTTTCGAGGAGCTTGCAGGAAAGGTAGTGGAGCCAAAGTGCGTTTGTGTATGGCTTGTAGCTCTTCCAGTCATTTCTGCAAGTCGTGAAAATCAAGACAATGCTTTGAAAACCAGCGGCAATGCTAAGAAACCATTAGCTAAATTAGATGTCATGCTAGTGTACACTGCTTATCCATTTTCTATACAATAGCAATTATCGTCCAGATCTGTGCCAACAAAAGCAAAAAAAGCTGGAAATTGGTGACAGTGACAGTCAAATTTTCGGTCGCCATCACACATCGCAGATGAAGAAAAAGTTGTCGCAATAACAGAAGTGAAAATAAATGCGCATCCTTAATTGGCTAAATTGGTTATAAGTAAGTAGTACTACATACCACTGAAACAGTCTCTGCAGGGCCGGTAATTATAATTTTCTTATTTTTAGCAGCCTGCAAACAGCACCTATTCAGACAATGCATGCCCCTGGTGGTTAGCGGCTATGATGCGAGTCCCGGAGCGCTTCGGGTGCTGCCTAATCTCAGAGGTCTTGCTTCACTTCCGGCGAGTGGTAATGGTGGGTAATAGCGGTGCAAAAGTGAATAAGGCTACCTCATAGGTCACCTCATATGGTGACCTATGAGGTGGCCTTAATAAGATTCTATGAGGTGACCTCAATAGAGTGCTTTAGTTGAGCGTCTTTACGGTACGCTCCGCTCCGAGCTGCCCCGCTAAGCCACAGCGGAGCGGCGGGCGATTTTTATGTTTTAGTTATACGTTTAGCGTAGCGGAGCGGACCTTTCGTAGTTGCAGCGCCCCCTGGCCAAATTCAGGGTAATGAAAGAAAATAAATACACCTATTGATCACCCTTATACAGTAAAACATATATATGTATATCTATATATATATATATATATATATATATATATATATATATATATATATATATATATATATATATATATATATATATAACTTATTTCTCCATGAAGTATCTAGACGTGCGCTTGTAATGCGTTTATACATGGAAAATAAAGCGCAGTCTTTGGGAACGCCACATGATAGCCAGCACGCTTGCTTTTTGCATCCAATCCAATCCTTTCTGACGCCAACGCTAGCCTAAGCGCTGCACGGCACGCTCCGCTCAGGCAGCTTCTAAGCGGACCGTGTTTTTCGCTCCGCTAGCCCGCTTACGGCTAAGCGGACGGTGCATGCGCATTCACGCTTCCGCTCCGCTTAGCTGCTCAGCGGAGCGTAAACACGCTCAACTAAAACACTCTAATAAGGTCACCTCATAGAACCACTGCTGGTGAGTGCATTATTTCCACTCACTGAGCAGGGGTTTAGTTACATGTAACTTTTAAGTTATTTATGCAAAAGTTCCATTTTTGTTGGCATTTTGATCCCAGGGCCTTATGAATCGCTCGGATACTGTCTTTGTATTGAAATGTTGCACGAGTTATGACTTAGTGCACTGCCATGGATGCACGTCTACCTGCTGTTTCATTCTCTGATATCTCAACATGGCTGGGGATCTAAAGAATCGTATGGTTCTTCCTTATTTGTTATAAACTACCATGTTTAAGATATCCCTCAGCAGGGGTTCACACGCAGAGTTCAAATTCAAAGCTCTGAGTGCACTTAACAGATTGGTATAAGAGCTGTGTGATGTAAATGACTGATTTGTCATTTCTATCATTTGTGCAGCTGGTTGTGCCTCGCATGATCAGTAGCGGGCAGAGTGATGGACTCACTGATTGTGCTCTTTCATGCGCCTGTAGATGTCAAACTGGTAGTCGCCAACACCACCAAAAAGCTCATCCTCGTGGGACACATCAGTATAGATGACTGCTCCATCTTGACACAGAGGAAAGAAAAGTCTGATGAGAACAGCACAAAATATTTCGCAGAACAAGCAGACAAAAATATAAAATCTGCTTAAGTGTTCAAGGATTACCATGATGTTGCTTCCTAAGAAATCGTGGTCTGGAAATTTTTTGAGGAATGAATAACACACACACGCAAAGCTAATACATTGGTAACAAGGTTTAAAGATAATGACAGAGTTAAATGTATCTTTCAAACTAGTGTTTTATGTTTGGAGCAATAGAACTGGCTTTGTAACTACTGTTAAGTACTCGTACGACTTCCCAGACAACAATAAATGTTTTAACAATTTTCTTTTTCTGTGCCAAACATGGGTCTGAGAATATTTGCAAATCTGGTGCTGATTGCTGCGTGTACTGGGAAGTTCAAGTGCGTATCTGAGCCATTGTGACACTGTCAATATTCCCATGAATAACCTAACCATATTTGAAATGTATTAACTGCTTGCAAATTATTATAAGAAAGGATACACAGTTGTTTTGGTCTTTCTAATTCTTTGCACCTTCCCATGCCACACTATTATGATTTCTGACTGAAATAGCCTTTTTCTCACTGCACAATTGTTAAAAAAAAAAAATGTAGACAATATTTTAGATATGTATGTCTACTAAATATCAATCATTTTTGCAAGAATTGAGCTTAACTGCACGGTATGAAAAAATTAGAATTATATGAAAATCAAAAGTACCATAGGCAAGCTGAACTCGTCCATAGCCACAGAATGGGTTAAATAAACTAAGCTTTCACAAGGATGTAGCTACAATTCTGTTTGCAGAACTTGGGTTTAGCAATTTTCTAGCTATTGTTTAAACAGACACTAAAGGCAAATATTAGGTCAATGTGGACTGTTCAAATACCATTCCAGAAACCTCGCAGCACCTGTTTCATGCCAAGAAAACACTTAGCTTAAGAGAAAATTGCGTTTGAAGGGTGTGCATACCTTTAGCACAATTAGAATCGTCCGTGCCTGAACTGGGAGTGATGATGTTGCATTCGCCATCACCACCATTTACTGCTGTCGGTGAGTAAAACAGCACCTAAGAGACGGCGCTACAGTTTTTGGCACAAAACACCAATGCGTGGCCATGGAGAAACTGAGCCATGACAAAGCTCTTGGTCAAGTGACACTGACTGTTCGGGCATCCCACGACGTCACATGGACATGGCATTCTCTACTACTCGCAGTTTATGCGAGTTTTGTCAGCCAGCAAAGCCAGCGCAGCATGATGCAAAAACAAAAATGCGGGTGGTGCAGAATTGAGCAAAAATTGAACTTTTCGACCACCTGCATTGTTGCGTCAATTAATCCTTTTTTCTAAAAATTAAATGGAACTGGAGAAGTTACATTTTCTTTCGTCTCATAAAGTAATTATCTTTTTATTATGTGTAGTTAATACTAGTCAAAGAATTATAGTGAGGAGTGCCTGCGTCGTTGGGCTAGTACTTGAATGTCCCCGTGTAGTCTCAAATCATGCACTGCACTTCCCTCAATTTCTCGATTACTAAAGCTGTGTTCACAATATGAACTTCCACCACACCTCCACCAATATTTTATGGGGATGTTGCGAGTATAGAAGGACTATATTTACAATATATATACAGGATGAGTGAAAGTAGTTAAGATGGCTGACAACCAACAATACGCAGCACCCAGCGTCTCCGATCCCTTCTTCTTCCTCTCTCTTCTTTCATCCTTCCGTAACAATATTGATGCCTTAGACTACCACTTTAGCTTGACTTAATATAGCATCCTATCAATTTCGGTAAGCCTAAATTTAAAAAGAAAAAGAAATTTGCCTAAAGCAGAGTCCTATGCTGAGCTTAGTGTGATATAAAGAACTGACTCATTGTCGAGCACTTCCTTACTATTTTCCCACTGCATGAACTGCCAGAAAAAAGACAACAGTGTCATGAGCAAACTAGTACAAGACAACAACTGTAGCTTTGTCTGCCGTTCACGTACACCAAATTTGAGAAAGCCACCTACTATGTGTGATTAATGCCAGCGTTTGGTGAAAGAGTGCTTGTAGCGTGTTCTGCATCGAAATAACCAAGTTACGGTGACCACTGCATTTCAGCGCTCCTGTCAAATAAACTGTTAGAAGCTTTATGTGTAGCAAATGTGTTATGGTTTCTCTGTAGATTTGTATGTATCAAGTATGCATGTGAAGCATATAATGTGTACTCCTTTCTATGTGTATGGGCACAGTAGAACCTTGTTGATATGATCCTGTTTCATGCAGTTGCCTGGCACCAACACTTGCAATTAAGAACACAAAAAATGACACACTAGTCTTTTTTACATGTTAATACAATCTTGGAAAACATTATCTTTAGGCACCAACATTCAGTACATTGCCAAAATTTGATCATATGATATGTTTTCCGACCGCTAGATCCCATGAGAACAAGGTGCGAGGCGCATGTGATCAGGAGCACTAAGCACCTCCCATGGTGACTTCTTCGCAGTAATTCCGCCCGTGTCATGCAAAAGTGCCGGCACGCACTCAGTTTCTTCCAGTACCAGCAAATCTCAAAATCTTGCAGGTTGTCATATGTCGCACTTACAGCTATCGCTGCTGACTTTATTGCAATAAGCATGTTTACCTATATGTTTTACAGCGAGTGTGGCGTAGTGCTGTTGGAAGTGTACTGCACGCTTTTAAGGCAATAAATAAAAGATGCCATCTTTCCTTCTGCAGGCAGCACAAAGTGAGTGCCATGTTTCGCTCCCGTAAGCATCATATTCCGGCGTCGCCCACCAGCTCGATTCTGTTTTGGTTACCCGACGCCCTCTTAGAACATTATGCAATAGGAAAACAACAAAGCACATCTTGGGCTGCTCAAGCCCCATCAATTCAACGTGCGTGCCACTACGATTCTTGCCGAGTGGGCACACTGAAAGTTCCTGTCCAGAAAAGCTGCTGACCCAGCCCGAATGTGAGGAGCACATAAGTTGACCGAAGCCGCAAGAACAACAATGTGCGTCGTGGGCTGCTCAGGACCCACCAGCTCATTGTGCAAGGCTTTGCATTACGTAGAAGTCAACTACACTTGAGTCTGCCAAATTGTTTTGCGACTTCGGGTCATACATTTTCCTGTTTAGTACCCTCCCCAGTCAAGTAGGTCAAACAGACAAAAACAAAGGGAGCCAAATACTGCACAAAGCAAGTTTCATGACATTCGATTGAGCCACAACCGCAGAAATACAAGAAACGTCACACTGACGCATATATAACGCTCGGACTGGTTTCGCCGTGAATTGATAAATATAAAACTCTGACCTTCATTTCATCTTTTAATAATGAACCTATTGCAGTGAAATAAACTAAAACAGAATTTTGAAAGAATGCATTATCAGTTTAAAACTGATTATGACTATTTATTTATTGTCCCTTTAACATTCCAATGCAACACTTGGCTATTGTTTGTTTCCGCAGCTGGGAATCAGAAGTACAACTTTACACCTGGCAGCACAGCACTGCAGCCACTGATACACTGTGGCCAGCAATACTAAAATGCATTACATGGTTACCTTTGCGTAACCTGGACAATGTGTAGTCAATCACCGAGGCCAGAACACCATTTGTGTCGAGACTGAAGCTACCCTCAGGCAGATGGCAGTGAATGTGACGTTGCTTCGTTGGCGCCACCAAAATGTTTCCCCAGTGGAGGTCGCGGTGCTCAAACTCTAGAGCAGTTTCGGCAACGGCCAATGCGCAAGCAACTTGGAGGAAAATGCTCCTGGCTTCTGTTGAGGAGTTTATCTGCAAAGAGAATGATGCAGAAGCTGCTACCAAAAAACACTTTATGACCTGAATTATTTGTGTGGAGGAAAAATAACCTGATTCCATTTAGAAATACTTCTATGGCTGAAAATGCCTGAAACTATTATACTCATCTGCTGCTTCAGGGTGCAGCAGCAATATATTACTGAAATGACTGACCTCATAATCTTCTAAGGATGTCCCGCCATCTGCAAACTGAAACACGATAAACTTCTGGTCTGCCTTGAAGCAGTCTGCAATAAGGAAAAACAAAAAGAAAGAAAGTGCATTGGCACATGTTCTTATGGTAGATGCATTGACATTACATGATTTTACACTAATGTAATTAATTAATTAATTATGGGGTTTACGTGCCAAAAACACTTTCTGATTATAAGGTACACCGTAGTGGAGGACTCCGAAAATTTCAACCACCTGGGGTTCTTTAACGTGCACCTAAATCTAAATACACGGGTGTTTTCACATTTCGCCCCCATCGAAATGCGGCCGCCGTGGCCAGGATTCGATCCCGCGACCTCGTGCTCAGCTACACTAATGTAGGTACCATTTACATTATGAAGCGATGTTGTGCATGTGATGACATTGCTTGAATTTAAGCAGTGCACAAGAATGAATTAAGTTGACTTCTTTATCTCTTGAATGTAGTGAATGATCGTCACTGCTTCACATTCGAGCATACTTATACCCAATATGGCTTCCACCACACACTCAGTACAGAGATGGCTGGTATCTCTCTACAAACTTAAGTGACAGGAGGGGGTGTTTGTAGTGAGAAGCACATGTAACACTTCACATTTAACGCATGGTAACTTCAGATTTAAGGCATGATAAACTACTGTGTCCTACTTGGCAAGACACCTACACTAAAACCAGAGAGAGAGAGAGAAAATAATTTTTAGTGTCCTCAAAGCATACAACATGTTTCTTTAAGACAAGAACATAAAGAGAGGAATTACAGAAATGCATGAATGTTGATTCGTATAAATCACACACAAAGGCTTGTATATTTAAGTGTTCACCAGTGCTCAAGTGCCTTACCTGGCCTATCGTTTTCACTTGCCCTTTTGGAATCAAATGCATCCCACTGCTTCAGGAGGGCTGGGTGGTACCTGTCTTGAATGTAGTATAACCTGTAAGAGTAACATTATGAAACTCTCCTTGCATAAATTGACTCACAATCAGAAAGAACAGATGCTCTTCAATGACTTTCTACACAATGTGTTGCAGGCTGCATAATCAGTTGCTAAATGTGCAGTAGACGCAGAGCGCTCTGCCAGAGGCCAAATTGCACTAATACCACATTCACCTGTACTTTTAGTACCACGGGACTGGGAGTATCTAGACATTAACTTAATATTTATTGTCTAAATTAATTTCTGTGGTTTTATGTCCCAAAACCACAATATTATTATGAGGCATGTCGTAGTGGGGACTCCAGATTAAGTTTAACCACCTGGGGTTCTTTAACTCAATGCACAGTACACGGGTGTTATTGCATTTTGCCCCCATTAAAATAGACTACACCACCACGGCGGGTTATTCATCATCTCCAGCAGAGCACATTTCACAATATGTGTGTGCTAGTTTTTAGGATACAAGAAGTTCAAACGGAAAAAATAAAAAATAAAAAAGGAACATTACAAAAAAGTCGCTGCAATAACGTGGTAGCCCTCTTTGTTCAGGCTGTCTTTTAGCTTTATTTAACCCTTCTACTATTGATGAGTATTTTCACTACTGTAATGTATAAGGCTATAGCTGTCATGAGAAATAAATACCTGGCAATGTGAACTGATGACAAGCATACCTATCAGTTTGCTTCTAGTTGCAGTTTTTGGCACAAGGTGGCAGCACTGGCATTGTGTGTATTTTTGGGGGGGCTGCTTGAATGCTTTTATTGGAAAAAATGGCTGTCTGCATGCCTCATTTCTTAGAACTTTCTGGGAAATGGTACAATTTTGGTTACTTGCTGCTATACAGAAAAGATTAAGATGAAGTAGGTCAGGCAACTTGCTTGACATGCTGCACACATGAAAGAATCAGTGTGTACTACTGCCAACTGAACTACTTGCATGCATCCTGGAATTTACTGGGGCGGTGTGCACTTGCGTGACCAGAGAAATGTGCCTCTCAACCTCAGGTTATGCGACCAGGCGACAAACTCGCAACTCCTGCAGACCATAGACTTCTGTTGGCAGCGGTGTACCACACTTTCTTGAATTTATTAAGCTCCCACATTTCCTATACTAGGTATGGAGGAGTGCCAGAAACGTTTTGTATGGCAAACATTTTATTTCCTTCTAATCTATATACCTTACCCACTTTCGTCAACGTGGGTATAAAAAGAAAGGGATACTCAATTGAATGCCAGTAGATATCAACTAGAAGCACAGAAAAATCTGCACATGTATGAGTGCGACTTCAATTACCTTTTCACTTCAATAAAATTTGGGCAGATAGTGTTTCGTCCCTTCTGGGAAAGAGCACTCAACTCCCTGCAAAAAAGGAAAAGGAATGACAATGATGCTTCACCTCATAACATATTCAAGATAAATGCCAAGTGTAACAGTACTTCTGCTCTTAGACACTTCCTTCACAAGATTCACAGTCAGCCACAAAAGTTATGAGATGCAGGAAGCCTGGGCACATAGCTTTAAGTTCAGTTTCAATCTATAGAAGCACTCTGCATTCATACAGCTGAAATTCACATTTGTCATGGAACCTGTGTCTCAAACTCTTGTAGCTGGTTGTACAGCAACACTGAAACCATGGAAGACGAGCAACTGTGAATATTCGATGTAAGAGCCGCAGGGTTTCCTGGTCAATGCCAGATGGGCTCAATGCAAGCAGCACAAGCTGGGGTGAGCACGTTTAAAGATGTTGCAGCCAGACAGTATGGCCAGTATAAAGAACAAGTATAGCAACCTGACCTTTCTTGGAGGCTAAACAAAGCGCACAGTGAGTGGTTAATGCGGACAAATGAGCAACCATCATTTGATGCCAGCACAAACGCTTTAATGATATGACTTAAGAGGTGAAAACAGTGGCATTGTTGTTTATCAACCGTGGATTTCAAGTGATGACAAATGCAAATGTGCCAGCAGACACCGTTTTTAAAGAAATAGCAAGTTATAAATGGGTACTGACACAATGAAAAAAATAAATAACTGCAGATGGTTTAAAAATTTCAAATTGACAGCATGGTTCCAGAATTCTACAAATGCGCAACAAATTAATTATATCCTCTTTTGATGTGACCAGTTCAAAATGCGCCCCAGAAGCAGCATGGCTTCCCAGCATAGACGAACGCTCCTTCTACATTACCAACAATGTGCGAGGTATCACAAGTCACTCGCACACCGCTCAGGCCAGGTTCACTGATTGCAAGCCACACCATGGCCATGCCACCAAAAGCTTGGCGCATCACATCGGCCATTTATTCTGTGTTTTTCCATATTTGACAGGAGAGAGAGGGAAACGTTAATGGCAAAAAGGAGAGGTCGGCCTGAGAAGTTCCCTTGGCCTGCTACTCCTCCATATTTGACAAGAAATCTCTGCTGTCAGTGCTCGAAAATGCACAATGCCCTACTGACCTTCTCTTCCCCATTATCTTATCATGCTAATGCTTTCAGCAAGACAATTACAGTGCGCCTGCAGTGCGATTACTGCACTGACATAAGTGTCAGAGACATATCACATGCCCACAAGCCTAAATTTTTGTGACGTTTCAGAAGCTCTTCTCTCACACACTCAGCGTCACTTATTTGGTGCATGTTTTAAATTCCTCACTCTAAAGGCTAGTACAATTCACTAATTATTGCCTGTTCAAGGAAATTAGGGCTTGAACTGTCATTTTGGAGTTACCAGCTATCTACTTAAGAAAAAGAAAAGGGGGGGGGGACATTTTGTATCAGCACTACTTTAATTGGGGCAAAACTTGAACAGGAACGTATACATGTCACCTGCAACATACAAACTACAGCACTTTCAAGTGGTGACGCCTGGTGCCAAAAATTAAGCAACACGCACTCAACAAGTAAAGCTGCATCCATCATATCATTTTTTTGGTGGTTTAACCAACCGGTGTGCACTGAAATTCACGCTCCTCAAAGTAAGTTATCAAGCATGTAGCCTCAGTAGAAGCAACAAAAGCAAGTCATCCAGCAAGCCAAGATGCAGTCATTCCATGGTGTGTAGGTCATCATCATCATCAGCAGCAGCAGCAGCATTCTGTTTTATGCCTACTGCAGGATGAAGGCCTCTCCCTGCGATCTCCAATTATCCCTGTCCTGCGCCAACCGATTTCAACTAGCACCCGCGAATTTCCTAATTTCATAGCTCCACCTTGTTTTCTGCCATCCTCGACTGCGTTTCCCTTCTCTTGGAACCCATTCTGTAACCCTAATGGTCCAACGGTTATCTAACCAGTGCATTACATGACCTGCCCAGCTCCATTTTTTTCTCTTGATGTCAAGATCCAAACCGCTCTCTTTCTGTCTCTTAACGTAACATTATGCCTAGCAATCTTCGTTCCATCGCTCTTTGCGCGGTCCTTAACTTGTTCTCAAGCTTCTTTGTCAGTCTACAAGTCTCTGCCCCATATGTCAGCACTGGTAAAATGCACTGATCGCACACCTTTCTTTTCAGTGATAATGGTAAGCTTCCAGTGAGGAGCTGACAATGTCTGCCGTATGCAGGTACATACTGACAAATGATGGCTTCTGGAAGAATCTGTGCAGCAGTTTTCTGATTTTCTCCATTCACAGGGAAGGAACCCTCAATGGGCACAATCTTGATGGCAGACGCTTTTGATCCATGTCCAATTCGAAATACTTCTCCGTATGTGCCCTCGCCAATTTTCAGGCACTGCTTGAAAGCACTGAAGGAAGAAATAATGTTTAAATATTGCACATTTTTGCCACCAATGCATGAATTACTGTATGTTTAACTGTTATATAACTTCTCCCTGGTACTTGAACATCTTTACTTGGAAACTATATCAGAACATTGTGATGAAAATTGCCTTCAATCAAACAGCTTTACAACAGAGCTGTATGTCTAAGACAAAATTTTCACATTTGTGAAACAGTGAAAGCAGTAGTGACTGGGCTTACAAAACAAGTCTATGTCTGAACTTTTGCTTTATGCTCACAACTGTCCCAACCGCTTTTACAAAGATTTGAACATTGTTGTATCTTTTTTTTTCTTCCTCTCATGAGGGTTGTAATTGGCGGTACAAGAACATGCACAGGTGGGCTTTGCACACAGAAATACGGTATACACTCAAAACAATACAGTCACGGTAAATACAGTCAACTTTAACTCATCTGACCTTTTGCTTGTTTTTATCATGGTCAAAGGTAGTGATAGGTGTTCATGTCTCCATGCATAAGAATTTTTTTAAATTTAAGCAAGACTCATTTTTCTGTGCTAACACTGAACTCCAATGATTCATCATTGGCCAGCCATGACTGTCAATCAAGCAAACAGGCTGCACTTCACTTCAACCATCAGGTGACAAAATTTCACATCTGTTTTCTCTTTACTTGGAGGTATGCGAATATTTGAAATTTTGCATATGAACTGAATGAACAGGTCTCTTCAATATGTATTCGGTATGAGGAATCACTGTCCAAAATTTTAAATATTCATTTTTGTTCGGATATAAGAGATAACAGCACTTGTTTGAGTCTACATGAAAAAAGACTCATGCAAGAAATGACTGTTCCCAATGAATTGCTGTCGGCGAGCAGTGGTAGTTGCGTAAGGGAACCTTTTTTTTTTTTTTTTACTGACCTCGTGGAGCAAATGACTTCTGTTCAATAATTTCGAGTCATTCAATAAAGATTCCTTGCCTATAGACAGCCTACATGTATATGAATTTGTAGTCGTGAAGGATGCAAGACAATTTATTGCTTAGCCAGTCTCAACAGGTCAATGGGAAGAATTTGCAGTACTGTAGCATCACACTTACCTCCTTTAATGATCACAAGTCTCTGTGCATCTGGTGACATGCATCTGGTGATGTGTTGCTTGTCTGTTTCATTACTGTCATCGTTGCGGTGCACCAGATAAAAACACCTCTTAGCCATTTTCATTTATAAGCTTCTTAGTTGACCGGACGTCTAATTGTCAATGGCGTTATACGTATTGGATTATGTAAACAAAGCTCTTCATCAAATGGACTCGACGTAACCTCTATATTTTATTTGGTTTAGAAATAAAACTATGAATATTCAATTTGATATTCGAAGGTCATTCTTCTGCAATATTCATATTCAGTTCAATTAGGAAATTTTACACCCTTACTTATTACACGTTTCTGAGCAATCTCAAGAACACAAACTGAATCAGCGCAGCACAGGAACCAAGAATATGCTGGGCTGTCAACTGGAATGGCAGTACATTGCACTTGCAGCTCCCGTGTGGATTCTCAGTGAGGTTACCGAAGTGCATGCTCAAGCAGTACAGGAAAAGATTAAATTGAAACTGGCAGAAAGAGTTGCTTCACTAGAGTGAAAAAATATTAATACGTCGTGTTCTATGAAAGCTATCTAGAGGGATGAGAAATTTTTTTTGGGATAAATTGAGGTTAATTGTAGTTGGAAGTTGCGTCTAGAACAAAGCAAGCAACAATTAGAAATCAAGGAACTCAACGCACCCGGCACCAAGAGCTTGCTTGAAGGTCAAGGCTTTGCTCTGACGGCACATATCGAGTAGCATTCGATTGGCATCCAGTGGGACTCCTGAAGGAACTGCACTTTTGCGAGCCATGGTGAGTCTTGCCTGAAATTGATACAATTTTGAAGTTTTGAATAAGCAATGTCCACATAAAAGTGTTTTCGTTTACAAGATTCTTAACAAAGTTATATGCATACAACAAAACAAGGGCCACAGCTATTTAAAAGTAATTAAAACAAATACTACAGGCCCCTCCTGAAATACTTTATAGCTTTTTCTGAGGTGTGGAAAAAATGTTTGCCCAAGAAACTGCATTTCTAGGTTTTTGTAGTTTCATGTGACTTTATGGGTCAAGATTATTAAGCAATTTAACTACATGCATTAGTGCTATGGAAAACCAGTAAATTGTGTTCACTGGCTGGTACCACTGATGCTGTCGTAACAGAAGTGAGAATTTTTAATCCGTGCTTGCAATGTGAAAAATGACGCTAGTGCCATGCATCTATTGCCATTAGAAAGCTTGCCTCAATACCTCTCAAATTCAACAAAGTCTTACAGTGCGGCGAGAACTGTGCAGTGGCTGGCAGAAGAGGTTTATGTCATAAGTGATATTTAAGTTTGGACCAAGATGCCATGCTGCTTCATGATGCTCAGAGATAAAGGAATAGAGAAACGTCGGTGTACCCTGAACACTCCTGCATTCCTTTTTTTTGCAAGACTGTTATAAGAGGTCGCCATATCATTTCGTATCTGATGCTGCTAGTACAAGATTTCCAAACAACTGTTCTGCAATAGCAACTATGAGATGCACCTGAGTGATTGCTACAGAAAGGCGAAGTTGCTCTAGTGTGATCCGATATAATTTGGCAGATGTGCTTGCATGCATGCGAAAAGCACTTTTCTTTAAATAGTGCACTTTTTTTACCAAAGGCCACACTTGAAAAACCATCCTTCCCATGCCAAAGAAGCTATATACAAGTTTTATTCTGTGTTACTGAGATACAATCTATTCTGGAAGGCTACTGAAGAAACAAGGTTTTTTTTAGGTAAGCTAGAGGAGCGATTTCGTTGTGAAAAGCAGTGTAACCCACAGAAATATACAGCAGCATACACTGTGCCCTCCCGAGACAATACAAGACCAAAATATTGCAATCCATCATTTAATTTGGATTGATAGGACATATGCAAGCTTAATCGCATGACTTGCATGAACTGTTAACTGTTTCAAAAGTTAAGATGAAATAAAATAATTTGTCTAGAGGCATACAACTGACATCGATGTGCCCTCCACATTTTCTTAAACTTTTATTAATGCTTCATAAGTCCACTTTCTAGCACCAAGCCTTTCCTTAAGTAATTACTGACTGCAAGTCTAATTATCACGCCATTAAGTTCCAACTGTTATCTGTCATGCAATACTGACCTGTCGTCTCGGGCAGGCAGACCAGTTGTTTTTACAAGCACTCTTATTTTGTGAAGAGTTGCAGTTAGCACCAATGATGCGCTCTTTTGGCGCACAGTCTGACCGTCGATTATTTGAGCAACTCATACGTTGTACAAGTCTCTTCTTCAGTGCAGCTGGAGGAGGAGGTTGCATGAGCTGGCGCTGAGTGTCGAGTCTTTTAAGAACAACCTTGGTCTCCTTGAGCATTTTAAGCTTTTCGTTGAGTTCATTGCACATGCGTAAGCATGGTGCTAAAGGTTGCTCAGAGTCAGTTTTGTGCTTGGAAGAGGCATATGAGCTAGGTATCATCTGTGTTGCCGAACCACCAGTAGCACTGCTCACGGTATTTTCGGTGTCACAAGTCAGAGCAACAGCTGGCAATGACAACGGTTCATTCTCAATGGCCCTGCCATGTTGTCCTTCTGACCTTTTCCTAATACTATTGGCATATTTGACACTCTTGTTATCATTATTTTGTGGAAGCTTTTGATCCACTTGGCATGCAAATGAATTGATAATTTGATGACACTTGGAAATCAGAATGTCAGGACTACATGTGGCGACTGCCATGTCTGCGTTCTCAGCTTCTGAAAGCTCTCGAAGACAATGCTGAAACGGTGTGTTCATGCTTCGATGCAGAAGATTGCCCCTCTCATCCAGATGAGCACTATTACTGTAGAACAGTTCAGAGGAGCTTGTTTGGCTTTGATGGTGTCTGTTCAACCTTTCCGCATCAGCAAAAGTTGCACAAAGTGGCTCATGTGTAAGCAACTCTCCACACGAGCTGGTGTTGTCTGCCTGGACTTCATTTTTGGGCTGTATTGCACATTGGTCTCTCAGATCTGTCAGAACAATGTGCAGATCTTTCAGCTGGAACTTTTCCCACAGAGCACGCTCCTTTGACAAGCATGACTGCATGTTTTCATTAGCGTGAGTGCACTGTGACTCACGTGCTAAGGATGCACCACATATGTCACTATTGACTGGATGGGCTTTTCTTTTGCTTCGAATTTTACTCCGACCTCTCACATATTTAATTTGGAACTTTTTACACGTGGCAAACTCCCTTGATGAGAGTGACTGTTCAGCATCACTTTCATCACCCAATAAAGATGTGCGTGGTAAGCAATCGTGTGCATTTTTGTTCAACCTTGTTTCTTGATGTTTTAGGTCTGTGAGAACAACACGCAGCTCCTTAAGCTGGAACGTTTCCTGTACGACATCTTCCTCTGACAAGAATGCCTCTTCACTGTCACTTTGAGCAACCAACAAAGATGAACGCAGCAAGCACTTATCAGCATTTGATGTTTTCATAACGTCAACAAGCTTGACACGCAGATCTTTCTGAAATACGAACAGCTGTGAATTGTTTCCTAGTATTTGATGTGAAGCCTCTGGCTCGATAAATAGGCGACTTTTGCTTTTCTCAGTGTCACACAGCTTTCCACTCCCTTGCGAGTCTAAAACGTCAGACTTTGCAGAATATACAGCGAAAGTTGCATGTGGTTTGCTCAAGGCTCCTCCTTGAAGGTCTGCAACCTCAACATAAAAATCTTCCATCTGAGCTTTTTCCTTTTGAGTTACAGAAAGCTCAACAGAACTCTTATCATGTGACAGAGGCACGATGCTGCATTCTAAATCAGACCTGCAGTGGCTGGTCGAAGGACTCATGTGCCTGCTACTGTCTCTCAATTGGCTTCTGGCTTTCACGTCGCTGTCTGGAACATTTCCCCAAAACAAGCCACTGTTGTTTTTATTTGAGGGAGCTTGAAACTGCACTGCACTGGCTAGCTTTCGCTTCAGGCTACCCTTTACGTTACGTGACCCAGTTCCCTGGACTTGTTTCTCCAAAATGGCAGAGTTTTGTACTAAGACAGAGTTGTTACAGATGGTGGATGGTGCAACACGTGGTGTCTGCATTGCGCAGTTGAGAAACCACGCCTTTCTTGCTTCCACTCTGTTGACTTGGCCGTCAGACACTGGTGTGCTGACGAGGACTGGTGACCATTCTTCTGCCATAGGTGTATCCCACACTGAATTCGAAGCGTCTCCACTTGTAAAGCTCATTTTGACTCTATTTCTATTTATTCCATCATCGCGCTTGCACTTTGTTCTATTTCTCTTCTTCCGTATAGTAATCCAGTCACTGTGATCTCCTGGGATGAGAAATGAGGGAACCAAACCATCAGCAGTGTGGGTTCGTTCCTGTCTAGGCCTTTTGTTTCCTTCATATGCAATAGAGCTGTCATTTTCCATAAAGTGAGGGCTGCTGATATCAATGCTATTCATGTCACTCAAACTAGACAGCTCGATGCAATCTGTGTAGGCCCTATCATTCTGTTTTATATCATTTTTTGGCGTTGAGCTGGTGGGGTTTACTGGATTGCCAGGAAGCTTTACCCTGCTGAGGTATAATGAGAATGACTCATCATCCTTGAGATGACGCCTAGGTATCTCACATGATGATGTGGAACTAGTGGAGCTGTGGCTTATCGCAGTCGACTTGCTCTTTTGAAAATCCCCTTTCCTTATTGAAGTTGGTGGCAACTGCTGTGTCTGTGGCTTCTTGCTCTTAAGCGACAGCTTTGTTGGAAGTCTCTTGACATTCTGCCGTCTTGGTCTGGCTTTCCTGTCTGCCAGGCTCTGTGACACACCATTCTGCTGGGCTGCAGGCTGTGGAAGGATGAGATCAGAAATTAACAGTGAGATTACAACAACTTGTGTTGATGGGGTTTAATGCCCCAAAACTGCACTGTGGGCTATGAGGGAAGTCATACTGGAAGCTACAGGCTAGACTGATTGATAGACTTTTTTTCTTTCTATTCTAACAGTAAGTTTACACACATCAAGTGGACCCTAAGTGGACACTGAGTGCACACACTGGGATCTCAGCACCTGGAATCTTTCAGCATTTACATAAACAGTAGTAAACAAGCAGTTTTACATTTCCCTCATATTGGGATGCAACCACCATGGTCTGCACTTGATTACACTTCATTGTGCTCAGTGGAACCACTTAAGTCATGATTGGATGGGCTAGGTCACCTAATTGCAATCCTTTCTAGTACAGTGGGCCCTGTCCTTTCAATACACTTGTTTGTTAATCCTTTGGAGTCCTTTTAGCAATTGTCTTCTGTGCATTCTATTTTTGTCCCGTCCTTACATCCACCTATTTAACCATGTTTCATCACTTAAGTCACCTTCAGCTCTAACAGTTCTAATTGAGGCTAGGGCTTTCTCGTCTTTAACATGCAGCTTTTCCTCATGGTGTGCTTTAATACAGAGCTGGCTTTTCAGCAAGCTCGTGGTTTTCCTCCCTCTCTGACCCTAGGATTACCCTTAACATAATTATCCCCAGCAGATGAAAGATGATACTCAAGCTTCTTGCCTCCAGTCTTCCAGGAATTAATTTTTCCCCATGCTTCAAGTCCAGCTACAAAAAGCACTGTCTCTGGAGATGCTACTTCTGTGCCGCAGCATATGAGCTCCTGATGTCACATTCAGCAGATAAAACAAAAACCTAGTCTCTCAACCAGCCAAGCGACATGAGGTGTGAACATTATTTCGGTCGTGCCAACGTCCCCCAATAACTGGCGTCAGCTTGCAGGATGGTTAACAGCTGGTGAACACTACAAGGAATCGTCGTGTTGCTGCTGCTTTCAACGCATGACATGCCTGTCATCAACTAGCTGCTTGTGCCATATGTCCTCACCACATCTATAATCCCCACTGTGACAGTTACGTCCAGAGAATGTCAGCAATGTAAGGCAATGCAGTTATATAAACTTTTGCACACTACACACCCATTTCCTGTGGGCTTTGGAGTTCTGTTGTGAGCGCTTCCTGCAGGCTCGGTCGTCAGTACGTCCACAGGGAGGTCCAGACTTCTTTCGATGCTGATTTTCAGATTGCTCGGAGCTGATGTTGAACAGGTTAGTTACATTCCCATACTTTACCTACAATGAAAAATCAGAAGCGATTACAGGCGATTACAATGAATACAGACAACTTGCACAGGTCAGAGGACTTTGCGACTCTTTCAATTATGCTAAAGGTGTCGCTAATACTATTCCCTGGGCGGCGAAAAAAAATCCAACAGCCCTTCAAATGCCGAGAGACGCTTGTTTGAGTGTTAAAAACCAAGTTTTGCCCAGTATAAAGCCCAAGCTTGGAAATGTTCGTACTGCCGCATTCTAACATGACACTTGCTTCACAATAAGCACTCCGAAATGTCATCATGAATCTGATGGCGTGTCTCCGATTTTGCTTGTTTCACTTGCATTATGTGTTCTGGTTCTTCTGTCAACTGTGAAAAGCTTCAGTACAAGGTGCCTTTACAGGTATGATTACTACGCATTAGGCATGCATTGTTTCGAGAATCCCTGAAATGAGAGGTGTGCCAAAGAAGACCACTTTCCTGACCTTTAGATCAGTTTAAAACTTTTCAAAAATGAGAAAAACATATAAATGCAAAAAAAAAAGAACTGTGCTGAAACCACAGACGATGATTGTGAATGTTGTGAATAGCTGAACACTTCTAGGAAGCTATTTGCTTTATTAAAGGAATCATGCACTTGGAAGCCAACATTTGATACAGTGAAGATATTTAGGTAGTGTGTGTTGTTTCAATGCATAATACCTTAGAGAACAGAACCATTAACCAGCACATCTGTAGCAGTAGTATACGTGGACAGCACGTGCTTGATTCTGGACAAAGCTCCCATGTGGGGGCCGAAACGTCATTAAGTTTGGTATTGTTTCGGACAGTGCATCACTTCGTGCTTTTTTAATAAGAGCTGTAACAACTGATGTCCCATAACGAATTTGCCCCGCAACTCAATTGAGCGAGAAAGCACACCCTTTGCATGAAAGTTCAATCTCTGATCCCCAAGCATCTGCCACGAAAATATGTGAAAGAGCGTGTTTCACTTTAAAAGACAATGTAGACCAATACTGTGCCATACATGTCTTTGTCCCTTGAATCCAATTGTTGTCACTACAACGGTTAGCAGCACGTTATGACCAACAAATTTCAGAAGCATTATATTGTTTTAGTGTGTGTTTAGCGTTTTGTCCAGCTGGAACGATAACTACTGGTACAGTTCTGTTCAGACAAGTAATTGAAGTCAGGAGCTGCTATGTTCTTCCTGCGCACGCATATTGAGTATACTTTGGACGTGCCTCCAGAATTGCAAAGGAGAAACAGTGACATAGCTGGAACATAGACTGATCTGTGGGTTGTGGCTGCCGAGACCACAGTGTGCCAGGGGTGTTCGCATACAAAGTTGACTGCGGACAGTTGATCTGGTACAACCATGGTACGCAGAGGCCTCAGTGACCTGTGCCATTTTTGAACCCCCACTTACCCTTGAGTGTCCTGGAGTTACTGTGCTGCCCGCTTTATTATAATCTTCAGGCGTTCCTTTGTTGCTATTATTTTAATTTTCTCATGCTGAATGATTTCATGGGGCCAAATCGCACAGTAAACGTAAATTCCTTCCTGCTGAGAGAAACTCTAGCGCAGCAGAGAGAGAGAGAGAGAGAGAGAGAGAGAGAGAAAGGCACATATGTTAACCAGAGGTAGTTCTGGTTGACTACCCTGAGCGGGGGAAGGGGTAGGAGGAAAGAAGGAGAAAGCGCGGAAGAGAGAAAGAGAAAGAGGGACCAGCACAAACCTACCGCGTATGCTATAAAGCTGGTAGCAAGCGGCGCTCTTACGGTCTATTATGAAGGCCTGTAGACCTCAGGAACCTGAGTAAAGAAGCGCAAAAGTATGAAGAGGCGTCCAAACGGCACGCTACCTTCATGAATCATCTGGAAAGAACGGTACGCTGGCGTTTGGATTACTTCTGGACGGAACGCTACCTGCAGAACTCTTGCGTCTGGCGGAAACTTTAGCATTTTTTATCACTCCGTTTGGACAGAACGATAGACACTTCGTTTGTTGAAGCTGCTAGACCGTCATAAGCACGAGTTTCCGCGCAAACAAAAGTGAAAAATCTTCGAACTTACTTTTCCTCTTGGAGCACGCTTTATCTTCGCCGTAGGGTTGCTGGTGAAGAAAGTGAAGGCATGAATAAAACAAGCTTTTCTGGGAAGCAATTGATGCCGTGTTTATAAAGTTCATGTACCTACCATAGGCTGTCGAAAAGAATTTCCGACTGATTTCTCGGCGGCGTTTGAAGCAAAACCACCTCGGGGCTCCAGACGCGTTTGGTATTGGAAGCTTCGAGGAAACTCGATTTGTATCTCCTGCCATATGTTTTCAGGAGCTTCATTGTTCACGAATTTAAACGCTCACACTGTTTACACATCGCTCTTGCTCGCGCACCGCAATGCAGTACAAACCAGAAGTTGCTACGTCTGTTACTCCAATTCGAATCCGAGCGCTACGACCTCAAATTGGATTGGATCTGGCTTGATGATAAGTGACGCCTAGAGCATGGCGACCATGACACGTTTTAACGCATAGAGTTTCATATTAGTATTTATTTAGAAACTCTAGGATTTTACGTATAGAGTGGTCTAACACGTCTTGCATGAAGAAAATTTGCCATCGAGATATATTACCTACTATTACCCAAGAGTAGCCGTCGAAATAGGTGGTGTTCAAATCTAGGTCACAAACAATGGTGTTCTTTAGATTTTGAATGCGAATCTTAAAGGCTATGCTTTGGCTGGTTGAATACGACGGAAGCGATTTTGGGAGCCGAAAACACGTTATCGACGTCGGGTTTGAGCCTACGTTGACTTGAGCACCATAGGTTTTTTTTTTAACCAACACTTCGTGCAGGCTTGTGTAGTCGAGTGTTGTGCCGGGCCAATGCCTCCTTTACTAGATGCCTGCCGCGTTGTCCGGTAGCTCGGTTCCGGACCCTCTCCCTTTTCTCTCCTCCGCGAAAGGGTGACGAGCGCCTCTCATGGCGAACGCCTGCAACTTGCAATCTAGTGCTGCGGCCTCTGAGACTACCATGGCATCTGTCACCGTCTCGGAGGCCCGCGATAACGCCCACTAACCATAGAGTTAGTAGCCACTAACAGACGCCCGCGCATATAACGCGCCGGCGGATGCATTGTTGTTCTACTAACTCTATGCATTCAGCTAGAGTGTACTAGATTCGGAGAGTGGGTCCAACGAGGGCTCCGCGCTGAGGCATTTTTTATTGAAAATCCAGAGGGCGCCACCATCGCCTTCTTCTGGAGGCCACGCGCCGCGCGCGCCGGTCGGAGAACGTGCCCAACAACAACAACAACAACAAAAAAAAAAGCACGGCCGCGGTCGAGCGCAGCGTTGTGGTTGCGTTCGAGGATGACCGTGCCTGGATTAGCTGGAGTCACGCAGTCAGATGGATCGCGTTTGCATGCAGTTTGCTTTCCTTACCTTATGTACGTGTTTCACTGTGTCATGAGAAAACGAAATTCATAGCTGATATTCCGAAGAAATGGGGACCCCGTAATGGATGAGTTACAGGAATTAATGAACTGTGTGGCATAATTAGGTGTTACATAAAAATTGGTAAACCTTTGTTTTCTTCCTTTCTCAAGGCGATATATTGAATGCTAACAAAATTTCCCCGATGCCCTAATAACGGCAGCGATTTGAGATTTAGGGAGCCTATACGGGTCACATTATTGTTTACGTGCAGCACATTTTTTTTTAGGTTAATTGCCGGTTTTGAAAATATTTACGGAATAGCCTTTTTCTTCCCTATTGTTGTGCGTCATATACGCCTGAGATGTAGTTGGTTTTCCAGACCCTCTGGGTGAATAAAGCAAAACACATTGTTTATATATAGGAAGCATGTTATCGGTTGTCTATGTCTTCGAGCTCGCGCAGGTTTCCATTGACACATGCCTCCAATCTGAATGACCGTTCAACTGAGAGCGGGAGCGTTCTCTTTGTTGACCGGCCTTCATCTGTTGCATATGAGGTCGTTCTCTTTCGCGTGGGCTGCTAGGGTGTAGGCTGCTCGTAGAGATAATCCTGAAAATACGGCAAATGATTGTGGGTACCGCAACAGACCGAAGCGCAGGCCTTCCACGCTGTGTAGATACTTCCTGGCCTTCAATTGATATGCACATGATCCCTCAGTATGTACTTTGCATCAAAGTGCAACTCACGAATGGAGTCCGTGCGGTGAAGAATGAGCTCCTGCACGCGTCGCCGTTCTTCATCTTTAGGGACTCCGAAGAGCGAGAGCTTGGCCTAACCTTTCAATCTACTGTATACGGTGATGCAACCCACTACCCAACAGTAGTTCTTTCGCGGAAGTGTGCTCATCCTCTCATTCTTCGAACACTGTGCCAAGTCGCCGAGTTACCAGACAAACCATAACACATATGCAAGGGCCGTCTGCGCGCGTACATATCGTGCAGACGGCATCGTTTGACGGAAGCGAGGAACCTCAATTCATGGCAAAGCAGTAATTATATTGTATTCTTTTTTTTACATACCTGGTACACAAATCAATTAGAGAGAAAATGACGAAATAAACACAAGCACGACGGCGTGTTCAGGAGACGGCGGCGCGTCGAGCAGACGACAGCTGGAACCACGCCGTCGGTAGGCGTGGTTCCGCCGGGCCGTCGAGGCACCGGATTGGCCGGAACGTCAGAAGAAGGCGACTGCAGCGCCGCCGCAAATTTCAATGTTTTTTGCTTCACTCTCGCCGCTTGTCGGGGTCTCCGCTGGACCCACTCCCCCATTCTAGTACACTCTAATTCAGCCGCCGCTGCCACATCCGCCGGAAGTTGAAAAGGCAACGAGCGCCGCCTCACGGAATTTGTGCTGAACTAACTTCAACTAAGGGAATCGCCGCTACAATGGGAAAGCGAGCAACACGGCGGGCATCTAGTAAAAGAGGCATTGGCCGGGCAGAGGCTATTATGACGTTGTGTGCTGTACTTGGCTCGCTGGGCTGTAGCCAATCAGAGCAGACAGAACTTCGTCTTCCGCATCAGCAGACGAAAAGCGTCCGACTCCGCGCTTCGCCTGACTTCGTACTCACTGGCTGCGTACATGTCCTTGCCTGAAATTAAACGCCAATGTACCAGTTTTCTTTCATCAGCAAATCTAGATAAACTGCAGGGAAATACATCGCGAATGCGCGGCGCACGAAGACAACTTCTTAATGCGTATAATGCAACGCTGAGTTTGAAACAGCCCACGCCATCCGTGAGTAAGATAATTTTATCTTGTTGGAAGATTAGCTCACCTTCTTCTGTAACACATTGTCATGCCGGCACTTCACTACAGTGCATGTAGTGAATATTCACTATCGTCGCTATATCAGCGCCGACAGCCACGCGTTTTCAACACCAACCGGCTTGTTTGCTGCTGCCTACACTCATCGAGATCACAGAAAGTGTAGTTTTCATGCAACACATTGCTATAAAAAATGACTTCGTCTAGGTGGGTGGAGCTACACTTTTTACACCAAGTAAAAGAAATGGCCACTTCCTACACTAGCTACACTTGTGTAGCCAGTGAAGGTATAAGAAAAGTAATAATAATAAATAACCCTCATATATGGGTTAGATTCGGACATTACTATGGAAAAATTATTTTTCAAATGTCTCTCTCGCACACACACACACACACACACACGCACACGCACGCACGCACACACACACACACACACACACACACACAAAAGGGCTCTTTCTTTTCGTGGCCTCTACCGGCCTCTGAACTCGTGTGCGTAGTGCGTTAATTACGCGAGATATAGCGCATTGAAAGCACCGAAATCGTGTGTTTAAAACACAAACACAATGTTCTATCAAATACCGCACGCTCAATTTAGTAATTAAAAGCGCTTTAATCAAACTAATTCGCAAAAGTTCTATTATGAAAGAAATAATCATGGTAGGGTACGTCACTGCTGACAGAATACCATTGGTTGCGTCTTCAAATGTTTACCGGGAAACGCTGGCCGCGAACGCTATGCACGAAGGCGGGCTTTCTGGCAGAAACGCGGCCTCTTGGGTGGGCCGCGATGCGGCGGAGACGTGCGCCATCTGGAAGTATTTCAAGGAACCGGGCGCGCCGTTCTGTGGGCTCCAAAGCATAGAGTTTCCTACAAGAATTACTAGAGGGAACTCTGGCGCTAGTGTCTACGGGAGCTGCCATGGGAGCGGTTGTCTTAAGGCCGCCCCACATTCAGCGTTTCTACCGGCGTTTTTTGGCGTTGCGTCTCCCGGCGTGGTCGCATGAACGGCGCCAGAGAGGGCGTCCAGCCACACGAGCGGCACGCGGACGAGCGCCAGCGCAGCGTCACACAATGTGACCAGATTTATTTTACCAGCAACCTCCTAAACGATTCTTGTGTTCCTTGTGTTTGGTCTGCCACAATATCGGCCTTGCTTCTACAATGGCTATAAGAAGCTCGTTATCTATGTTCGCCGGTAGCATGATTGAAGCAACCAAACAAACAGCAATGGCGGCGCGAACTGCGAATCTGCGGAAGTCTCTTGCAAGAGTTGCCAGCAGCGCGCGGCCACGCCCTGCCGCGCGCTGATTGGTCGGCGCTGTCGAGTCGCTTCCGACGGCGGCGGCGAGATCTGGTGTCCCTTGAGCACGACGTTTTGGCTTGGCGCCAGCCTCAGCGTCGACGCCGAGCGACGCCGGGTGACAAAACGCCAGAAAACGCCGGGAAAACGCTGAATGTGGGGCGGCCTTTAGCATGGGAATTATGGGAAGTACATGGATTTGCCTAAACTTCGTCCTTTTGGCTTCAAACGGCATTGTGACTTTGTTAACTCGTCATTTTCAACAGTACATTGCGGAATAAATAATTAAATAAACATCATTAAAATTGCCCGACGGCAGGATTCGAACACAGGGACTCTAGCACAGAAGCCTGATATTGAAACCATTAAGCCACGGACGCACGTATCGACAAGCGAATGAAACGCCCTTATGAATTTATCGCGGGCATGCCAGTGCCTTCAGACGCTTGGCGCGTTTCGATTTGGCCACCTGGACAAGCTCAATCGTTGCAATTAATAGAAACTGTACGCGTTCCTGGCGTCTTCTGCACTTCGAAGAATATAGATTGCGCCGAAATATACGACAATAATATTTATATAGCGTAATATACAAAGCCACAAGAACGTCTGAATCCACAAGCACGAAGATCAGACAAATCCATGTACTTCCCATCATTCCCATGGTAGGACAACGACTGCAGCGCCAGAGTTCCCTCTAGTAATTTTGTAGGAAACTCTATGCTCCAAAGTACTTAAGCGCCGGCGCGCGCAAATGGCGGACGCCGTGGCCGGTCTATGTATGGTAGAAACGCTGGAAAAGGAGTTTATATATGCATTTATATATATGCATGCTTAAAAGAAGTTTTCAAGCAAATAGACTGAGAAGGCTTAGGGGTGAGGATCAACGGCGAATATATATAGGCAGGAGTTCAATATTAATATGCAGAAGACAAAGGTAATGTTTAACAGCTTGGCAATGAAACAATAATTCTTAATATTAATAAATTGTGAGGAAACCATGGCTTTTTGAGGAACCCAAGTTGTGCCGGTGTCGTAGCCACCAAATATTGAAAAAGGGAAAAGCAAACTGTAAGATTATGTCGAGGACGACTGCACAGGCATTCACCGTGTGCTTGGGCAAGCTTTCCTACGAAACATTTTTCGAACTCGCCTGTATTTTGAAAGTATCACTCCTCAAAGCTTCTTAATTCTCTTAAAATTCTTCTAATGTCTGCAGCTCTACCTTTTAATGGTTCACTGGCGAATATGCGTCACACGTGCACGTTAAGTCTTATATTTACTGGCGATTATTATTCATTTTGAAGTCGTTCTAAAACCATTTGTTTCTTGGCGAATCTGCCAGCAGTAGTGGGTATGGAACAAGAACGGCAGCCATACACTGGACAAGAACCAAAATTGTCGAATTGGTTTGCTTAGCTGCTGGACATGGATAAGGTAAGCTAAACCGCGCCCCATATGTTTGCACAAATCTTTCTTCTTTCTTGGGGCGTGCTTTGAAGAAAATACAGAAGTTCCTTGGTCAAACTGCCAATTATTTCGCATGTAACTCGGCGGGGATGCTCAGCCTGCTGCCCAGGAAAGTCTGTGCCTTATATCGCAACGGATATTTACACACAAATTCCCAGAAATGCACTGTTCGTATCGTGCGATCTGCTTCTGTGTCCCGCCCGCGAAGAAACAACGGCGAGGAATGTTGCGTAAGGTTGCGCTCCACGATTATATAACAAGGGACCAAAGGACGAGAGGAGAATAACTCGCATGCCTCCACTCGCACAATGGCTCGGAAAGAGGCGGCAGTGATCCCCCTGAAATCAACAAAGTGGAAAGAGAAACTTTATGGCACCGCCAATGTACACAATATGTTATCCATCTCTACCCTTTTAGCTGCACCACCGATATGAATAACATTATATATATATATATATATATATATATATATATATATATATATATATATATGCTTTTTTAGGCAATACAATTGTTGTTTTTTTCTAAAAAGGATGTACGCCCAGCGGACGTGGCGTCTTTTCAAGCAAGGCGTACATATTTTGCCGAATAGCGCGAGCTTCAGAAGACTAATGAAGAAATATTTATTTACTTTTTTATTAGTGCCTTAGGGACAGTTGCTTAAATTACGAATTTGAAGGCAGCCACAATCTTCAGAAGTAGCACCTAATCCGAGATACTTGTGATCGAATTCCAACGGTAAATCCAGGCAATGTCGAAACCGAGCACCGCGGGATCGCAGAAAAGAAGGTCCCGCCGCTGTATCAGACCGAAACGACCAACCCGTGACGACTACGCCAGGAAGCTTGAAACCGAACGTCTCGGCCAGTCGCGGCACCTATACTGATACGACATGCTTTGTCTGGCAAGCATGTCCGGCTGTGTTTCGGGTCAGGATTTGACGCGGCCATGCCATCATACAAATTTCAACCCACATTTCTTTACGGGGCGCTGCCGTCTCACGCGCAGCTCAGCCTCGATATCGCCCCGATAGAGCTATGGAATTTGATGCTGAATATCTTGAATTAGGAGCGATTACCAAGATTTTTAAAAGATGGGTGGATCTGAAAATGTCACTGCCTCCAAATTTACCACTTAGACAACTGCTCTCAAGGTACTGATAAAAAAGTTAAGGAGTTAATGTTAATTAGTCTTCTGAAGCTCACGTTATTAGCTGCTAAGTCCGCCTTGTTTAAGAACTATAGTCTGCAAGAACGCCACGTTCACTGCGCTTATAGCGTTTTTATGAAAAATTTGTATTCTCTCACACAAAAAAAAAAAAGACCCCATGTATAGATACAGGCAGCCCATCTGTGCGCGGAAGCCTCGCGTATACTTACATTTACGTACACGTTAGAGGACCGCATCTGGTCAAAGTAAATCCGGTGCCCTCTACTACGGCGCGCAATCGTGCAACGAGCAGTTTTGGGACATTGAAACCGCACAGTTAATTTTATTTAGTTTAGGCTTGACTTATGTCATCTCTGTGCGGTCCCTGCGCCAAATTTTGCCCGAGAATCCAGCTCATGGGCATTAAAATAAGTGAATCCCAGTAATACTTATCTTTATGTTCAGCCGCGGGGGTGCTAATTCTGTATACCCTGTCAAATTCCACCATATTCTCGAATGTCATCTTGTCAGTCCTGGCTGGCTCAGATGGCTGCTACGCGTCCTCTCTGTTTGTCTCAAAACGTCAGCATGGCGGAATTCGACGACGTTCAAAACAACCAAGGAGGAAGTAAAGACAGGGAACACGATGTCATGCAGGCAGCACCTCGGAAGGCCAAGCTACTCTCAGGCCCTCCCTCTCTTCGGGGCCTATGTGCACGTTGGCTCTCGAGAACGCCCTCCAAGGTTGTCGAAACTGTCGAGGTATTGTTTAGTTTGTGCTATAACTTATAGCTCTATACCCCGTAGCGGTCGGCCCTCTCCAATGTCCTCTGAACTCTCCCGCATAATTTCGCGGCTAAACATTATACCTTTATAGCCTATCACGTGCTGAGGGCCCATAGATTTCTCATTAGTATTTCCTTTAGATTTATATTATGACTATGCTTCAATATTGTCACGTGACGCTCCCTAGCTCTTAGCGCCTTTTTCTTCCTCCACGAGACTAACACCCCGAAGCCACACGTGGTTCACTTCCCTGCCTGCCTTTCCTCCTCGCGCAAGCCCGCAGAGAAGTCGCACAAGCAGCAAGATGAGCAGCATTGTCGACGGTCGTCGCACAACGAAGACCTGTTCGAGGATTGCGAGACGACGCTGAACGGGTTGACGTCCAGGAACCCGCACTGTTTCCTGGAGCTGACGGCCAAAGGGAAGCCCCTGGGCCGACTCGAGATCGAACTGCGGGCCGATTTGGTGCCTAGGACGGCCGAGAACTTCCGGCTCCTCTGCACGGGAGAGAAGGGCTTCGGCTACAAGGGCAGCACGTTCCACAGGATCGTCAAGGACTTCGTCTGCCAGGTATGCTCGCCTCGAAGGGGACGTGGCGGGAGTTGGTGACCAACTGACACATTCAAGCGTAGCTTTAGGCGAGGTGGGTGTGCATGACGGAAGCTCGACCCCGCGCTCGTCTCTTGCGTGTTTTTGTCGTCCGTTCACGTGCTGGTCGTAGTAATGACCAACGTAATCCCAGTGAACAGACGGGCAGTCCTTCGGAAAAAGGGGCTATAACATAAGCGGCGCGACTTGTTCAAAAAATAGCCAAGAACAAGTGCAATATTGTATCCGAAGCTTCCTGAAGGCGTATATGTGACATGACACTTTTCGGCTTCTCGTTCCTTCTGCGCTGAACAGTGATGGTTTGGGCTGTTTGGTTTTTCATGAGACTGTGGGGACTTGCCCTCGTTTTTTATGTGACCCTTGTCGCACTTCGCGCTGCACCACACGGATTCTGTGTCGAATGAATATCAAAAAAAAAAAAAAAACTCATTTTTGTTAATCCATCAGTCTACTTTATATCCGCTGCTGGGCGTAGGCCTCTCCCAGAGATCTTCTATATATGTGGGGTCCAAATCCACGCCCCATCGACGGCTGCCTGTAGGGAACAGCAATTAATCTTGAAGGTCATGCGCTGACTGGTTGCATGCGCCGGAAGCAATTACGGAGCCGGAAACACGTCACAAACAAACACCACGTTTTGGACATCACCTATTGCTCAGATGACTTCATTGTATGCCTGTAAATTTCGCAATTTCGTCGTCCTTGACTGGGTTTCCATTCCCTCGGCATCCATTCTGTAATTCTTATAGTCCACCGGTATTCTGCTCTGGGCCTAAAACCTAAAACATAGCCTAAAACAGCCGACTAAACCTCAGATAACGATATATATATATATATATATATATATATATATATATATATATATATATATATATATATATATATATATATATTAATCATGACCATATAAGGCCAACAGACAATGAAATGAAGCCCAGGAAAGCATCGGGGAATTTCACTGTGGTTGAAATTGAAATGTATAGAAAATAATAAAGAAAAGGAAAATGAAAGCGGACGAAAAGGTAACGCGTTGCCGGTGGAAGCCGAACCCACAACCTTGGCATTACGTTTGTGTTACACTACCAGTTGTGCTACGGCGACGGCAATCAATCCGTCGACTAACTTGGGTATATAGGTTTACATATATAAAGAAAGAGGCGGACCTTAATTGCGCAAAAAATTGAAGTGAATATTCGACTAATTAACAAGAATGACTGATTAAGTTCTTAACTTATTACCTTATGGCACATATCAGTAAAAATGAACTGTCATTAACAAAACATCGTTTTATGCGTTGAAGCACAAAAGTAACGGGAACGCCGATGCATTTCTCAGCAAACTTCGGGAACAAATATATCGAAACTGGCGTCATCAATATTTTCCGAGCGGATCCACCTCGCGGGCTAGAATTCGTAAATTGCAATAAGTGTCATAAGTTAATTAGCTAAAACGTAATTGGTGAATTTTTGTTAATTGGTCATTTAGGCATTTCAAATTTTTTTTTTTGCAAGTAATGTCCGCCTCTTCGAGTAGACCAGCTCACGGACCAGAATTGTGCTATCTGCCACAGGCAATATATTTAAATATTTTTTGAAAGTGTTCGCTGAAACACCCGGTATATTAACAGGCGTTGAAGAGCCCTAAATAAGTTTACTACAACACTTGTTTCTTTCAAAACAGCGTAATGAAATTATATATATCAGCTCGCACCTTTCCCGGGATTGCTGCCGATGCGACATGCGAATGCAATGAGAAGAAACGGGCCCAGCACACTCGTTCACCGTTCTTTTATGAGTGACGCCACCGTACCTAGCCTGTCGTGTCGTGACGTCACGATGACGTCAGGCGTGTCATTTCGAGACTAATTTTAGTGTCAAATTGAAATTTCTTCAAGCGCTCGCCGACCTTCCTGGCCTCGGAAATGGTGTCAGCAATCTTCTAAAAGGAGACTTTAAATACGCGCACCGAATCAATTTGACTTGTAAGGTATTGAAGGGAAAAGGTCGCTTATTAGTCGACACGATGAAAGCCAAATTACCTCTCGAATTTAGCGCTGATACCTCCGCGCCGTCATTCATTCATTCATTCATTCATTCATTCATTCATTCATTCATTCATTCATTCATTCATACTCTCAGCACATGCCTAGGCAGGAGTCGCGGTTATATTGTTGTCGTGTACAAACTAAACATATTTAGTGCATGTTTATACAATTCAATAAAAATCAATCAGGATAGGAAGGTACAATATAAACAAATACGAAAACAATAAATCACATGAGCTACAATTAACAAGTTATATCACCGTATAGGTCTACGAAAATAATTAAGCAATTTTGAAAAAAGAAAGAAAGACAAGTGACGCACCATACTGCAACCGAGAAACAGCTAAAAATAAAACGTATTCTCAACCGTTTACAAATAATTGGTAACGCCTTTTTTAAAAGCTTGTAAATCAGGACATTCTACTATCTTGTGTGGCAAGTTGTTCCAATCGTCTATGTTTCGAACCAACGGCGAATGCTTGAATGATTCCGTTCTATAATTTATAGGTGTAATATGTTTTTAACGTTTTGTTCAGGGGTTTACGGGATTCTATAATGTGGTGTGTTTTTTTAACTACTTTATAGTCCCTGCTTAATGCGTGAAAAAAAAAGCATGTCAGCCTGTTGAGCTGCATCTTCTGCTTGGCAGTCATGACGCCAGCTTTGCTTCTATGTTCCGTGGCGGACTGGGTTCTACCGTACGTGTTAAAGACAAAACCCAAGGCCTTATTTTGTACGCGTTCACATTTTAGTGTGTTTGTTGTGGGTACGGCTCCCAAACCTGACTTGCATAGGTCTGTACAGGAACCATAGTCATATTGTAAGCCATTGTTTTTACCTCTGGGGTGGCGTCATGAAGTTTTCGTCGTGATGATCAAAGTTTACACATGACCTTATTACAAACGTTGTCAACATGTACCGACCAGTTCAAATCATGTGCGAGATGAACTCCAAGTACTTAACTTCTTTCATCATCATCATCAGCCTAGTTACGCCCACTGCAGGGCAAAGGCCTCTCCCATACTTCTCCAACTACCCCGGTCATGTACTAATTGTGGCCATGTTGTCCCTGCAAACGTCTTAATGTCATCCGCCCACCTAACTTTCTGCCACCCCCTACTACGCTTCCCTTCCCTTGGAATCCAGTCCGTAACCCTTAATGACCACCGGTTATCTTCCCTCCTCATTACATGTCCGGCCCATGCCCATTTCTTTTTCTTGATTTCAGCTAAGACGTCATTTACCGGCGTTTGTTCCCTCACCCAATCTGCTCTTTTCTTATCCCTTAACGTTACACCTATCATTTTTCTTTCCATACCTCGTTGCGTCGTCCTCAATTTCAGCAGAACCCTTTTCGTAAGCCTCCAGGTTTCTGCCCCGTAGGTGAGTACTGGTAAGACACAGTTGTTATACACTCTCCTCTTGAGGGATAGTGGCAACCTGCTGTTCATGATTTGAGAATGCCTGCCAAACGCACCCCAGCCCATTCTTATTCTTCTGGTTATTTCAGTCTCATGATCCGGATCCGTGGTCACTACCTGCCCTAAGTAGATGTATTCCCTTACCACTTCCAGTGCCTCGCTACCTATCGTAAACTGCTGTTCTCTTCCGAGACTGTTAAACATTACTTTAGTTTTCTGTAGATTAATTTTCAGACCCACCCTTCTGCTTTGCCTCTCCAGGTCAGTGAGCATGCATTGCAATTGGTCTCCTGAGTTATTAAGCAAGGCAATATCATCAGCGAATCGCAAGTTGCTAAGGTATTCTCCATCAACTTTTATCCCCAATTCTTCCCACTCCAGGTCTCTGAATACCTCCTGTAAACGTGCCGTGAATAGCATTGGAGATATCGTATCTCCCTGTCTGACGCCTTTCTTTATTGGGATTTTGTTGCTTTCTTTGTGGAGGATTACGGTGGCTGTGGAACCGCTATAGATATCTTCCAGTATCTTTACATATGGCTCATCTACACCCTGATTCCGTAGTGCCTTTATGACTGCTGAGGTTTCGACTGAATCAAATGCTTTTTCGTAATCAATGAAGGCTATATATAAGGGTTGGTTATATTCCGCACATTTCTCTATCACCTGATTGATAGTGTGAATATGGTCTATTGTTGAGTAGCCTTTACGGAATCCTGCCTGGTCCTTTGGTTGACAGAAGTCTAAGGTATTCCTGATTCTATTTGCGATCACCTTAGTAAATACTTTGTAGGCAACGGACAGTAAGCTGATCGGTCTATAATTTTTCAAGTATTTGGCGTCCCCTTTCTTATGGATTAGGATTATGTTAGCGTTCTTCCAAGATTCCGGTACGTTCGAGGTCATGAGGCATTGTGTATATAGGGCGGCCAATCTTTCTAGGACAGTGTTCCCACCATCCTTCAACAAATCTGCTGTTACCTGATCCTCCCCAGCTGCCTTCCCCCTTTGCATAGCGCCCAAGGCGTTCTTTACCTCTTCCGGTGTTACTTGTGGGATTTCAAGTTCCTCTAGACTATTCTCTCTCACCTTATACTGGTACTGGTACTGTATAAATCTTTATAGAACTCCTCAGCCACTTGAACTATCTCATCCATATTAGTAACGATATTGCCGGCTTTGTCTCTTAACGCACACATATGATTCTTGCCTATTCCTAGTTTCTTCTTCACTGCTTTTAGGCTTCCTCCGTTCCTGAGAGCCTGTTCAATTCTATCCATATTATAGTTCCTTATGTCCGCTGTCTTACGCTTGTCTCTTGCGATAGCTTACTGGTTTCCTGTTTAACGGCGTTACCACCGACTTCTATTGCGCACTCCTTAATGATGCCCATAAGATTGTCGTTCATTGCTTCAACACTATGGTCCTCTTCCTGGGTTAAAGCCGAATACCTGTTCTGTAGCTTGATCCGGAATTCCTCTAGTTTCCCTCTTACCGCTAACTAATTGATTGGCTTCTTATGTACCAGTTTATTCCGTTCCCTCCTCAAGTCAAGGCTAATTCGAGTTCTTACCATCCTATGGTCACTGCAGCGCACCTTGTCGGATTTGGCAGACGTAGCTGTAGAGATGAACTTGGGACGACAGGGCTAGGCGAGCAGGATTTAATTGCAGGATTTACATTTTAAAACAGGACATACATTGGCAGACTAGCGCGACTCCCGTATGGAGCCCGCAAAACTAACATACAGCAAACAGCTTACGAGCACACAGCTCACTACTACATTTCGAGCATGACAGAGCACTCAGCTCACGACAAGGATCACGACACGAGCACTTTTGCAAGAATGTGGAAGTCAGTGCGCTCGTGAATACTGACCCTTGATCTGCCTGAATTTCGGCTGGAAACCCAACTCGTGCAAGCACTGTTAAAAGCGCGTCTACTACTTCGGTGGAACTGAGCTCTTTCAAAGGGATTGCTTCTGGAAACTTGGTAGCCGGACACAGCATGGTAAACAAGTACCTGTAGCCCGATTTTGTTTTTGGAAGAGGCCCTACCGTGTCTATTACAAGTCATCTGAAAGGCTCTGTTATTAAGGGCACTACCTTCAGTGGAGCTTTCCATGTCTCTCCTGGTTTACCCGAACGCTGGCAGGCGTCGCATGATCTTACAAAGTTTTCTACGTCTTTGAAACAGCCAGGCCAGTAGTATTCCATAAGCAATCTTTCCTTTGATTTGTTTATGCCTAGGTGGCCGGACCACCCATTTCCATGACAGAGACTCAAAAGGTCCTCCCTATACTTAGTAGGTACGACTAACTGATCTAAAATCCTACCCTTTCGATCTCTGTAGTGCCGATACAACAAACCTCCTCTCTCATGTATCGTCACATTGCGCCTAGCAATGCCTTCTTTAGCTGTGTCATGTAATTTAGCTAAGCTCTCATCATTCTTTTGCTCAGCTGCCAGTGACTCTTTATCCACACGTAAGAGCTGATTAAAGTTCTTTGAGGCCGGTGATAATAACGACCCTGTCTCGCTTGTGAGTGCGTCAGCTTGCTCTTCCTGCAGGCTAGAACTTTGACACTCAAGTGCTACGCTCTCATTGAGCTGGTCAGCTGGCAGGCTCTCCTCAACTGTTCTTTTGTCCCTCGGGCCTAGCTCGGATTCGGGTATTGAAGTTATCCCCTTTTCTGCTTCCGCTGGAGGAGCGTGTGCATTTTCCACAGAAAGCGCCGCGATCTTACGAGCTTGGCCTCGGGTCAATGCTTGTACTATGCCCTCTCCCAGTTTGAGCCCTTTGTCACACTGTAACTGATTCGAACGATTCGAAAAGATGTAAGGATACTGCAGTGACAAAGATTTGGAAACTGCAGCCTCAGTCTCTAGCTCCCCGAATGGTCCATTGATTTTGACTTTGGCCATGGGCAGACACACGCTGTGTTCTTCTACAACCTGTTTTATCCATGCTACTTCTCCGGTGAAGTCATCTACCGTCACGTAAGACGGATGGACAATGTCCATCGTGGCGGCACTGTCTCTTAGCACTCGGCATGGTTTTCCATTAACTTGCAGGTCGTGAAGATATGGACTTAAAAGTTCCATATTCTCATCCTTTTCCTCCACGTAGAAGAAAACTACGCTAGACTTCTCGCAGTTTACAGCTATATGTCCCAGTTTGTGGCATTTGTAACAGCACATTGGTCTAAAAGATTCGAATTTTCTTTTCTGTTCTTTTTGTGCGGTTTCTCCGTTAAGTTTCTCCTCGCTCTTTTCTGCGGGCTTTTCCGCCATGTCTACAGGCTCCGATCGTCTAGTCTGCGCACCCTTTTTGAACGGAAATGGTTTCCGCGGTCCATTTCGACCGTCCCAGTTTCCCTCCTCGGCGTTCAACTTTCTACGGGTTGCGTACTCTTCGGCTAATTCAGCCGCCCTTTCCACAGTGTTTACATTACCTCTGTCTTGCACCCACAGTTTCACAGCTTGGGGGATGGTTTTGTAAAACTGTTCTAGACACATGCATTCAATGATCATGTCTCTGCTGTCGTACGCTTCCGCGCTTTTAAGCCACTCGACTAGGTTGGCCTTTAAGCTATATGCAAACTCCGGATATCCCTCGCTATCTTTCTTGCCTGTGCTCCTAAACCTTTGCCGAAAAGCTTCGGCTGAAAGGCGGTATTTCTTCAGGAGACTCGCCTTAACTTTTGCATAATCATATGCATCCTGTGCACTCAATCTGGCGATTACTTCCGCCGCCTCACACGGCAACATAGACAGCAACCGCTGTGGCCATGTATTCGGGCCGAAGTTCATCTTTTCGCAAGTCCTTTCAAAAT
The DNA here is from genome assembly GCF_023375885.2 of Dermacentor andersoni. Taxonomy (NCBI): domain Eukaryota; kingdom Metazoa; phylum Arthropoda; class Arachnida; order Ixodida; family Ixodidae; genus Dermacentor; species Dermacentor andersoni. The sequence continues at coordinate 76,770,488 of NC_092815.1, read as the reverse complement.
TGCTTAGGAACAAGCCTATGTCGGTCCCGACCTCAAATGGCTTTAATAGCCTGTCCATGCGGTACGATTCTGCCTCACTTGATCGTCCCAGAGCGCCTTCACTTCCTTGAGACAACTCCAACGTTTGCTTTCAAGTTCAAGTTGCATTTTTGTTAACTCGCGATCTTTATCGCGTTGCTCTCTCTCCCTGTTCCGTTCTTCTCTTTCCCGTTCTTCTCTTTCTCTTTCCCGTTCTTCTCTTTCTCTTTTCTCTCTCTTTTTGAGAAGTTCCAATCCCATTTCAATATCTTCCTCACTGGCCTGTTCGGAAATGATATGCATTAATTCTGATCTTAGCATTTCCTCGCGTACATCTAGGCCCAGTTCCTCACCAACAATCAACAACTCGTCTCTCAGCAGTGTCCTTAACCCCATGACTGCTGCTTTACTGCCTTGATTCTGCTCTCTAAATCTAGCTAGGAAAACACAACCTAGCTAACACACAACAATCTAGCTTCCCCACAGTTCTAAACAGAACAACCACAAAATGAAGCCTAGAGAGTCAAAACAAGAATCAAGCACTCACCGCAGATACAGCACCATGTCGCAAAGTCCATCTCACCGCTGTCAGCCAGTTGTCAGGATTGGGGGGCTCAATCCCATCGCTCGAGATCCGTTGCCAAGATTGGAGTCCGGCATGAATTCGAAGGTAGCTGGCCCATGCCGTCGTCCACTTAAACACGCTGAGGACGTTGATGAAGGGAAGAACTGCTTCTCATCGAGAACGAGGAAAATGGGTTTATTTACAGAAATTAAATCAGTCTAACATGACTGCTTAAGAAAAAGAGTGTCAGTCCAACATGACTGCTCAAGAGAAAGTCTGTCGAGCCTCCGCCCAACAGCCGTTTTTAAACGCTCGGTCCTTCGGCGATACAAGGCAGCGAATGTTCGTTTCGTCATCGCAGAACTAGCCGCCTCCCGCGACAAGGTGACGCACACACACACGCAAACACACAGGTGCGAAAGACTGGAGCCGACGACCGAGGGGAGTCGTTCCGGGAAGCTCGGAGACATCCTGGGTAGCTCGTTGTCTCGCCGCGGCTTGCTCATGCGTAGCGAAATCAGGTTCGCGCTGGGGACCTCGGGCACAATAGTTCGTCCGTCGAACCCGTTTCGTCACAACGGATATGGGGCTCGTGGATGGAGGCGGTTTTCAGCACAAAGCCCGCTTCTTCGAACGCAGTCTAGCTGCAGCGACGGAGAGTGGGGGATGCGCGCCTTGTCCCCCAGTCGTAATTGGGTGGCAATTTTTCCTTGCAGCTCGCCATTCTTAACAACCTTGCCGAGCACGTCTACATCTTGTATGATGCCAGGGTTCGCGCAGAGTATGAAGTCGATTTCATTTCTAGTCTCCCCATTCGGGCTCCTCCACGTCCACTTTCGGCTAACCCGCTTGCGGAAAAAGGTATTCATTATCCGCATATTATTCTGTTCTGCAAACTCTACTAATAATTAAAACTCTTCTTTGCTATTCCTAGGGCCTATGCCATATTCCCCCACTGACTTGTCTCCGGCCTGCTTCTTGCCTACCCTGGCATTGAAATCGCCCATCAGTATACTGTATTTTGTTTTGACTTTACCCATCGCCGATTCCACGTCTTCATAGAAGCTTTCGACTTCCTGGTCATCATGACTAGATGTAGGGGCGTAGACCTGTACAACCTTCATTTTGTACCTCTTATTAAGTTTCACAACAAGACATGCCACTCTCTCGTTAATGCTATAGAATTCCTGTTTGTTACCAGCTATGTTCTTATTAATCAGGAATCCGACTCCTAGTTCTCGTCTCTCTGCTAAGCCCCGGTAGCACAGGACGTGCCCGCTTTTTAGCACTGTATATGCTTCTTTTGGCCTCCTAACTTCACTGAGCCCTATTATATCCCATTTACTGCCCTCTAATTCCTCCAATAGCACTGCTAGACTCGCCTCACTAGATAACGTTCTAGCGTTAAACGTCGCCAGGTTCATATTCCAATGGCGGCCTGTCCGGAGCCAGGGATTCTTAGCACCCTCTAAATAAAAGGAAAAGGAAACGGCCCAGAGGGCTATACTACGAGGGTTATGACTGATAATTTTCTATATATATATATATATATATATATTCATCTCATCTATGGGATCGCATGCGCGCGCTGTTGCTTTGTCTCTGCGTGTAGCAGTTAAGCGAGCCAGTTTAAGGGCGGAGAAGAAGGAAGGAAAGGAAAGTCTCTGAAGCAAAATTGCAGCGCCGTGGTTTTAAAGCGCACCCGTGGTAGAGAAACGGAAGGCGATATAAGCGTACGTGGTCATGGTACGCACCCGACAAACTGCCTTAAAATATTTAGACTTGAGGGAAAGCTTCGTTAACAAACTATAACACGGCAATCAGCACTGGAATATAATCATAACCCTAATAATAATTGTAAATATTCATCTCATCTATGGGATCTAATGCGCGCGCTGTTGCTTTGTCTCTGCGTGTAGTAGTTAAGAGAGTCAGTTTAAGGGAGGAGAAGAAGGAAGGAAAGGAAAGACCCTGAAGCAAAATTGCAGCGCCGTGGTTTTAAAGCGCACCCGTGGTAGAGAAACGGAAGGCGATATAAGCGTGCGTGGCCATGATACGCACACGACAAACTGCCCTAAAATATTTACACTTGAGGGAAAGCTTCGTTAACGAACTACAACACGGCAATCAGCACTCGGATAAGACGAGAGAAATTATTGAGACGTGGAAAATTCCCTTGAAATAAATATGGTTTGCGAGACAAATTCTTGTAAGTATTGAACCTCTTAAAAGATGAGGGGGAATATGCGCTCACCGAGAGGGCATCATCCGCACGAGACCACCACCAGGCACCTTACTGAGAGAAGTGGAGGGCTCTGCGGCCGGAACAAAGCCTCCCGCTCCGCCGGCCAAGAGGAGAAAACGCGCTTTCCGATCGCTCAAGGTTGCGCGGACAAAGCATAACTCTAGCGTCTAGCAAAAGCTTAACCAGGTGCGATGGCGGCACGCATAGCGTGGGAAGCTAGCCGCCAGAATAACTATCTCAAGGACTGCTGCTGACGAGGGCGAAATACCTTCGTGTAATTATAATAACCCTAATAGGACTACTTTCGAAAGAAAAAAAAGGAAACGGCCCAGAGGGCTATACTACGAGGGTTGACTGATAATTTTCTCTCTCTCTCTCTCTCTCTCTCTCTCTCTATATATATATATATATATATATATATATATATATATATATATATATATATATATATATATATATATATATATATGTATGTGTATATATTCATCTCATCTATGGGATCGCATGCGCGCCCTGTTGCTTTGTCTCTGCGTGTAGTAGTTAAGAGAGCCAGTTTAAGGGCGGAGAAGAAGGAAGGAAAGGAAAGTCTCTGAAGCAAAATTGCAGCGCCGTGGTTTTAAAGCGCAACCGTGGTAGAGAAACGGAAGGCGATATAAGTGCGTGCGTGGCCATGATACGCACACGACAAACTGCCTTAAAATATTTAGACTTGAGGGAAAGCTTCGTTAACAAACGATAGCACGGCAATCAGCACTCGAATATAATTATAACCCTAATAATTATTGTAAATATTCATCTCATCAATGGGATCGCATGCGCGCGCTATTGCTTTGTCTCTGCGTGTAGTAGTTAGGAGAGCCAGTTTAATGGCGGAGAAGAAGGAAGGAAAGGAAAGCAAAATTGCAGCGCCGTGGTTTTAAAACGCACCCGTGGTAGAGAAACGGAAGGCGATATAAGCGTGCGTGGCCATGATACGCACACGACAAACTGCCCTAAAACATTTAGACTTGAGGGAAAGCTTCGGTAACAAACGATAGCACAGCAATCAGCACTCGAATATAATTATAACCCTAATAATAATTGTAAATATTCATCTCATCTATGGGATCTAAAGCGCGCGCTGTTGCTTTGTCTCTGCGTGTAGTAGTTAAGAGAGCCAGTTTAAGGGCGGAGAAGAAGGAAGGAAAGGAAAGACTGAAGCAAAATTGCAGCGCCGTGGTTTTAAAGCGCAACCGTGGTAGAGAAACGGAAGGCGATATAAGCGTGCGTGGCCATGATACGCACACGACAAACTGCCTTAGAATATTTAGACTTGAGGGAAAGCTAAGTTATCAAACGATAGCACGGCAATCAGCACTCGAATACGACGAGTGCTGAATACGACGATGAGTGAAAAAAAAGAATGTCAGCCTGTTGAGCTGCATCTTCTGCTTGACAGTCATGAGGCGAGCTTTGCTTCTAAGTTCGGTGTCGGACTGGGTTCTAGCGTATGTGTTAAAGACAAAACCCAAGGCCTTATTTTATACGCGCTCACATTTTAGTGTGTTTGTTGTGTGTAAGGCTCCCAAACCTGACTTGCATAGGTCTGTACAGGAACCATAGTCATTTTGTAAGCCATTGTTTTTACCTCTGGGGTGGCGTCATGAAGTTCTCGTCGTGATGATCAAAGTTTACACATGACCTTATTACAAACGTTGTCAACATGTACCGACCAGTTCAAATCATGTGCGAGATGAACTCCACGTACTTAACTTCTTTAAGCTCAGCTAATTCTGCTCCGTTGATGCTGTAGGGGAAAATTAACGGATGTTTTTTTTTTTTTTAACGCGTCGTACGAATACAAACAGTTTTTGATGCGTTCAGCTCCATTTGGCACTGGTCACACCGGAGACTGACTTTTTGTAAGTGGTTACTACGTTGATTGGTCATTAAGGGTGCGTATTTTAGCATACACAATGGTGTCATTTGCATAATGTTTGATGGATATTTGTGGTGAAGAACCTACGCCCATATTGCTGATATATATGAAGAAAAGTAAAAGGTCTGTAACAGATCCTTGCGGTACACTCGATCGAACTGATTTATTGGTATATACGCAAAAAGAATTTAATGACACAAATTGTTCAATTTCTGACGAATATGCCTCTATCCATTTTAATAGCGGAGAGAAAACGAGACAGCTTCATAAGCAGCTTTCTGGGGGATATTCTATCGAACGCTTCGCGGAAATTGTTAATGATAATACTATTTACCCTTTCCATAAATAAATTCACCGTTTTAATATGTAACCTCAGCAGGAATATAGTCACTGTCGAGTGCCCTCGTCGTAAGCCGCGCTGATATTTACCGAAGATGTCGTTTTCTTCCAAAAATTTCATTAGGTGGGGGGTTGTTAAAATATGCTCCAGCGCTCTGCAACATGTACTTGTCAAAGAGACTGACCGGTAATTAGTGACATCATGTTTGGAACCATGTTTGTGAATTGGTTCTACCTTAGCCTGTCTCTCGGAACGTCTCCGGATTCTAGAGATGTAGTATATATATCCGAAAGAAGAAAAAAGCACGACTCGGCGTATCGATTTAAGAAAGCGTTAGGAATTGGATCAGCTAGTTTAAAGAGCAGATTCAGAATGCCGTCTTGTCTACTAGTTAGGTCAGGTACACATTGCTTAATGGAAAGCTCTGTTTGGGGTGTGGAGCCATCGTTTCATAAGAAAACTGATTCAAAATATTCATTGAAGAGGCAAGCCATTTCAGAGCTGTTCGTGATAGGCTTATTTTCTTATTTCTTGTTTCTTTATTTCCTTGTTTATTGCCAGAAGTTGAATGGCAGATTTGTGTCCTGAAACGTACCTCCAAAATTTTCTTGGTATACTGGAAAAAATTTCCAAAATGTACGGTATACGTCGGTGCGCCGACACAGATTTGATGGTATCTTCTCCTATTTGTATACTGCCTTTTGGAGCAAGGACAGTCTCGAAAGCTTACTAAGTCGAGGCTTTGGTTCGTTTAGCATGCGTTGCACCTCCTTTACCGACAAACAAGCAACTTGACCGTAGTAGATCGTTCTCGAATATCCCTGACATCGCGGGCACCCGTATCTCGTTTTTCATGCCTTATCGCACATAACAAATCTATCCTAACGGTGTCTTATTTTGCTTTTGCGGAAGGGTAATCTACAATTAATGCTTAATGTAATGACCCTCCTAAGTGTCTCTTTAAAATATGCTGATCGTTCGAACTAAAAGTGCGCTGCATTCGTTATATATATCCGCGTGCACGGTGACGGGCTCATTTAACGGAAGATGGGCGTAATAGAAACCGCACAACGGCCACATGCAGGGCGGCGCGTTCGAAACGTCCACGGGCAAGAAGTGCGGGCGATCCGCGTACGAGCAGCGGTTCTTCGAGGACGAGAACTTCGCGCTGAAGCATACGGGACGCGGCCTGCTTTCCATGGCCAACCTGGGGCCCAACAGGAACGGCTCGCAGTTCTTCATCATGCTCGCCAAGCAAGTCGCCTCGTTATACGGAGCGCAGATGGGGCGCCTGTGCCTTATTGTGGGCTGTTTGCTTTTCAGGGCGCCGTTCATGGACAACAGGCACGTGGTGTTCGGCAGGATCACCAAGGGCATGAACGTGGTCAAGACCATGGCCTCCTACGGGACCATCAGCGGCAAGCCAACGACCGAGGTGGTGATCGCCAACTGCGGAAGCCTCTGACCGCGCACATTCATCCGGTGGCTGCAGGCCACAACGATCGCTAAGCGCAACAGTTGCAATCTGTTAGAAACAACGCAATTACCGCATCTATACAATTTAAATTGAAGCGCGCTTCGATTAAATGACGCGTCCTTCCGAATTTCGATAGATACTTTATGCGGATGCCCTTTTCACGTTCTTAAAGGCGTGCATGCATCCAAGTGTTATGTGCAGGCAAGGCTCATTTATGCGCAAGGAACGAGAAATCGCGAAAGGAACGAGAAATCGAACGAGAAATCTCGTGTACCCTCGCAGTTGAGCGCGCCCGCCTCTTTTGGGGGAGGTCGGGCGTTCAATACCCGCGCTCTCGCCAACAAATAAATTTTGAAGTGCTGTGCAATGCACATGAACCCAGGCCGGGGTTATTAGCTGAACGTGTGTTTTTTCATTATGAACTGCGTTTATTCGGCCCATTCATCTATATACAACAGCCTTGTACTCACTGTCTTCCGCTGGCATTTCGCGCTTTGCGGGTATCCTCGATGAAAGTGCCAGTGATGGCTGTCACAGTGGTGTTTATAGTGCACGAGCCTTTTTCTGTACCGACCCCCACCGGAATCACATTGCCAGGGCGAGGAATCGAGCTCACGACCTCGCGTTCAGCAGTAGGGCGCTAAAGGCACACAAATGTATACGTATATCACCGCGGCGAGCGACTAATAATCTTAAAATTATGGGGCTTTACGTGCCAAAACCACTTTATGATTATGAGGCACGCCGTAGTGGAGGACTCCGGAAATTTCGACCACCTGGGGTTCTTTAACGTGCACCTAAATCTAAGTACACGGGTGTTTTCGCATTTCGCCCCCATCGAAATTCGGCCGCCGTGGCCGGGATTCGATCCCGCGACCTCGTGCTCAGCAACCCAACACCATAGCCACTGAGCAAACACGGCGGGTGCGACTAATAGTCTTCGATATGCTCAAACACTTCTGTAGAGACCATACATATTGTATAAGTTGCGTTTTGCGTGCTTCCTTCAACAGCTCAGAGCTCCCGAGCATTGATGTTCGGGGCTTACTTGCGTAATGATAAGATGTAGTTGTGTATACCACTCTCCGCGTAGTCTGCATGTGGCTGAGCGTTGACTTTCGTCGAGCGATTGCATCATTTGCGCAATTTGCGAATGCAGGACATTCAGAATGACATTGAGGTATGCTGTATCCCGTTTTGTACGGGCGCAAAATGTTTGTTGACCGACATATAGATCAGACGCCTGTCGAGAGCATTGCGATGAGATCATAATTTATTATTTAGCGTATCAAATGCACTTGCATTGCGTTCGTTCACTTCTGCTACATCGGTGTGCATTTCTCCGTGCTTCCGACTTCGTTTTTCTTCATTATCGCCATGGCTTCCTCCAAGTATTTGGGATCCAGCGTGGGCGTTCTAGAGCTTATGCCGTACACGGGTACTGGAACAGGTTTAAAAATGAGATCACACTTTAACAAGTGGCAGTATACGAAGAAGGTTCTAAATCGTGAGACCGGGAAATGATTAAGTTTTCGGCTGTTTTCACCAAGAACAACAAAGAATAATTAGTGACCGCAGTGACTTCTACATAAACGAATGAATGAATGAATGAATGAATGAATGAATGAATGAATGAATGAATGAATGAATGAAATTGTGAGTTCAGCGGTTGCGTGACACCTTTGCAATTCGTGAAACCTCTACCTTCCTTGCCTCTCGCGAACCCCGTCACCGTGGGTCACCGCGAGTCAGTCACCGTGTCACCACTTGTCACCGTATTACCATGGGTCAGCGATCCTTACTGACGCGCTCGCGAGGCGGCGCATGGAGAGACGTACATTGGGCCATCGAAAGGTGCGCGCGTTATCCTCTTTGGTCGGCGTTTTATTCGGCTCGTCGGGACTCCCGGCGGCGGTCACACGCGCCCTTCCGTTGCGTCGATGTCCCGAGGCAGAGCCGTACCGATCGTGCTACTGCCTGTTTCTATGCACGCCATTTCTCCCTGATATGGGGTACCGAACGGCGAGAGCGCCGGCCGAACGATAGGTGGCGCCTCCAGACGTATCCTTTTTTCATTGGTTAACCTAGGTAGGATATCAGGCAGCATAGTAGCAAGAGCTTGGTGGCGCAACCCACCGCCCCGTTCCAAAGGGGACGCTCATAACATCCATCCATCCATCCTATATAATGTGCATCCTGCTCTGTCGGGGTGTGCCGTTCTCGGGCACCGACGACTATGTGAACTCTCTTGTAACCATGTTCGATTCTGTTGCAAACGAGCCAGGGAAGACCTATACTTAAAGTTTCGCTTTATGGCCTACTGAGCAATAGCACCCGCGTGTGAATAGTTAAGAAAATGACTTCTTTAATACTTTTTTTATTATCATTATTGCCTGGTTTACCGTAGCGCTAACTATAAATAAATGGGTGCAGACCTTCTTCGTGAAGAAGCTGCGCAAATTGCTTATAGAACTTGTCAACGTATAATCCATAATTAACGGTTTGTAACCTGTGGGTTGGTTGGTCCGTATGCCGGCGCCTCTAAGCACTTTATTTTGTTGTGGCTTTTGTCCCTGGACCCTAGACACAGCCATTGCAAATGAAGAACACCTGGGGGCACTTCGGGCACTTCATGTAAGAACGTTACTGAAGGGGTAAGGGTCGCCCCAGCTCGAATTCTCCCGAGGAAGACTTTCTCCACCCGAGTTAGGTTATCAGGAAGGGTGCATACACACGAGGGGATGATAAGCACTGATTGATAAGATCATTGCGCGGTTAATGACATAAGAACGTAGAGATTTCTGCACATTTAAAGAATGATACAACTGTGTTGTACAGCGTTATCCAATGCTTACTCGAGGCGTCATTTCTCTTTAGAGACACGCCACGCAGTTAACGTAAACAACCTCTTAAGGATCAATGCGGAAGTCAAGAGGCAAAACGCGATGCATCCTGGAGAATGGCTCGCAGCGATTCGCACAAATTTCTTTTAACGGTGTGTAACGAATAATGAAGGGCGGAGTTCCACATTTCCACCAACCTTTACATTTTCTGTTTTTATTAAAGAAAGTCGGCGGTAATCAGAATCTGTTTTTCACTGAATGACGATCGAGAAGACCCAAGGACAATGAGTTCATTTCTATAGCTGGAGCGGGCCCTATTATATGTCTGTGAGCTAACAATAATTATGCGCATCGAATGTTTTGTATGCGCCGCCTTCCGCTATGACTATGCCACGTCTGTACACGTGCGTGACATCGCCAGCTGTCGTAAAACCACATGCGAAGGAGCTTATTTGACGATGATGATTTATATTGGTATTCCCTTCGAAACGGGGCGGAGACAAATAGACATTTTGAGTCACCAAATAGTCAAAGCTTGCGCTAATAAATTATTATTATATGATGATGATGACTCACTGGCATCGCCTTTGAAACGCGGGGCGGTGACTAATAGTCACCTAGCCAGCTTGAGTTAATCAGGTATGCTATAATATCCTTATACCTTATAGCATACCATGCAATATATTATATAATCGTGCGCAGGGGCGCCCCCTATATGAGGAGGGTGTGCGTTAAACTGCATACGAACCGATATGTGAGCACAGAGTTGCCCCCCACCCCCCCACATGTGCTCATGCCTATGCATAACAGATGATGACCTGCAGCGCTGGCTATCGACTTGCTGAGGCATATAAGCTTTCTGTTCTAAATGAGGCCGTCAGGCTGTGATCAACGCCGCCCTGCAGGATTACTGAAGCTCCGTACTGAAAATCCAACTGGAGGTCAGTGGCGTCCAGATCGTCCATCACGGAGTAAACAGTACACATCATCATCAGCATCATCATCATCATCATCATCATCATCATCATCATCATCATCATCATCGTCATCCTGGCTACGCCCACTGCAGGGCAAAGGCATCTCCCATACTTCTCCGACTACCCCGATCATGTGCTCATTGGGGCCATGTTGTCCCTGCAAACTTAATCTCATCCGCCCACCTAACTTTCTGCCGCCCCTGCTACGCTTTTCTTCTCTTGGAATCCAGCCCGTAAGCCTTAATGACCATCGGTTATCTTCCCTCCTCATTGCATGCCCTGTCCATACCCATTTCTTTTTCTTGATTTCAACTAAGATGTCATTAACTCGCGTTTGTTCCCTCGCCCGATCTGCTTTCTTTTTATCCCCTTAACGTTACACCCATCATTCTTCTTTGAATAGCTCGTTGCGTCGTCCTCAATTTAAGTAGAACCCTTTTCGATGGCCTCCAGGATTATGCCGCGTAGGTAAGTACTGGTAAGACACAGCTGTTATACACTTTTCTCTTGAGGGATAATGACAACCTGCTGTTCATGATCTGAGAATGCCTGCCAAACGCACCGCGGCCCATTCTTGTTCTTTTGATTATTTCAGTCTCATGATCCGGATCCGCGGTCACTACCTGCCCAAAGTAGATGTATTATTCCCTTACCACTTCCAGTGCCTCGCTTAATGCCGAAAAACACGAGGCGAAACCACATTACCCACTGCAGATTCGCATGGCCATTGCCTGACAGCTACGTATTACTAAACGTGGTGCATAAGAAATTTTTTCATCTCAGCGCCCGTTTTCCGGAGCCGCTTAGTATTTACGAATTAAAGTATCGACACAAACTATACGTGGACGCGTGCGTGGGTGTGCCCTGTATTTGTGTCGTCCGTGCCAGAGATTATAGTGCACTTGATTGGGCATCTCACTGTTTCCGTAGACGTAGCCGAAGCAGACGTTCCAGTTCTTGTAGTCCGTCCCCAAAAACCGCACTGCTACTTTCTGGTTGTCTGAAACAAGGACAGTTGCGTTTTCATATTAACATGGTGCTCAGGAAAGTGAGTGTCTCACAAACCGCAGCTCTGGAGGTGCTAGCCTCAGGCGTGCGTTAGAGACAAAGACCTTGTTTAAGTAATGTTTGAATGAACATAGAAGAAGTTATCTCTGGGCTAGTTAGTAATTCTTCTTAGTACGTTGCTTCATAGCGCAAAAGAACACACTCACATGTACGCACTCACTCATACACACAAACACTTTGTATGTGTGTGGTGGTAGAGGGGCGTCCTTTCCTGGGGTGTTCGTGTGTGTTCGCCTGTGTGCTCGTATGTGTGTTTGTGTTGCTTCGTGTGTGTGTGTGATAGATAGATAGATAGATAGATAGATAGATAGATAGATAGATAGATAGATAGATAGATAGATAGATAGATAGATAGATAGATAGATAGATAGATAGATAGATAGATAGATAGATAGATAGATAGATAGATAGATAGATAGATAGATAGATAGATAGATAGATAGATAGATAGATAGATAGATAGATAGATAGATAGATAGATAGATAGATAGATAGATAGATAGATAGATAGATAGATAGATAGATAGATAGATAGATAGATAGATAGATAGATAGATAGATAGATAGATAGATAGATAGATAGATAGATAGATAGATAGATAGATAGATAGATAGATAGATAGATAGATAGATAGATAGATAGATAGATAGATAGATAGATAGATTTTAATGGCAGAAAGGTGGAGAGGTGGACCTGAGTGACGTGCCTGTAGCCTGCTACTCCACGCTGGAGAAGAAGTTCAGGGGAACGACAGAGATAGAATGTGAAGAGGAAAGAAGGTGGTGGTATGGTGAATATAATGATGATGAGGGCTCCACAACATACTGTTTCTGTCCAACGCGTACGAGTACACTTCACAGCACAGCACAGCTCATCTTCGCGGGAAGAGGTAGAAGTTACTGCAGCGCAGCAAGAGACTGTCTATAGCTTTCATAATCTTTGCCGCTGTTAGCGCAACTGGCGTACTTAAACGAGACAGTAGCAGCTGCAGGGCGTCGAATATTCGTCGCAGCATGGCTTTGATGACGGAGTCAGATGGTGATATCTGAGTTCACTATCCTTGCTCGCGCTGACAGTCTATAGGCCCGTGTGCGCGGCGGCAAGCGTGGCCATACATTAGATTCCGGGCGTTCGCGGCTCGCTTGAAGCAACGGTTCGGAGAGATCTATCGATGCCGATTCAACTACCTTCTACTGGACCTGCGGAATTGGAGACAGGGATCTCTCGTTCGGACCTACAGCTTGTCCACGTCGACGACGAGATCGTCTCCTCCGTTGTTGCACTGACGCTGCCGCCTCTTTGTGAGACATACTTGTCTTGCTCATTTGCTTCAGTATTCTGTTTTTCTGTTTAGGACAATCCTTGGAATTGGCCTCGTGGGGTCGATCGCAATTCGAGCATTTCATTTTTTTTTTACTGTACATGAAGCTACGTCATGGCTGCCGGCACAGTGGAGGCATGCCGTCTGGCCTGTGCACAAAGCGCTGACATGGCCTAGCTTTAGGCTCTTGTGACATATTGCAGTGGTCGGGGCACATAAGGACGCACGGGGTCTCTCACGCAGCCCACCTTGACATGATCAGGTAGCGCGTCTCCCTCGAAAAGAAGCGTGACACTCGTCGAGCGACCGAAGCAACGTACTGATACAATCAACACACACACACATAAAGGAAGAGCAGAAAAATCACGATTCTATCACGAGGCACGCCGCGGGAGGGAGGGGGGGGGGGGGTGATTTCCGGATTAGGTTTGACCACGTGGGGTTCATTAACGAGCGCCCAATGCACGGTACACGGGCGTTCCTTTTTTTTTTCTTCTTTGTTTCGCTTTTTTTTTTCGGTCACATCGAAATGCGGCCGCAGCTTAACGCCCAGGCCACTACGTTACCATGGCGGTAGAGCAGAATAGAAGACATCGCTCTTCTGCATCATGCCGTTTTCCATTTTTAGCCCGTATGACTGTATTCTTATGGAAATGAAAGAACTGAGTTGAATTGAACTGCAAAACCGAAGCGCCATGCGACGCCAGGCGAGTGTGGCAAATGACGTCAAAACAGAACAAATGTGATGTTCGTGCTCGATTCACATAGAGCCTTCACCGCCCGATTCACGGCCGACCCCCAGAGTGGTTTGCGCCATTTCGCTAAGGAACAAAAGTCAAAACAAGAACATAGAGCTCTTTATACGGTTCAAAGCAGCCGCCTGCATAGGCTTACCAAACTCTTACCTTGATCCGCGAAAAAGAACTGAGCTGGGTGGTCGGAATCTTCTAGTATACGAAACGTATTCTTCATCATCGTATTCCTGCGAACAGTACATATATAACAAAGGTTAACGCGCAGCCCGTTTGTTACTAACTAAAAAGAATAAAGAAGAGATAGAAAACCAGCCAACGCTAAGCAAGCAGTGTCACCTTGATCTTGATTAATCACAAGTACGCTCATCAGCGCACTAACAACCTTGTTATCGGCTTTTTTCTTTTTTTCTATGTTCATCAGTATACTTGGAATATGTCGCTGAGAACCAGATCTAGTAGGTCGCGAGTGTGCGATGTAATCGGAGGGTTTAAAGAAGTACCGAGTGAAAACGGCTCACGTCCATTGTGTATATCCAAGAAAAAAGGTATATAGAACGCACTGGGCGTGCGTGTATAGGATCCGAAATCTTTTGCTCGCGTGGCCAGGCAGCGTCGGTTAACGTTGAATACACTATTTTCAGGATTCCCTATTCTGCAAAACGTTGTGCTTAATAGAATAAACTAAATAAACACAAGGCGCCAGCGCCGTGTCTGCACGTTTAAGTGCACTTCCCGTGTCCTGGTCTCTCTTTAGCTAAACATTTATGACTACGCGCGACTTCGCCGTACGCGCCTTGTCTTTATTAATTCCGGAATGATTTTCTCTGACTCTTGGTTCCAGTCGGGGTGTTCGTTTGTGAGCGTAACCCGAGTTCTCTTCGTCGCATTATCTTGGAATGAGAAATTCCGCGTGCAGAAGGGCGAGTGCTTTTGGAGGCCATATTGCGACATCATTTTTCGGGTTAAGAGTGTCTTTTTCTTAAAGTGCCAAGTATATTTTCGAGCCATATCTGGACACAAAAGGACCGACCTATATCGCAGTAAATTCGGCATTTGAAAAAAAAAGAAAGTAAGAAATAAAGAAAAGGAATGACCGGTTTTATTCACAGGCAGTTTTAGGCAGAAATTTAAAGGGACTTTTTTTTTTTTACTCTCGCTGACAGCGCTATAGACGTGCAGCACGCAGTGTGCATGCTCATTTAAGATACTTGAACCTGCTCATGTGCTTTGATATATGTGCGTGTGTGTGTGCGCGTGTGCGTGTGCGTGCGTGCGTGCGTGCGTGCGTGTGTGCGCGCGCGCGCGTACTCACGACTTGCTCCGGTAGGTGAGTTCCACCTCGTAAACCATGCCATCCTTGTGCTTTACCTCGTACATGGTGCAGGTCGCCGAGTTGTTGTAGAGAGTGCCGGTCCTTTCGACACTGTACCAAATGCCCGCCGCCTTTACAAGTGAGAGCAGAAAACAGGGGTCAGCCCCATAGGTGCTTGGTCACATGACTGCTAATGAGAAACAACGTACAGTCGACCACAAATGTTCACAAACCACCGGATCTCGGGAAAGCGTTCTTTCTTCTTTTTTTCTCTCGGGAAGCCTGTAACTGTAGCCAGTAAAACAGCGCATAACAATGTTAGCATGTTAGCATGTTCGCACATACTATATTAGAGGCTGGAAATGCGAATACCAGGCTGCGTTGTGAGGCTGCGTAGATGTTCGTTTTTTCTTTCTTATCACGTGGTCCGTAAACCTTGGTGGTCGACAGTACAGCTGTGAGTTGCCTCTGTAACTTTCTTTTTTTTTGAATTTGGAGTCTTAGACGGATGTACGCGCAAGGCATGCACCGACGGTCTTTAAAGGCGTGGCAAACGCGGAGCACTGTTATGTACAGCGCCGTCAACGGGGAGACACCGCGATGGAGTGCAAGAGTCCGATAGCCTGCGAGTCATATATGCACCAAACTATTCAGACGCGAACAGCGGAGCGCGTGGTTTTTCCCGCAGCCTAGCCACAAGCAAAGGGCACGGATGTGTATCACGCACACAATTTCCTGTGACAATCACTATAGAGGGAACGCTGGCGCCAGTGTCTACGGGAGCTGCAAGCATGGCGGCTTATCACGAAGATCGGACAAATCAGTCTACTAACCAGCACTCCCTGTGTAGCTGAATGACCGTATCGTCAGAGTTCCCTTTAGCAACTTTGGCAGAACACTCTATGGCACGACCAACTCTGGCGTGTCACAAACACCGCTCGCGACGCATCACATTCGGTCGTGTACACGTGTTCGCGCATTTTGCTGTTCGCTATATGCAGGCTGTTCGAAAGTCACGCACACCGCTGTTCGCGTTTCAAGGAATTGGCGTAGTGCCTGTCAGAGTTGCGGAGTGAAGCGTTCCACTCCATTCTCATCTCCATTCCGGAGAGTTAAGATTCCGGTAATTCCACTCCTTTTAACTCCTAGGAGTCGTGAGAGGTAGACCATTTCCACTGTTGGAGTTCCTCGAATTCCATTCCTCGAATTCCAATTACTGAAATACTTTCTCTGTAACCGTTTACCACTTACAGTTCCATACCAGACGACAAAAACAAAATGAAGTCTTAACAACGTAACAACTAATGCTTCGTACTACTGCTATATTTTATTTTTTTCGAACAATAGCAAACACACTCTGTTTCCTCTCATCTCTTCAGGACGTCGTTGCGTCTAATCTCTGTAATGATTAATCATTCGACTAAAGCGAAGTTTAAATAATCTTACACCATGTCCCCTGCGGTGGGTGAGAGCAAATATTTCAGGACGAGGCAGGCGAGCAAAATTGAGGTGGCGGTCTTCAAGGATAATGCTGCCGTAGCATTAAATGAGTACGGAGGTCAAGGAATCACTGAAGTGTACTACGTTTTTTGTTGTTGTTGTTTCATATTCACTGGCATGTTAACGAGCATCATTTTCCAGCAGACCTCTCTAACCACCTCCTCGAGAGCGAGCGAAAAATAATGGAGTGCTTTCCAAATTACCATACACTCGCGTGGGTGCAACCGTTAGCCACGTCGTCAATCTTGCCTGCATGCCCTTTTGACGTAGATCAAGCATGCTTTTGCTAAATTTATTAATTTTTTGCAAGTTTACTCCTTAAATAAATGTTTAAGGGGTTCACCGATGCTAAGAAGTTAACTACTGAATTCGTTAACAAACGGTGAAGGGGTTAACTTTAACTGAAATTTGCTGCTTCTTAGCGCTTCAACTTTGTAACAAAGAAAAGTTTTCGGGTCATCAGTTGCACAGGATGTGCAGAATATCATTTTGCTTATAATTAGCGCTGCAGAGGAAGTCACTCATAGGTAGATACCGAAAGAGCACGTATCGAGTAAAAATTGTAAAATATTGTGACGCAGCAGTAGCCCCACAAGCGATGATGAAGAAGAACCCCATATAAACCCCATATGATGATGATCGTGTACAGATGACAAAGAATAGCTTATATATTCCCACACTAATGTCCCCTCGCGCGAGAGCGGCCATCCTGGCCGCAATTCAAAGGGGCGGTGAACGTCTCGTGAAAGGCTTCATACGGGAAACGTGGACAATCTCAGCGGCGCGGCAGCGCCGGTCATTTGGAACAATAACTGGTTCCACGCGATAGTTCACTGGAGAAGTCTGCTCCAAGACTTTGTAGGGGCCGATGAACCGAAGCTGAAACTTGTCACACAAGCCAGGAGTACGAACTGGTGTCCGGAGTAGCACTTCCTCGCCAGGGCGGAAGCACACGACGCGATGAGAGGCGTCGTAATGCTGCTTGTGGTCCTGTTGCCGTGCTTCGGTGTTGATGCGGGCGAGCTGGCGACAACGCAGAATGCGGGACACATATTCTTCGCAGGAGGAAGGACATTGATGGACAGTTGGCGCGAAGAAAGAGACGTCAAGACAGGAAGAGGGCGAACGACCATAGACAAGGTAGAATGGCGAGTAACCGGTCGTGCGTTGAACGGCGGTATTATATGCAAAGGTCACGAATGGTAAAATTGCGTCCCAATTTCTGTGATCCGGGTCAATGTACATGGCTAACATGTCTGACAGCGTGCGATGAAATCGCTCTGTGAGGCCGTTGCTTTGCGGATGGTAACTGGAGGTAGTCTTGTGGGTGGTTCCGGAGGCTCTGAGTACTTCGTCTAGTAGTTGCGAGAGGAATGCTTTTCCACGGTCGCTCAGGAGGACGCGAGGAGCACCGTGACGCAGTATTAAGGATTGAAGTATGAATGCAGCAACTTCAGAGGCTGAGGCAGAACTCACACAAGTTGTTTCGGCGTAGCGTGTCAAGTGATCAACGGCTGTCACAATCCATCGTTTACCGGTGAGAGTCACAGGAAGTGGGCCATATAGGTCAACTCCAACGACCTCAAATGGTTGCGACGGACAAGGAACCGGTTGCAGTTGTCCGCTTGGAGCTGATGTAGGGAGCTTTCGACGCTGACATAGAGCGCAGGAAGCGACATACCTCGCTACACTGGCGGACAATCCAGGCCAGTAGAAGCGCCCTTTGATGCGGTCATAGGTTTTCTGGAAACCAAGGTGACCAGCAGTCATGTCGTCGTGAGAAGCCCGCAGGACATAAGCACGTAGAGAGCGTGGCAGAACAGGAACCCAGCGTTGACCGTCAGGGTGATAGACATGACGGTATAGGACGCGGTTGTCAATCTTAAATTGCGTCAGCTGCCGACGAAGGCGGGCGTTAGGCGGGCGCGAAGCTCCTTGAAGGTGGTCGATGATGCGCCGACAGTAAGAGTCGGCAAGTTGATGAAATTGGAAGGATTTGTTGTCGTGTGGAGGCATCTCGTCGACAGTGGCCAACAAGAAAGCATCTGAGGAGGGATCGAGCGAAAGCTTGTCACGGATGGTAGTTGGAGCTCCATTGCATGGTGTCGTAGGAAGCGGACAGCGAGAAAGTGCGTCTGCATCTTGGTGTTTTTTTCCGCACTTGTAGGTAATGGTAAAGTCGTATTCTTGCAAACGAAGAATCCACCGACCAAGTCGTCCAGACAAGTTCTTCAGCGTCGAAAGCCAGCATAATGCATGATGGTCTGTAACGATCGTAAAGTGGTGGCCGTGAAGATAAGGTCGAAACTTCTGCACAGACCAAATGATAGCTAGACATTCCTGCTCCGTGATGGTGTAATTCTTTTCGGCGTTTGTCAGAACGCGACTTGCGTATGCGACGACCCTCTCACCTAAAGTGTCGTCTCGCTGTAGGAGAATGCCACCAATTCCGTGACCACTAGCATCCGTATGCAGGAGGGTAGGAGCAGCTTCATCAAAATGGCGTAGTACTGGTTCAGATGTGAGAGCGCGCTTCAGATGGGTGAACGCAGATTCACATTCGGGAGACCACACAAAGGGAACATTAGAACCCAGTAATTTGTGCAGAGGTGACGCTATTGAGGCGAAGCCCCGTATGAATCGCCGAAAATAAGAAGCGAGGCCTAAGAAACTACGCAAATCTTTGGTCTTTTCGGGACGAGGGAAGTGCTGAACTGCGGAAACCTTGTCAGGATCAGGACGAATGCCATCTTTGCTCACAATGTGACCTAGAACTTTGATTGTCTTGCTCGCAAAATGGCATTTCTTAGTGTTTAGCTGAAGTCCAGCGTTGGCAAGGCACGTGAGAACTTCATCCAGACGTTGCAGGTGCTGAGAGAAGGTTGACGAGAAAACAACAATATCGTCGAGATAGCACAGGCAAGTCTTCCACTTTAGGCCACGAAGAACGGTGTCAATCATGCGCTCGAACGTTGCGGGCGCATTGCAAAGGCCGAATGGCATGACATTAAACTCGTAGAGCCCATCGGGTGTTGAAAACGCTGTTTTCTCCTTATCGTCCTCATGCATAGGTATCTGCCAGTAGCCGGAACGCAGATCGATGCTGGAGAAGTACTCGGCACCCTGCAGGGAATCCAAGGCATCGTCTATTCGCGGCATAGGGTATACATCCTTGCGTGTGATCTTGTTAAGTGCTCGGTAGTCGACACAAAATCGAACAGAGCCGTCTTTTTTGCGAACCAAAACAACGGGGGAAGACCAAGGGCTAACAGAGGGGCGTATTATGTTTCGTTGGAGCATGTCGGTGACGTTCTCGTCAATGACTTTCCTCTCGGCTAGCGATACGCGATATGGTCTACGGCGCACGATGGATGTACCATCTGTCTCTATCCGATGCGTCGTAATCGAAGTCTTTCCCAACGAAGATGAATGCGCGTCAAAGGAAGCTTCATGTTTTCGGAGCAAAGCAAGCAATTGTTGTGACTGCGAAGCTGTCAGGTCGGAACTGATGGCAGCTGCAAGAGCTGAAGGAGATGCGGCCCGTCCGGTACAAGGACCGTCAGAGGAAGCTGGTTTAAAGGAAATAACAGATATAGACTCTGATGCAGTGGCGCAAGCCAATGTAGTGCCTTTAGGGATGAGAATCTTTTCGGATGTCGGGTTTGTAGCGTAGAGAAGTGCAGCGCCATGATCAAACCTAACGAGCACTGATGCAAAGGCTATCCCTCTTGCAAGACAGCGTGCAGATGGTAAGACGAGCACGTCGCCGCAGTCAATCACATCAGACGTGATAGTAACGATGCTTTGATGGCGAGGAGGTAACGCGGTATCTTCTGCAGCAACGAAGTGAAGGGGTGTGTCATCTGCATAAAGTGAATAGGTCGTGTCGGTCATGTGGAGAACGCGTTGTCCACAGCAGATGGAGGCGGAGGCCGTAGAAAGAAAATCCCATCCCAATGTGAGCTGCTGGGCACACGAACTTAGCACTGCAAATTGTACGTGATGTAGAAGTCCATCGATGGAAATACGAGCTGTGCACATAGCGATAGGTCGAATGGAGGCCCCTTGAGCAGCGAGTAGCGTAGGTCCATCATAGGGGGTCGTAACTTTCCTAAGTCGCGAACACAAATCACGGTGAATGACGGAAACACTAGCACCAGTGTCTATTAAAGCTTCTACTTGTACACCTTCTACTACAACCAATATCACATTGTACGGACGCGATGGAGGAATTTCTGTCCTGTCGTTCGATGCAGCTTTTCCTCCAAAAGCTGCATAATTCAGTTTTCCGGAAGACGCTCGGCGAATTGAGAAGCAGGTCTCAGTGGGGACGTAGAGCGGCGAAGGGGTGACGGCGAGCGGCGTCTCGCAGGACGGTAAGCTGTCTCGGATGCTACAGTAGGCGATGGAGAGCGTCCGCGCGGTGGACCATAAGGACGGCGTTGGTCATGGAAGCTCCCTAGACGTTGGAAAGTAGCACCGGGCGAAAAGTCATCCCGTTCGTATACGTCATATCCGCGACGCTCGTCTTGCTGGCGCTTGCGGCAAAAACGCGCTATGTGGCCACGATAGCCGCAGTAGTAGCAGATGGGACGAGGAGGACGCCACTGCGGATAGCTGGTTTGGGTAGGTGCGCTGGTAGTCATCGAAGCGATGTGAGCCGGTGTTGGTTTTGGAGGCATCGGTGGGACGATGACTGGAGTAGCTGCGGCTACTTGTGCGTACGTCGATGGGGCCCTAGGTGTTAGAGGGTCCGTGTACGATGCACCAGCCATGGATGCCAATTCCTCCTTGATGACATCTCGCAGATTGGTATCGGAGGCATGAGAAGGCATAGGTCCTGCTGCTAAGCCAAGATACTGGAGCTCTTCTCGAATTATTGCGCGTATCATTGCTCGTAACGTAGGGTCGTCGGCGCTAGTGTTTGCAGTGGTGTCCGGCTGCAACCGTACTGATTCGAGTTCGTCAAGGCGCTGGCAAGTAGCGACGATATCAGCGACGGTAGCGGGGTTCTGGATGGCTAAAGCATTGAAAGCAATAGCTCCGATGCCTTTGAGGATGTGGCGAACCCTGTCTGATTCGGTCATGGCCGTGTTCACGCGTCGACAAAGAGCAAGCACATCCTCGATGTACGACGTATAAGATTCACCGGGTTGTTGCTTGCGAGTGTCGAGCGTCTTTTTTGCGAGGGCAGAACGAACAGCCGGTGTACCGAAGATTTGGCGGAGCTGCTGTTTGAAAGCGCCCCAGTTCGTGAAATCAACCTCATGGTTGAAAAACCAAGTCTTCGCTACGCCTGTCAGATAAAAGGCGACGTGACGTAGCTTGGACGCATCGTCCCAACGGTTAGCCGAACTCACTCGGTCATAGTCGTCCAGCCAATCCTCGACGTCTTCACCGCGAAGTCCAGCAAACAGATGGGGATCACGCTGGTGCCCACTGACAACCCAATACGGAGAGGCTGGGGTAGCCGAGGCCGAGATGGTGGAAGTAGAAGTGCCTGTTGGCTCGTCCTGCGACATGTTGGCGGACAGCTGGCACAATCGGCGACCCGATCGAAGCTCCAGGAGGTTGAGCGGGGAGTCAGAGGACGGGGGACCGAAGAGCACACTCCACCACTTGTGACGCAGCAGTAATCACGGCTTTTATTCCGCGTCACAAGATTAGGCGAACCGACCACGCCCACAGCACGGAGCACACTCGAGAGCCAGCCCCACAAGCGATGATGAAGAAGAACCCCATATAAACCCCATATGATGATGATCGTGTACAGATGACAAAGAATAGCTTATATATTCCCACAATATTATTAATTGGCCGACTATTTAGTCTAATTAGAAAATTTATTCAAACCCATTATTTAGCGCTCCGGGAGTATGTGACCATTCCATTTCAACTCCATACCGGAATCTCGGGCTTTCATTCCGCTCACATTGCATCTTCCAGATCTGTTCCATCATTCCATTACCATTCCATACCGCGTGTTTAAATATGTGGAACGATTCCGGAATCATCCCAACTCCGGAGTTGCCGTTCCGCAACTCTGATATACGCATACACCCTTAACCGTCAACTCTGTAATATTGTAGACCGTAAGAAATATACACAAAGCACGAATCCATGAACATTGAGAGCCAAGCCTCCACATTTAGTCTCTTTTGCACAAGTAATTTAAGTGCTTTGAACTTCTCACTGAGAGGCGTGTAATAATTATCGGGCACTGAGAGCACGCAGCCTCTTTTTTTTCGTCTTCTTCTAATGTCTTTATCTCACGTGAAGTTAACAGTGAATACATACACACATTATTCTATATTCTTGCGAGCTTGTTCGTGATCTATGCGCTTTTATTGTGTTTCCGAGTTTATTGTATATGCACATATACTATAGTTAGAAACCTTGTCGATCACACACGTTTTCAAACTCTATACTCTTTAAGTTGGCAAAGCAGTAAAAATATTGCATTGCTGTTGCTTTCTTTTCTTCCTTAATTTCTTTTTCATTGTTTTCAAACTTGACTCCATGTTCAGACAAACGAATCCTTCCCACTTCAACCTACCCCGCCAGAAAATAAATAAATAAATAAATAAATGAATAAATAAATAAATAAATAAGAACAATGATAAAGCTATACAGGCGTAGCGGCCCCCATATTGTATAGCTAAATTTATAATGGCGGTGTACATTGGCAAAAAAAAAAAAATACGTAAGCGTCCAGCGGCACAGCTAGTGTTTCGCACGGGATTAGGTCGCTGTACACGAAAAACACACGAAAGATAAATTTGCCTTTGGCTGTGTTTGCATTTTTGTTTCGTTTATCTTTGTCGTACCAGACTCAAGCGAAGCCCATTAATGGACCCGACACTGGAGCAACTTTGCACGAGGACATACACGCCAGTACAGGTTAACTCACTCGTACATGCTTCTGGCAAGGACATGCGCTTCACACTTCTCCATCATCTAACCCTGATGGCCCGCGCCTCCCTTTTTTTTTTTTTCGGTAGTTTACGGCCATGTCGCTGCTAGACAAATGCGTAATGACGCGTTTCTCTCGACATGACAGGTGCGATGGTTACACCGACACACTGTTGAAAAAAGAAAAGAAAAGTAAACTCCCGGGTGTGGAACAATGAAGTCACAAAGCACGCAGTGTCGTTTTCTCTATATACGCCCTTTCAAGTTGATTATGTTGGTTTAAAAAGAGGTTGCGTGTACGGAGTTCCACGCCATGATTAATAACACGCGTACTTACTGCACTTATTCGTAGCTTTCCTGCTGCGTTATAGCGGGATTTAATTCCTGACCAAAATTCTACTATATTGTCACGTGGTAGTGACGTTAAAGAACACAGTAGCAGTACTGTGAAAGACAAAACTAGCTTTTATTGGGCGAACCTGTGCCCACAAAACAGGCTACACTTAAAGCACAACGATAGCAGCGAACACAGTCGGCGATCGTCGAAAATCTGATCAGCGGGTCAAGCGCGTCGGCTTTCATAGAGCAGTCATCGAATGTTCCAGACTAATCGTTGGGACCCGCGTGCCTTCCACAGAGTTCTACACCATTCGCGTCAGGTGATGAAATCAGATAACACAAGGTTCGGCGACAATAGACCGCGGATAGAAGCATCGATAACTTTCCAGAAACTTCGGATACATGCAGGCGCGTCCCGCGCTGTGTGATAGCATTTGTTAGGCGGCGAAGCGTGGTCGCCCGATAAAGATAAGTACTCGTGTCAATATTGCAGCAAAGCCGTTACGACTATAAGTGCCGTAAATGTGGGCGGTCTTCTGAAGTATATATTTGAGTTACGCTGCTACAGTTGGGCGAAATTCGATAGATTGCCGAAGGGGCAATGTCCAAAATTCCTGGGCGTGAAGTGGGCAACGTTCCCTAGTGGTTTAACATCTGCATCTTTTATTATCCTTTAGGAAAGAGCAAATATCGGAAAGAAATAGGGTTTGGCCCGATTTTCGCAAAACTTGTTCAGGGCGCAAAAATCGGGAGTTATCGGATTTTAGCCGGAAACGAATTAATAAACCCTATAGTTATATGTCACGCTACGTTGCAAGCCTGCGGGTTACCGTCATCGGTCGCTATAGAGTCAAAAATAGACGAGTAATGACATTATTTACACTTTCCAAATATTTCAGTAGGCTTCATGCAGGGAACCTGCTAAATGCCAACGCGGAGACACTGTGAAGGTGCGTCTTGTCTCTCAGAAGCGTTGTAACGGAATCCGCGCATACACGATTTTCAACTCTGAGTGCAGGGTATAACCGAAAGACTGAAAGGTGGACACGTTGCTGTATACTGATTTGTAGGTTACTTGAGCAGCACTACACAACACTGACCAAATTTACTGCGATAGCCGTGACCAGTACGAAAATTGGGGGAGCTGATGGGCTGGCCCTAGCTCCACCTCGCCCCCCAGCCATCCTCGCTGTTCCGGTAACGCGCTCTGTGATTGGAGGATCGCATGTCGCAGATACAGCGCACTAGCTCTGACTATGCATATTGCATTGCAGGCTATGCCCGAGTTAAGTGATGCTCTGAATTCCTTCGCTATCTTGCCTTTGCTGCATTTCTTCCTTTTCGTTGTTTTCTTTCGTCCTTTTTCCGATAGTTGCTGGAGTTTATTTCTGATCATTGGGACAGCCGGCGCTTCGGTGGCCGATTTTCTCACCTCCTCATTGTTTAGTAAGCAACAACCGCCGGTCACCGCCGGTCAACAGCCGCCGTGGGTAAAACCTGTATGCCTCGGTGCCAGCGTGCAGCTTGGAGGTAGGCGCCAAAATATCCACTGACCTATCGCGCAACATCCGCACTTATTGGCAGATTAGGCGGGGTTTTGAGCGCAACGCAGACCCTGAGATTGGTGGCGTCTCATCGCGCATTTCGGGGGTGACAGCAGGTTATAGTGTGTAGCAGACAGTCGTCGTCGTCGTCGTCGTCCTCCTGGTGACCAGATCCTGGTGACCAGAGCCGGTAACGCACTCCCTCACCAGAGCAGGATTGGCCACCTTGGTGCAGTGCTTGGCCACAACCTCCTATATGCAGACAGCAAGGTATTCTGAAGAAGATAGCGGTGTCCTCGGTATATGAGCTCAGAGGCTGAAGAAACGCCCGAAGCGCGCTTATCTTTCGTCTCTTCTCTGGCCTACAAGCTGACACGCGAAATTTTAGAAGCCAGGATCAAATGACGGGAGCAGGCAGGAGTACACCATCGATTCTACAAACAGAAAAAGGAAAGAAAGGTTATATCTACGCAGAACCAGTCTATCGGCCTAGAGAAGGGATTACGGCAATAAAGAAAAGAAACGAACGGCACTGCTATGGTTGTTCTTTGCTATGTGTCAGAACCAATATTAAACGTTCTGTTGCTACTCCTGCGGTATGTCGCGCGTCTTCTTCCATTCTGTCGGTGTTTGCGGCTGCAAATCTTTCTTGCAGTGCGCATCCGACGAGCTCAGGCAAGCTCTATTCTCGAGCCGCTTCTCTATAGTCCGCGACTTGCCGCGTTGCCCAAACAAGCTGTATTATACGGGCTTCCGCTTTACACGACGTGTACTCGGTGCGCTTTCAAGCATGTAGTACACTCACCTGCTCAGGGTCAAAATTTTCCATGAGGATCATCTTTTGCGCGAGGGCTCCGTCGAGAAGGACCCAAGCAGCCGTACCCAATAAAAATACAACCGACCGCATGATTGCCAGAGGATCTCGAACGGTGACAGCAGACCTCGACGTGCATACAACGACGATATTGCGAGGAGTTTGCTATAGTGTGCCGACCGCTTCTTATATCGACACTTCGCTTGTACGCGCCCGGTCGCAGAAGCAAACGAACGAACGAAATTAGAAGCTGGTCAAACACGAGGTACACCTTTGAGTCTCCGCTCGGACTGTATACTTATACGACAACCTACGCGGAGGGGGCGGGGGGGGCAACCTCTTGACTCGCAAATTTGCGCTCCCCAGTGTATAGACAAAGCTGCCACACGGCAACTGCTTGTTATTGAGAGGAAAGGTGTGCAGCTACACCAGAACTATCGATGTGGAGAAACGCGCCACTGCTTCTGGAGAGCTGCGTTCGTTTGCAGCCCCATTTGTTCCGCGAGTGCTGCGCAGGCGAAACATCGTTGATTTTCTGGAGGAAATATCCGCAAATATATCTAAAAAAAGAAGGATGAAAAAAAAAGAAAGAAAGGAGAAGAGATAGGAAAACACCGAACCGAAATTAAGGCTCGATCGGCTTAAGAAGTGCCCAGACTTCATTCGTAAGCTTTGTTTTACCCTCGCAGCAAGGTTATGTGTACCTATAGCGCTGGCACGACTGAAGCCTGTGTGTTTGCACAAGGGCTGTCACGAAAGTACGCGAAGCCCTCAAGGCGGGAAGCTAGGTGCTGCGCAAATAAGACGACAGCGACGAACGCCGTGCGCTCTTTACGCAACGCCAAGCTTTAGAAGCCCTAATGCAGGTGGTTCGGGCAGGTGGAAAAGGAGCGCATATGCTTCGCGTGTGCCGACTTTTTGGCCCGAGTATACGCGGCCGCTACAGCGAGTGTGCTGTGCAGTACGTCTCGTCTGACTGAACAGTGTGAAGACGCTGATTCACACGGTCTACGTAATTAAGTGGCAGCGCCGGCGAGCTAACTGCTAATTTCTCACTAGTAACTTGCGAGCTTTGGCGTACTCGAAATTAGTGCTTGCGGATATCCGTCGCAAACCGGCTATCCGGTTTAACGGGAGGGTAGTGAATCCGGTCTCGAAAGCCGCGGTTATCCGGTCATCCAGGTTTTAAGAAAGGGATATTCAGGACAGCCGGTTTAAATAACCGGTTAGCCGGATATTCGTATATTCGGACACGGATATTTAGTGTTTAAAAAAAGTAAAGTTGTAAGAAGGTTAATCGGTGCAGATATAGGGTTTCCGCGAGCGGTTGCAAAAATAACTACAAATATAAGAATACAAGAGAGAAAGAGAGGTAATTTCGGCACAGGTAAACAAGAACAAATATCCAGCTATCCGAATATGCGGATACTATAGACGAATAACCAAGTGAATAACCGATCACTCCGGTTATGCGGTTTACAGATTCGAATAACCGGCAAATCGAATAACCGGCTTTTCCGCAAAACCGGTTTGATGTTGCTGCACTACTTGAAATCGGAGTCTGTCTCGTTAACCTCGTAAGATTACCTAAATATAGCTATTCCTGTGACACCTGTGTTGATTATTATGTGGTTGATTGTGTTGCACAAATAACTATTTACTAATTTACTTCTTGCGTATATCAATAGTTTGCATTTATTACTAGTAAGAGTTTGTACAGTATTGCCAGTCACCGTTCGTATTGGACCAGCCACTAACCATTTAAGTTATCGGTTCGCGATATCTCAATGAGCTCTTCTTATTATGTATAAAGTTTCCTTTGACCGACCGACCGATTGATACTTTTGCGATAATCTCGTGATTTTCACGGCTTTTACTGCCCGAAAAATGCCTGCCGCTTCTACAAGAGAGATAGTTTAATAGTATCCCGTGAGATTAGCCTATAGTGACAGGCCTGGCACATACACTATTCCAGGTAATATGATGGGAGAGACGAAAGATAGGGATAAAGAAAGGATAGAGATAGGGATAGAGAATAAAGGCCACGGTCCGAGGACGAACCGCGGCTCAAGTCGTGTGTCGTGTTGTATGCTTATAGAATTCAAGACAGCCATTGAGGTTGTAAAGCTTCTAAACATGCGGATTAAATGGTCTCATGAGACGTAGTAACTGCAGTTACTATAAGTGACGCTGCAAAATGTTGTGAGCGTTGTACACGCTGCCGCTTATTTTACGTAAGTATTTGCGCGTTGTTGACATTCAAAAGGAGCTGGCCCTCGAAAAAAGGTGTATGTAATCTTGACTCGTTTCTGCGTAACGGTATCAGCTCGCTATGCCATTCACGCACTGGATGGCGACTATTGAAAGCAAGATGCTGCTTCGTACAACTGCTTTCGTAGTGGGATCAGACCTGGCACGGTCATTTGCCAGTTAAGTGCTTCGCATAATCCTCGCTTAGAGGTGAGCTTACGAAGTCCTCTGAAACTTTTGCACCACTGCCTTCGTTCGCCTGTGCATGCCACCTCGCGCACGTCGCCGTGGCCAAAGGAGTCGTAATCAGTTAAACAAATACGATGTGGTAGGGGCAGGCGCACCGTCCGATTTCTTGCAAATGTAAAGGCGCGCGCTCAGGTTACGCCATGACTATGAGACGGGCAAATAACGGTGGTTGCGTTACCATAATATGCATTCAAACTGCATTACAAATTTTGATGCGTAAGCGTTCCTTATAGTGTATCCCGGAGAAACCGTGTCTGTCCCGTATAACGCCTTGTAACCGGGAATATAGTGCGTAATTGGCCAAGTTAAGACACTTAATCGTTTTAACAGTGTAACTGTAGATGATTGGTCGCTTTAGAATGGATAAAATAAAACTGGCCGCGTCGCCGTTTCCTCGATATAGTCATTTGATGCAATAAAAAAGTATAAAATGGCAAGAATAACAAGTTGGTAGATGTGGTTTGGCAAAAAGCGCATTGTGGTAGTGGAGAGGCTCCGTTCATACGAACGCCCTGAAGGGGTAGGATGTGCCGAGACGAG
Organism: Dermacentor andersoni; assembly: GCF_023375885.2. NCBI lineage: Eukaryota > Metazoa > Arthropoda > Arachnida > Ixodida > Ixodidae > Dermacentor > Dermacentor andersoni. Next base: position 76,741,500 of record NC_092815.1, on the reverse strand, counting down.
TTCTTGCAATGGCACCAAAGGAACGTAAGCTTGGTGAAACGGAGAAGAGGCGCAGGAGCGCTGAAAGACAACGGGAATATCGTAGTCAGTAGAGGGAACAACGACAACAGCAACAGGAACTATAGGAGATAACCAACAGCAAGAAGAGGAAAGGAGGTGCTCAGAAGCGAATCGGAAATGACGTTATAGGGCGACGCTCCATAAAAAGAATGCTGCAGAAATTCTGAGAAATGTTTACTAACGCGTAAGCATTCTTTGGCTCATGAAAAAGCGATAGGTAGACATGCACATGCTAGAAACATAAGTAAGCAAAATCCAAGTAACAGCCGAGCCAAAGAATGCTTACGCATTACTAGACAGTTCTCAGAATTTCTGTAGCACTTTCTTTTTATCGAGCTTCGCCCTCAAACCTCATTAAAAAAATCTTTGTTTGAACATACATGTTACTACTTGTTGCCGGGCTATAGTTCGCTGATGTTTCTTAAGAGAGAAAAAGGGCGCGAGATCATATGAAGAGACGGCCATACTAAAAAGACGCCCTTTCCTGTCCGGTCGTTTCTTCCCATGGTTTCGCATCCTTTCAACCGTACGAAGATATCTAATTTTCTCGTTACAAAACTGTCGAAAGATGTAACGATGACAGCGTAACGGTGTGACGAAAGGCGTAACAATGTAACATTTCGTTACGTATAAACGTTACGTACAATTCTGCCCCGCGGCCATGTCGAGTGATGCGTCTTCACAGTTCAAACTCAATAGTCAAAATCGCTTCCCAAATTCAGTTACACCATCGCAACGCCGCGGTGCTCTCGTACTGTCGAGTTTTTTGTCGGGCGCCATTGTTTCCACTCAACAGTCGACGTCTGTCTGCGGCCAATCCAAGAGCATCTCAAAGAGCGCGTGGGAGAAAAGAAGCCGGCTTTACTACGGTCATTAGCCCTGCATCTGAAAATACCGTGCGGTGGGCCCTATAGAAGAGTCTATATGCACTGCTCTCAAGAGAGAGAGAGAGAGAGAGAAAGGCAAAGGAAAGACAGGGAGGTTAACCAGAGATTATCTCCGGTTGGCTACCCTGTACTGGGGGAGGGGCAAGGGGATGCGATATGTGAGAGAGAGAAGGATTCAAAAAAGAAAGCTACACACACACGCACGTACACACAAAATGTTTCTGTGGGCACTGTCACGCAGCCCGCGCAAAGACGTTCCTAGTGTTATGCAGTGTCACCGTACTATGCTGCGTCACACAGTGAAGTCACAATCTGTCAGAAAGTCCAGTGTCCTTTAAATACCGCAGCAGCGCCTTCATAGCCGATCGCCACTGCTCTCAACTTCTTCGTTGGTACAGGAGCACGGCACCTTACTCGATTAAAGCAAAGTGAAACAAGGTTATAGCTACGTAAAGTTTGATAACGTAACAAAGTACGGGTCTGACAAGCGGGTGCAGGTATTCAAACGCGCATTAAACAAACAATGAGCCCTTCTATATAAGCGTCTCTATAGCATGCTGATAACATTGTGAAACCCTATGGCTCTCGAAACTAATTACACTGCATTTTCTTCTCTTGCGATGACAGGTCGCGATGATGAAAGACCTGGCGAAGCTCAGTCCTTCGCGTAGCGTCCCCAAGGTCTTGAGCACGTCTATCGCGCGCGGCAAACGCGCGAAACGTGCAAAGTAGCCAAAGCAACTGCGTTCGATATAAATATGCAACGTATATAAGATAAAGTAAAAGCCCGCCGGTTGCCACACAGGCAGCGATGGAGCCCCAGTTTGTGAATATACGCGCGCCTTGCGGTAACAATATGTGCGCGCGGCGTGATTAATTAGCGCGCCGAAAGGCCGGAGGAGACACGCGGCAAAATACTGAGACGCGCAGTGAGACACCGTGTAGCAGCATATGCCAGGTGCAAGTAAATTCAAGCAAAGCGCATTTTACACAACCTCCTATGGCATGCAGAACATGCAGGTGCACACAACCATATATAAAAAAGGAAAACAAGATGCGACAGCGCCGTCCTGTACACGGCAAAAGAAATCCGCGCCTCAACAAGCCGGCCCGTGCTCAGATTTCCACGCAGAAGGGTACGCGTGCTGCGCTGTTAATGAAGACAGATATAATTAATGAAGGCAGTGATATGAGAGGCGGTTGCCTTCATAGAGTTCGCTCCAAAGCGGATTAACGAGTACCTCGAACTCGTTCTTTTAATTTCGTTTGTAAGTGTACGTGCGTGGCGTTCCTGTCTTTTATAACGGTTCTACAGATCATTCGATTGCATCTTCCAAAAATAGCGGTTGAAATGTCAGACTTTATTAGCGGCTGTAACACAGGCTTTCTCGCATCTGCCGCGCCCAAATAAATGAGCTCGTGAAGCGGAACTATAGCACTCGCAGTGGTACTTGGCTTCGGAAGTTCTTTTTTTGTTTTTATTTTTGCTTTCCGGACGTCAGTGGCTTAAAAGCGAACGGGTTCTTTCGAACGAGTGTCCAATTCACCGGTCGCAGCCTGTTTTGCAAAGTTGAGGATTCTTTTAAACTTCTCTAACTGCGGAACTTGTTTTTGATTGAACGCACTACATCGTTATTCTCGACACGAAAAGACCAGCAAACCTAACTCTGTAGTGAAAATGAAAGCTCCTATTTCAAGCTTCGCCTAAACCCGACTTTCTTTAGTCATTCGCACACTAACTAATAGGTAAAGCAACTTAATACCAGGCTGGTATTTGCTTTATATATACTCAGAAAAACGGGCTCCGACTGAGAAAAAACAAGGGGGGGGGGGGGGGGGGGGATCAGGTATATATGAGCGAGGAATACAGACCGGGCGCCATTTCCTACACCGAACATAATTAACGTCCTGTCCGGTTCTCTATGATGATGTGCGTCGATCTTCATTACGCTTGCTTTAAACACACTATATAGTTCCCAAAATATGTGGAATTAACTTGGCAGCCACGGGATCGAAACGGAAAGTGTGCTTGTTTTCTGCGAAGCATGCGACGTCGATCGTCATGCCACTGTAATTTGACAACCTCACATAGCAGTGACGGTTCACTTCCGAGTTATACTTTCGCGTTTCTCGGTACTGGTTGCAGCCTAAACAGTATTCACGAAATCCGAGTTAAGCCGGTTTATTTCCCCAACATTCGTGTTCCTCAGCTAACTTGCGCTGGTATGCATCGTATACCTCAACAGCGAAGAGCCGCCGATAAGCGGATAGTGTATGTCGAAAATGGAAGGAGATCGAAGCCTCGCTGACATGACCAGTCACATCGTCTACGATAACCTATATATGTTAAATTACGCCGTTCATATACTATTAGCACCGTCTTACATTGATTATTACTTCTATTTGTCCTCCTATATTGAAATGAATGCGGTGATAATATAACACACTGGTCCTAATACAACTGTACAATTTCGAGATGTGATGCAGCTAAATTATAGTTAAGCGTATCTGGCTCGCTTGCACTCTTAAACAAATGTACACCCTTTGGGTCGTATCTTGCCACACAACAATAATCGTTAGATATCTTGCTTGCGTTTCCCTTCTTGAAAATGCTGTGCTCGCTACTTTCCTGTCGAGGATGCTCTGTCGTGCTGATGACGCGCATGCCATTCGTGACTTGGAAGTACCGGGAAAGGAAATGCGGACAAGACAGATGACGATTATTGTTGTGTGGCCCAAAGGGTGTAATTTTGCACTGATTTTGCACAGTGTGGTTGCACTGATCTTCATCTAACACTTTAAAAAAATTATGGGGTTTTACGTGCCAAAACAACTTTCTGATTATGAGGCACGACCTAATGGAGGACTCCGGAAATTTCGACCACCTGGGGTTCTTTAACGTGCACCTAAATCTAACTAACACGGGTGTTTTCGCATTTCGCCCCAATCGAAATGCGGCCGCCGTGGCAGGGATTCGATCCCGCGACCTCGTGCTCAGCAGCCTAACACCATAGCCACTGAGCAACCACGGCGGGTATCTAACACATTAAATAATTCGAGAACTAAAATCTGATCAAATTATCATGTATATAAAAGAAGTCAGATTATTAGAGTCTATCAAAGGTGAAACGCGCCCGAACTTGCAAGCAACGAGTCGCACTGCTATACGCCATTCCTGCAAATGTGTTGTTAATGTTACCGAGCTGTCATGGCAGTCCTTCCGCGTTGCCTTCTGATAAGTCACCGCGGTTATCATGTAGAGATGCGTGTTATAAATATTACCTACGTAAATCGCGCAACCACTTCTGGCCGACATCAGGTACTCGCAAAAGCGTATACATCAGGCAATGGAGGACAGGGCACTGTCGCACCATCCATCAAAGTCGCCTCCGCCAGCAAATTTTGTGCGCGTAAGGTGCTTGGAAGTGCGGTGTCTACCGTCTATTTTAACCGTAGCTTCCTTTTCTTGAGGGTGATATACATCAATGCGGCAAATGCGACACGTACACGTTAATAACATAAAAAAGGGAAGAGTTGGAACGTTTCTCACTATATTCGATCGAAATACTGATAAGTGACCTCTTGCTTTCCTTTCCCCTTTCTTTATTTTTATATCTTTTTTTAAAAATCACGAATGAGGGCGCGGCTCCTGTTTGCGCCCTGGGTGGTCGCATTTCGACGGAGAAGCAATGATAAAAAAAAAAGAGCTTGTGTACTTAGATTAACAGGTGCATGTTAAAGCACACCGTGTGGTCAAAATTAAACCGGATCCCACCGCTATATACGGCGTCCTTCATAACTTAGCGTGCAGTTTTGAGACGGCAAACCCGACAATTTTATTTTTATGCGCATGTAAAATACAACGCGTAATTCAACAAGCACAAACGCACGTAGCAGCGCTCGCTCTACTGCTCCCACTTTCCAGCCAAGCCATCATTTTTTGCCTTTTCTTTTCTTTTTTTTTTTTGCTCCCGCATTTGCCAGCGGTGACCAAGCGAGGCAGACAGGCAGTTATGCGCAAACCTATGTGACTTGGTTAATGTTCAAGTTGCCGTCGATGAAGCGCCTCGTCCTGTGCGACTCTCTCTTTGCGTTTCCGCCTTCTTTAGTTAAGCTTCTGCCATAATGAGGCAGAGGGCGCACAGGGAACAGAGTTAAGGTTCATGTTTTAGATCTAGTTGTGCTGTGTCGATCTTTCTGTCTGTACTTTATGAGTTGGTTAGCGTTAAGTGGTGCTACTACTCGTCATCATTGTACCGGCACCTTTTCATCGTCCCAGTCTTTCTCTTGTCCTCATGCCGAATACGACCGCAAAAAAAGAAAAAAAGAAGCCCTCCTTATACGCCGTCATGCAGAATGCGCAAGCGCCAGCTATAACCGCGCTCAGCTATCGAAGTCGAACAGGCTACGCGCTTCGATGTACTCTTTTTTTTTTTCTTTTCCTTATTGGTGGCCGAACTAGATTAGGCACCTTCGTGGGAAGAAAAACTTCCGTGCAAAGTACGGTTGCTTACCCAAGGAAAACGCTTTTAGAGCTACGCTTTCTATCTATATGTTTTCATTAAATTTTTTTTTTTTTGCATAGCCTAACCGTGATAGGCCGCGACGCTTTCAATCGAAGCCCGCTATGCTAGCTGCTTGAAGGAGGAGCTCGTGAATGGCAACATTGAAGGCAGTTCTTTAGGAATCGCCATTGAGGTCAGAGCCAGCAGTCGCTGCACTGGTTCAACCGCGACGAAGAAAGAAAAAAAGAAAGAAAGAAAGAAAGAAAGAAAGAAAGAAAGAAAGAAAGAAGGAAAAGCAAGAAAGCAAGAAAGAAATCAAGCAAGTGTGCGGCGAGACTGAATGTACTTGCTGTTAAGAACTCAGACTCGGATCACTGGTTCGGCTACGGACACATGTTGGGGCAAATGAGAGATAGAGTGATTGTGGAGTTGAAAAAGCGCTATTTTCTGCAGCCCATTAGGGAGCACGGCCCAGCGCCATGAAAGAAAGGTGGGAGGGGTAAAGAGAGAAAAATACTGCCACTGCTTGCAAAGTACAATGTACGTAACTCATCAGAAGTAAATAAGAAGGATGTTCGCCAAGAGAAAATTGTGAAATTTAGAAAGAGTGATTAAAAAAAAAGGCTCGTGGTATAAAAGTGGTACTGAAAAGTTTGCAATATTAAGTTCAGGTCACTCTTGCACGCGGTGCCTCTGATGTAGTACGTCAGCTTTAAGTTCAGGTTGCCTTTGACAAGCTATACGCTTGCAAGGCGCTCATACTATGTTGCGCAATACCAGTTTCGATATTTTAATTCCTGAACTTTGCGAAGAAATGCATTGGCGTTCCAGTTATTTTCTTAACAAACCGGTATTTTATGCATTGAAGCACAAAAGCAACTGCAACGCCGATGCATTTCTCCGCAAAGTTCGGGCATTAATCTCAAAACTGGTGTCTTCCTGAGAATTCGTTCCAAGTGGATCCGCCTTGCGAACTCCACGGCTAGAATTTGTAATTTGTAATATGGGCCACAAGGCAATTAGTTAAAGACTTAATTAGTGAATTTTTGTTAATTAGTAGATTATGCATTTCAATTTTTGCCCAAATAATGTCCGCCTCTTCGGGTAGACTTGCTCATGAATTAGAATTGTGTTATCTGCCGCAAGCAAGCTTTAAAAATTTTGGAAGCGTTCGCCGCAACACCTGGTATTTCATATATATATATATATATATATATATATATATATATATATATATTACAAAGAGAGATATATAGGAGCAGAAACAAAGGAACGATAGGAAAGTACCAGCTCAGGGGAAAGAGAAAAGGGGTCCTAAAGAGATAGTAATGGAAAAAAGGCGAACAGAGAAACAGAAATCAGTGCTTGCTAAATTGAGTCATTGCCTGCTTTAGAATGAAATGTAATCCTTTCTTATCCGTCAACATCTGAGTAATCCTGAGCAGGCGCTGCCAAAAAAAAGTGAAGAAAAGAGAAATCCGTGACGTCACGTGCAGCAGGCGCGGGAAGGTGGCGGAACCACCGATCGTTCATTCTTGATTTGTCGTCGACTTTCGCGTCTTCTCCGGCTTATAAAGCCTCCGGTAGCGTTATGACTCACCTTTTCAGTCGTCCAAATCTGTTTTCTGTCTGTATCAACGCCCTGATACGCCGAGCTTACAAGGCGGCGCTCGGACTATTCGAGTGTACGAACACCAACAAGCTCCTGAGCCTGGGGTACACAATACCCTCGAGGAAATTGCGGAAGCGCAACGGACCGCTGGAGCCCAGCTGGAGCGGCTCTCTATGACCGAAGCCGGCAGGCGCATACTCCAATACTTGGGCTTCACGCCCGGAGCGAAAGCGGCGAGTAGCGACGTTTCTGTCCCGGACGGAACCCGGCGCCGGATTCGGGTGGACCTCATCCCGAGAAACATGAACCCGGAGTATAACAAGGTGAGAAGAGCGGCGAGGGCCAAGGCCCTCATCGACTTTCACGCCAAGGACGAGCACGCAAGGTTCGTGGATGCGGCAGAATACCAGGGAGACTGCGCGGCGTTCGTAGCTACCGTCATCGAGGCGTCGTCCGGCGCGACGAGGGCAGCGGCGAGCTTACGGCTCCGCGAGGCGTGTCAGGCGGAGGAGGTGGCCATTGCCCTGGCCATTGCCGACCCCGGGTGCCAGACGGTGTTGTGCGATTCGCGAAGTGCAGTGCGGAATTATGCAAAGGGCAAAGTGTGTGGTGAGGCTGTGCGCGTTCTGTACTCGGCTGACCTGCAACGACAGAATAGGTATGTTAGAATCAAGTGGTTCCCGGCGCACGCGGGCAACGATGCGTCCGAGAAGCACGATAACCACAACGAGACGGCACACGCAGTGGCGCGAGCGCTAACCAACCGCGCCGCTGCAACCGACCGTCCAACGTGTTGTAGTGCCAAGGATCGCATGACGACGTTCAACGAACTTACACAGTTCCACCGCCTGGCTCGAAGGACTTTCCCACCCCCGCACCCGGGGCTGAGCCGAGCGAAGGCGGTGCTGTTCAGACAATTGCAAACTGGTTCTTTACCCACCCCAGTGTTAATGACTCATCTATACCCTAAATTATATGTGAGTGATGTGTGCCGCGTGTGCCAGCGGTAGAGGGCCACCCTGACGCACATCCTATGGGATTGCACCAAGTTCCCCAATGAGGCTACGACAAGTACAACGATTCCGCCGCGACTCGCGGCTGCGGCGAAATGCTACGACCACGAAAGCCAAACCTGGGCCGTCCAGCAGGTCACGGCGGCTCTTGAAAGACAAAGGCCGAGCGACACCGACGGAACGTTGCCCCTCAGGGCGACCGAGCGCGGGAGTAACACGCGCTGGAGTTGAGTAGAGACCACCCGCTGAGAAGACGTCAGGGCCCGCGTCACGGCGCCATTTAGTCATGGTGTCGTTCTGCAGGCGACTACATGAAGTTGTCTCTCTCTCTCTCTCTCTCTCAAGACGGGACTCCGTATCACCGGCGCGTACAGCTTCACCAAAAGATGGATTGAGCCTATAGTATGAGATCAATTAGCTCGATAAGACGAACGATTATAAGAGTGCTATAGGGCCTCAAGCCGAGCGTTGGCAGTCTATAAATTGTGGGCGGAACGGTCGCTTCGGATCCGGCTAGATCCGCACGCTCGCACGAACGTCAACGCTGGTACATAGACCGAAGCGAGCAGCGCGCGGAGCGCACGCTAGTTCCTCGTCAAGAGGTGAATTTGTAGATCGAAGGCTCCGCAGAGTGCTGTTATGAGAATTAAATTGCACTGTCTGTATCTAAGCTTTTCTTTTTTCTTTTCTTAAGCGGCTGCCAGCGATAGTGATCAGCTCCTCGCAGTATATACTGATCCAATCGTTAGAAGAATTCAGTAGAGAACACCTTTATATCGAACCGGTCGTGACCGAGATAAGTACTTCTGCAACAGAAGTAGGGAGTTCTCCTATACGAGAGAGGGCGCTCCAAACGATACACAGGCTCACGCGGAATTTGGTTCGCAACTGATGAAGTGGCATATATGCTATAAGATTTGTTACAGCAACTGCCTTACAAATAATAACAATTAAATAAATCTGCAGCACGAGGAATCGCGTGATGATCGCCAATAGGTACCTTCCTATTTAAGACTAATATTTTCTAGATAACGTCTTTAGCTGTTTAAACATATGGATCGGCAAAATATGGCGCGTATACACTGTACATGCATAGGGCTTCACGATATATGCTTTGCACACGAAGCTTCTTCCATTATCCGGACAGGCACCGAGCAGTCGGTGCAAGTACACGGACTCAGTGTTCAGCTAACAAACAAACAAACAAACAAACAAACAAACAAACAAACAAACAAACAAACAAACAAACAAGAACTTTTTGAAACCCGTCACGTAACACTGAGTCCATGCGCCGAGATTTTGTTGCGCAATTTACAAAAAGAAAAAGGAGGGAAAATTGGCCTTCATTTTCCGCACTATAATCATTCCCTCTTCGTAAAATGAATACAGTTTCAAAAAAAAAAAAAGTACACTTTACCAGCCTCAACTGATTTAGCGTTTGTTTCATTAGTGTCTCTTTCTAACCTAACCTAACCTCGCGAAATACAAAAAAGGGCAGCGCGACCAAAGCTGCAACCATAGAGTATTAATGCGGAATCTGCGTGTCGTTGCCTAAAAAACCTAACAATCTTTGCTTATGTTAGGTTGTGCACTGTCTGAATGTTTCAAAATTTCGTGAGAGACTTGTCAAATACTCGTCAAACGTTCTCACACTGTGGTTACAGTGTCACAATACCTTGGCTAACGCCGGTATTCTTTTATGCAATCCAATGGTGGCGGACAACTATCTAACATATTTTTTTCTTTACTTGCCTACCTGCTCAGAAAAAGTAGAAACGTCAACAATTTTTGCCTGCCTCTAAATGAATGCCACAACTCAGTCATCTGAACAAAAATAACGTAAGCATGCAGAGTAATGTTCCCTCAAATTGATTGAACCATATTAAATTGAAAGCAGACAACAGAGAATGTGAAAAAGCAAAAATCTGTTTTGAAGAGCAAAGTACACTATTTCATATGCATAAAAATAAACAAACGAGAAAATGAACAGAAACCAAGCATTTGTGAAACCATGCTGGGATCAATTAATCAAACGAGACGCTCCTATTATTCTAGGAAGATAATGAAGCTTTCACCGCTGTTTTTCATGCGGGGAAATTTAATATGGTGGTCGCGATCTCTCAGTAGCCCCATAAGCAGCTTAAACTCGCATGGAAATGAAGGACGCCTCGCCTGCTTTAGAGTGATTTAGACGTTATTTCCCTTTCTTTCTCACCGGCGTCGCGCTGAATTTTTCTTCTTTAAGCGCAGATTCTTCCTCTGAATCAATTTTAACTTGCATATTCAGACAGCGAACATTCAACGGCGACCAAAATTACTAATGGAAATAAGGAAAACGGAAATTTCGGCGAAGAACCGAGATAAAACGAGCAGTATCTTTACCAGATGGAAAGGGATGTGCAATGCGTGGATCACTTTCTTGTCGGACTGAATTCTTTATCATGCTTTTATTGATAGACCTGCGCCGCTAATGGCAGAGACAGTGAAATTCTTGTGAATACATAGTGTATATATATATATATATATATATATATATATATATATATATATATATATATATATATATATATATATATATACTGGCTAGCTCACGGGAGGACGTGTATACTAGTTGTCTAAAACTCCTGACAAGAGTGAGTGAGTGAGTGAGTGAGTGAATAAACTTTATTGTAGGTCCGGCGAGGACGCGAACTCGTCGCGCACCCGGCTAGTCCCACGTCGGGACCGGCAGGTCTAGCCCACCGGCCCGGTCGCGGGCACGCCGGACGGCCAGGATTTGCTTTTCTAGAGCGGGGCTACGCAAAAGCGAGTCCCACTCCTCCTTGATGAACTTGGGGTATGTCGACCCGCACTCCCAGAGCATGTGAGGTAGAGTGGAGGTCTGGCCGCAGGACGGGCAGGCGTCGTCGCGATACACGTCGGGGTAAGCCTCGTGGAGAGCGGACAGACACGGATATGTGCTGGTCTGTAGGAGCCTAAGTGAAACGGCTTGCGCCCTATTCAACTTGGGGTGAGGGGGTGGAAAGACCCTTCTGGACATGTAGAAATATTTAATAATCTCATTGTGAGTAGCGGGAGCGTCCCTGTGACCGTAGAGAGGAGGGGAGTCAGTGCTCCTTATAGAGGAAGCGCGGTCGGTGAGGTCACGCGCAGCCTCGTGGGCAGACTCATTGAGGTTCGGGGGAGCACCCTCGACCGATCCTACGTGAGCGGGAAACCAGTGAATTGAATGGTTTGTGAGAGCATGTGGACTCGAGCCGCTAAGAAGACGAACAGCTTCCTTGGCGATGCAACCCTTTTGAAAAGCCCTAACTGCCGTTTTGGAATCACTATAAATTTCGGACCCACGACCGTCTAGCAGGGCGAGGGCGATGGCGACTTGCTCGGCGACTCCGGGGTCTGAAGTGCGAATTGAGGCGCTATTGGAAATGTTGCCGCCCGAGTCGACCACAACGACGGCAAAGGTCTTCCCGTCACTGTACTCCGCAGCGTCGACGAAGCTTGCGCTAATGTTGTGTCGCTTGATCTGTTTGAGGATGGCGGCTGCTCTGGCCTTGCGTCTGCCCTCGTTGTGGACGGGATGGACGTTTCGGGGCACAGGGGCGACTTCGAACTTGTCTCGAATGCACCTAGGGATCGGGGTACTGACCATCGGGAATCCCGCAGGGTGGTAACCCAGCTCTTCGAGGATGCGTTTACCTGCTGCTGTGGTGCCCAGGCGAGTGAGTTGCGCGCGTTCTTGGGCTTCGGCAATCTCCTCGGCGGTCTTATGTACCCCCAGCTTCAAGAGATCCTCGGTATGGGTCCTGATGGGTAGCCCGAGAGCCCTCTTGACTATTTTGCGGATAAGAACATTGAGCTTGTCTCGCTCCGCTCTGAGCCAGTTGTGCATAGAAATCGTGTACGTGAGGTGGCAGAGTACGAAGGCATTGATCAGCCTGAGAAGATTGCTTTCCTTCATGCCTCGATGCCGGTTTGCGATTCTGCGAACGAGGCGGAAAGCGTTGTCCGTCTTCGCGATAATCTTGCGGAGAGCAGTTCCGTTTCCGCCGTTGTATTCGACAAACATGCCCAGGACCCGAATAACGTCGACCCTGGGTATCACCCCCCCGTCACAAGTGCGAAGTCTGATGCTGCTTTCAGAGACTGGCTTCCAATCTTTGGGTCTGCCTCCCTTCTCTTTTCTGTAAAGTAGCAGCTCCGACTTGGCGGGGGCGCATCGAAGTCCGGTGGGGCGGAGATACTCCTCGATCACGTCAATCGCCTCCTGCATGGCTTCTTCGACTCTGCCCTCGCAGCCGCGGGAGCACCATATGGTGATGTCATCGGCGTAAATGGTGTGCTTGACGTTCTCGACGCGCGCCAACCTCTCGGAAAGACCAATCATACAGATGTTAAACAATGTTGGGGAGATGACGGCGCCCTGAGGAGTGCCCCGCCCTCCGAGGGGCACATCTTCGGAGCGGAAGTCTCCAATGCGAAGCTTGGCCTTCCTGTCAGTCAGAAAAGAGCTGACGTAGTTGTGGAATCTGGAACCCAGACCCAGGTCTGAAATGGTCTTGACGATGAAGGTGTGGAGCATGTTGTCGAAAGCCTTCTCGAGGTCCAGACCCAGCAGAGCCTTGACGTCTCTGGAACGGCCATCCACAATCTGATGCTTGATTAGTTTCATGGCATCCTGCGTTGAGAGTCCGGCGCGGAAGCCGATCATGTTGTACGTGTAAACCTCGTTGTCTTCGAGGTACCCGTTAAGCCTGTTGAGGACGACGCGCTCCATGACCTTGCCGACGCAGGAGGTTAGAGAAATCGGCCTGAGGTTCTCGATGTTCGGGGCCTTGCCGGGCTTGGGAATGAGCACCGTGCAGGCCATCTTCCATTCTGCAGGAACAACGCCGCTATTCCAGGACTCGTTGATTTTGTCGGTCAGGAAGACGATCGACGTGTCCTCGAGGTTTCTCAACATTCTGTTGGTGACTCCGTCTGGACCCGGCGCAGACTTGCGGTTGAGCGCGAAGATGGCCTGTCTAACCTCGGCAATGGAGAAGTCTTCGTCGAGCTCGGGGCGTGGAGGGCCTCGGTAGTCTGGGAGTTGGGTCACTGGATCTCCGTCGCGACGGACGGGCAAGTACCTCTGTACCAGTTTTGCGACGAGCTCATCGACCGTGTGAGACCTGGTGGCCTCGTGAAGGGCCCTGGCCAACGTATGCCTCTGATTTGACTTTGAGCCGCTTTCGTCGAGAAGGTGCTTCAGCATACCCCAGGATTTGCCGTTGCGCATCTGTCCGTCGATGGATTCGCAGAGCTCGTCCCACTGCTGCTGGCATAGCGCCTTGCAGTGGTCATCGATGACCTTGTTGAGCTCCGAGATCTTTTTTCGGAGTCTGCGATTGAGCCTTTGACCCTTCCATCGGCGGAGCAGGGCGTTCTTGGCCTCGATCAGGTGGGCAAGTCTGCTGTCCATCCGCTCGACGTCGAGATCGGTTTCCACTTTCTTGGTAGCCGCGGAAGCGTCGTTCCGGACGCCTTCACACCATTCTTCGAGGGTGGCGGGTGCCCTGGCTCTGCTGGGTTCATCGCGAATCTTGCGAAAGTGGTCCCAATCGATGAACGTGAATTCCTTGATCCTACTCCGAGACACCTTGAAGTTGGTCTCGAGAATGTAGTGGTCGCTGCCGAACTCCATGGCGGTGTTCTCCCAGCCCACGTCCTCAACGTTCCTGACGAACGCTAGGTCAGGTGTCGAGTCCCGGGTGACGGAGTTGCCGATGCGAGTAGGAAAATTCTTGTCAGTGACCAGAGTGAGGTCCATCTCGTTGGCGTCTTGCCACAGGTTGCGCCCCTTGGTAGTGTCGTAGACGTAACCCCAGATGCCGTACGGTGCGTTGAAGTCACCGACGACGACCAAGGGTCGAGGGCCGGCCAAGTCGGTCGCTTTCTTGAGGATGGTCTTGAACTGCTGGCGCGAGTCCCTGGGGTTGCTGTAGATATTGAGGACGAACACGCTGTTTCTGCGCTGATTCTGGTGTGGTACGTCGAGCAGGATCTCAACCATGACATATTCAATTCTACCACACCCCAGCTTGAGGTCGTGGCTGAGATGAGTCAGCCTTTTATCAATCAAGGTGCAAATCCCTCGCCCCCCGGGCAGGCCCGACACGGCCCTGACTCCTGACAAGAGCTCTTGCTTTTACGTGTAAACACAACCGCAGGCGTGTGTTTCTCCGATGCCCACACTGAACTATTACACTGTAAACAAAAAAACACCCAGATGGGCGTTTTTTGCTTGTCCTCTAGCGCATTCCCTTTTGTACATCTTTTTGCTCCCATTGAAAGGGCGTACGATAAAACTCCCATTGTCGTGGGCATTAATTGGGCACACAACGGGGGTACCGTATACGCCCACTTCACCCCACCCCCCTATTTGACTGGGAGGTACAATGGGAGTATTGTGAAGGAATTAAAGGCATTTTAGTTTAGGTGCGGCAAGCTCGTAGCGAAATGCATGGTGGCGCGGGTCACGCGCTTACGCAGTACCAGACGGAACACCGCAGGCCGAAATGTCGAACGCCGGCGATCAAGGCTCAAGGGAACTCGGCCGTCCGTGAGCTGCCACCCGAGCAGGCGTCGCACCTGCTCGGAGCGAACGCCGGCGTCCGACACCTTGGCCTGCGGTGTTCCGTCTGCTGCTGCATAGGCGCGGCGTACCGCCACGAAGCATTTCGCCGCGGGCACGCCACACGTGGTCCAATCGCTGGCACAGGGCCACCGCTGAATCGACCAAGTCACGCGCACACGTGGTCCAATGGCGAATGAACCCGTCACCGCACGTCTTCATTTTTTTCCCTTTCGCTGATCACAGAGCCCCTCTTTGCAAAGCTTTTATACAGTCGTCCTAGCTTATCGGCAGTGCCTCCGAGGCCAGCAAACGCCTTCGAGAGCAGTTGCTACTTGCTGAAAGGAAAAATGCACGAGACACACACTGACAGTGAAGAAAATTTATTTTACACCAAATGTAAGAAATATAATATGTTCACTTCCGGGCCCAAAAGAAAGCACATTTCTGCCCCAGTAAAACAATTGTCTGGATTTTAAAAAAGAGCACTGTACATTGTAAGCATGCCAGTTGCTAGTATTCTACATGTCCTAACACAATGAAATTAGTAAATGAAAGAAATGCTAAGAAATCTTATCTCGTTTCATACTGAACTGTAACTACAGAGCCATGTGTTTGAACTGTTACTTTGTACTGACGCTCCACACTTTTGCACAGACTATATATTGAGCTCGCTTGACTAAGAGTAAAACTTCATTTGGCCTAGTTGGCACATAATTCTGAACTTAAAACTTACAACGCAAACACCTAAGACGATCCGCAAAAGGCAGACACGACACACGCTGGCACTAACTGACAACTTCTTTATTTCTTCGTCGTCGATGCATATATATGCCCTAGGCCACACAATTGCACAGGCGCACACATTACATTACAGAGATCTCCCAAATTATCACATATGCAAACGTAGGAACTCAAATTCAGATGGGTGCAGGGACAAAGCTATGTCACTGATGCAATTATCATTTTGCCTTTTTATGTCGTAGGCCTCTAAGGCAAGCCGCGCAAGCTCATTCATGCTTTTGCCAAGAATCGACGTCCCATCAAGTCGTGCCTCACAATTTTTGCAAGAGTTTATATGCGCAACAATGTGCACTCTTCTATCTACATTTTTGTTTACTTTTTGTGCATGTTCCCTGCGCAGTCCCTTAAACACATAAGGTCATCTATCAACTCAAGAAAATTGCTTGCAGGCATAGTGTTCCTTTGGCGTTTTCTGCACCGAACAAGCTTTTAAAGCTATGCTCCCGCACCTGCGGAGAGGGCAGAGGAGGACGCCAAATTCGGCATGATGCTTCATACGTGTTGTGCGCGGTCGGCGTGGTTTATACAATTCACTCTCATGTGCTAAGACATAGCTTGGCTAGATATGGCATTGCATCAATGAGCGACTCAGGGAACATGCGCAACAAGTAAACAAATATGTAGATAGAGGAGCGCACCTTGGTGCGCATATAAACTCTTGCAACAATTGTGAGGCACAACTTGATGGGACGTCGATTCTTGGCAAAAGCAAGAATGAGCATGTGCAGCTTGCCTTAGAGGCTTACCACAAGAAAGGCAGGGCGATAATTGCATTAGTAAGATATCTTTGTCCCTGCATCCATCTGAATTTGACTTCCTACGCTTGCGTATGTGATAATTTGGCAGATCTCTGCAATGTAATCTGAGTGCCTGCGCGGTAGTGTGGCCTAGGGTTTATATTGCATCGACGACGAAGAAATAAAGAAGTTAGCACCAGTGTGTGTTGTATCTTCCTTTTGTGGTTCGTCTTAGGTGTTTGTGCTGTAAGTTTAAGTTGCTTGACTAAGCCATTCCTAATTAACAGTGGCTGGTATAATGAGGCCGATCAGTGGTATTTTGCATGGACTAGTACACAAATATGATAAATGTCAAAGTACTAAATTAAGAAATTGGGACTCATCACACAAACAAGCTACATAATTTAGTGCTGGATTTCTGAGCAAGCTATTAAAAATTATTGTATTTTACGAACCAGAACCCACCTTCTGATCATGACACATGCCATAGCGAGTAACCCGAATTAATTTGGACAACCTGGGGTTCTTTAACATGCACCTGTCTAAGTACACAGGTGCTTTTGCATTTCGCTCCCACTGAAATGCGGTTTTGTTTAAGACTACATTTACGAAAGTTCCAAACACGATCCCCCCTATATTTTTACAGTGGGTGCTCTTTAAATGGAGCCTCAAGGTGCCAGGGAAATTGGTTCCATTTACCAGGCATTATATTTACTGAGAGACATTGCAGAGAGCCAACCAATTATCAGGATGGTGTCCTATTTAAGCGGCAGTTTCGAAGCGATTTTCGTTTATCGAGATTCCACTGTAGTCCATAATAGTGGATGAGTTGTGTTCTGCATGGACACATTAGCATGGCTACCATGTTTAGTTGAATATTGTGCAAGCAGCAACATTTCACTGTACCCAGTGCAATATATAAAGCCAGCAATGTAACATGTTGCAAATGCAGCCACGAACAAGTACCTTCCCTGATCATATCCAAAAGCAGCATCTTTATACGAAATTAGTCATGCTTTCTCCCGTTTAAGTGCCTTGTTTTCAGAAATCAAATCCTCCTTATCACATTGACCTCCAATTGTGTCATTCCCCGAGCTGAGGTCATTTGAGATTGCATTTATTTGCCCTTCAAATAGCGTATTGGTCTTATTTAAAAAGCACATGGCATCACAGTGACCACCTAGACATAGAATTCGAGCTGCAACACAGTAGCAAACATTCTGAGGTAGAAGCCTAACTATTCTTTTGAATTTGGATGCATGCTCAAAACACTGCTACGCAATTGCAGACAGGGCTGATAGTGTAGCAACCAGGACAGATTTAACGGACATAAAGGAGCAAAATTGTGTGAGCTTCGAATTATTATTCTCTCTGAGGAACCATGCTGTCCAATTATAAAACGGGGATCAAAATAAAGTAATTGGATAGCAAATCTGCATTTCATTAAGTAAATAAAATACTGTTCATGCTACCTTCCAGGGTGCACACTACATTCCCTTTCCTTGAATGTGAATTTGCTACCTTTCCATGGGTTGCCAAATGTATAGGTGTATTGTTGGTCAAGGGTGGTGGAATGGATATAGGTCTCAGGCTAGAGGAAATATTTAGAGAAGGAGACTTGCCAGGTTGAACAACGAATGTCTCAGGCTGGAGCCATTTGGTTCTCTTGCAAAGATGTTGCCTCCAGCTTGAGACTTCCTTTGTTGGACAACTGTTGATGACTAATTTCGCCATCTTTTCATTTACCCTCGTCTTATTCAACCTATTGCTCCACGCAGCAGCTGCACTTTCTTTAAAAAATAAAGATATTAATGAGCTCAAAGGCTTTGTGCATGGCTGCATCCCCAAGTGCAAAAATTTGTTTGCAGATTGAATGACAGAGTTGGTACCTTTCTTGAGAATTCAATAGGAAGAACCAAAAATTAAGCTAACAGACTGGTTATGACGACAAGTAAACATGAATTGATGTGGAGTGCCATTTCTTCATTTTGCACCAGGCTTGGGGCCAGCCAGACTTCTTCCTAAAATTGAGAAAATTTTTCTAATGAAATACATATTAAGAGTATTTTCTTCATAATCTGAAAATTTAAAAACATGGTTATTTGGTTATTCATATTTAGTTGGGAACAGTGCGAAGGACACTGACGAAGTAAGGGCTTATGCAGTAATGCCACATAGTGCTGGCTGAGAACAGATTCAATTTTAGAACAGACAAACAGTTAAGTACTTTGGAATGCTTCCTAAAAGCCATAAAAAACCAAAGCAGGAAGCAGTTGTACAAAATAATGTATGTGCATGAAAAATGCATCTGATCATCGGTTCGCAGACATGTATGCCATTTGCTTGTCAGTTAACAAAACATGTGTTACACTGAAACATTTCTCCTACAATTTGGCAATTCTGTGGGCTTTCATTATTGCTCGGGTCACTTGGTTTATGTTGTTACTGCTACTAGTGTACGGTGAAGTGTAATGTAGATGGGCAAGTACTACTGACAACTATGAACATTGGCAAATTTTGCTGCACCAGGATAACGCATGCATTGTCCCGCTGCAGCGAAACTTTCCAGTAAACATTCACAGTTGTCTGTAGCACTTTCCCATCTGTCTCGCCTCACACTGTTCCATCTATAGCGCTTCACCATACTGTAATATGCACCACCGACACAAAATTCTACCCTTCTGAAGTTCTTACTGCTACTTCGCACTCGTCACATTCAGGCCGCCAGGCGTACTGAGCCCAATGTAGTATAACTGCATAGACTGGCAGCTCCTGTCATGGACTTATTCTGGTGTAATGGCACCACAGAAGCAAACGAAGACAAAGACATGCAGGACACAAGTGCCTAACCTCAACTCTCGCTTTAATAAGAAAACAGACATCATATACATCACATAGTGACAGTAAGTGATGTCATTAATTCAAAAACAAATTCTTTGTGCAATGTAGCTGAGAATGACTGATGCATTTGTCCTTTTCGTGCTAATCTGCCAAAGCTTAATTATCTTATGTACATCTGCTCATAATTTTTGGCTACAAGTTTTGATGAACACAGGAACGAACCAATCTATTTTGCAGTGCATCACTATGTGCGAATGAGAGTTATTCCACACAAACTTCATTAGCCGCAATCTCAAATTAATACAATGTGTGTATGCAATGCAAGCATGACTGGATGGGAATGGCTGACTGTACATAACCTCCGTTGCACAGTGCACCGCCTGCAAATTGTGCTGCACGCAACAAATTAATTTGTTTTCCTGGCTTGTCTTTTTTTCTCATCAGAGCAAATCTCTCATCACATGTTTCATACAGAAAAAAAATTTTTGCCCGTAGAGACCAGCTACACAATTACCCATGAAAATTACAAATGCATACGAAACAACTGCAACCACTTTTTTACTTCATCTCATTCATTATATTCCATATTCATGCCTAATTTAGTTGCGCAAATCATTGTTTTCTTAGGCCCTTGTTAGGAGAGTTTTGTGCTGTAATAAAAGGCAGAAGCCAAAAAAAGGAAAAGGTTGGTTGTGGTTGAAGCACAATATTGTCACGTGGTCGTGACGTTGAATAACACAGTAGCAGTACTGTGAACGACAAAACTAACTTTTATTGGGCGAACCTGTGCCCACAAAACAGGCTACACTTATAGCACAACGATAGCGGCGAACACGCTCGGCGATCGTCGAAAATCTGCCCAGCGGGTCAAGCGCGTCGGCTTTTATACAGCAGCCGTCGAATGTTCCAGACTAATCGCTGGGACCCGCGCGTATTCCACAATGTTCTACGCCATTCGCGTCAGGCGATGAAATCAGATAACATAAGGTTCGGCGACAACAGACAGCCGGGTAGAATCATCGATAACTTTCCAGAAACGTCGGATACATGCAGGCGCGTCCGTCGCTGTGCGATTACAGTTGTTAAGCGGCGAAACGTGGTCGCCCGATAAAGATAAGTACACGTGTCAATATGCATCTAGTGAGCTAGGCCGCAAGCGTTGTGTAGTCTGCTGCCATCATAAGGCCGTGCCTACATTGGACAGATGGGATGCTCTATTAATGCGAAATCAGGGAAATTGAGGGAGTATGAGTCATCTGTGTGAAACAATCCTCCATCACACAATGTTAAATACTGCAAAGAATGTGACTGCGGTCCTGTGTTCCACAAAACTTGCGTTGTAGCCAGGTATTACGACCTGACAACATGCAAGGTAATTGTGGCTTGCAACATTTAAAAAGTATGACGAATGTATCAGTGATCCATTAGTTGCACTGCATAAAGAATTTCTTTTAACAGATATCATCACATCATGTCTCCACCTGTTATTAAATATTGCCTGTTTCCTTATTTTAAAGCTTGAAGTGAGATCCGGTGCTTGTGTCATGTGCGTACATATCTTTGTTTACTTTTTGTGGTGTCATTACACCAGAATTTATATAACCAAATGGCCACACACTGCTTTTGTCACGTTATAGTGGTGCTTGCAAAGCCTCCCAAACAGCAGCCTATTTGGTCAAAACATGCTTTTGTACATATGCTCTTCCAAATAGAAAAGCTATCAAGAAGGTAACAAGAATCAAGAGCATTAAGTTAAATCCACTGCAATGCTTTACTTTTTTGCCTTTATTCCTTACACCTAAGTGGATAAGAAAGAGTGTGAATGTTACAGAAATGCACTAAATAAGTTGTTGAAATTATGCAAAAATGTTAACGCAACTAAGCATAGATTTATGTGCAATAATAGACACCAGTCTCAATTTCTTTCCTTCTGACATAAACATGGTATATCTTATTCCTTTGGCATGAAGGAAAGCATATGTAGACCAGACAAGCTTATATTTGAATGAGAGCCTTCACGATTAAGCACCACTATAATGTGACCATAAGAATACATACACTGTAAACAGTGCAGATGACAGCCCAAATTTCATAAGTGCAACATGTTAGCGAAAGCAGCAACCATTAACCCAGAAACTAATCAAATCCCACAATATAACAACAAGAAAAAAAAAAAAGATTAATGTGTCAGCGCAGCACATGTTCTCTGAAGTTACAGAAAAGTGGTATGCTTATTAACAAACCTGAAACCACAGCACATTTGTAACTGACCACCCCCTGCCTCTTTATGTGCTTTCGTGCCTCTGACAAGGCATTACTGGATATTTATTTGCTTATCTGTTGCAAAAACACATCAATTATTAGTCAGTGCACAGTGCACCATGCCATTTATCTATGTGGACTCACTTTGTGCCCTTAGCGCTGCTCTCACCTATTCAGAACTAAGGATTGCAAAAAGACTTGTTCTACTTAAATCTACATGCCTTAATATGTGGGTTCTGCAGTTGAAATAGGGTAATTATAAGTAAAATGCATGACATGTTCTGATGAACTTTGTTTTCATAATCTAATTGTTTATTTGGGCACATAACCAGTCAGATCATTTGTACTAAAACAAGAAAACAAATTCAACACACTAGTTTATACTGGTTGGTGCTCTATTGACTTTAGTACACACATTGAACAAACGACAGGCAGTGAGAAATACCAACAACCACTAACTTCCACACGGCATTATTGGTCACATGTGCACGATATAGCTACAAAAACCCAAACGAAAGTAGACAAAGAAAAAAGTACATTTTAACAGAAAAAGAACAAGACAAAAAAACTTCTTTTGGTAGCTAAGTCACAATCAAGGTGTAAATGACAGCTATAGTTTGGCAAGCACACATGTAGTTACTTTGCTCAGTTCCTCGATATCCCAATTTCTTGTTTGACAGCAACACCAACGGGACATCTACGCATATCTATTGCACATGCCATTTTTGCTCGCTCCAAAATCCTTTCGTGGTTATTCATTTAGTACCTGCTTCGTCTGTACTGGCATTGCAGGGGGGGTATACATTCTGTGTAATGCAACTTACATTCAAATCAAGCACACAAAGCAGGGAGGGAATTATCTTTGAAAACTATGCAAACAATTGCAGGCCGAAAAACCTTGCAGTCCCTTTGGTCCAAGGAAAAAACAATGTGAGGCATCACCTATAAGTAAAGGAAATTAATAAACCTTTTTAGTGTAATCTCTTTCTTGTGAGGTATGATGATAGCCTGATATGAATTTCTCTATCTCTACATGTTTGGAACAGTATATGCTTGAAATAATCTTAACTGAAGAGATTTCCCAGTCTTTTAAATCCTGCCATTGCAGCTTACCCTTGCTCTCAGTAATACAAAGCCTTTTAGTATGACTTCCTATTACAAATCTAACTGCCATATTTTGAACATTTTCAAGCAGACCAGCTGACTCAATATTATGGGGATTCTAGCAAACATGTACTTATTTGATTAGTGAATGCACATAAGCAAAATACCGCTGTTCTTTGAGGTTTTCGGGAAGCCAACAAAATGTGTATGGGTGGACACACGACAGCTACTACACCAATAAGCATCGTGGCCAACCAAAATTAAGTTTATTCCTATATGGGCGGACGCGGCGGAGTGTGAGCAGACAATGGTCGGCTTTTTCTGGAGTCATATACAAAGGAACCCCAACATAACGAATGCACTAAAATCAGCAATTTGGTTTGTTGTACTCAGATTCGACCGTTTAGTCAAATAAGTACATTTGCAAATGGATTGTTTTCCCACGGAAAGGGCCGCAGTCAGAAAACACAAATCTGAATGAGAAAAAAATTTTGAATTTGAGAGTCAGCGACCAAAGATACGGTTTCACGGTGTGTTAACGATACCTTCACATAGGTAGCATGAAGCAAACCCAGCCTTGCTTTCGCATCCACCCTGTCCTCTTTGATACTGCCACACACAGTGGAACGACACCATCATGAAAAGTGCTGGCAGTGGAGGTGAATGCTTTGTCTGTATCAAACTTCAATGCATCTCTGAAACTACAGATTATGCAACCCCGTGTACTAAACACGGGGGAAGACTGTGCACATAATACCACGCCATATCAGCACGTCTAGTCTTTCCACAGGCAGCAGATCACCTCTAGAACAGGGTGTGCAGGCTGCAGATGTGCTCAGCTGCGCTCACAGCCATGGCGCTAGAAAAGAAGACGCACGGACTGGGCCCTTCGGAGGGCCCCCTTAAAAGCTCAGTTTGTCATTTTTTGTTTCTGTAATAGGCTAGTGATAAAAGTGAATTTGCTTCATTCCTATTAAGAAATGTTGTACACATGGTAGAAAAATTATGAAAGTAGAACATTTTATTACTTTTCACCCCTCTCAGTTGGAATATCGTACAAATGCATAAGCAGCCATTTTTGCCTTGTTTCATCTAAGATGTTTTTTTCATGCTGAAAGAAAGGCATGTGTTTAAAAAATAAGCTTGGTTGCAACATGTAAAGGAATTATGTAATGTCACAAGGGTTCCTGAAATCAAAATATATTTATGATTTCTTTGCGACTGGAACACTCAAAAGGAAAACGACCTTTTAAACAGACTAAAACAAAGCCACAGCACATGCACCCATACTAAGCCAGGGACTGTATCAAGCTGATATGAGAAGACTTTCAAGAAAGTATCTTTCCCGGTTTGGGAAAATTCTTAAAACAATGGTTAATACCTGGCCCCACGCCTTAAATCTAGAAGGAATAAAGTTCTTAAGCTACTCTGTGCTCTTTCTTGAACCCAACAAATGTGCCTAGAAAAATGGGTCAAGTCTACATCTTGCCGCATCTGTGGCAAGGTGTGAACAAAAAACTCGCTTTAGCTGGCTGCAGTGCTCCCTGCGATGAATATTGAGGCAGAAAATTGTTACCCCAGTGTGACTGTGCACCCAAGAAAACAAAATGTGGTAGACTACATCAATGCAAACGGAAAAATCTTTAGTCCATGCTTGCTGGAAACCTGTGTCTGTATTGGCCTCTAGGAGAATTGTGGCCCCCACGTGCTGGAATATTTCCGTGGCATAGAAAACATTGTGTGATACCAGCTATCAAGTGCTACCATGAAGTAGCTACCAGCTATCAAGCTATCAAAAGAGCTATAGGCAATTTTGCTGCAATAACAGTACTGTTTTTATAGCATTCGTTGTGGGGAGTGCGGCTTGCCCCTTTTGCCGGAGTTCTTGCTGAACGGCGATTTATTATCAGTTTGTTATATGTGGAACTTGAACAGCTTATATTTTTGTCTCCTCAATCCACACTTCTGCTGCACTTTTGCCAGCATCTCTACACAGGGTGTCTTGACTGAGGTCATACGAAGTAAGCACGCTACAAGCCTTGTGTGCATCGTTTTCATGACTCTTTCGATGACCAAATTTCATTTTCAGTGACTTTATCAACTAAGTATCTAGCGGCAGCTTGAACATGGGTATTCATGAGAACTTGCACCAGGCTTGGTCAAATACGTCCAGCACTGCAGCACTGAGTAGTGAACCATGCTGTAAGAGTTGGCAACTAAATTGCCACCTTGTGATTGAAACTTTTCATCCTTACAATCAAGGCTTCAATTGCCCAGCCAGCGAGCTGCAGCAAAGGTGTGAACTATAGTCATCTGATGTCACATTCTATGTCATAGCGATAGCAGGTGATCCCTCCAGTGGTGGCCCTCAAGGCCAACAGGCATCCCTTTCTATGCACGTGCTTGTGTAGGACTGGGGAGATGGTGCCAGTTTGTTCTTCAGCATTAACACTGTTCACGCTGTATCAGGAACACATTTTCTTACTCAGTGCAATAGCCCTTGAACCTACATAATTGCCAATGAGTCCTTTGTCGACCAACCTTTCTTTTGCCATGTCATTTCCTTCTGCCTTGATGTCACAGCAACTTCAGCTATATGAAGCAATGATGGTGTTTGAGTACCCACACAGCCTTGCAGCTTTCCAACCTGAACATTGCTTCATTAAAAGCTGACATGATTTCGTCTCAGCAGACAGATCAGAGTTTAAAAGAAGCCTTAAACTTCTTTCAAAGTCATTCTAACCTTGTCAATAATCCCGTGCCTTTTGATGTGTTATTCAGCATTGTCCAAAGCAAGTCGGCTCTTAAAAATCAAAATAACAACTTTGTGAGGCCACCTACTAGGCTACCACTGTCTCTTCAGCCAGCCTGAAGTGCCTTGCAGCCATCAAAGCTGGAGTGCAAAAAAAACGACAAAGAAAAGTGTGGCAGACAAAATGCTCATGGAAATCCATATGTTTATGGACTGTTACACTGACTGAAAAAGATGGTGGCTTCCCAATACAGTCTTGATGTACGTAGCTGTTTCAATCACGAATAAACAGCCAGTTGCGCAGTCCTGCACAAGCACAGTGTACAGATGCCCATGGATTAAAATTTGTTGTGTGTGCATGTGGTACAGTGTACCACATTTCATGTTCCTGAGGCTGCAGTACACTGGGAAGACTGGTTGCAACTTCAATAGTAGGCCCTTAGAGTATTGCAGCCCTTTGTTCATATTTTGCTGCAGATTGTATCAAATGCGAATGCAAATTGTTTTGCAGGACACGTCAGTTCAGTTCAAGCAATTAGACAGAGTAACCCAAGAAATAGTTTAAGCCTCGAAAAGGTCTTAATACAGTCCCTAGTTTAGTACAGGTTTTCGCCTGATGTTTTGGCTTCTTCTACGGTATAATGCTGTTGCTTGCTAGGTACTGGTGGTGTGATGTGCACACTCTCTTGTGTTGCTATAATGACAACTTGTAAAAAAGATTTTCCTTCCTAACAAACATTTGGATACAGTGCCTGTGAGCTCATCTTTTAACCTGTTTTTCATTTGATCTGTGCATTTACATTGAACGTAAACTAGAAAATATCAGTACTGAGAATCACAAAAGAACACACCTGTGTAACGATTCTGCCGAGATCGTTGGAGTGGTACAGCCACAGGATGCAACGCAGGTAGAAAGGCCTCCTGAGTTAAAGCAAAATAACAATCGTTGTAAGATGCGAATAAAAAATTTTATTCTGTGAGGCTTTCGGCATGTATACTAATTACCACATTTGTATGTAAAATAGTTTTGCATAATAGCTGAGCAAGGTTAACGTCTCACCCTGTGACTGTCAGCCAATGCTACTCATGGCAATGGTGGCAAATATGGCACATCCTTTCAAATGGAACTTTTGTGGGTTACATGAATTTAAAAGAACTTAGGTTTACATAATACATAACACCTGTGGTTAGAAGGATGTCTTGCATGCAGCACCAATGCCACAAGTGGCACTGCTTAACACTTCCAGGGCCAGACTTAGTACATAAACAATACAAATGTGCAACAATGTGAACAGGTGGTTAGCTGCTGCTATAACTCAAAGATTGCATGCATCATGTAGATGTGAATGCAGCTCCTATCAGGAGCGAGTTGCCCTTTAGTGCACTTCACTTCTCTTCCTCTTTTGTCTTCATTGCATGTTGGTGCCATATGGTAATAATGAACAAAAATTAAGCACTTCAGTTCCCATTCTTGTTTTACTACATGCTGTAAAGTCATCTAAGTGCGCTTAATACTCTTAAGAATGTACGTTAGCCATTTTGTCAATATTTTTCGCTTGGCTTCACTACACCTTAATGTAGTGCAAATTCTAGACAATGCTTACAAAAAAACCTACTCCACACAATAACACCTCCAATTAACAGTACACAGTCTATGGCTTCGAGATGTGTACATACATACTTTATACATGGTTACAATGAAAATATAAGTGGTTGTTCTAATACGCACACTTAGCATACTGCATAACAGTCACCTGGTTCCAAAATGGCTTTTTGTTATCACACATAGGACGGCCACAACTATAAATTTAATTCTGGCAGTAACTTAAGCCACGGCCAAAACCTTCATAGTGCAATCAATGAAAATTTTCGAATTTAGAGCAGTTAGACATAAACAGGGCAAGTAGTTTTAAAGTGTTAAATAATGAACTGTTATGGAATATGGCGGTAGAAGGCCATGCGCCTGAAACATAGGTACTGTTTATCATATAAGCACATTCTTATATTTTTGCTTAGTTTCCTAGGGATTGCATCAAACAGTTTGCTTGTGTAAATTTTGCTACATGGCTGTATCGTATTAGCCCTTATCTTTTCACATTTGGCTTACTGCAGCTTTATGCACATGCATAAAGCTACTACTGCTACCACTTTCTACACTACTACCTACACTACTACCTTCAGCTGAAGGCCAAGCACTATGCTGTCCAACATACATGCATTTAACAACACCGAACAGTAGACAGAGAATGAGCAACTCTTTTAAAAAGTGCAGTTCTTTGGAGACACATCGATATATATCTGGAAAACAGATATTTTTGCTAAAATTACAACTTAATATAATTGGTACTGAGCATAATGCATCTTGCAATAAACTTGCATTTACCGCACACCATTATACACACTGCGACCTCTGCAGCTTCTCCACAATCTGGCACAATGTGCTCAAGCTGCCTGTAAACCCTGGAAGGGGTCTATGATAGTTTAAGAAGCTTAGCAAACATGAGAAAGACCTAAAATGAAGGTCAGAGAAGCAAAGCAAATTTTTAACCATTCTTCTCTATGTTGCTATGAATGTCAAGGTTCCAGCAAATGATGTGTTTGAACTGTGTTTTTAATCGTGCAATACTAGAGAGCACATTTTTGCAATAATAATGTGACAGAGAAGAATGACAGAAACTAACTTAATGAATATTTTTCTAAACTTGCATGAGGTTTTCGTCATTATGCTGATGCACACACCTGCATACCTCTACTGTGAAGTCTTGTTTCAGTTTATTTTATTGTCACATAGTAATTTACACCATACACTTGTCCTGAAATACATCACGTTGGGCTCCTTCAGTATTTTTTGCTTACTGGAAACACACATGCCTATACAGGGCAAGCACTCAATACATGCAAGACTGCCACGGGAATGGCCACTCGAGGTCGACTGTTAGTACAGCGCAAAAGACGAGGACTGAAGGAAGAACACAACACAGGCGCTGTCACACAGAAACATACTCAAGGCACTTTGCGAGATTCTCAGGCTTCTTTCATGCTCTAAAAACACATTATGTAGCACATATTGAGCCACAGATAGCTGTACTGGGAAATTTTCACGTTGCTCTACAATTTTATAATTCAGACTTTTTATCTAATTACATTTGAGAAGTTGATTAATTGATTAAGACTAATTAGGTAATTAGGCAAAATGCAGCAAATCCAAGTATTTCCAAGAGACAGGAAACAACATTACATAGGTTCTGTGCAGCTAGATGGCATATTTATATTTTTAAAAGTTTGCTAGAGTTACGTGGGATAACCTGCATACCTCCTATGGAACAGGTGTCACACCAATCACTCTAAGTAATGCCGCTAAACTAGCCATTGCGCTCAAAACATACAGGGTAAAAAAGCAAACTCTAGGTAAGAGCATACCAAGGCCTCTATTGCTGAAAAGGGAAACTGATGGGAGGCGCCCGATCTCCGGCCATGAAGATGCTTCATCCTCACAGTTGGCAATGAAACGACCGCAGCCGCAGTCCTGAAATAAAAATGAAAAATTTGACACTACAGTGATCACACAGAACACAAAAAAGCTGGTCACAAGCTTATCTTGGAGAACATCTGCTGCTACATTAGGTTTTGTATATTCGTCAGCTTATTGTTAAACTAAGCTTGCCAATATTTTATATCTTAATGGCTTTGCTCTTTACAAACCAATACCTTTGCCCAACTCATGCACATATGCACTACTTAAGCTATGAGATGTTTACTGATCCCTTACAATGAATGGCTTCTAAGACAAATTATTTTACACAAAAGGATGCATAACTTATGAGTGTTACTGACATTGAATACCAAGGTAGTACCTTTTTTTATAGACAATCGCGGACTTGAAGCACATTTTTCTCACAGATACAGGTTACAGGTTGATCGGTCTGCCCTTTTTTTTTTTTCACCAGCAACAGAAATTTTGTTATTAATACTCGTGCAATATAGGATGACGCTGTGATGTGTGATATGATCCTGAGTTGAAAAGCGCAACTTCTTTGTGTTAATTTGGCACCTAGAATTCAATACTAAATATCTGTACCCAATAGGCAATGGCACAGCAGCAAAGTAATTAAACATTAAACAAGTTCAGGTATCCAGAGCACAGCGCCAGCTGTTGAATAACAACATTGCACAAGCATCGACTATATAGATATAACGTAGTAAGTGCACCGCAGGCGTAGTGGCGGCCTCAGCAAAGAACACAGGCATGGAGCGACGCGCCCGTATGGCCTATCACCGGCAATGCTATCGCGTAAATTGATATATCTCGTCACGGCACGGGCACCGTTTTCTGCCGGCCGAGGTGCCGGCGCCACTGGTACTCACCTGCTCCGGCCGCCGAGGTTCAAGTGACGGCGTATCCAGTAATCTGAACCCAAGCAGGACACCTGTTACCGCCAAGCAGTACGCTAACAATAAAGAGGTTCTTATACTCTGACCGGCAGCTCATGCGGCGTTTACCCGTAGTGCCTTTGGAAGCTCACCACACTCTTTTAATACCACAAACGCGCCGCCGACATTTCACGCCCGTAGATCAAAGTCGACGTGCGTAGGCTCTACATGCTACGTGCCGCAGTCGCGCACTGCCTGCACAATCAACGACGTGGGCGCGAAGAGACACAGACGATAGAAAGGAGCGTACTGGCAAATCTGCACAATGCGCGCTAAGTGGGCGACCTACTGCACACAATCGCACGAGCTAGGGGATTGGCGCCACGTACGCGCCAGCTAGCAGATACCGCGCACAAAGAAGCGCCGCCGGTTCTCGCTCAAATGATCGCTGTACAAACACTCACACACGCGCACCGCAGTAAGCCCTTAACGAGCCGCCACATTTTCAGGCCGCGGTTAGGCGGCGAAGCTTAGCTCACCTCGCACTGCACGTAACTATTATGGTAGTGGCTTGCGCTTCGGGGATCATGTCGAATGCTCACATCCGCCCAATTAAAGACGCGGCAAAGTCCCTCATTATATAAAATCCTAATTTTTAAGTACACTCGCTTGACTGAGCACTCAAGTCGCCTCGATTACGACAAAGCTCGAAGAAACACAGTGATCGTGCAAAATGGTTCTGGACGGTCAACTGTCGCGCCATGTTGTATCGAGACCTTCAACAAGTCATATCAGCGCGTCTCCTCACTTAGAACACATGCACACTCATAGAACATGTAATAATCGTTCACAGTCACTTACCGTGGAGTCTTGGGGGTTCAAAGCAGTGAGAAACATCAACCACGGTAGAAGAATGTGCCGTCGCTGGTCGAATGGCCGTCGCTGAAAGCTGCTTCAACGCGCGCGCGCGCGCTCCGAAGGCTGGTGTTCCTCCGCGCGTAGTTCCGACTTCGGCGTCCTCTGCAGCACCAAGGCGCGGCTACTCCGAACAGAAAAACAGCGCCGACACACATTGCGCGGGATATTTCGAATCTGACTGCAGAAATATACCTACTGAAATTGTCGCTGCGGCTGACTGCCTTGTTGGTCATGGCTGAGTTATTCTTTTCTCTGTTTGGCTCGTCTCAATTTCCCCTACGCCACCGTTATTCCTTGAAAACCCCCATTTTACAACCGCAATGCCCCTTCAAATGGGGTCGGGGGTATAATAATGGTTCTAGCTTATTTTACTTCTTCTCGTGGGCGTACTCATTTTAAGCTAGGGGGGAAAAATGGCATATCAACTGTTAAAACGCCCATATGGGCTCATTTGTGTTTACAGTGTACTGTTCTCGCAAGAAGAAAGTAGCGTAAATGCTTCGAGGGAAATCGATGAACCAAAAACATGTTAGTCTTAATTTTGTCTAAACCAGTGGCCTTCTAACAAAGATCGGTCGACTCAGCCACTGAAGTTTTGTTTCGAAAGCAGCACTCTCTCGGCAGTGCTAGCTTAAGTGCACCCTTCCGTTTGGTGAATCGGATATTAATAGATAACAAACAGCGGGAGTGGCTGACAATGTTTGCTTACACAACACAGCTAAGCCTTATGTCGGAACCGCTCTCACAGAGATACGAAGTAACCCGCCGTGGTTGCTCAGTGGCTATGGTGTTGGGCTGTTGAGCACGAAGTCGCGGGATCGAATCCCGGCCACGGCGGCCGCATTTCGATCGGGGCGAAATGCGAAAACGCCCGTGTACTTAGATTTAGGTGCACGTTAAAGAACCCCAGGTGGTCTAAATTTCCGGAGTCCTCCACTACGGCGTGCCTCATAATCAGAAAGTGGTTTTGGCACGTTAAACCCCATAATTTCATTTAATTTTTAGATACGAAGTAAACCCGAATACAGTCTAGCCCGGTTATAACGAAGCCACTTATAGCGAAATAGCGGTTATAAGGAAGGGATTTCAATTTCCCATTCCCATCTTTGCATTTTCAATACATTTTGGGTCCGGTTTTAACGAAGTAAATAAGAGCGCGTCAGCGGATATAACGAAGAGATTTAATACAAACCGAAAAATAATCTGGCAATCAACACATTTTTGCGTCGTTGAGGTGATTTTTTCCGCGAAAATAAGAGCGAAATTCGGCTGACGGCGTCCTTTCATGGCGTCGTCTGCTCTCCCGCGGAGCGAAAGGTTGCTTCACTGCATCGCATGGCAGCATCGATGCAGCATGTAGCTTTGGAATTCTGCTAGCGACTTGAACCTTGTGCCTGCGGGTCTAAGCCACATGAACTTCGTTTTCGCCGACGAAGACCTTGTTGCCACCGAGGACTTCACGACTGAAGAAGTTGCCGGGAGTGTCATGGAAGAGACCTTGGCGGACAGCACCTCCGACAGCGAATGCGACGATGCTAGTTGTGCCCCTACGCCGATCACCTCCGCAGCGGCCATCGCAGCTGTTGACACGCTACGGATGTACCTCGGGAGTCCGGAGTTCGACCAGATCTTTGGTTCGAAGTTGGATGGTATGGAAGCCGCAATCCTGAAGTCCGCACTCGCGAAACGTTTTCAGGGGACGCTGGACCACTTCTTTCAGCGGCAATAAATCGGTATGCCCATGTTAGCATTTTTTTTCATAGTCCACATATAACGAAATAGCGGATATAGCGAAGTGATTTCCGATTCCCGCCGACTTCGTTATAACCGGGCTAGACTGTATTAAATATCTCACCTTTCTTCACCAGTAACGTAGTTGATGGCTCCTGCCCACGCTGTTCGTGTTGTCGCAGCAACCACCTCGGATCACTTATTTGGATGGCTAAGGGGCTATGGCGGAACACCGCCACGATCATCATTGCCAACATCATCACAACCAGTCAGCCTCTTTTATGTCCACTGCAGGACGAAAGTTTCTCCCGGCGATGTCCGATTACCCATGTATTGCGTCAAGTGACTCCATCTTATGCGTGTAAACTTCCTAATCTCACCACCTAATCCTGACCAATTCTGTAACTGCGCATTACGTTACCGGCCCTAATCTATTACGCCCTCTTAATGTGAACTAAAACCATCAGCTACGCCATTTTATTCTTTAATCTACCACCGCCGTCTTGCTGTCTCTTATCGTTACGGATACATCATTTTACGTTCCAACACGGACTATGCAGCCCTTAGCTTATACACTCAATTTCCTGTTTTGTCTTCCAAGTTTCTCCGATATCGCAGCTCAAGTCGGCTGCTTAGCCTTAGGGTAAGTTCCCGTCCTACGGCTTCGTAGATGTAAAATGCATTGATGGCATACTTTTCAAAGGTTATCGGCGAGATGGCGTTCATAACTCCAGTGATAACCATAAACGCTCCAACCCGCCTTTATTGTCCTGGACATTTGCTCAAATCCCTTCATCGGAGTACTCTGTGATTACTTGTCCTAGGTAAGAGCATACTCCTGATGTGACAGTTTCAAAAGACTTACTACAAATCGCGAACTTTCGTTTTCTTGCAAGGTTATCGGACGTTATCTTAGCCTTGTGCTTATTAAACTGTATAGCTGACTCGTTCAACTTTGCCGGTTCAAGCCCTCCTTCATTTTTTGTAACTCACCTCCAGCGTTGCATAAAAGGACAATGTCATCTGCAAACCGCAAGTTGCTCAGATAGTGCCCGTTGATCATTACACCCAACCCTTTATAAAGCTAGCCTCATGAATACTTCGTTCGCACGTGCAGTGGATTACATCGGAGAGATTGCGTCTCGTTGCCTGACACCCTTAATCTGTGTTTTCCCGTTTTGTGTGTGTGTGTGTGTGACTATATGTTAATGTGGAACCTCTGTAAACAATGCTTTTTGTAATCTTTGATAATACAATACCCAAATGACTGTTCGCCTTTCTACTGAATCGAACACATTCTTGTAATCTCCAGAGGTCACATGTAGAGGCTAGTTATATCCCACAGATTTTCCCATTGATTTACGACACGGATATGGTCCATTGTTGAACACCCACTTCTAATGCCAGCCTGTTCTCTGGCTTCTTACCCTGATTCTACTCTAAGTTACATTAATGAATATTTTGTACAATATAACTTTGCTTATAAAAAACTTATACAATGTACAATATTTTGTAGAAGTGAATGCACGTGAATATCTTGTATATCCACATAATTATCTAGTTTCTTAGCATCTCCCTTCTTATGTATTTATACGGTAATGACATTTCTCCAAGTTCGTGGTACATTTTAAGTCATGACGGATATCGTATACAAGGTTGCAAACTTTTCAAGTAGCACAGGCCCACCATATTTAATCAGATAGACCGCAATTCATTTTCACCTGGCGCTTTTCTTTTGCACACTTCTTGCAAACCCCATCGAAGTTCATTCCTATATATAAGGGACCAGCTACAATGAGGCGTCAACTACGAGTGCGCGGAGATGAACTGAGCGCATCATGCTAAACAGCTTGATGAATTATCTATACGGTACGGGTTCATCATGTCGCGGTCTAGCTAACGGTTTTTTTTTTTCAACATTGAAAGGATGTCTTTTGTCAGGTGCGAACAGAGAATTGTTTAGAGTGGACGTTCTTTTTTGCATTTTCATTTAATTCGACCCACCGGATAATTCGTTTAATTTCGTCGGGCCTGTGAAGGTCAAATTATAAGGGAAATCGAGTGTGTTTATTATGGATTCGAAATGTTGCGTGCTATATACGTTGCCGCAGGCGTCGTATGCCGCATATTTCATTACGTCACTTTGCATGTCGTTTGATGGCGCAGGAGGAAAGCAGGGAGAAACACGGCAGAAACAATTAAAAAAAGGAGACATTTATTTGTCTTTCAATGCCCAGGCATAATGACCACGACAAGAAGTACAAAGGATTTTGCCGCCTGCCAACAAAATGGCGGTGACGTGTACGTGCCTTATGTGTGTCGTTGCACGGTGTGTACACACTCACGACACCAAGGTGAACACTTCGGAGAAGACATCTTGACGGGTGCGCCATCACAGGCTGAGCACATCTAATCTCTCCGTACAAGCAGGGGGCACATGTGCCCACATTAAAAAAAAAAGATGTATAAGGTCACGAGACACATTCAGCATTGGCTGCCGCGACAAAGAAACAAGGAAGAAGAACGGGCGCGTCACGTGACACCAGAGAAGCGATAACACCAAGTGAGTTGAGTGACCCGCATTGCAGAGCGAAAAACATCGCGGGGGGAGGGAGGGGCGGTGGTGAGCGGAAGTGCAAGAATCACAGAACGTCAATCACACCAAAATTGTTTGCAAGTCCGCGCATGCACTGAACTTGAGAGGGAAGCTTGCTCTGGCTATGCTTTCTGACCCGAACGCGTGCAAGCACTCGTCTGGTTGCCACGTGACGATGCATTTAGGGCGCAGTCACGCATCAAGTGTTCAACAATGGCCGAACAGAGGAGGTGTTTTTCGTTAGGACCGGAACTGCATCTGTTGCCCTGACGAAGCACGTCCCCTTGTCGAAACGTTGGCTACAACCACTGTAGATCACTTCGTCTCCATCTTCCTGTTAACTTTCTTTTTAATCAAACGTTAGTTCAGTCTTATACAGACCGCTCGGACAGTCAGTGTATGTTTTAGATGTCTGTGAATTGTCACATTTTCGCGAAACGCTTTCAATATTGACAAGGAAACAACGAGCATCCCTTACGCTGTCGCACCGACTTCCCGTCATGATTCTGAATGCTGTCACGTGTGCCTGTGCAGATAAGTGAATTTTATACGATTGGTTCCATTTTAAAAAAAAATATGATGCTATTGTCATGGGGTGACAGCCGGGTCTTTACGTAAGCGCTTTCTTCCTTTCTTTCTTTCAATAAATGGTGAAGTTAGAGTACTGAGCCCTTCCGTGTCATCGCCAGTTAGCACTGTTCTCCGAGGGTTGGAAATTACCAATTATACTAAATAATGAGCCAGCGTTTTCTACAAGTGAGCAAGTACCATCAACCTATTTCCGCTGAACTCCTCTGGAACATTCGTGGAGACGTTATGGTTTCACGCCACCGGTTGATCTTTTGTTTACAGCTCGATTAGATCAAATGTTCCTCCGCTCGTCTCCAAAAAGAGATATCACGTGGTTTCGAACACCGGCACGACACTACCGTCAGGCCAGCTGAACGTATTCACGTGCGGTAATGCGCCGAACCACATGTCCACCATCTGATATAAAATGGCTTCACCATGTCTGCTGTCGTCTGGCTGCTTTGCATGAAGATACTAGGATCTTCATAGCTCAGAAAAATATGATCAATTCAACAGTATAGATGACACGACCATAAAAGCGTTTGAGCAATGGCCGAACGCTTTATTTTTTTAAAGTCATATTATACCAATTTTAGAAACGTTTGCAGTGCGTACGTCAAGTTGCCATGGCAGAATAAAAATTATTATCGCGCAGTTCATTAGGTTCTCAACATTTCACTTCTTCGGGCCACGGAGCATAGTCAAAACAGGCAGACCCTATGCAAGATTCTTTTGCGACTCGTCTCGCCTAAGGCGATCGTTGTTCATTACAGCAATGATAAACTATGCCAACGATAACAACAGCGATAACAAAGTTTACATAGCTCTATATATACCGAAATACAAGCTGTGCTCGTGATGAACAACACAATACCCAAGGTAGCACACACAAAAAGAGTATTGGGAACTAACACATTGAGTCGCAGGCTACTCGCATGACGTCACATCGTGCGCTTACTCGGAAACGCTGTCTGTCGACCACAGCGTCCGTTTCTGAAAGGACTTTCTCGTCGGTCTAAATGTCGGTCTATCATGTTACAATGACCAACAAAAGGTTTCTTTTGAGTGCAGTGAAGTTCAACGAAATATAAAGTCAGTATCACGTAGCAAATGTCAGAAAACACGTTTTTATTCACGCGTAAAAGATAAACCCACTTTTTTTGTGTGATACGGATAATGCTGGGGGGGGGGGGGGGGGTGCCGACAGCGTAACGGTAGTAGCAATGGGGGCTGACATATTTTAAAACTCTTTCTTTTTTTCATCTTGCGCAAACTGTAAATAAAGAAAAGTTACATGCAACGGAAGAAAAGGAGAAACAGAAGTAACATTGTTGCGTATATATAGGTCAGGCATCAAGCGCGCTGCAGTGAGATTGCTGCAGCCACAATAGCGATGAGCTGCAAAGGATAGCAGCTATAGTTCATCAGTGTCCGTGTGAGTTTTGTAAGGCAGTCGACGGTATACAGTGACCCGTCTCTGGCTGCTTCTTGCATCTCGCGTGTACGTAGCTCCGCTAAAGGTATTGTAAAGTTTGAAGGGACATATTAAAACAGGGAATGAGCATTAAGCTACAGACTGGCAGGTTAGACTACAGCAATACCCGATAGGCCAGTCTCAGCGTGCTCTGGAGCATCCTAATCCAGACAAAACGCAAATATACAAAGAAAAAAAAGCATAGTCGGCGACGCCAGCGTGAAATTCCCGTACCAGCTTCCTGTGACGTCACGGATTTCGACAGCGTCTATCACGGGTAAGTTTTATTCTTTTATCAGTCAAGAAACATCACTGTGCGTCCGAAAGTGAGCAATGACTAGAGCTGGCACCAGACCTTCGGCGAACTTCTTTTTTTCTGCATAACGCTAAGTCTAAACGCACGAAATCCGTGACGTCACTGGCGCTGCGGTTTCGGCGCGAAGTTGAATAAGGAAAACGCCCAGTCTTCAAAAATTTCCACCGTTCTGCCGTTGCAAAATAACGTTTCGAAAAAATACTGCACCAGTCTAAGCTGGCTTAAGTGTTGTTCCTCTTTAGTGTCCCCCTTTAAGCAAACAACTTCGAGGAGGCACTAAGAACGGTATACACCATACGCAGCTTGAAACATAGCACTCTTCACGAACATGCACAGTGGTTACACGCATGCACACGCACGGACAAAAAGAAACTAATGGGCCTTCGCAACTGAAAGAAGAAAGCAAAACTTTCAATCCTCGCAACCTGTCTAAATTATACTCGACTACCGTCCGCGTACTTGCTCACCGTGGATCCTGCGAAATATCGACGAGCCGCTCGGGCTACAAAAATATCAGCCACTAATATTTGCGCTCTTTCCTTGCCGGCGAACCAAACTCCTCGGTAATATAGAACTACTCGCACTCGTGTACTATAGTATATATATACAGCGGAAGTCCCTACCTCCGGTGTGCAAAAGCCTTCCTTCAAGAGTTAGGTATCGACGTCACATTTTCTCTTCTTCTCCTCACACACGCCACGCGCCCCAGATACACGTGAACATATTAGTATTACTTTATTATTTAAGAGCAAAGAAAGAGACGGTGCGGACTTTCTTCGAAAAGCAGCTCTCTTGCAAAGCGACACATTCGAAACGAGGTGTGGTGAAATACATTCCCTGAAGGCTCAACTCTGCCGCGGAGCTTGCGATATAGCTCGTCAGCATATTAAACTCAAAACTTCCATACTATGGAAGTCTCTGTCGAACGGTCACTCCTGGGGCCAGACACTTTATTTCTGGGGATAAACTTGGAGTAGGTTGGTTATTCGTGTTTAACAGCTTTTCTTTTAAGCACTTACAGTCCAAGATGACACATAAAAGCAAGACACACAGAGCGCTTCGCGTGCTTCGCGACCATTACGTCCTCGCTTGCCATTGCTAAAAAAAAAAAAAAAGTCATTCCACTTCATTTTTATACAGCCAACAGCACTACGGATCGATACTGTCAGCGCTGCAGGTCTTTTGCTCATATCTAAAAAGCCGAGTATATATACTATATCGCACAGGATAATAAGCACGAAATTTGAACGCAAGATGCCGATATCCTCCACTACAACACGGAGAGGATGCCTAAGGTAGATGCAGCGAATGCAAGCTGTGATCAATAATGTCGCGAATGACGTTCTTCTCTTAATTCACTAACAACCGACAGACTAGAAATCGCCGATCTTTGAACAAGAACAGACGTGCTATCTTGGACACCGGACCAAAACGCAGCGGAAAAAATGATAATAATAAAGTTGGAAGATGATTCAACCTCCAGTTGAAGTCGGTAAAAGGCAATGTCTTCGTGACCGAGTCGAGGGTGAGAGTGGGGCGGAATCTCTGCGCACGACACTAAATCTCGTCACACCTCTCTTGAGGGGAGTAGGAGGAGCGTCGGATTGCGTAAATATTTTGACGGCACAATCTTCGAGATGGGCTCACATTTTTACACTACGCACACTCACGGGAACGGCCTAGATTTTTAGACAGCACTGCATTTTCGGGATCAGTATACATATTTAGACTACATATACCAACGGAAACGGCCCACATTCTTTTAGAATGCACTACCTGCGAGATCGGTCCACATTTTCTAGACTGCACTATCTTCGGCATTGGGCCCCGAAAAAAGCTAGAAATCCAGATACCCGATGCGTAAAAGTGATGGTAACTCGCTAAGAATGACTTCGTATTTAAAAGAAGAAAAAAAAAAAGAACGCCGGCACGTCTGTCGAGAAGGACACAAAGCGTGCATCTTCGGGGACGTTATATACTTAGCTTATACGCGACGTGAGATGGTACAAATTCTGTTCTAAAAAACAGTCCGTGCGACATTGTCATTCTTACGCCGTGAAGCGTATACTTCAGAGCACACATACACACAAAAAAAGGAAAAGCCACTTTGAGCCGCAAAAAGCGCTGCCAGGAAGAAAAGACAAAGAAACTGGCAGAGGCAGAGAAAGAAAAACAAGCAATAAATCGCGAGCTCGCCGTTCGGGTCCCTTTGCGTCATCCCTAATTTGACTCGCACAGGAAGCCCGCTCCACTCGGATCGATACTTCTTCCCTTCCACACAAAAGCGGTGTGAAAAGCGTGGCTTCCATTATGGCTTTCTGCGGGGAACCGCTCCTCTTCTTTCGTGGCCACCCGTCTTGTGATCGTGTATATATATCCACCTATATAGGCGTGCTTGAAGGTGCACGGCGAAGTCCGTAGAAATAACCTCTCCAGGGAGCGCCTCTGATCCGCCATTTACTCCTATTTACTCTCATTTTACTCCCCCACTTCTTCTTCTCTTTTTTTTTTTTTTACGAAAAAGTCATCCTTGTTATTCCTTTCCCTCGCTGCTTCGAGCTACCTCTGACGAAGAGAGATAGGCTTTCCCGAGAGTACCTTATGTATAGTATACGAACTTTTCCCCACAACGGGCTTTGGTGTTCTCTGGAAACATGCGAGTGCTAATAGCAGAAGTAGAGACCATACTGCTACCGTGTGGTGTTTTCTATGCATAATACAATGACTTGGTTGCAGTAGAAGGTGTTCTTCTTTTTTTTCTTCTGTTTAGTTTACGGGGAATAGCATCAGAGTTTCCGGAGGAAAGCACTCCGCTGTGGGAACGCGCTGCGCGATGGCTTGCATACTAGAAGCGAGTTGCCGACCCAGCCGCATGATATACCGTACACGCATTTTTATGTAGTAGTCGTATTTTTCGCCAAGAAGCACGAATTTTTGTTTTAATTTTCTTTTACATTTCCCATTTTCCAGATTGCACTGTTCATTGTCCGGTGTTCAGAACATCGTCATATAGAAACGGGCGCACATGAGGGATATTATACTAACTTTATGCTAACTTTTGGGTCTATATATTTTTTAGTTCCCCTGCGTTAGGCACATTGCTTACTTTTTCATGTTGCATTGACCAGCTAGTATATACGTTCATCAAACAAATTTTTCCTTCTTTTTTCCAAGTGCGTGTTATTCTCTCTATTCTATAGCTGCCCGATTCACGCTGTGTAAGTCTCCCAGCAGCCTCCGGCACCTTCGATGAATGATGGTACATGTCCTATAATGGTGCAGTTATCATTTCATGCCGTACCGAATGCGTATTCATATTCAAGCACTGTAGGAGGAGCAAGCGGTAACGGTATCCTAAAATTCATTACAGCGTAAATAAAGAATTTTAGGTGCTCTACAGACGAACGCGCAATGACTCGCAGTGAGAAAACTTCTGAGGCACCTCAAATTGACCAGATTTTCTTTTCATTGACTAGCATTAATTGGAAGCAGGCAAATGACGCTTTTGCAGAGGACTCAACACAATGCACCGGCGGAAACAGCGAGAAAATGGTTTTTGCACGCAAGTCAATTTAGTACACACGACCCAAATAATCAAAATAAATCCAATCCAATCCACAATCCAAATAAAACGAATTTAGTAATTCGCCTATGACTAAGCAAGGCGATGCGATATTTTTGATGTAATACACCATTCAAAGTAACTAAACGAGGAGCGAAGGAAACCGCTTGCGTGTCATATGTATAACGGAAACGGAAACACGTCACGGAAAAGCCGCCAAGCGGCAGGAGTGGTTCCTCAAAAGTTTCGCCACAGCACTAAAGAAAATTAAAGAACGCTTATGACAACAGCAAGGTTTTAAAAAATGTAAACAAACGTTACAAGCTTCCATTCGTGCTTTTAAACAGTACGATGTACTTTGTTCGCTCGGCGTAATAGGAAAGAACTGCA
This sequence comes from Dermacentor andersoni, assembly GCF_023375885.2. Classification (NCBI taxonomy): domain Eukaryota; kingdom Metazoa; phylum Arthropoda; class Arachnida; order Ixodida; family Ixodidae; genus Dermacentor; species Dermacentor andersoni. The sequence goes on along the minus strand of NC_092815.1, from coordinate 76,700,382 downwards.
GCGAGAAACAAACAGACAGAAAAAAAACAGAAGACATTAAACCATTTTTATGGAACAATAGGGTGAACTAAAACGCCACAGTGGACCTTATGAAAACGTGAGCTTCGGCTTTTGTTCAAACCTAAACGTGAGGCCCCTCGTCATTTTCAGTGGCGCGACTTCACGAGAATATCTGAAATTTCGAAGCGTTCTTTTTTTATTATTATTAAGGTGAAATGAGGTTTAGCTGTCGAACAACGGTGACGGCTACTCTTTTTTACGTATATCAGCGAGAGAAAGAAATAAGGTTCAGTCGACAATGCTTCCTGCGCAAGAATTTCTGTCTTGTTTTGTCTGACAACCAGACGCAGCGATAGTGCGTTCCTAATTAGTTCGGAAACAGAACAGTAACTGTATTACATTTTAAGACAAGAACATAAAGATACAGCGCAATTTTCTGTGCTGGGCATTTCGCGTAACTTGAGCCAAGGATTAAAACAAGAAAGAAGCGGTAACCCGCAGCCGGGTGAAACCAACGAATATTGTCTTCCGTCGTGTGGCGCTCCTCGGAAGCATATTTTATATTACGCTTTATTAACTAATTAACTAACACGAATCATGAAGTAATAATGTTATTCGCTTTAGAGGCAAGTACGTTTTGTTACGTTGTAGAGGGGATCCATGAACGACCGATATAGTCTTTTGCGGCAACGCACCTCCTGCGTGGTGCTTCTTTCTGGCATCCAAGAAAGACTGCGAAACACGAACAAATAAAGACGTGACTGCGATCACGTGCTATTCGCATTGCAGCGCCCTCAATCGCGTTTCGAGCGAACCAAACGTAAACGAGGACTGCGGCGAAGTGGCGCCGCCGTCTCTGATAAACGACAGCCACTATCCGTTTTCGCTCGAAACGCACGTTGAAAAAAAAAAAAAAAATCTGGATCGGTTGTTTCTGAACCCCATTTACAACGTAACGAAACCCACTTGCCCCTAAAGCTGATATTAACGGTATTTCGTGATTCACACTAGTTAATTAACCATTTAAGCGGAATATATATATATAGCCTCTGAGCAGCGCAGCATGACATCACAAATATGTCGTTGCTTTCACGGCAGCTGCAGTTTACCGCTTAATTTTTTTTAAATCCTTCGTTCAAGTTACGTGAAACAGGTACGCACCCGCGATACACCTCCAAGACCATGAGCCCGACAGACTGTGCTCTCGCTACCGCGATGGGTAGCAAAGTGGATGCTGTACAGGTTAACCTCCCTGGCTTCAATCCTGTCCCTCATGACGCAACTGCGAAGAACGAGTAAAGGAATGCCGATAACTGTTACCGTCTCGCTCGAAATGAAGAAATACCTTCTTCCATTCGACGCTTGCCCCTACACGCCGGCAATGGGCTTGGCAAAGCTCACTCGAAGACAAAGGCTGTTAGTAGTACATTGTTGGCTATTATATGGATGTTACATAACATGTCGAACTACACGTGCGTGTGCTCCTCCATCGGCACGACATTATCGGCAGTCCGTGGGGCATTGCCCTCGCCGCAACGATCGATATTCCATCAAGGGTTCGACATATAAAGAAAAGAATGTTCGATGAAAGTTCGCGTGGCCAGTCCTCGCGGCGGAAACATAGGAGGTGCAGTCACTGACCAGAGACGTGACGCGGACGAGTGGGAAAGGAAAGGGTAAGTAAGATAAGGCGGCGGATAGATCGACGTATCGAAACCATCGCGAATTGCTTGGTTCGCGACGATCGGGTCTGTAGGCTTCAACGCGCTTAGACAAGACGTATCTGATTGTGAGCGTAGATGCTGAGTGAAGTCTATTTCATCTTTAGCGAAAGAAGGGGAAGACATCCGCGCCATCTAACCCGTTGATGGTATTGAGTACTTTTCTGTTCTACCTTATTTTGAGCAGGCCTGCAACGGTCACGTTTCCTCAGCGTTGCTGTAACTTGCGCTTTTCTTGATTTCTTTATTTTTTTTCTCTATAGCTTCCAGTTTATTGTCACTGGCCAAGCACACTATCTATTATAATCGGCAGAGAAGGTTCGTTTCTGCACATCGGACAGAGGATGGCTCGTCGTTCTTTGACGTCGACGACGGGTCGCACACACGCGCGGCGAGGAATGAGGAGGCGACCTCTTTTCAGATTGCCGGTCGCGTTATTAATCGCCATTCTTCCGGCGTGATGACAAGCCGGGATCGATTGCATCGACAACACAGGCGCGGCGAGCCAAGGGAAAAGGACCCACGAAAGAGGAATCTATTCACTTCGCGATCCTGCCTCGCCGTTCGGTCGAGCGAATGGCGCCTTGTGTGGCCGTGAACCTCGCTATGCACACACAAACACGCGTGGAGGACGATATATAACGTGGAACGCAGTGCCTGGCCCGATGGCACGACTTTTGTCCAGTCAGTTTGCCTAAACCGTACAGCTAAGGCAGAGATCAAACACGGTTCTGGTTATAAAGCTTAGAGTCAAGGGGAAAGCTTGCGGTATTCGCTATCGGTTTGCTCAGCGTATACAATGAAGGCAGATGTAAGACCCTATTACGATCGACGCACCAAAGCAAGAGCTCGCAAGGGAAGGTTCGTGATCTTTCCGAAAAGGGAAAGTTTAATTTACCTACGCGAACGACATACTTCAGACGCCCGCATGTGCTCGAACAGGCCAAGCGAAATGGTTCTCGAGACGAATGTAAATATAATTATACCCGCGGCGTTGAGTGATAAGCATAATGAGAAACAACTTTTATTAGTTGTCTCCTTCGCATATCTTCCTCATCCTTTATCCAGCTATGTAAACGAGTCTGAAGTTCAGCAGCTTTCCCGTTTAATTATACGCTGATGGGCTGCTGCCCGAATAGAGAGCACACAGAAAACCTTAAGACTCAGCTATCGATGGTATAATGCCTCCCGCCCCAAACTTTCCACCATTAAAGAAAAAGAAAGAATACACAAGCACTACCTTTCAAGTAAGCACAGTCATTGAAGCGAAATTGGAGAGTCCAAGTAACTCTAACGAAATATAGCACGTGAGCCCTACAAGCACGTCCAAAACCATAAAGTGTCACATATTGTTATAGTATTGTCAGCCCTCATCAAAAGTCATTTACCATCTTAACAGGTGGCCAATCAGTTTATAACGGAGGCCGGCCAGCCTTTCTCTACGCACGGTCAAGACATTCCATAAGTAATTTCTTACGGATTTCGTTCAGTGTATTAGCGCATACAAAAGGGCTACGTACGACAGCCACAGCTTGTCAGCTGCATACAAAAATAGCCAGCGCTCTCACTCTTTAAGCATAACGCGCGCTCGCGTTAACTACTGCGCATTGCATATGGAGGCACTGCTTCGTATACGTTCCGTACATCGACAAGTGCACACCTTAAAAGCGCCACGAACGAGGTTGCTTGCAGTTTATGCTGCTGCATATTCTCGAATAACTCCTCTCCTCTTCTACACTATTATTATAACGCATTTCTACGAGCAGGACACCCAACGAATTCGTGTTTGCAAGCGATTGTTGCATCCACTTGTGTTGTGCGTGGAGATATATACGGATAGGTCCGGTGTGTTCCGAGCCCGCAAAACTATAAAAAAGGCGTCGACACGCCTCCGCGACGTCAGGGGACACGAATTTGATACGTCAAAGAAAGGCTGCGTTCTAGGTCGGCTACCTGGAATGTCTCTGTGACATCAGGCGAAGCCGTCTTGACACCACATCTGCCGCAATAAGGAAATGCACGGGACGCCTCTGACGAGAACTGCTACTTACGAATGGCACAGACGGCGAATTGAATCATCGCTTGAGGTCTGTATACACACTGACTCGCGAATAGAGAGCAAGAGAAACCGGCGTGGTAACAACAACAAACAGACACCGAACGTGCCGCCAGAGCGGCGTTTCTGCACAGTGCGCTGTGCACGAATACGTGTACACGTCCAAGGATATAGCCTCCGTTATGGTCCGAGGGCACCGCCGCTGACCTTCAGGTGTTGCATTACCGGATTAAACCGATTATCGCGAGACGGTCCCGCTCTATAAATGGCACCGAAGTCTCAGTGAGCGTAGGATGTCCACACGTGAATTCAGGCGGGCACTTAGACACCCTACACGCGTGAGAAAGATGCAATGGCACATAGAATATCACGAGGGAAAAAAAAAAATTACGCTCGATGGAGCCAGCCATGTACGAGACTGGGAGGCAATAGCCAACAGACTGTGGCATTCACCTGCTACTAATACTGAAACAGGTTGCGGAGAGCAGGAGCACAAGGCTCGCGCACTCGCCTTCCACAGTCCCAAAAGCACGTGCCTCCGCGGCGCCGCGAAAATATCTACCCTTAGATAAACGTCATAGAAGGCGTGGAGGTAGGTTAACAGCTACCTATAGCACGACGTAGAAGTGTGGCAAGCGCAATAACGTCATTCGCGAGGCAAAGCTGCGCCCATGGAGGCTTGTACGTCTTTAAAAAGAATGCCGTCGGTGAGTCGGGGATCATGATGTGCAATAAATAGATATAACGCTCACCACACTCGAGTTGAACAGCAGGCAGTGTTCTGCAGTCATCGCTAAAACGTGGCTACCAGTGTTTTCGGCCTCGTGGCGCTGTCGACATGAGGGACTGTACACGTGAATGTGTCGAGTGATAGATACCACAGCGAGCAAGATCACGCATATTTGGTGCACTCTTACATCGGTACACAGCAAGAGTCGCGCCACTTTGAGCACGCCGTCAAGTCACGTGACCTGTACTCCTGGCTCCCGCCGTGCGCGAGCCATTTCTGCAGCACACCAACGGCGCAACGACACGTGCAAGAAAACCAGAACGCCTTCACGAGGCCACCCAGCGCAACATACGTTTTCGCATGTACCATACGCAGTATACATTATGACGCAGCTATCGCAAACACTGGCAATGACGTCACCTGTTATGGAAATTACGAAAGTGAGAACGGTTACGTGAATACACATTGAACGGTGTGAAACGGCAATTTACTGAAAAAGTGTGAGCGAGATCTAACGATGGACAAGGGCGAATGTAGACAGATTAACTTCTCTTCATATAAAGGTTGCGCAGGCATTCTTCTCATCGCTTTATTAGCTCTCTTTCTTTTCGCCTTTCTCAGCTAGTCGCGTCCCGTGAGAACGTGCTAAACCCTGTACCACTGGTGCGAGTGAGCCCCGCGCTTCAAACAACGCGCGATGCGGCCTTTTTAAGGGAGTGAGGGCGCAAGTCTGCGCGGCGCTGGTGCGATTGCTCAAGTGACAGCATGTGGCCGCCATACGTGACAGCATGGCGGCTTTCAATTGCTCTGGCAGGTGCGTTCTCTTGAGTGAAACGGTGCAAGCAGGCGCAGGAATGTGGCGTTAAATGGCGAAAACACACGGCGAGCGGCACGTGAAAGCGCTTTGGCCTGTACAAGTGGGATTAAGCGTGAGGGTCCTTCGCGCGAGAGCTTGTCTCACTGCCAGACGCCGGGCATTTGGCTGCCCGGGCAGAAAGAGGTTAGAATGGGTGAACACATCAACCTCATTAAGCCGAGCGGCAGCCTTTCCCCTATAGAGCATTTCTTCCTTAGTCCACTGCTGTACGTCAATGCTATTAATGCGATTAGCATTTTTCGGGTATTTCGCGCACTTTCAGGGGGTTGCCTATCTATCTAGCTATGCCTCTAAATGTTTCGCCAACTTGAATATTCTGTGATTCTTTAAATTTATCCGATGCCCGGCGCAATCGAACACGAGTCATGCGCATACTTTACGGCGGCGTCGCCAGATGGCGCAGAGTGTGCATAAGAAGCGCGAGAAAACGCTGAATAATGTTTCGACGTTTGCAATGCAGTATGCCGCTACATTTATTCAACGCTAATCACATTAACGTCGACATTCGTCATGAGATGGTCCTGCTGGATTTTTTCCCCCTCGAGTGTGTCTTTTCTAAACGCACAATAGGCAATACACAGAATTCCATAAGTGGGCGCTTCCCTTCACATATCGTCTGACCTTACCAATATGGCAGACCTCGACCTATAGAATCGTAAGTAAGGAGTGCGTCGTCGGGCAGACCGGGGTGTCACCATTCCTGTCCACCTCCGGCTCTAGCGCCACCCATGCTTTTGCAGAGGGCCTCTGAGTTTCTTCAGCGCTATACTTCAGTGCAGGAGGTCAGCTATCTTGGCTAGGCACATACTGCGCGGGAAAGCACGCGCACAGAACTTCGCATGTTATCTACCGTCACCTAGGAGCGCTCGTCAAATCTGCCTTGGAGTACGCCGAAAAAGACGACCTGCTCATCAACAGTCGCCGAGTGTTTTTTTTTTCTCTCTCTCTCGCTAAGATGAACGTGTGTGCCGCCTAACTTGGTACTTTCGCCGACGTTGCCGCGGTATACCTCCAAGTGGCTATGGCGTCGCGCTGCTGAGCTCGTGGTCGCGGTTGCGAACACGGCCGCGGCCGCCGCATTTCGATGGATGGCGAAATGCAACACTCGTGTACTCAGGCTTAGGTGCACGGTAAAGTGTTCCACGGGTGATCAAACTAAAGCCGGAGTTCCCAACCACGGCGTGCCTTATAATCAGATTATGCTTTGGTACCTAAAACAACAGAATTATTTTCTTTTTATGTCGCACCTGCTCATTGAGTTCGTTCATGGCACGCGTTTAATACCGCTAGCCGTAGAATTCTTGTCACTCAATCCTAACCTTAAAAAACATCATGAAAAAAATCACTTATAGCTAAACGTCAGACGTACCTATTAAGGCATTCGTTCCTCATCTTTGTGTTTCGCGCGCTTACGCACAGATGGGACACAAGATCGTGCGGTATTGATCGCACACAGGCGCGACAGCCAGCACTGTCAAGGAGGCTTAGAAACAGCGGAACAAAAGTCAGCCCGTATGTGAGTGCCTGCATTCATACAGCAGTCGCCCAGCAATATTGTGTTTTGATCATGTGTACAGAGTCAATATAATCATATTTCGGCGGGCCGTACCTCTTTCGCCAGCTCTTTGTAAAGCTATATTATAAAAAGCAATCCATTTGGAAAAGTATAGGCGCCTAAATTTCCATCTATGCTTCCGCTGGCAAAAGTATGCAAAAGAAAAGAACGCTGCAACAGCCTGTTAACACGCATAATAAACGCGAATGCAAGTTGGAAGGCCGTGACGATCGATTTGCTGCGCAAACAATGACAGCGGCACTGTGAAACTCACACAGGACCCGGCTTGCGTATACATATTTCATCCGTAGTCTGTTTGTTAACGAATACCGTGGCATAACAAAAGGACGCCGAAGCGCTGCCGCCGAGGACGTTCGAACTCTGAGATTCAATTACGCTATAACGTATAATGACACCGCTCAAACCATCTGTCCGCCGGCCCCTGTATAATCTAGCTCTCTATGTATATATGTAACAACGCTTTCACGTGCCTCACTATTTCCCAAACCTTCGTTGACTGTGCTTTATCATGCAAAAGACACCAGCCAACACTGGGTGATCACCATGCAGTACGAAAGAACAGCAACAAGCGAATTGCAATACAGGAGGTTCAGTATACTATTATAGCCCATTAAAGGGCCCCTCACCAGGTCTGTCCATTTTGAGCTGAAAAGCGCAGAGCATACAATGCGCGCCGACGGTCGTGTTTGCAAAGAATTACATCGCTGGCGCCGCGAAGAGGTCTGAAATTTGAATCCGAACGCCATTTTTCCCTTCTCCGCGCGGCCGCTCCGCTCCAAGCCGGACGGTGACGTACTCGGGTCCGCAGTGCGACGTCGCTCGTGGTGACACGTGACTTGGAGAATTATTTAAAGCGCCATCTGTTATTTGTGTGATCTATTGCTTGAATTGACGAATCGAAGTTTAGTGAAATAATAAAACACACAAACGGAATGTCTGCGTGTTTTTTTTTTTTTTACTTCGCACCGAAGCAAGAGAGATGTACTTCTGCTTCGTCTACTTGTTCCCACGCTCGTGCGGTCACGTCCGCAGGTAGCGAAACTATGCCATTTCCTACCGTATTGCAGCGCGTGATCATGCTCTGCGATCCACTTGTTCTGCCTCAGTATTCGTGTAGCACTGAATAATACCGCTAGTCATGTGTCCTTGTGCACAGCGCGCCAAATCGTGCGCTGCGCGAACGAGACAAAAGCTCGCGCGCGATGCTGTCAGCGGAAGTGCGTATCGCCGAAAAAAAAAAAAAGGCGAGGACAAAAAGAAATGAAGGCGGGGCCTGTGACGTATGCGTCATGCGATCCTCGAGGTACGGTATGGGAGAACGCGGGGAAGGAACTTAGCGTGCGGAGGCTAGACGGGGCAAGTGGAGAGAGCGTCTTGCTTGGCACTGGAGCCCGCCTTCTGAAAGCATGGGTTTGCGGCACTGAAATATTTCTACCTCGGCTATTAATGAGCCGATTTGAAAAATTTTTGCGGCAGAACGCTCCATAGAGGACATGTGACAACTTGCAGCGTATGACCAAAATTTGCTATGGGGCCTGGTGAGGGGCCCTTTAAAGCGGGCTTGCGCATGCTGCAATCGAGCTCACGCCTTCACGTTAAAGTACGGTTTGCAGTGACGAGAGGAAAATAAGCCTTATATAGCGTGTTCCCGCTAAAGTTAGCCATGCTGTTCAACGAAAAAAGAAAGAGAGAAAACACGGTGCAAGATACAAGACCTGGTGTTCTGTTACAAGACCTGTAAAAACCGAACACCGTACGTTTTGTAATTGTATCTTGCACCGTATTTTTTTTTTTCAATCGTTTCGTTCTTTTTCGTCGAATGCATTATGTGCGTTCCACTGACGTATGACGTAGGTGAAATGCGACGCTTGCCTTCCGTCTATATATAATTATACTTCCAAGGAGGCTTTTCAATGCAACCCACATGCTGGCGAATTCTTTCGGCGAAGGTATACAACTAAGTGCACAAACGCCGCTGCCAGGCGTTCGAGCAATAGGAAACGGCGAGCGCATTATATACCCGAGTTGGCAAATATTGATTCGAGCACCTATTTCATTCACTGGGGCGCTATATCGAGGGAGGTACGCCCCGCTCCATACGAGTACACAAAGGCGCTGCGTACTAACCGCACCTCGTGGAACGGTGTCGTTGCTGCGCCTTGCCCTCGATGAGATGAATGCATTTTCGATCGGCGGCTCCAGTTCTGTTGCAGACGCGTTGGTTGATTTCGCTTCACCGGATCAAAATTTCGTGCCTATACTGTCTAAACTCGGCTGTAGACGACTAGCGCGGTATGTTGGCGCCATCGTACAGATAACCAGCACTGCCGAGTCACTATATATACGCTTCCGCACGTACACTTTCTCGCCTTATCAACACTGCGCAGGCGGTGTGGCTACTTATAATGCAAGGATTCTCGCAGGCAAACCCGGAACTGCGGGCCCACTTCTAATCGGACGTCACAGAATAGACGCAGCTCCTTTATACTCCAGGCGTCAATGATTAAGAATGCAACAACCACTGCAGTGCAACAACATAGGTAACATTTCCATCGCATTTTTTTAACGCGAAGAGATGACAGATAACTTTTGGCATGTGCGCGAACGATACCTTGTGCACAGTGCGCATGCGCGCATCGCAACGAAAAGTGAACGGCATGCCTACGCGGCCAGCACGTTCGCACGTAACTGCGCCGTTCTCGCCTTGTTCGAGACAGCGCGAGACTCCTCGTTAAAAAAATGGAAACGGCGGCGTCAAAGGAGAGCCGCAGCAAGTGGCTCCAGCTTTCGGTTTACCTACACGTGCACTCCCGTGTATTAAAAGCGCTGTCTTGATCGCACCGTCCAGAAAGCGCTTGCGTTGTACGCAGTACCCAAATTCTGTAATGTCATTTACTGTGACAAAAACAGTGCGAAGATGGGACAGTTAGCGCAACGAACAGACACGGCGATGCGCCGTAATGTGGCCTCGCATCAGAGGCAGGATCGACCTCGTAGAGTTTGTCTTGTACGCGCTCATATTTCTGTCTCTTTTACAGAATCCGTCACGTAGGCTAGCCCGTGGTCTAACCACTGCGGACCGATAGTAGCAAACACGCTATAGAGCGGAAAGCACGCTGTTTAAGGGACCAGCACCTCAGCTCGATCAATATGAAACAGTTTTTACTGTCGCCCGGTGGCACGCCGATTTACACTGCGCAACTGTGCTCCACAAAAGCATAAACGAAGCACGACACTCGGATCGAAACTCTTTGTCACGCTATAACTCGTATAGGCGTCACGCCTTGGGGCTTCAAACACGCCGAGCAACAGTTCCTGCGGCGCGTCGCCTTCAAGTTCCCGCCGGTTTAATAACCAGCATAAGCGTCAGAGCTCAGAATCGCGTGTTCTGTTCGCCCATCGCGTACGCCGTAGCCAAGTGAAGCGTGGCTATAGACAAACGCAACCTCGAACGAGGCCTGAGGCGTCAACTTGAAGCGCCATGCTCGTCCACGCTTTTCAGTGCTCGGTTCAACATGCGCGAGCGTCACGACGACGACGGAGGCGCTCGTGAGCCGCTAATTGTTTGCTAATTGAACGCTAACTATACCGGCGTGGACTCAAACTCGACGCGCGTGTTTGTGACCACGCAGTCATCGGTCGGTGCGACGATAAGAGAGCGAGCACGCGCTGAAGGCGCTCTCGACCAGCGCCTGGCGACAGCGGTCGATATACGAGGTTATAGCGCCACGGAGAGGGACACTTTGCCGCGAATACGTCGGCTAAGACCTTATACCAACCACAAGGGCGAGCACATTCCGGGAAATACGTAACACAGCGATGGAGATGGTACACTCGCGCACGACTCCGGCATAGATTTTTTTTTTTTTTTTCACAAAAGGAAGAACGACATTGAAGAACAAAACGGTTTCTACGGCAATCGCGCACGCAGGGCATTGAGACGGAGCCTTCGAGTACAGAAACGATCGACAAAGAACGAATTCAAGGTTCGCACGTCGGGACTACCTGGGCCTTTCCGGCCGTATTCCGATGGGGGCAGAGTTTATGGCCACGAAAAGGAAGCAGCGCATACAATAACACCAGGGCCGCACGTACAATTCAACTACCCGAGGCAGCTGTGACACATACAGATAGAGATGCGCATGCCGACCTTCTTGGGAGCCGCGGTAAAAGACAACGGTGCAGTGCGCCGAGAAGACGACGGTTGCAGAGCGGACCGGCACAGTTGATGACGGCACAGTGAATCAGCCGGCGGCCACGATGGCCATCCGGCCGGCAACCCTGTCGGCGGCTTCAAGGCGGCGCCTGCCTCCTGACGACGCACAGACATCCGGTGCGAAGGCAGCGGGTCACGGCGGCCCGGATGCGGGAGTACCAGGGCCCGGCGGCCTTCTTCAGCGCCGTGTTCTCTGCGAGTGCGTAACGACAGAATTAAGGAATCACGGAACCTCGATTATAGGTTCACAGCAGAACGTTGACGGCGTAGTAAACAAAGCAAGACAAGACGTGCAACCATGACACGTGTAACGATGTGAATGCAACCACATTCGTAGAAGAGAGACAACTATAATAACTGTATTTCCCTGGTTTCGTTGTCTGTTGACTTTGTGTTGTTCTAACTAGCGAAACATCGAGCCCCCCCCCCCCCCCCCCTCCCAGGTTCCGTTTCTTATTCTTGTCCTTTGTAGAGCGAGCGCCACGACTTTGGCAGCCTCGATGCCATGAAGTAATAGCAAATGAAGGTTTATTGGCCAGTAGCCTGCTCCCAAACTCGAGTGGTATACCCATGACGCCTACGGTTCAGCGTCCGCCGCCATCGCCTTGAGTGGCGCTTGCTATAATAACACTCTAAGAGGTAGACATAGAAGTCTTAGGGAAGCGAAAAAAAGATTAAAGAGGTGTATACAAAATGCTCAAATTGTTCTCGAGCTTCTTTGTTAACCTCCAAGTTTCTTCCCGATATGTAAGTACCGGTAGAATGCAGTGATTGTACACTTTTTTTTTTCAACGACAGTGGTAAGCTCCCAATCCGGATTAGGTATTGCCTGCCGTATGCACTACAACACATTTGTATGCTCCTGCAATAGCAAATTCGGCGATTTGCCAAATTTGCCATTGGCCATGGGTGAATTTGCCATGGGCGCCCCAATGCACCGTTGTATCCAATTACCGTCGCCTATGAGTAGTCGTAAGAGAGCGGCGCGGATCAGAGAGCAAACGCGGATAGCTGATATTCTAGTTGACATGAAAAAAGAAAAACTAAAGAAAAAACAAGGAGCTGGGCAAGGTCATGTAATGCCAAGCGTAGACAGCTGGTGGACCATTAGAGTTACAGAATTGGTGCCAAGGAAAGGGAAGCGTAGTCGAGGGGACGGCAGAAGATTAGGTCGGGTGACGAAATTAAGGAATTTACAGGCGCAAGTTGGAATCAGCTAGCGCAAGACAGGGGTAATTGGAGATCGCTCGCAATGGACTTCGTCCTGCAGTGGACATTTGATGCTGATGATGATGAGAAATGCGAGACCGAAAAGCATGTATAGCATACTTGATAACTGAAGCAGACTAGGTGACTATTTGAGACCGCCCCGTTTCAAAGGGTGCATCACTATTTCATCGCCGTCGCCGTCGCAGGTATATCTAGAACACTACATCAATATCCAAGAAAGTGCACCGCCGCCGCGGAAGCTCAATGGTAAAGCATCGCACGCGCAATGCGGAGGATGTGACTTCAGCTTCCATCTGTGGCAAAACGTATTTTCGTCATCTTCCATTTTCCTTTTACTGATCAACTAAAGAGAACAGTTACTTTCCTCAATGCTTTCTTAGGTTTATTTGTCTGTTGCCTTCATTTGGTTTTAACAAAAAAAAAAAAAAAAAAAAGAAAGACTGAGCCTCTTGGTTCCGCTTGTATGCTCGCTCAAGGCGAACATAAAAGTCTGAGAAAGCCGCCTTTACAAAAAGAAAAACAGAAGAGAGAGAGAGAGAGAGAGAGATGGTGGAGAGGTTGTTAAATGCGGGGCTCGTGGAGCAGAATGATTGCGCTAAGAAAAGCATAGTCTAAAATCTGCGCTTATACATAACCTCCCTCAAGGATTCAGCGAGTCTAATTAGTGCTATTAATGAGCTTGGCTGTACGGTGATCTCACAAGCAGGATTCAGCAGAGTGACATGGTCGAAAACCAGAAAGGTAAATGCTGCTGTTGAAACATCGGTACCCGGCCCTGACTTCCTTTCTTTACAAGTTCAGCCTTAATGCCAAATATAATATGGCAACAAGCGAGAAGCCTCTATGCACGTTTCAAAAAGGGGCAGTTCGCCCCATGTCGCCGTGCTGAATGCCTGAACGCTGGTCTGTCGTAAGCACGCAATGACAAACTGACCTTTTACACGTTTCCAACATCGCAAAGAATGTTAATTCTGGCACTACAGCATGAAAGAAGAGAATGTGCATGCAGACAAGAGCGAAGATCGTGTCAACGCAACGCATTCCTTCGCAACATTCCATTTCACACTGTTTTTCGGTCGATATGATTTTTTTCCCCTGACATTGCAAATGGCGGACAGTGTTTTTCGGATGCTTTGAAATCCGTCCTTTCTCTAAATGAGCATGATTTGCAGGTGACTTTATTTTATCATGGTTGCCCAGGTTCCCAGGACAACCAAACTCGACGTTGCTTCGATGCGATTTTATTGCAGTATCACTTCTACCACTGAAGCACCATGAAGAGTCAAGGTTCAAGCAGCACGTCGCCGCCGAAATAGCGTGATCATGCAAACAAATGCGCGCTTTTTACTGGTTATTTCTCGAGTCACGTGAGCGACGCACAATGAACGATTCGCAAGATTCCGTAAGCAGGCTTTCCTACACATCCATCTTGCCATAACCAAGACTTGAACGGCACGGGGGGACAAAAAGAACGGCGTCACCAGCCCGCATATTGACATCTTAATCCAGTCCAAGATCAAGATCTTTTCTAGGTAAAACGTTATGTGCGGAGAAGCGCACCTGCGGGTTTTAGCAAACCGTTGTTTCACTAGCACCACTGAAGCAATCGTGGCAAAGCTACAGTGCTGGCAGCTGTCCAATTTTGTTATTAGCAGCGTTCAGGTAGCACCTTAGCAGATGACGTGTGCACCTACAGATGTGACGCAAATCGCAGCACATCGCCTCCGAGATCGGCGCGCAGCGGGCGCTGCCGCTGTCATGCCGAGGAGCCGCGCTGGCGCTCAACAGTCTATAAACTCTGCTCCTGGCACATTAAAGCCGGAACCGGCTGCTGCACAATTAAAATCCAAATTTACTCACTCAACTTTCTATAGTGTCCCTGTAGTGGTTCCCATACAAAGGGCCACTACCGTTCTAATACCGTCTGTCCCAGCTAACGTTACCCAGGCTGTTCAAAGAATAAAAAGATGTAAAGAACACGGTGCAAGATACGAACAAAAAGCATACGGTGTTCAGTCGTCAGCGGTCTGGACCGGAAACCCGAGGTATTAGAATAGTACCTTTCACCGTGTTTCTTTTTTTAAAACTTCTTTTTTCTTCTAACTGCTTGGCTAACACTAGCTGGGTCACCCTATACATTATTTTCGGCGAGTGGTAGAGGCGACGTTTACCTTCGCTTAGAGATAAGAGCCTTCTATTTCTGCGAGATTTTCGTGACGCATTCGTAATTTGCATTTCAAACACAAAATTCTGCGCAGAGGCCGATGGATGAATGTACACTACGTGAAACTATATACTATAGCCTTTAGCGGTCCGAAATTTGGTAGCTGTTGGCCATGACCTGAACCTTTTTGTATACCGTGAACACAAAATCGCGGTACGCGAGCGTGTTTTACATTCTGGCCCCTTTGAATTGTTGTCGCAGCGGCCGGGAGTCGAATCCGCGATCTCGAGCTCAGCAGCAGAACGCAACAGCGACCTAGAAGCTACCACGGCGGGTGAGAGATCTGAATGTAACATTGAATACATTTCTTAATTTTACTCAGCGAATTAACTGCGCAAGATTTACATCGCGTCCCGTATAAAGGTCACCCGAAATACGAGCGACATTAGATAACGAACAAACGTTTCGCTCCATGCACCGCAAAGTGCGCGTATACTTACTACATATCGTCTCACGCAGACCATCGCTCGGAATGGACGTCGAGATTGAACATTGAAGATCAATTTCAGTTTACTCCGCAAAGCGCGCAGGCGGGGCGATAGCATCCTCTCCGCTACATGGGAGACGGAGCTAAATATAAATGCGGTCGTTTGCCCGGGACGTTCAGACCGACGGGAGTGGAAGCTTAGCGACGATGAAACCGCACGCTGAACGGAAGATGTTCAGCTCCCGGCGAAACTTACGTAATACCCTCCGAACGATTCTTCGAAAACCGCTATTTGAAGTTTCAGAACGCCTTTCAGAAGAAACGAAATACCGAAAAGGAAAAGAGGAACGCCGACCGTTTTTAAACAAGGAACAGCTTAACGCTCCCGATCTTCGCGTGTTCATTGTAAGATAAACCTAGAAATCTCATCTATATAGCAGGTCGTGTCTTACTCAGCCTTCTGAGGCGAGCGCTGCAGCGTAACCGTACACGAAGGCGATTTAAGAGTATACAGGGATAACCGTGGGGATATAGGGGTGAGGAGCTTTCGACACAGTATAGAAAGGTGAAGTGCGAGAGTCCTTTCTCGTCCAGGCTATAGCGGACAGCAAATTGTGTTCGACATCACTGCCGTTGCTATATACGCGCGTTCAGTGCGCAAGGAAAACGGTTCTTCGAGCAGTATCGATTTCTTGTCCGAGCGAACACATGTCAGCGGTGTTGCGTTATACGCGTATAAGCGCGCCGGCAAATCTACACGGATCTTCGCTCCGATAACAGAACAACAAGAAATGCGTATATATGTCGGTATATAAGGAGGCGTCGCATATATCCATTCTGAGCAGAGTCGAATAGGACGTCCGAGGTTTCGAAATCGCGAACCTGTTGCGGACGGGCCCTTCGCTCGACGACAAATAGCCGGCGCATAGATGTGAATCGAGGGCTGCAGCAAAATGAAGAAACCTCGGGCCGGTCAGGACAAAGCCACGGAGTTATGTATACTCTCTCTCATCAAATCCGTGCAGTACAGTCGAACTTAGAGGGCGAAGAAAGAAGGAGTGCTTTATGCAACGGGACGCGTAACAGTATACGGCATGCACGAAAGCTGACAATAGCGCCCCAGAAAAGGACATGCAGCAGACGGTGCATATAAGCCGTTTCCTTATACAATAGTTGCTGCGACCGACATACTGAGGCAGAGTGTATAGCTCTGGTACGCCATTTCTCCGTTATCTGTGTTCTACAGCAAGAAATAAGTTAACAATGTTAAAGAAAAAAAATCACCGACGATTACGATACTCCCTAATGCGAAATTTGAGCGCTGATCTTTACGTGCATTCAATTCCACCAGCTGTTTTGCTCACTGCTCAGAAAGAAAGCGTGAACGCAGGAACGCGTGGCTCACGTGAAGCGCATTCTTTATGCTCCGTTCCATAGATCAGGTGCAACGCTGTGGAAGCTACGCAAGGAGTTTGGTGACGGAAAAAGCATCACTCCACGCCTTCCGAACATGCTTCGCTGCGCGCCAACGGCATTTGCTCGCGTGAGCGTGCACCTGAGGCTGCCCTGACGGGCTGCGAATAATAATAATAATAATAATAATAATAATAATAATAATAATAATAATAATAATAATAATAATAAAAATAAAAAGACGAAAAGAACGCAACGAAAAACAAATTGATCTAAAACAACGCTTTCGATAGCCGTATATACCACCGTTTGTTTGTCTCAAAAGATTAAAACTTTTTTTTTTTCATTCAATATTGAACCTAAATAAAGAACAGTTTCGGACCATTGTGATCAAGAATATAGAACTCTTTCGAAGTGTGGACGCAGCCACCGCAAAAAGTATTTCTAGCCTCTACAGCGTTGCACCATGATGTCTGAAACGCCGTATAGGGGCGGCGGCGCAGGCGAAGTAGCGCATGCGAGCTGGGTCCGAAACCCATGCCAGAGTTATATTTTCATGTATGGTACCGGTGGGCGCGCTCGCAACGTGCATTGGTAATGACGTCATCAGCAACCGGGTGACGGCGCACTATAAGGCCCCTTAATCTCCCTTTACGGCCCACGCTACTGTGGCGCCATCTCGTAGGGGATCGCCGCCGTGGAGGCCGTCTCGTGCTGCACTCCGCTTTCCTCCTCGCGCTCTCTTCGCTATCGCAGTCTTTCACACTCCGCTGCGCTCCGCTCGTTCGTTCTTCTGGTTACGCCGACACCCACGCTCAACGCAGGAACGGGCGCCTGAGAACTGCGCTCAAAAAAATATTGGAAGACACTTAAGCTTCGCCTTTAAGTGGAACGCGATAGCATTCAAAGGCACGCTTCCAGGCAACCGCAGCTTTCTTGCGGATGCGCTGAGGTGAGCGCCACCTGGATGGTGCTGTAAGGAGCCAAGCGGGTCGCGCCGCTCTATGAATGGTAGAAACGCTGGAAACGGGGTTTGTGTTTGAGTTTCCGCCTAACAGAATTATGTTTCCTGGTATATTGAAATTACAATCCGATGCTGGGGGGGTCATGTCTGTAGGTAGTGCTTAGGCCGTACTTTACGATTTCTTTTTACTCATTTTACGTTGAGGAATTAAATTAGTTCAGTAAGGCATCTTGCAAGGATCGCCCTGCAGCTGTTTCAGCCCGCTGCAGGTGCGTCGATCAATCCGGGGTGGCGGCGCCCTTCGGAGAACGAGCGAGGACGACGACGCTAACCGACCATGGGCCGCCTTGGCAAAAGGGTGCTTTGCGGAACGGGGGCCCCAGGATTCGTCACAGTCTTCCGACACACGAGGCGACCAAGGAGATAGGCAGCTCTGGAATGTAGAGGCGCCGAATGAGTTCGGCGGGCCAACTATTGTTACCCAACTCCCCAACGCGGACCTGATCTGCTACGGGTGGGGGAGTTGTCGCGGGAACGTCGTCGTAGGCTCCTTTCCACGCGCCGACCAAGACGCAAGACAATGTGCTACCCGGGCGCGCTACCCGGGCCGGCTAAGAGTTCTACGAAGCTCCTCTGACGTCGGCTCCGGACCATTGCACCTGTGTGTGTGTGTGTGTGTGTGTGTGTGTGTGTGTGTGTGTGTGTGTGTGCGTGTGTGTGTGTAACCCGTCCCGGGGAGAGGCGGCCTGTTTACAATGCCTGGACGAACGTTTCCGTCCCCTTGGAATCAAGGGGGGGACCAAGTGCTTATAAGCAGCGATTGTCGGCTGCTAGAGTGTGCTCGTTGTCGTGCTCGAAATGTACTCGTGAGCTGTGTGCTCGATTGCTGTATGCTTCG
Organism: Dermacentor andersoni; assembly: GCF_023375885.2. NCBI lineage: Eukaryota > Metazoa > Arthropoda > Arachnida > Ixodida > Ixodidae > Dermacentor > Dermacentor andersoni. The sequence goes on along the minus strand of NC_092815.1, from coordinate 76,682,050 downwards.
TCTTGCGGGCTCCATTTGGGAGTCACGCATAGTCTGTGTAAATGTATCTCTTGTTCAAAATGTTAATATGTAAATAAATCCTGCTCGCCTAGTCCTGTCACTCCAAGTTCCTCCGATCCTCCCTACGAGTCGTCTCCAAATCCTACACTCTGCGCAACGCGGCGGGCCTGCGTGGTTGTGGTTCGTAATTACTTTTCGCGAAACGACGCCGACACAGGATTTTTTGCGACACGGGGCCATTAACGCTATCGCGTTAAAAAGAAGACGGTTGTGAAACTGACCTTTTTTTGTCTAAGAAGGAGACTTCATGGGGGGGGGGGGGGGGGGGGGGCATATCGGGAGGAATAGAACCCACCGCGGTAGCCCAGCAGCTCTTGCGTTGCGCTGCTTAGTTCGAGGTCGCGGGTTAAATTCCAGCCGCGGCGGCCCCATTCCGTTGGGGGAAGAATGCACACACACACAAAAATAGCTCGGGTACCGTGCATTGGGTGCGCGTTAAAGAGTCCCAGGTGGACAAAATCGATGCGGAGTCCCCCACAACAGCGTGCCTCGTATTCAGATCGACGGTCTCGGCCCGTAGAAAATTTCGTTGAAGTTGTCTTACAGCGATACAGCAAGGTTTACCGTCGCTCTCGAGCTCCTTGGACGGTGTTCTACAACCAATCGTAATATGACTATAACTATATAACTATAACTAACTAATATAACTATAACTAAAACTAAACTCGATGCAGCAAGCGGAGTTAACAGCTTATGCAGCAGAAACAGCGCCCTGGAAGCTGCTATACACACAGGCGTCCCACAACGATGACACAACGGAGAGCGCCACCACTGGCGCTGCAGACGTCGCACCTCGGTGGTGGACGAGATCAGATAAAAGACCGAAGAAACACCGTCGGCGCTTGCATACAGCTTGAAGAAGTTACTGGCCGTTCCTTTCAGACCACTGGATGAATACCGTTGGCATGAAGCGCATTCCATGGGCTCACCACTGCGCTGGAACGCGATAACTGGCGTTGCAGAGCGGCCGCGGTCAGATTAACGTTGGCCTTGGTGCATGCACGGGGTATGCACACAGCGGCTCAGTAGCGAACGCTACACAGTCTGTGTGCACACAACGCCCATGCTACCAGAGGGAGGCAGATCGCTGCCCTGGCTATAAGCTGCGAAGCCGACGGAGCCGAGCTTGTATGTTGCGCGGTTGCGCCCACTTTGCCCCGCCGTTTTTGTAGCCAAATGCAGTGCGCGTCTCTCGCGTCTCTGGAGACATTAGAGTTTTAGAATAGGGGCCCCAAACGTTTTGGGGCCCCAAAGAAATAGCGTCGAAGCCACTGCGCATGCACAAGACGCAAACTGCCTTTGGGTTTTGCGTTGGGAACGCTATTTCACCGATTTAGCGGGAGCCCAAATAGCGGCCCCAAAAGCTTTGCGTCGGCAAACATGGCGGCACCCATCGAAGCGACGGCTCTAACCTAGCACCAAACTGGGTTCGATTCGCGGTAACGCGTGAAGTTCGCAAGCTAGGAGAAGTGACTGCGGTTATCGCTTTCTCTCTACTAGCGTGTGTTATGAAGATTGACTCATTAGACGCCGCTGATTTTGAATTCGATTGTGGATTTTATGGCTCGTAGGCCTAACACGGCTAAGCTTGGCTGGTGAAGGCTAGTAAAGTTGGTTTGCTCAAAACTAAGCGCAACTAATTGTTTGCTGCTTACAGAATAACCTCTAAATTGTAATTAAATGCGAATACACGAAAGTCAAAATTATTCTTCCTATCATAAAATGGCATATTTTATTTAATTATTTCTAATAGCTTTTTTTTTTTTGACGCCGTAGTGGCGCTGTCAGCGCAAGACGCTATCCGCAAACGTAAAACCCTATGCTAAAGCTCTTCACTCCTACGTGCCCCAACGCTAACACCCGCAAAGCTCTTTGGGGCCCCAAACTATTGGGGCCCCTATTCTAAGACTCTCTATTCTAACATTCTGCGCTTATGCGGTGTCAATAGCGTGACAGCGACGACGGCGCGAGCGCGGGCCTATAGCATCCGTACAGTTCTATCGCCATAAAGTTAATCAATACTGTTGCTATGGGACAGATAAAGGCGATGACTATAGCAATCGTGCGCGTCGTCTGTCCTGTTCTAAAGCGCCGTTATTAGTCGTGCGTTGTCTGCTGCATATACCGGCTGCTTCAGCGAACACTTTCATAAATATTTTTCAATTGCCTGTGATGGATAGCGCAATTCTAGTCCATGAGCTGGTCTACACGAAGAGGCGGACATTACTTGCACAAAAAATTGAAATGCACAATCGACTAATTACCAAAAATCAATAATTATGTTTTTACCTAATTACCTTATGCACATTTTTGCCGGAGAGTACGCAAGGTGGATCAACTTGGAACGAATTCTCAGGATGACACTAGCTTTGAGATATTAATTCCTGAACTTTTCCGAGAAATGCATTGCTGTTCCAGTTACTTTTGTGATTCAATGCAATAAACGAAGTTTTGCTAAGAAAGTAAGAGGAACGACAGTGAATTTTTACCGCAAGTGCGACGCCGCATATGGTGTCATCCACGCAATTCTTTTTAATTGTATATGCCTTGTAGTCTCACCCAATAAAACTTGTAAATCGCAATATGTGCCATAAGGTAATTAGGTAAAAGCTCAATTAGTGAATTTTTGTTAATTAGTCGATAGTGCATGTCAATTTCTTATTGCGCAAATGATGCCCACCTCTTCGTGTTGACCAGCTCGTGGACTCATGGCTCATGGACAGGCAATTTCAAAAGAAGTTTGAAAGTGTTCGCTGAAGCACCCTGTATGCCCTGTTCTATAAAGCGCTATTTCTTCAATCATTAGTATGCAGCAAACGACCAGAATTATCACTCTAACAAAGCAAAAAGATCGCGACAGCCAATCGACAACGGGAGCCAATGTAGAAAGGCTCGTCCACTTGCCGACACTAATCCCTCCAGGCGTGATGACGACGCCAAATGGACGGAGGGATTACGGACGGATTAGCGACACACAATCACCATAATGAGAGAGTGCATGGTCGAGCCCCTCCCTATATTGCTGGTTCTCGTTACTCACTGGGCTTATGCAAACCACCGAGCTTTGACGGCACTGCACATGTCCAATGAGACGGAGAATGTATATATATTATATATATCGATCCCACACCCTTCGCGTAATGCGAAAGATGTGGAATCGTTGCCCACCTGCGGCAAGTTGTTTTTTTTCACATTAACTTATAATTTCTTTATTTCAATTAATAAGTATAAGTAATTTCCCCTGTGTTGTCCTTGGTGTCTTTGTTGGCTTCTTATGAAATAAGTGATTATATATATATATATATATATATATATATATATATATATATATATATATATATATATATATATATATATACACTGCGCGGAACGCCGCAGCAAAGGGAAAAGAAACAAACATAGGCAGGATGAAGGCTTTATTCCTTCGTTGATCCTGCGGGCTCAGTGAGCCCGGTGACAAAGAATGGGACTGCTCTGACACAAGGTATGAAATGGAACACGAGGAAGCGGACTATTGTCTCGACTTTTCGTCGTGGCGAATAACTCGAACGACACACCACACACACACACAATGCCGATGTCGAGTTACTCCGTTGTTTTTTTTTTTCTTTAACTTCTTTGTTATTTCTTTGGTTCAGGCTATCAAACAACGGCTCAAATCAAAACGAAGAATCGGGCTTGTGCCGTCTGCCGCCGCCATAAGCTCCGAGATATTGAAAACACGAATCGTCGGAAAGGCTCACCTGTCACAAGCTCCTCAGCCTTTTCCGGCGCTCTCTGAAAAATTGAGACAGAAAAAAAGAAAGAAAAAGAGGAGGAGAGGCAAAGGTGATTAAAGAGAGAACAAGTCCAGAGTCTGTCCACACAAAATGCAGTAAATCGACATTTTGCGCGGGTGCATGGGAGATGGGATGGAGGACACAGATATAAACAATACTTCTACACATGGAGCAAACGTAACTGTAAGACATGTAAGTCGATGCACGTCTGCGCAAGGAGACTGAGAGGAAAAAAAAGAAAAAAAAAGAAAGAAACAGCGCCGTGGAGCCGACAGCACCGCTATGCTTAATAGAAACCGTTCAGAATCGTATCGACATAAGACAATCAGTGGACGAAGCGCTTCGCCGGATTTTCTTTTACAAAAACATTGAAGAGAATTTAGTATATCGCAGAAAAACAAACTAGAGCAACAAAAGCGCGAAAAGATGACCACATATTTTCCTACGAAAACCGTTTCAATTTTTTATCAATCTAAGCTCGAAGGGGCTCAAAATTGAATTGGCATTTGAATAACAATCGTTATGAAAAGTACGGCGACCTCAGAGAGCACTACACTGCTTTGAACACAATACAATCTGAAAAGCCCAGTACAGAAAAAAATTGCGCGCGCGCGGGCGGTCCTTATAATTTGATTACTCCTTCGGAGATAACTCCGTGCCGATACAGCTTGGAAGAATTGTCCTGCGTATTGCACTGGCTTCAGAAAATAACGTTGTTAGCGGCACCTGCGTGTGCTGTTGTCTACCCTATACGAATCGTCTTCCTTCGTGCGGTTTCTTTTGTGCCGTATACCAACTAGGCCAGCGACAAGTCCTACCCGTGCCGGTATGTGCGTGCATGAAATGCGGGGTATACTGACCTCTTGGGCAAGAACTTGAGCTTGCTCCAAGATTCCCTTGATGTAGGCGACGGCAAACTCCCGGAGCTCGGGATCGTTCTTGAGGTTGGCAATCTGTAGCAAGAATCGCAGTTTTCGAAAGAGCGTTAGAAAAGCTAACAACAAGAAAAAACCGCGATAGCGCAGGCTCCTGTACACGAATCGTCAGATTGAGTATCGTGCATGTCTTTATCACGCGTTCATTCAAAATCAAGAAGGGGCCGATAGACGGAGTAGCACCCTGTCACTGTAGTACGTTGGCCAGCCTTTATGTGTCACTTTATCCCTGCTGATGTGATTTATATTTTCACATGTGAGTGCGACATATGAGGACAAAACACACGGAGTGACCGCATGCCAGCCGATGTGAACCGCCGACACTGGAGGTCACTGCAGGCTGGTTAAAAGTAGAGTTACTGTATATGCTATGCTACCTTTGGTAGCATATACAGTAACTCTAGTTAAAAGTAGAGTTCCTGCTTGTGCCGGAGAGCTCATACGGTAACTATAGTTAAAGGATACTGAAAGAGGGCAAGGCTCGTTCACTGACAACCATACCAGCTCGCTTCGACCTCGCTCGTTAACTCATTCGTGCGGACATCAACTCTTGCCCACTCAGCCCGTTCATACCAGCCGTCAACCGATTCTCTCGTTTGCACTACAATAACGCAAAGACAAGGTACAAGCAGAAAGAACGAAGGACAAGGTAAATAAAATAGTGATTCAAATAGGCAAAAAAAAAATATAGACGAAAAGGAATCCGAAAGGCAGGTAAAAACAAGTAAATAAACGAAAAAGGAGAAATTAATGAAACAGAGCTGTGAACAAGTAATCGACGATGATTGTCAATGTAAGCGCATAGCCGAACGCTCCTACAAAGCTATATTCACTTTATTGAAGAAATGATGAGCTCGTAGACGCATATATTTTGCAGCGTTATTCAGGTAGCGTTTGTTATTTCATTGCGTAATTCCGTAGAATAGGCCAGTTAAGAGGAAGCTTTAGCTCGGGTGCTCCTATCTAAATACATGTAAAAGGAGAATTCGTTTTTCTCGGCAAGGCACTGCACCAAACTTGACGAGGTTTGTTGCATTTAAAAGAAAAACGTGAATTCCAGTGACTGCTGGTTTCAAATTCCTCATTTATGTCGTCAATTTTTTAGTAAACTTTGGTAAAAATCGCAAATTTTCAGAAAACGAAACTATCAAGTTTAAAACTCTGTAACTCAGCAATGAAAGAAAATATAACAATTATGTGAATTGCATCTAATAGTACATCTAAAGCGGACAAAATTGATATGTTACACATGAATCTGAAAAAAAAAATTGTAATATGAAAATACAGCTTTTGCAGAACCCCTGTACGCAACGTAACGAATTCATGTAGGATATAAATTGACACATACAAGTTGACCGCTTTGAATGTTCTAATAGATACCGTTTACAGAACCGCGATATCTGTTCTTGATGCAGAGCTATTAATTTGTAAATGCCGTGCTTCTATATCATGTTTACGAGCTTTGGAATTTTTGAAAACATCTTTAACAAAATTCAGGCCGTAAATCGACATTCCGCTTCCGACAGTCACTAGACTCTCTCTCAAATGCAAAAAATTTCATTAAAATCGGCCCAGGGGTTGTCTCAGAAAAGCGTTTCTGCGCTTTACGTGTGTTTGAATAGGCCGCGTCGGAGTTGGGCCCGAGCTAAAGCTTAACCCGCACCCCTGCAGCGACAGTATATGAACCGAACGCCACACGGGGTCATGTAAACGCTGAAGACGTCCCAACGCTGCGCCTGCGCCTCAACGCGCTCAAAGAGCGATGAACGCACACCGCAACTCGGTCGCGCGAGAGCACTGCGACCTCTGTCATCGCGTCTTTCTGTAGGCGGCGAAAGTCCGACCGGCACCAACGTGCACCGTCCACGAGAACGGGCGAAAGAGGCAAAGAAATATATTCGTTTTAAAATAAAAAAAATTGCACAACAGAAGTAAGAGTTCTGCGTCAGTTCTCAGCGCTCTCGCGGCAGGACATAGCGCGCACAAGGATGACACGCTTTCCTGGGCATGACAGCTTCGCGAACCACCACGTTATTGGAAGCCAGCAAGACGGGGATAAGACTTAAGCGAGGTCGCGATAGCGAAAGTACTACAGCGCATGTTTCTTTTTACTTATTTGTTTAATTTCTCTTTCTCATATATATACACACACACACGTTTTTCCAGTTTCAAGGCAGTACAAGTGGCAAAATTACGGGTCAGCACTCTTCTTAGGGAGGCCAATAATTACCTCCAGCAAGCGTGAGCAGACAGCTTACAGGAAAAGAGAGAAGGTAACAAAAAAGAAGGCGGTCACCAAGACTGGGAGATAACGCAGCTCCTTCATAAAGTTCAAGGTTCCTAACTGGGTACTTCGTATGCGTTCATTTTTACTCGCGTGTTCACTTTGTTTATCGTTGTCTTCGTTCTAAAAGCCCACACACAACGACTTTTTATCGTGGACAGAAGACCCTTCGCTCTCAAATAGCCAGTAATTCTCTCGAGCCCAGGTTTGAATTGAATTCTGGGGCTCTACGCGGTAAAACCACGATTTGATTATGAAGCACGTCGTAGTGGGCGACTACGAATCAATTTTGACTGCCAGGGGATTTTTAACGTCCCACTAATGCAGGGGACACACGGGTGTTCTTGCATTTCGCTCCCATCGAAATACGGCCGCCGCGGAGGGGGTTTGCTAGCAGCCGACACTGATAGCCGGTAAGCCACCACGGCGGGTGTACCGTGATCTACCGAGTTCACTAAGGAGAATATCGAAGCCAAGCTAATTAATTGTGCACATGCACTGCAAGCGACGAACTGGTCCTGTTATGTGCTGCCGTAGCAATCGAACTAAGCTGCTCCGCAAACTCAAATTCGGCAATGTTGTCAACTTCGCTCTCTTCCATGTTATGATTGGCTCACAGGGCATGTACATGCAATCTTTACTTGACTCAAAATCAACCGCGACTAAATAGGAGAATGTAAAGGAAGCAACCCTGCTCTGAGCGGCCGCATCGTAACTCACTCACTCACTCACTCACTCACTCACTCACTCACTCACTCACTCACTCACTCACTCACTCACTCACTCACTCACTCACTCACTCACTCACTCACTCACTCACTCACTCACTCACTCACTCACTCACTCACTCACTCACTCAAATAAGCCGACTTTACTCAATCACATGACTTGACTTCCCTTGCTCACATAACTACACTTGCTCACTCAATTATACTCACTCCCTGCCGCACACTATCCCACTCGATCAGCAATCCCGTCTAATCTTTTCTAGATCTCCCTCGATTTCATCTACTCTTCCAGAATCACCAGTCCTCATTCACGGCATGTGTCGTTAGGTGTTTCTAGAAACAGCGTACCCAAAGTCAGCGTATATCACCGTCCATACAAAGGAATCGAAGTCTAATTTGGGTTCGACGCGTGCACGCTGCAGCATCGCCGGTACTGCGCTCTTTTGAGTAGGCTATGTCTAAAGTCCCATATCGTGACAAGGCACGACGAGGCTCACGTCCTGACAGTCCTGCTGCTGCGAATGTGGTCCCGAGATGAGCTTGGCGCGCGGAGAACTGTCCGGACTGGCTTCGCCGCTCGTGTCCTCCTCGCTCTCGGACGGCTCCTCGTGGAGAACCACCACTTTCTTCTTCAGCGACCGTTCGGGCGCCACGTACGTCACCACCTCTTCCGGACTGGGCGTCCGGGAACCCACCAGGTCCACCTGGATCTCGGGAGGAGTCTGCGTGCGCATCGAGAGAACTCGGCTCAGTCTCGTATTCGCCATCGATGCATAGCACACTGCGCTCTGGGGCAGACACCATGGAATCGCCTAAGACAGCGCTTCTCGCACGTTGCCGTAGCGTTACTCTTACGAGTTGAAGAAGAAGAAGAAGAAGAAGAAGAAGAAGAAGAAGAGGAAATCTACCACTGTCAATATGATCTTCTCATTGCTGCGTGCATGCTGACGCAACTGCTACGCCGAACGTTCCTTTCCACTCCCTCGCCTCCTACGCTCTTGCTTTAAAATATCACATTACATTATTTTTCCCTACGTTACTTTTGAATCTCTGCTTCTATCGCGATATCATTGTTACCATGTTTAAGTTATCTGTGCATCAACGTCGTGCTAAAGCAGCGAGAAAAAAAGATGGGGACGAGTGAAGAAAAGTAAGAAAGAAAGAAATACCAAGTTTTCTTTTTATTTTCGTTTTTTTCCTTTTTCCTTAGCTGAACTCACCCACTTTATTGTGCTTGTGCACAACTACATCAACGTCACGCAGTCTTGATGTCAAAATTTTCCAACGTCACGACTGTCGCAACCACTTTTTACATACACCGCTTGTAGAAAGACGGGCACGTCGCGATGCATGGCTCGGTGGGTGAGTCACTCGACAGCAGAAACGGACACACCCTACCAGATTAGCAGTGCAAAAGCTTTAATGTAAACCCATGTAAAAGCCAAACATTGCATTTATCATCAATACTTTTCCTTCGAAATCTGCACCGTGCGTGGTATACAGGCCGATAACGTTGGATGGACTTCTCTGAAAGAATGTATGTACACAAGCGCCGACGAGCTGTAGGCGCCCCCCTATTCAGGTACAGGCGGCACAACATGCGAACGGTATAGAGAATACTGCGGTGTAACTCCTTTGATGTAAAGCCTAGAAGAAATAAAGGCACGTCATAAGCTCGCGCACCAAGGTCGCACTTGCATGCATGCACATGAGCGGCACATATGGAGCCGCTCATGCACCGAGATTGCAGTATATAGCATACTCGTTTGTTGCGTGTGTGTGTGTGTGTGCGTGTGTGTGCGTGTGTGTGCGTGCGTGTGCGTGTGCGTGCGCGTGCGTGTGCGTGCGCGCGCGCGCGTGTGTGTGTGTGTGTGTGTGTGTGTGTGTGTGTGTGTGTGTGTGTGTGTGTGTGTGTGTGTGTGTGTGTGTGTGTGTGTTTGTGTTTGTGTTTGTGTGTGTGTGTGTGCTCGCCTACAGCACATGTGGAACTATATGCGGGAAGGTGACGCGCCTTGACTGGTCCCGCCGTGATGTCGGTGAGCCTCCGGGGCGGCGGAGCGTCTTCCTCTTCGTCTTCCTCGTCGACCTCGTCGATGCGGAACTGTTGCCTCTGGGCCACCTCACGAGCACGGTGGATCAGGTCGGTCACGAACTGGCTGGCCACCTCGCGCAGTTCGCACGACGGCGCCTCTGCTGCTTCTCCGCAGGAAGAGCCCGTGCCGGAGATCGTCTTGCTGCGCTGCTGTTGTTGCTGCTGCGGCTGCAGTGGCTCGCATTCACCCTGCGGAAAAAAACGGGGGAAAAAACTCGGAGTTCTTCGCAGAAAACCGCGTCTGCGGGGACTTTTTGTAGCAAGCTTAGGTCTCCCCTGCATTCGGTGCCGCTGATCGACAGCTGTGAGCTACATGAGGAGCAAACACCTAATTCGTTTTTAAACAGCGATTACTCGCGACGCGTGAATTCAAGTATGAGAAATTGTCCTTAATAATTTCTTATAGAAAATCTATAGACAGTCTATAGACGTCTATAGACTGTCTATATACTTTCTATGAAAAATTTTGTAAGGGTGAACGCGTACCGACGCGACATTTCCGACTTGTCAATTGTTGCGCGAAGGCTCTGGGCCTAGAAACCCTAAAGAAATACTGGCTAGCGTTCGAGCGTCCAAAACAGCTTAAGATAGTGGCAGTTCCACGAACCAGTTCCCATTTCACTTATCAGGGAGAAAAGTATTATCAGCATGAGTAACAAAGTACAGCACTTGGTCACTAATATAAAGAATAAGAAGAATGTGTAACAAAAGAAGAAAAAGATAAATTCAAAAGCAGCACGATACAAAAGTTGTAAACCTTATGAACAAATTGTTGGATTATTGTAATGAACAGGAAGGAACAACAATAAGGCATCAGTTATCACGCAATAAAAAAAAAAGAAGGACAGGAAGAAACGACGTGAAAATAGCAATAAATGTCACGAACGAAAAGCAAGAACAACTATAAACAAACAACGAGGAAAGAGAATTGGGAAAACTTAATACCCGAAGTGCGCGGTTGCACTAAATATTGAAGGATTGCGTTCAGCGACGATTGTTCGAGTAGTACGTACAGGTATATTGCATTCTGCTATGGTACTGGGTAAACGTGAGTTGTTAAAGGCGTTGGTAGTGTCGTGGAGACGTTGGAGATTCAAGAAATCGAAAAGGCGCCGAGAAGTGCGCACCACAGAGAGAAGGGTACCATGCAAATTTCTGAAAATTATAATGTATCTTGTGGAATAGACATAGTTGTGCGATTTTGCATCTGGACGCTAAAGGAAGGACACTGGGGGAGGATTTTATGAGAGTAACACTATGGTAATTATTGCGGCTGGAAAAGCTGTAAATCGTGCTGATCCATTTTGTATTGATTCGAGAGTGTTAATCAGGCAACTCTCGCATGAGATCGCAAATTTATGCTGCGTACTGAAATTTTGTCCGAACAAACGTTTTATAAATCGTTTGGCGGACAGAGGGAGGGGACAATGACAGATTCCTTCTGATGAAGCCAAGTGACCTTGAAACCAAGTGTCCTCAGCACGTACTTGTTGAGGGCTTCGTGAGGGGGCATCTCCTGGCTTGCGGCGCCGTTTCTGGCTCAAGCCGGACACTCTAGTTCGGCTTAGAAGGGAAGTTACCAGCACTCGACGTTCCCAAGCGGTCTCTTTCCCAGGTACTGACTAAGGAAATTGCTGCTTAGCTCCTGTGAAGTCACGGGGATAGGAGTATTCATGACAAAGAGCGCGACAAGGGCATGCGAAATCCGAAAGGGAGAGGATATTTGCCAAACTTTAAGCTGGGTTCGAGTGACTAGTTTAGGATCGTACAAGGGAACCACCCGTTTCATTGTTTCATATGAAACAAAAAAATATGAAAGAAAGGGAACAGCAACTTTATTGTGGGACAGGGCTCAAGAATATAGGGAAGGAAAGTTAGTTCTGTCACTTCAAATATAAAGCGATCATATTTGTCATGACGTTTACTCGATTCGACCATTCGACGTGAAAAACAAGTGTCGTTGAAACAGCATATACACGGAACAGGTAAAACAAGCAAGTAAATGGACGAGCGACAACCGATAATAGACAGTGAGAGACATATTGACGGAAAAGAGGAAAACCTGCTGACCCCACCATAACTGTCTAGCGCGCAGCTGACACCTGAATGTCGGTTAGCAGTGTGGGATAGGGAGGAGAAGGGGCGGGAATAATACAGGAGATAGGAAGATAGAAGCGATCGGTTACGATACCAAAGAATAAATATCAATATTAATAAGTAATTAATAAAGAAAGAAAGACAGAGAATCAAGGGGTAGGAAAAGACAACAACAAGGCACTCACGCGGTAGGTACTTTGGGTATTGAATTCGCATACCTGGGCGATGTCACCATTCGGCTGATCGGTCGCTTCGGTCGACAACTCTTCTTCTGGAACGAGAGAAAAACAGGCAAAAGGTATATGTAAATGCATTTACTTTACACTCAGAAGTGCGACAAAGACGATAGTGGCCATCGACTAACTGAAAGCACGAGGAAAAGTCAGAATAAAAGAAACAATTAAAAGAGAGACAACGTATCGATAGGAGCACAGCCAAACACGCCGTTTTCCTTTATTTATTATTATTATTGTCAAATTCAGAAAAGTGGGAAAGTCTTGACAGGGGCCGGGAGGGAGAGGGAGGGAGGCTGGGCAGGACACTATCAACAAAAACATCTCGGAGGAGGGGCCGGGGGGGGGGGGGGGTAGCGCACACCATGTGCTTCCTCCTGGCCACACACACACACACACACACACACACACACACACACACACACACACACACACACACACACACACACACACACGCACGCACGCACGCACGCACAGAGATTTCAAATGCGAATTTGCAGAAATACTTGTCGCGCCTGAAATGAAAAAAAAAGATGTGTAATAGTCCTAATATTACTGTAATATTCAAATGGAGTTTGATCTAATCTATAATCGCTAAATACAAATAAAAAATATGCAATTTACAGCTAACCATCGTCGCAAGGCGGTGCGACAGCAAAAACGAAACCGAAACTGAACAAGCGCGAGTACGAAACAGCGCCTAGCAGACGACACCGAACGCGAATGCGAAACCACGCCTGAAAACGGCGCAGCCATATTCAACATCGTACTTTTTTTTTTTTTTTTTTTGCCTCGCTGTCTGTCGTCTCGTGTTTCCCGTTTGACGTGACGACCCCAACGACCGTACCAGTCCATCTGCAACATGGGCCGTGCTAAAACCATTCCCGACCGGTGGCTAGACTACAACGACGTTGGAGGTGTTGTGCCCGGTACGCGGTTCATAGCTTTCAAGGTGCCGCTACGTGAATCGATAAGCTCGCGCGTGCCACCGAGCAAGCGCTTCACACCGAACGAGCTTCTTCAGCGGATATACGGCCTAGGCCTCGTGATTGATTTAACGTGCACGAACCGTTACTATGACCCCGAGTCTCTCATCAGTCGTGGCATCCTCCACGCTAAGATAATGTGCGTTGGCCAACAAATACCCAGCGAGGTTGTGGTAAGCGAGTTCTTCCGTGCCGTCGACGCATTCGTCGCGAACCCGGCGAACGACGGCAAATTGATAGGTGTGCACTGCACGCACGGCGTGAACAGAACAGGGTACCTGGTCTGTAAGTACATGATTGAAAAGCTAAGCGTAGCGCCGACGACAGCGATAGAGCAGTTTGAGAATGCCCGCGGTCACAAGTTTGACAGGAATGAATATGTCATCGACCTCCAGCGTATCGGTGGACAAGAGCCTACGCTCGATCTTCGTAGTGCCGACAGGCGAGTGCATGTCAGCGAGCCTCCTCAAGCCGTCGGCAGGCAAGAGTACGTCAGCGAACCTCTGCGAGCATCAGAAATACAAGACCAATACGTCCGCGACTTTCTAAGTATCGACAGACGACAATATCTCGGCAACATACAATGCTCCGGAGGCGCCGGCAGTAAGCCTGCCGAAGTTGCTATTCCTACTCCCTCCGTTTCTGACGCCTACCGTGACTTCGACAGCCGGCCAGCAATCAGCATGCCTTACGGGCACAACGCATGGCAAGTCGCACCGAGTGAAGATGGCCGCGTGTATGGTCATGCGGTTGACATGCCATGTTCGTTGCCACAGCAGGGCAATGTGTCTGATATACAACCACAAGGGCCGAGTTATCACAATGACACGCCGCCTCGGCGCAGTGCGTTTGTCCAAGTACGTCCACAGCAGCATAGTTACAGTCACGCAAGTGCCTTGCCACCGCAAAACAGCATGTACACTGCGCAGTCACAAATCTACAGTTACCTCAGTGGCATGGAACCTTCATTGCAGCCTCAGTACCGCGCGTATGATGCACGGCAACAAGGGCAGGGCTACAGCAATATCGGTGGCATGGCACCTCAGCACAGTGGCCTTGATGCTCAGCTGCAAGCCCTCGGTTACAGTCAACCCAGTGGCATGCCAGTCCAGCAGAGTATGTCTGATGCACGATCACTAGAGCCGGTGCGATCCTCATCCCGAGTGAACTGCCCAAATGTTGTAACTGCTAGCATGTATGGCGGGCACGGCCAGTACAAGCCATATAGTGATGATGACAGACGGTACTGGCGACGTTAGGAGTGCCAAGATGACTGTGTGCAATGCCAAAAAGTGTTCTTAGTCATACAGACTCAGTCACTTCGCTTTTTTACCGAGAGCACAAAGAAAAAAAAAATGGTGTATGTTTTTTTAATGGTGCATGAAGCACACAGAATAAAAAAAGGTGTATAAGAGTTTGCATGATGGAGACAGAACTATTTATACATTTAGGTTTTCATTCTCAACATACAAAATGAAGTTCAGTGTTGCTACTGACAGGGTGTTTAATATAAAGTGTATTATGAGACTTCTGGCAGTAATACATTGAAAGTGTCACAGGCAGCATGATTCATGTTTACTGAAAGTTCTTTTTTGTTATAGCAGATGTTCAGCTTAACTAGAATGGAGCTTAAGAAACCTTACATTTTTTTTGGTGAATAAGACTGACAGGATATTGCTCTCAGTTGTCCTGAGAAACTTAGGATAATTTTGGTGCATGTTTAGTTTGCTATAGGGGCTACATGCAATGAAGATCGAAATGACCTTTTTTTCATGAGTATTGTTACTTTGAGTGAATAATTGTAAAAATTCATTTCATTTCAGAAAAGAACCAGAGCAATATGCCACTGATTTAATCAATCTACAATGCAGCACATTTGTTGAAATTTCGCTAGATTTAAGGGAAACATTCTAGTCACTTGTTATGTCATTAAATGATATACTAGTGGAGCACCTGTGCTTCTAGGCCTTGTTTCAAGAGTCCATTGGACAAGTTTTCAGTTTACCCATTGAAACATTGCTTATGATGGTGTTAATGGAAGCCAGTTGCTATCCTGTCACACCTTTGGCTAAACTGGCAGATTGCAGCAATTTAGATGGCTATTACCTGTCGCACATCATCGCCAACCACCATTTACACTATTGTCAGTAATAGTGACAGCTTTTCTTGCACCATTACGAATGTATGCCTTGTCCTATATCAAAACATTTCTCTTATAAGAACCCTTAGTGTTAATGAAGCAGTGCCACATAAAAACTCATATTGGCAGAAATGGTCATGACCTTTTATTAAACTAGTGGCTGGCAGCTCAGCAGATCATATCGGCAGTAATGTATCTTCCATTATTGATACCTAAACAAAAGGGGCTAGTTACAGTTCATGGGGGCTTAGCAGGAGCAAAGTCCCTATCACCAGCAGCTCTACATGC
Source organism: Dermacentor andersoni (assembly GCF_023375885.2). NCBI lineage: Eukaryota > Metazoa > Arthropoda > Arachnida > Ixodida > Ixodidae > Dermacentor > Dermacentor andersoni. Next base: position 76,666,428 of record NC_092815.1, on the reverse strand, counting down.
ATGATCTTTACAGATATTGGGTAAGCTGCTGCTTCTAGGCTCTAGCCGAAAGAAATAGTGTCAGGAATGCCACGTTAATTTTTGTATTGTATGAGGATGAATAACCACTAATTTAACCACTGCTAAAAAACGTAAAAGAAATTAGTTTGCGGTTCCATGTCGCAAAAATATGCAGCGACTGAATATGCCATACAATGCAACTGGCAATATTGCAGCATGGGTAACAATTCAACGTCTATGGTGCGGTTATGGTGCATTCAGACGCATTTGTGCTTTGTACAGGGAGCCACCAAAAGGAGACAGTTTGCTTGTAAGCAGCAATTTAACAACATGGTGTCTTCCTGGGGACGTATTCTGTAAGAGCCCACCTAGTGGACTGACCATTTCGACCGTTCCTGATTGGCTAGGGCCGCTCATATACTCCTTGCTTGTACAGCTACATCCAATCAGCAGCGGCCGAAATGGACAGTCCACGAGGTGGACTTTTACAGAATACCCCCTCTGCTGTTTGCATATCTTGCTGTTCAGCAAAGGCAATGCATAGGAAATGCATAGTAATGGCATGCCTTCTTTTGCTGCAAGTCAGGTGAATGCTGAGGCTGCCAGATATTCGTATAGGCTGACCTTGCAGATGCAGAATAAATGTGCTAGGTGCTACACAGCAACATGTGCAAATAGTGGTAGGTTTCCTGTCTGGCCGAAAATGTTCTGAAGCAAGCTTAGTCTTGAACTTATAGCTTTGTAATAATGACACAAACTCCAGCACGCCACTTTAAGAACGCCGTTCAGCACATGAAGCTGTGGTATCAGACAAGTGAAATGCAATGTTGAAGCTGACTAGGGTGCATTCTATCTTTTCCACTTTCGCCACTCCATGTGATGACTGCATGAGTTTGGTCTGTACGCTTAGTTTTGGAACCTATACAATTTTTGTCAACCGAATACAAAGAGATCTGAAGTTGCATTCTTGAGTTGTTGCTCATGAAAGCTGTGATGGTTTATGCTTTCCAACTTGCGTTCAATTTGTCCAGACTAGTACAATGTAGTCATGTGATACTATGGAGCCAAAGCAGTCTGTCAATGCAAATGCTACTTGACAGCCAGGCAGCTAACACTGTACGAGTTGGGCGGCTTTTCAGATATAAATTACAAAGCTATTCTTTTTAAACAGACAGTGTGAGCGTGCACCAGAAGCTACCAAAGCAAGCTTCAACTACATGCAAGCCGGGCTGACTTGTGACAGGATATCATCAATTGTGTGCTTTCTGAATATGGTTTGAGTGTAAGTACCAGCATAGGTGACCGGTTTTTTTAATGTGTTGTGAAGGTGCCATAAATAGTGCCACATAGAAATGGCTTCACTTCTTTTAGCATAATTTTGCCTCCGGCCACAATTCCTATGCAAGTTGTGCAGTTACGCTACCGTGATACGAATTTCCTTAACTTTGGAATGGTTGTAATCTACATAAAGCCGTTTCTATGTGGTTATATACATAAAAAAGACAATTGCTTCAGGATAAATAGTCGCACATATGTGGAAGTTGGTAGGACTGGTGACCTGTGATGCTACTGATGATCAGAAAGAACAATCACATGATTTTGACATATATAGCCTGATATCTCATTTGTACAGGCATGGTAACTTCAGTTAAGATGAACCTCACTGATAACCTACTGCAGGTATGTTCAGTTACATGAATCTACATGCAGTTACTTTAATAACTGTGATAACACTGCATGTAAGTACAGTTAAAATTTATCTTGTAGCTGTGCTTAACTACTGTACTTGAAGTACAGTTTAACCGCAGTTAGCCTCAGCAGATGACACTTGACAAGCATCTCTCCTGGGCAGTTGGTGTTGAGACCGCACAAATGTAGAGTTGGCCAGCTTTTTAGATAACGACAAGTCTGCAGTTCCAGGCATATTTGATACTCCGAGCTAGTTCAATGTATTACATCAACTGTGATAATACTTAAATTTTGAAAGGAATCTTTTTTTACCTTCAGTATACAACATACTTAAATTGTCACTGACATTTTCACAGGACATTGATGTCAAGCATGTCTAATATATGTAAGATGGCAGCTATTATAAATTTGTAACACCATGATTATAATACTCAATTCCTTCTGAAACAAGAATGCAAAATCACATGCTTTTTTTTAACTACAAAATGTTTTCAGTAAACATTGATGTGAATGCATTTGCGAAGGTGGGACAGCTTTCATAAGAGTCCTGTATATGGCTTACAATCATTGAAACATTGATTAGGTTCTGGCAAGTGTTTCATTTTAATGATGTGCACATGTTTGTCTTGCAAGAAACCTGTGTACGTGAAAAAAATATTAAAATGGGCAATTTTTTGTTTCAGATCCGCAGTATGAGTGGTGTGGTTTCCTCTAAGCATTGTCCAGTAGTCGTTTTATCGAGCAGTAAAAATGAGAAAAGAAAGATGATGAGCAAAATGAGAACAAGGTAAAAGCAGGAGCCAACATTTTGACAAGTCGACTTGTCTTTTTCAAGCTTTGAAAAAGACAAGTCCAGTTGTTGAAAAATTGGCTCTTGCTTTTACCTTCTGGTTTTGCTCATTGTCTTGAATTTCCATCTCCCGCCTTCCCCGTGTCTTCCCAAATAAAAAGTGAGACATTTCAAATACTGGAAACAGTTGGATGATGAACAACACTGCAACATTATTTACTCTTCTTGCTTTTGTAGAGTACTTTTTGTAGGTTGTCCTTTGAATGGGTTCATAATTGACCCTAGCCTTTCATTGACTCGACTGTCTGTGAGCCTTCTGCAAGGAGAAAAATGTTGGAACACTCCTGTAGCCAGGTGCACAGTTCATACCTTTGCCTATACAACCAGCTGATCGAAACGTTGGTACTTTAGTGAACGGGGACTTATTCCTTTTCGAGACGTTGTTCAAAAACACCAAGAGAAGCAATGGCGGTGCACTGTTTATGCCAGTTCTTCAGCCTTTTGAATTGTAAAACTCCTTCACATCCAGACTTTGTACATGACTAATTTTCAAGTGCTAATAGATGTAAATGCCCAGCAGGTAAGGGGCACGCTATTGCACATTTGGTCACCAATTTTGGTATGAACACAATATGATGACAGTAATATCAGATTAATCATGCTTGAGTGGACCTAACTTGCAGTGGTTCTCGAAGTTTTCTCAGTAGAACTCCATAGTATGGCGTTCTGTTACCGAGTACAGAGTCGATGCTTCGATTTCAGGCCACTGTGGCGCTTGCATTCTGACAGTGTCGAAGGCAACAAAGCTCGTTAACAGAGTTACCGCAACTTGGTTTATTATCAAATCATTATCCGGAGGCCTCCACTACGGCGTCTCATCCCAGAAGGCACGAAATGTCCGATGGACGAAGTACATTGTTTTATCGTTTTTTTATTGGTTACCTCATAGTATGCAGTGAAATCACATAATAAAACAGCTATAATTTCCTAGTAGCTGTTTGCGCATCTAACATGGTAAACTTCCACTAATTTTACTCCGGTTAATACGATCACGACTGAAGGTCCAGGCCGGCGCGCATGCGTTCCTATGCGCCCAAACTTTCGTTATTTTAACCCTGAAATTTGCGTTCGCCGGATAATTCGAACTTGATAAGTCAGCACGCACGCGCCTGAGCCCTATGCTCTTTACTATGGTGACCCCAATAGCGACCCCTTAAGTGCACCGACTGTCTACAGTGAATGCATTGAATACATACGTCACTTCCCGTCGAAAATGCCTATTATCGGTGTACCGTAGGAGTATTTTCAAGCAATAACCATAGCTCACAATGTGTAATTACGGTATATGCCAAATTTTAGCGCAAGCAAGTTCTTTTAAAAATAATTTTGCTGCGAATTGCCAGCGCAGTGCAATCGGACACGAAACCAAACCTACCTACGCTGCGTTTGTATGCTTTGCCGCATAACATGCATGTACTGCGACAAAGCTGACTTCACAAAACCATGCGGCGAAGCTGATATTGGAGCCTTCCTTGCCCATTCTTATTGCTAAAGAACGGGTGCGCGTTCGATTTCAACTTTGTTTAGGAGCTTTTAATGTCATTTTTACGTTATTTTTCTATTTCGGACACACACGAGTTTTACTCGGGGACGTGTTAGAATAGGGCAAATACTAACAAATGAATCAGTTTTGTCGTTTCCTCTGCATCGTGTTTAATGCGACCCGCCGGATAACTCGATCACTTTCGTCTGTTCCGTCAGGTCCGAATTAACGGAAATACGTGATGTGCATGTTCAGATATTGTTTTCCCGCCAGGACGTCTTCATTTCTACGGCTTTCCCCCTAGATGCCTATTAAAACGAATTACATTTTATGTTGCTACTTATCTCATTCTGATTTGTTGCATACTTAGTACACAGTGTTACAAAGTAGTGCGATGTTCTAAAGTAGCCCAACACCAGATTTCTATCAGGAAACATGCTTGGTAATATTCTTACCTATAAAATATGAATTCACTTCTTTTCATGACCGTTTCACATATCACCGTTTTCCCGCCAGGACAACCTCATTTCTACGGCTTTCCCCTGATACCTATTAAAACGAATGACTTCATATGTTGCTATTCATGTAATTCAGATTTGTTACATACTTAATAAAGAGAGTTATAAAGTAGCCCAACACCAGATTTTAACAATTATTATCGTGAAATATGCTAGGTAACATTCTTATCTCCAAAATATGAATCGACTTCTTTTCATAGTAATTTCACATATTGAAGAAAATTGCCTTTTATAGCTGTTTTATTTGGCACGCAGATTTCTCTCCTACATTAAGTGACTTTTATATTGTGAGCTGAACTGAGAATTGCCTCCGTAGAAAGCGCTGTACTCTCGCGGTAAAAAAGAAAAAAAGACGAATAAATTTGAGAACGTCTATAGAGGCCATTTTCAGCTGTCCAGACGTCCCTTTTCGAACTTTCCGTGGACGCCCTTGAAGTGTGCACTGGTTTCGCGTCGGATTGTCCTTGAGATAATCAGAGAACGTCCTTCGGAAAAAAGAAATCCAATGGCGATTTAGCGGTAAATGCGACAGAAATGCGTTAGGCATTACGTCGCACCTCTTTGGGGTCCTGAAGACATGACTTAAACCGCGTTCACCACATTGCAAAGTGTTGCTCAAGAGCTCACTCGACACGTCTTGCCTCTTCGAGAAGCGAAGTGCACATGACGGCGGTACGCCCTTCCAAGGTCTCCCATCGCCCCTCTACCACGTGGCCGGCTTTCCACACTTCGAACACGTACACTTTCGTTCCACTTCGACACTCCTAACGCTAAAGCATTAAATAATACAGTGCATGTCCTGAGGACCCGAAAGTGCCGTTTGCCTTGTAGCCCCGTGTGGCATCGGCACATTGGACTTCTTGAACATTACCTTCACCGTTAAACACCACTGCTGAATAGGAAAGTGTAGTGGGCTTCGCCTACAAGCACTACGCCAATGCGGCAAAGCTATACCAACGCTATGGACCACTCGTAGAGCGCGCACAAGAAATATTTCGCGCTCCCACTTTACACAGAACACGCTACCAGATAAAGACGACCAGTATTAGTTTTCAATTATTAGCATGCCACGGTAGAAAATTCAAGTTGCACTGACCAAGGATATTTTGTTCTAGCCCCCTTTGCAATACGCACCTCTTGCGTGCCGGAAAGCGAAGTTCGATTACACCGGCTTTTTTTAGATAACACTGAATTATTTAAAGTCACCTGTGCCAGATAGCATAATTCTAGTCATTGATCTGGGTTACTCAAAGAGGCGGACATTACTTGCACGAGCAATAAAAATCCATAAGTGATTATTTAACAAAAATAGACTAACTAACAGTCTAATTAATTACCTTACGGCACACATTGCAATTTATGAATTGCAGCCGGTGATGTTCGCGAGGCGTATCCACATTGAACGAATTTTCTTGATGACACCCGTTTCGAAGTATTTATTCCCAAAGTGTGCGACGAAATACATGGGCGTTCCAGTTACTTTTGCCTTTCAATAAATTAGCTGTTTGTTAAAGAATTAAGTGGAACAATAGCGCCACTTCACCGCAAGTTTCACGGCGCATATCTCAAAACCCGTGGGGTCCTTAGATTTCGTTCAAAATAGATATGTTTTGGAAGCTCACCGGCTACAATTCGTGAATTGCAATATGTGCCGCAAAGTAACTATTTTAAAAACATAATTAGTGAATTTTAATTTTTTAGTCGATTATGCATTTCGATTCCTTGTATGAGTAATGTCCGCCGCTTGGAGTAATGAAGCTCAAGGATTACAATCACGCTATCTGCCACAGGCGATTTTTAAAAATTCTGTGTGATCTAAAAAAAAAAAAAAAAGAGCACCTCGTACACATTTGACATGTAGTATATGAGGAGTATTACATTAGGCGATTATTCTCATAAAATAGTCATAACGCAAAATATGACGGCTGGCTCTGCATGTGTTCTGACGCTATTTTTGGCGCTTGCGCCAGCTAGAGACAAAGAATCAATCTATTGGCTATACTAACTTGAATGTTAGTGCCATCATCTGACACAGTCAAAATAAAAATGCTTTGTGCGTGCTTTTCACCAATTAGTGATGGCTATAGGGCAAAAACATTTACGATATCTGCCTGCGTTTGTTTAAATCCGATTACTTTCCATATACTGATAGTATCGTTTGCGTTATTGAAACAACGATGAAAAGGAATAAAATAAACATACGTGCTCAAACTTGTTGTCAGAAGCCGCTTCCAATTCGACATGGGTCTGCTCAACAAACGCGTTCACAAGGAACGCGCGTAAGAAAATTATTACCTATCGCGATGGCGATCTCGTGAATGCGCGCAGACATATGCGAGGCTGGGAGGCGTCATAGGCATTTGTATGCCGTGGACCACGTTGTGGCCTTTCGTCTACATTTCACATTAATTATCTTTATTTATGCGCTGTTTCACGAAAAGTGCATGACTGTCGGCATTGCTTTTTGGTGCACGTTTGCCCTGTCTATCGAACATCGACTAGCCATCGCATATGACACCGCAGTCATCTTATAACAGCGACACCCTCGCGAGCCGTATCTGGTAGCAGCCTCGTCGGCTATCGCCAAACACGCATTCGTTTCATCGACTTCAACTGGATCGTAGCGTGCAGTAACGCGCACACGCGAGAAGTGATTATAAGCCATGATATTCGCACGGGGAAGCCTGCCTCGACAGTAGGATTGCATCGGATCGATGGAGCTGGATCGCTGCACGACAAACACGGTGCGAAATCTCGCAGTCGTAGCGTTCGAAAGGGGCTGCGCTTAGCGCCTGAAAGGCGTTCAGCTGCTGTGCACGACACGACAGTATCGATTTTAGCGACGACGTAAAAGCCGAATGCAAGCAAGAACGCTCGGTACATATAAACATTTTACGCACGTTAAAGAACTTGACCCTTACAATCCTTTCAGCCAAAACAAGACAAATATGAAAGGAGAAAAAGAGAAAGCTGCATATGCTGCCTTGTATGTGGACACCCAAGTACCTTTTCTTTAGTGCGACCGGCCAAAATTTTGTTGGAACCGAACATTCGATTGATTGCTTTGTTGGTTGATCGATTCAAGGCGTTCCACTCGTAAATCACTATAGGCACACAGTACTTTAATTACATGCGAATGGGCCGTTTCACAACTGGAGCAGCTGGCCACATCAATACATCTATAGACTTCAGCATGCTCGGTAACTGACTGCTCCGGCTGCGGACGTTCTCGAGAATCGGACGCTGCCTATGCGCTGACTGATCAAAACCCTGCACACGCGTTGGCACATATACGCAAGCTGCTCGCGAGTCGATCTCACACTTCAATTCTCTCTGGCCCAACAGAGCGATAGCCGCGCAAAAAAAAAAAAAAAAAAAGAAAAAGGCGCGCATCGCGCTTTGTTCTTACCTGACGACCAGTCCGGACTAATGTAGCAGAGATACTCGCGGAAGAAATCGTCGCCTATGAGCATCCTCTCACAAAAAGCACCGGCGAGAAAAATCTCCCGTGGCGAATGAAGCACAGTCCGTGCGCGCCGCGAAAGGAATTTTGACTACGTATATAGCATTCGGTCAGCGCCGTCGAGGGCTGGTCACTCCTCCTCAAGACCAACGGTAGAGGCCACCAGTAAGCTCTCTCCCACACAAGCTGCCCACCGCCAAACAAGAAGGTACACCCCACGCCAACGTGCGCGTCCACGCACGCAGCGCGTGTTACAATCGACACAATGCACGCTTTTCCTCGCTGTGGCGCACGCACGCATGTACGAGGAGGGTCGTGAGAGCGCCGGCACCTGTGGGGATCCATCCCGTGAGCACTGGCTCCAGCATCCCCATCTTCCCTTCCTCCTCTTTTCCTAATCCGCCCTCCTCCACGCGCGCCCACGCGGTGTGAACAATACCCGATATCGAGATCTGCTGAAACAGCGCCGCGCGCGTGCATGTCAATCGCCGACGCGCAACGTGACAATGGACGAAACACCCACGTATACGGAGGTACAAACCCGAGCGATGCAGGCATTCGGGGTCCCTAATATGTATCCAGGTAGCGTGCGAGAATTACGCCGCAGTGGCTTGATCAATTCGCCCGTCGGACCGAATCTGCCGAATCTGAGAAAAGCAGAGAAGTGCTTCAATACACTTGTTTCCCAACATGGCACGTCAGAGGGCAAGCTTCGAGGCGCCTCCCGCAGGCGCTCGATAGCTCGAGCAGACAACGCTTTGACGCGCGTAGGTACAGGCGGCGCAGGGACACGTGGGTTAGATTGGCCGCATTCCTGGCTGCCATGAAGCTGTCACTTGTAGCTGCCACTCCAGCAACCGAGTGTTGGGACCTTTTCCAACAAGAGCTCCCTGGGTGTCGACATAAAGCCCTCTGCATGCTGTAGCGAGCCCACGTGAGCGGTTGCTCAACTATAGGAACGGCGGCAACACGTGCACTTTACCAACGCGCAACAGCCCCGGGAAAAAAGTGCTCCTGCTAGGATGATGGATGGATGTTACGAGCATCGTCGCTGAAACCGGGTGGGTAGTTGATGCTACCAGACGACTATTTGTATCTTCGTGCTGCGTTTATTATGGGCCCTTAAAGGAGTATACTGACGTGCCATTTTCGATTTATTTTTTTGCGATAAATGAAGGTCCTCGATCTCAAAACCCTAAAATAAAGGAATACTGGAGAGCATCAGAACGCTCTAAATAACTTACTACAATACCTTTTCTACGGATCTGGTCCATTTTCGTTTCCAGGGAGGTGTTTGCGTCGCGATGTAACGACGAGGTGGCAACTTGGCAGTAGAATATCGTGAAGTTTTGGAAATAGCTCCGGCGCGTTCAGTCGTCTGCTATGCTGCTACATAATCTGCGCGCTCTCCTGCACCTGGCGGCTTTATTCCTTTGGTGGGCTAGTTGTTTGTTGTTCGGGAGGCAGCGCACATGTACACGCACGCGTAAAACAACTGAAAGAGACAAACATAAGTGTTGTATAACGTGCCCGACAAGCTATAGTATACGTATATGCGGCCCCTCTCGTTCGCGGGAGGCAGCTCACAAAGCTCTCTGTGGCTGTCTAGTGAAGTCGCATCTCCCAACCCACCCAACTGCTCTGACGGCGTATACAGGGCCGTGCAGGAAGTACTCAGTGGCCTGACAAAGCAAGCGAAATGCTGACTTGTACAATCGTTGTATACCTGTAAATAACGGTATATAGCTTTTCTTTTCTTGCCGCCTTATATCCATTCTGCAATTCTTATCCCTTAACCCCCTTGCCCCTGCGCATAAGGTAGCAAACCAGACGCACGTCCATTGTTTGACATTTCTATCTTTCCTTCCTCTCGTCCTCCTTTATGCGTGTATGTCCTTTGCTCCCGTACCCCAACTCTCTATGCTGGCGGCCGTTAACGCGTCAGCAGCCTAAAGCTAGACAATTACAGTGCGGCCTGCAGAACATTTTTTTTTCTTCCCCCCTCTTTCCATCATGAAATAAAGAACTAATTATACGCGTTTAAGTTTCTGGTGCCCATTATTTCGGCGCTCGTCACTCAACTGTCAGCGAGGCTCGACGGGCGCAGATCTGGAAAACGGGAACGACGGGGCCCTCGGGAAACTCGGCCTTCCTCGGCTCAACGAGCGCCTGGGCTCGGGGCGAACAAATTAGAGCGGCGGCCGCGGAATGCGCTGCGTCAGACGGCGCCGCCGCGATGCTTCTCCCGTGGCCGTCAATTGATTTTTTGAGAGACGAGCGAGCAGCGACCACGGATGGAGAGGTTCAGGGGGGGGGGGGGGGGGGCGGATCGGCGACTTGCCTCCGCCGGCGCCGCCGCTGAGGACGTGGAGGATGAAGGGGGAGGCGAAAAGAAGGCAAGAGAAAAGGCGGTCGAGGTGGCGCGGAGGGATCAGTCTTATGGGGAAGAAAGGATGCCCGGGAGAAGTACGTCTATTAATAGACACGTCCCGAGGCGCGCAGCCTGTTGCGGACCGTCTGACCGCACCACCTTCGGCGACAGCTGCAATGCATGGCGGTGCCGTCGGCGTGGTCGCGAGTCTCGGAACACTGGAATGCGGGGGGGAGATGCGCGCAACTTTCAGGCAGCGACAGGCGAGGAGACAGACATGCCGCGCTAAAGAAAAAAAAAAAAAAGAAACACGGTCATGATCACGTGATGTGACGAGTTTGTTCAGATTAAGAAATTTAGTTTTCAGGCACAAGATGCTGTTGGGCGATACAGGGTAGGGTTGATCGAAGCGTTCGTTTTGCCGTAGACTTCAACCCTATGGTGAACATGACGATGGAATTTTAGTACGCCCCTGCAATTACGAGACGTACGGATAGGCTTTTTCCCGTCGAGCGTCAAATTTTAGCTCTCCCTATCAGAGGTCTTTTCCAACGCACACAGGCAGCGCGACAAGCTTTCTATTTTATTATATATTTCTTAAAAAATTTTGAGCGCATAAGACGTTTCTCAACTCTTCGAACTGAAGAGCTCTGCGTTCACTTAACACGGCCACAGTGGGGAACAACGCGGAAATCCAAGTGTTGAGAACGGAAGCTTAGCATTCAAAAGCCCAACATACTTTTCTTTCTGCGTCCGTCGTAATATGAAGTGGAACGCTGCTATCACGCGAAGGTGATAGCTATGCACAACAGAGCTATGTTCCTGCCAAATCAGACGAATGGGCTTGGTAGAGTAGGCAGATTAGAGTGCACTCGTGAGATCACCTATTAATAGAGAGTAATAATTCTTACATTAAGATTGTGTTATTTTCGGTTCTGTTTACTAGTTAATAACATTACTTAGTTAACAAGTTACTAAAGAAATGAAAATCATGGCGAAACTGAACGTTGCAATGTTGTCGTATGCTACGTACTTCGACGTATGCACATCAGACAACCTTCATCACGTCTACTTCTTAATGAGGTTAAATTAAAATGAACATGCTGCGATTGAAAAAAGAAAAGAATCATATCATGTGACTGGAGTTGATTCCACATTTAAACTTTAGCTTTCTTTTTTTTTTTTCGTGTACAGACAAAAGTTAGAAAAACATTGTTTTAAACATTGAGGGCCTACATAAAGATCTGCTTCCAACGGTTAGTCAAAATAGGCTACATTTTCTGAGTGCGACAAATTTCTTCTATATAGGTACGGCTGTTGCCTAAAGGAGGCAGTTATGCCCTTAACTGGCATTTTGATAGGAAGGAAAGAGCGGCAAGCTTCCTTTTCAAACATGTTCTTTTTTTTTATTTCTTTGGGAAAAGCGGGCGTACACGTACACGGCTTCGCTTTACTGACGATATGAACTCTGAGCTGAGCGTTATTCACCAACTTTCCTCATGTCTGCCTCATTACCAAGGCAGTCAGACGAACTTTGGCCTACAAGTACATAAAGCCGTCCCAAAAGGCACCTAGACAGACGACACGGTCTTTTCAAAAACCGGCCAAATGGAGCAAAAAAAAAAAAAAAGTACCTTCAAGCGATTTCTTCATAAAGCGCTTGTGCTAAGTAAAAAAAAAGGAAATTAAAGATTTTTTTTTTTGCATTGCCAAAGAGATATGGGTATTTAGCCGAATAGGACATTCTAAGCCAGCTTAGAGAAGGAAAGACAGAAGTAAAGGAAGAAGAGCCACTTACTGAGGACACCCAGCAGAATAAGGGTACAACATCATATTACCATTTCAAAAGGAAAAAGAAGGAGGAACATGCCCGAGGCAGCCTCCCAGGAAAAAAGATAATAAAGAAGGAGAGAGCGCACCCGACTGCTGAATTCCCCGAGCGACTCTGGTAATAAAGTAAGCCGAAATCGGCTTAGAGTAAGCGAAACGGCTGCCCTGTTCATTACAATATACTTTGACAGTTATTTCGTTGTGGTTGCAAAGTCGTACCTCGATATAACGAGAAGGAAAAAAAAAATGAAAGAAGCAACACTACAAAAACGTTTGCAGCGCGCGCTTCCCGCAAAAATTTCAAGAATTCATTCCGTATCATTTATTGTGAGCTTAAGGGCCCCTTGACCTTACTAAGGGGGCAGTCGTGTAACATAAGGTAGTGTACAAAACGAGGGGCGCTATAACGTAAAGCTATTCTAATCTGTTTCATTACCACTTGTGCCACTAGCCATCCAGGACTGATAAAAAAATTTCCGGGCCACACCCGCTTCGCCTGTCTGCCACGCGACGTTACGAAACGTGCGAGAACTAGCCATCTGATATGATGTGTACACGCTGATCACGCATGATTAGGCCGAGCAAAAGAAAGGTGATCATTTTGGATGCTATGCCTTTGTCGCCATTAGCCTTCCGCTATTGGTCACAGTTTTTCTGGCTGCCTCCACTTTGACTGTCTCCCACGCGACGTCACACAACAGAGGAAACTCACCACGTCAAAGTGACGGGCACAATGATGCGTTAATGTGCCGAACAAAACTCATTATTTTTTGAGGGCGGAGAGGGGGAGCGGGGAATAGGGAGAGATTGCCCCATTCCGAAATGAATTAAAGATGGCTGACCACCGATAGCTTTGGCACTGGCGCTTACGGGAGCTGCTGATTAGACTGGATTTCTCTGCCTCCAAGGATTTTTTGCGTGAAAGTATAACGTTGTCGATTCCTTTCGGCACGTGTACGACATCGCTCTGCCAACTCGTCTTCGCCGAGGATCCGTTTTAGCGGCATTTTTTAACTTTCAATGCGTTCCACCGCGATTTTTGACCAGCCACCGCAAGCTCGGCAAAGGGAAGAGGACTAATCGCAGACGCCGGCACCTCCCTCGTCATACGGTTTTAAAGCGAACGCTTTACTGACCACGATCTTGCGATTTCGCCGTGGCGGTGCTCCGAGGAGGCACATGATGTCACAACGCGCGCCTCGCCGCGGATATTTTTCTCTCTCTCTCGCTCCCTAGTCACTACTGCGCATGCGTCACGAGTAGCACCGTGCAACAGGTGTTCCGCCGCGGTAGGGTGGCTAGCCGCGGCGCAGCGCCGCGCCTATCCGCTGCCGCCATTTGGAATGACGTCATACCGCGTTCCTCGTCGTTGCGCTCGCCTTCGCTCGCTTCGCCAATTGCGTCGCATGCTTGATAACATGTCGGAGGATTGAAAAGGACAGCTCGCGTGCGCCGCAACCACAGTTGAGGCGGCAGTATGGACGGCGACAATTGTGATAAGCAGGAGGAGGCCTGGAATCGACATCGAAACGAGATGAAGAGGAAACGAATCGCCCAGGAAACAGACGAACAGCGCGCCGAACGACTGGCTAAGCGCCGCACCAGAGCTAGACAACCAAACTAACCTGGACTTGCAATCCAGATTAACCAAGGCTAACCATGCTATAGCCTTAGCTTTCGCTACGTATATCCTGGCATAGCCGAGCTAAGCCACTACCAATTTTTCTACTTTGACTGCGCTAGCCCGGTCCCACCGAAACAATCTACACCGATGCTCGTTCCTCTCCTCTTGTCAACTAGTCAGACAAGAAAAGCCTGTCAAGGAGGCAGTGCTACTTGCTTTCAAAGCAAACAAAAGCGACATCCTATAAACGAGGAGAGAGTTTCATCGGGCTGTTCAAACAACGCTGCAGGTCACTGCCCGATGCTTGCGCCGGTGGGTACTTAAATTTGACGTCAGGATACTGGAATAAGATCAGAATTGAATAAATAGCTTTACGTTATACGACCTCAGTACATACTCCCTAGGGTACAAACATCGCGCATTATAGCAGATTCGTAACAAAAGACAATATTTGAAAATGGCACAAAATATGAATATATGTGAGATAAGGAAAACACACAGGAATAATAATGATGCGTAGGCACTGCTGTGGCAGAAATCTTGGGGCAAACAATGAGCGTTACTCGAGATATGAATATTAGTTATACATGTATTATTCTTAGAGCTCAGTGACTCGATGGCACTTACACGCCGATAAATAAATAAATAAATAAATAAATAAATAAATAAATAAATAAATAAATAAATAAAAGTGATCAGAAGAAACGAACAAGAACCTTTCGCAGTCTTACTTTGTGTGGAATTGATTCTCTGCGCGAGTGCTGAAGCCGGAAGGAAACCACCTGAATCAAACGAAACTACTTTTTTTGCGTTCGGCGTGACATTCGAAAGGTAACTGACTTATCAGCGGCACGCCAACATAGGAATTTACGGACGCTATATAGGCAAGACGACTGCCGATTGCGACAAGTACTATACGTATATGTCAAGTGACATTCCCATCACAGACGAAAGGTGACAAGCGCCGACGTTACGCTGCATACTGGTGTGACAGGTGACATATGGACCACAGGTCAGGAGTGACGAGTGCCAACACTGTCCAGCCACAAAAGGCGATAATTAATTTCGGTCCCGGAAATTAGTTTACGGGTCCCGACGAGTGCGCAGCCAAGTGAAGAACAGCAACGTTTGGAGGTTGAGGTGGACAAATTTTAATTGAATTTGGTCTTCATCCCACGGTTCCCCCCTATTTTGTATCCCTGCGATTGCCACAGAGGAACGAAACACGGTGGAATAAAATCAAAGAAATTACTAGGAAGTCTGGTTCCGCCCACGGGTTAAGGAATTCGGATGAGCGACTCGTACCTCATAAGTGTTTTTTTATGCCTGTGTTTCAAGCGACTGCCCGGCGAAGTGTAAGCGAAGGATGGCCCATGACAAGTACGGCGTATATATTTAAGAGCAGAATTCAATAAACGGATGAAATGGAATATGTCTCCGGTCTCGTCCGAACCAATATGTCGTATGCGTGCTAGAAATAGGTCAGAGGTGAGTTCGGCTGCCTGCCAGGGGCACCGTGAATTTCAATACGAAAGACCGATCTAAATGCAGACGTTCGCGCCGTAATTTAGAGAGAGGTCATATGGTGAGTAAGTAGTTCAAAAATCAAGGAGGGAAACATGGTTTCTACGTTGCTTAAGTAAGGCTGTCGGAATTTTTGCGCGCCGTTTCGTCGTTCCGCGCACACACATTTGCGCGAATTTCGAAATATACAAAGCGGTTCAGTTAGACAGTTTCCTTCTTTTTTTTTCTTTTTTGCTGCGTAAGCTTGGCGACACGTGACTGCAAGAGACGCCGAAAGTAACTGAACCGCGAAGAAAGCGTAGAATTGGGCTTCTTTCTGTCTGCACTGTACAGCGCAAATTTCAAGTTTTCTTTAGACTCGCGATGGAAGAAAACAAAAACGGGAGGGAAGAACGTCAAAGAAAAACAACACTGCGTCTTTGGTGGGACGGACAAAACGAATGGACGCACGCAACGCCTGGACTGCGTACCATAGCTCGAAGGCAGGTCCTTCCAAGCCCTCGCTTTCCCGTGTGACAACAGTTTCCTGGATACTTGTTGGCCTTCACCCGTGTTTTAACAGCGAAGCTTTTCTTTGCGAACATTAAAAAAAATTAAATTATGGGGTTTTACGTGCTAAAACCACTTTCTGATTATGAGACACGCCGTAGTGAAGGACTCCGGAAATTTCGACCACCTGGGGTTCTTTAACGTGCACCTAAATCTAAGAACACGGGTGTTTTTGCATTTCTCCACCATCGAAATGCGGCCGCCGTGGCCGGGATTCGATCCCGCGACCTCGTGCTCAGCAGCCCATTTGCGAACATCGCCGGATATCGTGACCGAGCCCGCGGCCTGGCTGCTCCCTTGCCGAATGGGCCAACCAATTACAGCTGACCACGCACGCCGCGGGTGCCGTTAGGTTCCTTCCAGTACCACTAGATGGCGCTCGCCTCCAAATGCACCGTCATGAGTAACTACTTAAGAGGAAAAAACGAAATCGGGAAAGAAACCATTTGTGATAACTCAAAGGGAAGCTCATTACTTTTCGAAGCGAGATCGGGATGCGTTAAAACACGCACCTATAGAGAGAGATATAAGAAGGAAGATGAAGCATGTGCTTGCTGCGGTAAAGCTAGGGAAACGGCAGATCATGTTTTATTAGAATTTGAAGACGTCTACGCAGCGGTCGATTTAGGCACCACTGGCCTCCTTGGAGCCCTTGGGTTCAGCAGGAGCAGTGGTAAAGCAAACAGGTCCGCAATATGCATTAGTAAGAGGCGATTGGAGCATTGGTGGAAGAAAAGTAGGGAAACGACAAAAGACGGAGACGTACAAAAACACAGTTCGCAATAGGGGATCAGAAAATTTGGGCGTGGTAGTTCATAGTGATTTTTTTTCTTTTTTCATTGTTTAACCTAGGTAGGACATTAGTCAGTATAATAGCAAGAGCTTGGTGGCGCAACCCACCTCCCTGTTCCAAAGGGGACGCTCATAACATCCATCCATCCATCCATCCGTCCATCCATCCATCCATCCATCCATCCATCCATCCATCCATCCGTGGCGGAGGCGAGTGATCTAATTAAGGAAACGCCGCTTTACGCACAGGTACAAAAGTAACTGGAACGCCAATGCATTTCTTGGCGAAATTCGGGAATTAATATATCGAAAGTGGTGTCTTCCTGAGAATTCGTTCCAAATGGGTTCGCCTTGCGAACTCCACGACTAGAATTTGTAAATTGCAATATGGACCATAAGATAATTAGTTAAAAACTGAATTAGTACATTATTGTTAATTAGTCGATTATGCATTTCATTTTTTTTTGTGCGAGTAACGTCCGCCTCGTCGAGTAGACTAGCTCATAGGAACTAGAATTGTGCTACATGCCACAGGCAACCCTTAAAAATTTATGAAAGTGTTCGCTGTGACACCCGCTATAGGGTGTTCTAGCTAACGTCCGCGAAGATCTTCAACGAAAAAGATTTGTAAAAACACGGTGCAGCATACAATTTTTAAAACCTAAGGTGTTTGTTTAGTCGTGAGATTTCTGACAACCAAATACCATAGATTTTATAACTGTATCTTGCACAGCGTGTTTAACCTCTCTCTCTCTCTTTGTTCACTGAACAGCTTCGATAACGTTAGCTGGGGCACAAGGTATTTTTTTTCTCACTACTGTGTATACGCTTTTCGAGTACACCAGCAACACACAACACGTTCATTTTTAGTTTTCTTTTTTTGTCTGCGGCGGGAAATCTTTTGCGAGAGGGCACCGGTGGGACGCATAAAATATATGGCCGCTTGTTTTTGTTGCTGTTGTTGCCTCCAGTGTATGCAAAGTCTTGAAAACGTGGTACGCTGTGCAGCGTGAACTCGCGGCGCGATGCTTCCGCACGTGCGGGCTTTGTCTCGAAAGAAAAATAAAGTTCGAACACAACAACCATCACCACTTTGCTTACTGAACGATAAATCAAAAGGGCGCTTCGCCGTGACCCCGCGCCCTTTTGATTCACTCGGTCTTGAGATGAAGGGGCACAAATACAATTTCTTTTCATCTCGAACGTGCTGCTGCGATCACGTGAGTGGCAAATTTGGTTTTTCAAGGACCCAGATTGGACGGCACTGCGTTCTGCTCTCGCGTGTGGCCTGTAGAATGCGCGCGAGAGGCAGCCAGAAACAAATTTAACGCCTGGCGCACTGAGTTGTGTCGTTAATTAATTAAAATCTGGGGTGTTGCATGCCGAGAACAACGACACAATTATGAGGCACCCTGTAGCGGAGGGCTCCGGATAAATTCTGACTACCTGCGGTCCTTTGACGTGCACCCAATGCACGCGGTGCTCGAGCGTTTTTACATTCCGCCACCGTCGGGGGGCGACTGCCGCGGCCGGAATCAAACCCGCGTCCTCGAGCTTACCAGCGCAACACCATATAAGCGTTGGGATATAGCGCGGCGGGTGAATTGCGCCGTTCCGTGCCGTTCTTCACATGGCAGTGAACATTCAATGTTGCGTAACAGCTGCATAGCATCGTATAAAGTTGCGCATCATCCCCCGTTGATTCCGCTGGTGAACGCCATGCAATTACCGTACGTGCAACTATCGTTATATCGTCCTGAGCAATGCAAGAAGTCGTTTGGGAGTAGTATGAAGACGCGCGCGGTGTTAATTTTTTTTTTTCAACGGAACTGTATGTGGCTAGTTTCCAGCGGATCGATGTCTGTAGGACAAAAACATGGGCCTACCCGAAGATAGTGAAATACCGGGCCGACCCGCGGCGGTGACGAAGCATGCTTCAAGCAATCCGCCAACTTGCAAAAATAAGCCAAATATAATGCCAAATATAAGCCAAAAATAAGCCAAATATAAAACCCGTATCAGATATTAAGCTGATAAGAACAGATACTACAGTTTGACCCGCGTCGGCCATGTCTACGTTCGCACTGCCCTCTCTCTGTCGGCGTTCCAAGCGCTCGCGCATCTCCATTCCTTCCGCTCCGCCGTGATGGCGGTCCCATCATCGAGGTCCCATCGTGCACGCGAATGTGTATATAGATATAACCAACTGTATATAGAGATATAACCAAATGAGGGAATTTGTGGGGAACCAATTTGGTGTGGTCTGTGTTGTGTGTGGCCGCTTGTGCTTTTCGAGTGACCTCACAACCATTACTGCACTGCGGGACGTTGACCAACGCACGACCACCTTGGCTGCGGTGAGGCAGTGTGTGCCCTCGGAGTGCGGTGAGGTGCGTGTTTGTTCTATGTGCCGGGATTCGTTAGTAAAAGGTGTCGTGCCGCGTTTTGCAACCGTACATGGGTATGTATACCTCCTGTGCCTCGTCATCTTCCGAGGTTCAATATCGTGGAGGAGCGACTAATCGCGCCTTGCCCTCCATTTATGTTCATACGGCGTTTGACGCATGGCAATGGACAATTCGCCATTAAGGAGCCCACATACACAGCTTCGTTGGTCATCCACCTTCACAGAGTGGAATGGCAGTGAACTTTTTTTACTTCAGTAGGACGTTTCGCCTAGACGAATGTATACTTGTCGAGTCACTGGAAGATAAATATACTACTCTAATATATTCCTAATATTCCTCGCTAAAACAAATTACGTATGACGAAACCTATGCCAAACATATAGCAATTACTGGTTCAGCTTTGGCAGGCGCATTGCGTACACCTACGAGGAAAGGATAATTGACGGCCAGGAAGGAAGGGAAGAGAATAGAAGAGCAAATATACGTATAGGGAGAAGAAGAACAAGCTAGAGGCGAGGATTGGATGCCCAGCAAGCTACGGTTCTCGCGCACCTTGCGACAAAGCAGGCGGCCACGGTTTACCAATCACGTGTTCGAGGGGAAAGAAGAAAGCAATCTGCGTTGATTGCTCAGTCGCGACGGGACCGAATCCCAGCGCAAAAACAAAGCAAAACAAAACGGCTGATTGGATGGCCAAAGAATCCGTACTGTCAGAAGGCAGCCTGGCAAACACAAAACTAGCATAACGCAACAGGCAGAGACAGAAATGAGTATAGTTGCATGGGACGGTCGGTGCACCTTCGGTGCTCACATGAAAGGAAAAAAAAAGTTCATATCCAGCTATAACGCAATCGAATACCAACTGCAACGAAACTTCACTGTGGCTGAGTTGGTTATAAATGAGCATAGTATATACTACTGAGGCAATCGTGGAAAAGCTGCAAGGCTGGAAGTTGTCGAAATATTTTTGTCGCATACCACCGATGGTCTGGAAAACACTGCGTGCGGTACAGAAAGCCATGTGAGCTCGTTTCGAGCAGATATGCGCTCGTGTAACTGCTCGCGCTCTCGTCGTCGTCTTCTTCCACAGCTGACTCCGCTTCCACTCATCGTGCAAAAAACGAAAAAGAAAAAACGCAGTTAGGTAAGAAAGAGTTAAGTCAGGCACTCGAATCCACGCCCTTCGGTGGGAGTCGGACCCTCGACCTTATGTGGAAGTCAAACTCACGAACTTTGGTGTTAATACGAATTAAGGCACAGTTAATTAAGGCACTCGAACCCACAACATCTGGTGTTAATTAGGGCGACCATATTTAAGGCACAGTTAATATAAGGTAGCGTCCATTAAGGCACACGAACCCACGACCTTTGGTGGGAGAACACAAGTAATAAGAAGTGGCAACGAATTCGAATCGAATGTCAAGTTATATAATGAATGTTTCTTGAGCGCGCAGGCTCTCGCCTTCAGCCGCTTTGGCGTGTGATAAAGTGACTATCAAACCCGCCGTTGTTGCTTAGTGGCTGTGGTGTTGGGCAGCTAAGCACGAGGTCGCGGGATCGAATCTCGGCCACGGCGGCCGCATTCCGATGGAGGCGAAATGCGAAAACGCCTGTGTACTTTGATTCAGGTGCCCGTTAAAGAACCCCAGGTGGTCCAAACTTCCGGAGTCCCCCAATACGGCGCGTGCCTCATAATCATATCATGGTTTTCGTACGTAAAAACCCATAATCTAATCTAATCCCAACCTAACGTGACTATCAATTTTTTATTTGTGGTTTTTAAATAGCGGATGACGCGTGCACCTAGCGGTTAGCGGATGTGACGCAAATCCCAGAACATTGCCTCTGAGAATTCCAGTGCGTTGCGGACGCCGCTGAATTTCAGAGGTACAGTGTCGAGAAAACGCGCTGGCTCTCAACGGCCTATACGCCCCGAGCTATATCTGAAAAGAGATAAGAGCGGCGTTTTGTTATTCCAGTTTCGGTATTTTAAAAAATGCAGCAGATCCACCAAGCTGGAATCTATATATAGCGAAGCTTTGTGTGAGTGCATAGCGATTTGAAACACGCGCGCACAGACCGACAGACAAACACACAAGCGCGGGCGCACAGAAATTATTCCGAGCCTTTTGTTACGCGGAGTTGCTGACTACTAATGATCACGACGGACGCCTTGAACGCATCATGGTTTTAGAGGCAGCATACGCGTACGTTCGTAGCGCAGTTCGAATTCATTTTATTCGCAAGCGTTTACTTCCTCATACCGTGCAGCCGCTGATGCGCGAGGGCGAGTTTTCAGGTTCTCTCTTTGTCCCGCACGGCCGGCGCCACCGCTGCCGTGGATGCGCGAAGGCGAGCGCCATCTGGTGGTGGTGCAAGAAACCCAGCGGCGCGCGTACTCCGCTGCGATTGGTTGGCCTATTCGGCAAGAGAACAGCCAGGCCGCAGCGTCCACAGTCAATAAACGCGGCGACGTTCGCAAAAAAGAAAAAAGTTCGCTTTAAGAAAAAAGAGAACGTCTAGTTATGCGAGTTTTTCCTGGCGCATTCATTCTTATTTCAAATGCGAAACATTCCGGAACGGCTGCTTTAACTCTACACAATGCGCAAATAGGCTTCTTATAAGGTCCAAAATTTTCTCGCTGTTGGCTTTTAACCCAGTACAAGGAAAATCTGCTTCAACTGCAAAGAAAGATTCCCATCAAAACAAATAAGGAAAAAGAAAGCAAGAAAGAAAGATCCATCCCGGCCCAGGGATCGAACTCGGCGTATTCCAGACCACTGTTGAAAGCTAGGAACCAGCAGTCCGGAGAACGCATTTGGTGCAAGAAATGCGACGTTTACTTCCATCTGCGAGCGGGCAGAAAATTATACTGCCTACCACAGTCTTTAACCCGCGCACTCAACGGCGCATTGCTTAGGATTTGTGGGAAATGATAAACCCCACAAAGCACTCGGTAGCTTGGAAATATCAATGTTTGGCGCTCTTGAGAATGTGTCTGCACACACGCGGCTTATAGTACATTTAAAGCTGGCTTCTCCACACTATGAATCCTTGGGAGACGAAGCCCGCTTCTGGATCTTCCCGAATTTTACAAGCGACGGTCACCACGTTGAAAGTATATTTGTGCACGAGAACGTTACCGTGCCAATGGCCATAGAGCGCCAATAAATGATATGGTGTAGCCGATGGTGTAGTCAGTAACAAATGGTAGATGTAACATGGCCGTATAATGGCCTAAAATATTCAATGTAAACTATACTGTATATGTATTAGAATATGATAATAACAGGTGAGGCGTGCTATGAATAAATAATATACGTTGCGAAATTATTGGAAGATAAAAATGCAAAAAAATTTCGGCTAGCATTAATGCCTTATGCGTGCCCTTGTCCACAAGAGCAGGGAAGCTCGTGCTCTAAATGCTACAATCGCAGCAGCAGCCTCCGATAAGTGGCTGTGTTACGAATCGCTTGGGTGTATAACATGCAGTAAATGAACATCGTTTAGGAAAGCTAAGACTGATTTGTTGTAAAAAAGTGGGTCATTGTTAAGGAGCATCGCTGGGTGCAGTGGAATTTGCTGACGGTATGACACAGGAAAGTTTTCTTTTTTTTTTCTGTGAGCTTCTAATTCACGACATTACAGCAATAAATGGATGACATTCAACGTCTCGTCACATTTATCTCTGATAAGCGGGTCATCACCAGTCAACAGGTACGAGCTTGTGCTATACACGTGGCCTATTCTAAGTCGACAGAATATTACCTCTGTTCGTCATAACTTGTTATGGGTGGCTAATTTGCTAACTGCGGTTTAATGGCATCAAGTTGATTAGATGTTTCAGTGTCCCAGCCAATAGCGTTGCCAATAGTTTCGAAGGTATTTCCGTAAGAAAGACTTGAAGTCAATGGCAGGAACAGCTATAGAGTTACTAGCTTTTGCTGCCATTGATGTGGCGGTTTCGTCAACAATCATATTGTCCTCGATGCCTCTGTCTCCAGGGATACAGCATATTGTTACATACTGCTTAGGTATCTGTGTCCTATACGGAAGTGAGTAAAGGTCGTTTAGTACCGGATTTTACTTTTATGAAATGAATATAAGGATCCTACGACACTATGGAGAACGGTGCGAGGTCCCCATTCAAGGCCCTTGCCCTCTCTCAAAAGAGGCCACAGATTGACGTGGCAGAGAATTTCTGGGCCAGATAATGCGGCCAGCTCACAGCTCCCAACATTCCACGGCCTTCGAGTAGTTGTCCCCCACCACGTGATCAGCGCATAGATCCACCATTCTCAATCCACGAACTTAAGGCAGCATTAACTTTGTGTGCCGTACACCAGCGCCACGACTTGATTGATTTTCCTACCGAGCTCTGCGTTACCTGGGTGATCGAGCAAGAGTTGTTCTCCTTGAGCTGTACAATGAATCTTGGCGAGATGGCACGCTACCAATAAGCTGGAAGACAAGTCGCTTTGTTCAACTGCTGAAGCCTGGCAAGTCGCCGTTGGAACTCTCATCATATCGCTCGATCGCTTTGACAAGTTGTGTAGGCAAAGTAATGGAAAGGATGGTCCTAGGACGCCTGGAGTGGTACTTGGAGTAGCACAGCACCTACCCCGATGTCATGGCGGGCTTTCGACGTGGTCGATCATCGATCGATAACGTCGTCGACCTGGTCACGTACGTTCAGCATGAGAAATCCGTAAGCGTCTTTGCGCTTCTTTGTTCCTCGACGTCAAAGGGGCGTATAACTACGTTATGAAGCTATTCTCTCTGCCCTCAAAGAGGCAGGAGTGAGTGGGCGGATGTTTCAATGGATACGCAGCTATCTCTCCATGCGATCCTTTTCTGTAAGCACCGAGAAAGGCCATACTTCTCTACATGCTAGCTACCGCGGCGTCCCCCAGGGCGGTGTACTTAACCCTGTGTTATTTAATATAACCCTAATTGCTCTCCTTGAGCACGTGCCAAGCACAGTCAGGCTATCAAAGTACGCAGATGACATCTGGCTATGGACGTCTGCAGTAACACGCCTACAGTTGCGAGTGAGAATTCAGAGAGCTGCCACCCAAACTGCTATCTACCTCAGTAATCGAGGCGTGGAAATTTCCTCCAAGGAATGCGCACTAGTGCCATCTACGCGCAAACCCATGGCAAAGTACAGCGTAATGATAAATGGCCAAAGAATAACATCTATTTGATTTTACAAGTTTCTAGGTGTCATAATCGACAGGGACTTGTCATGGAGCCCTCACGTATCATACGTGAAAAAAACGGTTGACAGGCATCTGCCAACATATTAAGTTTTTCAGTGGCAAGACATGGGGAATGTCGACAAGTGCTATGCTACAACTGTACAGGGTGCTTTTTCTCGGCTTTCTGCGATACGGCTTGCCAGCAATAACCAACACAGGCAAAACGAATCTACGCACAATACAAAGTGTTCAGGCTCAAGCGCTCCGGATCTGTCTAGGCCTGCCTCAGAGTGCATCAACAGTGGCGACTATAGAAATCGCTAGACCCACATTGCTTGTCAAGACCCACATTGAAATTGAAGCGCTGAGGGCCCAGATAAGGCATCTTGACAGGACTCCTCACCACTACCTAGCCTCTCTACCAGCGCACAGACCACGCACCTCTTTCAGCCAAACGATAACCGCACATGGTGAATCATTTAAAGCTTGTTTCACTCCTACTGCGAGACCTTCGATTCCTCCATGGTGCCTCGCTCAGCCAAAAATCAACCTGACAATACCTGGCATCACGAAAAAATCTGATCTATCATCACCAGTCATTAAACAGCTCGCGCTACAACTTTTGTACGAGAACTACCGTGACTCTACGCATATCTACACTGATGGATCTGTCCTGTCAAGCACATCCGCTATGGCAATCATGATACCAGCGAAAGTTACAACCATCAAATTTAAGACGACTCATGTGACATAATCGACGGCAGCAGAGCTTGCAGCGCTCCTTACTGCCCTTCATTACATTGGCAATGGACCGCAACACAAGTGGACGATCTTCTGCAATTCAAAGGCGGCACTGCAGTCTCTACTGTCACCTTCACGACGCGGACCGTACGAACAGCTAGTAATTCAGGTTACGGAGACGACGCATCAGATAAGTGATGCAGGCCATGAAATAACTTTCCAACGGCTTCCAAGTCACTGGGGGATTATCGGCAATGAACGGGCCGATCAAGCTGCCAGTTCAGCCCATACTGAAAGAGAGAGAGAAAGGCAAAGGAAAGACAGGGACCCGGAGTAACGTAACGTTTTCCGGCTTCAGTCTATCGTGGCACCTACCGTGAATATAAATTGGGCGTCACGCGCTGTTATTCCGGCACAAACAGCGTGTGTCCTAATGCTTGAGTTGGCGACAAAGTTCTCGCTCCAGCATGAATGAAGCCGTTTTCCTGTTCTGTGCGAATGTGAGGTCACGCCCCCGAGTTTTGCTTTACGGAATTATAGGCAAAGTATTTATCTTGCCAGGCGCTCGCCGCAGCTACACTTTGCCTGTGAGGCTTCCCAATTCTAATTATGCAAACATTTACTTCGTCCACAGGAAGCGTAGCTATATTTGTTTATGGTGCCTGCGAAATACTTGTAAACACGTCTATTGACGATTCGTAGCCCGTACACTACCCAAAGACAGTATATTAATTTACTGTATTGCACTCTCTATCGACCGTTGTCGACAGTATGTGTCTAGATTACGTGCGCAAACAGATGGAGCCAAACTGACTACATTCCCTCCATGGGGGAAAAGTAACCTATAAGGCGTAAGTTGCACATGGACTGCCCAAATATGTATTTTGATAGCATCTATTTTTATTCATATTGTTCATACCTCGAAGGCCCGATGGCATTACACAGGGCGTGGGTACAATGGCAGTAAACATGAGAGATTAATCAGTATCGTTATTAATGACAGAGTCTTTCAAGAGGTGGTTGGTTGTCACGGCTAACTGGTCGCGGGAAGGTCATTACAGTCTTTGTTTGTACGCAAAAAAAAAAAAGGGGGGGGGGAGACTGCTGAAAAGTGGTTGCATGAATTCGTTCAGGATAAACGGCATTGGGGTGGTTGTGACGCGAAGCAAGTCGCTGCAACCTCATCATCGCAATGACGTGCACTGCTGCATAGTCTACACTGCACTAGCGCGTAAAAAAGGACAGGGACAGGAACATGAAAAAGACACACCGAACGCTAGACACTTTATTACGTGCGCAAACAGATGGAGCCAAACTGACTACATTCCCTCCATGGGGGAAAAGTAACCTATAAGGCGTAAGTTGCACATGGACTGCCCAAATATGTATTTTGATAGCATCTATTTTTATTCATATTGTTCATACCTCGAAGGCCCGATGGCATTACACAGGGCGTGGGTACAATGGCAGTAAACATGAGAGATTAATCAGTATCGTTATTAATGACAGAGTCTTTCAAGAGGTGGTTGGTTGTCACGGCTAACTGGTCGCGGGAAGGTCATTACAGTCTTTGTTTGTACGCAAAAAAAAGGGGGGGGGGGGGAGACTGCTGAAAAGTGGTTGCATGAATTCGTTCAGGATAAACGGCATTGGGGTGGTTGTGACGCGAAGCAAGTCGCTGCAACCTCATCATCGCAATGACGTGCACTGCTGCATAGTCTACACTGCACTAGCGCGTAAAAAAGGACAGGGACAGGAACATGAAAAAGACACACCGAACGCTAGACACTTTATTACGTGCGCAAACAGATGGAGCCAAACTGACTACATTCCCTCCATGGGGGAAAAGTAACCTATAAGGCGTAAGTTGCACATGGACTGCCCAAATATGTATTTTGTTAGCATCTATTTTTATTCATATTGTTTATACCTCGAAGGCCCGATGGCATTACACAGGGCGTGGGTACAATGGCAGTAAACATGAGAGATTAATCAGTATCGTTATTAATGACAGAGTCTTTCAAGAGGTGGTTGGTTGTCACGGCTAACTGGTCGCGGGAAGGTCATTACAGTCTTTGTTTGTACGCAAAAAAAAAAGGGGGGGGGGGAGACTGCTGAAAAGTGGTTGCATGAATTCGTTCAGGATAAACGGCATTGGGGTGGTTGTGACGCGAAGCAAGTCGCTGCAACCTCATCATCGCAATGACGTGCACTGCTGCATAGTCTACACTGCACTAGCGCGTAAAAAAGGACAGGGACAGGAACATGAAAAAGACACACCGAACGCTAGACACTTTATTACGTGCGCAAACAGATGGAGCCAAACTGACTACATTCCCTCCATGGGGGAAAAGTAACCTATAAGGCGTAAGTTGCACATGGACTGCCCAAATATGTATTTTGATAGCATCTATTTTTATTCATATTGTTCATACCTCGAAGGCCCGATGGCATTACACAGGGCGTGGGTACAATGGCAGTAAACATGAGAGATTAATCAGTATCGTTATTAATGACAGAGTCTTTCAAGAGGTGGTTGGTTGTCACGGCTAACTGGTCGCGGGAAGGTCATTACAGTCTTTGTTTGTACGCAAAAAAAAGGGGGGGGGGGGAGACTGCTGAAAAGTGGTTGCATGAATTCGTTCAGGATAAACGGCATTGGGGTGGTTGTGACGCGAAGCAAGTCGCTGCAACCTCATCATCGCAATGACGTGCACTGCTGCATAGTCTACACTGCACTAGCGCGTAAAAAAGGACAGGGACAGGAACATGAAAAAGACACACCGAACGCTAGACACTTTATTACGTGCGCAAACAGATGGAGCCAAACTGACTACATTCCCTCCATGGGGGAAAAGTAACCTATAAGGCGTAAGTTGCACATGGACTGCCCAAATATGTATTTTGATAGCATCTATTTTTATTCATATTGTTCATACCTCGAAGGCCCGATGGCATTACACAGGGCGTGGGTACAATGGCAGTAAACATGAGAGATTAATCAGTATCGTTATTAATGACAGAGTCTTTCAAGAGGTGGTTGGTTGTCACGGCTAACTGGTCGCGGGAAGGTCATTACAGTCTTTGTTTGTACGCAAAAAAAAAAAAAAGGGGGGGGGAGACTGCTGAAAAGTGGTTGCATGAATTCGTTCAGGATAAACGGCATTGGGGTGGTTGTGACGCGAAGCAAGTCGCTGCAACCTCATCATCGCAATGACGTGCACTGCTGCATAGTCTACACTGCACTAGCGCGTAAAAAAGGACAGGGACAGGAACATGAAAAAGACACACCGAACGCTAGACACTTTATTACGTGCGCAAACAGATGGAGCCAAACTGACTACATTCCCTCCATGGGGGAAAAGTAACCTATAAGGCGTAAGTTGCACATGGACTGCCCAAATATGTATTTTGTTAGCATCTATTTTTATTCATATTGTTTATACCTCGAAGGCCCGATGGCATTACACAGGGCGTGGGTACACTTTATTGCTAGAACTGGCTTTATTCTGTGGTGGACACACATATATAGGCGAAAAGACGCGTGCTACATTTTTGAGTCACCCACGTTTGAGTCCGCTACGAAAATCCCGCTGAGTATCAAAAGTCACTCCTCGGAAGCGATCGCCGCAGTAAGAAGAACGATTCCGACTCACCGGTACACATTAACCGCGGGCAACTACGGGGTTCTGAGAACCAACCTAACGGTTATCCTGGCCGAGATATGAGAGCAAATAAAAAAAAATTAATGAAATTTTGACATAACACCTCTATTTCGACACAGGATGACGAACTACGCACATCACTTTTCAACATATGCCCCCTGCACCGCAGTAAATTTTTTGGCATCACGCAATCGGCTTCTGTGCCCCGTCCGTGAAGAGGGTGTTCGGTTGCTTACGAAGCCACGTCTGCACCGCTTGCTGGGATTCGTCACCTGAATTGAACCGACGACCGTGCAGGGTCTCCTTCAAAGAGCCGGATATGTTCTTATGCGATGATGCCATATCAGTGCTGCACGGAGGACACGGAAGGGTTAAGAGGAAGCTTTAACTAGGGTGCTCCTATCTAAATACATGTAAAAGGAGAATTTGCTTTTCTCTACCACCACTGCACCAAATTTGACGAGATTTGTTGCACTTAAGGGAAAAACTTCAAATCTAGTGGCTTCGTTCCGAATTTTTTATTTAGGTGGTCATTTCTTTATTAAAAATTGACAACAGTCGCACATTTTCAAACAACGAAACTATAAAGTTGAATACTCTGTAACTCAGCAATGAATAATGATATCACAATTCTGTGAACTACATAATATAGTACATCTAAAGCGAACAAAATTGTTATGTTATACGTGAACCTGTAAAAATTTAGTAATACGTAAATACAACTTTTGCAGAACGCTTGTACACAACGTAAAAAATTCAGTTAAGATATATATTGACACAAAGAATTTGTTCGCTTTGAATAATGTAATGGATGCCGTTTACAGAACCGCGATACCTGTTCTTGATGCAGAGATATTAATATCTAAACTTCGTGCTTCTACTTATTTCGGACTTCCGAATTTTTGAAAATTCTTTTAACAAAATTCAGGCCGTAAATCGAAATTCCGCTTCCGATAGTCGCTAGAATTTAACTTTCGCTCTCAAAGGTAACAAATTTCATTAAAATCGGTCCAGGGGTTATCTGAGAAAAGCGTTTCTGCGTTTTGCGTGTATTTGAATAGGCCGCATCAGAGTTGGGCCCGAGCTAAAGAAGAGTCGATGGTGGAGGTCGGCCGGTTTGACTCCCTCCGACCACAGAAAGCGCACCGTACATACGGCGCGCTGTTCCTCGATGTTGCAATCGTGGGGTCGTGCGCTCGCACGTGTGACCCTCTTGCTCCGCGACACCCAACATGAACGGGGCAGCGACGGATACACCTACTTACATGCCACTTGAAGCATACACGTAGTGACGTCAGACACGCCCAGTCTTCGTTTACTGCGGCGAAAACGCAAAATTTTCTCTACGTTTTGATGTACCTCGTGATTGTTGCCAGACTCTAGGTGGTTCTTGTAGCCCTCGCCTTACACCTAATCTGGCTCCCTCATTTTTATAGGTGTGCGAATAGTGATTTTTGAGGCCGAATCGAATGGTGCCAGAAGCGAATCGAATCGAACATCGAATAGTTTCCGAATGATGAACTGCCGCTATCGAAATTAATATAAAACGATGTTCACATCCTAGTATTTCTAAAGTTAGCACGTTTCCGTGATTACATAGTACGTTATCAAGCATTGTTTATTAAAAGCACACATGGAGCATAAGGAACAAACGAGCAGGTTCTTCGCATACACAGGACTTTTCAGAGAAGAGCGCGAGCGATTCTGGCGTAATTCTGGCGATTAAAGGTGACCATGCTTACACTATGATAGCTGCAGCGTATTTTATTTCGCTACAGCCCATTCACTCTCTCTCTCTCTCTCTCTCTCTCTCTCTCTCTCTCTCTCTCTCATTCTGGCGGCCTCTTTGCGTGACGTGCTCTTGGAAGCACGTTTGTAAACAAAAAGATTACGGCGTCTCTCGTATACGAGAGACGCCGTAATGGAGGACTTAGGGTTGTAGTTTCGACTGTATACCTGGCGTTCTGTAAGGTGCACTTCAGTTCAAGTACAAAATGCCCTGTCAGAATGCGGCTGCCAAGGCCGAGATTCAAACCGGCGACCTCGTGCTCATCAGCAGAACGACATATACCTGTAGCCAATGAGCTATTTGATAGCTCAACGGTAAACTGATAAATGATATTTCTCTCTCTGTCTCACGGCCGTCTCTTTTGACGACACCGAAACTGACAACAGCGCCACCGCGTATTCATGATGACAATGTATGGCCCCTCCAATTGATTATACGCGTTAGAAATTTAGTTTCACCGCACGAATTACACCATCAGAGCCATTAAAAGCGTACTGCAGCAGGTCACATTAGGAATTATTAATGATTCACTGAGTCTTGTCACGACTAAATAACCTGGGCTCCATCTCCGAACTCTTTACAGGAACGAAAGACATCACCTATTGAATGTCCGGCCTGCTCGGAAAGCACTCATCCATCCACTCTAAAAAAAAAAAAAAAAAAAGAAAAGAAAGGCTGATGTCAATAGTTATCAGACACAATAAAAAAGTGAACCCATGATAAACGACGAAATGACAAAAAAAGAAAACGTTCAGACGACTACCACCCAACTCATTTGATTGATGCACGTTGAACCTATCGTATTGACATTTGCAACGGAGGTGCAATCAGAAGTGTCTCAAGATGTATGCGCGCGCACGTAATGAACGTTGTTAGTTCCACACCAGTGCTTCTGCTTTAGAAGATGGGCCACCTTGGCGTGCACAACTGCGCACACAGTGCCCCAAGGGCATAGAGCTGCAGGCCGTGTGGCCGTATACTTGGAAACCATATTTGCGCGTAGACCGCGCTAAGTAGCCAACACACGGATTCAGCACGCCGCGTTCCACCGCAGGTGTCGAACGAATGGAGCAGCGCGCAGATGCGGCAAGAAGGCAGTCGCGTCTAATGCCACAGCTGGCAGCGATCGCCCAACCTGTCCGAGAGCGCACGCTCGTTTCGTTCGTCATTATACCAAAGGCCCACTCCCGTGCACGCCTGCCGTATAGTTATAGTGACGGGGTCGATAAGAACGCGTGCAATTCAAGCCGAGCGAGGATGTGTCCTCGCGCATACGTGCCAATCGGCAGAGTACGTCGGCGGATAGAGGCGTCCTTTCTGTGATTTCATCACTAACCTCGTTAACGGCAGCGAGGGAACACAGTGCTGATTATTAATCAGCACGGGAACAGCTATATTTTTGTCTCTGCCACCTGCATTTCAGGAAGTTTCCTCGCGCGCGTGCGTGCGTGAACTATAAGCGTTTGCGAAGTATACGTAAAAGCCGCGGAACTCTTAACGTATTCGTTTACCAGCTGGTTATCGTTATGAATAAAAGCAAAAAGTGAAGCGACAACGCTTGCGTTTAACATATGTACCGGCGGCCTAGTTGGTTATTCATTATTTATAAGTTAGAGAAGCGCGCTTAGGGAAACACCGTAACGCACAAGAAGTCGCAGTTTCGCCTGAAAGGCGAAGCATCGATTGTGATAACAAATTCATGGACAGCTATACGAAGTAAGGATAGTTTTATCGGCCGTATAAACTTGTAAACATGGGCATACTAATTGAATTAACAAGCATGGTGTCACGCGCGCACAAGCAAACATCAACATACCACACTCGATGACTGACGAAACTCGCTGTCAAAACGCTGCAGTAAGGAAGCGCGGCAGCAGCAGCGAGCGAATTGACCTTCGTGCTGCCGCTCGCATCAACGTGAACTAAGCCACGAAATCACACAGCGCCGCGCGGACTCTGTACCTGTCGCAGATGGCTTTCAATATACAGAGGTCCGAGCGGGCGGGCGCGGCGGAAGACGACGCGCTTCCTTCCCGCTTTCCTCCGTTGCGTGCGCGAGATGGAACCCTGATCGCCGGCTCATCCTCGCACGCTTTCACTCGCACATGCAGCATACGGCGCGCTGCGACGATTTTATTGCTCTTGAACTTTATACGGAACCTCACGGCGATGGCGACGGCAGAAATGCACCCGGAGTGTCCACATAATTGCTATCGCAATAAAAACAGTGGCAAGTAATACAGCGCTTGTCTCCAACTAATCAGTGAGCCATGGATTGCCCACGACACTTAGTAAACGCACGGGTATGCCGGTCCGTGATCTGTCCTTGCTACAGAGGTCGGACTTGTCGGTTCCCACTTTGTGCTTGTTCTTCCGCTCTGTAAGGTCATCAGCTAAGATCGCGCACTCCATGCAAGTCTTCGGTCGTTAGCATTGAGCTTTTCCCACAGCACGACCCGAGGACAATCTTTGCGACTGCTGGCTTCGACACATGTGGCGATAGCATGCACCATACTCAGGTTTCTCGAATGGCTTCTTTAGGCTTACTGACGATCTACAAAAGACCATTTCCGTCTCGGAAAGCATCTGTCAAGCAGCAACAAGCAGACGCCAACCAAACTAATCCAACCAACAAGAAAAAAGAAAGAAAAAGAATAAAAGGAAAGTCGTCAAGCGTAAAGTGCATTGACCGAAAGGAGCAAATGTACCTGCAGGCACTGGAAGACCTTTTTGCACTGGCGTAAGCCCATCAAAGGACGCAGTTCACTACAGCTACATCGGTAATAAGTTCCTATAAGCGTGCACTTACATTTAGCGAAATGCGCGAGTCGTGCAAAGATTTCACTAGATATATAGTAATAATACCTTCGATATGTCATCGCCTCACGAGCTCTCAAAACTGACGTCATCGCGTGCTGATCGCTGATGCGTAAGTGCAAGAGCCGGTTTGTTTCGTGCTGACCCTTAAAGCAGGGAATTCGCGGTATTAACGCCAGCCTTTCCAATAAATAGAAAATAAGTTTTTGAATCGAATTTGAAAGTGCAGCGTCGCCATATTGTCGCACTGCACGATTGTGCACGCCCATGCGCGGATTTCTCCGGCCTCGCTGAAGATTCGCAATCAAAGGAAATGTCGAGCCACCTAAACGCTTCGAAATCGTGTTTGCTACAGCACGCGAGCAAACTTAATGTTGCGCGCCCATACAGCTTCTTCGTTCAATATTTCGTAAATTCTACATATACGCCCGTTCTGTTCACAAACTTCAATCTCGCTCCCCGCCGGCCGCTTTATGCAGCTGGATTGGTAATCAGCGGTCGCGAGCTTTCTCTTTTTGAACGCGAGAAGGTGGGGGGAAGCGGCGGCGAATCATCTCGCAGCTGCTTCAAGCATCGCTTCGCAAGTCGGCGACATACGGCTGCCGCGATTAGAATGAAACACTTCAACGTCAATTCGCGCGCTCACGATCGAGGGGAAATTGCGGTGCACTCGCAATTGTCAAGCCCGAAAGAAAAAAGGAAAGAAAGAGCCCACTCGGCATTCACCGGTGGCGGCGTTTCAGAAGCAGGAAACGTACTACACAATTTGCCAGCCATAGCCGGTTGAGGGAGGAGACGCGGACGCGGTAGGATGGTCGTTCGGTCGCGTGGTGCGCCGCACTCGGCCGTTTTCCTCTTTCCGCCAATTTCCGCAACGCGTACTGCGGGCGCGTGCGCAAGAAAGACACCACCGCGGCCCGCAACGAGACACTCTGGCGTTTTCAATTTTCCCTGGATGGCACGAGGGAGCAAACAGAAGACCGAGGGGGAGAGGGGGAGGCGAGAAAGAGTTAGGTACGAGGAAAAGAAGGCAGGAGAAAACGCGGCAGAGATTAAGAGTGGGGATAGGGACGAATAAAGTGCCATGCTATGTGAAAGCGAAAGTGGGATGTCATGGGTAGGTAGCGGGAAGGGGACGGAGGGTGAAATGAGGGGAGGAGAGAAAATTGCGTTTAAGTGGAGAGAGAGAGAGACTGACGCGCTACAGCAAAGCGACGGGGAGCCCGCGAATCAACAAGTATAACAACCGCCGCGACGCGGTAAACATATGCACAAAAGCCAAGCACCGAGCGGATCAATCAGACCCCCGGGGGACGCCGACAGCCGAGAATATTGCTGTTCCACAAAGCGGCGGGGAGTGGAGCATGATGGGCGACTGCTCCTGGCCAAACAAACGCGGCGGAATTTCAGAGACACTGTATGTCACGAAGATGGGCCGAACAGCCCCGAAACCCCGCCCCGGCGAACTCACCTTGGCTGCTCTACTTTTGTTCGAACATGCACGTGTATGCAAACGTTGTCAAGGGGGCGGAGGGAGGCGAGGGCTTTCCATTAAATCGCCGAACCTTGTTTTGAAAGCATTAGGGGGCTGACAATGGAGACTGCGTGTATGACCGCGTATGAGCCGCGTTTTTGTCTCGTGAAGGTACATACGGCGAGGGCCTCATTAACGAAGCACCCTCGTTATAGGTCGCACCCCCCACCCCCCTCGCACCCCTCGTTCTTTTTTATATTTAATTGTTCTGTTGTGTGCCCTCGGATACACGCCTCAGGTGAAAACCGCTGGCGATACAACTTCTGTAAAGGGTCGGCTCACTTTCGCCCGACCCTCAAGAGCAAAAGAACAAAGTGAACAGAAAAAGACACGAAATAAGCTATACACGATATAACAGACTCCACTCGAAGCACGGTATTCAAGTTGAAATTCTACACCGCGGGCTGTTTCGAATAAAGCGAGGGTTTCGACAGGTTCTTCACATTGGAAAAAAGAAAGAAAACATAGACGTTGAAGACTCACGCGCCTGAGTAATATGTGACTTCGCAAATGCCAGCTCTTTCAGCGATTCAAGTAACATGTGCCTCCATATTGCCAGATCGGTGCCAGATAAGAGTAGCAACGTCTTTTCTTAGGTACCTCTTCGCTTGAGTTTGCATTTGAGTTTGTTTTCGCCACAATCATATTACACTCCTTTGACGCACATACAAACAGAAAGAAAGGAAAAGAACTGCGCCGAGAAAGGCGGGAAAGAAGCTGCGATTCGAAACGCAGCTTGACTGGCCCCGCCTGCCAGCGAAACAAGGCGGCAAAGCTTCAACATTCAAAAATGTAATTCATGTTATAAAATATAATACATGTTACAATACGCACAAAAGTTGCACAGTACATAAAAACACCAGCAAGAAAAATGGGCCGAATATTCAAAACAGGAACAAATAAATAAATGTATGCCAACGTAAAATTGATCCATTGAAAGCAAGCGACAAGAAATACACAATATACAATCGAACATATTGCTGGTATTATCTCACACAGAAGAATGCATTTCCAACAACACTATCAAGACAACAGATTAAGCACGTCATTTCGAGAAAGAAGGCGCAATTGCTCAGATGATGTAACATTAACTTTATTAAGTGTGGGCGGAAGTGTGAATTTTAGCATTTGGAAACCATAGTTTGTTCGGCATCGGGGCACATTCCAGTACTCATTGCGCCTAGTGAATCGGGACGAGGCGTTTCGCTCTAGACATGCTATACGGCTAAGGTCATCACTCCCTCAGTTAATTCCAGTTTTATGAGCAAATATCAAAAGGTATTCGTATGTACTATCAAATTTCAACAGTTTAAATTCGTTAAATATAGGTGAAGCATGAGCATTAAATTTGGCATTTGCAGTTACCCGTATCCCACACCAAGAGCACATACCGTAAGTATGAAGTGAAAAGTGCGTTACAGATTATCA
Source organism: Dermacentor andersoni (assembly GCF_023375885.2). Classification (NCBI taxonomy): domain Eukaryota; kingdom Metazoa; phylum Arthropoda; class Arachnida; order Ixodida; family Ixodidae; genus Dermacentor; species Dermacentor andersoni. The sequence continues at coordinate 76,630,152 of NC_092815.1, read as the reverse complement.
ATTTCTGACTTAACTGGTAGGAACGACAGACCCCTCCTAAGTACGCGTAATGCCCTGCTAAACTTTTTTCTAATTATTTAGGCATGGTAATCCCAGAGCGAGCATATGCTCATGGAAAATAACTCCCAGGGCTTTTGCTGTCGAAGAAAATTCAATCGCAGTGTTATTGAAGCGCAGTTATTTTGTAGCAGCGCACACGATTCCCGTGGCATGGGAAAAAAACGGCCTCTGTTGTTAAACACTTTATTTGTAAAGATTTACGAGCAGACCACACGTACAAATCGTGTAATGCTGTGCTAGCTACTGAAACAAGGTCGTCCGTGTCCATACCTAGGAAAAGCAAGGTAGTGTCATCCGCGTATATGACATACTGGAACGAGTGATTTATGTATACAATATCATAAATATAAACAATAAAAAGTAATGGCCCCAATATACCACCTTACCAACCTATGTAATTATTTGAAAAGAGGATTTTTTCCCGTTGGGGCTCCAATTTTTCGACGGCACTATTACTGTGATTTTTTTTTCTTTTACCGTCGTGCATAAAGACTTGGATAAAGGGTATACATATACACATGGCGTATTTCATGGTGATATTTCGTCGTGATATAAAACATTCAAACATGCATACATATCTCTCTAGTCGTCGAGCTTAGAGCCAGCAACTCGAGCGGGTGTATGCTCACCGACTTGGCCGTCGTCATTTTCGTGGGGATGACGTTCATTTAAGGATGTTGAAATCGCAGAGAACGTTTCTTTTGCTGCGCGACATTGGTTCCTTTACTATCGACGGTGCGACAATTTTCTTAGTTAAAAAACATTTCACATAACACAATCAACTGCAGCTCGTACTTAATAATCGTGGTGGGGCGTGCGATTAGAAGTTTTTAAGTGCAATAAGTAAAATTGCAAAAGTACCATCGCAATGCATTTTTGACGACATACAGGCAGATATCTCAAAATGCGGATGGTTTCACATAAAGCGTGGCTTTGCAGCTTCGCGGAACACGACAAATTATACATGTATAATTTGCAGCTGCTGACGCCAGCTGTTGTAAACGTACCTAAAGGCGAGAATCGGAGGGCTTACACGTAAATTTGCGATATTCTTTCTTTCTTTCTTTCTTTCTTTCTTTCTTTCTTTCTTTCTTTCTTTCTTTCTTTCTCTTCTTTCTTTCTTTCTTTCTCTTCTTTTCTACGACCTTGTCTGTTTCCCTTGCAGTGTTCTTTCTTCACATGAACACAGCTGTCGTTACGATGCTTTCTCTGTTCGTGTAATCAACACTTAAAGAGGCCGTTGGCGAACACACTGGCTGCTCCGAGAAAAAGGACGCGCAGGAATTCGTTCGTATATTCAGCAACTATCGCGATGCGTAATACAGATGCAATATTTGGTAGACATGGTCGTTACCACGCGGTATACGCACCAGGCTTGCCTGTTCACGACGCCGAAGCTTGGTGATGGGTCCTTTAAGACAAGTGCACACCTTTGTAAGTTTCCATTATAGTTGTATGGATAATTTCGTCGCCCTAGTGTATGACCACACAGCTCATTAATCCGATGAAAAACAATAAAGTTTTATCTCTCTCCGTCTGTCCAAACTATGACGCTGTTAGGATAAAATAGGATATGATATGATAGGATAGGATAGGATAGGATAGGATAGGATAGGATAGGATAGGATAGGATAGGATATCCTTCTTTGATGGCGCGACCCCACTGCGGGGGTTGGCCATGATTTGGATGGTATTAGGAAGATGTTGGTAATACAAAAACTGGTAAAAGTGTCATGTGGAAAAGGATAAAAATAATGTATGAATAACTTAAGGAAACCGTCTTCAAACAACTATGAATTCCTCCTGTTGCAGTAGTACAGTCGTCGTCGTCGTCGCTGTTGTTACCCTGAGTTCTCCCTGAGTCCCCGACTTCTCCCCGAGTGCAAAATGGAATGAGTAAAGTGTACATTCATTTAAATGCGAGATTCACAATTTACTCTGGTGAGGTGGAGACTTGCGGGCTTTTTAACCAACTTCGTGCAAGCACCCAGCACTATAAAAAAAAGTTTACACCCTTTGGGCCTTTGGGTTGTATTTTGTCCCCAAACAATAATCGCCATCTGTCTTGCCCGCATTTCCTTCCTTTAATGCTGCGAGCCCGGCACTTCACCAGTCACGAACTGCTTGCGCGTTATCAGCTTGACACAGCATTCTCGACAGGAAATTAGCGAGCGCCGAGTTTTCAAGAGAGGAAACGCAAGCAAGGCAGATGACGATTATTGTTCGGGGACAAAATACAACCCAAAGAGTGTAAACTTATTTAGAGTGAGGTTTATACACCGTAAAAATGTTTACACCCTTTGGGTTGTATTTTGTCCCCGAACAATAATCGTCATCTGCCTTGCTTGCGTTTCCTCTCTTGAAAATTCGACACCGTAAGAATGTTTACACCCTTAGGGATGTTTTCTGGTTGCACTGATAACACCCTTACCATTGGCGCCTTACAAAAATTTATAGAGCCCGACAACGGAGCTCTAACTAGACGTGCGACGACAAAACACGTAGTTGAAAACTATGTAATAATTCTGACAGCGTTGAGCGCACAGAAATATCCGACAAGAGAATTTCCCAGGGAGAGATATGAAACTTTCCTGTCGCATATTTCTGCGCGCCCAAGGCTGTCAGAATGATTACACAGTTTTCACTTACGCCTTTTATCATCGCATATCTAGTTATAGCTCCGTTGTCGTCCTCTATAAATATTTGTAAGGCCCTAACGGTAAGCGTGCTTGTTACCAGTGCGACAAGAAGGCACTTTTAAGGGTGTGAACCTTTTTGCAGTGTATCATTAATTCTTTATAGCGTCAGAGAGAACCTGAATGACTCTCGCGGAACAGAAAAAAGAAAAAAAAAAAGATTGATTGGCGAGGCTGCACTACCCGTAATTATCGAACGAAGGAGCTTGTGCAGCCTTTTGAATAGGCCGGTTCGTAAACTGCCATATCAATCGGTAGGTGAGAAATAAAGCATGTACATACAGGATGATTGGCAAACACTGAAAGTCCACACGGTCCTTTAAGCAGCTTATTCGACTGCTCTGGTCCCCGCGTTAACCTATACGATGCCTATGATAAGAATTGGGGACTATATGCTGTCGAGAAACAGTGAAAGAGTGCCGACAGACTGATCCGCCATTTACAAAATATAACTAGCTTAACCACGAAAATCATAAGATGGAGATAGTAATATCGCTCTGGGCATGAGCATGGAACGCGAAACGTATTTGCGCACTAAGTGTTTCGCTCTTCATTTCTGATCTTGTTTAGCAGCTAGACACAGACGGAACGCAGTTTGTACCATACCCTTACCGTCGAAGTTATCCCGCGCGCACGATAAACAACTGACACTGCCGCAACGGCAGCGATATCGCTCTCTAGTAAATATATTATTAATAACAGTAACAGGCCGTCTGCAGGCTGGTCGAACCCAAAACTTTTTTTTCAGCTATATATACGTTACTGTTACTGTTACGTTACGTTCCCGTTACTATCGTTGCCTTGTTCTTCAATTATCCTCAACATGCTATAATACTGCTGAGTATTCGCTCGTAATCCTGTATACGCGTTCTCATTACGTTACTGAACAACCCCACCTTACTCGTTTCTATTACTCAGCGGGTCTTCTAGGCATACTTCTTGTTTTCGTTATGACGTTTACCAAGTATGCCCTATACATAACGTTCTAGTTTTACTCGCAATGCCGACTATCCGCACAACTACTGCAGCAGCTATATATAGTTACGGTAATAAAGCTGTAGTAGCGGCCACGGCGACAGCGTTCCAGAGCGGGGCAACGGATGAGATTCTTCGTGTTTACATCGGATCCCCGGCTGCCCTCGCTTCAATCTTCATCCTCTCATCCTTGTTTTCGATTGCGAGAAATACCTTCGTTCTTTTTCCTTTTCTCACGTTGTGCCCGGCGCTCACTTTTGTCTTGTTCTCCTCGTTCCTTTGTTTTTCGTACTTATATACGTTACCCAATATCAGAACCCCCCCCCCCCCCCATTTCCTTTCATTTTGTTTCTATTATTTTAGCGAAACTAATTATCCTTAATATACGTTTCTTCGGCACCGAGGCGGTTCGAAAGAGCCGGCGCAAATCTTCTTCTCCGCCTGGCTTCCATCGCTCGATGCCCGCATTCACAGTAATGCGTCACGGCTTGCGGCAATCTCGGTAATTGCCTTCCGCAAGCATTTCGTTAGTTTAATTCGATATTGAAGCGCGATACGGATTAAGTACTCAACGCGGCGCTCTTCCTGCGTGTTGTTATTGCCGTGATTATCAATTCGCGACAGAAAATAATAACAAGCCAGCAAGAAACAGCACACTTCGCCGATTATGAGTGTACTTTAGCACAGCCGTCTGTGCCCTTTCAGTTTCTTAAAGGGACAGATACCAAATTGTATGAGTAATTTACGCTACCCCATGCAATAGCAAAGTATGAAAGCGCTCTGGCCGCGTGAGGAGCCTTGCTTATTCTAAGGCAACGGGTGGCGACGCCGCTCTAAAGTTTTCGCACCAACTTGCCGTGACGTCATGAGCCCTGACAGCGTCAACTCAGATTTATTTAACTGTTTATCGGTGAAGAAAGACTACACCGCAAAATAATTTATGCCCTTATTCACTTTAAGGGTGCAAATTATTTTGCAGTGCAAACTACATTCAATCAGACTCGGCAAGTTTCGAGAACTTCTTCGGTGACAGAACGGCCCAAATATACTCGCAAATACTCGGAAATCCGTGACATCACGGTTCTCTGAGATTTCGGCCGTTAAATTCAAAGAAGGAAGGCGTGAACCTTATTCTGAGCAGTAATACTATAATTGATCTATGAAGTGGAAATGTCGGCAACCAGAACAATACGTTGCCGGCTTCTCCACAACTTTAAATGATCACATGAATGAAACGAATGAAGATATAGTTATGAAAAATACTTCGCTAGTCTTTACTAACTTATATATTTACTACAGTCGAGCGCCTATACAACCAACGCCTCTACAACGAAATTACCTGCATAAAGAAAAAATAATTCTGCACAAGCTTCACAACCCCGGCACGTTCGCCCTCCGCTCTGTGGTGTTTAAAACAACCTCAAGTCCGCCTTTCCGTTCCAGGGATGAAAAAGAAGACTGACTTGCCTACCTTGACCATGAAGCAAGCAGCTCTGGATTGTTTGCACACTTTCCACTTTGACCGAATCCAGGTATATACGGATGGCTCTTCCACTCAGACCAGCTCCACCGGTATACAGTGGTTATATCATCACGATCAATAAGCATCCGATACTAGATTTCTCGCGTGACAACATCGACCGGTCCGGAGCTTGTTGCCCTCCGAGGTGCCATTGATTATGTTAACAACCAACCGGCTAATCGGTGGGCGATATTTTGCGACTCGAAGGCGGCCCTACAATGTCTTTTGTCGGGTCTTCGTCGCGGGTCCTGTGAACAACTCGTGTCGGAGATACGAGAAATGCGCCATCGTATGATCGCGAAGGGACGCGATATCGTGTTTCAGTGGATGCCGGGCCATTGCGGTATCTGCGGCCACGACCTCGCTGACGAAGCTGCTAGGAAAGCACACGAAGGAGCGACCCTTATTTCTTTACCATTATCGCAGACTGACGCAGCCCAACAGTTAAGCAAGCTAGCGCACGTGTATGACACTGGAGACGTGGCGCACACGTGAATCCACCCAGCATTGATTGCATTCCCTCGACCCACCTATGCAACTGCGTCTGTTACCTGGGCTTCCGCGAAATGAGGAAACAATGCTGTGCCGTTTACGCTTGGGTGTTGCATTCACCAATGCATACACGTGTTTGATTGGAATGGCTGATAGCGCCGAGTGCAATGCCCGTGGTGTCGAGGAGACTACAGAACATCTACTGTGCTTCTGCCCATCTTTTGCAAATGAAAGGCATGACCTCTGCACAGCTCTAAATCAGTTAGATAGAAAACAGTTCACGTTGAACAAGATCTTGGGACCGTGGCCTCGCATGTCGCAGCTACAAAAGGTCGCAAAAGCGCTGCTGCGATATTTGAAAGCTACTGGATTGAGCGACCATCTGTGATCCGGACTGAGCGACCATTAGTGGATATAGAGCGGAAAACTTCGGCGATATCCACAGTGGACTTTCTCTTCTTCTCTTAATCTTTCTCTCCCCTTTCCCCTTACCCCAGTGTAGGATAGCCAGCCGGGCTCAGTCCTGGTTAACCTCCCTGCCATTCATATATAATTTTCTCTCTCTGTTCGACGCGCTCCTCCTAGGTGCCTCAATCAACCAAAGATCAACCTGACGATACCTGGCGTCCGGAAAAAAAAGCAGACATGTCATCGGCTCTTAAACAGCTTACCTTACTCCTATTTAATGAGGAGTACCGGTACTACACCCACATATATACTGACGGCTCCGTCCTGCCGAAGAGCTCTACTGAAGCTGTCGTCATTTCAGCAAAAGCCACTACTATCAAGTTGAAAACATCTCACTTGACAACGTCGACGGCAAAAGAAAGTCACACTACACTTTATTAATGACGATCCAACACAATATTGGTCGATTTTCTGCGACTCGAAGACAGCACTACAGTGTTTATTGTCAGCCTTACGGCGCGGTCCGCATGAACAGTTGGTATTTGAAATCACAGAAGCCATACGCCACCTGACTGAGAAATGACATGAAATAATTTTTCAGTGTCTACCAACTGTGGTATCATCGGCAATGAACGTGCCGCTCATGCTGCTCGTTCAGCTCATGCAGAAGACAACCGCCTATCGATCCCGCTGTCTAGGACAGATGCTGCAAAGATGCTCCGCCTACTTGCCCGCCAATGCGCTATATCAAATTGGAATGAAATATATTTTATGCGCGCCTTTTTACAAACCCTGGATCCAACCTTAAGCCTCCGAATTCCAACAAGACTTACCCGAAGGGCAGCGACCCTTTTGTGTAGGCTATGGTTGGGCGTCGCGTTTACCAATGTCTACGCGTTCCGCATAGGGGTAGCCGACACCGCAGCCTGTGCCAATTTCGGCGACGCGGAAACGATTCGTCACGTTCTTTGCCAATGCCCGCAGTGCAGCGTGCCCAGACAATCGGTATACCAGTCGTGCTGAACCAGTTGGACGACCATGGCCTCTGATGGAAGAAAGAATTCTGAAACATCGACGCGACTTTTTTTTTCTTTTTTTTTTACTGATATGATATAAGGATAGGTTGACGCACAATTTAAGGCGCAACACCACATCATCGCATCGCATCATCATGGCTGCGCAAGCGCTATACTGCGCGTGCACGGCCATTTCGTCTCCATCGAAATGGGGTCGCCACGGTCGGGATGAAACCCGCGTCCTAGAGCTTAGCAGCGCAATACCATTGCCACCAAGCCACTGCGGCAGTTCATACTGTGGTTCTTACTGTGGTGTCGTCTCCCTTCCGTCCTTGTTTGCTGGCGCTAAATATGCTTTCAGTTCTTACTAGTCTTCGCAAAATTATTTAGGGTTGCTCTTTCGTGTTCTTTTAAAACAACAGCTGCAATCGCATGAATACAAGCTATAACTTGTATTCGTGCGATCGCTGCTGTAACCCGAGTTCATCAATTCATCTGTGCCCGACGTGCCGCTGTCCAGTATTAGGCAATTATTTCTGCACTATATTGCAAACCTGAGAAGCGCAAGAACTAACCTTGACTAAGGGCGACAGTATTCCTGTTGCCTCACCTCCTTTACATGCGAGACAGCTGGCAGAAGAGGCATGCCAGTGTGCGACTACAAGGGCTATAGCTTTCTGACCGCGGACCAGGCAAGAAGTAGGCGCCTACACGCGATTGCGCTTCTGCGCGAGCGACAGGTTAGCAGACAAAGCCTTCAAATGAGAACAAACTCGTTCCTGCTGCGCGCTAACACAGCGACGACGCGCTAACGATCCGTGCTCCAACCGTTTCGGGTGACATTCGGGTGACACAAACGAGAAGGAAAGACGTGCGGTCTAGGCTTTCACTCGTTGCCTACGCGATTTACCCCGCCGTCCCGGAGCGATCCTTCGTGCGAAATGCGTGACGCATGTGGACACGCGTGCGCCCAACCGAAGATAAAACAGGCGCGAAGACAAGATTCTCGAGTATCGAGCTCGGGAATCGATCGCAGCGTCTCCCGCTGTCTCTAAGAAAAGGCACGTCAAACGGACTGGCTTAAGGCGCAACGAACAAACGCAGCGGAAGCGAGCACGCCAATGCATGAGGGAGGAGCAGACGACGCGTCGACGACGGCCAGACGACAGCATCCATTTCGGCGAACGGCCAAACAGAAAGAGCGAGCGGGCGCGCGACCCAGAAATGGTATAGCAGCGCGTGTACATCTCCGTACGCGCGGCGGCGACAAAGGGAACGAGCGCCTTTTCGATGCGAGAGAACAAAAAATATCAAAGACAGGCAACGCACGAGGCAGGAAACGTAATCTCCGATGAGCGCACGGCAAGGCATGCAGCGGCTGCACGGCAAGCGTATTAAGCAGGCAGCGCGACGGGGACACGTGAAAGGCGGCGACGCGTCGATCGGACGCTCGCGTGGCCGCTATCGTAAACAGTCTCTCCGAGCGGCATCTCCGAGGCGAGGATCGAGTCACTCACGTGCCTGGCCGACATTCTTGGCAAGCTACGGCGGGCGAAGCGAGAAAGGCGGGGGGGGGGGGGGGGGGGGGGGGGGCGCTTATCATCCAGCCCGCTCACGCATCGAGGGGTTCCGGCGCCGCAGCCGACCCGCCCTCCAAACCGCGAATGCGGACGTTCCCACTTGAGGCAATCGAGCCCGAGCGAGTCGTGTGCATGCAGGCTATTCCGCGCCACCGGACGTCGCCGAACCTGAGCTCGACCGTGTTGGACGTTCACCGAGATTCTGCGAAAGGATTTGTGTCCTTCTCACATAATAATAAATTTGAAAAGTGCGCAGAATAGAATCCAGAGAAAAATGTCGACATAGTTTCTGCGCACTTTTCAAATTAATTATTGTGTGGAAGAGAGAGAGATGGAACAGTGTATTGAGTTTCTATAGAGTGCATGTGGGCAAATGAACTTTTTTTCGACTAACGCCTGCAGGCATCTTTCAAACAACCCGCTCGGCAGTGTCCTTCCCATCTATGTGGACCACAATAAACCAAAGAGAATACGCATGTTACGAGTGTTAACGACGTCAATTCACAAATAGTATACGCACTTAAATGATCGCTAAAGAGAAACACGAGATCAGCTTATACTGATAAAGTAGTCTTTCAAAACTCTATTTTCATTAATTTCGCGGTAATAGGCTGATTACTAAAAGAGAAAACGAAGCCTCCAAACTTCTATTTTCTGAACTTTGAGTCCAAAGCTCAGCGCAAGCACTTCTGTCTGACGTCACGGATTTCAAGATGTTTTTTTTCCTTGTTATTATAATTTTTTTTACTTCGATTTGCACCATTTCTGGCTGGCCTCCTCTCACGGTGTAAAAGCGGCTTTTTCTTTTCTTTTTTGTTGTTTTTTTTTTTACTCTAGGAAGGTAATTTACTAATACAGGTCAAATATTTTCTCCCCTTTAGTCATCACGTAATACAACCAAATTGGACATGTGATGGCAAAGCGTGATCGCAAAGCGGTGTACAAAAAATGTGCATGTATCCTAAAGACCTTCCACATATATGTTTATGAGCCAAATAATAGTTTTCTGCGACGTTTCTTCAACAAGCACAGGAACAAGAAGAATATAGTTAGAATACATTAATTGATTTCAAATTCAACACAAGCTATCTGCAGAAAACCATAAAAATTAGTTCTGTAAGAGCTCCGCACTTTATGCTCGGTCAAAGTCTCGAAGACGTATAGACAACAGCAACTCTACAACATCGATTCGATGGCTCGCTAACTCTCATCTCTCGCTCGCCTAGCGCCCAAGTAATCGCGCAGCTACGTACAGCAGGCTCCGCCGACGCGTAATAAGACGTACGTCCTGAAGGCCAAGTATACACAGAACACAATCCTCACTACACGAAGTCGGGAGCGGAACTTGGCTACAGTTACGCTAAAATCAGCAGGAGAAACGCAGGAACGACTTCCCCACGGCGCGTCACCCCATGTACCGTTTCGCTGGTCGCCACTGGAAAGAGCGAAGTTGCTACGCACCGCCCAGTTTGGATCGAGATGGCTGTTTTACGTCCCGTTCGCTGGAGAATGTTTTCGACGTGATCGACCCGTAGGAGACCTTAAGGAGTCCTCGGGGTAATAACCGGCCGTCAGCGCAACTCCCCCGCGTGACAGCCAGGCTCCTGCAGGCACCGATCCACTCTTCCGCAATGACTCGGCCTGTACACGCTGCAGCGAGGACGACCGCGCAAACGCGTATACGCGATATCCGAAGCGCCTCTAGAGCCGGGATCGCGCGCCGCCGCGGGGAATTGCAGCCCACACACTCTGCTAGATTGACCATCGGCCCAGAAAGGGCGACGGCGACCTATGTAGACCAACGAGGGACATGGGACATCTGTTGTCAACAGCATCGCGAGGCTGCACGGTGTCCTCCCGAGGGGCTACCCATCAGAGTGGCGCAAAGTACACAGTTTGCGAGCTTGTATACCATAGCGTGAAGTGGTTCGCCCTATTTGCGCCTCTGGGCGCCACCGGATTCTTTTGCCAGTTATGCGAGCTTCAGTTCGAAGGATACAGCAGTGAGACAAATACGGGTGCGGCGAGTCACTGAACCCGTTAGATTAGCCAGCGGTGGTGCATCGACGACGTTGCAAGGTTGAATTCCCGCTCTTCCCGCACGGCTGTGCACGTGACTCCTTCTCTTATCGTGCACTCCTACCTTTGCTTTTCGTTTTAGCGACGAGTTTTGCGCCGTCAATCAAACCGAGCTAGCCAAATTTGCAGTATTGATTTACCACGTTTGATTTACTTTTGCTACGTTCACACCCTCCACAATGCCAGGCGAGCGAACGACCACGCACCATGGCCACCGTGCATCGCATCACTGACACGGGAGGGGGGAGACCGCCTGCGGACATCGATCAGTGCTGACGGATAACGTTCTACCACGCGGAACAAACGCTCATGACGTGGTCTTGGGAGGCACGGCTTTCCGAGCTGGCACTGGGAAGCCAACTGGCGACCCTGGACCAGGCCCGGCGAGCCGCTACGGCCAGTGGGGCTCTACAAGAAGGCTCCATCCGACATTAACCCCACGGAGTTCCTTCGTACAATAAAGTTTATTCTCTCTACCACGCGGAACAGTTCGAGTGACCGCCGCATTGAGCGAGACAGAATTGTTGCGGTGTCTGCGGTAGATGTGTTACCCTCTCCCGTATATTAAAGAGGACATAAAATAGCAACACCATATCAGTTTAGGCTGGTAAAACATCCCTTGGCGACTCAACTTTAATTTATTTAGCGGAAAAATGGCTATTCATACTCGAGAAAATAACGGCGAAGCACGCCTACAGCTTGAATTTCGCGCCAGGACCTCAGCGCCGGTGCGTTAGTGCGACGTCATCGATTTGAAGTATATTCTAATGTTTGGACCGTTTTGGCGCAAGGAAATGTCTCCAGAATTGCCACTTCGAGTCCTCAATTTGTTTCTTACGAATGTGATGTAGCCCTGTAACGACAAACGTGCAGTTAGAGCCTAGTATAAGTGCTGTCAAATTTCCCGTCGTCAAGGTGAGATGGTTCGGAAACTTCGGTGCGGCGTCTTTGCTTCTTGCGTCTTGCCTGTTTTATCAAGTCTCCCTCTCACCGTATAACAGTGGTAGATTTTCTATTGCGAAAGCGTAGTAATACAATAATGTGGTGTGGTGGGCGACTTTGTTCCGCGACCTGGTATAGAACACTGCGCTGCGAAGAAATACCATGGACAAGAACTTGAAGAACTAGGAAACTATAGCGACACAGGAAGCGCGAACTAACAACCGTTTAATCCTAAACAGTTAATTAAACAGTTGACAGACTGCGCTTCGTGCTTGTTTAGTGTCCTATAGTGCTCCACGTCCTTGCATATAGAATTGCTTCCCAGCGCAGTGTTCTACCATGTTGATAATGTGTGTGCGGCCTGTTTGTATAGGCTCTTAGAAGAACGTATCGCCTCAATTAAAAAAAGAAAAGAAGACGTAAAACCTTCCTTTTAAAAAATTGAGAACAAGCGTTACAAATGCCCACGACAAAAAAAAAAAAAACAAAGAAGGAAAAAGGAAGGAAAGAAAGGAAACAAAAGAGAAAAAACCTAATGATCTTTTAAGCGCTACTGCTAAGGAAGTTGAATTAAATATATGTAATAAAACGCATATTATTTGTGCTTGCAGATTCTAGCCCTAACAACAGCAAAGGCAGTGCGGCAAGTATGTACTTCAAAGTACTATAAATAAGTCCAATAAAGTAGTAGTCTGTAACAGTATATATAAATATATTATAAAAAAAGTCTGCCAAGTTGCGATTAAGACGGAGCATGTTACAGTTGGCTAATGCGTGATGCATTATCGGACGTCAAAGGGAGTCGTCCTTTAAGAGGCTCGCCACCTGCGCCCCTCCACTTTCAATGTGTTTCAATGGATAAAAAAAAGAACAAGAAGAAAAAAAAAACAAGAAACATGATGGCAGATCTGAATTCTGCGGAGCGCCTACATGTTCGCAGGCATTTACTTTGCATTCGCGCCGCATTGCAACTGCGTTTCCCACCGAGGAACTCGTCCTTTTTTTCTGCTCAGGTGTTTCTTCGGCGTAGCCAGCGATCAAAGGAGCAGACAGCCAAGCACTCTATACGACCTATCGATTCGAGTTCAACGCGTCGGCCCATTAGGGGGGAGGCGGGCGGTCTCGCCCGCCGATCGCGCACTTACGAACTCGCACACGTACTACGCCGAGCACGCAGCACTTGCAGCCGCGCCCAAAGCACGCCCCTGGGTTTGCGCAGAGCGTTCCAACAAGCAGCGCTAGCTCTCGCCCTAAGCAAGCACACTCGAGCGCTCTTTTTTCTTTTAAACCGACGCGGCAACCCTGTCGCGTGGACGCCAAGCAGCACAGGAGCGCAGCAGACCCCCTACACAAAACGGAACGCGGCGGGCACAACAAGGCGACGTTCACACTAAACGAACGGATCGCAGAGAGAAAATACTCGGGGGCACCTGTTCCCGCTCGAACGGCAGCAGCGCCCTTTCGCTAATTAGCACCGGGAGTAACGAGCGCTCACTGCCACGGGCACGTATACCTCCGCGCAGCGCACCGCCACTATAAACCCTTTCCTGGCTCCGCACAAAGGTGGAGAGAGAGAGAGAGAGCGGCAGGGTGGCCATATCCGCTCAAAACAAGCAAGGCTTTGGTAACAACACAAACACACACACGTCCCCTCAGAAACACCAGGCTTGGAGTCGTCGCAGCGCTTCTCCCGGGTGGCCGTCGTGATAAGATTGCCGCTAAGGTTGAATTTCTTCGCTTCGCCCTAACGTGGCCGTCCGCTGTGTACGCGACAGCCCATCTTCCTTTCCTCTCTCTCGTCGACCGTCTAACGTCGTGTTGTCCCCTGCCTTGGCGTCGTCAAGCTTCTTCTCTTACACAGCCCATTGTTGTTGGGAGCCCATCTCTGCACAGGGTAGATGGCTCGTTAAGACAGCTCGCTCTCGCTCTCTCTCTCTCACCTGGGCAACCCCGGACGAAGGGCCTCCCCCGGCGTTTACCCGGCGTCGTTGCGCAGCGGCGACGCTCGGCTGCCGGTCTCGTTCCAGCCTTGTTATCCGACAGCGAAAGGAAACTCCTCTCTCTTTCGTCTACACCACGGCCTCAGCGCGAAACTTGGAGCCTTCCCAGCTGCTGCGTTTCCTTCTGGTTTCTTTTGCTTTTTTGCTCCCGATTCCTCCGTTCCTATATTCTCACCCAGAGACTGTCTACCTACCGCGCCGTCCGAAGCATGCACGCGGTTGGACCGCCGGTTGCGCTTTCGCAGGTTATCTCGAGGAGAGGAGGGCGACAGTAAACTGGGCCAAGTTGGTATACGGGTTCATGTGGTAACTATAGCAGTGTGGTAAAGACAAGCACGGACGTGTGTAATGGGCGATATTGATGTGTTACTCACTTCCGTCCTTGTCTTTACCACCTATTATCACGAAGCAACCACTTGTTGGTTCGAATGCTACCACGGTAAAAACAGCAGCGCAAATAACGAACGCTACGGTCAGAGTTCATAACGAACATTACCGGGTCCGAGTTCTCCATCATTCGCATTCTGAGATATTACACTCACTTTTGCGTGACGTAACACTAGCCCCCGCAACGCCTCACTGGAGGGAAGGACATGCTCACATGTGCTACACTCGAGAACTATATTCGACAGGAAAATAATGCCGACAGGAGTTGTAAGTGCCGTTATTTTCGTCACATTCGCTACCGCTGGCCTAGGATAATCGTATCGATGTGAAAGTGACGTTCCCTAAAAAGATCGGTCTGGAAAACAGCGCTCGGCTGCTCTCTGTTTAGCAGTGCTTGCCAAGCACAGTGAACCGTGCGAGAGTATGTACCGCAGGACAGGAACATAATGCATGTCGCATCATCATCATCATCATCATACACTTATCATCTAACCCTATTATTTATCCTTCCCCAAACGTAAACTATAACAGATCACAGGTTGCTTTGCTCAGAGGCATGTCCTTGAAGCCCCTCCCACCCTACCACCAAAGTATCTCTCTCTCTCTCTCTCTCTCTCCTACTCTGCCCTAGGTTGCGTTGCTACCACTCGTTATCGCCGCCCACAGGTTCCGAGACCATGGCCGTGGAATGGCGGCTGGCTGGATGGCTGGCTTAATCGAGTTACTCCTCGCGGATCGACCAAGGGGAAGTGGGGATGGAGACACGCGAGCTCGCCGTGGCGTGCCGCCGCTAATGACTTTTTCTTTCGGTTCCCGGCGTAACTCACGCGCTCCAGCTGTGCTTGCGGTTGGCTGTATGCGGCCGCTATATATGTGTTTGTAGATGCGAACACGCTCGTGGTGCCGCGAAAAAATGAATTCATCGCGAATATGAACGATTGGGCCAACAGAGAGCCACGTCACGCGGCGGTTACGCGCCGAGACTAAACGAAATGAGAGCCACGCGCGTGCGGCGACATTACAAAATCACTGAGTCGCATTAATTTAACTAAAGATCCGCTCCCCCCCCCCCCCCCACACACACACACACCTTTGTATAGGAAGCGTGTATTGGTATCGGATGTAGAGTATTTATTGCGCTTACAACTAAAGTACTTCGCCCAAGCTACGCCAAGGCACTTAATACAAGTCAGTTCCTGTTCACTCAGGTCGCGAGGCCGCCCAAACACGCCGTCGCGCATCGTCATAGAACACTATGGTAGCAATAACAAAGCATCTTTGTTATGAAAAAAAAACCACGAAGGACAAGGACATACGAGTAAATGCATCCGTACAACGGTATTAAATGTGTTCAGCATTCAAATAATGTAAACACCGGAATGGTGTGGTTACTGTCAAGGTGGCTTTAATGCATGCTAGTTTAGCAACAGGCAGATAGACCGTATACTGCAGTTAATTCACTGCGCAATGTGTGTCCGCGAAGTAAAAGCGCTAACGCAGGCGCAGGATCGGCTAAGCGCATGTCGTATGGAGTTGGGGCTGCTGTGCGTTTCTTTGTCTCTGCGGAGTTTGAAACCATTTCGTACCACCATTTGTCGTTTAAAAATTCTGTCTGGCATACGTTTCTTAAAGTGTCAGAAATGCTTAAACAGAGACAAAAAAAAGAAACATATATCACCGAACATTTCAGAGGCCGATAAAGAAGGCGCACATTTTCTTTCTTTAGTATTATTATTTCGACGACGACGACGACGACGACGACTACTACTACTAGTACTACTACTACTACTTCTACTACTACTACTACTACTACTACTACTACTACTACTACTACTACTACTACTACTACTACTACTTCTACTACTTCTACTACTACTACTACTACTACTACTACTACTACTACTACTTCTACTACTACTACTACTACTACTACTACTACTACTAATACTACTACTACTACTACTACTACTACTACTACTACTACTACTTCCACTACTGCTACTACTACTTTTTCTTTACAACAGCGCGCCGAAAGTTGCATGCGAATTGAAGTGAGCGCTACTATATACCTATAGAGTAACAGAAATCATGATGAGGAAAGTGTAGCTGCTATAGCTGACAGAAACAACGAAACCAATTTTACTCAGCGACCATGTGTTTTGTTGTTTGTTAAACTGTAGACAGACTGGAAGGTAGGCTACAATAGAGCCGGAGTTAGAGAACAAGACACGGCTGAGGAATGAGACCACTCCTTTCCCATTATGAAACGGGCACACATACCACAAACGCACAAACATACTAAAGATATACACAAGACAAAAAAAAAACAATTAACCAACAGTAGCTTTCCATTTGTGACCGGGCTATGTCACGGATTAATGTTCGTATCCACTGTGTTCATATCCACTCTATTCGTATCCATTGTGCAATAAAACGGCTATTATACGGGAACACACGAACGTCATTGCTTAAGTAGCCTTGAAAGCAAACATTCAATATGTAGGCAGAGTTCGCAAGCGATCGTGTTGTGCCCAGCCCTATGCCTATAGCACACGGTGTCACCGCTCTGAGCTGCCACTCAATCTCACGCATACGATATACGCGCGCATAATGGAGGGGAGTGCCCGCACACACCACCAAGCCTAAATGCAAGCTGTGTCTTATCATCTGTATCCATATTGATCGTCTACCAGAGAGCGAAAGAAAGAGAACAAACAAATTACATGTAATCGCCGCTCCAGATTCATGACTACGCTTGTGTCCGAGCTCTATATAGATCCGAGAGGAGCGTTTTCCGGCACTTCCCGCTCGGCCAGAAGATCGATGTGTTCTGCGTCAATAACAAGATTGCTTCCAGGAGCTTAAAGGGTCAGGCGATGCGGGGAGGAGGGGAGATAAGTGGGGAAGGGTAAGGAGTGCCAATGATCAGTAGCCATCGCTGCACGCCGCAACTCTTCAACGAAGCTATGCAAACGCGGCCGCCTGCAGAAAAGGCCAAGGTCATCGACTTCACTCGCTCTCTCAATTCCCCCCCGCCCCCTCTCTCGGTCCCTCATATTCTCCCTATACTTACGTCTTCCCGAGTGAGAAGAAGCAAAAGCGAGCGCACCCCGACGACACCCCACACTAATCCCGCCAATCTCCTTCCAGGGGATTTCCACGGCCCGCTGAACGTGACGCCGACCGCCTCGGGACGTTTGCGAACTTTATTGCCGGCAGGAGACCCTCCCTTTCCCGCTCGCTCGCTGTGGCTGCGTGTCTGCACTGATTATGGTTGTGCATTTCTATATACGACCTACTTACTGCAGCGCGCCCCTTCACTTCACCCGCGAGAAAGGGAAAGAGAAAAGTGCCTCGACGACTCGAAGGGATTAAGAATAACTGTTCGAAACAGCCTAAAGGAGGACTCGAAAAAAAGATTCTATAGCGTGACTAATCCATCAACGCGAACACGTACGAAAGAAAGGCGCCAAGAAAAACGAGCGTTTTACGTAACCGGAACCGACAGGCATTAGGATCTCCGAGTGCGAATTTAGCGAGCCGATGGCCCGTCACGAAAGAGCATCCAGGCAAACACCGCTAAGCCTGTAATTCTATATAGCATTTCATTCGGTGCGGCAGAACTGACTACAAGCGAGATGAATAGAGTTTCGTCGTAATTCCGCTCTAACAAGAGGTTACCTCTTTGAACTCCATTCCCAAAGTTCTGTAAGCGGATATACGCGCGCGGAGAGGATTTCGGAACGTTTCGTAAACGTTCCACGTCTTTTATGGGCAACGCGCGATTGTGCGTTCGAAAGGACGCTCGTAGACATTGAGTACCTCACGCGACAGGAGAGTCCTACAAGCGACCTTATTTCTCGAATACGAAACCTGCATCGCGTGTACGAATTCCGGTATACGCGCGTATACGCGCCAAATCACAGCACTGCTATAAAATTTTATTAGTACTAAAAAGGAGTTCAAAAGGAAGTCACCGATAAATCCTCCCAACACTCGGTTGCTATCTTCGGCACGCTCCCATATAGGATGCACTCGGCTTGAGTATACGTACGTCTTCGATGCTTGTTTCCCGCACGCCGTGCTGTAGTTCGAGTACGTCATCACCTAAAGAAAGCAGCTATGGCGGCATAGCCAGCTATTCGATGCAAAGAGAGAGAGAGAGAGCAAGAGATTCTACATATTCAAGAAAAAAGCCGTTCGCTTCATTATGGACATACGTCCTCCCGAATTCACTCCGCAATCTATGCGATCATGCAAGCATAGCAAACCATGGGCGATGTAGCGGAGGCCACGGTCCGTATTTTGTAACAATTACATTTTTTTTTTTATTATTATTATTATCATTTCTCTCCCTTCGTCATTCGTTGGATCGCGCGAAGGGCCGCGCCCCCGAAATCCCCGTCATCAGCCACTACAGGCAGGACGGACTGAAATAAATGAACAAAATCTCAGAAAAAGAATCCTAAAGTAACACAGTCGCCGGCGAGCGTTCCAAGCAGACTCCTTCCGAATTATTGAAGCAAATAGCATACCAGCAGAATCTCGGATCAATCTTAGATTCGCGCAACCTATGATTCAAACATTCACTCCACCCCATCACTGCCGCACACACACAACCCCGTTGCCATATAAGTGTATAGGTAATCTCGTTCGCGACGTACCAACACCGAGTGCCCACACGGAAACACGGCGAAGGGCTCATGGACGGCACCGCGGCGCCTCACTCCCAGGTTACCTACGTTTACGCAGAACTGCACATATGTATACAGCGGTGGCCCTTATACGATAGGCACGGGGATCGTCGCGAGGTGTATACCGTACAGAGGGTGTAATTGCACAGGGTCTATAAGCAATCACGCCGTGGCTAGATCGCCTGGCATGCCGAGCTCGAAGTCCTCCAAGGGGCAGTTCGGCACGCCGAAAGGAGATTACATGGCCGCGGACAACGCTGAGCCCAGCACCAAGCAAATGAGATACCGCCAAACATAGCTGCAAAAGCGGAAACGGGCTTCAAGGTGCGGCGCGTCATTTCCCGTCTAGCCACCTTGTTTATTCAACGCTACTCCTTTTGACACCGTTCTTAAGCGCGGCAGTACTAAGTCATGCAGTATGCTAACCATAAGCTTAATGTTTCTTTCCTTCTTTCTTTGATGTATGTACAGGTTTAATTGAAAGTTCGTTAAGAGAATTCTCGGGTTTTGCGTGCCAAAACCACGATATGATTATGAGGAATCCGGAATAATGTTGATTACCTGGGGTTGTTTAACGTACACCTAATGCACGGGACACGGGCGTTGTTGCATTCTGCCCCCAACGAAATGCGGCCGCCGCCGCTGGGATTCGATCCCGCGACCTCGTGCTTAGCAGCGCAACACCATAGCCACTAAGCCACCGCGGCGGGTACTGAAAGCTCGTGCTGCAAGAAAACGAGCGGCAGGATCTCGTATGTAAGACATCTTATTTTGCACGTCAGTTATAACACTGCAACTGGCAAGACTGTTCCGATATTTATAGGCCAAGAGCCACCGATCGCCTTCCCGTATACCGCACCGACCACCTGCAACGTGCGGACTATGTGTATTGCCAGAGTGGATAAAGGTACATGAATCAAGCCGCAAGGGCCGCTTGTATGTGCAGAGGTCTTTCCTTTTTTTCCCTTTCTTTTTTCTTTTTGTAGACGGAGCAAGAATGAAATAATTGAGAGGCCGATCTGAGACAAATAACTCAGTGCCTAATAGGCAATGTTTGTGATTTGACGTGACGTCATGAGCACGTTACGATACGTTTTGCAAAGCTGCAGTCACACTGAGGATTACGCGGTGTTAGCACGTGGCCACTTTCAGGACGTTGCGCAAGGACAAACCGTGCAATTAAGCTCACAGCAACCATGAAAACTAGTACCCATAAGTGAACTAAAATCGCCGCTCTCTCTCTTAAACCGCACCCACACAAGCACACACATACACAAACAAACAGGCAAGCACACATGCGCACGCAGCACACACTAACACACATCAAACACATTAAACACACGCACACGCACCACACTAGCGCGCTCGCGCTCACACGCATATACAATTTGTTTATAAAAAGTAGTAAGATCCCCGGGCTCAGGCAGGGACACCGCGCCGCTGGCTTTTCAAGCGACCTTCTAATCAAACTACGTGTGCCATTAACAATCTCTTGAAATTGTTACAGCGCAACCAAGAGTGGCGCCAGTCAGGAAGATGACGATTTGACGTGTAGGTGGAATCGGTCTCGACGGCCATCTCGTTTATGCATCGTTGTGTCTCTCGTAAACATTGTAAATACATCATTATATGCGACTTCTGCAACGTAACAAATTGGTGGAGGTGCGGGGTATCGATCCCAGTCATGGACACCATGTCGCCGCGTCGGCTTGTCTGAAAAGCTTCTGCCGCGCTACGCGTACAGGGCCCTACACGACATTGCGTCAGCTCGGCGATGTGAACTATCAGATTGCTCCGCTGGACTCGCCTGTACCCACAGACGTTGTGCATGTGTCCCGACTGAAGCCTTACTTTGCTGCGAGTTCACTTCCTTTATAGTTAACGCCGAAACGGCGCCTTTACACGCGGGGGTTATGTTACGGCGCAACCAAGAGTGGCGCCAGTCAGGAAGACGCCGTGTAGAGGTGGAATCGGTCTCGACAGCCATCTCGTTATCGTTGTCCCTCTTGTAAATATTGTAAATACATCTTTACATGTGCCTTCTGCAACGTAATAAACACGGGTCGCACTCGAGGTCAGCCCCACATGACATTTAATCAAGACTGCGGTCGCTCCGTCCTCCTTTCACGCTACAATAAAAATTAGAGGAGCAACATCGTCGGCAAAAATGTCAGTGACACGCACGGCCAGGGTCAGTTAGACATCCAGTAAGGACAAAGAAGGCCGGACCAATTCGCCACTCGCTTTGCAAGCAGGCGGTAAGAACGCAAGAACGAATTAAGTGCACGGAACGCTGAAGAACAATGATATAAGTCGCGCTTTAGATTTGTACAGCAGTGTAGCACTGACTGATGGAACATTAGTCTGCCAAACTATTCAGATGAACGAACAATGCAGTCCCTGCCGCTGACTGCAAGCATCTGACTTTCGCTTCAAACAACTTCAATTTGCAAGAACGGTTTCATAGGGGCCCTTGCATTCCAAGAGGAACGCGCGAATGTGCCAATATATCGAAAGGAGAAAGAGTGACGCCAGAAGACGGCGTAACGGTGAAGGATAAGTTGCGACGCCACTTTTGACTTATGAAAGCACCACTCTGTGACGTCACAGACTATGGCAACAAACGCCGCGGATGTCGTACTCTGATAGCACTTCGCTTATTTTCTATACATGCTGCACTAGGGGGAAAACTACTCAGAACAAATGCACAGAAAGTGCTATACATACAGAGACATAAGAGCTTGACGTTTAAGTTAGAGTACACTTTGCTATGAGTGTCCCTTTATTGCCCAAAATAAAAGAAAGCAAGAACGCGAGAAAAAGCAGCACTCCGTACAGGTTGTTAACCAGCGAAGCCGAAACGTGCGGGCTCGGTGTTTATCACTGGGCAAATCCCGATGGTTCATTAAAACCTTTCTCAATTATTGGTCAAGTATTTCTGTTTATTCATTAATTAATGACGACGAACGCGGAAGCAATGGCACAAGCGCGTTCGCGCGGTAGCGTTGAGGGGCGCCAACGAGCCAGCTGTTGAAGAAAACGGCGACGCTGGAGCTAATGCTGATGACGCTGTTTTTTTTTTGTTTTTTTTTATACACGCGGACACGATAGTGGGGAAAGTAGCCCTTAACAGCTTCGTTGAAAAAGCCAAGTTCCTTTCTTTTTCTTCTTCTTTACACGAAGCTTGCAGCTTTACAGAGCATGTGAGGAAGCGAAAATATACCACATAAAATAACTGAGTTATGTGGCGGCGTTTACCTTTGCTTCAATCTTCGCGGACAGTTCATGTGCATGGGAAATCATCGAGCGTGTTAACTCGAGATGCTCCCGACAATGGCGGAAGCGGACGCGGAACGTCTACTTTACATAGAGCGCGGTAAGCCCGTATACAGCGCTCGTATTCATTCATCCGCATTCCTATACGTCCACCAAACTGAGATGTTCTATGTCGGCTTCGAGCGCGAACTTTCCCTTGTATTCCCCCGCAATGGTATGTTGCAAGGTTTATACTGTTTACCGTAAGACATATTCTTTTTCCACACAATCACTCCTATTACACTGTTATGTTAGTTCGAGGAAGACGAAGTGATCTGGGCAAGCAAATTTTTACTTACACAGGTCTGGTCTCGCTATGTCCCCTCTATGTTCTTTTTGCAGTGCACCTGAAACTATCGAACATTATTTTCTCTCATGCCGCCGCTTTCTAAGACAAAGAAAAATATTAGAATACTCATTTACCAAACTTGGCCTATCGCTAACCTCGACAAACATTCTTTCTTTTGGGGCGACTTCACTGGGATCCAGCCACAGGGATGCTTTTCTTGCAGTTTACAATTTTATTAAAGAGACAAAAAGAGTACCTTGCTGAAATTTGTACAATTATCCATAGTTTCTATTATTTAATTTCTTTACGTTAAATTATTTTATCAAAATTCTTAACAATATTTTCATTGCAAGTCTAAATTACAGTTCTATCGACCCACGCTCCACTATTCAAATCTAGTTTCTCTATACTTCTAACCTTACGGAAAACCGCCTGCTTCTTGGCCAATCCCCCATAGTGGTTACGCGCCACTGTCTGGGACACAAGACAAGACAAGCGTATATCTTGTTGGCCTTGCTGCAATAGTTTTGTCATAGTGGATGCTTAATCGTGCTTCTTGGAGGAGATGTCGTCCGAGGCGATGACAGACGGTGCGCCATCACTTCCGTCGAGGACACCTCTTCGCACTGCGTCCCGCAGGGATGCGGTGCGAACAGCGAGCCAATGGACTCCGACGACGACTACGCCGTCGTGGGGGGCAAGCGAATGAAGAGAAAATACCGCAAGACAACCAAAGACGTGAGTGAGCGGGCCCCAACGGACCACCTACTCCGACTTACAGGATTACGTTTGTGCCTCTCAACGTCTCTAAGAATTTAAATTCTTTACACAGATAGATTCCTAACACCTACCTTGTTAATGTGGCTCCAAAAGGAATTAACAAAGTGCGTTTCAACACCAAGAAAAACGTTGTCACAGTGGAAGTAGCGACGCAGGCCCCCCTATGAACATTGAAAACCGTGCGCATATATCTAGGGCACATAGAAGTCCGGTCGTTCATCGTGCACAGTGGTCGTACTAGGGCAAGTGTTATTTCCGATGTCGTGATCAGCGACGAAGAGCTACAGACTTCTGTCTTCAACAGAGAAGGTCATCGACTTTCACCGCTTCGGCCGATCGACGAGCGTCAAGCTTCTTTTCGGGGGACGCACGCCACCTGACCATGTCAAGGTGGGCTACGTGAGAGACCCTGTGCGTCCTTATGTGCCCGGACCACTGCAATATGTCACAAGTGCCTAAAGCTAGGCCATGTCAGCGCTGTCTGCACAGGCCAGACGGCATGCCTCCGCTGTGCCGGCAGCCATGACGTATCTTTCATGCACAGTAAAAGAAATGAAGAGCTTGAATTGCGATGAACCCCACGAGGCCAATTCCAAGGATTGTCCTAAACAGAAAAAGGAGATAAAAATACTGAACCAAATGAGCAAGACAAACATGTCCTATAAGGTGACGGCAGCATCAGCGCAACACTGGAGGAGACGAACGCGTCGTAGGCGTGGACAAGCTGTAGGTCCAAACGAGAGCTCCCTGGCTCCAATTCCGCAGGTAAAGCAGAAGGTAGTTGAATCGGCATCGATAGATCTCTCCAAACCATTACTTCAAGCCAGCCGCGCAAACCTGATATCGAATGTATGGCCACACTTGCCGCCCCGTACATGGGCCTTGAGTGTCAGCGCGAGCAAGGACAGTGCACTATGATATCACCATCTGACTCCGTCATCAAAGCCATGCTGCGACGAATAATAGACGCCCTGCAGGTGCTACTGTCTGGTATAAATACGCCAGTTGCGCTAACATCGGCAAAAATTATGAAAGCTATAGAAAATCTCCTATCTACGCTACAGTAACTTGTACCTCTGCCCGCGAATACGACTGTGCTGTGCTGTGAAGCATACCTGTACGCGTTGCGCAGAAACCGTATGTTGTGGAGCCCTCATCATTATATTCACCATACCACCACCTTCCTTCCTCTTCACATTCTACCTGTGTCATCACCCCGAACTACTTCCCCAGCGTGGAGTAGCAGGCTAGAGGCACTTCCCTCAGGCCGACCTCTCCATCTTTCTACCATTAAATATTCTCTCTCTCTCTCTGTTATGTACACATCATACGTGCTCTATGCCTTCAATGTTTCGAGTGTACGTGCATACATGTGAAAACAATTGTTTCGATCCCCCCTCCCCCATTTATTTTTACCTACAGCCTATCCAGCACCGCGGAATTATGATGTGCTTGAGATAGTACATGCGTATACGAACTGAATGAGCCTGCGACTAGCACTCATGCCAAGAGCTGAAATTATACGCTAAGCTAAGTCTCAGCTAGATATTTCCGCCAAGTAAAGAAATCTTTCAAATTTATTCTAAAGTCTCGCCTGTTCGCTCTCTCGGCGAGGGCTACTGCACAGATCTTGGTACGATACGAGAATTTGATGCCAGGCGAGTAGGTTTACGTTCGACATGTATAGGCGAACAGGGAATGCAAAGGACGGGACACTGTATATAGTGCCACCTGTCTATCGCTCTCTCTCGCTATCTCTCTCTGTCTGTCCTATCTCTCGATCTCGTCCCGTCCTCCGCGACTCTCGCCATCTTAGTACAGACAATACATCACTGACAACGGCATTCACCGTCCGGAGCAAACGCTTGAATGTCGCAGAAGTAGCTGAATTTCCTCACGGTTTCGGTGTGCGTGATACCCGCCGCATTGGTCGCACAGACAAGTACAATATGCTGCACTCTCCCGAGTCAGGCCCTGCAAACATATCGCACCCCGAGAGAGAGCGAGAAAGAGAGATTATAAATAATATGAGGAAAGCTGAGAGGTCGGCCTGAACTACCGTGTTTTAGCTTGCTACTCCGCATTGTGGTAAGGGGAACAAAAACTTATAGTGACGTTTCACTTCGTGAACGCGGTTTACGCACAAGCGTACGTATACTATTCAGCTCGCGTGCAATGCGCGTGACGACGACTTCGGCGTCGGTCGACTCGTGCTCGGCCTGCCGCCGCCGCTTGCGTTACTTCTCCGTCCTTCTCGCTTGGCCTCTCGATTGCCAGTATAGGGATGGTCGATTAATTTTTTTATTCGATTGACGAATAATCATTCATCATTTTAGCCTTTAATCGATTAATCACTTTTGATGAAAGTATTGCCATCTATTAATTGAAGAATCCAAATTTTTGACGCGCATGTTTAAAAAGGCTTGAAACGCAGTTATTTACTTTTGTAAGACCCGACTTTAATGTTTGAGAGGTGGGACCAAGTTTGAAACAGAAGTGTATAAACGTTTCATAAAGCATAATCTTCAAATTGTTAAAGACTAAATATAGTTGGCACTAGTTGATTTTGAAAAGATAAACAATACATGTTACAGAATAGCACTCAGTTCCGATACATGCGGTTTAGGAGTTCAAACCACATGCTCTCTTCTACAGAGCGAAGGAATTTCAATTAGCTGAAATGTTCGGGTGAAACCGACACCTTCTTTTTATGGCCACATAACCAGCGTGCGAGTATAGATGCTCGGACGCTATAGATTTGCTAAAATCGACGTGAACTCCATCGTTACGTCAAATACCTGCTCCAAACCGGCGCGCATGCTGTGCCACATCTTTAGTGGACTGGGAGTGGCACGACGATCAACGTTTGGGTTACTATAGTATACCTTGAATTGCGAAGGCATTTCAAGCCTCCGGCTACGGGCAGCGTGGTGACGTGTGCGGTGTGGAGGAATAGGGGGGAAGCCCTCGGCTCGGCGTCACTCGGGACTCGGAAAAACAGTCCGACAGTCGCTCTCACAGCCGCACAGTCACTGCTCGTGTTCCGGCATTCCAGTACGATTTCAAAACTTTCGCTCTACTCCTGTCAAAATCTCGAAAACAATAAATCGAACAGGTCTAATCGATTACGTCGATTAAATGAAAGGTGGACATCGATGAAGATTAATCGTTTTGCGGAATACATTCATTCGAATAATCATTCGTCGATATTACCAACCCAAGTCGCCAGACCAACCCGGTACATCCACAGCGTACACAGAACCCGTAGCAACTACCAGAGTAGGTGAACCCAGCGCGCCTCCGCCTACCCTCCTCCTCCGCGACGCTCCATCTCCTTCCTCCTCCCCCTCCGCCAGCGCTCCTCCGTACTTTCCCCGGCGCGCGCTCCTCTTCTCTGCCTCCAGGCGCCCTCCTCCCCTGACGCTTGCCTACTTGAGAAACGAGGCATGTACGCTTGCGCGTGAAAGAGAGGGATAAAGTGAATATGACAATAAGGAGGTCCCCTAGTAAAAAAAAGAACACGCTATTCTTATCTAGGGAGTTTACCGTGCATAGGTGGTACGTAAGCGGCTGCCACCTATGGGGCCCAATAGACTAGAGCCCCACTTGGGAGCCACAGTTACTCACCGCACTCGTGCAATAAAATTTGTTTAATCATTGACACCCCGGTGCCCGAAAGCACCTAACAGCGCACAAGCGCACGCACAGGGCACACTGCATGGAATCCCTGCTGACAGCGCAGCGCTCCAGAGCAAGACTCAAAGGCATAGTTCATATGTAGCGGCAGCCTGTGTCGGCAGCCTCTATCGAACGCATACGCGACAAAACAAAAGTAAAAAAAGGCGAACAATGGCTCCGTGAAAATTCAAAGCACTTAGTACTTTGCACATCTTAAACTGTCCCTTCCGCTCCTCACGCGACACAGAATAATCGCAACACCTACGTGGTCGTTCAATTACTACACGGGTCCAAGAGTTCGCTGTCCGCCAGTAAGACGGTAATCCGAGCATTGTGCAAGAAGCCGGACCGAATTACAGCCCAAGACTGATCTTTTCAGCGCCGGAACACAGCGACGTACACACGAGGGGAATTACTAAGAGGATTTGTCCACGGAAACACTCGCTTGTGGTCGCAGTGAAGCAAAGCAGTGGAAATGGAGTTCGCTCGTAAATGTCATGTCCGGATGACAAAACGTGCTTGTGAAGAACCTATGGCGCCCCAGCCACTTGGAAGCCTGAAGCCACTAAAGTGTCACGTGGTGTCCTTTCTCGGCCAAGGTATTAGTTCTCTAATCGAATACCAGTTGTTCGTGTGGTCCGGGCCGTATAGGTGATAGCAAAGACCGCTGTGCTGCCTTCGAGTTGCTGAATACTGACGGTATTCGAAGTTGTTCATCAGTTTCAAGACGTGCGACCCAACAACATCGACGGCTGCGGAACTTGCAGCTTTTCGCGCTGCAGTTCGTATCCTCAGTAAATCGGGCAGGAGCACGCGACATTACATATACACGTGGTGTGCTCAGTCGTCGCGGGCTGCAATAGTCACGGTGAAGCAGAGACAGAGCAAGGTCCGTAGTTGATAACCCGCTAAAGGGTTTAATGATTAGTTCGGATTCATTTTTGTAGTGAACGAATAGACACAGACTTCCCCTAAGTGGGCCAGCTGCCTCAAACATGCGACCACGGCGTGCAAGCGACTCGCGTGGCCTTCCTGAGCGTTTAGTGCACTCCTGTAAATCGCCCAGTGCTACCAACCCTAGGCAAGTGTTCCTAGATTAGGGAAAACTTGTGCTATACGACGTGGAGGGCAGAAAAACTAAAACTTGAGAAACCACTGCTACGACGCCGCAATAACTGATACGTGTAACTGCTCACGTGACGGCGTGTTTTGATTTCAATCAGCCCAAATTACTTTTGCACAGGCATGCGAAGTATGACTTGCGGTCCTACTGCGGTTCAGTGAACGCTTCTTGTCAAGTAAACTAGAAAGTATGGATGTCCTCCTTTAAATAAAATATTTATCAGTAACCGGCAAAACAAACATTTGCTGCAATGCCAAACAAAGCAACATCTGCAAATCTCGGTATGGACACATATATACCTAGCGCTGATCACGACTAGGTCGGGGCACTGCGTAGCCAACTATGCACTAAAATTTACCGTCCGTAGGCAGATCAGCAGACTCACATTGTAGAATTTCAGTGGTCAAGTGTTTGGCTCAGTTTGGACGCGTATTTGTGCGCTTCGCTGCAAATGACTTTTAAGCGCGCAAACGTGGTGCTGGTATGTCGTTACATCACAGCATGTAAGAAAAGCTTATTGCATATACTTTATATTGGTGTCGTGAAGGGCCACACTGTTTTGACATTGATACGCTCTGTAATTCAGCGTAGTCCGGTGCCAGCTTCCTTACAATTCAAATACGATTCTGTATCAATCTGGGCACTTTGCTTTTCAAATTTACTTTCAACGTGGAGCGAGCATAAACGTGCCTACTACAGCTGTGTGGTTAGCAAGAACTCTGGTTAGCACGGCTTGCACTGCAACATGATTGATCCTTGAGTGCAGCAATATCCTTATTCAAATTTATAAAACGAGCTTGGAAACTCGTTCAAACTACAAATTTTAAGCCTAGTAGCATAACAAAAAAGTATATCTTTACAAAAACCAGACTGACAAACTGCACAAGCGTTTATTACAAAATCCTAGTGAAATCTGGAGAATTTCCTTATCCAATACAGGAGAAAACTGGCTCCAGAGGTTGGCCGCATTGAAATCGTCGATCCAGCCCATCGTGGCAAGGCACGCCAGTTTAAATGTTGCTTCTCTCCTTCTCTCTCTCTCTCTCTCTTGCAGAAAATCCCATTGCTTGCCACGGTGCGCACCGCAGAGTTTTGGAGCAATGTGTGCTGCCCGTTCCGGTAGTACCGATGTTTTTTTTACGATCTGTGGAAGTATTCGCTCATGTGCTTGTCCGTAATTCTCATAGACAGCACATTAAAAAGGACATCATCATCATCATTATAGTCAGCATCGTCATTCTTTTATTGATAGCAATTACATGGACACAAGCAAAGTCTGCCCGACTCTTGGCCAATCCCCGCGAGTGGGTAAGCGCCAAACTCAAGGACATCATCATCATCATCATCACTACAGGCGAATTTTCGCCGTCGGCATCGCCGTGAGGTTTCGCATAAAGTCAAAGTTAAATAACGTCGCGGTCGCGCGCCGTATGGTTTAAGTGCGATGAAAAGCATGCGGGGGAGAGCCGAGAAGGATGGTGGCTCGGCGTGGCGGCGTCTTCTCGCGCGTGCAAGGGAGGCGCATGGCACGGCCGCGCGCGCGTCCTACCTTGGAGGTAATCTTCGGTTATTTTGAAGCGAGAGGCAGCATGAAGGCTAACTCGCTCACCGCTGCTGCCGCTCTTCGTCACGCCAGCGCTCTGATAACGATTGTCCGCGGTGATCGAGTGAGATGTGTCCTTTTTTTTGCCTGTGCGTGCGCGGCATTATGCATGTTAATTTAGTTAGTGAGCGAATGTTTACAACAGTTTTTACAGCTGAAAAAAAAAACTACTATCTTTACTGCGTATACCTGTTTAATAATTTGCTATAGAAATCAATGCTTCGGATTTCGGGCGAAACTGCGATTTTTTAATGTTCACTTCAGGACGAAGGTCTCTTCCTGTGATCTCCAATTACGCATGTCTTGCTTGCGTCAGCCGACATTACCTTATGGATGCAAATTTCCACATTTCATCACGTCAAGCAGATACCGCGTATGAAAAGAGAGCAATCGGTTGCAGCGTTATAAACCTCATTTTAGGTACACCAGCTGATGCCCTTTCTTTTCCCTCTGCCTCTCCTCGTTTCGCCCAGGTCCCACTGTCAGACATCCTAAATCACGGTATGACAGGCTGGAAAAGGCCAGAAAGAAATACCGTTCATATAGACTATTTTGGGCGGCGATGTCATGGGCGCTGCCATATTTGATCACGTGGTGGCGCGCCCATTGCTTGCCTCAGCTACCCGTTGCCTCCGTGTTTACAATGGATGTACATGACGCCCGGTGCGGCTCAGCAAACCTCTGTTTCATGGGGATATTGTACACGGAGACTGGGTGGACGAAACGAAGCTTTGACCATAGCCTCAGAGGACAGGTAAAAACGCTTTCGGACCTTATTATGCTTTGTCCAAAGTGCGCAAACAATGTACCTAATAGCGGCGCTAAAAAAAAAAAAAAAAAAAATCCGCCTATGTATAGAATCAGGACTAGTGTGTTTTGCTCTTCGCTCTTTATTTGTCAAATACTTTGAAGCTGCGGCTTATGACGTTTCTGACTCGGTAGAAGGTTCCTCGGTGAGATCACTAAGTGATTACTTTCAGCCTAATCGCTCGCAGGTGTACTCAGTTGCGATAGGTTTGTTCTTGCTGCGCACAAGGCTTGGAACGTAGCTGTTCTGTACTTTGTAATAGCTCGTACCAATGACGTATCATCGCTAGTAACACACTTACTCCTGTGGATCGTCGCGAAACATTCAGCCTGCATTCGTGTGCTGTCGGTGTAGTCGCCGTCACCAATGCTTCGGCGCACCAATTGAAGTGTGCGTCCATTCACTTATTCTTGGTACATTGGCGATAGAGTGTACGTAAGTTCGAGTTCGGGTTGTGGTTGATGTATGTATAGTTAACGTCCGCAAAACTTACAATGCTAGGAAGCTGTGCTACTCCCTTTTTTTATTGTTTAACAACCGGTACTCACTCTTGCCGACATTTTGGGGTTGAAGTCCTTTTTTTGGAAGCAATACAACGCTGGCGGATGAGTGATTTTTTTTGTTAATCTTCGATGAAAAGCGTGCACCGCTAAAGGCCGGCAACAGAGCTAGTCCTTATGTAGCAGCGGTCCGTGAACTTGGTAACACAGATTCCTTCCATTTCCTAATATGCCAGTTGCTATTTTTTGCAGCCAACTACTGCACACGGTTCGCACAGCTGATCGCACAGAACCAGGGCAGCAGCGGTAATGGTTTCGCATTCGTGCGCTTTCGACGAGGCAACGTGCGACGCGCTGCCGAAAGCGCCATCTAAAATTCAAATTGAAATTATTTCTGCCTTGCCAAAAAAAGACACACAGAGGAGCTACGGAAAAGGCCGTAATATACACGGCTTGACAAAGCCACAGCCCCTTCTAGCTTGGCAGCAGGTAAGCGGCGCAGGTACATAACAATCAAACATTATACAAGTTCAATATGACACACGTACATAGAAGTCAAATATTATTCAAGTTGTATAGCAATTTTAAACAAGCGTAACAAAACAATCAAACGTTATGCAAGCTCCGTAGGCATAACAACAGGGTGTTCGCAGTCGGCAACATAAAAGGAACGTAGATGACTGTTTGATGAACCAAAGGAGTCAAACTTATTACGCTCGCATCTGTTTAATAGAGCAGGAAGAATATAATTCAAACGCTCCCTACCTAAATTCAAACGAGGTGTAGGTACACAGTACAGGCTTCGGCATTTCTTGTTGAGTGAACTGATTCCCGAGGATGAAACTGTCCAAGATTAGGCAGGTAGCTTACATTTCTACGATTTTCAAGTTTAAACCGTACAGTCAAACGGTATCTGTACAAGTTTTGTATTTTTATTACACGGCTCCTAAGAAAGAGATAAGAGATTAGCGCTTGGCGCCCACCAGGTTTCATTGAATATGTGGCGCAGGAACTTTTTTCTGTAACGTATATATATATATATATATATATATATATATATATATATATATATATATATATATATATATATATATATATATATAAATAAATAATAAATAATGCTTAATAAATTTCTTCATTTCATTTATTAAGCACAAGTAATTTCCCCTATGTTGTCCTTGGTGTGAGTGTTTGTTGGCTTCTTATGATATGACGAATAAAAATCGGGCTCCTCGGTTAACCCCCTTTCTTGTCGTTTATATATATATATATATATATATATATATATATATATATATATATATATATATATATATATATATATATATATATATATATATATATATATATATATATATATATATATATATATATATATATATATATATATATATATATATATAGGCTGAAGGCAAGTAAGTGTTGCTGTGCCTCCATGCTAAGTGACAATAATTTAAGTGGGAATAGAAGAGGGAATTAAATAGCACTAGCTTTAGAGGCTTTGAAAGGATATATTTTAGACAATCAACAGCTCCTGTTATCGGTGCCAACATTGATGTAATATGACATACACGGGGCTCCTATGGCATATGGGCGAAAAAATACTATGCCCAGGCACTTAAACTGGTCAACAATATCAATGTGTCTTGAGTTTAATACAATATCCAAGCTATAAGGAAGAGGTTTGTTTTTAGGACGAAATATGGCGGCTTTTGTTTTCGTGTCATTTATGCGCACGGAATTAGATTGCGACCACTTTTGCAATACCTTCATTGTGTCATTGCACACATGAAAGAGGTGATTGATGTCATTTGCAGAAAAAATAAGGATGCTGGTATCATCAACATATGTGACAAATTTGGCGGTAGGGTTGATGTTTGAAATATCTTTTAAGTATAAATTAAAGAGTAAAAGCCCTAATATACTGCCCTGTGGAACGCCGCAAGGCAGAAGTTTCAGTTCAGAGAGCGCGTCATCCAAATAAACAACCTGTTTTCTATGAGACAAATATCATTTGAAAAGCATCTGTGCCTGTCCACGAACACCATAACGCTCTAGTTTCATTATAAGCACGTCGTGGTTCACTAAATCGAAAGCCTTCGAAAAGTCTACAAAAAATTCCAATAATAAAAGCTTTTGTTTTTTCAAAGTGTGTTAGAATGTACTCCTGTTCAAGGAGCGCTGAATCGGTAGATTTATTTTTACAAGAACCAAACTGACTCGGCGAAATAAGGTTATGTTTAACCGAGAAATTAGACAACCTTATGTACAGAATTTTTTTTAATGCTTTAGAGAAAATGGGGATTATAGACACTGGCATATAATTTCCTAAATCATTGCGGTCTCCCTTCCTGTACAGGACCGTTACTTCTGTCTGCATCTTCTGAGGAAATGTACCAGCAGTTACGCATAGGTTAAATATATTTGTGAGAACAGGCGCTATGATTTCCACAACATACTTCACGGGCCTTACTTTAATGCAATCTATGTCACAGCAGCAGCTATTATTAAGGTTTTTAATGACAGATATAACTTCATCATTCGTAACCGGTTGGGAAACCATTGTTCTTTTTTTATTGTCGTTATTATTATATTCGCTTGGATCAGGTCACGTGCAGGTGGGGGCAAGACTGGTACAAAGGTTATTAAAAGCATCTGCGAGATTTATCCTTCGTCTTGATTTCCTGCCGTAAATCAGGTGTTACCCAAGGTTTGGGTGCTTCACACTTTGATTCTCGCACTCTTCATTTCATATGAGAATGGTATAACTGCTTAAAGACTTCCACGAACTCATTATAAGCCTCATTAGCGTCAATTGTATTAATCTTATTCCATGTAGCTTGTGTCAATGACCCGTAAAAAGAATGCAGCGTTGTTTCAGTTATACACTGATACGTTACTTTTTTCCTTTCGGTGCTTTATTTGTCCTGACATATTCAAACAAAGGAAAAGGGGATCACTGATCGCGCATGATAACAAGCCTGCATGTGCATTGTGTAATGAAGAGTTCGTAATTAGTAAGTCTAGAATAGATTCACTTTCCGTTGTAACCCTGGTTGGGATATTGGCTACAGTAACAAATGCATTAGAAACCAAAACAGTGTTAAATTCTGTTACTCTAAATCAAACTGCTCCGCGAAAACGGTCAGTAGAGGAAGTACGTGGCCACGTGCGAAGGCTGAATTTTAACAGACAAAAAGATCATTTGCAGCAGGCAACTTGTGGTCGATGGCGCTGGTACCTTTATACACACCTCTGATGTGCGCTGATCACGCAGCTTCAGCTGGCCAGCGCCAGCGAAATAAGAGCCACGCATTCGAGTGTTCCCTTTAACTGTGAACCGCACTGTACGTAGCCCACTTACCTACTTAATCGCTAAGCAGGCCAAGTCGCCATCGCTTTTTAATAATTTTATTCTCTGTTTCACTCTCTCTCTTACATACATTGTTACATACATACATTGTTACATACAAGCTCGTTTCGAGCTATACATATATATATAAGTGAACTTATTGCCCGCATTCGCTGCAAGGTAAAGAAGGAGCGGAGAAAAAGAAGAAAGAAAAGCGAGCTATCGATCCCGTATACATTAGGACAACTCGAGAACACAGAAGCACCAAGCCACGGGCGATGGCACGACTAAGAGCACGCAGTCGTCGGTGCTCGTGTTTGTACAGGTGCCGCTGTCACGTTTGCCCGCGACTCGTTGCTTCTTGTCTTTCTTGAAGGACTCGCGAAAGCTATACACGCGAGGTGTCACTCACGCACAGCTGCAACTGGCGTGCATGGCGGCAGTGGTGTCCTGCTGAATGACGGGCGAAGGAATTTCGCAATGTTTTGGTCGCGGAGTTGGCGCACTGTGCATGAGCCCATCACAGAGCGCGCCTGCGTCGCAACGTGCCACCGTCGTGTCGCTTCCACGCGATCCTTATTTTCTCGGCATCTGTGTCTATTGTTCCATTTTGCCTGTTCATCCAGAACGCCTGTCATCCTTATGGTTCTCTTTTATTCTCAAATGCCTCGCTCCTATGACACTTTCCCATATGCGGGAACAGGTGTATATATTTAGAACTGCTCGGAAAGAGTGCCTCTCACATGGCTCATGCACGCCTCCGCTGGTGCCGCCATAATAGTGTTCTTCGAGCTTGTTGCGCACACGTGAATAAAACACGCGTTGCCAATTTCCTATATAGCACTTTAATCACTATATTCGCGCTCTGCGCACGGTACTATATAGGCTGATACGTACATACGTAGCGTATATAGGCATATACTATATAGATACACCTAGTGCGAAACACGGACGTTCGTGCAGGACGCAAGATTACCGGCAGCCTTACGATGCTACACTGGCGATACGCAGCTATTTCCACTGGCATCGGCCTATACAGCTATAGCACCAGGGATGAATGGATAAATTACGGCATAAATTTCGACCGCTTCAGCATCATAAAACCACAGCGTAAATAAGTAGCCAAACAGGACAGAAAAGCAGGAAAGGCAATCATTTTTACGACAGCATAGAAGCCATAAAAGCAGACACTTTGGCGCAAGGTAGCCAAACAATGTGGCTAGCTCCCTGATGTATAGTCAGCGCGCTTCATTACAAAAGACTGCGGATGAATAGAGACAGAGACAGAATGATTAAAAGGAAAGAGTGTGCCTTCTTAATGCTTTAGGATTTAGAGTCATCTGCGTGGTGCCACACGGGCAAATCAAATAGCCTTCCATTCGAAAGCAAAGTAGTTCGCCAAAGCTCATTCGACTGAGAAATGCGTACTCTCGACGCCATAGCTTGCTCACTGCGGTTTACTTAAATTATTTGAAACGACATCCTATTTAGTCGGAAACAAAATTTTAAGGTGTTTAAGCCATACAGCACACATAAACAAGCGCATCATGTTTATATAATGCAAAAAAAAAAAAAAAAAGAAACGTTAGAAGAGATGCTGCTGCAAGTGGAGTCGTGTTAAATACTGGCAACAAGTGTACAACAAGGGCGATTTCATCGCCATCGTGCTTCGTCGGTTGCACGGAGGAAGGAAACTAAGGAGAGGCCCTACCCCCTCCGCGCGCTAGGAGAAAAGTGTGGCGGAAATGACGTAGTAGGTTCTCATTTTCTTGCTGCTTTTTTATTTTTTTTTGTTGTATGGCCACGCCTTTTGGGCCACAATGGCGGCGTTGTTATGGTTTTGAGCGCTCACACGTGTTGCTCTGGTAGGTTTCGGGCCGTGGCAAAGGCGCTGAGTGGGCGGGTTTGCGTTAGTCACCGTGTCCTGTTGCGCTGTGTTACCTGCACCGTGCTCTGCCAGATGTTGCGCGAGCGCGCGACACCACGCGCAGCGCGGCGTGGTTTCGCGAAAGATGTAAACAAGAGAGGAGGGTGGCCCAAAAGGCGGAGCATCGCCATGAGCAACGCCAATTTCCGGCTTCACTTTTGCTTCACAAAGAGTGACGTCAGGGCCTCTCCTTAGTTTCCTTCCTCCGTGGTCGGTTGCAACGTTGTAAACGACAGCGACAAACTAAAGCTAGCGGCACCATAGTATGCTTATTTCTGCATTTCACAAGCCTTCAAGGCAGATCAAACATGTAAATGCACGTTCATCTGTTCATTATTACCCTAAAATTGCTCACTTCAGAAGACGCTGTTATTGATATTATTGGGTCAAATGTCATTAAATTTTTACGTGTGGTAACTCCGAAGAAAAATATGTCCTTCAGGAACTTAAGGCCTTAACTACTGAATGCCATTTCCTGTGCCCGTGTGGCACGGGTAAGACCTGAACGGGTGCCCCGAGCTATGAGAAGGAGACGAGGGTGCGAGCAAAGTCACGGAAGCTTACATAAGAAGAAGAAAAAAGTAATCTGAGCACAAACGTGAAAAAGCGAGAGTGCAGCCACTGTTATACATTTTCGAGCTGCCCGCATTAAGATCCGCACGGCCTCAGGAGGCGCCACAACAAATTTGAAGAAGTTGATTCCTGCAGTCTCGAACAAAGTCACAGAATCGATTGTTCGGTCCCTCTAGCGTGATCAAGAGCGATTTTCTTTGCACGCATTATCGACGGCAGCAACACAGAATAACATGCACCTGAGTTTAAAGCTTTTTGTATATTTTCTGATACGCGCCCTCGCACGAGTGGTGCTTATATTCGGTTGCATGTTTATTCGATGGCAAAAAAAGAAAAAGAAAAAATGAAGAGAGACGGCAAACAGGATGAAACGGATGCAAACAAAAAGGACCATGGAGATTTACAAAAAAACCGCGAGAATGAATTGAGGAGGGAAAATTTGTGAGATAGATAGATAGATAGATAGATAGATAGATAGATAGATAGATAGATAGATAGATAGATAGATAGATAGATAGATAGATAGATAGATAGAGATAGATAGATAGATAGATAGATAGATAGATAGATAGATAGATAGATAGATAGATAGATAGATAGATAGATAGATAGATAGATAGATCTAGATAGCCAGACTGAGTCCAGTTTGTTAACCTACACGTAGGGAGGGGGAGGGAGGAGTCAAAGAAAGTGAAAGAGAAGACACGAGTCATGACCGCACTTTCCCATGCACTAAGCCAGGTGCAGCTTATCTAAAGTTGGGGAAATAGGGGGAAGGCGGGAGATGGAAATTCAAGAGGACGAGCAAAACGAGAACAAGGTGAAAGCGGGAGCCAACGTTTCGACAAGTGGACTTGTCGAAACGTTGGCTCCCGCTTTCACCTTGTTCTCGTTTTGCTCACTATATAACGTTGGGCACTCAAGTCTGTCGCCTTCAGGTACTGTATGAGACAAAGCTCGAATGGCTTTCTGGGCTGATGAGTTGTGAGACCAGGCTCCCAAAACCTTTGCTTCTGTAAATGGCTTATCGTCCAGTGCAGTCCAGTCAGGGCAAAGTTGAGTGCCTTCCTATTTGAGACCTGAGCTAGCCGCCGGAGACAAAAACATATCGGAGCAAATAAAATATGCGCCACAGGGTGAGGCATGTGTGTGCATAAAAAAAAAAACGAAAAAAAAAAAACCACCGGGAGCGACTCGACACACCGTAATGGGGTGCCAAGATATATGAGACCTGCAGGGAGTGCCCATCTTCCAGAAACGTTGAGATTGAAAGAAGATGGAAGGATTAAATGGTCGGTAGTCGAGATAAGTACGAGACGCTTAGAGTATTGGTAAAATAAAAGCTGGAAAGAGCCTGATAGAACCGGAGTCATTGCAGGTGTACGTAATGGTACAAAGAGCAATAGAGCTTTTAAATACGAAAGTTAAAATCGAGATCAAACAGGGAAAAGGCCAGATACCGAGAGATGCATTAAAACCAGGTTATAACAAGTCAGGCTGGAGGACTATTTGTACCCGCACCATATGAAAAGGGATGCCAGTAAATATCATCAACACGTTAACAGAAAGTATATTGAAATTTGAAACAACAAAGTATCAATAGCAACATAAGATACGTTCTATAGTTAAAGCTATATCTAACAAAACCCGATTTTACGAAGTTCCCGATCTAACGAAGAAATTTCCATTTCCCGCCAAGTATCCATAAAGTTCAATGTTGTCACCAGCCCGAATTAACGAAACTCGCTTGCATTAAACCCGCTTTAACGAAGTTTTTCTAGAAATAGATGAGTTAAGAAAGCTGTGATTTCTTTCTAATTATGACGCAGACGGGTTTTTCTTCGAGCGTGCGCTCTAAAGCTATCGCGTTAATACATCTTGGCACCTTACTCACGGCCCTAGCTTTATTTTGACGAGGCTGCACGTCGCGCCCGTGCACGGAACAACGGACTCAGCAGTCGCTAGCGTTCTTACGCACCACATGGCGCTAGGGGCGGCGGTGGTTGGGCCGCCCTCGCTGACTTTTTACACGCACAGGCGTGGGTTAGCGGCAAATAAAATGCCGCGGTATCTTTTGGTATGTCACTACGTTACAATTTTCAGTTTCGAAGGACCGAAAAAGCCCCTTCCTCGATTTCCCGAACTTCCCGATTTAACGAAATAATTCGAGCGTGGTCATCACTTCGTTAAATCGAGTTTCAACTGTATAACGACGTTTATAAGCTATGGCGAGATCAAAATTCGAGCTGCGGGTATGAAACCAAGCTGTATGAACGCACGTGTTGGTAAAGTCGGTCGAGTTCCACTTTACAAATGTAAGCTAGCGCAAGAGCAAGCGAAACCTATTAGCAGCATTCTTCTTTTTTCTCTTTCTTTGTGCATGAGTGGATGAGGGAATAAATAATGAAGAGGTACAGCGAGAATTTACGCTGCCACGTGCGGCCGGCGTTTCGTTATCCATCTCTCTCTCTCTCTCTCTCTCTCTCTCTCTCTCTCTCTCTCTATATATATATATATATATATATATATATATATATATATATATATATATATATATATATATATGAAATTGTGTGTGTGTGTGTGTGTGTGTGTATGTGTGTGTGTGTGTTAGAGCGTGCACCTGTTGCGTTCTGCCGCCACAGGCCACTCGCGTTGCCTGCGTGATGTTTAGTTCCGTGTTGAAGCACGCGAACGCATTCCGGGACACGGACAGCTGCCAAAATAAAATAAACGCTGGGCCTCCTCTCGACTTTGTTTTGCGGATATTCCGCCATCGCGACAGCAGTGACATCATGACAGCCGCAAGGTTCCGCGTTATACTTTTTAGCTTATTTGAAGTCGCTATTTAGGGCAAGTGCCGCGTACTTTTCCCACGGCGCTGTTCGGTGCAAGCAAAGCGGGAAACCATTGGATTGATTCCTACAGCTCGTGGTTCTGAAGCCGCGGCACGAAAGCCTCCTGCTCAAGTAAAGAAGTGGGCAACAAATAACGTGCACAGCTCACCTGTTAGGGGAATTTGACACCCACAGTTCGGCATTTTTTTTCCCGAGATGGTCAAATTACAGGGTGGTCTTAAATCTGCGACCAAGCTATCACGGTTCGCAATAACAGCGTTTGTGGTTTAATACATTGCGGCAAGTAAGCTATGCCTACACAGCCTTTAAAAAACGGCCTAGCCGTCTGTAGAATTCCTGCAGGCGTACAGAAGCGTCTTGTGGTCACGAAGTACAAAGGATATGATCGAGTGTCCTACTGGTCTCCACGGCAAAATGACGACGTCATCTGTTATACTCTGAGCACACTGCGGCTAAGCGTCCGCCACAAAGAGGACTTAAGAAAGGATTCAGGTTGTTGTCATAACAGCACCAGACTGATTCATTGGCTAGTTGACCGATTCACCGACCTATTACGCTGCACCTCTGCTATAAGCGACACTGGGATAGTGTGATATTAGGGTAATGTCTGATACCCAGTGTTTTTCATGTTTCTTTAACGTGAACCGAAGATACCGTTTGATATGCCACTAGCTGCGAGTATTTAACCACAGCAGTATAGGGATACATCGCAGAATCCAGGTTGTCGTTATTTTGGTTCATACAAATACTATAACGCCTCCAATACCTTGTCTGCACTGTCAAGGATATGGTTTCGCCTACATCCGAGTAAGCACGGTAGGGTAGTAGAAGTGCGACATTAAAAGACTGCTCATCGTTACACGCTGTTCTATCCAGCAAACAGCAAGCTGATAATTTTGCATTTTCTCGAACTAGCAACGGCTACCAAGGGAGAAACCAACACGCTTCATTATAGTGAGCAGCAGTGTGTTTCAAGCTCCGAGTGACACTTGAAGCCGTGGATATATTTAGAAAGAAAGAAAAAAAAAAGAAAGTATACCCAGAGCCAATCTTGCGTAGTATAGGTAGGCCCAAGTGTTTGGATATAAGAACGAGTTCGGCTCATCCGAAGTCGCCATATGCATGGCGAATAATGAAAGGCGTAATCAGGGAGGTTAACTGTCACTCGGTTCAAGGACATGACCGCGATGTTGTAAGTATTAATCACGCCTGTCAATGACATAGTTTTTTCCTTTTTTTTTATTTTCGCGCACACCTTTTGCGCTGATGCAAGAAGAGCGGCCAACATATTCACCAGACCATAGAGCGGCGTGCTCCCGTGGAGGCAGGTACGCGACACTGTGACCTACCCTACTTGAGATGATGGACACTTGTGCAGATACAGTGCTGAGGAACGAATATGCATCTAAATAGAAAACTTAACAATACCCCGAGATGCCATACTTCAATGTAATTACACTATAGGTACACGAAGTACCTCTGTGTGTCGATCGGGAAGACATCGCGTAGCGAGAGAGAAACGAAACAGGAACTGGAATCGGAACCAATCAAATAGTGGTAGACGAGGAACCTGTCTGAAGTTACCCTGCTCAATCTACCAGTCGCAGATCGGTATCGAATAATATAATTATTGCGGTGACATTACAGGTCGCAGCGTATAAATCACGTGTGCAAAGAGGACACTCTTGTAAAACGGAATCGTTCAGAGTTTCAGCCGACTGCATGCTGCCATACACGTATATTGTAAATGTAAATGTGCATTCCCCCCCCCCCCCCCCTACCTTTTCCGAACCGCAGTGCTTTTTGGCGCTGTGATAAATAAATAAATAAATAAATAAATAAATAAATAAATGCTCATAAGCTGGACAAATTCACGAGTTCACGATATATATATATATATATATATATATATATATATATATATATATATATATATATATATATATATATATATATATATATATATATATATATTTAAACGTAGACGCAAAATTCAATTTGCACGGTGTCTGCGGAAGAGTTGGTGCTTTACTCTGCTTTCGCGGAAGCTAAAAGTCGAGATTCGTATCCTTTCTCCCTCTCTTTCACACCGTGGATATCAGAACACGCACAACGAATTTTGCGAGAAAATGTTTGAAGCCACACAACACGAATTAAATTACGTTCGCATCATCACGCGCCTTACGAGGCGGGTAGACGAAGTGGGCGTGTCGGCGCGCGTTCACCGCGTGTTCGTCGTGGCGTAACGCACACATCGCCCTGGAAAGAGAAACCGAAGTGGCACGCACCGGGTCGCGCTTAAATGTTGCATGGAACCAGCGCAGAAACCCAGAATGTTTCAAATATCGATTCCACACCAAGGAGACGTGCTTGCTCCAACTGTGCACAGGCCGGTGAAAACGACAAGTGCCGTATCGATTCGGCGTGCAACAGCGATGACATATGCATTTCGTAATACAGGTCCACGTCCTCCACGAGGCTAGTTGTGTTGCTGATACGTTTCCCCGCTGCGATAAAAAAATCAGAGAAAAGAACAACGCTGGCGTCACCTCCCTAAGCCACTTCCCTCGCTGGGCCATCACGAATGCTGCGGCATTCGCCCAACGCCGGGTGCCGAAAGGAGTGCGCGCTTCTTCCCGAAAGCTGCACACCAGTGCAGCAACTACGTCGAGCTTCGTGAAAAATCCCAGTCCTGTTCTCAACCACTGCGCATGTGTGCAGAAATAAGTGCTTGAAGGGCGGAGATACTTCGCGCGGCCCGGCGCGCACGAGCGCTTCCCTCGATCATGTTTCGGAATCGCCGCCCTAAACGAAGCCGTACGATCCGCGCGGCACAAACAGGCGCAGCGCCGCACGCGCGCGGTCGGTGCGTAGGTATTTCGTTCCGTCGATGGCGCGCGGAAAGTGGAGAAGCGCATGGACTCACCCGATTTGTCCCGCATGGCGCTGTTACTGTGGCGCGCGAGTTGCGGGCTTGAGCAGGTGCAGGTTTGAGCTCTTTTCGGAGTTAGCGCCTAGGACGACAACCTGAGGAGGACACCAGCAGATAAGAATGGTTGCGGAGCAGAAGCTGCCATCTTTCTATCGTTGCCATGGAGACACGCTCCGAGAGACCCTCCCTCTTTTGCGGCCTCGCTCGTCCCGCGGTTTGTTGGTGGCAAAAGGCGAAACCAAGGTTACGCCTAAAATCGTACACGTTGTAGATAACTTGTTATATTATTTTTATGCAAGCCAAAAAAATGTATACGTTTAATAATAAAAACTTTGACTAAGTGTGCCGTATTAATTAACATTAAACACCTAATGTGGGAAGCATGTCAGTCGTGACGTTTTCAAATTCTGCTGTACAGCAAATGCACGGCCTTCAAGATTATTACTACTGTTTCCCG
Organism: Dermacentor andersoni; assembly: GCF_023375885.2. Lineage (NCBI taxonomy): Eukaryota > Metazoa > Arthropoda > Arachnida > Ixodida > Ixodidae > Dermacentor > Dermacentor andersoni. The sequence continues at coordinate 76,587,106 of NC_092815.1, read as the reverse complement.
GGCCAGTTGGTTTATACTTATTGTAGTGCAACATGACGCAAAAAAATTGAATCAAGACGGTCTATTCTGCCATATAGTTTTAGTTCAACTTGTTTTACATCTTTATACACATTAACACTACGATATTATTATGTGATGCGACGGGGGCTGTTGCGACATCGAAACGTCGCCATCTCTGAGGCGATAAAATACATGACCCGTATTTAAAATGTGTTGAACGCACTGCTGAATTGGTTTGCAATAACATTATGATGTTCTCTAAAAACTATAACCACAGTTTAATCTTTAAGCATTTATTGTACTAATTCTGCTTTGTCAAAGAAAGCGTGTTAAAAAGAACGTTTTGGTCTTGTTTTGGTAGATTTGGAGAATTTTGCAATGCACCTGGCAACGCTGAACCAAACGCGTCGTCTTTTCGGTCAAGCGCCGCTGTACACGTTGTCACGGTATGTAACACGCTCTCTTCGTAGCACGCGCTTTTTCGCGTCCATAGCCGCTGTCCCTACCTCTGTTACTCAACTTACCTACTTGATTTTACGGTCAGCATATGAACTTCAAGGTAAGGTTTTCGTAAATGCGTTCGATGGTTGAAATTTTCGCCCTTTTTCGGATACGCCTGCCTATGCTCGCCGTGTTTACTCATCGAAAAACAGCCTGCTCTCACCTAATAACCCGATCACGGTACACTACTGTTCAGTTTAGTTTAGTTTGTAGATTTGAGCACGAACAGAATTAATTTGCTGGAAAACGAAGACCTTTCGACCGTCTTTGACCTCGCGATATGTCAGTGCACCCTGTGGTTCTGCTGTAACGAGGAGGTGCAATTGGCAATCGTTGGTAATGTGCATTTGTCTCTGCGTTGTCATTTATATTACGAATGTTGACATAGTCGAGATGCAGAAACTCCTAGAACATAATAAGCCTAGCGATTGTTGCCTAACTGTCGATGGCATAATTGCATTGCTACTTTACAATGTCTGTTACCAGCATATCAAAACTGTCGACTGGGGCACGTGCTTCATTTCGTGGAATATGCTTAAAGGTTCAACATCATTAATATAAGAGCTTTTCTTGTGTATTTTTGTGGGAACAAATAAATGCCGTTTTCTACGTCGTTTTGTGTGCATGCTAACGAGTGCTTTCGTTTCATGCGAACGCATCTTACTCCAGAGCGTAGTCCGCGTGAACCGGATTGATAAGTTTCCCCAAGTTTGACAGCTGGATCCTAAAAGAGTCTTTCTGCAGTTTTGTAGTTCACGTTATGGCAGAATTTACATCTTTAGACTTTTATAAAGTCTTGCTGTGGTGAAACTGTCTTGTAGGAAAGGTGCGCTACCCCTTTAGCAGGAGTCCTAATGGCTGTTGCATGAAGGCGCCCACCTGTTCGCGACGTTTGCTTAGCACACACTAGCTTTATAGTCGGCACGCGGCGCTTACAGTTGTATTGTTTCTCATACCAGTTTTATTCAAGTGCACTTTGTGGATCCCGAAAATTTGCCCTTCCGACGATTTATTCGTCGATTAGGACCAAAAAGCTAGGTCATTACAAGAGCATGCGCAATTAGTGCTCATTGCGTAAAGATATTAAGCTCTGTGCTCAGTAAGAGCTGCTTGTTGCAGCTGGGATTCTTAAGCAATTGTTAAAACTATAGGACGCTAAGTTGCAGGAATATTGTAAAATGGGTTTTCTATTACATTTATAATTAAACTTGTTGAAAGGCTACTTGTGTGCGGCATCCTATGGTTCCAAGTGAAGGCTTTTCAATTAACACTGCTATAGAGAATCTATTTAACAGCAGTGCATGTGAGTTGCACATTAAATTTGAGCACTGAGTCTGTTTTGGAGAAATATATGTCACTGAAGTATTGGAGTGATGGCTACATTGAAATTGAATGGTACTCTTTTTTTTTTTTTTTATCTTGCATAACTCTGAACCTTTTCGTTCTGTGGTTCCTGCATCCTATTTTGCCCATGGAGTCGGGTGACTAAAGGCTGTCTTTTGCTTTGTCACTGCAGATGCTGAGAATCTTTGCTAGCATCCTCTGCCTATTGTTGGTTCACGCAGCAGAGGAAGAGGTCACAGAGGCACGGCTACTTGTACAGAAGCGGATACTCAACAAATTTCTTGTTGAGGGCAAAGACATCATTGTTGACTACAACATCTACAATGTTGGTGGGAGGTAATGCACATTCCCTTGTGCACCTGTCTGTCATCATTTGCTTGATGTTAGAAGTAAAGATTGAACATGCTGTAAAAGTGTGTAGAGCTAGCATACTTGTATCCTTTGTTTGTATATTCATGCTTCTGCAGCGGGTTAAAGGAAGGGTGAGAAATATAGTGCTGTCGATAATCTAATTTAGTGTATCTGTAGCTTTTGTGGTGTTTCAAGTATCTTGGTGCTCCATGGTTACATGTCAGTCTTTTAGCGAGGCAAATGTGTACAAATTGTGCAGGCCAGTTTTAAAAGGTATAGGGAGTGCTAGGAACTAAAAATACCACATTGGTCTAGCATTCATAACTTCTTTGCATGGCAGTAAGGCCACTAAGAACAGTACCTTGCATCAAGGTGTGGTGATGTTCAATAGGCACACAATAAGTTACCTTAGATGGGCATTGCAGGGCACATAGACATTACGAACATTTCACTGTTTTCTCTATCATAACAAACATAGTGAAGCTGTTCAGGCTGTTTGCGGGGGATGGTCGTTTAATTCTCACTCACTCATAAGTGCTCTCCCTTTTCCTCCTTTCTTACAGTGCAGCGTTGGACATTAAGGTGTCTGACAACTCCTTCAATCCTGCATACTTCGAGGTCACGAGTGGTCTTCTGAGCTTCAAGCTCAACAGGCTTGCTCCGTATCCTTCATAAAAGGCTGTATGCATAGCATTTGGTGGCTTGTAGTGTGAAAATGCAGCCAGTATTTTGTAATGGCATCATGAGCACTTTTGGAGAACAGCAGGATTTTGTATTCAGCGGGATTGACTTTATATGGCTGTCTCTACATTATGCACATGTAATTGTACCACTTCATTATTAAGGCTGCGAAGGAAAACAACTGTCAAGTGAAGCATGATCTTATCATGCTCGCAGCACTTGTGTGGGCTCACAGGCATCATGCTTATTCTATATGAATTGGCAAGGGCCTGGTAATGTACAAGATTTGAACTGGTTGTAGTCCTTGCTGCTTTTCACTATGTTTAGCTTTGAGGCAGCCTCCCTTAAACTGTTGGAACTATCCAGAATTTGATAGTGATTTGGTTATTTTAACAGTATTTATCAGCATGTGCTATGGCACATTTCGGAGCACCGATTTTATTGTGTTACAGTGAATTAATCTGATAGGAAAGGCACTGTTTAATTTGTCATTTTTATTACTGCTCTCAAACGGTATCTATTATCCAGTGCTTAGATTACAGTAACCAATAGCCTTTGCGGACGTACTGGTAGTGACTGAAACTCGTTGCAAGATCAGTCTTAAGATTGTTTTGTGCTGCAGCAATAGTAGATCATGCTTTTCATGGAAAACAGCTACAGCCCTTGTTGCATTAAGTTTTATGCAATGCAGGCAAAAAAAAAAAGGATGATGATTCTATTTTCCTGTGCTGTCTGCTTTTCCCACTGTAGCTCCACTTTCAATATGTTAGTCTTTTTTGAAATTTCTATTCAATGTTAAACTAATCAATTGAGCATCTCCAGGCATATGTATGTATGCATGTGTGTACTATCGGCCAAAAAAGTAAACGGACCATGGGTGAGGTGGCCGGAGTGGCTGCGGGGCCACACCGGGGCGCTGCTATCTCGCTCCGCGTGCTGATGACGAGAGTGCCGAGAGTGACGCCAGACTTCGCCCTCACTCTCATGTGGGGCCTCATCACGCTTGATAAATTTCTAGTGCGCCGTTCGGTTGCTCTGCTGCCGACGGTCGCAACGAAGGGGCTCGTGCATCGCCAGTAGTCCAGCACATGGCGCTGCCGTGCAGTAGTGGGTGGCCGCAGGGCAACAAACCACGACACTGAGAAGGAACGAAGACCCATTCTGATTGTTGTTTTGCTTATATTCACCTTATCTTTCATATTCGTGCATGTAGCCGGTGTCCATCGTTGCTCAATTTTAGGCAACATCACGCAAGTAGCCGCAACAGCGGCTACGGTGACACGCGATAAGTTAGAGAGTGGAAAGCGCTGCGCGGACGTCCGAAGCTATAGCGGCGGCGCTCTCGATGCCAAGGCGAGTGAGCCAAGTCATCGTGGTCGACAGCAACTTTTCATCGCACTGAGAACCCCTTCAAGCCACGGAATGCTTCCATGAATAAACTTTCATCGCGGACTAGTTATTCCGATTCGTCTTCCGAATTATCTCTTCCTGATCGTACTTTGTAAAGTTTCATAATGGCCTGCGCATTGCAGTAGCTAATTAAAGCAGTCTTCAGAGGCGTCGCTGATATAATTATTAAACCCACTGCTGAAGACAATGCCAGAAAAGTAATCTCGACAGAAAAGCCGTGCACTCAGTAAAGCTTGACGCCTGTAACGTATCGCGCCGGCGTGAAAGTGCGCGCGCCACCGTAGCCACCACTTTCGTTATGTTGTCTAAAATCGAGCAGCGGTGGACGCCGGCGACATGCACTAATATGAAAGATGAAGTGAATCTAAGCAAAACAACAATCAGAACAGGCCTTCGTTCCTTCTCAGTGCCACGGTTTGATGCCCGGCTGCTGTCCGCTACTGTGCGACAGCGCCTTGTGCTAGACTACTGGCAATGCACGGTCCCCTTCGTCGCAACCGTCGGCACCCGAGCAACCGAACGCCACACTAGAAATTCATCAAGCGTGACAAGGCCTCACATGAAAGTGAGGGTGAAGTCTGGCATCACTCGGGGCACTCTTGCCGTCTGCGCGCGGAGCGAGATAGCAGCACCCCGATGTGGCCCCGCAGCCGCTCCGGACGCATAAGTCGTGGTCCGTTTACTTTTTGGCTGACAGTACATGTGTGTGTGTGTGTTGCAAAATCATGTGCAAACTAAATCCTGTGAGCCAGCTATTCTGCTAAAGGTCTTATTACTGGGAAAATGCTAGTCTCATGAATTATCTGCGAGTATGAAGCTTTTGCTAATTGCAGCTACTCGCTAAAAGTGCACCAACTAGGTGAGTGCAAAAATTACTACTAAATTATCTGTGATATGAAACATGTTCAGCATGCACAACAGTCTTCCTCAACTGAAGCGCACAGCGGCAGCAATGTCACTCACACTGTCGTCATCAGGCCTCTGACATTTGGCTACTTCAACTTCACAAGTGCTGATGTTTCCTACAGGACATCTGAGGACAGCCAAGAGATACAGGTTTGCCTGCCTTTTATTCATCTGTCACGTTGGGACAAAGAAACATCACTCCGTGCAATGTGGCCCTGAGTGCAACCAATGCCTCCTTTACTAGATGCCTGCCGCATCGCTAGTCTTCCCATTGGAGCAGAGGTTCTCGTAGTTCAGGGTAGTCGCGGAGAGACGGCGCTCACTGCCGACCCACTTCCTGTTGCGGAAGAAGTGACAATTACTAGGCTGGCGCGCGCTCGACCAATGGCTTGACAAGAGACCACGGGTCCAGCCTCCGGAAGAGATGCCGCTAAAATCTCTGAGGCAGGGCTACGTGATTTAGGTTTGCAGCGGCCACCGCAGCTAGCGCTCATAGCCAACCAGGGTGGAGAGGAGGAAAGAAGAGAGGGGCAGGAACCAGCTTCTTGACTCACGCGGAAGGCACCTAGTAAAGGAGGCATTGGCGCAACACATAACTGATGAGTTTTTAACTTATTGATTGTGATGCATTCCCAATTTTGTGTCCTTTTAATGACGGAAAAGCTGTTGCTGCAAATGCTGCTGTGTTTCATCAAAGCAGTGGAAGTAAAAAATTACCCATGTATGTTTCCATTTAAAACCACATTTTGCAAGTAAACAAGGAGTCAATAGTTTACTGAACAAAGGAAATGGAAACGTTTTGGCAGACTTTCATTTGTCGCAGGCTATTCCATAACAGTAAAAAAATACTCCAGCATGTAAATTTATTACTCAAATTATTCTGATAGAAGTACTGCAATTCCTAAAATATAACACTTTTTCCTGAAATGCCAATTCAAGAAAACACCTTGCATTATATATTTTGAGCATCACTTCAAAAATATAGCATGACAAACTGTTTAAGGAAACTTGGAATTCCCTTCTGTTAAAGTTATTTATGTATGCCTCTGAAAAACGTTTCATTGTTAGCGTGAAAAGTTGACATGCACAGTGAAGTGCGTGGATCTGCTAAACAGTTAGTTGTTTTGGAGTTTCTGGCCACTGTTATTATGGGCCGTCCTAATCTGATAAGGAGTGCGGGTTGCCTAGCTACTGTATATGTCTTTGTTTTCACATTGTTTTTTCTAGTTAAGTGCTACGGAAGCTGGTTTGTCTACGTAATGTGTGAAATGTAACGTTACGCTCATCGTAGCCTCAAGTGGTCATCATGGGCAAATGAGGATAGATACGGAGACAAGATTTGATTTGGAATGTAGTTGAACATCTGAAGATATTCATTGCAAGTTTTCCAAGATGTCGACTTTCTTGATTAGACCAAAATTTGTGTAAATTAGGGCCAAAGATGGAGTAATAGAAGGCCAACTGAAGACAAAGTTTGTACAGAAGTTATGAGAGAATCGACACAAGACTGAGTCCGAGCATTTTGCAAATGTAGAAGCAGTGGGAGAAGTGAAGAAAGCAAGTACGACTTTCAAACCTTGACTGTTCTTTTTCTTCTTATATTCTTCCCCCCTCAATTATGTTCAGGTATCGAAATACCTTATTCAGCACTCGGATTGACTAATTCATCGGTACATTTGTTTTCAGTTTGCCCACACCGCTGAGCCAGGGCAAGGTGGAATTATGCCAGTGCGCGACTTTGACAGGAAGTTCTCGCCCCATGTGGTAAGTGGATTTCAAGTACAAGAAATTATTCATGAGGCTGTGGCACTGTATCATCTCTGTTGCTTGTATGTTATTTTACTGCTGTTACAAAAAAAAAAAAAAAAGAAGCACAATGTACACCTTGATGTTGATGAAATATGCTGAAGTACTGCAAAGAACTTTCTATTTATGTGCTTATTTCCATTTTTCAGCTTGGTATGAAGTTGCTGAATAATTTGGGAGCCAAATAAAAAAAATCTGGATTTGCAATTTAATGTGCTGATTACTCACCAGGTCAAAATATTGCAAACTGCAATTCTGCATTCACATAAAAACGGGAACTAGAAAATTGAGTCATTTATGGTATTTAGTGCCCATCATGTTCAGGTAGTATTTGTCTCTCTGCAACAGCAACTCCAAAGGCCAAAAACGGTGTCGTGTCATGTATGCTTCAGCTGTGTGGAACTGCTGTCCCACTTTTGTTCACATATGTAAAAGTGCTGTTAGTTTAGGAGAATGCTTAATGTCTTAAAATGAATTGAACATTCATTTTTTGCAGACTGACTGGCTGGCTTTTGCCATTATGACACTGCCATCTCTCGGAATCCCATTTGTGCTTTGGTTCAACAGCAAGTCGAAATATGAAGCCATCGTGAAGCAATTCAAGAAGCACTAGGACACTTATCAGTGCGGGTTTGGAAGGGTGCATTGCAGTACCTGTTTGTTTTTAATGTCCCTCAGTGTTTTTGTATTAAAATACAAAATCTACATTTGTGTATGACCGGCAGTGTTCTCTGTTCTTACGAGGCATGCTGTAAATACATCGCTACTAAACGTGTCACTGGTTACCAAGTACATCAAAAAACATTTTAAGAAATGTTATACCTAGGTTAGAGAGTGCAATATGCATTGCATGTTAAAATGGAACTTCATTACAAAACCTGCCATCCCTGCAGACATGCCAGCAGACAATGTCACATAGATGCATCATAATGGCACTGTATGAAAACACACATTTGCTTCCCAATTACGGTGCCCAAGAAGGTGCAAATTACTTTGAAATTAATGTACTAATGGCAATGGTTCATACACAAAAATTAGGCACGTTAGTGTGAAGTTCGGCTGTTGAAATACCATATAATGATATACCGTAGATCAACGTGTGTTCAATCAGTAGACAATTGCCAAGTTACTGCATGCATCAGAATGGAATATAGCCACACAGTGTAGCCAAATTGGTAAGCTGATGTTAGTCTTACCATCAAGACATATCTCTGTACATCAAAACACCTTTATCTGATGAAAATGCAGCATCTCACTGCTTATAGTATCTAATTGTGTACTTGGTATTGTGGCTCCTATGAGAAAAGGCAATGCAACAACTTTTTGATTGTTTAGAGACACGGCATTTAAGCAAGCTGAAATCCAAATATGTCGGAACTCTGGAGCATCACAACTGTAGTTGACACTCATATCTTCACTGAAGAAGAGTGACGAAATGACCGAAGTGTCATCCACCTACAGTGAGCATGTAGCTACAAGGGAAAGCTTTGCACTTGGAAAAATTCATCCTGGCCCAGGGATCAAAGTCTGGTCAAACAACTTTCCAGGGCAGTCGCTCTTCCATGTGAGCTAATCAGGAGGCTAGCAAATGGCAGAGCAAGGTCCCAATAATTGGCAACTTGAAGCACACCGTATATGGCAAATAAGTTCTGTAGCCTGCAGTTGTGAAGATCTTATAAGACAGAAGAAATTGCCATTCACCCTATGGGAGCATGAAGCTACAAAGGACCACCACGAAATCTAAAAGCCCATACGACTTTTCTTTACAGACTTTTGCTACTATTGGGTGGACGACGATTTTTCCTCTTTCGTGTACATTCCTGTGCACACAGATCAATATCGCTCAAAAGGCTTCTGCCCTTCAGCTTTTTAATGTCTCTGTTGTATTCACTCTCACGCAAGAACAAACATGATGGCTGCTCCAGCAAAAGCAGAGAATCAACAGTGCGGTGGTGGAGCCATCTGATGGTGGAAAATAACGGCAGCATCATTTCAGAGGCACAGTGCCTTTGAAATGGGTAGTGCGACGTAAGGTTGTGCCACTGAATATGAAAGAAACTTGGCATGATCATGGCAAAAGCGAGACAGGCACAGCACGCAGCTTCGTCTGCAGTATTAACGAGAAAAAGAAGGGAAAGGCTGCAATGTAGAAGTGGCAGCATTTGATTGCCATCAACTCTTAACGGAGAGCGTATCCCACGGCTACGGAATATGCTATACCTTTGCTATATCCGATACTCATCATAAGCATATATATTCGTTACACAGTGACGTTGGCATGAAATATTTCAGGTTTTTTTTTTATTATGTCAGTGGAGTTATACTGCAATTCCACTGTACCAGACACGCTTTCACACCTTCCAATAAAAGGTACTGCGAGACTCTCAGTTGACAGAATGTGTTGCGTATTCCTAGAAAACGGTGAGACTGAATGAACTCTAGGTTGATGAAGCAAATTGATGCAAGTTGCTGTTGCACTTACGAACTGTAATACATTACACACAGCACGTGCAAGCAATGTCTGAAGAAAAAGAAAAGAAGAAAACTTTAATGACAGTTTTCTTTTGTGACAAACAGAGGCAAAGAAAAGAACATTTGTTCACAATCTTTACACAGCTCTGCAAGGTTAGGCATGCACAAAGAAAAAAAAAAAAAACATTTGCAAACTTTTACATTTGTAATGCTTTTGCAAAACTAGTGGTTACAGCGCAGAAGACACTAGGCTGAAGAAAAGAGTTCTGACCACCTCAACACTTACATTTTTTAACCCAACATGTTCTTTTCCTTCACCTAGTGTCCTTCATACTGCAAGCTTCATGGAAAATTACAAAGTGACCCAGCATTTGTGCTTGCTAAACCGGAGATCTTGTTAATGGTGCTCTGGAGCTGTGCACATTCATGGCATTGAAACATCTTCACTTTCATCATATAGTACTAACACAACAAGAGAGTACATATCCCAGCATTCATCTAGGCCTCTCCAGTTACCACTCAATGAAAGATGCAAACTCCACCTTTCACAACATAAGCAGAATCCCCATGAAGAATGTCTTTGAGGTCTTGTGGCTCCTAATCACACTTGACAATTTGCTGCTTTCAAGCGTGATGCAAAGGGAAAGTAGGAAATGTTTGTAACACACAGGATCAGATACGCTCCACGTAATTGGCAGGGAAGAGCCCCTCCTTGCCTCTTAGTCGCCCAAGCCACCAGCCTGATGGATCTGCAAAGTGACATTAATTCCATAGTGTAGACATAAAAAGGAACTGAATGTAGTACGAGATCAAGCAATCCTCCTAGAACAGAGATAAATCAATGCTACGGAATTTACAAACAACACAGAAAGTGAATCAAGCACAAGCCCACAAATCTGCATTTGCCACTTGCTTTCTTCGGTAGGTCTCTTAAAGGTGACTTGAAGAAAATGCCTGTGGCAGGCAATGCAGCAATGTCAGCTGAGTTGCATTAGTTGAAAACATGGATATCACGTACATGAGAAATAGGCTACAGTTAGTCAATCAACAATTTGCTGTGATGGCACAGTGGTTATGGCTAACCTGTGACAGCAATCTGCTGCTGAACAAGACGTCACAAGTTTCATACCGGCTGCACTGGCTGCATTCCTATAGGACCACAATGCAAAAAGACTGAAGTATCATGCTTTGGGTGCCCATTGAAGAACTTTAGGTGGTCAAAATTAAGCTAGAGCCCTCCACTGCAGCATTTCTCACAATCATTGCCTTAACATTAACTTCTTAATTATTCACTACGAGCCACGTCACAACAGCAAAATTCAAACTGGTCAGACCTTTCCATTTCGATTAGCACAAGACGCTCCGAGCAAAATTCAGGTGAAATGCACTGGAATTGCTCATTTTACTTTTTCCTAGAAGCTTCTGTTGCGCACATGCAACACAAAATTACACGGAAAGCCAAGCATCTGAAGCCAGAGACAATGAAGTTAATTGAACGCATACAATAAATTAAGTGCGTTTTTAACCGAGATGTAGAATAAGGAAAATGGAAAAGAAAATGGTAGACAGCCAGCCAACAATGGGAGCCAAGCCCACAACCTCTGCACGACAAGTGCAGGGCTCTACCAATGGAGCTATGGTATCTGTCTCCCTGTGCACTTTCTTGTGCAGGTGTGTGGTGGTGGATGAGGAAGATCCTGTCAACCCACAGGTGTCACACAGTATGTGAACTTAGGACCAGGCAACCAACCAATAAACCCTAGTAGTCACTTACTTTTTACATTAATTTAGCTTTCCTTCTCATACTTAATTGTTTCTACATTTCCATAAGAAATACAACTGATCTCCCATATGCATTCCTTGGGTCTATGGTCTACTGGCTCCATATGGTTGCGACAAACAAAAAAATCAAGCCCCTAAGATTCCTAATTTTTCTTGGAATAAGCAACAACATATTTCAAGGTGTATTTTGCAGATTGATGCTTAATATTTTACTACCGTTTCAGACCATAGTGCCATCTAAGAGGAACATACTAATAATTTTTTCTTTCACATCCTTATTTCACTATGCATTTTCAAGTTCTCTGAAGGGTACTTAAACTGTGCCAGCTTAGTCTGCTCCCATTTACTGCCTTAGCCAACCAAGCCAACCTGGAAAGCAATAATTAACCTTGACAGCACAAATACAAACCTTCTTTGAGGATTTCAATGATGTCGCCTTCTCCAACTGCCAGCTCGTCTGTGTCCTGAGGGTCGTAAGCGTATAAAGCCTTGCACGTGGGGACTGCAGGCTTTGGCCGGCTTGGTGGCTTTGGCTTACCACCACCTGGAACTGGCCGAGCTTTCCTGGAGTTCTTCCGCTTTTCCCTAGTAAGACATACATCCACAAAAACATAGCGCTGAGTGAAATTCTGGCAATCCCCAATCCTTGGATCACACTAAAAAGAAATAGTAAGTAAGCTATTGTAGTACATTACACACCTTGGACTCCGAACAGATCAGTCTTGCTGCAAGCACAGGCTTCATAAGTCAGTAACGATGTAAACCCAATAAATAGGAGGTGACACAGCCTTTACTCCTTGAGGAATCTTGACAACCTCAGCTAGATATGAGTGATCGTCATTTTCCCACTTACGACGTGCCCACCTCATAACACGGAAGGTGACAGGCATTCTACCATCACTGCTTTTGGTGAATTTGATTTTTCACACGATCTGCAGACATATTTCTATGCTCTAACAAGGTTATTAAAGCATACTATATTAAAGAAATTAGTCATTATGGTATATTCCTTGAAGGAAATGAGCCCTTAAGGAGTTGAAGGACCACATCAGCTCTCCATGGCAGCATGGATTTTGACAGCATCCTCTTGCCACTATCTAACTGTTTGATAATAAAGAAAGATTTATTGCTTACATTGTGTCATGGTGGTTTAGGCACAAAACCTAAGTATACTAACAAACCACTCTCTTTTGCCAATGATAAGCAAATGGAGGAATTGACAAGATACTATAGCAGATCGAACTAATTTAATGTATATATATTTAAAACAAGAACAGCACGAGAAACAGGTACAAACAAAGACGTACATACACAGTGCTGTTCTTATTTCAAACGTGAATTATTAGCATGCCCAAGTTTCTACCCTTCTTAGTACGTATATCTTTAGTTTACCTTTAAGAAGTAATACATTGAGATCTTCAGTTACAATTCTTTGAAAGAATGAGCCTAATGCATTGCAGCATGGCATGTGAATAAAAAAAAAGTTGGACATTCATTTTTTTCTTCTCTCCCCCATTTGTTAAGATTTCGCAGAGTCCATTTTATGTTGTGTACCAGCACCTGCAAACAATGAAGGGTTCTGAAACATTCTTTAAGAAAGCTCTCTCTCTCTCTCTCTCTCTCTCGTCTTGCAAGCCCAATCGAGTGTGGATGTTGATGTAATGGACCATGCACAGTGCTTGTGAAGTGTGGCCAATTATGCATAGCAGTCTTTTTTTCATTGGCTCGCTGCGTTTTGCAAGTGCCCAAGTGCACACACACTGATTTCACATAGCAGATAGTTTAAATGATGAATTTTTTTGCACTCTTTCTTAAAGGGACAGACAACCGATTTTTAATGACCTAGCTTTTTATGACGCAAAGCAAAGCTCACACTCGGTAGTGTTTACATCTGCAGCGGTTACTTCCAAAAGCATGTGGACAATTAGCAAGCAGAATTTTTCAATCTGAGCAGCCTCTAAAGAAGTAAGAGTCCCTCCAGCAACAACACTAAGAAGTGAAAGCGATGTCGACAGTCTGCCTCGCAAATTGTGAAAGCCGCCCATCATTCTGCTTTCACAGGATTGAGTGTAACTGTGGTTAACCACTTACATTTTGGCCTTTTCAACCACTTTTGAAAATAAAAAGTTGATGCAATAAGTTTGAATTGTTGTACAGATATTTCTTATATTTGTACTGCGTTTTTCCCCACGTACACGCCTATGTCATGGCTGTCGTCGTTCTGTCAATAGATAAGCCAACCAAACTAATTGAAAACGACGGCGAAGGCAGCGGCACTTTTCTGCCCACTACAAACGAAGGCTTATCTGTGCATTGTAAGTCAGGAAAAACTTATAATAAAAAGTATACTGCATTTCAATACCAATTAAAAGGCCAGGGACTGCATACACTAGCAGAAGGTCACGTCGTGTACTTCTTATGCAGCTTCATGTTTTTGCCGTGTGGGGCACCAAAGGTCACATTCCTCAACATGAATTAAAAATATAAATACACATTTAATGACGATAACATGGCTCATTTTAGCCAATACGATAGGGAATCATTCCATCAGCAGGGTTATCTCGATTCATGTTCTGAGCGATTGCCTGCCCATTTAACCCTTTCCCTACCGTAGATGAGCTGAGCTCATTCACTCGGTTTGTAGCGCTCCACAACTCCGCTCCGGAAAAAAAAAAATTTTTGTTTGCAGAAGATTTGTCAGACAGTGAAGAAGTTTGATTCTCCTCTGGGAGTGGCAGCGACGATATTGTGCAGCATATCTTCTCTGAGTCGTCAGATTCAGACGACGACAGCATCTCAACATGTAGGCAGTGGACAAGGTTTGTTTTCACAGCCGCGCCTGGCATAAAGGTACCTGTGAGTGAGGACGGGAACTGTGTGCCACATTTTGAATTGTTTGCAATGAATGAACTAACAGATTTCATTCTCCGTGAAACCAACCGCTTCACGTACTTGGCGTGAGGAATGTGGAGTAGCAGCACTATTCCATGCTTTGAAATCATCATCATCAGCCTAGTTAGGACCACTGCAGGGCAAAGGCCTCTCCCATACTTCTCCAACTACCCCGGTCATGTACTAATTGTGGCCATGTTGTCCCTGCAAACGTCTTAATGTCATCCGCCCACCTAACTTCCTGCCGCCCCTTACTACGCTTCCCTTCCCTTGGAATCCAGTCCGTAACCCTTAATGACCATCGGTTATCTTCCCTCCTCATTACATGTCCGGCCCATGCCCATTTCTTTTTCTTGATTTCAACTAAGATGTCATTTACCCGCGTTTGTTCCCTCACCCAATCTGCTCTTTTCTTATCCCTTAACGTTACACCTATCATTCTTCTTTCCATGGCTCGTTGCGTCGTCCTCAATTTCAGCAGAACCCTTTTCGTAAGCCTCCAGGTTTCTGCCCCGTAGGTGAGTACTGGTAAGACACAGCTGTTATACACTTTCCTCTTGAGGGATAGTGGCAACCTGCTGTTCATGATTTGAGAATGCCTGCCAAACACACCCCAGCCCATTCTTATTCTTCTGGTTATTTCAGTCTCATGATTTGGATCAGTGGTCACTACCTGCCCTAAGTAGATGTATTCCCTTACAACTTCCAGTGCCTCGCTGCCTATCGTAAACTGCTGTTCTCTTCCGAGACTGTTAAACATTACTTTAGTTTTCTGTAGATTAATTTTCAGACCCACCCTTCTGCTTTCCCTTTCCAGGTCAGTGAGCATGCATTGCAATTGGTCTCCTGAGTTACTAAGCAAGGCAATATCATCAGCGAATCGCAAGTTGCTAAGGTATTCTCCATCAACTTTTATCCCCAATTCTTCCCACTCCAGGTCTCTGAATACCTCCTGTAACATGCTGTGAATAGCATTGGAGATATCGTATCTCCCTGTCTGACGCCTTTCTTCATTGGGATTTTGTTGCTTTCTTTGTGGAGGATTACGGTGGCTGTGGAACCGCTATAGATAGCTTCCAGTATCTTTACATATGGCTCATCTACACCCTGATTCCGTAGTGCCTTCATGACTGCTGAGGTTTCGACTGAATCAAATGCTTTTTCGTAATCAATGAAGGCTATATTTAAGGGTTGGCTATATTCCGCACATTTCTCTATCACCTGATTGATAGTGTGAATATAGTCTATTGTTGAGTAGCCTCTACGGAATCCTGCCTGGTCCTTTGGTTGACAGAAGTCTAAGGTATTCCTGATTCTATTTGCGATTACTTTAGTAAATACTTTGTAGGCAACGGACAGTAAGCTGATCGGTCTATAATTTTTCAAGTTTTTGGCGTCCCCTTTCTTATAGATTAGGATTATGTTAGCGTTCTTCCAAGATTCCGGTACGTTCGAGGTCATGAGGCATTGTGTATATAGGGCGGCCAATCTTTCTAGGACAGTGTTCCCACCATCTTTCAACAAATCTGCTGTTACCTGATCCTCCCCAGCTGCCTTCCCCCTTTGCATAGCTCCCAAGGCGTTCTTTACCTCTTCCGGTGTTACTTGTGGGATTTCAAGTTCCTCTAGACTATTCTCTCTCACCTTATCGTCGTGGGTGTTACTGGTACTGTATAAATCTCTATAAAACTCTTCAGCAACTTGAACTATCTCATCCATATTAGTAATGATATTGCCGGCTTTGTCTCTTAACGCACACATCTGATTCTTGCCTATTCCTAGTTTCTTCTTTACTGCTTTTAGGCTTCCTCCGTTCCTGAGAGCCTGTTCAATTCTATCCATATTATAGTTCCTTATGTCCGCTGTCTTACGCTTGTTGATTAACTTCTGCCAAAAAAGTTCTGCCAGTTCTATTCTAGCTGTAGGGTTAGAGGCTTTCATACATTGGCGTTTCTTGATCAGATCTTTCGTCTCCTGCGATAGCTTACTGGTTTCCTGTTTAACGGCGTTACCACCGACTTCTATTGTGCACTCTTTAATGATGCCCATAAGATTGTCGTTCATTGCTTCAACACTATGGTCCTCTTCCTGGGTTAAAGCCGAATACCTGTTCTGTAGCTTGATCCGGAATTCCTCTAGTTTCCCTCTTACCGCTAACTCATTGATTGGTTTCTTATGTACCAGTTTCTTCCGTTCCCTCCTCAAGTCAAGGCTAATTCGAGTTCTTACCATCCTATGGTCACTGCAGCGCACCTTGCCGAGCACGTCTACATCTTGTATGATGCCAGGATTCGCGCAGAGTATAAAGTCGATTTCATTTCTAGTCTAACCATTCGGGCTCCTCCACGTCCACTTTCGGCTAACCTGCTTGCGGAAAAAGGTATTCATTATCCGCATATTATTCTGTTCTGCAAACTCTACTAATAACTCTCCTCTGCTATTCCTTGAGCCTATGCCATATTCCCCCACTGCCTTGTCTCCGGCCTGCTTCTTGCCCACCCTGGCATTGAAATCGCCCATCAGTATACTGTATTTTGTTTTGACTTTACCCATCGCCGCTTCCACGTCTTCATAGAAGCTTTCGACTTCCTGGTCATCATGACTAGATGTAGGGGCGTAGACCTGTACAACCTTCATTTTGTACCTCTTATTAAGTTTCACAACAAGACATGCCACCCTCTCGTTATTGCTATAGAATTCCTGTATGTTACCAGCTATGTTCTTATTAATCAGGAATCCGACTCCTAGTTCTCGTCTCTCTGCTAAGCCCCGGTAGCACAGGACGTGCCCGCTTTTTAGCACTGTATATGCTTCTTTTGGCCTCCTAACTTCACTGAGCCCTATTATATCCCATTTACTGCCCTCTATTTCCTCCAATAGGACTGCTAGACTCGCCTCACTAGATAACGTTCTAGCGTTAAACGTTGCCAGGTTCATATTCCAATGGCGGCCTGTCCGGAGCCAGGGATTCTTAGCACCCTCTGCAGCGTCGCAGGTCTGACCGCCGCCGTGGTCAGTTGCTTCGCAGCTGCTGGGGACTGAGGGCCGGGGTTTGCTTGTTGTGTTCATATAGGAGGTTGTGGCCAAGTACTGCACCAGGGTGGCCAATCCTGCTCTGCTTTGAAATGCACCCCACCAAGTCTACAATTCAGGGATCTGACACCCCTTGCCACAAGCATGAGCCCCACTCGTCCCAGTATTGTTTCTGAATTTCCAAAGCGATGTTTTTTTGCAAGGAGGACTACAGAAAGTCAGACTCTCTCCGCTGTGCAATGCAGTGAAGCCAATCCTCCCTTCATACTTTCAAAAAAATATTTTGCATGTATCTTACAAATAAAGTGCTCTTAAGGATATTTTTGGGTTGTTTCAAAATGAGTTGAATTATTTAGGCAAATAAAAGAAAACTGTGCTTTTGTATTATTTTTGGCCGAGAGCTCAGTAGGGAAAGAGTTAATGGTGGCATCAACAACAGCAGTGGTTCGCAAGCCTTTTGGTCTCTACGAGTACCACCAGCCTTCAAGAAGCACTGAGGAAATCCTGGATCTTGTCTCCATTACATGCAGAAGAATGGGCCCTCCACAAATGTACACAACTAAAGTAGCCATGACACCCAATTTTTGAGCTTGAAATATGCATTGCATTTTATATGGTACGCCTCCCACAGCAAGTTGGCAAAATTTGAGTGCATCCAATGCGGTAGAATAATTAGTATTTGAAACTTTTCTACACTGCAGTTGAACTGTACAGTTTGGCAACACTAACTGGTGACGAATTTAATCATACCCCCACCTAGGCGCTCTAGGAGTAACAGAAGCAAATCGTGGAGGCTGTGCTTTTGTGTACTGCAAGCATCGGGAGCGAGTGCAGGAGCTGGAAATACATCACGGCAGCGATGCATTATTTTGTTTTCACATGTGCATCTTGGTGGTCAGCCCAAGATACCTAGTTTCTGCAGGCGTTCAACGGTTTGTGCTGCTTTTATCGCACGAGTGAAAAAATTGCGAGGCACAATTCAATGGGAACGCCCTTTCTGTGCCGTTGTGTGCTGCCAAAGCGTGCACAGCAAGATGTCCGTTGTGTTTATTTCTGACCGGTTCTAAGCAGTTGACACGGTGGTGGCCCCACAATTCCCAACATCACACAATTCAAGCCAAAATGGCAGTCGCTCTTGGTGGGACAGGCTTAAAAGCAGTGAATTCAAATTGAAATTTCCAGTTAAAATATGTGCTGACAGCCTAGTTTATTGAGTGTAGTATAACTGTATTGGTCTCATTCCTCTCGTTTAGAATGACAAACTGAATAGTTCAATGACCATGTCAGGGCTTCTTTATCTGCTTACAAAAGCTTCATTACACCAATATACCAGTACAAACAGAACAGTATGAAGAGTGAAGCTGGTTACTTTCAAGGTGAGAGTCAATGTGTCCCTCAATGACAGTTATGATTCATCGTAGTTGAGCTGACATATTTCAAGCTTCTTCCAATGGTTGCTCCTCACAAATTCAGGGCTAATGATCATAGACATATGTTGTGCCAAATGAAGAGCCTGTCTGCTGTTCCATTAAAAATAAGAGGTGAATGAATAAGGGGGACAGTGTACATTGATTTCAATCACAGGAATTTAGTTTGGGACCCCTTGAAGTACAGCAAGACTAAGGTGAAGGAATCAACATGCTCACCCTGACATGCCTGCTTCAGGAGGTCTCATGTAATCTGAAGTGCCATTTCCTTCTGTGGAAACTCTTTTGTGCTGACTATGACCGGTACGTGGTAGGTTTGGAGCATGCCTCAGCGCACTGCTTGCACCTGCTGAAAGAATAAAACATCAATTAAGCCCAATGCTAATTGAGACAGATGCATGAAGCAGAGGGGGAACAGCTGCGCCAATTGCACCAAGAGTGGTACTCTGCCCCATCCTGATCCAAGATGGTATTTTAGTGAGGAATTGTGCCAGGCCTGCGCAAAATGAAAATAAGAACGAGAGGCCTCTTCCGCTGATGCTGCTTTGGCAGTAAGACTGCCGCCAAAACCTAAGTACGGTAGCTAGCTGGGCGAGTTGATACATCATCGGTGATAGCAAGAGGCCAGCAGTTATTCCTTATGTGTATAGGCTGGCATATGGCCTCAAAAATGTTGCAAACCGTTATGGTGTTAGAGTTGTTTTTCTTGTCTGAAGAAATTATCCAGTCTGTGCCAGGCTGTGCAATCAAGAGCACAAATGTCAGATTCGGTTGTTCACAATTCATGTAAGGTAAAGCATAGGCCAAAATTCGTGGAGTGCCGCAAAAATGTTTTCTACGAGATTTGCCTATCATTTGGATCTTGTTACATAGGCCAAAAAGGCAGGTGTATAAACGAAAGGTTGCAAGATCAACAGCAATAACCGTTGGACAAATAAAGTTTATTCCTATCCTATCCTATGATCCAGATTAAAGAACGCTGGTCTATCAAATTTGGCCACTGACTGCGCAGCTTGCAGTTGCAAGCCCATTTTTAATTGCACACGCACAATCTGGACAAATAAACATGAAAAAGCCCACCTCATTTCACAGGCCTACCTAATCAATAAATGTGGTGACAGGTGCATAAGCCAGGTGTCACTTGCACTACACAACAAGGAAAAATGTTTTTTGGAAGCATCTAATCGTTAAAAATATTGCACTTGTTTTACCGCTCGTCTGTATGCATGTGTGAGTTTTTCTATTTGTATGACTGTTTGAATGCAATAAACTTTTAGTTGTGAGTCGGCGCTCATGTTTCGTTTCTCTTCTTTGTCCGTGTTTGTAGTGCGCGCTGTAAGTAATAATAAAATCAAAACCTAGGCCGCTATTTTGTAGCGATGCCTTATGCCTTATTCTATGCTATTCTTATCATCCACCACACACGGCCGCCTGATCCCGTTGATAATGTGGGCATACCGTCGCTCTGACCACTGGCCAAGCGCGAAAAGCCTGAAAAAGCATAGAATCGGAAGAGGCATTGCTACAAAACACTGGCTCTAAAGCACGCCATCACCATCATCATCATAGTAGAAGTCTATGGAGTTGTCACATTCACGGATATAGCCATTGCCACCGGTTCTCCATTCATTGTTTTCATGCCTTTGTTGCGATTCTCTCTAGAGGATGTTGCGATGTGCTGATGCTGTAATGTTTCTTTGTTTGTGCCGTTTGTGCTTCAGTTCGGTATTTGTCACACTAATGTGGCATGGAGCTCGCTCAAGGAGGACATCAGACCAAAAAGAGGGGTCCAATAATTTCTGCTCTCACATTGTTTAGCATAGTTGCTGCATGTGCAACTTTAAAACTTATGTTGTAATACATCTATTTAACTGCTGACATATTTGCTTATGTGTGGGGACCTTTTTTGAAACTCTGCACGACTGAAAAAAGCAGATACCATGGTTGTAATTTAATCAGATTTCACAAGTTCCACAGCACAGTTATGCAGGAGAAATTGCGCACATTAGGAGGAATTTGCGGACATCTTCCCTGTAGCTTCGGTTTAGTTGCACGCATATTAGGGCACGGTCTTGCTGACATGCTCTGACATGCTTGTTTATTTAAAATGTGCTGAACGTGCAACGCCTGTTGCAAGTCTGAATCATAGAAGTGGCTTCGTAACATGGCTTACGCACAGGGAAAGCCATTCTACAAAATTTAATGAAACTAGTTGGGTCATTTTTAGCCCGAATGCCTCATTGAAGCACAATATAAAGCCGGCTCTGCTACATTTATCGACTATTATTTCAGTTGACGATGGAACTGTACGTGGTGTACGGCACATATACGTACGCTGGACACTGTGCAAAATCAGATTTTTGCCTGCACCAAGACCTACGCCAAAAGCACAAATGGCTGTTCAAGCACTGATGAAGGATCGAGGGTGCTAAGAATGCAAAATCAGAAATGAAACAGGGACAAACTTTCACTTGCTTACTCTCAGCAGTTCTTTCACTTCTGCATGACAATCTTGCAGGATGTCCCATAATGTCAACAAGAATGCTGATCATTTTTACAAGAAAAGACACATCCTACGCATCCCACCGATGCACTAAAAGACTGTGTAACACAAAGAGGCATTAATTGTGAGTGCCCACAATTTCTTTTTGTCCCCTCCGCTCTAGCTAGTTGGGTCAGTGTGCACACACTCGTGAAGATACCCCCAATAAAGGTGATATGCCATGGTAAAAGGTAATGCTTTACAGTCAAGCAAGAACATTCCAAACACCAGCTTGAAATAGGTCAGAGGTGATGTTTAATGGTGTGCCGGGGTTTAGCATTGCAGATAAACTAATATGCAATAAGGAAGAATATATAGAAAGTCCATAGATTGTTGTTGTTGCCTATCATGTTCATCGAAATCTTTTTGCATTACTTCAAACCAGAACCCAGCTGTTAAGCCAGGGATTATACCTGCTACTTTGTAAAACCTTAAAAGTAATCCAAGGCACTACAGACAGTTCTCAAAGCAAAGAAAGTGAATAGATGCCATTCTGTACTGGTTAAAGCTCCAAGAGGTAATCCAATCTTTGGTTCTCAAATACTAGCTAACAGCAACATTGTTTCCATGGCAATCCGTTTGCAGGACAGGGCACTATACAGAATTCAAGCCACAGGTTTCTCTAACCTCTTGCTCCAATGACAGCTGCAAGAGCGGCATTTGGAGTTCTGGCAGATGCTGCAGAAGTCACAGTCCTGCCTCTGCGGTTGTGTTCCTTTGACTTGTTTCCACTGGGCTGCTGCATTCTTGAGGTGCTCACCTTCACTGGCCTTGGTCCCGAAGACACGGTACGCTCCGACGGTCCTAAAACACAGAAAACGTTATAACTACGACCACGGAATACATGCAAAATTGATCATTCTGAACACTGCATGCAGTGATTTTACATGTACAGCCTGTATGCTCCCTTTCCTGCACCGATAACTGTGCCATTTGTGTAACACACTGACTAGTATCCAAAGCCTATGCACCATTGTGCGCATGATACGAATGCACAGCTACAGTATTCTCACTGCCAAGAATGTTTATTTACATCTGTTTTGACACTACACTGTATGTCATCCACAAATGTGCTTACATACATACATTCCATTGAGAAATGTGTGTGTTTTATGTGCCTATATACGTTGATATCTCTGCACGCTCAATGATGCAAAGCTTTCTATCAAGTGGCAAGCAGACGTCCTCTTTCCAGCCAAATGACCACCAAAAAGGACTAGCTTTTGCAGCACCGCACATTCTCATCACCGTTTTCTAACTGAGCATTCACTCTCACATATGTGCCTGCCCCTTGCAACTTGTCTCTTCCTGCCAAACAAGTCAAGCACCAAGGAAAAGCTAAAGCACGCCCACCGTGTTATGGAAAGCACTGATCAGATACCAAAGGCAGTGTACTACATCAATGTAATTTCAGAGCTCACAAGTAACGATTTAACAAAATGTTCTAACTGGACATGTTTAGCGCATCAACATATTTGTGAAACTCATTGCCCTTGTAACACGTTCTTGTGTGTTTTTACGCTTTTAATTTCTACGGCAAAAGTAACTTGACTATATGTAGTAACATAAAGGCAATCACCGTCAAGCAAAAGCTAGCCATAGTGACTCACTTGAATTCTTTGGCAATCCAGGGCCAATGCTTACGTTGAGAACACCTGCAGTGACCTTTAGAACAGCTTCGTCACCCTGGCCTTGGGTGACATGCACCTGTTTGGTGGAGCCGCCACCAAAAATACCTTCCTTTTTCACTCGATACTCCAGCCTGCACAAAGTTTAAAGACATTGTTCTACGATCATAACTGTAGATTTTATACACTTGTTTCCTGCATTAAAACAAGAACATCTAAAAAAATTGCTTAAGGGAATTTACTTCACTAATCAGGTTTCACCCACCTAGTCAGTGACCAACAGAACAATGATTTCATCATTGATGAAAACAACGTAGAAGAAATGGTTTGATAGATGTGATTTTTGCGATATAGTGGTACAATATCGAGCTATATGATATGGAGATAATCTAACCATCTCGACAGATTCAATTTCTGCCTTTAGTGTTCAGTTAGGACAAGTTTCATAGATACTGTTCTTTATTTACAATATGTCTTACTAATTTCCTTTGTGAGTCCACAACTCTTTTCTTTTGCAATATATTTCTATGCTAAATTTTCTTAACACTCTACTGTAGTTAGCAGTACAGTTAAATGAATAATTTTTTCATTATTAAGCTTGATTTGACAAAATATTAAGAACTGCACTTCTAGTCCATTCTCCATGCTGTAGACTATTACCTTCTTATCATGCACCCGTTATTCTGAGAATGCATGCATGCATTTGCGAAGAAAACAACAGAAGAAGAAGAAGAAAAGTCACCCTACTTGTCAGAGAACTGCAGGTTCAGTGGCCGCTGGCACTTTTCCCGAACTTTTTTGTCAAGAGTGTAGAGGAACTCAGTCTTGAAAACAGATTCAATGAAAGTGTCAAACTCATTCTTCACTTGCAACACTATGAAGTCATCTTGATGAGTGCTGCAGAGAGGCAAAAGACAGAATGTTCATGTTAGATTGCAGTTTTCCTTTGTTACAGTCTAGACCAGTTCATTAATTAATCTGCAATACACAAATGCTGGCCACATAATACCAGAACAATCACAATGCGTCAGCAAAAAACTAGGAAACATCCCACACTGCAAGTGCTATTCAAGTGCTTTATTCCACATTGAAACTTTAAAATAAGTGCTTTCAAATATAAAACATTTGTGGGCCAGTTAAAATTTTGAAATTTGTTTGAATTATACTAGTCTGAACAATGGAAAGTTGAGTGTACAGGTGTCACCTATGTGAATAGTAAGCCTAAGGTGTATTACAAAAGTGATTACACATTTTCTGTTTAAACAGCGATTCCCTCAAGCATGTAAATCAGAGCCTCACTGACTGCTGTTTTCTATATAATTCTTGTGTTGAAGAATCCTGGTCGGGGAACCTTTTTTATTTCAGCACAGAAACAAAGAAAATTACTAGCACTAAATACAATTTTAGTGTCCCATTTCACATTGGCACACTTCTAGTATGTTTGCCTGCAAACGTTCTTTGCACCACTTTGCTCCCTAAGCATGGAGGCATGGAGCCATAAATGAACGAGTACACTGTGCATCACATTACGTGAACTATGCAAGCCGCCCTTCATTTGCAGCCTTTCCCTGAGGCTACAAGAAAATCAGAGCTGTTGCTGAGTTGCGCACACTGAAAAACATTTTTGCGTAGGTGTACATACAGAAGTGCTTGGTTGCTTACCTCGTTGTCACTTGAGAAATGTTTTCAAGGTCAATCTTACGCTTAATGACTTCCTTTATCTTGCCCTTGTCATTTCCTTTCTTAATCTGAAAGTAGTAAAAAAGAAAGAAAGAAAACAATGTAGACAAACATATCTCTCTGCTATTTGAATATTTGATGTGCCAGGAAAGCAAGCAGGTAAGCAAGTAAATAAGCATGCAACATGCACTAATGTGGGACTTATATTGCGCATAAAAGAGATAAACCATTTTTCATTGTTTGATTTCTTCTAAAAATACAAGTTAGAATATTTTGTTTTATCAGTTTACAAATCCAGCAAACAGCGTTGCGCATTGGAGTGAATAAAACCATGGACAGATGCAGTTACCGCATCTGACTGATAACCATCCACTAACAATATTGTGGAGCTTGGACACCAACCTACAAAGTTTCTGAGAACTGCACCGTTCAATAAATGGCTTTGGCATTGTGGTGCAAGTATGCTTTTATTTAATATTTTAGCAGTAGTATTATGTTCTTTTTTATGCCTTTCTTTATTATATTTGAGCCTTCCTTGCTGATCAAATTCGACAAAATTTTCAGCTATAATTCACCCTGTATCTCAAAGCTCATACCTTAATCCATTCTAGGCCAATGATTCCAGTAGGAATCAATGTTTAGCAAGAAATATCCGGCATCAAGAAAGAAAACCAACAAAACTATTTTCAGTAATGTTGCGTGTCAGCAATGCTAACTACATAATTTGTACACTTTGTGCTGCAGATGGCAGTCTACAGCTACCAGCGGATCTGTGTGCGGGAGTGCCGGTTCGAGCGAGGCGGCGAGATAATCAACATGGCAGCAGGGGTGGCTTTCATTAACGACATTTCAGACCTGCAGTCATGGCAAAAAGTCCAAAAAGTCGGAAAGCAAAGGGTTCTTGCATTTGAACTTTCAGACATTCTTATACATTGACTTTATGGAGTATGTGGCGGTGCCACGAAGGCATCCGAATTATCGGGCATGTCCGGAAATTCAGTTGTTGACGGTGATATGCCTTGAGTGGCACAAGAATGGCCTTCAAATCATGTGTGCCGATATTTCACATCATTATGATTGTGAAATAGGAAGTCTGAAGAACCGCCTGCTGCTTACAACCCATGACCCATAAGTTGTAAACAGCTGATGACAAAAACCTTCCATTCATTGCCACAAGCTACACAGGAAATTCTGTCTTTATTTTGCCCTGTCCTTTGTCGTTCATATTCACATAAAAAATTTTTTTAACTTCACTGAAAATTCTAAACAGAATGGGTTGAAAACAAAATTGGTAATCATTAGGATGTCAGGCACTATACCTTGGATTTCATAAAAGACATTTCACGAATAAAAAAAATATTTTGTTCAACATTCTTGTCACATACGAGAAAAGTATTTCAGCAATCATGCAGTAGCCTAGTAAATGGACGCTCCCCTTGTTGTACACCTACGTGATGGACATAATTCAACTTGCCCAGTTCTCTATTCTTGTCTAGTTCAGTAATCAACGCTACTGTTGCATACAACATGCAGTAAAGATCATATATTACTACTTGTTGCTGGGCTAACTGGTTCCTATTGATATGTGTACTTGTTTATCTTTCTCGGCTGACTACTTTTCACTGGCAAACAAATGTAAAAGATTATCGCTCAGCACAGGAAGCACCTGCACGTATTGGAAGTTTCTAAAATGTTACTGACGGTTCTGTCCGGTGTAACCGGTTTGCATGTGCGACACAAATTGTGCAGTACTTTCTGAAGACATGCGAGCACCAGCGATTACTACTGTGGAATCTTCAATGACTCATATAAAAGCAGACACATTTGACCCACAGATCAGATTCTCAACGATTGCCAACTGTGTATTACACTGTAATAAGTAAAACATAGTTTGGTTTAAAGTTGCGAAGGGTAGAAATTCGGTTTAAATAAAGAAAGAAAAGGCATGTTGGTGGCAATTTAAGAATGAATGTTTTTACACTGCGACAAAATATTCTGTTCAATACCTAAGATAAAGAAAGAGTACATAAAATATCCCCTTACCTTTTCTCGGCCGATAAGAAACAGGGATTTGGGAGTTAAGATGAGATCCCTCTTCACAGGCTGAAAAAGAAAAGAAGAAGTAAGCAATGAGAAACACACAATAGTAATGTGTAGTTAAACACATAATGACATTGCTTATTCTAAGGGACTACAAAGCTTAGTTACCGTATTTATTTGATTCTAACGTGCCCTTGATTGTAACGCGCACCCGATATCCGCGACCAAAAAAAAGGGGGAAAGAATGCTCTCGATTGTAACGTGCACTTGTTTGCTGTGACCTAAACAAAAGTCCTTTACAGTACCGTGCACCTCATTCTTTCATATAGAAACACACCTTTCTCTCATTTGGAAAAAACTAAGATTTACCCCCAATGCACTAAAGTTGTGATAAATAAAAAAAGTTGCAGTTTCACCCGAAAGGCGCAGCATCGATTACGATAGAAAATTAGTAGACAGCTGTATGAAAAGTAAGGATTGTAGTTTTATTGGCCGTATAAACTATTAAACATTAATTTACTAGCTAAATTAACAAGCATGGTGTTACACACGCACAAGCAAACAGAACACGTCTCACTTAATGACCGCAGAAACATTATCAAAATGCTTGAGCGAGGTAGTGCAGTAGCAGGAGTGAGAGAATTTATCTTTGTGTGGCCTCTCGCTTCAACGTGAACTAAGCGAAGAGAACACAGCGCGGTGCGCCTAGATGTTAGAGATGTGCGCCTAGTCTGTCGCAGATCGCTTTCAAAGACAGGGGCCGCCCGGCCGCATCGTACGTAGCAGCCACCGGTGTAGAACGCTTCTCCTGTTTGCGCCAGTCTCACGCGAGTTTTGGGAACTCCGAGCGCCCTTGATGCGGCCTGATTTCCGTCCGTCTCCGCAGACGTGATCGCTTTCCTTTTAATTGCAGCATTGTGATGAACTTGGCATGTCTTTGCAGTTGGCACTTCCATGTTGACAGACCAAATGCAGAATATGGGAAGACGGACAGTACACTAACCTAACTCAAAGGAAGCATTGCCTATAGTTCACGTACTGCAGCACATGGAGGAAGCTACGGCAGCTAGGCTCGAAGTGCGTATGAGGCGGCCACTTTGAGATGCTGATGGCAATATGGTAATGCAGATTTAGGATCGCACTCGATTCTAACATGCACGCAATTTTTGGACCCGTTTTATCGGGAAAAAAGTGCACGTTAGATTCGAGTAAATACGGTAAATCATGAGGGGCACTTAATGTAAAGCATTATGTTTATGACAGAAACATAATTGCAAATTGAAAAAAAAAAAATGAAATCTTCCCAAATTTAAATAATTTACATTTAGGAGTAGGTGAAAGTAGAACTCGCCTGGTGATACCGACTAATCAAATTAAATGTGAAAAGAATATGAAATTACACTAGCTTCAGCAAGGCATAAGCAACTATATAGATTCATTATTTGATTCTTGAGCCCACCTTGAAACGGCGATCATACTTGAGAACTGTCTCTGCAAACTCCACCCTGTCTCGCTTTCCGATGAGCACCCTCAGTTCTGGATGGTGATCCAGGCCAATGTAGTCGCCAACATAGTTGCGGTTCAGGCTGTGCCGACGCCGCTCCTTCCGACCTTGCAGGATGTCTGCCGCTGTTTCGTGAAAAAGGTTCGCAGAGCAGGGAGAGATGAGAGCTAAACAAGATGGGCAACTTGCAGAATACAATATTGACAGTGTCTCACAGGCCTCCAGCTGTCATGGACTCTCTCATGCATATCCACAGATAATTCAGGGGTCCCAGTGAGTCATTTATCTTTATCCACTACCCACTTCAAAAAACGCTTGCGTATTTAAAATTAATCTGGAGCCCTCCACTACGGCATCTCATATTCCCAGTATTGCTTTGGGAAATTGAGTCGCAAGAATCAATCAATTATTCAATTATCTAACAGAAACACTGTGTCAAGAATAAATCTTAACAAGATAAACAGGTGTAGTTGGCAATCAGGACAACTCCACCGCACAACTAGAATGATACTAAGTTTGTATATACTTATTAAACAGACTGAACAAAGTATATGCACACTTTTGTATGATGAATATGTCACAATGAATATGTCCAGAAGAATGCCCAAGCCAGCATGACTGGTACCTTTCTGCTTTTGCTTCAGGTACTGCTGCCTGGCAAAGTACTTCTTGAATGCCTTCTGGATGACCCGGGCATGCTGGTCATACCGCCGCTCCCTCATTTCTTCAAGCAGAAACAGCTGCGAGAAACAATGGTGCAATAGTAAACATCCTATCAGAAGCCTTTCTATGGTAGAACGGCAGCAAATGGGAATGAAACCCTAAAAAACCATAAGAAAATGACAAAGTGACAGGAAGGATGCTGGTAAACTGGTGTAGCACCGTTCCTGTGACCTTTTCTGTTTCTTACTCACATATTTTTCTAGTTTCCTTGCCATTCGCTGGCATTTTGCCACTTAATGATGTACAAACTCACCCAACAAGCTACTCTTAAGAGCTTTTCACTCATCCCTTTGCTACTAATCGATCACCTGGTAGTCTACAACTGTTGAACACATCTAATATGCATGGTGCGCATTCATATGTATTGCAGGATTGCAAATACCGATCCACAGGCAATAATGCATCCATATACATCGAGCTGAACGAAACTGAACATCGGCGAGAAAGTATAAATGCAAGGCAGAAGATTAAAACAAAGCTAGCATACTGCAATCAAAGGTCTGATGGAATCTTGGAATCTTGTCTGGGCAAGAAGTGAAAGCATGTCAAAGAAAAAAAATGAAAGGACATCAACCAAGAAGGTGTGGTTAATATCAGTTTAAGCTTTTCACATTGAGCACTTTGTGTTTCCTAGACAAAGCTTCTTTATGAAAGCCAAAACATCTTAAACCTATACAGTCGACTTCCGTTAATTTGACTTTGATGGGACAGATGAAATGGATCAAATGATACAGCAGGTCAAATTAAACAAGATGTACGAAAAACGGCAAAACACACTGCTGATTTATCTGACAGCATTTGCCTGATTTTAAGATGCCCTCGAATCAAATGCGTGCCCACTTTTTATGTGTCCAATGTAGTGAACTAATGTAAAAATGACATTAAAGCACCTAAACAAAGTAGTAGAAATCTAATACGCACCTGATTTTTCAGCAAGAACAATTGCTGCACAATGGCGGCTGGTTTCCTAAAGTCAGCTCCCACAATTTTTAAAGTCAGTTTCACCGCAGTACACACGTATTAAAAGCAAGGCGGTTTTGGCTTCGTGCCCGACTGCACCACACAGACAATTTTCGGCCGAATTTTCTTCAAAAAAAAGGGGGGGCATGTCAGAATCGGGCAAATACTACCATAAT
The DNA here is from genome assembly GCF_023375885.2 of Dermacentor andersoni. Taxonomy (NCBI): domain Eukaryota; kingdom Metazoa; phylum Arthropoda; class Arachnida; order Ixodida; family Ixodidae; genus Dermacentor; species Dermacentor andersoni. The sequence continues at coordinate 76,557,248 of NC_092815.1, read as the reverse complement.
CAAACATTGTGAACAATGGTTATTGCTGAAAATCTTCCTAGAGGGGGCTGAAAATGGGCGTTTTAGACAAGACATGACGTGGGCTCAATGTATTCACTGCCCCCTAACTCTGCCGAGGCAGATGGTGCCACTAAGGGGTCGCTATCGGAGTCACCATAGGGGTCAGGCACGTACATGCTGACTGGTCAAGTTTGAATTATCGGGCAAAAGCCAGTTTTAGGATCAAAATAACAAAAGTTTAGGTCTATAGAAAAAACATGGTTGCCGGTCGGCACTTTCAGACTTGATCGAATTAACCGAAAAATCAAATGAACTGTAGTAAAATTAATGGAAGTCTACTGTATTAGTTACATCCTTTGGTTGGTGTCTTCCTCTCTACTATGGATATCAGCCTAGTGCACAGAATAAACAATGCCCATAAAACAATTTCGATGCTTAGTAACCTGAGAAGAGAGCATGCAGCTACAGTTTAGGTCACAATGATGTACTATCAGCGTCAAATGAAACTTGAACAGCGGAGCGCGTGGCCCAAGCATAAGTGAAGATATAGTGCGCGCCGTCCAGTCATTACCATTGACAGCCGTGCACATCCGGTTTGGGCGCACTGCGTGATCCCCCTCTAGTGAGATAATTTAGCTTCTGTTCTGGTTCTTACATTTTAAAGGGAGCAAATAAAAAAAATAAACATGAAGCTAAAATATTGCAGTTTACGGCTAGTCTTGTCGCTCAGATCGCCGAAACCACAAGTGCTGTCGGCGCAAACAGCGGTGCGCGTGGTGCAGTTTGCACCGTCATCACTCGCGCCGCGTGGGCGAATCTACCTTGTGATGACGGTGCAAACTGCACCACGCGCACCGCTGTTTGCGCCGACAGCACTTGTGGTTTCGGCGATCTGAGCGACAAGACTAGCCGTAAACTGCAATATTTTAGCTTCATTTTTTAAAAAATTTTATCCCTTTCAAATGTAAGAACCAGAACAGAAGCGAAATTATCTCACTAGAGGGGGATTGCGCAGTGCGGCCAAACCGGATGTGCGCGGCTGTCAATGCTGATGACTGGATGGCGCACACTATATCTTCACTTATGCTTGGGCTACGTGCTCCGCTGTTCAAGTTTCATTTGATGCTGATCGTACACACTCTAACAGGCCTTAAATACTACAGGAATTAAGTAATGTGGCAATTTAAATATTTTCCTGTACATTATAATACTATGTGCCAGTGATCACTGCCATTTTGCCAAGGCTAATCTCCAAAAACCCCTATCGTGATGGCAATGTGCAGGGTGTGCTATAGATTTCTGCTGCAAAAACCATGCTTCTTTTTCCCATGTTTGAGTCACATGTATGAGTGAAAGGTATCTGCACAGGCCCTGGTTGGAGTCCCTCTGACCAAACCCCACTTTCTCATTTATCTCCTCCTCACCCCTGTCTGCTGAGCACCTTTTAATGGTGGGAAAATGCTTCACATTCCCACTGCAAACTGGACGCAGCAGCTTTCTCTCCCCCAACTTCTCATCCTTGGTGAACCAGCCAGCCTAGCTCTCAAAAGCCATGCATAGCTGATTCCTCTCACAAGAGCCTTGGCACATGAGCTGTGCCACTCAGATACAATGCATGGGGGTCTTTGGGTAAATAAAAACTGTTTCTGCTGACCCCTGACTCTGGAGCTTTCTCTGCATTATATTGCAAACAAATATACAGCCTTAGAACAGAGATGATGATGATGAAATAGAGGTAATGAACGAAACCGTAACGAGGCTGGCTGCAGAGGTAGCAACTGAAGTGGGAGGCAAAGCACCAAGGCAACAAGTAAGCAAGCTCTCCCAAGGATCAAAGGACCTAATAAAGAAGCAACAAAGAATGAAAGTGTCCAACTCAAGAGATAAGATAGAATTCGCAGAACTATCAAAACTGACCAACAAAGTGAAAATAAGTGATATTAGAAATTATAAAGTGAGAAAGACTGAACAAGCTGTAAGAAATGGACGCAGCCTGAAATCAGTGAGAAGTAAACTTGGCATAGGACAAACCAAGATGTATGCACTGAAAGATAAGCAGGGATCGTCAGCAATCTCGAAGGTATAATAAAAGCAGTGGAAGAATTCTACACCGACATGTACAGTACCCAGAGGACTCAGGAGCACTCTATTCAAAACAATAATGAACAGTATACAGAAACTCCTCCTACAACTAGAGATGAGGTCAGAAAGGTCTTGCAAGGCATGAAACGGGGAAAAGCAGCAGGAGAGGATGGAATTACAGCCGATTTACTCAAAGATGGAGGAGACATAATGGTAGGAAAACTGGCGGCTCTCTATACGACGTGTCTATCGACTTCAAGGGTCCCAGAAAACTGGAAGAATGCAAACATTATACTAATCCACAAAAAGGGAGACGTTAAAGAACTGAAATATTATAGGCCCATTAGTTTACTTTCAGTATTATATAAAATATTTACCAAAATAATCTCCAATAGAATAAGGGCAATACTGGGCTTTAGTCAACCAAGGGAACAGGCTGGCTTCAGGAAGGGATACTCTACAATGGCTCACATCCATGTCATTAATCAGGTTATCAATAAATCCGCAGAGTGCAATCCGCACAGCCTCTCTATATGGCTTTCATAGATTACGAAAAAGCATTTGATTCAGTAGAGATACGAGCAGTCATAGAGGCATTGCGTAATCAAGGAGTACAGACCGCCTACGTAAGTACCCTGGAAAATATCTACAAAGATTCCACAGCCACCTTAATTCGACACAAGAAAAGTAGGAAGATACCTATAAAGAAAGGGGTCAAACAAGGAGACACAATCTATCCAATGCTATTCACTGCGTGCTTGGAAGCTATTAAACTGGGAAGGTTTAATAGTAAGGATTGATGGCGAATACCTCAGCAACCTTCGGTTTGCTGATGACATTGTTCTATTCAGCAACACTGCGGACGAGTTACAACAAATGATTGAGGACCTTACCAGAGAGAGTGTAAGAGTGGGGCTGAAGATTAATATGCAGAAGACAAAGATAATGGTAAATAACCGGGCAAGGGAACAAGAGTTCAAGATCGTAATTCAGCCTGTAGAGTCTATGAAGGAGTATGTTTACCTAGGTCAACTAATCACAGGGAACCCTGACCATGAGAAGGAAATTCACAGAAGAATAAAAATGGGTTGGATCGCATACGGCAGACATTTCCAGCTCCTGACTGGAAGCTTACTGTTATCATTGAAAAGGAAAGTATACAATCAGTGCATTTTACCAGTGCTGACATATGATGCAGAGACTTGGAGACTGACAAAGAAGCTTGAGAACAAGTTAAGGACTGCGCAGAGAGCGATGGAACGAAGAACGCTAGGCATAACTTTAAGAGACAGAGAGCGGTTTGGATCAGAGAGCAAACGGGTATAGACAATATTCTAATAGACATTAAGAGAAAAAAATGGCACTGGGCAGGTCATGGAATGCGCAGATTAGATAACCGTTGGACCATCAGGGTGACAGAATGGGTACCAAGGGAAGGGAAGCACAGTAGAGGATGGCAGAAGACTAGGTGGTGCGACGAAATTAGAAAATTTGCTGGTGCTAGTTGGAATTGGTTGGTGCAGGACAGGGGTAATTGGAGATCGCAGCCTTCGTCCTGCAGTGGACATAAATAGGCTGATGATGATGATGATATTGATGCGTAAGTGAGCCCTGCTGCAGAATTCCTTGAATTTTGTAAAGTGTGGGTGTGCATTGCACCTGGCCTGTGGTTTTTGCTAGTGGGGTGTAAAACATGACAGCCCTACTCCATAGTATACAGCCCCACATTTCTAGACATCATGACCATTCGTTAACACCAGTCCCACTTAGACTGCACACCAAGTGCGTGTGAAGGTCATCACCCATGAACTAAGAGATGAGGAGTTTCGGTACCACCATGCTGGGATGTTAATTCTGAAGCTTTTTAAGTGCTTCAACACATTACAAGTCTGAAAAGTGTAAAATAAAAGGTTCATTATTTTTTTAATAACTGAAAGCGGGCAGCACAAAAGCTGAAAATGAATAGCCTTGGCATTATCAAGATACATTAAGTAGTATGTAGACTTTAAAAAATGCAAGCAGGTGTGTGCATGCTTGTGGGAAGGGGGAGGGGGAATGCATGATCTACTTCGCATGATGGATGCTTTTAGAAAAAAGTCCTTGAGGCATGTAGGCGGATGCAAGTATATTTACTGTAGCTAAGACAGCCTTCTGTCAAGGACGACTGATGCAACTCTGACATCACACATACCACATAATTTATAACCTTGCCAGAGCCTATGTTACTGCCACTGCTTTGCAGACAATGAGCTTGGTTGTTAGCATTGTAGTACTTCCTGCACAGCTCAGTTTGTAGGGGCAGTCCCCAACCAGGCCTTCATTATACGTACTTTCAAGTGTAATTGGATGTAACAGTCAAAGATGATTTTGTATTCAATGCGCATTGTGCACACCGAACAGGTAGTCATCATGTAGCTGCCTGTGTAGAGACTTTAGTATTATGTCCACCACACTCATAGGAATGGTCACAACTTACTAGGTACCAGAACTTGTGAGCTTAGCTTAGGTGCCTGATTAGCATGAACGAAATGTGCAGCTCCAGTACAGCACATGGTTTTCGTATCATGTGAACATGCTACTAGCATCATCGCATACAACAGTGAGAAAACGTATGCATTATTACAAATGTTCTGGTACGCAAGATTCACTCTTCAATATAGACAGTAAAATGTTATGGGCAGTTAATAAACACAGAACAGTTACTTAATGAACAGAAGAGGCGACATACCGACTCGGGTGCCTTAATAAAGACCTTTGTCTTCCCAAGCTGGTACTGGTCTTTGTCCATGCCAACACTGTTGAGAATGTGGAGGATGCCTTCCTTGATGTTTCCATGCCACTTTGGAAAGGTCTCTTTGGTCAGGACTGCATATCTGCATGAAAGCGAGAGAAAAGATTAGACCAGACACAGCAGTGTTTACAACACACCAATGAAAGGCTCAGTGAAATTTGTGTCCCAAATGAGCTTTCTATAACCGGTTGATTGCTATGCACTAAAATGCTGTACTTAGGTAATAACAGAATACCATAGTTGAAAGCCTAAGGTTAATGTCATCTGCCTAGTACTTTCTAATTGGTACCAACATCTCAATGAACACTGTTTTTGCATTCTACCATCATCAAAGTTCATCTGCTGTGGCCTGGGATAGAACCTGAGGCCCTGTGTTCAGGAGTAGGATGTCATAGCAGGCAAGCCACCACAGCAGGCCAAACAGACATGTTTGATAAGGCGGTGTTCTTTTTTCAAGTTTTAGAGGCTTCTCATAGCTGCAATGCTGTCTGCTTTCTAATGTTGAACTAGATAATATACCTGTTGCTAAGGTTAACATGGGCTCATTGAAGGCAAAAGGACAAAATAGTTTTGTACAAATTTGGCAATTTGCACAGTTTTCAAATACTACAAATGGTTGCACAAGTAGTTGAAAGCACAAAAGCAGCAAATAGCCATGCAGTCAAGATTAGTAAAGGTCATGAATGTGCCAACACAGTGCAAGAGTGTCTAACATGCACAAGTACTTAAGCTCACCGGTGCAGGAACTTGTCAAAGACTCGCCGGTAGGCAAATCCAGCTCGCCTCACACGTATATTTTCCTTCAGGCCCAAGTACTCTACTTGGTGCTTCACCCTAGGTCACCAGGAGAAACAGAACAGTCTACATTACTTGACTATTTTTACAAACACCATATCACAAAGATTGAGAATCTCCTGCTTAAATGCTAAGCAAAACGAGAACAAGGTGAAAGCAGAGGCCAACTTTTAGAGAAGTGGACTTGACTTCTTCAAGGAGACCTGAACTTGTCCTCTTCAAGTCGCCTTGAAGAAGACAAGTCCACTTGTCGAAATGTTGGCTCCTGCTTTCATCTCGGTCTCGTTTTGCTCATCGTCTTCAATTTCCATTTCCCGCCTTCCTTGTGTTTTCCCTGCTTAAATGCTGTAACTGGCAAGCACTGCACCCAGTTTCATAAAACAAGAACTTATATGGTCAGTCCATTATTCATTCATCCCAGACAATGTATTGTCTAAATAAAGCATTAATTAATTCATTCATTCATTATTCATTCAACTTAGCAGTTACAACCCCAACTATCTCGCTCTCTCTCTCTCTCACTCACACACATACACATGTACACTATATGCACACAAAAAAGGAGATGTTGAATCTGTTGCTAAAAGGGAACTCTCACCTATCTTCTTCCCAGTCATGCGCCTTCTTTGTTTCGTTTGGCTTGATACAGCGAATGTAATGTGGTGTGCACTTCATCAGTGCATCTACCAGCTTGTTGGCCTGGCTCTGTTTTGAGAAAAAATGACACCGATCTAAGCAATTTGCCTCATACCAAATTGTTATGTAGAAAAAAATTATAATAATGCTTGTATGAATTTGGAATAGTAGCATGAAGTATAAGCAATAATGCGGTTTCGATGCAACAGATTTTTTTCTCCTGGCCGATAACTCTGGGAGAAACCAAAACCACCCAATTGCACATTCGACTCTCCATGAACGTAAATGGCAACAACCTGATGCTGCTAGCCCTGCCACCAAGAGCATAAAACAAGAAAATTGCAGGGCTAATTGCTGTCACTGCAGTCCAATCTGTCAGGTGTAATATGCCAAAGTCACCTGAGCTATGATAGACGCCATAGTGGACAGCTCATGGCTAATTTGGCTAGCCGGAGTTCTTAACCACCGGAGTATGGCTGCCATAGCGGGTAATGACACCTGTGAAGTAATGAATAGAAGCAGAATGCCACAGTCACTGACACCCACAGTGGCAGTTGATGCAGCATGACCTCACACACTGAGCAATGAAAAGCACTATTAGTATTCCTTGCAACATCGTTCATCAATTTCATGCATCAGATAATTTCAGCATCAAAATTCTGACCACATTTACTTTTTCTCTCTCTTTATAGGTGACGCATGTGCAGTCACTGATTATGAGTCATAATACAGGGTCATGCCAATGTACAATAATGATCCGATAATGACAGGGTTCCTCAACAGCACCGTTGCAGTATTTCAAAATCATAAAACAAAGTGCAATCGACAGCACTCAGACACACCTCATTCGGTGCACAAAAATTATTATTATTGTTATTGATATGGAAACACACGTACACAATGTGATGCACAATTAGTGATAAAATTTCAATTTTCACAAAGAGTTAGGAAAAGAAGAAAAGATGCAAATTTCATGTTTGTACCTTTAAGTGGCATTTCCTCCTCAACTTATAGGTGGCTGGTGCTACCAAAGAAAGTGGCCCAGGACTTCCTTGTTTATAAGGAGCTCCTTTTTAGCCATAAAGGTGCTAGTGCCGAGGGCCGAATGACAAGTTTACTAAAGCAAGGGTTATGCAACAAACCTTGATTTTGGAACCAGCTGTTGTAGGTCGACCCTTGACTGTCCCGGATACAATCTCAGGAAAAAGACTCTTGATGAATGCGCTGTGGAAGAAAAAAATAATTGTGCATTTTGTAAACCAACATATGTGAGCTCCAAAATTTACTGAACATGTCAAGGCCCTGTGACAAACTTTTCTTCTTCTTCTGGCGCATTGCTGGTTTTAGATAATAGCGAGTAGTGGGGTACGGCTTAAGAGATGAGGTAGAGGAGTTAGAAACGATGGAGTAGATCAAGTGAAGGGAGGTACAAATAAAACCCCCGTGCACTTAGGAATGTGGAGTGATAAACAGGACTGTGGAACCACCCCTGTGCTTGGTGGTTCCACAGTCCTATTCAAGAGCAAACACCAAAGAAAGTGATCGCTGAACAGCAAGCTTGGATAGGTAAAAAAAAATATATATATTGTTCCATAAGAAATAAAAATGAGACGCTGTTCATAGCTGAAACACAATTACACAAGAATGGCAGAGTAAAAGTCCTTTAACCTGTTACGCACTGTCATAAGTTTATTTTCCTATTGAATGCAACAGTGCAAATGCTGAAAAACGTGAACGTGAAGAAATCGTTACTTTGCATGCTCATAGCTCATGGCTAGAATGCACTGTATACAAGCAAAAGTACACCAGTGCATTCTAGGCAGGAGCTCTAGCAGCACCGTAACTTGAACCAAACTACTGCATTTTAATTAGGATTAATACCCATTTTGTGTGCAATAAACACCATAGCATTGGTTTGCAATGGAATGTTTCGTTCTGACAATAGGATAATTATGCAACTTGTAGCTCAGCCAATTTGTCATAGTGCACCTCTGTGAATACAGCACAAGAGTTTGTTTTTTTTACGTCAACAGCTTGAAAACATGTCAATTTCAAGTTGTTTATATTTCCACCCATGCTCTGAATATGCCAAAAGGTTCTTTTCCAATCTTGTGCATCAAAGTGTGGCCAGCTCAACCTCCTCGAAGGTGACTAAGATTTGCAAAAGAGCAAAGCTATTGATGTCCTAAGGCGAATATTTAGAGAGACACCAAAGGCAAATATTAGGTCAAGTTAAAGTGCGACATCCATGTGATGTTGCGGGTTTCCTGAACGGTCAATACCACTTGACCAAGAGCAGCTGCAGCAACGAATCCAACGCTCTGTTTTGGCTCGGTTTCTCCACGGGTGCACGTTTACGTTTTGCACAAAGAAACCGTCACACTGTCTGCCTGTGCCATTTTCCTCACCAATGGCAGTAAAAGGCGGTGATGGCGTATGCAACGTCGCCGCTCCCCACAAGGGGGCGGGCTATTTGAATTGCACTAGAGGTAGGCGGACCTTTCAGACTCGATTTCTTCGTAAACTAAGCCTTTTCTTGGCACAAAACAAGCAATGCGAAGTTTCTGGAACGGTATTTTAGCAGTCCATGTCGACCTTGTATTTGCCTTTAGTCTCCCTTTAAGGGACCCCAAAGAGCAACACAAGATCAGTTTACACTATAAAAGCAATCTTTCAAAATAGTATCTTCATGGCAGAGCAAGGTTGACTGTTAGTGGAGAAAGTAAAGGCCAAATTTCCCTTTCTTAATTTCATGTTGAAAGTTCACCATGTATGCCAGTACAATGTCACAAATTTAAAGGTATGTTTTCGTATCTGGGACTGTTCTGCACAAGTGTTCCAAAAGCCTGCTATGTTGAGTGTCTAGTTCTACTATTATGAAATTCCAGCTCTCTAACATACAAACAAAGATATGTGCAGCTTGCAGTAGTGGTGCAAGGCTGGAGCCGACTGTGGAGCTTGTGATCACCTAGCTTTTACATGGCTTTCCTAAGTTGTTTGTGGGTTTTGAGAGGTTATGCCAGGTTTTGCTAAGTTTTTGTCTCGGTGGGCTTGACGCTAGAAGTTTTTGAGCAGTTGCAGGCCAGGATCACTTTCTCGGTGACGTCGAGCATTCAGGCACCAGCTCTAGTGTTCAATGGACTGAAACTCGGGATCCTTGACTCGGCGTCGCCTCTTCTCAGCCGCAGCATCAGCATGGTGTTCCGGATCAGCTCGGCTGTGACGCATCGCTTCTCGCTTGGCAGTACGGCGCTCTTCCTGGTAAGCCGTTTCTTCTTCATGCGTCTGGACTTTCTTTGGTCTTCCCATGGCAGCAGCATGTACGCATGGAATAGAGGAGGCGAGAGGGGCGTTGTCGTGCTGGCTGTTCCGAGCTTTTACTCGCCTGTGGCGTCACGACTCTGCCCTACACGCGTGGGGTGCGAAAAGGTTACGTGGCCCAGTGCTCTCGCAGGTGGTTGCTAGGCAACGCGAGGTGGCACACAGCTGGGCTGAGTTTTCTGGTAACACTCCACAGCTGAACTAAAAGCTTAAACAGCTCCACTGTTAAAACAATTTACTAAATTTTAATAGATGCTGTCACAATCTGCGATGTAATGGCAAGGTAATGCAGAAAGTTAAAAGTGGCATCGACACCTGTCTTTAATGTTTATTTGTTTTCTGGCTTAACAAGCCTCTTTTCCCGGTAAGGTGTAAGTCACACCAGAAAGTGAAAGAAGTCACACAATAAAGTTGGTCACAGAGCGTCAGTCATAAATGCTTGCTTTGGTTGAAAAGCAAGCACTTTTGTGAAATTGGTCACTCACCTAATTTTACAGGCTCTGTTACTGATGTTGCAAAGCTCCCAAATTAATCAGTGGCATAGGAGCAAGATGTCAGAATACACAGACAGTTATTTAATGTGGCGATGGTTGTGCTAGCAGTTGTGAATGGCACCAATCGCGTGACATTACAGTGTGACATTGGGCAGGTCTCGCTCACCTGTGTTAAAGGGGCCCTAAAGACACTTCTCTATTAAAGGAAATTGTTTCGTGAATGCCATGCCTAAAAATTTTTCAAATCCTTCAAGGTTAAGTGGAGTTATAGTACCGATATCTGCCTTTCTCTCCCCTTCTGTCTCTGCTAACATGCTAGAAGCTACACAGCGTAAAAGCCAAGAGGGCAAAGCCCTGGCCAAAGGTTGTGTGCTGCTGTCGCAAAAAGGCTCATCGAGACACCTTGTGACTGCAGCAGAATACTGCAGTATGCAGCATGCTGCTGGTATCTCAGAGGCCACACACAGCAGCCGTAGCAACGCACAGTGCAATGTGACATGATTTTTCGTTTTTTGAATGCAGGCATATATTTTTCACTTATGTAACTCAAAATCGGCAATTATTTATGACTTAGAACACTCTCACAATCACGAAATCAGCCAAAAGCATTCGTGGGCTCAGCTGCTTTTGATGCTGCTGCATGTTGACATTGTGGAAGTGAGGGAAAGTGATCTTTGTTGTGGTTGACAGGAGATTGTAAATTTCATGCTTCATACAGTGCGGTAATATTTGGTTCATGTGTTCACAGCAGCCTCTACGATAGATCAGCAATGTTTTCCTTATTATGTTGAAAATGTGTTTCAGGGCCCCTGTAACATTGGTCACATTGAGTTGCTTCTTGGTCACCAGTCACAGTCAGTCGCATAACCTATGCCAATCGCTGGTATGAATGCTGCCTAAGAGAGGCTGTTCCGCTGTCACAGTAGCCCAATTTACTACTAATACAGCTTAAACTATGCTTCTTTAGCATCCCTTTAATGCACACCGGAAAGAGTGTGGGAATGCAATGAAGGGTAAATCATCACCAGCTTTGCCAACTGTTCTACTCTCGCTTCCATTTGTTTCATTTATCTTCATGTCTTCACATGCAGGTAGGAGCATAGCCATGGGGGGGGGGGGGGCTTATGGGGCGTCATTCACCCCCCCCCCCACCTTTGAGATTTGTTCGTGCTGTCATGCACCGCCGACCAAAACAACCCCCGGCGCCAGAAATCATCCTGGATTTTGTGTAGAATGTCTTTTTCACGCTCGAAAAGACATTTTAGCGTGAACATTGAAAACTCTGGCTGGATTTCGCGGCCACACCTATGTACTGGGACACACATAACGCAAGGAGCCCCATCGGAAGACAAAGTTTCAAGGGCGTTTTGATGGCAAGCAGGCTCGTCACGACATCTCACGGAGGCCGCAGAATCTACGGAGCGCATGAATTTCAATTCTGAAACTTTATGGGTTTAATGTTCTCAACTTTTGATGCGAAAGGTGCCTTGACATTTCCAAAGTCGTGCTTTAGATTTTCGATTCCAGAACGTTGTGGGTTTAATGTGTTTATAAACATTGGACGCCGAAGGATGCACGAACTTTTCTAAAGTCGTGCATCAGACCATACAAAGAGAAAATCCAAATCAACACACTATCAGACAAGTTGACAAAGCGTGGCGAGGTCCGATGGGATGAAGAGTTGTGATGGTTCATTTGTGCCGTCCTGTCACAGAATTTTTCACTTGTGCCAAAGCATCCAGGTCAAGACGCTAAAGCCAGCAAAGGTAATTACGTTCTTATGTTTTTTTTTGTACTTTGACTTATTTGTGAGGACACATTGGGCCTCTTCAATTGTCTTGTTCTCGCTACCCACGGGCCGCCAGAGCCAGCCAGAGCGCATGCGTTCTTTTCATGTTGCCCCGACCAGCACGCAGTGCCCTACGGTGCTCGTTCGTTTTTGTCTGGCCGCGTGGATTTTGCCCGGCAGAGTTTTGGACGCTTTCTGGCTAGCAGACGAGAGAAAGAAACAATGGTCGCTTGCTGCCATCACTGTGGGAACTGATGGATTGCAACGAGTTCGCTTGAGCGTAACCTCTCCGGAAAGTCATGTTTCGCCGGAGTAGGATACTGAGCAGTATGCCTATGGTTCTCTGTGGACAAAGTGGCTCACATTTTCTTCGATATTCGTTCAGTAGCCATATTAAGTGCCCAAAGTAGGCAATTGATTGTGACCAGTGACCAACATGCTTTCCTTTGTGTTTCTTTTTTTCATTTCGGTGCCTCCACCACACAAAACAAAAATAAAGACATTGTTGCAGCGCAGCGAATTGTCGCATGGCGAAAGTTCGATTTTGTTACTACTTCTTCTTTTATGGAAAGTAATGGGCCATGGGACGCTTCAGTTGCCGGATACTCTTATATTATTGTGATAGCAATTATATGGACACTCCAGGTGCATTCTTGCTGTCGCCCTCATGTTCCTTATAAAGTCCAAGGGCGATAACATTGTGACCGTGAGCTGCATGCTGTATGTGGGAGTGAAAGCATAGGGGGGAGGCGGGGGGGCTGGCATTGGTGAGCCGACTATGGCGATTCAGTCTTGTGTGCACAAGGGAGAAAAGCTGGGAGGAAGCGCGCCGCCCTCCATCGCACGCGATACATCGGTGGGAGTGGAGGGATGGGGGGGAGCATTAGGATTCTGTGACCTGTTAATCTGTGATTGCCCAACATATTTATTATTTATTTGCCTTGTTGGACGCATTATATACAGTGACTTTTTCTTAGATATGTAGATTTATTGGAGATTTATACATATATTTAAACATCTTGTTGCGAGGTTTTGTGTGTTCGTGCAGTGAACTTTGGTTCCAGCTGCACTTTTTGCACTTTATCAAGCTGTATCTGTGTGTTTGTATATTCCATTGTATCTTCAGATTTCTAATTTACAAGGGCGAGTCAAATGAAAGTGAGCCAACCCACCCCGCGCAATAATGGTTCGGTTCATTACCTGCGAGGCATGCGCGTAGCACACAGGCATCTCTCATTTACAAAAGTGAGACGCAGGTGTGAGGAGAAATGTTCTTTATTGCTCTTATACACTGGGTTGAACATGGTTGCATGACATAGTGGACGCTCCAAAAGTTGAACAGCTTGGCGTTGCGAGATTTTTGACAGTTGAAGGGGTTTCCCAAGAAGAAATAAGTCACCGTATGGCTGCCGTGTGCGTTGAACATTGCATTTCATTGGCCGCTGTGAAGCGTTGGAGCAAACGGTTCAAAAAAAGAACGTGAAAGTTGCAAAGATGATCCAAGACTGGGCCAAAGCCACCGTGCATCACCCCCAACACAATTGCAAAGATTGATGAGCTGATTAGAGAAGAACAGAGGATACGCATCGATGAACTGGCAGAGCTTGTGAACATCAGTTACAGTTAGGTTCACACCATAATTCATGAACATTTCGGTTATCTGCTCTTCTGTGCGCAATGGCTGGCCAAGATATTTAACCACCACCAGAAGACGGAGAGGTTCAGTGCTGTCTTGACTTATCTGATCTGGTATAACAATGAGGGTGACAACTTCTTGTCTGCAGTTGTCACTGGGGGTGAATCATAGTGCCGCTATTACGAGCCTGAAACACGATGGCCTTTATTACAGTGGAAACATTTGAGTTTACCATCCCCAAAGAAAGCAAAGGCCGTCATTTCCGCCGGAAAGGTGCTGTTGACTCTTTTTTTGATCGTCAGGGGCCATTACTGATCAAATTTGCTAAACCTGGAGAGACTATCAATCGTTTCCGCCATTGTGAAACGCCGGATCAGCTGCGTGTTGCAATCGAGAACAAACAATGTGGAAAATTGATGAATGGGGTAATCTTGCTCAATGACAATGCCTGTCCCCACGTCGTTGGTGTGGTTAATGCAAAATTGGTAAAGTTCAAGTAGGAAACACTGCAAAATCTGTCATGCAGCCCAGACCTGTCGCCTTGTGACTTACACATTTTGGGGCAGTTGAAAAAACAGCTCAGGGAACCAGACTTGTGTCAAACGATGACGTGAAAGTCAGTTACAGACTTTTTGTAGCAGCAACCCAAGGATCTTTATGAGACAGGAATCATGCGACTCGTTAGTCAGCAGGACAAATGCCTAAATGCTTATGGCAACTACTTTTGAATAAAGTACCACGTTTGTCACATATTCGCATTGGCTCACTTTCATTTGACTCGCCCTCGTATATTTTGCAGAACTCCTGCTTTTTGTATGTGCACTCTGCTGCGAAAATAATTTCGGTGCAATTACTCACAATGCATGACCGTTGACAGCTGCTTCTGCACAATAGATTGGAACAAAGGACAGCATCGCTGAGATTTTTCCCTGCCCGTTGCATATGCACAAAAATGTAAACAAGGTTCTTGAATGACAAAGTTTCATTAAAATATTTGTCCTCAACTTGTTCATGTCACGGCCTTTACATTTTTAATATTAGCGGCATGCACTGCTTAGCTGGTTTCAAACTGATATAGTTTTAGAGTTCGCATGATATTTTCTTTACTTATGAAATTGACAAGAAATATGGAAGCATTGATATCAGTTATTTCAGGCACAGTTTTTGGGACATACGAGTGTACTCTTTTATTAAAAGATACATATTTTACTTGTCTTGGCAGTGCATAACGTTCGAAAATTCGTTTGCAGCATCTCTGGCAATGGCAATGCAGTTATTGTTGATTTATTTTATCCCTCAACAAATTCTATGAGGGGAAGGCCGAGCTGCAACCCCCGACCGAAATTTCTGGCTACGCCACTGCAAGCAGGGTGGTATTTTTTGTCGTTCCACCAGCTCAACTTCTCGAGAGAGTGTTGTCATAGCAATCACACAACCAACCATATGCGACACAGCCGAGTCGCTTGTCACTCACTTGGAACTACTCTGCATGACCATGACGACGTCTGGAAACAGGACATCACGGTTCTTCTCACACATGCCATCTGCATCGTAGGTAACCTTGCCCGCATAGTGATGCACGACAAATCCAGTGCCGCCAGTCAGTTGAAAATGCGGGTGGTTGCCAATTTGGTTCGAGAGCTTGTGGCATAGGTGTGCGTCCACTCCTTCACTTGTGGCATGCATCGTGGCACAGACGTCATCAAGCACCGAGAACACTCCCGGGGGAACCTGTCAAGTGAACCAGTGAATTAGAACAGAGAACAAAGGGTTCAAGCACGTGAAACAAAGGGAAGTGGAAAACAACACTGCATTTGTGCATTCTGAAATGAACAATCTTCTGTTGAATCAATGGCAGCATGGGCTCTGGTAAGGCCACTTAACATTAGGGACACTGAATCATTACATGGACTTATGAACTAGTCAGACTCATAAAAGCTGCATTATAAAATTTGAAGAAAAAAAAAAACCTCACAAACGTTTTCAGATTCTGTCCCTGTGCACCTGTAGCTCTAACTTTAGGAAGTGACACTCGCTCGTTTGGCACACGACAATACTTTCTAGGGTCTAAAACAATCACAACTAAGTACTAAGTAGAAACTAGAGTTGCTACAGCTAATTTTACTTCTACAGTGTTCTAATGCCTTATAAACAGTGCAGCACAAATTAAGAAGGCAAGCAGAATTAACCGAAAACACGGGAAGCACAGTCCAGTTTTCTCTTGTGTGTCTTGCCTGCACAACGCTGTATATTCAAGCTAATATCTCAGAAGTTCGTGGATTCAGCTTTCTAATGCATGCAATGAAGTACGTTACCTTGCTTTCAATAAGGTCGCAGACAACCTTGTTGTTGAAGTAGTCAATCGCTTTCCACTGGATTCCTTCTTGAACATACTCTTCCTGGATAGCAAGCAATTTATTTAGCCACACGAATACGCGCCGGGAAATCCTTTCGACAACAGTGAATGCGCTGCATGTACGAACACGTGTTTTACACAAGGCTAGAAACGAAATATATGAAAGCATATCAACATGCTACTGACATAATCCACTTGCAAAGTTTAAACCTCACAGTAAGAGTCACTGCACAAGAGCAAGACACCGAATACGTTATAATGACGAAGGGAATCAGCGGTATTTATAGATTTAATTAAGAAAGTATAACGTAAAAGAAAGTAATACATCACCTGTTCAGCTTTCAGCGTTAGTTCGATGAAAATCTGCTGGAGCTTCTCGTTCACGTAATTGATGCAGAATTGCTCGAAACCGTTCCGTTGAAAAATTTCAAAGCCGTAGATGTCCAAAATGCCGATGTTGAGCTCGCCAGCTGTGGTCTGCATGGCATTGTTGATGATCTGCGACGGGCGGCAGGACGAAACAAATCAAACAGATACATAATGAAGTCCACGGAAGCAGCTTTCACTCCACTATACTAAAAAATTACTTGGGCTTCAAAGGTTTCGCCCATCAGTCACACATCAGCAGCCGACGATCTGCTGGCTACATCAACAACTAATGTGGCGCCACTTTCGGCGTTACAAATACTGTTCACCAAATCAAATTACTTATTTCATTAATTTTTACAATAAATTGAATAATTTTATTGTTATATATAAATTATTTTGATAAATTTAGCGTACTATTATATTATGTTTGTGGCGACCTCTACAATATCAAATGAATTTTGTGCTCAGCTTTAGGCCTAACAAAGACTGGTCGGTTATGGCGCGCCAACTTTGCAGCATGGTAAACAACAAGTTGCGTCTTGTGGTTCATTACCCCGTGCGCTTTGCATATATTCTTGTTTTTGTGTAGTTAGAGACTTTTGCAGCTCCCCCGAAGATATGTGGTCTCTGCATCACGTGGAAACGAACAACGTGTGCTACCGTCTTTTGTGCGGGGGAGAATTCACGGTGGGTCGCAAGGGCGCGGACATTTTAATTGCAAACGATGCATCGATCAGTCGGGAACATGCTGTACTATCTGTTGCTCCCTTGCCCGAAGATCGCCTCGAAGATGTTTCCTTCGTACCCCTACTTCGAGTGAAGGATCTTGGCTCCAAGTACGGGACGAGCGTCAACTCGAGAGAACTCGGTAAATCCGATGAAACCGCTCTGAGAGAAGGCGACATCGTTACTTTCGGAAAGCTCGGTAGCAAGTACAAGATGTGCTACCATGCTCCATATGTGGTGGCTACTTCGTGTCTATCGACGCCAGAAAAAGACCGTCTCAAGGTTACGTTGAAGAAAATTGGGGCCCGACTCAAGCCCGAGTGGTCCAATTGTTGCACACACGTCGTGATGGCTGCCATTCGCCTCACGATGAAGACGACGGCAGCCCTGCTAGCTGCGAAGCCTGTGGTGACACCAGATTTTTTTACAGAAGTGCAGAACCGCGTACAGCGCCAAGACCCAACCGACGTTGACCCGGCGGTGTTTATACCGGACGTCACGGAAGAGTGTCTGACGTTATCGAAGGAGACGTTCGGCTGCAACGAAGCTCGCAAGAGCGTGTTCTCCGGAAAGACGTTTTATTTCCTGACTGAGAAGCAGTACAAGTCACTAGGCGAGCTTGTGGTATCGGGCGGCGGCCGAGCGGAGTTGGTGCGCAACCCCAGTCGACCGACGCCCGATCTCATAGCTGAAGGCAGCTGTGTGATTAAACCCAGCGACGGCAACGAAACGCCCGTGTGCCGCTACCTTCTCAAAAACAAGCTGCGTTCCTTGTCTGCGTCGGACGTGGGCATGGCGGTCATCCACTGCTCGACAGACAAATTCTGTAACCCTCGCAATAGAATGGTCAATGTGTTGTGGGGCGACGACATGCTGTCGACTCAAGCGCAATCGCAGGAAGAGGTGTGCGCGCCGGATACCGAACCGTCGCAGCAGGGCGTGGTCCCAAGGCGTTACGAACTTTCAGGCGCACCGTCCACTTCTAGAACCATTCCCGAGAGCAGGTTGTGGAGCACGTCAGCTTCTGGCATTGGGAGCAACCTCGACCTTTTATTAGATGCTAACACGGGAACAACAACTGTTAGTGAACAGGCTCGGGGTTTCCTGACACCATTGAAGGAATCGCCAATCAAAAATCGCTTGGCTGGAGAGCCCTCATCACCTAAGCGGTCGCCCCGCAAGATAAGGAAGAAAGATGCTCAGGGGACCCTCCCCTTAGAGTGCTACTTTGGCAGGCAATCCCAAAAGAGAAAAGACGACACTCTGGAAGAAACAAGTGCAGCAAAGGTACCTAGGTTGGATCCAGCATCCAATGCAGATTATAAAGAGGCCGAAGTTAAACAGGAGGTACTTACACCACCATCACCTGAACAGCAGGAACTAAGTGTCAGTTTAGCTGATGAGGAGCAAAGTATGGAAGCTGATGTGGCGGAATCTTTTCCAAGTACTTCACACTGGGCTCCAGTGCCCTCACAAGAACCACTATCTCAGTCGGGAAATAGGAAGCAACCCAGCACCAAGCCATGTGATGCTTCATTGGAACTGTCTGTCAATGACAGCCACAACGTAGAGGACCTCATGGTTGAAACAAGCAAAGTCGTCGTTGAGTTCGCAGATTTGGTTCTCCGCAGTTCTCGGTCAGTCGTGCCAACGCAAGAATCGCTGTCGACGCTGGGAGTGCGGAACTTTAAGCGATTTCAAAAAGCTCACCAAGCTCACCTAGTTGGTCTGCCGAAGATTATTGGTGGGCCTGACCTAGAACTTTATGTTCCTGTTATGCCTGGACAAGAGTTTGAGGATGTTGAAGCAGAGTCTGATGACCTCGGCCACTTGTTTGACTATTGCCCAAACAACTCAAAGAGAAGGCGCCTAGTCTGATGTACTTTTAGGTGAAAATTCGATACTGTATAAGATGGGAAATATCACCTGGTTTTGCTATTGTTGCATTTCTTATTGCTTGTAAGTATGATGTGAAGGTGTGATGAGAACAATATTGAGCTTGCCAGCTCTAGTAAAATTGCATAACTGCATTACCTAATGTTGAAATGGCTAGGATCTTTTGAGCATGTGCCTGTATGGCCCACAGTGATACATTAAGAAAGCAAACACAAACTACAAAAGTTAGGTAAACATTTTGGTTTCTACTGGGAGATTGTTAACCCTCCTGACTCTCGTGGTCTGTGTTAGTTGTCTTTATAATGCATTGTTCTGACCTAATGGCATACCATCTTGCTCTTGACTTCATGCTCTATAGCAGCATCCATCCTCCTTTCAAACCTTTCATTATTCATCACTTCAGTGTTGCACAACTCTGGAAGCAGCTCAGGGTGATCCGTTCAGTCCACTTAATGGCCACTCATACTGTTGAGACATATTGTAGCCTGCACTATCTTGTATTGGTGTGCTGTTACTGCCAGAAGAGAGTTTGTGGTATGTAAGTAGGGCGGTTAGAGCTGTAACATTGGAAGGAAACACCATGGTAAAAAAGTTGTTGCTAATGCAGAAGGCAACTGCTATTTAAGCTGGTACTGCTAAGTAGGAAATCGGTGCAACTTGGGTGACTTCTGTGCTCTGTGTTCTGGCCCCTCCAGTTCCAGCTTCTAGTGAAAAGTTTGATGGCAACAACTTGAAGGGACAACTTGAAGATAAGGTCAACCACTGCCCACTGTCTAATGAGGCCTTGCAACATACTTCCTTGAAACCTGAATGAACGCTGGAATAAGTGTGATGTGCCTTGACAAGTCAAAGATGCTAGTTTCAGCCACTATTCTGATATTTTTTTTTCTTGCTTTACATAAAGTAATGTAGCCTAAGAGTGAGTGTCTACAAAGTCTACCAGTGTAAATGCTGTGGTAAATTAAGTTGTGTGATGTGTGTTTGTATAAATCTTGTTTGGCACAAGAATGTTTTTATCACATGTTGGGCTAGTTAATTGTTGGGTTTGGACATAATTAAAGATTGTGCAATTTGTGTTTTTACATTAACAGTGGCCATACTGGCATTCTATCTATCTGCCTAGAAGGCATACTGAAATTCATGGGTGTTGCTTTGACTCAGAATTTTCTTAACATTCGCATGAACACAAATGAGACAAGATGACCTAATTTAAATTTCTTGGGGGGGGGGGGGGGGGTTCTGTATCACTTTGACAGTGTTTTGTTTTATTAGGATTTTGAAGCTCAGGAGATTGAATGTTTCAAGGTGTAGCTAATCTGTGGCTTGTATATGTAATTTGCTCCCTATTGCTTTGAGCATCAAGGAGCATGTGTACAATCGCTTGTGAACTTAGTCACTACTCTCATCACCGAAGCATGCAAGCTCTAGAATGTTGGAGCTAGGGTAGCTGGGTTACGGTGGCTCCACTATTAAAGTCCAATGTTGCTTCACGCTTACCCTCCTGTACTTTTTTAATGCCTGCGTGATGAGACTGGAACTTGCACTCACTTAGAGGGCATCACTTTTCTAGTATTGACAGCTTATGGGGCATAGTTAGGGTAATGTCAAATTTCTTTACTTTTCACATCACGTGAAAGCAAAGGAGTTGTGGGAGGGGCAACTGTCATTGCGAGAATCGTCTGCTCTGGTAATGTCTGGTAACTTTATGCCACCACATTGGACCACTGGCTACCATACATTTCGGAGCAACTGGGCAGGCATCATAAAATATTCAGGAGGCTATCCTTCAGGTCAGTGTTGGTGAGTGTAGTGCTAAAACAAAGTAGCTGGCACGTTGCAGTGAGGAGAATGGTAGCCTTTGCATTTTGGCTACATACTATACTTGTGCATAAACCAAAGCACACTGCCCTGCTTTAGCCCCATTGTTTTGCATTGTTTATCTGCTCAAAAGCAGCCACAATGGTAAAAATACAGTATAGTAGCATAGTGGCTTATCTGGAGCATTATGTTACAAAAAAATGACGGCTCATCCCATGCCATCCTTGCTCATATGGGATGTCTGTTCCAAGATTGCCTTAGGTTGCTTTACCTTGCAGTTCATGTTGAGTCATTTTTACTCATTTCCAGATTGAAAATACTATTCTGTTCTGATAATGCAAGTGTCATATTTCATTCATTAAACCAAACTGATCAGAGCTACTGTGCCTGGTTTCATCCAATGAGGAGGAAAGAAGGAAACAAGTGCAAGGGGGACACTTACATCGACGAGGCGGTCAAAGATGCGTGTGTACAATGCCTTGGCCCAGGCATCACGGATGTAGTTGGCCTGCTCAACATTCTGTTGCATCTCTATGCTCTCCGAGTGGGTGCCCCACTTGGAGTCAAGCACACGGCTTGTCAATTTCTTGGCCAACTGTGCAGTCTCCAGGCCCAACAGGTAGGCTGGAAATTCCAGGTCTGCATACAGGTCAAGGATACACACAACTGGGAGGGTTACTACCGTGTTCTGTCACCTTACTATAGCTGATCGGCTTAAAGTGCCAATATGGCAGAGTTTGAGTGTCCAGAAGAGCACCCCAGGTCAGTTGGTGGCACATAGGCTAAATGGATGTTTATATAACAGACAAAGTCAAAAGAGGACATAATTTATGTTTCTAAATGTTTCTGGGCTCCATATGTATCGGTGAATTAATCTCAACTTTGCAATAAATTCCACATCTTAAATGCTGCAGTTCCTAGACCGATTTCACAAAGAGTTTCACTATACCACTACTTCCACAAATCATGCCAGCAGTAGTATAGTCCTTAGTGGGCTTAAAGGGACACTAAAGTGAAACAATAAATCAGTTTAGACTAATGAAGCATTGCTCGAAAACCCTGCAGGCAGTCATTTCAAAAAAATAGTTTGATTATTAGATGAGAAAATGAAGGTCCAAGTATCAGTATTTGGATTTCGCGCCGAAACCCCAGCGCCGGTACGTCAGCGTGACGTCAGGGATTCCAAAGTATGTTTTCACATTTGGGCCGCGTTGGCTGAATAAAGGTTCCCGAAACTTGCCATGTTTAATATCTGGTTCCTTTAAAACACAATGCAGTCAATCTGTACCGCTATATATAATTAGTAGGCCCTAGAAGATGCCATCAAAATCCAAGATGTCACAGCCCCCAGGTGCGGGAACTTCAGTAGGCGTCGCCACCCGTATTTCGTACTTGCGCTTTTTCTGGCTTACCAAACATCTTATCGCTGTAAGAGTGGTGTTTTTGGTGTTGTAGAACGGTAATTTACTGATGCAGAAGAAATCATTTTTCACTTTAGTGTCCCTTTAAGGGCAAAGATAGTAAAAAGCGTGCCTTGCTTGTACATGGCCTTTTATGTACTTTCTGTGATGATGTGAATGCTCCGTAAGCAAACTCCTCACCTGGCCTCTTCACATTTCCATTCTGAGCTGACGGTGCCCTCTCTACGGGCGCTATCAAAGCGTCTGCAAACCGTGGATGGCACGAGGAAAAAGGGCAAAGGTAGCGCATGCAAGTCTCTAATTCTACTTAAATAGAACAAAATCTACTTGCTTGGATAAAGCAATGCATAAAAATAAAGTATAATATGACAATAAAACAACAACTTGTATGTAAAGCAGAAAGGAGATTTCATCTGTGAAGTTGACTACAGGCATATCTTTCCCAGGATAAGTACAGATAAGCCTCTCCTATCAAATTCATTGTTGTGCTTCGTAATAGATGGTTTCTTAGTTCACTTTAGGATTTCAGTAACTTACATTTATACAAAAAATGCAATGGCCAAGAATACATATCGTCGTGAGCCGTGTGCTAAAAGGAATTGTATCGGCTGACTTACTCTGTCACCAACAGTCACAAGATTAATTTGGCCACATTCCAATTTCTGGTGGAAACATCATTGACTCTACTGCATCCTGAAAGCTCGGGTTGCTAGATATAGTACGTGGCGTTCGATTAGTGTCATCTGATAATAAATTTGAGATCACAATTTTAGGTTCGTAACCTCACAAAAATGGTACTCAAGTTCTGTGACATCGTGAAGTATTCAGGCCCTAATCGTGACAAGTTCTTCAAGTCAATCCTGACAGCTTTTCTACCCTGTGCTAACTAACATTGCCCTGAAATTAGAGACAAGAATGACACTGCCAAAATGTTTGCACAGAAGCTGGTGTCGCGCATGGTCTACAAACTGTAGCTGCAACTGATGGCAATATTTGTCTTTACGTAGCACTTTTCAAAGCTCGTATTGCTTTTTTGCTCGGCTTGCACGCAATACAGTTTCAATAAGTAAGGCTACCTGTGCTGTACCCGCAGTATCTAGAACAAACGCTCCAGACCTCACGTGGTGGTTGGGTCCTGGAATGCCGCAGTGGCGGGTGGAACCAGATACATGGGGCAGTGATCATATGCCAATAATGATTGGTTTGCACAGAACGTGCATAAAGAAAATTCGACGATGAGTAACAGTCACGCATTGGGATAAGTTTCGGGAATCATCGATTGATAAAGTACCCTCAGAGCCCTCAGAAATTCTTCCCACTTTGCAAGAACTGCTACGGAGGAACACCACTGTAACCACAGTTGACGAGGAACAACCTCAACCGGACCTCACCCTTTTGCAACTTTGGGCAAAGCGACGTCAGGCAGAATTGTATGCGTCGAGGAATCCCGATGCACCAGGTAGCCGTGCACATGCTAACCATATAGCGGCGAAGGCGCGTCAGCACGAAAAGCAACTTTCTCGACGACGATGGTATGAGTGATGCGAGAAGCTTGGATCGGGCATTGGAAACAGAGCACTTTGGCGTACGTTCCGGTCAATGGAACGCGGTCATAAGCAACCTGACCCTGCAGCGAGCGTTAGGTTAGCGATGCAGAGTTCGCCACATCAATTTGCACAACATGCTGCTAGAGCGTTTTTCCCGAAATACGATCAAGCGTCACCTATAAACTGCCCCGAAATTGATGAGTCTGACACAACCTCCAAATCCGAAATATCCAGCCCTTTCAGCATGACCGAACTAATAGCGGCGATTGAAACTTCGAAGCAACGAACAACACCTGGTCCCGATGGTATTCCTTATGAGGTTTTCAAGAACATGGAAGGAGCAGCTCTCGACGCACTTCTTCAGGCTATTAATAAAGTATGGGAGACTGGAAACGTTCCACCTGATTGGAAGCATTCAATTGTTGTTGCAATTCCGAAACCAGGAAAGTCTCCAAATAGCCTGCAGTCTTTACGCCCAATTTCACGAACCTCAACTGTCTGCAAACTCGCTGAAAAGATGCTGGCTACACGAGTTTCCTGGTGGCTTGAACGCCACAATAAATATCATCCTGCTCAAATTGGATTCCGTTCTTACTTGGGAACTGAAGACGGACTTTCTATGTTATCAGAGGATGTTTTACAGGTTTCTCCACACAGTCACGCTGTGCGCACGGTAGTAGCAACAGACATAACGAAAGCTTATGACAATATAGACCATGAAATCATTATGTCAAACCTTATCGACCTGGGACTTCCACCGCGGGTGATAAGATTCATCTACTCATTCCTTCAGAATCGCACATTTGTGATTACAGTAGATGGAAGGCAAGAAGGATACTTCACATCGAACAGAGGAGTCCCACAAGGTTCGGTTCTGGCTCCTCTTCTCTTCAACGTTGCTTTAATACCTCTAGCCTGGCAACTACATCGGATTCCATATGTGAGGTTCTTAATCTATGCGGATGACGTCACTTTGTGGTCCGTGCATAAAGATATATCTAGACAAACTCAACAGCTTCAAGAAGCCCTTGATGTGCTGAACAACTACGCTCGGAAAGCTGCGTTGGATATTTCCGTCCAAAAATCAAGCTATGTTGTGGTGGCCAACAAGAAAGGATGCACAAGAATCGCGCAGCGCCCCTTTACATTTAGACTCGGCGCAGTGACAATCCCTGAGGCTTCTGAGGTCCGCATACTGGTTCTCTATATTCATCAATCCGGCAGTGGTGCACACTGGCTCCGTAAAACCAGACAGAGTTCGACAAAAACACTTAACTTTATTCGTCGCATTGCAGCAAAAGCAGCTGGAGCTCGTACTGACATAGCTCGACGGTTGGTGCGTGCAGTCTTGCAGCCACTAATTTTATATCAAGCACAATTTCAACGGCTGACTTTGGCACAGCTGGCACAGTTGGAGACGATTAATCATGATGCTATGCGCACAATCACAGCACTGCCCCGCATCACTCCGATACCAACCTTACAGGAACATGCCCAGCTCAACACAATTGCAGAGCTAATTTTGCAACGTGAAAAAGCACGTGAAATAGAAAAGCAACTTATTCCGGCTGTCGCTGCGTTGCATGCTCATTTTCACCACGGCTCTCGGATTGACAATCAGCCCTATCCAACGCCTCCCTGGGAATTCACCAGCATCACAACTAATAAGCCAACGAAGTTACGACGCAGCGATACAACAGGTATTATTGACGAACACAATATCGTCGATGCATCATGCGTTAACACCTGCAAAGTCTATACGGATGCTGGCATTCTCCCAGATGGCGGAAGGACATCATTCCTGAGTACTATGCATAATTTCATCAGCGGCCACCAGCGCTATTTATCTACGGAAGCCAGCGCTCTAGTAATGGAACTTCAAGCCATCCACGACGCTGTGCAAGATGCGACGTCTAAGCTGCCTACCATCAAGCAACTAGATATCTTCACTGATTCTTTAGCGGCTATTAGGAACTCAAGAAGATTGATAAGGCGATGGAAATCTGCGAGAGAATACACACTATGAATAGTAAGACAGCTACTTGCGTCAAGGTACACTGTATTCAAGGCCATTCAGCGAACCCTCACAACATTGCTGCTGACCAGCAGGCACACTGCCATCCTAATCCTGATCTTCCGCCTATTCCCCTCCCACCTCAACCCCTTAACTCGCTCCGAGCCCGTAAAAACTTTCTTCGGCAGGACACACGCGCTCTTATCCCACCGTGTGCCTGCCCCCTCCCCCTTCACCTTACTAGGGCGGAGGAAGTTGTGCTTAGGAGGCTTCGGGCCGGGGTGGCCCTTACGGCGGCTGTTATCTCAAGGTGGAACTGGTCGCATTTACCACTGGGTGCTACGTGTCCATACTGCTCCATTCCTGTGATGGAAGCAGATGCATACCACCTAATATGGACATGTACTGGTTTAAAATCGGAACGCTCGCTTCTCCTACTGCAAGCCGGCCTCCGCTACAGTGTGACAACCAGCTATGACCGCTGGATACATGACAACAGATTCCACAAAACACTGCTTCAATTCATACACAACACAGGCCTCACAGCACACATATAATACACATATACGCATCAAGAATTATGCCTTAAGGGCAAATCTTTATCGCAATAAAAAAAATATAAGTAAGAGCGCAAGGAAGCATCAGGAAGCTGTCGCGTCTGTGATCTGCAAGGAAGCTTGGCGCGCGGCTCAGCGGGACTACCCGATCGACGAAGGAGAGCCGATCCTGCCCATCGCACTGAGGCCGCCGCCGAGCCGAGGATCCCGAGTTTCGGGCCAGAGACAACGAACGCTGCCGACTGAATGCTCGGCGCCGCCGGGAATCGGTTCCGGGCCTGCGCGTCGCCAAGCGCTTCCACGCCAAGACCGCAAATCCATGGGAGGTGCGAACAGCCGCTTCCAGCGCGAATTCCTCGGCACAGAGTTCGGGCACAGCTGCCGCGTCTGTGATCGGCTCTGGTTCGACGTGAACCTCTCCACGTTGAGCTCGGTGCGGAACTTTGACCAGAAGAGCTCTGCCTTGCAAGTGCATCGCGAAGCCTTCCCCTACGCCACTGACGACGACTACACGTCGACGGTCGGACGTCGAGGACCAGATCGACGATGACGACGACTGGTACTAAAGCACTGTACATAATAAAGTGTGATGCACGCACTGTGGCTTGTATGCGTGTGACTTGCTGGGGCTTGTGTGGCTTAACGGCCTTAAAGCCCCTCCATCCACGCGCCACCGCCGCTTTCGGCGGAAACGTGTATGGAGGGGCTTTAACCAGCCTAACCGTGTATGATCGACCTCGCAAAAACTTGGCGAAACTTGGCAAATCTTGGCGGCACTTAGTGTGAGCACAGTTATAAGCCATGCATAACCTCGCAAAACTTAACAAAACGAAGTATGAACTTACCCGAGCCATGTGTAACCTCGCAAAACTTAGCAAAAGCCGGAACTAGCTTAGCTGTGACCTAGCCTTGCACCACTAATTAATGCAAACTGCCCGCATTTTCTAGTGGCAGATGCAATTTGTGACCGACAGTTTGTTCATGCCATTGTAAATGTTACGGGCGCCTGTATTCAGTAAAGAAATAGAAGCTCCGCAGAAGAAAGGCCTGCTCTAGCGGATGCTCTGTTCTGATGATGACTGACGATCATTTATTGGCATTCCCTTCAAAACGGGGCGGTGACAAATAGTCACCTAGCTTCCTTGCGCTAATTAGATAATCTATATATTTTAATCGAGTTTAGCATTTCGTCTATTATCTCCTTAATCTTTTATCTCTTCCTTAAAACCTCTATATCGCCTTTGTATAGTTGCCTATGCCTCTCACGAATATGGTCCAATCAATCTCTTCCCTGCTTTTTTTTCTATCAATCCTCTAAACATTTCTTGCTTATCTCGAGACCAGTTAATGCTTCCATTCCCTTTAAATCCCTAGGCTTCTGGAAGGTGGACGTTTCCTATGGACCCTGCGTGGTGAATACATTCGCATTCGATTAGAATGTGCTGAGTTGTCCCGGGACTTTTGCTGCAGCATACGCATGCCTCATTCTGGTACGAATATTTGCTCCAGTATGTAGTTGTCCTTAGGGAACCAGCTGGAACCTCAAATAGCAATGCACTGCCCTTTGCATTATTGCACAGATTTTCCTTTCAAATTTCTTTCTTGCCATTCTTGTAAATCTATATGGTCTTTGCTTACATGTCTTTCTTTTTGCATCCAATTTACTGCCTCTGTTTCGGTGACTTTATCTTGAATAGCTCCTTTATTTACTCTTTCAGTTACCCTACCCTGTACCTGGTTGCCAACTTTCTTAACCTCATCGTCCATTTCGTGTCCATGCCTTTGAGGTACAGATATTTGTGCACTCTAGCCGCCCGTGTATTTTCATCCATGTTCTTGATTATTTCTTCAAAACTAATATTGCTCTGCGCTGCTCTGATTCAAAGAGGTCCAACCCATGTCTCCCACCACTGCCTCATTTGTGGTTTTATCGTGGGCCTCCAAAGCCAACTGGCCTTAGGGTGCCTCGATACGAAGCCCAACTTTCAAGGTGGGGTCATGGTGTACGCCGCCGTAATAATGGTTCTCACCTTCGCTGCGCCATCTTGGAGCGTGTACGAAAACCACCGTGATCTTGTTGAAATCGTCCATATTTGCCCGAAAAAAAGGGAGTCGTAAGTCATAATTTGGTAAAAGGAAGTGTTCGGTTGAGCAATATATTTGCAAGAAAGCTTTAAACACAAAAAAGGTCTATGAGGAGCTCCTGTATAAGTTCATGTGAACGGAGAAATCGTTAAAAAAAGTTCTACGACCATATGATATACGTACGCGCACAACAAACAAAAAGAAAACACGAACAAATACGTACGAACACACAAACGCGTGCGCGAACGTGCGTACTCACGCACATTCAGTTATTTTTTTTTTCCGCCTCCGTTTCCTTCTCTCCCTGATATTTTTCTCCCCACTCCCCTTTCCCTGTGCAGTGCTGTTGAGGTGTCCTCCTCTGAGAGACAGTTACGGCACTGCACTTCTCCCTTCCTCTCCTTCAAAAGTCACTACACACACACACACATCAAAAAGCTAGCCGAAAACACGACCGCACCAGAAAGAACCAATACGGCACTGTGCTTTCGAAAGACGGCAAGGGCGAACTGTGCATGGCTTCCGAGGCGCGCCGCCCAATCTGAGAGGCCATTTTTTGTGTCGATGGTTTTATTCACGCTTAACGGCGGCGCAGCTATCGGGGCAACCTAACCTGCGCTCTACGAGCTGATGGGTGGGCACAAAGATGTACAGAAGGCTAGGGACACTATGATTTGTAATATGCGAAACGTGCGTAGCCCTAGAGATCAAAAGGGAAATTGTGTATTCTAGAATAGTAAGATTCTATAATTATATGGGTTGAGGCTCCCGCAGTAATTCACTGGAAAAATCTACAATGCGGCATTCTCTTCGTCATTCCCCTCAAGTTTACCTCAATCCCAAATACAGCGGGGGTACTATTCTGGACACTCAAATTCTGCCATATTGTCAAATTCTGTAATGGTGGCATTTTGAACCAATCAGAGGCACTCAGAGGGCTGCTACGGCCTCTCTGATTGGCCAAAGATGCCGCCATTACCAAATTTGACAATATGGCAGAATTTGACAATGTCGAGAATCGCTCCAAAGGAGAGCGGCGAGGACTACTGTCATCATGGTGACCTCCGAGCCGCTGCACATGAGCTCTGAACGTAGTCACTGAGGAGATCGACCCAATTCAGCATGTCCACCGCTCTATTGTGACGTGGCTCGGCAGCAGCTAGTCGGCACAGTGCCACTGTCCGGGAATGGACCAAATTAATTAGCACTTGCTAAACAGAGGCGGATCCAGGATCGCATCAAGGGCGCTGGGGCCAATCACCCCCCCCCCCCCCCCCAAAAAAAAAAAGAATAAGGAAGAAAGAGTAGGCAATGGGAAGGCGTGGACGCTGCAGCTAGCCTTGGTAACTTAAATATGCGTTCACTATAGTCTAAGGCACGCTCCATTGCATGTTTAATTCCGTGAGCACACGAATGTTCCGCATAGATGTATGCAAAAACCAACTAATGCGTACAAACAAGCGTAAAAAAAAGTGCCGACATTTATATGGCGCTGGGAATGGGGAGAGGGGGGCGGCAGGGCCCTTCCACCTGGATATGCTAGTGCCTAAAGGACGCGTGGCTCCTCCACTCTGCTTCGAAAATGATTTTTGAGTCTAATGGACGCAAGGGAAAACGGGCCGTGCACGTGACGAGGCATTTCGGATGTGGCGACCTTAGCAGTTGCCAACAGATCGCGCCGCCATTCTGCCCTTTAAGCGAATGACTTGCGGAAAGTACAGGCGCTTCAGGTGTGCGTTACGCAAATTGAATCTGAATGCAAGTTTCCCTAGTTCTTCCTGCGAAAGCTCCTGTGTCCAGCACGTCCCTTAAATATTCAGCGCCGGACAACGACGCGGGGTTCGGGCCATTGCACATTGAACCTGGTTATTGCCAGCAAGCAGTGTGGCTGACCGTACAGACTCCCTAAGGACGCAAGCTCGACCACCGACTCTGCACCGATGTTCTCTTGGTTCTTTTACGCCACTACAGTGTTGCACTGCTGCCCGATTCGGCCGCTGCAAGCGTTCGTACAAAACCTGGGCGAGAAAATACGCGAAATCAGCGAAGAAAGTATGAAAGAGAATGTCAATTTTGAAAGAGCCAATACCGCGGTATACCTCGAGGTTGTTTCCCGCGTATACTGCGGGCTCGGGAGGTTCGGGAGAATCGCCACCCAGATCATCAGGAAAACTGCGATACCCTTCCCATTATAAACATTTCATGAAGTGCCTAGAGAGCTGTTGCTAGCTTCGTAGCTTCGCTGCATACATCTGGCTTTGTAGCATGTAGTTACGAGACGACTCCTCAACGATCATTGCACGCTGCTTTTTTTGTCGTCGTCGTAGTTCAGACATAAATTTATTAGGGCGCATTTCTGTCATTACCACCGTCATTATAATATACTGCATGACGAAGATCTCTTCCACAGAGCTTCGATTACTCCTGTTCGGGATGAACTGCATCTAACACATGCACCGCACATTTACTCACCTTATGTCTCATCGGGCAGCTTCACGCGCTTTTTCGTTTCCCGAAGTACAGCAGAGGCCATATACGCGCAGATAACGATGGGATGCTCAGCAATATATTTACCATGTGGTGAAGAAGGATCTTACTAAAACCGATTATCCAGATATGGCAAAATGCCAGTGCTCACGAATAAATAGGCCGCCTTTGGAGTATACCACTTCATTATAACAATTTCGTGCGCCCGGTTGAACCAGGGGTATGCAATAAAAGAACATGCGCAACTTAGACTAGTGCTGCAAGGCTGGAGTCAACAGCGGAGATTGTGAACACCAGCTTTTACATGGCTTGCCTAAGTTGTTTGTAGGTTTTGCGAGGTTGTGGTAGGCTTGGCTAAGTTGTTTCTATGTTTTGCGAGGTTATGGTAGGTTTTGTTAAGTTGTTGTCTCGGCGGGCTTGACGCTGGAAGCTCCCGAGTTTCAGTCCAGGGAACGCGACAGTCGGCGCCTGAACGCTCAAGGTCGCCGAGAAAGCGATCCCGGCCTGCGACTGCTCGCCTGTGACGTCACAACTCCGCCCTACGCGCGAGGGTTGCGAGGTGGTTACGTGGCTCGGTGCTCTCGCAGGTGACCCGGTTGTTAGACAGCGCGAGGCGGCGCACAGCTCCATGGGCTGAGTTTTCTGGTAACGCTCCACGGCTGAACTAAAAGCTTAAACAGCTCTGCTGTTAAAAGTTACACGTATATTTCTTCATCATTTGGAGACACTATATACCAGGGGTGGCCTAACTGGGGCTTGCGACTCTCTAGCATGTGCTTTGTCTGCTAAGTGCCTTCATTTCAGTTTTTGTGCTGTTCATTTCTACTGCGAAGTGTGATAAGACATCCGAGTTGCTCTCGATGCTGCTGCTGCTATTAAAGCGAAGCTTTATATGGCTAGGCGAAACGAAAATCCGTCTGTCCGCGCCTGTGTACAGAAAACTATCATCATCAGCAATGGCTCGAGCGTCGTAGTCTTCTACCCCAGCTCGCTCGTTGGCGCCCCTCGGCGCAACCGCGCGGACGCGCTCGATCCACTGATACCGCGTTCGTCCTCGTCGGCGTCTTCTACAGAGTTGGCTCCGTTGCCGCTCCTCATTCCAGTGTAAAATTTCAATTCTCTTCTGTCGTAGTAATGAGGAGGCCGCGCAAGCCGTTTCGCTTAGGATCCTACAGACCAGCACATATCCGTGTCTGTCCGCTCTCCACGAGGCTTACCCCGACGTGTATCGCGACGACGCCTGCCCGTCCTGCGGCCAGACTTCCACTCTACCTCACATTCTCTGGGAGTGCGGGTCGACATACCCCAAGTTCATCAAGGAGGAGTGGGACTCGCTTCTGCGTAGCCCCGCTCTAGAATAGCAAATCCTGGCCGTCCGGCGTGCCCGCGACCGGGCCGGTGGGCTAGACCTGCCGGTCCCGCCGACGTGGGACTAGCCGGGTGCGCGACGAGTTCGCGTCCTCGCCGGACCTACAATAAAGTTCACTCACTCACTCACTCACTCACTCACTCACTCACTCACTCACTCACTCACTCACTCACTCACTCAGGCCGCGTTTACGGGGGTATGAGCCATAGATTAAGGGGGTTAAGAAGGGGGGATTAAGAATCACAAGCGGTAATGCCGGGCGGATGCTGCTAACCACGCCACCGAGCAAACTCGAGACACCGAACGCAAGCGACAACGGTGGACTGGGGGCATACCGTGATTGACGTCGTTTTCTCCATCGCAGCCGAACGTGTGTGTAACCAGATTAAGAAACACAAAGACGTAACCAATAATTGAGGAAGACCTTAATGCACCGTCGGGATTAACCCAATGGTAAACACCCGGGCCGCACGCATGTTTCAGCTTCGCTGGTTAGCCATCTGTACAGAATTCTTGGGCGGTGTTTTTTTTTTTTTATTATATATATATACAGCACTGATTTTCTTCAGTCACTCAATAAGCCAGTGACGGAAGGAATAGACAACGAGATCGAAAAGTATGGTGCTCAACAAGTATACACTCTGTTTTGCTACCGTGCGCTGGTGACGGAGGACAAGGAATGTGGAAAGAGAGAAACGTGTGGCGCACGGACGCGAGGCTGCACTGCACAGATATATGAGCGGTGACAGCCTACCCCATAAGCTGCAACAGAGGGAACAAAACACAAGATAAAGGGACGCCGTTTTGCCAGGAGTTCGCTTTGAGTGAAGCTGTGTGCGGGATCCGCTCGAGCTGTGGGCAAACATACTTTTCAGGCTATATTAATCAACACGATCTTGAATTGTAGCGCTAAGTGACACAGACAGAGACTAGAAGCAGACAGGACGAGCGCCTGTCTGCTTCTAGTCTTTGTATATCTCACTTCGCGCTACAATTCAAGATCATGTTACCGTACCAACTCGCCCAACTTTCTATCCTTTCGCATTATATTAATCAAAGCACGCAACCAAAAATGCACGTTTCTCACACTTTTTTTTCTTTACCTTCCCTGCAGCGCTGGCACGAAAACGTGAAGCCGAAGCCATTAGCGCGCAGTGATTGGCGACGCGGACTTTCATCTTGCCCCGGGCACAACGTCAATACATTTCGCGCTGCCAAGGGACCGACGGCAGTCCGATCTTTCTCTCGGTTCTCTTGCTTTGTCCGCCGCTGTCTCGACACTAGTTCGCAGCGCATAAATCACCGAACGGCACTGTCCGGGACAACGCCTTCGAGCCGATCGCGCGGCGGCGCGCACTTGCCACCTTCGCCGCCTCCGAAGAGCCGGAGAGAGCCATTAATTACCGCCGCGGCCGCACCCGGCGCGCAGGGCAGGCCACCAATGCGACAGTGCCAAGACCGCGGCTCAATGTCTCGTTGGAACCTCGCTTCTTCTCGCCTCTTTACTGAGAGCGCGTGTCAGCCGTCGTGTGCCTGAGGGAAATGGGGGTGGGGAGTTCGCGACAGAACGAACGTGTGCAGCGGCCAGTGCTCTTGCTCGGCCCGTGGATGAAACAAACAAACGAAAGATCCAGCGGCTGTTGCTTTTGCTAAGCGAACACGTCTCGCTTACGAGCGCAGCAGGGACCGTTCTGCGAGAGGCGAAAGTAAGTGTTCACGTGACGCGCGTCGTTTGTTCGCCTCTCGGAAATTGGGATGAGATTTTCCAAGGCTGGCAATTCATCATCATGCGGAAGAAGAGCGAGAACAGGCCTAGAACGAAGCTCAAGGCGTAGACTATAAGAAGGCATGCAACGCCCTGCGCTGTATGTGTCGCCTGTCTTCTTCCCTCGTCCCATCACCGCGCCGCTATCACTCGGAAATTGACTCTTGCATCCAATGCTCGCTTTGTCGCTTTGAACAAAATGTAATTCGAGCTGGCGTTTGAATGTGGAAATAATTACCGTAGTTGTTATTGCGGGAAGTGCTACAAAGCGTGTGCTATCACATAGCGCAGAATGTGCCGAAGGTAGCGATTGTGATGTCCCGAAGGCGCCGCAGAGTAAAGGCGCGAAAAGAAACACAGGCGGGCGAAGTGCATGAGACAAGAAGTACGGTGGAACTGGTCGTTTCTGATTCAACCATCGGGGGTATATAACAAGCTGCCAACTTCAACAGAACACTAAGATAGATTCCCCATCTAAAACAAGAATAGGCTGCTTGAAGCCTAACAGAATACAACAGCGATGTTATGATCGATCACTTTGTATTTAATGCCCGCGCCGTCGTGACATTTCATTTTGATTATGAGTGATGACTTTGCTGTCGTACACCTATGTACATATTGTTACGATCGGTCAGCGGGGGTAGTGGCCTTCTAGCCTCTCCTGACCCACTGCGACGAATCGCTTTGTGAAGCTAACAGTGCGTTCCCCTCGGACAGACCTAAGATGTCAGCAAGGCGAGACACATTTGGCAGATCGAGTGTCGTTTGTTGGTCCACTGTCACCGTCACGAACGACGGGAGCAAGACCTCCAGGGAAAAGGGTGTTCTACGGCGTTTCTCACGGACTCCGGTAACCGCCACGGTCGTTTGACAGACGCTCTAGCTAACTGCTGGGTCATCCCATGAATCAAGACGCGCCAGCTAGAGTCAAGCGTCACAATCTCTGTCTGTGAAGCGCTCCTCCTTTTTGTGTGTTCAGTGAACAAAGGTGCGGGAGTGATTGTGTGAACCCTCGCCCTCAACGCGGGTCCTTCGACGACTTTGCATGGACGCTCCGATTGCACGAAGGTGGGAAGGCAGATTTCCCTGGCCTAGGTATCTAGGAAGGACAGAGCGAATATTAAATATTAAGCGGACTTTTTCGGCTTCTCAGTGTGCTTCAATTCAGTCATGCTAGACTGATGAGACGTAACGTTCTCCATTCTTCATGTAGATATTGTAAATAGACCCAGTACTACTCGTTCTCGATGAAAACATGTTCCTCCCTTCAACAACATCCTTAGCGTGGATGAGTCGGACGACGGTATGAGCCAACTACCCCTTTTGACATGCCCGACCCCAACTCTTACAATATATTGTTTCATAAATATTACGACTGCTCCAGGTAAAACATGACATTGTGGGGCTGTTTCCTTCCTTTTGTTTCTGGGCGTTCACACTCCGCAGTTTCTGTATATAGCCGGCAAAAAATGAAATATACCTAATGCATTAGCGATGTGCCTGTGTTTCATTTGTTTGCCTGGACGTGTATGTCCGTCCGTCCGTCCGAACAAGCTAATTTATAAATGTATAATTTTGCTGCGCATGTGAGCGTATGCGCAACATTTTCACTATATATATACCCATCTTTTCCGAAATAAACCTTCAGCTGACAGTAAGCGCTCGTGGTGTTGTCTCCCTTCGTCGTTGTCTGTGTTTGGCGCTAAATTTTCGACATGAATCAATACCAACTTGCTCAGTTCGCTCTCCTTACAAGCTAATTGTTCCTTTTCTTCCTCTCACTTTCCTGAGCGAAGTTCGCCGAAAGTATACCTGCAATAATCAAGAAAAAATAACGATCCGAGCTTTTCAGCGAAGGGTAGTGCAACGCGCAAGAGTGGTTTATCCAATTTACTTACCATCGCGCTCGGCTTTCCCATCGTCACATAACATCTGAGAACCTCAGCGAAGCAGGACGCCCAACACGCCCTGAAGGGAGCGAGGCTTAGTGGCAGGCCCTCCTGCGGAGTGGGTACTCAGCCATCCTAAACTTTCTCGAGTGGGAACTCGTGTCAGCGGAGGCTGCTCACTTCTGTTTTGAGTCGAGTTCTTCATATGAAGCGTTTTACTCTTCTTCTACAAGCTCGGATTTCAGCTTCGATGAAGAAGGAAATAAAACCTGAAGAGGAAGGATGCGGGAGCAGGGGAGCATTTCTATTATAGGAGCACTTCAGTTCGTCTTTTGCTGGAAAGACGAGCACCCTCGAAATTTTATTGCGGACGTCTAAGCACACGAATTAGGAGATCAGCTAATCACCTATCTCGATCAATAATTTCCTTTAAGTGCGCTTAGCTTTGTTTCAAACGAACTTAACTCCCATTTCAGTTTAAGTTTGACAGCAGCTTTCACATAAATTCCGTTGAGTTCGTCTGCGTGGAGCGATAAAGAGTGGAGTTCTATTAAATGTGCGCCGTAGGGCATCTAAGTGGGAAGATCCTTCTTTGCCGCGTAAACCTCAGTAGGTACAGCTGGATAAAACTTATTTCTTTCCGAATTTGTAATGCTGCAGACTCCCGTTAAGAGGAACCACGTCAAGCCGAATTTTCGGTTATGATGAAAAAAATTGTGAACAGTGGTCATTTCACCATAGGCTCAATGCAAAAATATTCTGCTTAGCACGAACTGCGATTTCGTCAAAGCCCAATTTCCGTAGCCGCCACTGAAGCCAACAAGTCAGCTCAGCGAGAGGCCTTTCTGTGAACATTAACAACTACACCGATTTCTCTAAATGCCTTTTCATTAACACGGGCAACAAAATATAGAGCATCCAGAGACATCTTGGAGGCTCCTAGCATCGAAAAATAGAGATGCGTGAGCGGAATTTTTATCTCGCTCACAGGACCCGAGATAGAGTTGACAAGAATAGCGACGTAAACTGGAGCCATGCAATTGGCGGTGGCTAATCACATGCTGCATCCGCTATTTTATCATCTTGTTCTTCCGTTTTCCAGCTTCAAATTTTACAGCGAAGCTGTTAGCGTCTAGTTGGTCGTCATTTTTCGTCGACTCGTGCTCACCCCAAAACAGTACTGCTACCTAGCGGACGCGGCCACTCAGACAGGCCTCAAACGGCGGCTGGAAAAGGGGCTTTTTCTTGTGAGTTTCCGCTTAACAAAATTATTTTTTCTCGTATATTATAATTATAACACGAAGCTGTCATGTCTGCTGCTTATGTGTAAGTCGTACTTTACGAATTTTCTGACGCAACTTACTTTGGGAAATTCGGTTAGTTCAATATGGACTTGCGCTTGGCGGAGGGCTATACGAATGAGGATGTATGCTGCACGTCTGCACACGTGCGTGCGCGCCCGTCGAATTTGTCGCACAGCATGTGCTGCGACCGTAATCGACATTATGGGAAACACTGTCCAAAAACAGTGTTGCCATCTAGCGGCACTGTACAAAGTACAAAGTCAAAAGGCGATAAAATCGTCGCCGTGCGCTGTATCTGCGAGTGAAAGCGTACCATGGGGAGCCGGCGGTTGCGGCTCAATCTCGCGCACACAAGCGAGGAAAGCGAGGAGGAAGCGCGCCGTATTCCGTCGCGCGCAAGGATCCGGAGGTAGGATAAGGAGGGGGGAGGGGGCGCATTGTACTCCGGGAGCCGCTGTATCTGGAAAGCCATCTGCAACGGGGACAGAGTCCGACGCTGTTAAGAACGGCCAGCTACAGTGCAAGTTTGCCACCCAGTTGCTACTGTGGAAGCAACATCTCGGGAGCATCGCCGCCAACCTCCAGCCACAGCGTGACTAAATCGACTTTGTGTCGGGGAACAAGACGCGCATCCCCCACTCTCCGTTGCTTCAGCTAGGATGCGTTCGGTGAAGCAGGCTTTGTGCTGAAACCGCCGCCAACCTCTAGCCTCATCGCCGTTGTGACGGAATGAGTTCGGCGGGCCAACTATTGTTCCCAAACTCCCCAACGCGGACCTGATCTGCTACGGGTGCGCGAGTTGCCGCGGGAACGCCGTTTGGCGCTGCTTCCCATGCACCGACCAAGACGCAAGACAACGCGCTACGCGGAACGGCTCCGAGTTCTACGGGGCCCCTCTGACGTCGGTTCCGGACCTTCGCACGTGTGTGCATTTGTGTGTGTAGACCGTCCTGCGGGGAGGCGGCTAGTTTGCGATGACGAAACGAACGTTCGCATCACCTTGTATCGGGAGAGGACCGAGTGTTTAAAAACCGCTGTTGTGCGGCTGCTCAGGACATTCTCTCTCAAGCAGTCATGTTAGACTGATGTACTTTCTCATACAGTCATGTTAGACTGATATAAATACTGTAAATAAACCCATATTCCTCGTTCTCGATGAGAAGCAGTTCTCCCCTTCATCAACGCCCTCAGCGTGGATAAGTTGGACGACGGCATGGGCCAGCTACCTTCTAATTCATGCCCGACTCCAATCTTGACAACGGATCACGAGCGATGGGATTGAGCCCCCAATCCTGACAACGCGCGCTGTATTTCGCGGCTTAGTTCGCGGCGCTTGCTGCCACGCTTCCTAACTCCAGCGTTTTGATAGCGACTTTCCGCGGCCATTGAGATGTGTTGGTGTTTGCTTGTGCACGCGTGACAGCATGCTTGTTAATTAATTTAGTATGCCAATGTTTACAAGTTTATACGGCCGGTAAAACTGCTATCGTAACTTCGCATAGCCATAGCGCTCGACTAATTGATATCGCAATCGATACTTCGGTTTTCGGCCGAAACTGCGACTTCTTTCGAGTGACTCTAGTGCTGCGTAGTGTTGCGGGGAGGGTAATACCATCTGGTGGTGTTACAGTGAACCTAGCCTTGCGTCACGTCATCGAACACTTATGTCTCATGAGTGGAAGAATTTGCTGGCGCCTCTCTCGTTGCGGACGGCGCCAACGGCCCGATAATGAGCAACGAGCTAATACAAGCTAACGCTTAAAAAAAAAATAGACATGTGCCACTAGTAGGTGAATATTTATAAAAGAACAGTTGGAGGCGCCAACTTGAGTGTCAATACGAAATATGAAAGCACATTCTGCCATTAGAAAAAGCGGAGTTCTTCAAGCGCAATTGTACCAAACTCGGACATTTTGGCAACATTATCAATTTGGAAAAGGACAGATACATAAGAAGGACATGAAAGTTTATTGGTGACGGTAGTGGTGGGGCTGCTGCTGCAACCAGCCGGTTTATCCCGCCAGTCAAGGTTGGCAATCCACTACGGCAGAAAATTCGAAGATCCGTATGTTGAATAAACACAAGAGGAAGACGCGGCATCTCCATTCGCTTTCCGATGTCCTCCGTATATTACACGTCTTCGTTTGACACAGCGGTCGTGAGTGCAGGTAATGGAGATATGTCACGCATACGCACTCTATATCATGTAGAAAGAGAGCAGCTAGGGCCAGTCTTTTTGCGCCATTCTCGTGGTTTCGTCTGGCTTGCGTTGAAGCCTTTGCTACAGTATGAGCCAGTCACCTTCGAATCAAGATTCTATATCATTCCGCTTGCATCACGCCTGATACCACTTTCGCTCGTACGGCCTGTTCCGCATTTACATCGTTCGCGCTAAAGACAGCCGTGCGTCAGCTGGTCAGGAAATCAGCCTTGCTATTGTTTTTACGCTTTCGGTCAGCGCAATAGGTAC
Organism: Dermacentor andersoni; assembly: GCF_023375885.2. Classification (NCBI taxonomy): domain Eukaryota; kingdom Metazoa; phylum Arthropoda; class Arachnida; order Ixodida; family Ixodidae; genus Dermacentor; species Dermacentor andersoni. Next base: position 76,517,631 of record NC_092815.1, on the reverse strand, counting down.
TGCGTCGACTGGCCCATCTTCTTTCATTATAGTTATCTCGTTCGTCAGACACCAAGAAGCTCGTCACCTTTGCCCAACCTCTTCTATGACGCAAAACTCTTTCTCGACGTCCGTTCCGGACATTGCGCCAAATGGTGCGACCCACTCCCAATCTCATTAGTCTCGCAGGATGACGACGAGGCAAGAACCACATTGCCTGTAGCGAAAATAAGAAACACAGAACGAAAAAGAGAGGTGGACACCCGAACTCGTGCGTGTTGTGCGCAATTTTCTCGAGGGGGCGCAACAACAGTTAACAGCAAAAACATCAGATTCAGACCCCTGCCGTCTCCTCCTCTCCCGTTATCGCGTAGCCATCTAGTGTGCTCAACCGCCCTGCACCAACCTTCTCAGCTCACTCTCCAGAACAACAAGCAGCATGTCCACTGCTGATTGTGAAGTGGCGCACCGCAACTATAGGTCGATGCTTTCGCTCGCTTTCTGATGTTGCAGCCTGCAAGCTGAAGGCGGAGGCGCGCCACAGCATTGCTTCCATGTTTTCTCTCTCTCTCTCTCTCTCACACACACACACACACACACACACACACACACACACACACACACACACACACGCACACACACACACACACACACACACACACACACACACACACACACACACACACACACACACACACACACACACACACACACACACACACACACACACACACACACACTTTATCTGTCTTCCGCATCGCGCAAATAGGCGCTACATCGGGAAAGCAGGAGTCGCCGCGTTTCGTTGAGCACGAACGCCTTTTCTTCTTCCACGCTCGGACGACGGCGCGGAGATGAGGATGGCCTGAACGAGACGTACAAAAAAACAGCAAGAAAACGTAACTATCTCTCTAGAGGTCCCCTTATATTCCCCTCCCGCCTCCCGCCTGTTGTATGACGAAACAATTCCACTGACGTTTGTCCTGCCTCGCTCGATAATGCGGCGGCGAGCAACAGCTGCGACCAGTGGTATGCCGAGTTTGGCTGGGGAGAACCGGTCGGGCTGCCACGATGATTCGTACAAGCTCGACTTCCTCGCTCGCGTCGTCGGACAGACTGGCAAAACGAGTCGAGCTCCCGCCGTGGCATTCCTGTGTTTCTGCGGACGACTTCGTTAAGACTCGGGAGTGTGTTCCTGGGGTACAGTTAGGAGCTCAACGATGTGCATAGACTGAGGAAGTAACGCTCCTGCTACCTGCCAAATGGATTTCTTCTCAAACCGTGCCGCGGAAACGGGTTTGCCGTTTTATTCTCGAACTAATTCGTTCAGAATAAATTGCGACGAACTTTTGCTGTCTGCCTTAATTTATATTGTCGTGTTTGCTGCCTGGTTGGGTACAAGGTGATGCAATCCAAGCTGCTCAGATAATTTACACGGGCTCCGCCTTCCTGCCCACTTTTCGTACACGTACTGTTATTGATGCAGGGCGGTGAACGCAGGAAGTATATTGCGACAGGGACAGCACAGCAAACGACACTGGGCGATATATGTGCCATCATCGCACACTGTCATCCCCACACCCCTCCTAGCCCTCTTTTAAACTCCAGTTGTTATTTTTTATTCTATTGTCCCCTTGGCTGGCACCCCCGATATCTAATTAAACAGTGCCGTTAACAATACAGTGCACTCCGGTAACAGTTCCTGGCCAGAGCAGTTCGCTACACAAAGGCAGGGCGAAGTCCTTTATTGTTAATTCAATGATTACCCCTCTTAGCCCGAAGGTGCTATAGCAGGGGTTTTACAATGTCAAAAAAAAAAAAAGAACACCCTTCACTGACACAGCACACTTGCTGACTTGATAGGCGATTCCATTCGCTAATGGAACGAACAAAAAATGAATTAGCATACATACTAGTTCTAGTGCGGTATTCTAAAATATTGAAACGATGATCAGTACGTGCAGAGACATAATGAGTCCTGTGTAAGTACATTTCCTTTCGAATGCCGGTTTCACCATGAAGTATTTAATAAAGGAGTTTCAGTCGCAAGCTTTTTCGACGAGAGGAAAGAATTTACCATCCTATTTATTTTTCATATTGGTACATCTATCGGTTCTCAAGTACCGGCATAAAACAAACCTTGCTGCTCTGTTCTGGATTTTTTCAAGTTTATCACTTAGTCTTTTTTGTCAAGGGTCTCACACGGCACAATCATACTCGAGCATTGGTCGAACGTATGTTAGGTGAGCAGTTGAGTTGAAACAAGGCGGCGCGTGTCTCAGATTTCGGTGTATAATATTTAAGGTCCTGGCGATCTTAGCAACCACTGTATCAACGTGAGTATTCCATGAACAGTCGGCTGAGAATGTCACACCTAAGTATATATAGTGTAATTTTTGCTTCGTTGTGTTATTGCTGATGACATACTCAGAGGTTAGCCTGTGTTCTTTACGTGTAAAAAGTAATATGAACGCATTTTTTAGCGTTTAGGTTCATTCCCCATCTTGAACACCATTCAAGAACACATGATAAGTCACCTTGTAACAGGGCAACGTCATCTTGTTTTTTAAATTTTCCTATATAGGACACAGTCACCGGCAAACAACCGTCTAGTAGAGCTAATTCCTGAACAAATGTCATTTATGTATATTAAAAATAAAGTGGCCCCAAAACTGAGCCCTATCGGACCCCCGATGTCCATGATATCTACGAAACTGTTTTTCTTGCCATTTAATACTACGCACTGTCGGCGGAACGACAAGTAGTTTTCGATCCAAGCAAGAACTGTACGGTCAGTATTTAGTGATGCTAGCTTTCCTGTAGCAACGTTTTCCTAAACTAGATTCCTAACTAGTTAACTAGTTTTCCTAAAGCTTTCCTGTATAGTAACGCTTAATCGCTGTAAAAGGAGGAAAACGGCTGGCGGAATTGCTAGCTACAGTTATATAACACGGCGCTAGAAGTATAGCACCGTGTTGCTTTTACTAGCTGCGCCTAATCAATTATTAACAGTGACATATCAATTATAGTTACTACATCCATCTCCAGAGTCAGCACGACGAATGGCTGCATTACGTGCGGCGAACAGGAAATACTCCATTTGTTTGACAGAGAGGAGACAGCCACGGCGGTCGTCCGCCACACATCGATTACGCACGCGAGCGTGTGCTTCTGACGGTCCGCATTGGCAGCTCTCCGGTGAACGCTCGCCTGTAGAGCGCGAAGTCACCGTATAGTTCCCACGCGTGAAACGACGTGTGCCAGCAACCGGGGCCTGGGAGCAAGGTGGGCCGCGGTTAACAAGCTTCGGAGAGGCCCCGCCCCGTTCGAGACGACCCAAGAACGCCATCTGCTAATGAGGGAGCGCATCAGCGAACTTCTGAGCGGATGCAAAGTGCTCGTATAATAGGGAGGCACCGAGCTAGCGCACGCCCGACTAATTTGTCACCGCGGCATGCCCGAATGTGTGTGTGTGTGTCAAGGTCGCCGCGGAAACGCGTTTCTTTCCGCTCCCCCCTCTTTTTTCTTTTTTCTTTTCTTGTCTTTAGAGGGCCGCGTGTTCCCTGAGTCGTATACCGTTGGCGGATAAGAGTTTACGGAATGCGGGAGTCTCGAAAAATAATGTGACCTCCGGCTCCGAGTGCATCGCGAAATTGAAAGCTGCGGCTCACATGCCGTTTACGACTGTTTGTGACCGACGGAAGCTGATGGCAAATATATATATATATATATATATATATATATATATATATATATATTGTTCACGGAATTTTTAAAAATCACGCGTGACATGGTCCCTCATTCTACTAAATGAGCTAAGTTACACTCCAAGACAGACATTATTTGCACAAGAAATGAAAGCAAATATCTAACTAAGTAACAAATCTTGCTGATTAACATTTAAACTAACTACTTTGAGCCACATGTTGCAAATTACGAATTGTAGCAGATAGCATTTACATTCGTGTCCACTTGGAACGAATTCTGAGGATGTCACCAGTTTCGAGATATGCGCTTCCAAAGATTGCGACCAAATGCATTGGTGTCCCATTAACTCTTGAGCTTCAATGTATAAAAAGGCGTTTCGTCAAAAAATTGACGGCGCTTAACTCAAAACTGGTGCTAGCTTTTTTTAAAATTTATTCCAAGAGGAAGTGCCTTGTGAGATCACTGGCTTCAATTCGTGTAGTAAGATATGTGCGTCAAAACAATTAGTTCAAAAGTTAATTAGTGAAACATTGTTAATTAGTAACTTGCGCTTATTGATTTCCAGTGTAAGTAGTGTATAACTTTTCAAATATTGCGGCTCGTAAAAGAGATTTGTGCTAAATCCCACAGGTACTTTTTAAAAATTTCGTTAACGTTACAATAAAACACGTTTCGGCGCGTTTTCCCATATACTTTCTTGGTCTGGACGCTGGCTAACACTCCACGGCTAGATCTAGAACGCAGTAAAGTAAACTGCTACGAAATATATTGGCCTTCCAGTTAAGATTCCAGAAATACGCCTCTAACAGTTCGGAAGGATATTATATAACTAGAACACCGACGCATTATTTAGCAGATTTTCGTGACGGATATCTCGGATGTGGTGCTGGTTGTAGGTTTTCTTCTAAGCGAACATTGATTCTTTTCGGATTTAATTAGGCAATTACAACATGTGCCCTAAAGTGACTAACTAGAAAGTTAATTAGAACATTCTAGGTAATTAGCGAAATTGTCGCTTAAAGTAGTGTTCCCGATAATGTCCGCCTCTAACCATATAGCTAATCGGTAAAGACGGCAGGGGCTTAGATATGACAGTTTCTCATAAAAGTGCTCCGCATAAAAAGCAACACCTGGTATATGTGACGATAATGGACTACTGTTGGAGCTCTATAAAGCTCCAGCAGTAGCGATTCTGCTTCGGAATATAATGGCATTCAGTTTTGCAAAAATGGAGGTTGAGTTTTATGGTATATTTCTCGCAAACAGCGCATTTCTGGCACTGTAGGACACGTCACCTTTCTCCCTGCTTCTCTGGTGCGGGGATCATGGTGTATCGGAAACTGCCACGGCGCGTTCAAAGCTTAGCTCGATCGCTTAGCGTCGCGACCGTCCTGACGATCAAAGGAAGTCGAGCAGTGGGAAATCTGTTAACGACAGGCAGTAACCGAAAGAGATGCCCGGTAAACGGCTTCATTTTGATATGAAGAGCTCGCGTTTTGTCACAAAACGCACATTCGAACTACTCATTTCGCGGAACGTAGTGCTCTAAAATTGTTTCCTAGCTCAAATATTGAGCTCAAAGCTCGAGATATCGAATACAGGAACAAAACCAGTTTACAAAAGTTACTTTTATAAATGTCAACCATGGGCTCTATAACGTAAATCTATACCGAACTTTTCTATTCCAATTCTGCAATCAGCCCTCCGCGATTGGTCAAAACATTTTTTTGGAACACCCCCACTTCGCCTGTCTGCCACGCGACGTCACGAAAACCGCGATTGCTCCCCATCTGATATGACGCGTACACACTTATTATGCATGATTGGACCGAGAAAAGAAGAATAGTTATTTCTGATTCGACGCCTTTTCGCCATTAGCCCTCTGCTATTGGTGAAAGTTAAAGGCTCCACCCACTTCACATGCCTCTCACGCTACGTCACAAAACCGCGAAAGCTCACCGCGTCAAAGTGACGTGTACGCGTTAAAGCTGCATTAATATGCCGAACAAAACTGATTTTTCTTCTGAATAGTCGCAGGCTGCCCCGTTACAAAAGGAATAAAAGATGGCTGCCACCGATCGCTCAGGCAACGGCTGCTCGCACCTGCCGGAGAGCATGGGTTCATTTTTGTACAAGAAAGCTTTTTGCGTGGCCGTGTAACGTTTTCGAGCACTTTCAGCACGTATACGACATCGCTCTGCCAACTCTTCTTTGCTGAGGATCCGTTTTAACGGCATTCTTAGCCTTCCGTTGCACGCCGCCGCGATTTTCGACCAGCCATCGCAAGCTAAGTGAAAGTGGACTAATCGCAGACACCGGCACCACCCTCTTCATCCGGTTATCTATTTTCATTACGCTGGCTCGGCCCCATCGAAATCCTCTCCACTTGAGCGTGCTCCTCGCCTGCTGGCAGCCAATTACAAACGAAAAACTGCTCAATGTAGGCAATGTCATTCATTTTGAAAGCAGTCACCTCCTATAAATATAAACTAGGAGAGCGTTTTATTGGGCTGTTCAGGCAACGCTGCGGGTCACCACCCGATGCTTGCGTCGGCGGTTACGCAAATTTGACCTCGGGAGATTGAAATAAAAACATATTGGAATAGTTTTACGTTATAGGTCTTCATGTCACAAAGCCACACACTTATTCCGCACTCTTTCAAGGCGTCGAGGACAGGAGCCCTCGTTGGAACGGCTGCAACGAAATAACAGGTATAATGTGGTACCACTGTCAATCATCACAACTGAATTGCCAACTGTATCAGATAAGCGATGACGCTGGTTTCGCAGCCCGACGACGCACTAGAATTGCATGCATGAATAAAAAAATCACAGTTCAGCCGGAAAGGCGAAGCGCCGATTGCGATAGCAAATTAGTAGATAGCTGTACGAAGTAAGGATAGTAGTTTTATCGGCCGTATAAACTTGTAAACATTCGCATACTAACTAAATTAACAATGATAGATTGTATAGGCGTGACTCGACGAGGACGTAGAAACAGACACATGGAGATAGCGCTTTCTTTTTGTGTCTGCTTCTTTCTACGTCCTTGTTCAGTCGAGCGATCACATTCTATCTTGCATTCAAATCAACTAGCCCGTAAACGTTTTTTTTTGACTAAATTAACCAGCACGGTGTCACGCGCGCAGAGGTAAATATGAACACACATCGCTCGATGACAGCGGAAACTGTCTGTGAAAACGCTGGAGTTAGGAATCGCGGCAGCAGCCACGAGCCAATTGACTTCTGTGCATCTGTCGCTTCAAGGCGTACGAAACGTGGAAAGCACAGCGCATACGAAGCTATCGGCACCACGCTCACTTTGCAAACATCGCAGATCGCTTTGAAGATGAGGCCCGCGCAGGCCCACACTTTAGCCACGTCGCAGACCACTTTCAAGACACACGAGCGCCGGCAACGCGCCCCTACGGCGTCCGCCAAATGCGTCTACTACGGCGTCCGCGATTCGCGTGGCCAACGCCGTAGAAGACGCCGCGGTTGTCTCCACTCTGTACTGAGCTGCGGGCGAGGGGGACATCGAGGCACAGTATCAGCCATCAGAGAAGAACGCCCCTCCTCCCTCGCTTCACCACCCTGTCTCGCGCGCCGCATACGGAACCTCACGGCGACGGCAGAAATGCGCCTGTAGTGTCCGTATAATTGCTATCGCAATAAAAGTTAAAGTGACGCTTCACTTCGTGAACGCGGGTTACGTGCAAGCGTATGGACGCCGCGAACATGCACAGCGAGCACCGCGGCGTATAAGCACAAACGGAAAGGCCGCAAACGCGGACGCTAGATTGATCTCCACGGTGCGACGCCTGGTGTGCCACAGGGAAAGCGCATAATGCTACACACACAAAGAAGGGACGCCGCGAACATGCAGCACCGCGGCATCGAAGCACAAACGGAAAGGGCGCGAACGCGGTGATTCTCTTCTCCACGTCCAGGCGCCTTCCTCCTCCGGCGCTCGCTTCCCTCACGGCTTCAAACATAACCACGGCGACTTTAGAGATGAGCCATCTTCGCTTATGCGTATAAGTTCCCTTGCATAACTGAGAAGTGAGGCAGGTAACCTTGTTTTGACTCCCTCGAGCTATAAGACACGGACTTCTTTCTGCACATAACAAAACTCTTCGGCAAAAAAAAAAAAAAAAGAAAAGAAAAGAAAGAACAACGCTCATTAACCGTCTGGGAAGCAAGGTCATCTGCAAGTGAAGACAATAACGCACGTCCGGTCTCTCGAGCCTGCAGAACAATTACGATGTCAAGTGGCCCCAGACAGCTAGCAGCGACGTTTTTTAAGACCCACCCCAAAACTAACTTTAGAAACTGGGTCCTTAACTCCCACGTGGCCCTTACTGCCGTTAGTGCACTCGTAGTGCGCCGCGAGGGGCTCCTTCAAGGACATAACCGAGACGCTGCGTTGTAAGTGCATGGGAATATTAACACACGCTCTTTACTTAAGTGTTAGCCTTTGTTTCTCAGCACAACTTGTCGCTAATTTGCGGACCGCCGCTTGCGGAATCAACGCGCCTTGGATATTACGTATGCAGCCTTCAGGCCCAATTTTCCCCACCTTGTCATGAAAAAATAATAAAACCTCCCGAGACGCCTTATTCCAAGCGAGTGTTCATAAAGATACGGTAAAAACAGGAAATAAGTTCCCGATAAGGAAGACTAATGACATTAGCCACTGCGGAACAAAAATAAGCTAGTGGGCAATAAGCGATTGCGCGGGAAAGCACATGAGAATTTTTGTGAACTTGTTACTAAGGCCAACATGTTTACACTGAAGGAACCAAATTGGGTTCGGCGTACACCGTGTTCATGCTTGGCGCAAAGGAAGGTTAGACCATAATGCCAAGCGCTGAACCTGCTGCCACCCGACCCTGGCCATGCTTACAACGCTGCAGCAAGTTTATTACGAGGAAACGCTGCGATAATGGTGCGCCAAGGCAAAGAACATTGGGAACAACAAGAACAAAACGACGACGCTATTCAATTTTCCACAAAACAGCAGGCGCTTTAGTCGCCTCCTTTATTAAGCACAAATGTCTGCACTTCACGAGTTATTGTACAACAGGATCGCCGCCAAAAACCACTTCGAATCTGTTGCGCCAGCGAACGCTGAGGGCAGAAAACGGGACAAGAAGTTGGCGGCGGGGAGAAGCGGACTAGGGGGTGAATGTACAGCGTCATCACAAGAAAAAAATAACGCTGCGCACTACGAACGATATTGGAACAGGAGAGAGAAAGAGCAAGGAGGAATGACTACAGGGGGCTGACAGCAGCAAAAATATAGAGGGCCTTCCCGAACGGATTACTACCATGGTAATAAGCCGGCGGGAAAGCAGAGAGACATGCGTAGGGGGGATCACAGGAAAGGAAAATAATTAAGGAAAGGGAGCCGGCAAAGGTTTGAAACAAATGGATGTAAATGAGGTAAGATAGGAGCATTAGAACATGGAGAAGAAATAAAAGAAAAGCACCAATTAAGGGAGGCGCAACCACCCCCGTTAGCTCCTCCCAATTAAATCTCATTGGAAGCGCGTGGGTGCGGACAATTAACTCTGCTACTCGCGGCAAAATCTCGGTGGGCTTGGCCGAGAGAGAGAAAAAGAGAGAGAGCGAAAGGGGGGGGGGGTGCAAGAGCTGCTTAATGAGCTGCCTGAGGAGTCGAAATCGGTTTCACAGCTGTGCTCTCGGCGTAATCAACAGCTTTATCGTCAGGATGTCGATATAGAAGAAAAGCAGTCCTTTATTTTGGACTGGGAGAGAAAGAGAGAAAAGGAAGTGAAAAGGTGAGACAGCGTAGTTAGCCAATGCAAGGAGGTCCGGCTGGTCTCCCGCGCTGGGTCAGTATAGAGTAAACGGATTGGAATACTATCCCTTTCGAGTGCCGCGTCTGCAATAGTGCATGTCAAGATAACGCATCAGAGATTCATTATAAATAGCGCCAAAAAAAATACACGGACAAGGAAGAGCACATGGTCAGCGCTAACTGCCAACATCTTTGTTAAAGCCCGCACGAATATATACTACTCGCAACGGGCTGAAAGGTGAAAGTCAGCGCTCTGTCCTGTTTACTCGCTCGTCCTGTGTTGCGCTGTTCCTGTTTTTATTCCAATGGGTAATTGTTCTAGGTGTCGTTTACAGCTTCGCTGTCCCACCATCTTCACAGAGTGGATTGAAGGCCAAGTTTTGTTTTAGCTTATCTTATCCCAACCTCTTCGTTTGTAGTAATATTTATTATACCTCGTCTTTCTTATCATCTCTCATTCCTTTCGTCCCCTAACCCCAGAAAAGGTTACCCAGCAAGTCTTTATACACTGGCTAACGTTCCCGTCCTCTCCTATCTTTCTCTTTTTTTTTTTCTCTGCTGTGGATTCTGAACGTCACGTATGTTTTGTCCTGCCTGTTCATGCTATCAGAAATCGAAACGGACTTGCTGGTATTTTTCAAATGAATAATTTCACAGTGCAGAATAAAACAGACGGAAAAGAAGCGAACAACGCAAGCGAATGTGAATTTCGAAAATGTGCAAATTCAGGATGGTTAGTGCACATTATAGTGAGGTCGGGGCAAGTGGTATGAACGCACAGCGCTTCGTCCGTTGATTTCGTATGTCCTGTGCGACGCGCTGTTACTCTAACTAGAATATGCAATAACAAGAAACACGCTAACACAGGTTGCAAGCAAAGCGTTTTTGGGAGAGTTTATACAGACGGGAGCAAAAATGCAGAGACCACGGCATAAACAGAAAAATTAAATTTCTTTTAGCAGAGCCGGTGCAACAAGGAACTGTCTCAATGCGTTACATTGGCCCGAACAGGCGCACGTATAAGATGTATACCACTTGATTTCCGCCTGTATGCTAATCCTATGAACGAAAAAAAAAATATTTCTTTGCGGCATCTGTGGTCTTTCGACTTTTGTTCACCACTGCGCATATTTGAAAGTAAAAAACGAGCCCATATTTAAACGGCCGGATAAGTGAAAAGGAGAAAGGAGAAAAGAAAGAACAGAGAGAGAAGGAAGAAGAGACTGCATTAATTTAGACTCGCTTTGACTTCGATATATCCGTCGCTCATTTTGGCCGTATGTTTTAAAGCGTAAGCTTTCTTTGGCGAGCTCCCCAGTCCTGTCACGCGAGAAGTGTAATGCCTTGTATCTGCACAAAATATGCGTAATTTGCAAAGACATTTAATCGTTATGATAGTGTGAATGTAGATGATTGGTAGCTTTTAATCGCTAAGGAACAATCTAAAGCAATAAATAAATAAAAGAAAGAATATCAATAGAGCTACATAGGGTTCCTTACAAAAGGCACGAGAAAGCTAATAGTAGGGGTGGGCCAATTGGAATTTTTGAATGGGTCAAATGAAATTTGGGTTTGGGTCAACCTGTAATTTGGAGGTGGGCCAAGTTAAATTTGTGGGTGGGTCAACTTGAAATGTGGGGTGGGCATACTTAAAATAGGGGGTGGGCCAACTTGAACTTTGGACATGGGCCAAGTTGAAATCTGGGCATGGGTCAACTGAAATTTGGGGGCGGGCCAACTTAAATTAGGGAGTGGGCCAACTTGAAATTTGAGGGTGACCCAACTTAAATTTGAGGGTGGGCCAACGTGAAATTTGAACGTGGGCCAACTGAAATTGTGTGTGTGTTGGGGGGGGGGGGGGTCAATTTGAAATTTGGGCGTGGGCCAAGTTGAAATCTGGGGGTAGGCCAAGTTAAATTTGAGGGTACGCCAACTTAAATGTGGGGCTGGGCCAACTTAAATTTGGGGGTGGGCCAAATTTAAATCTGGGTGTGGGTCTACTTGATACCTTGGGGTGGTCCAATGTCCAATTGAACGCTGCTAAGCGTCCTTCGAGTCACGAACACCTCGCGGGCAAGCGAGCGCGTTGAGACGCTTGGCGCGTTTTCATGTGGCTTTACCGAGGCGCAGTCAGAACACAGGCGAAAGCTTGAGTGGACAAAGAACGCGCGCATAACACAGGCTGGCGAGGGTGACATGGCATCGCGGCGATGAACTATTCCCTCACGAAACGCTTCAAGCACTACTGCGGCCGCTGGTGTTCCCTTTCGACCACTCTGCTCCGTCGAGGCGCGCTCGTACACGGCGTTGCATCTGAATTGGTGTACGATTGCATTGGATGAGCCGGATGCGGCGAGAAAATCTGACAATTGTCGACTAACGCCGAAGCATTATTTTCCACCGGAAAGGCCGTAGGTATACGTACGTAAGCTACGAAAGGCAAGTAAGCAAAACTAAGCAAAAATGAAGTCACAGTCGAGCCAAACAATGCTTATGCTTTAGTCGTCAATTTTCAGAATTTATGTAGCTTCCTTTTCTGCGTCTGTCTGTGTTGTGGAACAAAAAAAAATAAAGAAAGGGGAAGCAAATCGGGTCTCAGATGACTTGGATCATTGCCATCCCTCTTAACGTCTCACCGCTTGTTTTCTTGAAGGAGAGATAAACATTCTGTAATGGATGCGGGCTGGAGATGTTTGTCTGGCCGATCCTCGTCGAGCATGCTAATCCATATGGCAACGCTGATGCATGGAATTAAGCAACTGTACACAGTACACACGCACACAACAAACACAAGCACAGGCAGCGACAAGTAACTAAAATGTCTGGCCTATAGGACCGTGCCTCTGAGAAAGGCTAAGAGCGCCTTCGTGGAACACGAAGAACCAACAACGCTTCCCCAGGCTCCATGTACACAGCGCAACACTTGAGTTTTCTCGAGCAAGAATACCAGACGTCACTGTGGCAGACAGAGCCAGTGACGAGAGTTATTCCAAGGCACCTTAAGGCGCGTTCTTGGAGCACAGCTAAAATCGCACGGGAAATACGTATAGCTTTTATGCGGTAAAGAAAAGAAAAACAAAAACAAAATAAAAATAATGACAGCGAAGCTGTAAGCGACATCTAGAACGATTACCCATTGCAACGTGGCTTGAAATTATTGACATGACGACATTCACATGTACTTTACCTCATGATTAGCCAAAGACGTTTCAACGGCCTGCGACTTGGCTTGCGACGCTAGTTCGGTCGCCTACAAAGAGTGGATCAGAGACAATTAAGTGAAGTGCAATTAACTTGAAACAACGGTCGATCGCCCACGGACAGGACAAATGCGCTAGGGTTTAAAGGTTCGCTGTAAAAAAAAAATCTGTTCCAGTTGTTTGGAAGTCGACGCTTTATGTGTCACCAGCCCCTCTTTCTGTCCTGCCTTTTCACGCGTCGTTTTAATACTTGCGATGTTGATAACCAACTCGCCAAGACCTAACACAAATGAAAAGGAAATCGAAATGACGACCAAAAATCAAACACTGGTGACCCCTGTCACACTGTTGCCAGGCGAGGGAAGCAACACAGACGCGCCACCCGCAACGTGGCATGTGTATAGTGATGACAGCGAGCAGAAAGAAACGCGAGTAACACGCAGGCGCTTTTGACAACTGCGGTTGTCTCCGGAAGCTGAAACGCCGAATGGGCCGAACTTAACGGCGACTCACGTGCCACAGTGTCCTTATCTCGACGGTGGCTCACGACTAATTAAAAAATGACAACCATTACACTCTGTGAAGATGGAATGGCAGCAAAAGCTGACGACAGTCAAAGCTCACAAACGAAAAGCAAAGCGCTGTCGGTGCCATTCCACCCGGAATGGTTGTCATTTTTTGCGTTGCGAGTCTGGCGTCGTTGCTCGCTCGGAGGTGCCTGGGATTGCGATTGTCGTTTTCATTCAGCAACGCGCGAACGTTCTTCGTCGGTGGTCGTTTCGCGCCGGCGCCGTTCACATTCTCGTTGCTGTTCCCTCCGGCGCTCCTCGTACGCATGTTGTTCTTCGTGTGTAGGAACTATACGTGTCCTCCCAATCGATAACGCAGCTATTTTTTTAGCGCCGATACCTCGCCTGCTTATATACTGCGATAACTTTGACGTCACGCTATTGTTCACGGCGAGCGTTCTAATCTGTTCCGCATTCTGACATCTGCGCCGCCGCGCTGCACCCGTAGGGGTTTGTTAGAAATCGCTAAGTCCGTTTCTGTTGCCGGACGCCGAAAAAACTACGGAAGGTTAGTCACATACACCCTTCACTGTAAAACAGCTAAGTAGGAGAGAATGGCACAGTTTCTCTTTGAAGCTGCTGCTACCTCAGGATAGATTGGCAGGTTATCCTCTGGAAACTGCCTTTCTTTCGTGAATTAATGGTTGTTCATTATTCAAGAAACAGAACGCCAAGCTCTAACGATTCATTTACGTGATGTCACATGCTTTACGCATTTGTGTCCTTTTCGTGTAAGAATAGTCGCAAGAACTGGAAATTCATCATCGTCATCAGCATCAGCCTATTTTACGTCCACTGCAGGACGAAGGCCTCTCTCTGTGATCTCCTATTACCTCTGTCCCGCGCCAACCAATTCCAACTTGTGCCTGTGAATTTCCTAATTTTATGACCCCACCTGGTCTTCTGTCGTCCTCGACTGCCGCTTCCCTTCTATTGGCACCCACTCTGTAACCCTAATGGTGCACCGGTTATCTAACCTACGCAATACATCGCCAGCCCAGCTTCATTTTGTTTTCTTAATGTCAATTAGAATATCTGCTATCCCCGTTTGCTCTCTGATCCACATCGATCTCTTCCTGTCTCAACGTTACGCCTAACATTCTTCGTTCCATCACTCTTTGCGCGGTCCTTAACTTGTTCTCGAGTTTCTTGGTCAATCTCCAAGTTTCTGCCTCATATGTTAGCACTGGTAGAATGCATTGATAGCACACCTTTCTTTTCAATGATAGTGGTAAGCTTCGAGTCAGAATCTAACAATGTCTGCCGTATGCACTCCAACCCGTTTTTATTCTTCCGTAATTTTCCTTCTCATGATCGGGGTACCATGTGAGTAATTGACCTAGTTAAACGTACTCCTTCACAGACTCTGGAGGCTGACTGGCGATCGTAAACTCTTGTTCATGTTTTTCCGTATTCTTTATTATTCTTTATGTTTGTTTGTCAGTACAAATACCTTGCTTCTGGAAAATGTTTCCACTGTACACGACGTTACGCGAAGGTATGGTGGAAGTGCTAGAGTACGTCATTTTGTGGCCTACATTGCCTGAACATCCGTATCGAACAGTCTAGCGTAAGTCCTCGTTTCATTTAGAACCTGTTCAACGCGCTGCTTTCTATCCCCGAATGAGGAGCTAAACCGTCGTTACCTCCAACGTAATAAGGCAGTGTAATGATCTCGAAGCCACCGCTCTACAATTAATTCTGCCCTTCGATGTCTGTGTTTTACGTTCTGCTTTCATTTCGCTTTTACGCCGATAGTGCGCGCTTCCAGCTGTACGTTTTGCTTTCGATTGCGTTCATTTTGGCTAATACAGTAGACGAATTACTTACCTCCAACAATACCAATACTTCTTACTTCAGGCTACGTATTAACTGATATTAGCTCTCTGATAGCACTTGTCATTGCGCTGTCTTAAGTATCAGGCCTTTATCATTTTTTACCTACCAAACGCCGCGTAGCTTAGACAGCCGAAACCCACTTCTTTCTCTCTTTCTCTCACGTACTCTCTCTATCCCTCTCCCATCTCACTCACTCACTCACTCACTCACTCACTCACTCACTCACTCACTCACTCACTCACTCACTCACTCACTCACTCACTCACTCACTCACTCACTCACTCACTCACTCACTCACTCACTCACTCACTCACTCACTCACTCACTCACTCACTCACTCACTCACTCACTCACTCACTCACTCACTCACTCACTCACTCACTCACTCACTCCTCGTTTCGTGCAAATTAGCTTGCGAATGTGGCTGCCTTCTGAATTCTAAGACGCATATTTTTTTTCAAGCAGCAGGCTTTTATCTATGATAATTATCATCATAATCTTCATCAACCTATTTTTGTGTCCACTGCAGAACGAAGGCACCTCCCAGCGATCTACAATTACCCGTCTTGCGCTAATTGATTCCATCTTGAGGCATTTCATCCCCCAACCTTATTTTCTGCTGTCCGCAACTGCGCTTCCCTTCTCTTGGCACCCATTCTGTAAATCTAATGGTCCACCGGTTATCTACCCTATGCATAACAGGGCTTGCCCAGCTAAATTTTTTCTCTTAATGTCAACTAGCATATCGGCTATGACCGTTAGGTCTCTGATCAACACCGCTCTTTTCTTGTCTCTTAACGTTACGCCTAACATTTCTCGTTCCATCGCTCTTTGCGCGGTAATTAACTTGAACTCGAGCTTCTTCGTTAACCTTCAAGTTTCTGTTCCATATTTTAGCCCCGGCAGAATACAAATATCGTACACTTTTCCTTTCCACGACAATGGTAAGCTCCCTATAATGTGTTGGGAATGCCTGCCGTATGCGCTCCAACCCATTTTTATCCTTCTGTAAATTTCCTTCTCATTATCATGGTCCCCTGTGAGTAATTGACCCAGATAAACGTACTCTGTACAGGCTCTAGAGGCCTGACTGGCCATCCCAAATTCTTCTTTCTCTTGTCAGGCTATTGAACATTACCTTTGTCTTCTGCATATTAATCTTCAACCCCACTCTTACACTTTCTCTTTTAAGGTCCTCAATCATCTGTTTCGATTCGTCTCCAGTGTTGCCGAGCAGGACAATGTCATCTGCAAACCGAAGGTTGCTGAGATATTTGCCGTTGATCCTCACTCCTAATCCTTCCCAGTCTAATAGCTTGAAGACTTCTTCTCACCACGCAGTGAAAATCATTGGAGAAATTGTTTCTCCTTGCCTGATCACTTTCTTGATAGGTAATTTTCCGCTTTTTTGTGTGGAGAAACAAGGTAGCTGTGGAACCTTCGTAGATATGTCCAAAGCATTCACGTATACCTCCTGCATTCCTTGATTACACAGTTATCTATGGCACCCACGCCAAAACCTATTTACATTGATACAAAAGCGAGACACACACAAGAATGCGGCATAAGAAGAAATGAAAAAAAAAAGAGAAAGAGCTCTTTAACAAGATTACACGAAGAGCCAAGAATAAATGGAGATTATTATATAGATTAACGAGAAAAGTGAAAAAATAAAGGCAAGGACGGAAGGCCAGGCCCACCCACAACGTAGAATATCGACGCGCATAGCGCCTCAAAACCGGCGCAAAATCTCGCACCAAACACAGGGTTATTCCTGCTCTCGCTTCGCTCCATCTTCACAATCTTGTTCATACTTCCTTCTCTCTCTGTCCCCCTTTCCCAGTGTCTTATCGGAATGAATGGCGTTATGAACAGATATTATGGCAGCCACGCCGGCTATAGTTCCTTCGGTATACTTATTAGGAATTGATCGAAAGTAAAAAAAAAGAAAGAAAACATTACCGCGGAATAGGCAGAAATAGACGGGTAGGGAGCTGTGGGTGCGCTAAGAAACGCATAATAAAGTTCACTGTTTTTTGTTTAACCCTATAGCTCGTCTCATGAGGACCAAAAGAAGCGAAAAGAAAGAAAGAAAAAAAACGGCAAGAGAAAGAAAAGAACGAGAAACGAAGGAGCTAGGAAAGCAGGCGGGGATGAGGGGGAGGAATGCTCAAGCTAATAGTTGAGTTCAAAGTCGCCTGCGCTCCATTGGCCGTGCGCAGCGCGTAATGACTAGAGGGGCCCTTAGAGAGGTCTTGCCGGCCCGTTGCTGGGAGCTCGCGAACCCGTGCGATACCGGCACTCCAGCATTCTTTCCGTTTCGGTTAGCGAGAGGCAACTACCCATTTCCGTATTACCGATAAGGATTATCAGCTATTCTTACCTTTTCTTATTTTTTCTCTCACTCCGAGTTCTCTTTCGCCTTGCGCTGGCAGCATGGCAAGAACAAGAAAACGTCAATAACGAAAACGGATGTTTCGACACGCGGGTGCACTTTCTACCCGTTTGCTCCGTCAGTACATGGGCGCAGCTAGAAATACCTATATACAATGAGTAGCGCAGAGTAGCCGAAAGTGGTTAAGCGATCCCCCTCTCAAACATGACGTTGGATTTTCGCTTTGTCTACCCACTTCCGCAGTTTCTCACACAGTGCTCATCGCTGCAAAGTTATTCAGTTTAATACTTTTTATTGGCAAGGGGAAAAGGCTGACCTTGGAGTCGACGTCCGGAAGCGGAAGGTTTCGGCGAACGCACCCGTTCGCCTCTGGGGGAACCGACTGTGGGAGAACGTGGAGGCGAACGAACTGCGAGTCATCCTATCGTATGCCTTGATACGCTGGAATACATTTAGCTCCCTCTTTGTACGTCAGCTTCTAAGCTTCTGACTGTAACCACGTAGATGGTAGATCCGACGTAGCGCCGGCCTTTGTCAGCGCACGCGTTCAGCGCTGCGTGCTAACGCCGTTAAGGTGGTCGAAGGGAGTCCCACGGGTGATTTCTAGCGAGTGTAACAGCACTTATAGCAGAAGATTTGGTGGTATGATGAACTCAAAAAATGGACAGGCACAGGATAGAATCAACCGACGTAAGATATTGCTGCTGCTGCTGCTGCTGATGATGATGACGATGACGACGACACCGACGACGGCGACAGCACTTCGAGGAAGTTTCGCGGGCATTGAGGGACGGACAAGCACAATGCCTATCTTTTCTCCCCTTCGTGCTTATTCGAATAAGTACTGCGATTCTTGCCAGCGTTGCACCGGCGTCATTAAAGTAGTATCCTTCAAAATTATTTTGCTGATGCTTGCACACTATGTGCACGTTGCTGACCGAGTCAATGTCGCGCATTACTCGGTGTCGGCCCTTGCTTTCGCGGAATGCTCATCGAAGCCACGTTATATATGCATGTGGTAGATCTTTAGCCTCGTGAAGGCGCCGTCGCCTACAGATACCTACCCGTCCGACGATTCGCAACTGCGTCGCCGTGCTCCTAGAAAGTTGCCCTTATACGGTTATCTCACTGATTAGTTCGATTCATTGACGAAACTGCGAGAGCGAGCAAAAGCTTGTGATTAACATCGCTCAATGAGAAATATCTGATGGAAATATCATCCCACTGTTGGGAACGCATATTTGTGAGATTCGTAAACCCTCGCACGTGCCATGTGGGCGTCTGTGTCAGCGTGCTTGGATACATTTGTGGCTCCTTATGGGGCTTTTCGCTCCCACTTTTGTCCCTCCGCGCACTTCTCTCAGCGCGGGGTAACGGAACGGATGCTCCTGCAGCTTACGCCCCTACACATGCCTTCCTTCAGCTGCCGCACTTCACACCAGGTCTCTTTACAGCTGGTCTTTACACGTGCGAGCTATGCTCCCGCGGGTCACTCACACTGTTCGTCCTCGACGACGGCGTAGTTTCCTTTCTCGACGAAGGTGATCATGCCCATGTGCAGGACGCCCATGACGACGCGCAGGAACTGGGTCTGCTCGTCCTCGCTCATGCCCATCACCGTCATGGCTTTCTGCAAGAAGAGGAGAAAGGAAACGCTTCAGGTTGAGGAATTGCTTTCACCCGCCGTGGTTGCTCAGTGGCTATGGTGTTAGGCTGCTGAGCACGAGGTCGCGGGATCGAATCCCGGCCACGGCGGCCGCATTTCGATGGGGGCGAAATGCGAAAACATTCGTGTACTTAGATTTAGATGCACGTTAAAGAACCCCAGGTGCTCAAAATTTCCGGAGTCCCCCACTACGGCGTGCCTCATAATCAGAAAGTGGTTTTGGCACGTAAAGCCCCATAATTCGGTTCGAGGAATTGCTTCGCTAGGTTACACAAGTTTACCACGATGCTGATGCGGTCGCCGCCAAGCGGGCTTGCGTGCAAGACTAAAGATTAATCGGCTTGCCGTGCTCTGTGACTACGAGTGAATGGCACGCTCGCGCTGGTCTAGAGCATAAGAAATAAGATAGTTAACGAAACTAGTGTGCTTCTCGAAGGACTCGGTGCCTTGAAAACCGTGGTGCACGTCGCCCGACCCGGTACATCGCAAAGAGTTAGATTATTCATCTGCAGGACAAAACCCGAATCGCGCTGCATGTCGCGACACGTGTAGAAGAATATACGGGAACGCGGATGACTATGCCAGCGGGACATCTTGATGGGCAATACGCTGCTGGGATGCAACGAAGCCCGTTAGCAACGTAGCTGTCAATCCACAAGCCGGATCTTTATGTACTACCCTGGTCGAGTGCTGTGCCTGGTGCGATTCTTTCCGACAATTCTCGATCTTCAGACTGTCATACTATGCGTCCCGAATAACTAGTGTCAAAATTTTAGAAATATATAAGGGTCACGTAGCTATACAGAGCCAAGGTAACGTTGTTTGCCATCGCTTGGAGCAGGACCGATTTTCTTTTACTTCGTCTAATTACATAATTAGTTATGAATTAATAAAATTCTCAACTATTGCATTCAGAGGAAAAAGGGTCTATGAGGAAATTGTGGACCACCCGGAAAAATTCCCGATTAAGCTTTCTGCTGCTCAATACGTGCTAAATAAAAGTTTTTTACAAGCCTGAAAGAAAGCCCACGAAATACAAAAAAAAAAAAAATATATCCCCACCCAAGCAACTCTGTACAGATGGTTAACCAGCGAAGCTAAAACGTGCGGCCCCGGTGTTTATCACTGGGTTAATCCCGACGGTTCATTAAACGACGCCTTGGCAGGCTGCACGGATCCTCGGTACGCAGTTGCTGCTTGCGCTCGGCTGCACGAGCCTGTTCTTGTGCCGGGCTGCAGCATCGGCACGGCGTAGACGAGCTCGTTCCCGGTTCTGCTCGCGGCGTTCCTAATCGAAAGTTGCCTGCTCCTCAGGAGTACGTATGATGCATGGCTTGCCCATGTCGGAGCTGAAGAGAAACTGCTGCGCGCGCGCTCAGCTGCGACGGAGAGCGACCACTTCACTACTGGTGCAGGCAATCGCGCGCCTCTTTTTTTCTCTCTCTCTCTCTTTTGCACATGCGCATTGGATTGCGCCGGATGAGTTTTCGGCGAACAGGCGACAGACGGACGGACGGAAGGACGAATCGGCTAGCAATATACAGCTTCGCTGTAAAAAAAAAAGGTAAAGAAAAAGGGGTTCCGAGCGACTACGAGACAAATTGCGGCGACGAACGCGTCTTCATATCTATTTTCGTCGTAAGCTATAGATGCGCGTGCTCGCTTAATGTTTATAAATAGTTTGCTACTATGCGACACGCTTAACGCCTCAAGCGTCTCAAAGCGCTGGCTTGAATGAGTATTTGTACAAGGTTCATTGCATACCCCCAAATGAAATGGCTCATACCCCGGTAAAGCAGAGGCTACAAGCACTCGGCAAAGTGCAGCGACCAGTGCATACATTCATCGGGATCACGCATACAACATACAGAGTCATCATCATCATCAGCCTAGTTACGCCCACTGCAGGGCAAAGGCCTCTCCCATACTTCTCCAACTGCCCCGGTCATGTACTAATTGTGGCCATCTTGTCCCTGCAAACGTCTTAATGTCATCTGCCCACCTAACTTTCTGCCGCCCCCTGCTACGCTTCCCTTCTCTTGGAATCCAGTCCGTAGCTCTTAGTGACCATCGGTTATCTTCCCTCCTCATTACATGTCCGGCCCATGCCCATTTCTTTTTCTTGATTTCAACTAAGATGTCGTTTACCCGCGTTTGTTGCCTCACCCAATCTGCTCTTTTCTTATCCCTTAACGTTACACCCATCATTCTTCTTTCCATAGCTCGTTGCGTCGTTCTCAATTTCAGCAGAACCCTTTTCGTAAGCCTCCAGGTTTCTGCCCCATATGTGAGTACTGGTAACACACAGCTGTTGTACACTTTCCTTTTGAGGGATAGTGGCAACCTACTGTTCATGATTTGAGAATGCCTGCCAAACGCACCCCAACCCATTCTTATTCTTCTGGTTATTTCAGTCTCATGATCCGGATCCGTGGTCACTACCTGCCCTAAGTAGATGTATTCCCTTACCACTTCCAGTGTTTCGCTACCTATCGTAAACTGCTGTTCTCTTCCGAGACTGTTAAACAGTACTTTAGTTTTCTGCAGATTAATTTTCAGACCCACCCTTCTGCTTTGTCTCTCCAGGTCAGTGAGCATGCATTGCAATTGGTCTCCTGAGTTACTAAGCAAGGCAATATCATCAGCGAATCGCAAGTTGCTAAGGTATTCTCCATCAACTTTTATCCCCAATTCTTCCCACTCCAGGCCTCTGAATACCTCCTGTAAACATGCTGTGAATAGCATTGGAGATATCGTATCTCCCTGTCTGACGCCTTTCTTTATAGGGATTTTGTTGCTTTCTTTGTGGAGGACTACGGTGGCTGTGGAGCCGCTATAGATATCTTCCAGTATTTTTACATATGGCTCATCTACACCCTGATTCCGTAATGCCTCCATGACTGCTGAGGTTTCGACTGAATCAAACGCTTTCTCGTAATCAATGAAAGCTATATATAAGGGTTGGTTATATTCTGCACATTTCTCTATCACTTGATTGATAGTGTGAATATGGTCTATTGTTGAGTAGCCTTTACGGAATCCTGCCTGGTCCTTTGGTTGACAGAAGTCTAAGGTGTTCCTGATTCTATTTGCGATTACCTTAGTAAATACTTTGTAGGCAACGGACAGTAAGCTTATCGGTCTATAATTTTTCAAGTCTTTGGCGTCCCCTTTCTTATGGATTAGGATTATGTTAGCGTTCTTCCAAGATTCCGGTACGCTCGAGGTTATGAGGCATTGCGTATACAGGGTGGCGAGTTTCTCTAGAACAATCTGGCCACCATCCTTCAACAAATCTGCTGTTACCTGATCCTCCCCAGCTGCCTTCCCCCTTTGCATAGCTCCTAAGGCTTTCTTTACTTCTTCTGGCGTTACCTGTGGGATTTCGAATTCCTCTAGGCTATTCTCTCTTCCACTATCGTCGTGGGTGCCACTGGTACTGTATAAATCTCTATAGAACTCCTCAGCCACTTGAACTATCTCGTCCATATTAGTAACGATATTGCCGGCTTTGTCTCTTAACGCACACATCTGATTCTTGCCTATTCCTAGTTTCTTCTTCACTGTTTTTAGGCTTCTTCCTTTCCTGAGAGCCTGTTCAATTCTATCCATATTATAGTTCCTGATGTCCGCTGTCTTACGCTTGTTGATTAACTTAGAAAGTTCTGCCAGTTCTATTCTAGCTGTAGGATTAGAGGCTTTCATACATTGGCGTTTCTTGATCAGATCTTTCGTCTCCTGCGATAGCTTACTGGTTTCCTGTCTAACGGCGTTACCACCGACTTCTATTGCGCACTCCTTGATGATGCCCATGAGATTGTCGTTCATTGCTTCAACACTAAGGTCCTCTTCCTGAGTTAAAGCCGAATACCTATTCTGTAATTTGATCCGGAATTCCGGAACATACAGAGTAGCAAACATTTAAGCTCAGAATAAGCATCCTAACCACATAATTAATGATAAGGCGCTCCTGTGCCTACGTGAAATGCGAAGCACGTTGCGTTGCCCGCATACGTTTCCCGGTAAAAATTACGGTTGTGCAAGCTACGGTGGCAATGGTAGCTTGCGCAACACCAGCTATCAACGGATATCCAGCCTACCAACTGATTTCAATGTTGTTGCAGCACCGCTATGGGCGGCGGCGTGCTGTCAAAGGTACAATTACTCCCATCACTCCCATTACTCTAAATCCATAAAGCATTGCATAACCCCCTCAGCAGTTGTAGCGGCGCTTTTCAACAGCCTCGATGGACATCCACGAATCATTTTTTTAGGCTCGCGTCCGTGGTCTAATGGGTAAAGCATCGTGTAAAACACACACACACACACACACACACACACACACACGCACACACACACACACACACACACACACACACACACACATATATATATATATATATATATATATATATATTGCCGCCTTAAAAGGAGGCCTTATTGACTTCAGCAGCGTCAACAGCCTATAGTGTAGAAGTCCAGAGTTTACTGTGGACACCTTGACAAAGGTGCCAGTAGAAATACCTGAGAGCCTGTTTTTATACAAAGCTTCTTTTTCTCCCAGATGCTCACGACTGTAACCAGTTCTATAAAATTTAGACAAAAATAAAAATAAACAGACCTATGAGCCCTTGGAGAGTTCACTGCATGCATATGACGCATGAGCAGCATAACGAGTTACGGTGAACTTCGCTGCCAATTTCGCCCGAGTAATAGCGAAATTTGAGTAGATAAAGTGGAGGTGGAGAATGCTCCCCGGATTCAATCATGCAGTGTATAAGAGCAAGCTCACAAAGTCACCGCATAGGGTGACCTTTTCTAGCTGCCACGAAATTCACAACGGCGCCAAGATATGCAAACGAAGTACAAACAAAGCCCTCGGAAACCTAAGCCGCGAATACAGAGGGTGGGCGCGCATTAGTTCCGAGCCAGCGCCCAATTCGGCGACCCATAACGGAAAGGGTGCGCCTCGAGACTTTCTCGATTCAATGCCTTGAAACTAGAGTCAAAAGAAGGCGAACCTATCAGAGGTTCCGCGACGCATCGCCACAAAAGAGAAAGGCCTCTCGGATCTGTCTGTAGAGTGAATAGAAAACAAGCTCTAAAAGAAGGCCGACAAGGCGTGGCCGCCTCCGGGATAACGCTCACATTTTGGCGCCTCCTAACACGACAACCTTAGAATTATTTGACTTCCTCGTTAGTTAGGAAAAAAGAAAGATGAGAAGACAATTAAGAGGACGCAGAATATGGAGCTTACTAAATGAAGTGAGGCTCTTTGGAACTCATTGACGGGATACTCGTCGGAGGCAAGAGAATGCTGGAGCCAGAGGGGCATTGAGAGGGACTATAAAGTAAAGAAGGGCGCTGCTTGTTCGCGAGCCAAAAAGTCATTGGCTCGTCACAATGCGTGCGTGCGTGTGCGATTAGGCTAAATATATATAGAAAGAACAGGTAAAAAAAGGTTAACGGTTATTTTTTCAATGCTACTCGGATATATGGGGGGGGGGGGGGGCACGTAACTCAAACATATTACGTTCTTCAACGAAGTAAAATTGTCGCTGCACTCGCTCACTTCTTTTTGCGTCGTAAACAAGACTAGCTCCCATGGACCTGGAACCCCGAAATCGTCAGACTCATGGTCATGTTCTGCGACTCTAAATCAGCTTTTCAGTGTCTGATACCACGGATTTGTCATAGACCTGACGAACTAGTTGCTACCACGACACTATACTCACTCAATCAATAGTCACGACATAGTCTATTTATGGATGCTAGGCCATGTCGGCATCACTAGTAACCGCCATGCAGATACGGCCACTCGACCTGCCCATCACATTGTGCACTGTTGAGAACAAACGCAGCTACAAGGCTTTACTTGCTGAGGCACTAACATAAACACTCGCACAGCGAAGCTCGATTGAATTTACCAGCACTAGTCTATAGCTTGGATCTGCGTGTGCAGCCCAGGTTTCCGCCTGGGATACGACGAACTGAAGCAAAAGTTCACTGCAGCCTATGACTCGGCGTGAAATTCACGAATGCCTACTGGATCTGTGTGGTAACCACCGACAGCTCTACGACCGGCCAGTGTGTATCGATGCATTGTGTATAGAAACGGGCTCTCGACCGCGCTAGATAGAATGGACAGTCGGCCGCTGCCGGAGGAGGGCTTACTGGGGCACCTGCACAGACCGCCCTCGGGACATGTTTATGAGCACGGGTTCTTAAATCATGTTTTATCTCGTCTCTTTCTACAATTATGTTTAATTCCTTTCAATTCCCAGCTTACTTCATCACCGGGTAGTCAGCCGGTTTTTTCATTGGCTGACCTCTCTGCCCTCGCCTCCTTTTTTGATGCGAAAGCGTCAAATGGCTCATTGAGCGAATAAGCCGGCGTCCGGCGTCCGTAGCAGAGAAACGGCGCCTAAATTCCCATTGGCCGCGACGCCACGTCACAAGTACGCCTTGACGGAGCAGAGCGGGTGAAAGGGAACAGCTACTGCCCGAGTAGCACGCCGGAGGTGTTGCTTGAGGGGTGAGGGCGTCGCCGATGAGCCAAATCACCCTCGCTCTCACTCTCGGAAGCCTGTGTTATTCGCGCGTTCCTTGCCCGCGCAAGTTCTCGCCTATAGGTAAGGCCAAATCAAAACGCGCCAAGCATCTCAACGCGCTCGTTTGCCCACCCGCGAGTTCATAGAACAGCTCAGCGGCGTTCATTTGGAAATAAATACTTCCGCATTCACAACTCATAAGTGCTCAGGTGTCCTCGGATTTTTTCTCCCTTACTTCAATGGACGAGCATGAGTTATTGCTTCTAGCTTAAGGACAACAGGTGAATCTCAATCTGTTTCTTTCCTTCCTAGCATTTTATAGTGGTATTGGTTTCTGTTGGCTTTGGAGATCTTAACGACCCGCCGCGGTAACACCCAGTGGCTATTGCATTCCGCTTGTGAGCTCGAGGTCGTGGATTCGATCCCGGCCGCGGCGTCTGAGTTTCGATGGGGGCGCAATGCGTGAACGCTCATGTACCTAGGTGCACGTTGAAGGACCTCAGGTGGTCAACATTATTCCGTACTCCCCCAACTAGGGCGTGCCCCACAATCAGATCGTGGTTTTAGCACGTAAAATCACAGAATTTCTTATTTTCTAGATTTTAGCGGTGCAGCCTGTGGTGCAGCCTGTGCAGCCTAATAAGGTCACTGACCAGAGTCTCTTGGAAGTCGTGGGCATCGTTGATTCCCTCCAACTTGTAGACTCCACTTTGGTTCAGGTAGCTGTAGTAATCAGGGCTGGCCACGCCCAGCTCCTCTGCGAAGGGAAAAAGAAAACAACCCTTTTTCGTTGGTACATGCACCAAATATGGCATATTTAGTGCACTTTTGCAATATATTTAAGCATTTTTTTCTTCTCCAATGGCTTCCAACTCCGTAGTCACACATTGATATCTGTCGTAAGCTAAGACGCAGAAAGCGCTCCGGTCATATATGCAGGACCGACCACACCACATAAAAAGAAGCGGAAGGGCGTCGTATGAGGGAAGTGCATGGCGCTTGAAGACAGTCAATCATCTACCATTTATGGTCTTAACAAGGACACCCTTGTTTCCAACTCGTATAGTCTCGTCGTCCTCTGTACACATGCCTAAGAGGGAGCTACCCTGTCATATCTTTTGCCAATGCATATGTAATTTTCGCATCATGTTTCAGGTGCTTTCTTGTTCGACCTCTCCACAGATATGTGGAGAGGTGCTTTCTTGTTAGATCTCTCCACATGCCTATGTCAGTACCAGAGCAAAGCGTAACGTCTACACAGCGTAAAGAGTTTATAGAAATTTAATGAGAATCTCAGGGCTGAAAAGAAAACCAAACCGTGCATTACACGCCTGACATGCGCTAACTCCTGCAGATAATCAATGCTGCAATGATATATAAATGCGGTATAAACGTAAGAAAGGATGAGCTATGGAATATTTTGATCATTATTGAGTGAAAAGAGGTAGCCGTCACCGTTATAAGATGAATACATCCTTTTATTTTGTTTTCATTTCAAAACACTTACGGGGTGACCATATTTAAGTTTTCTGGAATCAAAAAAGATCGCCTTTCGCAGATAACTTAATTCAAGTCATAGAGCTGGAATATTCAGAGAGGCGGACATTACTGGCACGAGAAACTGAAGTACATATTAAAACAATTAACAAAAGTCACTAATGAAAATTTTAATCAAGTAGTTTACGGCACATATTATATTTATGTATCGTAGCCGGTGAGTTTGCAAAACGTATGCACTTGAAAGGAATCTCCAGGATGACACCAGTTTTGAGATATGCCCCATCAAACTCGGCGTAAGAATGCGCTGTTGTTTCGCTTACTTAAAAAAAGAAAAAAAAAAAACATGTCACACTCCTGCAACACGTGACGACGAATGCCTGCTGCCCACTTGGTAATGCATTAAGTTATACGATCGGAGGGGCCAGACTTCTTGCAAGACATAACGAGCCGCAGTGTGAAGTAAACTTGTGGCAAGCCGTTGTCTGCGAGCTCCGGCCTCCTCTCCACGTTGCCGTCTAGCATCGTCGCCTTGCTGCTTTCGCAGTTCGGCTTCTTGGGCTCGCTTTCGGCGCTTAGCTGCGGCTTCGCACGCTCGTATATCGGGCTCAGATTCGCGCCAACGTCGTTTCTCTCGGTCTTTATGTCGCATCCTCTCAGTAGGGGAAAGCAGCACTCGCGGTCGAACGCCTTGCTCCCGCCGCTTCGCACGTCGCCCCTCGTTTCTCGTTTGGCGAGCATCCTCGACCGTAGCGTACTTCCGAGGGGGGGTACGCAATGCTTTACTGATGGTTCGGGTGCTTATTTTGGGTTTGTTCTTTATTGTAACGTATGCTGTTCTGCGTGTTCTATCGGTCATTTCAATGAATTCATGCACTGTTCGCTTCACTGTGCTGAGCGCTTGTAGCCTCTGCCTTAAGGGGGTATGAGCCTTGCATCTTCGCTCGCTCACGGGGGTATGAACCATTGCTGATGATGAAATATATTGTACCACTCGACTAGACTCCGCGTATTTCGGGTATCAGTCATTCATTGCAACGTGCAAACTTAAGGCTTTCTCCTTAATAATATCATAATAATACATAAGCGAACTCTTACACCCACGGTATAAAAAACACGTCTTAAAAATTTTTACAGATAAGTCACGTGAATGGCTAATGAAAATAGCGCAACGAAGACGAAGGCAAGCGACACGATAAAGCGCTTGTGTTGCGTCGCTCGGCTTCGTCTACGTATTCGCAGCGCTGTTTTCATTAGCCACACGCCAGTATCGCAGCTTGCTCAGTTTTCTGTTCTTTTCAGTCACGCGCATGCGGCGAGGTTCTGTTACGGTGGGTGCGCATGCGCAAAGGGGCACCAGAACTCCCGGTCGCGTATACTCACTCTTCATCTCCGGAGAAGCGCCGTAGCAGACTTGGTAGAAAATGTGGAAATTTCGCTCGTTCGGGTTCTGGCTCACGACTCTGGACTGTAGAGGGAAAAAGAGCGACAAAGAGCAAAAAAATAAGGAACAAATTTACGTATTTAGGACCGTCAATTACTGCGCTATCACATGGAGAAAAACAAAAGTGTGTACTGATGGGCAGAAGAGAACGTTGCAGAATTGGTAGTGATATCCACTATTAAATACAGGGCTCTGCGTTATTATTCCATCCACCTGCAATGCATAACGCAGCATGTGTGCCATACGTTGTCTGTGTGCCTCGAAATTCTGATTTAGGCACGGAAAAATGAACGAATAGCCCACAGCAGTGTTTGTGACACGCTGGGCTGAATTTTCAGTTGTGGGTAGTTCAGCAAATGAGTTACTAATGAATTAATTATTATACCAATTCAATTATAGCTCAGTTATAATTTGATGGTTTATTTTAACGAATATATCATTTCCGTGGCCAGAAATAAAGGCAAACAAATTCTTCTAATGCTTGTTGATGTGGAACTGTGTTTGGACATTACAAGGATATGTTTGCCGTTGTTTCGTCTTTGCTCATAATTCGCAATAAGATTGAATTTTTAGGTTGTCATCGCTCGTAGAAACAGTTGAAACATTTGCTTGCCTGGCCCGCTCAAAAATAACTAAATAAGAAGAAGACTTCTTGCCAATTCAACGAATATGTTGAAATCTATGCGAAGCGAAGCTTAATTACAGCGGTTAATTAAATGTTTTATAACTAACGACAATGCGCACACTTTTGTAATGATGGTACATATTGTGTCACAGAGGGACATACCCATTTTCGTGCATTGTCCAAGAACGGGAAGCACATAACGAATGGCTAAAGCGAAGAAAGTAGAGTCAATCAAAGATTTCGTGAAATATAATTTAACCATTCTATTAACCGATCAGTATGCATTAGAGATATCTGCGAAACCGACATTACATCCTTTTTCAATATGTTCCCGTTTTAAGCAGGAATCGTACGTAGTGGGACATTCTCATTCTGGATGATTGCCACGAACCCAGTGGCACACATTGAGTGGCCAAATCAAGTCAAATAAAGTAAATCAAAGAATCCATTAAATGTCACTCACGATTCCATTAACAGATCGGTGTGATTAGAAATGCCAATGAGCAGCCATTACACGTGCATGTTTTATTTGGAAGTTATTATTACTTTTTTTTTGTTATGCAGAACAGAACTAGAAACACGTGGTCAGCGTACAAGGCTTATGCGAGCCACTTCGTGGGAGACCTAGAGTGTGCGCTGGATTTCTTATGACATTGTATACACTATATCCACAAATATAATCTGCAAGAGAACAGCCACTGTCAGGAGAATCTGGGAGATTTCGCAACGAAGGTTGCGCTTTAAGAAACTACCATCGTATCCACAGCTTGCCGTCTCAGAAACGTGAGTCGATTTTGATGCCTGCCGGTGACTAAGTGTATGGACGGACCACGCGCGCAAGGATGTTGTTTTGCAGTTAGAAATGCAGATTAAACACAAAGACAAACAAACAAACAAATAAACAAACAAACAAACAAACAAACAAACAAACAAACGAAAATATGCAGTAGTGTAGCGAAATTTTAGTGAAAATCATAACGCTTATCAATGCATCTGATACACGACTGCTGTATAGCGGATTTTCTCGCAAACAGTGGCCTAATAAATTTCCCGAGAACAGTAATTAGCGGAAATTTTAGTTTCTTCTGGGTTCCCATAACGCCTTAACGCTTGTGTTCTTGTCTCACAACCTCTTTTCTTCCCCCAATTTTCTTCATGGTCAACGGACCTGCACTGTTTGTGATTTGATATCGTGTTACGAATTCTTAGTGCGTTTGGTTTTTCTTCTTCTTTGCTTTTGTTGTTTTTCCTAGCTATATTATTGAGATAGCAGGCCATTTCTACGGCCAAGCCTTTCGTACTTGACATTTATTAAAGCAAAAAGAAGAAAATGACCCCACAACGTTGCACGAATGTATACGCCGTCAATCCGAGTTCCTTCGGTGGTCACAATGTACGAGGGGAAGGGTAAACGAGGGGCCCGATTTTGGTTGGTCGCAACCATGTGAAGCCCACAGATAATGAATGCAAGGCAAACATATGGGAAATGATTTATCGTTTTCAATTGAATTTTCCAAAAGATAACTTAAAGGTAAATGAAAGCGAACGAAATGACAACTTGGCCGCCGGCGGAAGTTCCGGCGAGCTGTCTTGTACGTTTTCATTTGCCTTTAGCTTGTCATTTCTGCACTTCAATTAAAACGCCAAATAATTTCTCCTACGCTTTTCTTGACCTCATCATCTGCTGGCTTCATATGGCTCAGTTGTCAATGTAACGTGTTGCACCGTAATGTTATAAATACTGCGGCCGCAAGAACGCTCAATTGGTCGCGGTTCTCCTTAACGTGCACGCGCTTCGCACATTGAGCACTCCTTTGCTCGGTGCAGTACGACCAAAGAGCCGCGCACCTTTTCCAGGAGGAAGTTGGAGATACGTCCTCCCTCCGGAACCCCACCTCGGCCGAACTGGATCTCCACGTATTTGCCCTGGGCGGGGAAAAACACAAACACACACATATACACATCTCAAGCGCAAAGCTTCGTTCTATCGTTGATAACACAACTAAAGCATAAACAAAAATACGACAAAGAGGCACGACAAAACAGAGGAGCAGACTAGCCATCGTGAAAATGGTTTAAAGCAATCTAGCTTTTGTTTGCGTGTGTGTTTGTACGAACCGGCCCATATTTGATATGCAGCGTTAGTCTTGTTTGCGCGTTTGTTCGGTTGAGCCGGCCCGTATTTGCTGTGAACTGTTCGTATAAGAGAGATGAAGTAGCTGGCGTCACCCAAGATACCAACATCTCTTACATAAACACTTAATTAAAGAAAAAGGCCCCTCGTAGACAATTTCTATACCACATAGCCATAAACATGTGGATTTTTTTCTTGCAAATTAGCCATATACTGTCGCTATTGATCCGATTTAATTTAATTAATATGTGATATATATACATCAAAAGCATGTGACTGTAGAAAGTCGATCGACAGTAGTCGACAAACAGTGTAAGAACATAAAGTACGTGTACTGTTTAGCTTCACAGAAAAACGTTTATATGTTTTATATGTCTTTGGTTGGCAATAACTTTATTGAATGGATAAATAATTTTGGGGGGAGCAAGGGAACTCCCCCCTGAAAAAAGAATCCACGCCCATGTTTTTAGGAAAATAGGGTTGAAAGTGAATGAGAGAGAGAAAGAGAGAGAGAAAGAAAGATAAGGCCAATCATTTCGGTTCAACGATACACTATCGTATCGATTTGTCCGACGGCACCTGCTGACTTCCAGCGCATATCAAGCCATATATATATGTGTGTATATATATATATATATACATATATATATATATATATATATATATATATATATATATATATATATATATATATATATATATATATATATATATATATATATATATATATATATATATATATATATGTTGGCAAAATAAACAAGCGGCCACACGGCCACAGTCGTAGCATAACAGCCCCCACTACGCTATGGAGTTCACACATGCAAAAATAAATAAATAAATTCGATCGACGCTTTTACAGGCGCCTCTGCGGCGGTATTCACGTATTAAGCGCACGCGACCATGCGAGCACAAAGCAAGCACGAGCGCCAACTTCAACCGCAAACAGAACGTATACGCCGGCATAAAAGATGAACGCATTTCCCTCGAAAAAAAAAAAAAAGAAAATCAATCCGACGAATGGACCTCGTAGGCGTTTCTGTGCATATTCCCGTGTATGCCATCTTCGGACACAGGAAGCAACACAACCGACATTTGAATAGTACACGACAAACTTAAAAAAAAAATAAAAAGCAACTTCATGCAACGTGCGGCGTTAACGCATTCTCTCTATTTGGGTGCGTGCTGCCTACGAACGCGGTTCTTGCGGAATCGAAGAGACTATCGAGCGCCTCCCGTGCCGTGGTCGCCCTCTCGCCGACCGCGATAAACCTGCTGGGCTCCCGACCGGCTTTAAAATCAAAGGTCCTCCAAGCAAGGTTATCCTCGGACCATTGACAGTAACCCTAAATTCGACAGGCCTCTGCGACGGCGTACAGACAAGGTGGGCATCTTCACGCGCGCGCGCAACTGCGCTCTTACTCTCAGCCTTGTTGCTCTCTTTTCGCCCCTGTATCCTCTCAGTGCAGGAATGCCGACCGAACGCGCGCGCGTCTTCTTAACTTCTCCGCCTTTTCTCTATAATCTCTCTTTCTTTTCTATCTGGATGTAAGAGTCACGGTTGCGCTGACTCTCTTGCAGCACGAGTCGTCGTTTACGTCTCGTCGATTGCATACAAGTTTTATGAGACACTGCAGCTGAAAATTCTCGCTAATGCCTTTGAAAGCATGGGCTAAAGGGACCACTAAAGAGAAACCATGAATAAGTTTAGACTACCGTAAAGTGTACTTTCAAAACTATGTTTTCATTCATTTTACCGCAGTAAGTTTATTGCTAGGAGAGCAAAGGAAGGTCAAATGTTCGCGTTTTTTTTTACTTGCACACGGAAGCCCTTTAACACTGGTACGTCAGTGTTACGTCATGAATTTCGATGTACTTGTTCGTATGCGGTCCATTGTGACTCAGTGAAGAGTCCTTGAAACTCGCCAACTCTAATATATGGCGCCTTGAGAATACAGTGCAGCGCATCTTAACCGATGTAAAAAATTAACTAGGCCCGAACAAACTTCCTCAAATTTCATGACGGCGAGTTGCTGGGGGAAAATTAGGTTGGCTATTTCGCCTAACAGGAGTGGCTTATTTTGCTGTTGGAGAAGCGTATACTTTGCGAATACAGCTCCAATTACTTTTCTCTTTAGTGCCCATTTAAGACTCAAACGCGGCGCAGTACTGCAGAATGCACCGAAATTTGTCTTCGGCGCATTCCACCGTCTTTTTTGGCGAATATTGCTTTCGCAACTCTAATCGTTAATTGCGGCATTAGCGGGCAGATGTGCGACGAAGCTTGACATCAGCCTGAAAGATGGGATCGATAGAAGAGAGGCCGCGCTAGACAAAAGTTCGTTCCTCGGTGCCACCACCACCACCACCTCCCCCATCTCCCCCACTTCCGGTCATTTATGCCTGTCCAAAAATTCATTGGATCGGACGATCGACAACGTCGGCTTTCAGCTTTAACGGCTGCGATTACGACTGTGCTGCATAGCCAACGAAAAGAGACACAGCTACCATCCAGTTGCAACAGTTTTAATTAGGCAGAGTTCTGCTATAGCGCCTGGCGTTGACGACTCACAATAGAAGAAGTTAAAGTGCACCAATCGCAACATGGACAAAAACTGCAACTCCTGTTTTTTTTTTTTTTTTTTGGTGATGTGATCCTGCAGTTGCCTTGTCGTTGGCGTTCAGGGGGCTAATTTAGCAAGCGCCCGACCGGTGGGGCGATGGTCATTTGCAACGACGACGATCAAATTTGCGCACAACCCTGATAACATATTAATTAAAGGGCAATAAGCTAGCCAGATGCGAAACCGAGCAATTTTTAACTGCGTCTGAATCGCGATGTCTAAACATAAAAGCTAGCCGTAATATATATATATATATTTAAAGTGTCGCTGGTATGCGTAAGGTAATGGATGATCTTGGCGTATAATCTACGGACACATCGAACGAAATCAGCACGAGGGTTACGGTCATCTAGTCTTCGCGATATGCGCTGCCTTGAAATTAAGTGAAAAGAATAGCGGTAGCGCACATGTGAAGAGTAATTGGCGAACGTCGCCTCGAAGGCCTGTACGAAGACGCAAATGATTTATTTAAAAACAAATCTGCAAACTCACGAAGGGCGACTTTTCATAGACGCGTCTTCGACGCTAGGGTATCCACGCACTTACCAGTTAAGGTGGCAAATAACGGTGAACCTTGGCGAAACTGTCCTGTTGTCTTTCGAAAATTGTAAAACAAGGATTACAAACAATATTTGATTATTTCCTCGACGTGGAGGTCGTCCGTGCTGTCGTAGTCACTCTGTATGCAAATTAAGTATTTTCATTTAAAATCTGGGAAGCCTTTTTCATTTACATATTCATTTCTTCCGCACTGTATGTGCAAACACAATCGCGCTAGGAGGTGAACGAAAGACGGCCATAAATGGCCTTCAAACCGCTTTCGAGCGGCACGCTCATTAGCATTTAAAGTTTCTCGAACATGCACTGCATACCCGTCGCGTATACCGTACAACATAGACTTCTTCGCAGCGGCTATTGGGGAAGCTTGTAGTGAGAGAGAAGGGTCGCGAACGCAATAAACGCTGGAGAACCCAACACAAATTACGGTGACGTTTGCGAAAACAGGCTCTCTTTTCTTTTTTAGAATTCAAGCGCATTACACCGCAGAGGTCGGAGGAGAAGGTTAATGAAACGCGCGAAATACTTTGCAGCCGCGTTTCTACGCACAAAGCAGTGCATCTTGAGGGGGGGGGGGGGGGAAACGAAAATATCAGCAGCTTTTTTTTGCCGAGGCCGCCATTTCAGCATGACATTTCTAGTATCAAGCAGAACACAAGCGCACCGTTTACTATTTCTCGCATAAACGATGCGCTGTAATTAACAATTAGCATATAGCACGTCGCGGTATAGCCTAAGGCGTTGTGAGCTCGCGTTCGCGAATTCTATGTCGGCCGCGGTGGCCGCAATTCGCTGGAGGCGAAATGCAAACAACACGCGTGCACTCAGTTGCACGTTACAGAAACACAGGTGGTCAAACCGATTCCGGAGTCCCCTCCACTGCGGCGTGCCTCCTATGCACATCGTGAATTCGGTCCGTAAAGCCCCAAAATTTATTAACGCCGTAGCGTTAAGGGCTCCGCGTCGCAGAAAATCCGGTGCCAGCCTCGGCGGAGTTGTCTGTGAGCGAGAATTTCCGTATATGTTTAGGTATACGTTTATGCCACGCCTTGATATATGACGTGGTGTATATGCGGGTTATATTGCCATAGCATGCTGTCATTAAAGTTGCTCATAACTTGCCTTACGTTCTTGACAAAGTTATATTCCTCGGAATTTTGAGAATGACAGCCCGCAAACGAATGTCATCAAACAAAGCGCCGACAGCGCATGCCTTTTATGTTAAATCTTCTCAGATTTAACCATTAAAAGTGCGAAAGAATAACACAAACCTGAAAATGATGTAATTTTGTTGGCGCGCGGCTGGTGCACTACCTCCGGAATCGGCGCGCGCAGGAGGCCGACTTTCCACCTGAAAGCTCGCTTTCGTGCATAGCGTTCGCCACCACTGTTTCCCGGGGTAAAAAATTACGGTTACACAAGCTGCAGTTTCCGGGAGGCACGAGAAGCAGCTAGGGATATTCGGATGCTGTCGGCGTTCCACTCAAAGGCGAAGATTAGGCGTCCTCCAAGTTTTGTTAATTTTAAGTTTATCATAACCAACACTGGCAACACTGGCAACACTGACAGAGACGCTCATGTTAGCTCGTGACGTCATACCTCGCAGCTTATCGAAGAGTAACCACCGCGTGGCAGAGGACGACAAAATGTTGCTCTACGAAGCGCTGTCTTTCTCATCAGGTACACCGTAGTGGGGGACACCGGATTAATTTGGACAAAGTGGGGTTCTTTAACGCGCGCACAATGCACGGTACACGGGCGTTTTTGCATTTCGCTCCCATCGAAATGCGTCCGCCGAGGCCGGGGTTTGAGCCCCCGCCTTCGGGCTTGGCAGCGCAGTGGCAAGGCCACTATGCCGCCACGGGGGAGGGGGAGTGGGGATGTACACATATAGGTTTGGCTGACGTACTATCAGCGCCAAATGAAACGTGAACAGCGGAGCGCGTGCCCCAAGCATAAGTGACGGTTGTTAAGAATGGCCGTACGGGCCAGCTTTCAGCCCGCTGCACATGTTCCAAGCCCACCAGACAGGGAGCTCTTCCGAGTACTGCGGTCGGCAGGCAGCCACGTGGCGCGCGATCAACTCCGGAAATTGGTACTTGGCCAAGCCACCCGGGACAAAGCAGTTCTACGAAGCCCTCTGACGTCGGCACTGAAAGCTGGGCGGTACCGAGAACTGCGGATGACCGGCAGCCACGTGGCACGCGATCAACTCAGGAAATTGGTACTTGGCCGCACCACCCGAGACGGAGCACAGTTCTACGAAGCCCTCGGTCGTCGACTCCGGAGCCTTTGTGTGTATGGGTTCGCACCTGTGTGTTTGCGTGTGTGTGGGCGTAAACGATAGTGCGGGGCGGCGGCAAGTTTACAATGCTTGGACGAACCTTCCCGACCATTCGTGCTCCGTCCACGACCGAACGATGACGTCGAACTATGACGTCAAGCGGAGAGCTTATAAGCAGCGTTTGCCGGCTGCTAGGGTGTGCTCGTGTCGTGATCGTTGTCGGGAGCTGAGTGCTCTGTCATACTAGAAATGTACTAGTGAGCTGTGTGCTCGTAAACTGTTTGCTGTATGTTAGTTTTGCGGGCTCCATATGGGAGTCGCGCTAGTCTGCCAATGTATGTCCTGTTTTAAATGTAAATCCTGCAATTAAAGCCTGCTCGAGTAGTCCTGTCGTCCCAAGTTCATCTCTACAGCTACGTCTGCCAAATCCTACACGGTACAGTGCGCGCCGTCCAGTCATCACCATTGACAGGCGCGCACATCATTTGGCGCTGATAGTACATTTGTAATACGCTGTGTATAGCAGCATCGTCACGAACACGATGAACGTCCCTGCGAATACACCGCTGTAACCATGGGATGCGCATTGTTCTTTTCAGTGCCGTAAGCTTGTGAACCCGATGCACACGGTCGATTAAGTTCAGCTCAACCTAAGTGTATTGACTTTTCTCTTGCGACGGAATCAAGCCATCTTTCTAGTCTCACATAAATTACACATTCATAGCAAGCGGAACGAAATTAAACAAGTATAGGATCATTGAGCAAACGTGGGGGTTAGGCGAATGACGTAAAAGCGGGAAGCGCAGATGAAAAACTCGCGTTGGCGTGACGCCGCCACAAAAGAAGCGCGTATGTTGATCGCGTCGCACACGCAGGCCTTTCAGATGGTTGTCGTGCGCGTTGTGGTTCCCGGAAGGGAAAGGCGATCAATGCAGGCCGCGTCCTTGCCATAAAGCGTTGCATAGTGAGCGATGGATGAAAGCAGGGAAGCCGCTGGTCTTGGCCGACTGATGTCAACATGTGACGTCACGACCTTGCGAACGATCTCATTCTTCGAGACGAAGAGGGGGACACTGCGTGTACTTATAACGTTCGGCTGCTGGACACGGCGTGCACGCCAAAGAAGTCAACATACAAGGACGTCGGCGCTGGCACGGGTCCCTCGAGCGAGTATCTTAGCTATATAACCTTTATATTTCATTTTATAGGCGTCACCGGCTACAAAACACTGAGCTGTTAGCATCGGTACAGGAGGTCTATAAACTGCCACTGAAGATGGACCGATTCAAATAAATACGCAAAAATTTACGCAGATGCAACGCACATGTTGGAATAGCGGGTTACTATATGGGGGCCAAAGGAAAATATAAGTCGAACTAGACCTATAATGTATAGGCCTATTCGTCCAGAAATCTATCTTCGTTTTATGTGCGCCAAGATGTCACTTTGTAGCGTAGAAGGTTGGTTTCCAAGGTGGCACTGCTCGAACGGACGAGTTGACGTAATTTCCACGTGACCTCCCCCTATGCCACTCTGTGTGAGTCAGCCAGCTGCTGACGCCACAAGAGACGTACCATAGTCCAGTACAGGTGGCACCACACATTGTAATTTTTCTCGCTTACAATAGCTCTGCTCTCCATGCGAATAATGAATTCGTTATTACATAAGCTTAATCTATCAATCTATAGCTCTATTTAATATTTTCCTTTATTGCCCTTATAACTGCTATACAACTGAATATTACGCGTAGAGCTGTCTATATTTTAAACGAATGCAACGCAATGTTTATGTTTATACGCCGCTCAGGACGCAATTTCAAGGTTACGTATAATGTTTATGTTTGCATACCACACCTCTCGCAAGCTATGCCGAAATGCAAACATTTCACGCGCATGCACAATATGAGACGTCGACGCAGAAATAAAAAGACGACGAAGGCTATGTATTGTGTAACTCATGCCCTATGTAAATCATGCCCTATTCAATTAAGAGGTATGTGCGCTTTAGAGAAACCAGTCAGGCGACATTATACTTACGTGTTTTATGAAATCATTTGTTGTTTGGAGATGCAAAACAAAGCTTAGCTTACCGGCACTTACTTTGATGGTCAAAATTCCATGCTACATAAGCCGGAACATACTATGGCAAATACACAGTTTTCAAGAATGGGGTGGCCCTAATAAGCCGTTCCTGCGCTGTTCCATTGAAAGGCCTTTGTGCACTAGAGATATCGATGAGCTTGGCCACATTGTATGTACAGGTTTTATGTCGGGATATATTGTTCCACTACGCAGGACGGAGGTGCGCTCATACTTTGTCCGTCAACCGGACCCAATATTATATATATATATATATATATATATATATATATATATATATATATATATATATATATATATATATATATATATACTGAACGACCGATGGTCGCGACACCGTGGCGGGCTAGGCGAAGAAACCTTCGCGTTAACAGCTTTATCTCGAAAACTGGACGACGTTGTTTTGTGAGTACTCACAGCATATACCACAATTCCTTTAATGTACCCCCTTCCTCCACCCTCCTTTCCCATTCCTGACGTTATTTTTTCTCAGGATGGCCGCGACCGGAGAAAGAAATGCTTGCGTAGGTACATGCAGATAGCTACATTGTATTCTGTTGTCGATGTTCATGTTCATGCCATGGCGGAGTGCTTTATGTTTAAAATGGGAAATGACAAAGTGCACGGAGAGGCAGCAACTCGAAGAACTAGAAAACTAGCAAAGCGTTTGTCGGTGCGGCATTACGGAAATTCGCAGCGCAGAAAAACAATGAGAGAGGGTAAGTGCGACTCTGTACTGCATTCAACCTGTCCTGTTTCTATGCGACAAATTCGCACGGACTTCCTCCGACCGGGTTGAAAATGCGCACAGCTTCTTGTTTACGCCATACGCCTTCCACAAATTGCAAGGATCGTTGTACATGCCGAGAATACTCCTTATGCATGGCAACTGATCGGACGACAAATTACGTTGTTTCCAACTGTGTTGAAAACCTCTTTCATTTTTTTTCCTTTTGAAAATGCCGACATGCGGTAAAAGCACAGACGATCGCTTGGGATTCTCCTTGTTCCACTACGAACCCCCCGGCCTGTTTACTTAGCTTAAGGGCATTAGGGAAATCTTCAGGCTAGCACTTTGCAATGACCTATATATACCTGCGCAGACAAGGTCAAGTGGAAACTGCGGATATAAATATCGTAACTCCTCATCGAACGACGTCGTCTCTCTTTCATAGCGGTCAAGGAGAGTGCGCAAAGCCGGATCACTGGCGAATGCTTCCGCACAGCGAGTCTCGACCACAGTATCGACAACAACCCAAACATATATATAACCTTACGGACTTATGGCGACGTGCCGTGGGGCACGTAGTAAGCGCAAGCTCCCAGAATGGAACATGTAACCGCACCGAGATATACAACAGGTTGAAAAAAAAGGAAAGGCAAAAACAATAAGTGCGGCGAGAACGAACAGTAAAATACGAAGTTATACAGGCGGTTGCCACAAAGGAACTCGGGGGGGGGGGGGCTCCGTTGAGTCAAATGACAGCCACGCACGAAAGCTCGAAAAGGCGGGCCACTGAAATGTGCGCTAGAGAAGCATGCTTGCGCAACCTAACCGGACAGGTACCAATCCACAGGAATAAGGCCCGAACAGCGGCAGATCCAAGGTGAGCACCGCTTGGGACCCACGCAAGCACGCACAACAGACCACCCTGCGGACCACCGTCTGCCTCTCAACAGAAACGGTTTCGGAAGAAACACGGGTAAACGAAGCTCGTCGCCGGCCAGAGGTCACGTCCTCTTTTCCCAAACTCCCCCGGCCCGTGTTTTCCGTCCCTTCCTTCTACCTCCGGCTGCTATTAAGGTGACTTGTTTCCACCTCCACTTCGCCGTCCATTCCCCACTGTATTCATTCCTCTATACGTTTCCTCAACCTCCCTGTTTCGTGGCAAATGTAAAAGGCCAGCCATCAGACCACCGTTGCTTCTAAATGCACATGCTCGCGCTCTCTCTTTAGACGAGACAGCCTCTGAAAACTGACCAGACGAGAATGAAGGTTCTCGAGATAGGAGAAAATAGACGGAGGCCGTAGATGGGAGGTGTTCTTCGTTGAACGGTTGTATAGAAGAAGCTAGAGAGATGAAAAAAGAAAGAAACAAGCATGAAGGAAAGATGAAATAGCAGAAAGTATAAAGGTACGTGCTAAGAAGGCGAGCTAGCTAAAGAGAGAGAAAAAAGAGAGAAAGAGCAGACGTGAAACGAAAGAGCTGCGGGGGTCGAGGGTAAATGACGGGTACGGAACTCGGGGAGGGACGACGAGCGAGCCGGGTAGCCGGCCACACGTGAAGCGAATGCTATGCATGAATGGACCTCATCGGATCGCCCTTTGATGCGAGTTTCCGCAACTGGCCAAGCAAAACAGACAAAGACGAGAAAAGGAGAACCGAAAGGTTTGGATGGGAACGTAAGAGGAATAAAAGCGAGGCATACGTTGCGCATATTCTCCCCAACGGTACCTTCCACTTCTCCCACCTCTCCCGGTTTTCCGGCATGACTGGCGGAACCATGGCAGGGTTTATATTATACTAGAAAGCTCAGGGCGGCATATATATGGGAAGAAGACCGCCTTGGGAGCTAACCTTTCGCCCTGGTATACCGAATGGAGAACGTGAAAGAACCTAGTCGAGCGAAACGGAGGCGTGAGCGCGAGTGACGGACCAGGTATAGAGGGAACGGGGGAGGTAAAGCGCCGAACCGGACTGGGATCCCGTGGAAGGCCGAGACCGTGAAGGCGTCGGCGGCGAGAACCGAGTATATAAGTTATTGTTGTAATGTGACGGGGACTTTTCCTCATCCGAGAGGATGGAGAAAACTGTGAAATGCGTGAACAACTGCGGTGTCGAAAGGTTCCTTTTGAGCATGAAGTGATGGTGACGAGGTTAAAGGGAGAAAATAGCGCTGAACGAAATAGAGTTATGGTTGCACGAATGACTCATTGGTATCATGATGTGTGAAACGCGACGATATACTTTGTTTAGTTTGGTGCATGCTACAGTGTATTTTGCGCACATTGTGTTCATGGCGTGCTTTGTGCGTACCGTTCCATATCTCATCTTTGCGATCTGAAGTAACATGCTAGGCATGTTGCCAAGCTCTTCGGGATTCATTAAACAGCCCTCCCCCTCCCCCCTCCTTCTCGCTATACAGCCACGCCTTATATGAGCAATACAAAGCTATAGAAAATCAACGACGACAACGATGACGACGACAACAGCGACAAAGAAGACGACAAAGTAGAAAGGAAGAAAACAAGTTTCGGCACGAAGAAAAGCGGCACATTAAGCACAAAAGTGAACGGTAAGCTTTTTCACTGGCCAGTCAAGCCGAAAGAGAGGCCTCCGTCTCCACGTGGCGATGATTAGAAGAGTGGTGCTGCGGTTTGATCAATACCCCGGAACCGTGATATGAGAGACTAAAAAAAACGTGCCGGCTTTGCTGGCAGTGAAATATCTCTTGAGCACGAAGGCGCAGAAAAATAAAATAAAAATAAGAACGTGGAGATTGTGAGACGCAGAAGCAGGCACGCGAGAAACGGGCGAAAAGTCGCAACTCACGTGTACAACCCAGAGACCGCGTAAACGAAGGAAATAGGGGAGTATAAATCTTTACCAAATACGTGCCATGCGTTATGAGCTGAGTACGGAGGCATATAGGGAAGAAGCGGAGGGTGGTGGAACCTGGCGAAGCGTCGTTACCACGGAGGTGCCGCCTCCTCGCGCTCAACGTATGCGGCTATACAGGGATATCCTTCCTATAAAAAGAGGGCGCCACCAAGGCGAGATGTATCGCGAAAACTTTTTCCCCGCTTAATATCGCGGATCGCTATTAGATTTGCTCGCGCGCGAGTTTTCTTCCCAGTCCCTTGTTTCTCCCAAGTCTCCGCGCAAGAGGCGCCTCTGCGGGTGCAAGATTTATTTTTCGCCGCGCCGCTTCCACGTGCCTTCCCGCGCGCGCACCTTCGACACGCTCCCTCACTCTGTAGCGAGAAGCCCATACGTCGGCGGCCGGCGAGCGTGCGTAGGCTCGCTGCACGCTGTTCCGGGCGAGGCCACCCGTCGAAGGAGCTCGGCTTCCCTCGTATTTATTGCGGAACCAGAACTAGCCAGTTAAA
This sequence comes from Dermacentor andersoni, assembly GCF_023375885.2. Taxonomy (NCBI): domain Eukaryota; kingdom Metazoa; phylum Arthropoda; class Arachnida; order Ixodida; family Ixodidae; genus Dermacentor; species Dermacentor andersoni. The sequence goes on along the minus strand of NC_092815.1, from coordinate 76,474,524 downwards.
ACGGGGAGTCGTCCCCGCATCCCTTCTCTTGCCGAGATAAGCCCCTCTGGCGCGCCACGCCAGCCTCCTTCCACACAAGCACTATCTCAGTTTTATTTCATTCTGTGCTTACTTTCTTTTCTTTCTTTCTCTTCGTCGCGGACGTCCTTTTCTCTTACGATAACGGTATTTTCGAAAAGTACTTACTCATTTCTCGTGTGTTTTTTTTTCTACTTCTTCTACCGTTACGGCTTTTCCTGCAGACCTAAAGGCCGCCTATAAACAAGACAGAGAAAGGTATGTGATAGAGAAAAAGAGAAACAAGAAAAGAGAACAAGAAAAACGCGAAATGAAAGTAGAGGAGAGAAGAGAGAGAGAGAGAGATGCAATGAAGAAGTCTCCGCGCGATCGAACCTGCACTTTGCCGCCTGACGACGGTTCACACCAAATCAATTATCGGGGATTTGGCAATTGCGGAGCACTTAGGCTTTTCGCCGGAGTTTGGCGGTGGTTATGGGTGGATAAGCAGAAGTTAACGCCCACTCTCCGCTTCGTCGCGCCGGTGTAGCATTAAGGATGCCGGTTGCTATAGGTTCGGCTTCTCAACTGATAAGCAAGCGAAATAGGAAAATTAAGAGTTCGAAAGGAGAAAATAAATAAATAAATAAATAAATAAATAAATAAATAAATAAATAAATAAATAAATAAATAAATAAATAAATAAATAAATAAATAAAGCAGCGATCTCTCATAGTGGACACCGTAAGCTTTTCAACAACTTCTTTGATATATAACCCCAATTACCTCAGTGTCTGTGAGGCGCAGTACATACTCCTGCTAAAATTACCGAGAGCGAATGGCGGATTAGTGCCTACCGTGGATGGCTACCAACTGTACAATAGAGCCGGGGCACGGGCTCGATCTGTAATGACGGTGGCGGGCGAAGGTTTTTTTTTTCCTTCCTGTGTCACAAGGTGAGGGTGAAGCTGAGGAAGTGGCCTGAGGACGAGGACACGACGATGGCCTCACAGAATAACTCAAAGAACGAACGGACCGACAGAGACCGCAAACCTGGTTTCGAGCGTTTAATCGCTGTCCCAGTAGAAGACCTTACGAAGGCTCTGCCACTTCACCGCGAGACACATGTGGTCGAAAATAAGACGTGTTCCAAACCGCTGTAGGAAGCCGTTCACGTTGCGTCCACGCATTCCGGGTAGCCAATCGATTACATGACTATCGAATTACGAGCTGCATTATAAATCCTCCTGTCGTTAGGACGGCGTTAATACCGCGTAGTAATATCGACGCAATGACGGATATTCCGGCAGCAATGGAACAGCGTGTCGCAACTTCAGCGCTTCACTTTTAACCTGGTGTCAATATCTAAACGCGACGCATCTATGGCTACGAGACAGGTGAACGAAGCGAAGTTTCGATGACGAAGCAGATGATCCACAGCGCTGCACTGTTCACTGTGCTGCACGAGAGTAGAGACGAAATATTCTTCGTTTCTTTTTTTTATTCGAAAATCGTACTCACGAATCGCGAAGAGTTGTTGTTCCTGACAGTCTTTGCGTTGCCGAAAGCCTCGAGGATCGTGTTGGACTCCAGGATGACATCTTTGGCATGCTGCAAATAAAAGCGCGGCACAACGTTCACAGCGTTTGCAAAAGAACCAGAAAGTAAAAATGAAGTCACCGGTTTGTGACATACACTCTGTACAAATGCACAGTCCGGCTATTAACTAGTATTTCTGAAACGAAGGCTGACATGCGAACAACGGTCGTGATGAACAGAAGCCCCGTTCCAAAGGGGCCATTAAATTTGTAGATTTGAGCTCGTTCTGGGCCTACATTGTTATGTGCTGTTTTCTCGGAAAGAAGCTTGGCTTGCTCAACCAGAACAGCACGAAAATAAATAAATCAAAAAAGCTCCTGCGAAGTATTTCGTAAAGTGAGACGGAAATACTGAGGATGAAACTGAGGATAAACTTTATAGTAAACAGAATGACGCCCGCCTCGTCTAAGCTGCGTTTTAGTCCACAGGATCTAGGAGGTCAGTGCGACAAGTATTTCATACTATCCATTTAGAGCAAACAAGCAAATGAATAAAAGAAAAATAGTCCAAGCCCAACTCTACCGAGCTCCCTCTCTGTGCATCTAAAACTTCAGGTCAGATTTACGACACAACGCCACAGTCTTACGTCACCTCCACACATAACCTGGTGCTGAAAGAACTCAGTGTTACCTCGAGGGAGGCCCAAGGAACGCACGCATCAAAACAAGGAGCCACACAATTTAGTGCGGAGCTGAACAATGTGTGCGGTTTAGTCACGCATTTGTAACACAAGCGAAACATGTGTGCTAATGCCTCTTTTTTTCTCTTCTTGCGCCCATTGCTTTCCTGTTACAACGCCCGAACACTCTGTCTCCGTTGTGGGCACTTTCGAAACTCTAACGAGATACGCTTCCTACATTCCTGCACAGCTTCGTGCCCCCATAAAAGGATTAAACTCACATATATGATGAAAATGTTTTTTTTTTTTTTAGTTAAGGACGCTAGGCTGCTCCTGCAAGCAAAAAATACATAATTTAGTTCTCGCACTTCATAGGCAAATGACGCATTTCTTATTTTCAATCAAGGCATTTAAGTTTAAACGACAACAAAAGCTTTTCAAGCACTGACATACTCGAGACTGATATAGTTATGTTGCTTCAACAATATGTAAGAAAAAAAATTATGAAGAACCAAGAGAGAGAGAGAGAGAGAGAGAGAGAGTAAAGGCAGGGAGGTTAACCATAGGGGAGTTTCCGGTTTGCTATCCTGCATTGGGGTGGGGGATATAGGGGTTGTAAAGACGACAAAGAGCGAGAGGAGAAAAAAAGGAACAAGAAAAAAGAAAAGTGAGAAAGGGGAAAAAAGAGGAAGAAAGACAAAGAAAAACAGGTAACAGAACCAACGCACGTGTTTTAGTCTATGTGAAACCGAGTCATAGTAAAGCGGTTAATTAAATGCCATACAACTAACGGCGATGCGTTTATTTTCATTTTATACAACGTGTAATCTTATGCAATGTTTATGTTTATGCATTACGAAGGTCCCAACTTTACCCTCATGCAATTTCGGCATTTATATGCACTACAGCATTCCGAAGCTATGCCGGTATCCAAAAATCCAAATCAGGCGTATGCTCAGTGTAAAACGTCTATGCACCGACGTCGGCAGGACAAAGGCGATGTATGATTAAAGGGATGGTTCCAGAAGCTCCAACAGCTCTACCGGAGCAGTAGTCGTTCTGTTATACGCCGTCTCTTTGATGTTAAAGCTTTATTACACTACGACGCCTATGGCAGTAGAAAGTACGGCTCCCCAAGGTACCCTCAATTGCGTGCTCCAATAGCCACCCAATCCTTGGGCCATTTCTTGCGATCTCAAGGCAGCCATAGAAACTCCGCAGTTTGCCCTATGTCTTGGGTTACACGAGCAGCAATAGTGTACGAAGCAAAGCGACCGAGAAAGGACACGACATTCTATTTTAATGGTTGCCAAGCCACTGCGGAATTGTCGGCTCATAAACAAGATGACGAGTGCCTATACCGCTCTCGAGAACGGATGCTGCGAGGCAACTTGAATCACTCGCTCTCATCACACTTCTACAACATAGCTCACGGGGTTTCACCCAACTCCGGCATGCATTCTCTCGACCCTAACTTGCGACTTCACCGGCCACATGAACTCTCTCGTCGCAAAGCGATCTTTACTGTGTCGCACGTGGTTAGGCGTAGCCCTTGCGGACGCCTATTTATTTATTCCTAACAGAAATGGATGAAATATTAGGAATGGAAGCCATTCCCATAGCAGGAATGGCTTCCGGGGCGCGTGCGGAGACAGAGGCTGCTTTTCAAAGTAGATTAAAGATGCTAGAGAAAGAATTGGCGCAGATCTGGCAGAGCAATGTTGCTTTTATGGATGAAATTAGAAAACTCAGGGAAGAGAACGACCGTTTGAGGAGCTGGAAAGTGCCACGCAACGAGGAAACCTCGCGAGTTATAAGGGAGCAAAAAGACACAGCAATGGAAGAAGACGTAGCACTCACCCACATTAAACGTAAAACCGAGAACGCTCCGATTGAAACCGGAGTAAAGAAACCCAAGCCAGCTACGACGCTCCAAGAAAGACAGAAGGAATTCGAACAGAAAATCGAAGCCAGCACCAAACTGAACGAAACCAAATTTGAAACTAAACTAGAACAACTGGAAGTGAGGCTTGAGGCAAAGATAGAGGCAAAGATAGAAGCAAATATAGAGGCGCTAGGAAAGGTGATACTACAGTAAGTGCAACAAATGATGGCTGACTTCGAAGCGAAACTAGCAATATGGGGACCGCAAACAAGTAGGGGAGGACCAGTTAAGACGGCCATCAAGCCGTACACTAGGCCCCCGGTACCCTCCGAGGGATAGGAAAACCTGTAACGCCGCCATGGACAGACGAAATAGATACACGATTTGGCAATGGAATTGTAGAGGATACGATCGAAAACGATACATTCTGCAACAACACCTTAAAGAAAAAGAAAACCCGGATATTATAATGATACAAGAAACGCACGGGCTGGCAACATTGTCGGGATACAAGTCCTTGGGTAATGCCAAAGGGGAGAAGAAGGCGCTAACGACGTTGGTAAAGCGAAATCACTCGGTCGTGCAACACGACACGGAGGTTAAGTCAATCGATCACATTCTTCTCGAACTCATACCCATGCGGAAAACGAAGGACATTCTCTTTGTATTAAATATTTATAGCAGTCCAAAATGCAGACACCATAAATTTCGAACGCTTTTTAAAAAAAACCTAGCCATAGCGGACAACCGAGCGGTAGTGATCGGAGGCGATTTTAACGCCCAACACGCAGCATGGGGATACAAAATTGAAACTCAACAAGGCAGGAATCTCTGGCTAGACGCGCAACAAAAAAGCCTGATCCTCGTGACCAACCCATCGGTTCCCACGAGAATAGGTACCAGCGTTTGCGCGGATACTACGCCAGATTTAACGTTCACCAAGAACATACGGGACACGCAGTGGACAAATACGCAACACGACTTTGGGAGCGATCACAATATACTAGAAATAACAGTGGGGCAGGACCGCGCAAGACAAAGGGTAGACAACTTAAGATTGTCGACTGGGACAAATTCAGGAAAATAAGGTAGGAAGCCGACGACACGACACAAGGTATTGAGGAATGGACCGAAAAGCTGAAGGGAGATGTGGCGGCAGCTACGAAAACGGTCCCGGCGGAGGCGCATTTAGATAACGTAGACAATAAGCCACTACACATGTTGGAAGCTAAGGCAGGGTTGCAATGGATATGGAAAAAACAAAAACACAACCGGACGCTTCGTAGAAAGATAGCCAAATTGAACAGGGACATAGAACAGTACGTCCAGCAGCTATGCAGACAACAGTGGGAAGAAAAATGCAACGACATGGACAGTTAGATAGGAATGGCAAAAACGTGGAACATCCTTCGATATTTGTTAGACCCGGACGGGACCAAGTCGGCACATAGGCAAAATATAAATCGGCTAATACAAATGTACCCAGCGACAGAGCAGGACTTTCTCAAGGAAATCGAGAAAAGATACATCTCGCAAGCGATGCCCGTCACACACCCTGACTACACAGGGCAGGTAAATGACAAATTAGACAGCAAAATCGGCGAGTAAGAAGACAGGGCAGCCCTACAGAAACTCAATACCAAGTCGGTACCCGGACTAGACGGGGTGACGAATATAACGCTAAAGAACTTGGACGATGAGTCTATAACTAAGTTAACACAGTGAAATGTTACGTGTGGAAAGACACAGACGAGAGTTGCTATTTACACGCTATTTACACTGGAGCCAGGCAGCCAGGCTGACACTCGCTCGTGCCAAGGGCACCGACCAACTTCGTCGTTCTCGCGGCGGCTCGTCTCTCGCGGAATCATATCGTAATATTACCCCCCGGCGGCAAAAGCACCGTCACGGTGCTGTTAAATATCCAAGGTGCATGGAGAGTTGTAGGGCTTTAGTCGGGCAACGTGGACAATGGCACTGGTTGTCACAGCGGAGGACGTCGTGGGCGTGGCTAGAACGATTTCATAGGTGACATCGGTCACTTTGCGTATCACGCGATATGGGCCTGTGTAACAGAAAAGCAGTTTTTCACAAAGGCCGACTTTACGCGATGGTGACCAAAGCAACACGAGGGCGCCGGGCACAAAATGGACATGACGGTGACGGAGGTCGTAGCGTTGTTTCTGCTTGTCTTGAGGCACTTGTAGACGAGCGCGCGCAAGTTGGCGAGCATGGTCAGCATGGGCGATTGCATCACGGGCATAATCGCTAGTTGAAGCTGTGGCGGACGGAAGCACAGTGTCCAGTGGTAGTGTCGGTTCGCGGCCATGCAAGAGGTAAAACGGGGAAAAGCCAGCAGTTTCGAGACGGGAAGAGTTATATGCAAAGGTAATGTAAGGTAGAGCCAGGTCCCAGTCACGGTGGTCGTCTGAAACGTATTTGGATAGCATGTCTGTAAGGGTGCGGTTCAAACGCTCAGTGAGGCCGTTCGTTTGGGGGTGGTAGGAGGTGGTAAATTTATGCTGTATTGAGCAGGCACGCATGATATCGTCAATGACATTGGCCAAAAAGGTGCGGCCGCGGTCTGTAAGCAATTGACGCGGAGCACCATGCATCAATATGATATCATGTTGCAGGAAGTCCGCAACATCAGTTGCACAACTGGTCGGAAGAGCACGGGTTACGGCGTAGCGGGTCGCGTAGTCCACCGCGACTGCAACCCACTTGTTTCCTGATGTAAATTCCGGAAATGGGCCTAGAAGGTCCAAGTCGAAACGATGGAAGGGCTCGGCAGGGATGTCGAGCGGCTGCAGCTAACCAGCGGGAAGCTGGGAAGGCTTCTTGCGTCGTTGGCAAAGTTCACGAGCGGCGACGTAACGTCGTACGGAACGGGCAAGGCCCGGCCAGAAAAAACGGCGACGTATACATATATACACGGTCATAGGTTCAAGATACGCCGAGGTGTCCTGCCGTTGGTGCGCCGTGAAGCTCTTCTAGAACGGTGGAGCGGAGGTGTTTAGGTACTACAAGCAGGAACTCAGAGCCGTCTGGATGAAGGTTACGACGGTACAGAGTACCGTCGCGGAGGACGAAGAGGCGTAGAGTAGCATCGGCCGGAGAGTGTTCAAAACGGTCGATGAGTGCTCTGATGTAGGCGTCACGGCGTTGCCCGTCGGCGAAATGAAGCAGCTGGGATACCGAGAATACGCAAGAAGCACTGGCAATATTGGAGGAGTCAGAGTCGTCAACAGGGTAACGCGACAAACTGTCAGCGTCTTGGTGCAGGCGGCCAGACTTGTACACCACGGAATATGAAAATTCCTGTAGCCTCAAAGCCCATCGACCAAGCCGGCCTGTAGGATCTCTTAGCGATGAGAGCCAGCAAAGAGCATGATGGTCAGTGACTACAGAAAAAGGGCGACCGTAAAGGTAAGGACGGAACTTTGCAACCGCCCAGACAACAGCAAGGCATTCGCGTTCCGTAATGGAATAGTTGCGCTCCGATGGTGCTAGGAGGCGGCTCGCATAAGCAATAACGCGATCCTTGCCACGCTGACGCTGGGCTAAGACGGCACCTACGCCACGACCACTGGCATCTGTACGTAATTTTGTAGGGGCATCAGGGTCGAAGTGGGCGAGAATGGGTGGTGAGGTTAGAAGAGTGACGAGACGAGAGAAGGCGGCGGCTTCTGCAGTACCCCACGAGAATTGTACGCCTTTCTTCAAAAAATTAGTTAGGGGTCTAGCAATTGTCGCAAAATCTGGAACAAAACGACGAACGTACGAGCACAGCCCTACAAAACTTCGAACGTCTGCGGCTGTCTTCGGAACCGGAAACTCTCGGACAGCGCGAGTTTTGTCGGGGTCAGGCTGTACTCCGGAAGCGTCAACTAGATGGCCCAGAAGAGTAATTTGTCGGTGGCCAAAACGACATTTCGATGAGTTAAGTTGCAGCTTCGCCTTTCAAAATACATCAAGTATAGTTGTGAGACGCTCAAGGTGAGTGTCGAACGTTGGCGAGAAGACGATGACGTCGTCGAGGTAGCAGAGGCATGTGGACCATTTGAAACCTTGGAGCAAGGAGTCCATCATACGCTCAAAGGTGGCAGGGGCGTTGCATAATCCAAAAGGCATTACTTTAAATTGGTATAGGCCATCAGGTGTGATGAACGCGGTTTTTTCTTTGTCCATATCGTCAACAGCATTCTGCCAATATCCCGAACGAAGATCAATAGACGAGAAATACTTGGAACCGTGCAGGCAATCAAGGGCGTCGTCTATACGTGGGAGCGGGTAGACGTCCTTTTTTGTAATGCTGTTCAGGTGACGGTAATCAACACAGAATCGCCACGTGCCGTCCTTCTTCTTAACCAACACCACAGGTGACGCCCAGGGACTCGATGAAGGCTCAATGATGTTTTTATCGAGCATTTTGTTCACTTCATCTTGAATTACTCGGCGTTCCGACACAGAAATTCGATACGGTCGTCGGTGAATAGGCACAGCATCGCCAGTAAGAATGCGATGCTTGACCGCGAGCGTCTGGCCTAAAGGGCGATCGTCAAAGTCGAATGCTGGGAGGCCGGGCAGATTCCGCAGCAATGGAAGACGGCACAAATCGTGTTAATACCTAAACAGGGCAAGCGGCTGCAGATTGAGAATTTGAGACCCATATCTCTCACTTCTTGCGTGGGGAAACCCATGGAGCACATGGTCCTAGCGAGGATAACCACCTACCTCGAGGACTGGGACGCGCTCCCACCCACGATGATAGGATTCAGGAGAAATCTCTCAGCCAGGACGCTCTGTTACAACTAAAACATCAGATCATAGAAGATGCGGGAAGATCGACAAAGGCAATTCTCGGGTTGGACCTAAAAAAGGCCTTCGATAACGTAGCACATGCAACAAGACTAGATAGAGTAGGAGAACTAGGACTGAGAAAACGGACGCGCGATTATGTACGCGATTTCCTAACGGGCAGAAAGGCAAAGATCACGATAGCGGACCTAGTTTCGGAGGAGATCGAGATAGGCAGCGCAGGTACGCCACAGGGCTCGGTCTTATCACCGATGCTATTCAATCTGGCGCTAATCGGGCTGCCAGACAAGCTACAAGAAATCGAGGGACTCAACCATACCTTATACGCTGACGATGTCACCTTATGGGTGAGAAACGGTAGTGAAGGCCAAATAGAGCGAACGCTTCAAGCAGCGGTCGAAACAATCGAACGATATCTAGAGGGGACAGGGCTAACCTGCTCGGCAGAAAAATCGGAGCTGTTACTGTACAGAAGACCAACTCGCAGAGGTCGCAAACCAGGCAACTACAGGGTGTTATGATTGGGGGCTCAATCCCATCGCTCGTGATCCGTTGTCAAGATTCGAGTCCGGCATGAATTCGAAGGTAGCTGGCCCATGCCGTCGTCCAACTTATCCACGCTGAGGACGTTGATAATGGGAAGGACTGCTTCTCATCGAGAACGAGGAATATGGGTTTATTTACAGTATTTATATCAGTCTAACATGACTGTTTGAGAAAGTACATCAGTCTAACATGACTGCTTGAGAGAGAGTGACCTGAGCAGCCGCACCACAGCGGTTTTTAAACACTCGGTCCTCTCCCGATACAAGGTGATGCGAACGTTCGTTTAGTCATCGCAAACTAGCCGCCTCCCCGCAGGACGGTCTACACACACACATGCACACACGCATACACACAGGTGCGAAGGTCCGGAGCCGACGTCAGAGGGGCCCCGTAGAACTCGGAGCCGTTCCGAGTAGCGCGTTGTCTTGCGTCTTGGTCGGTGCGTGAAAAGCAGCGCAAAACGGCGTTCCCGCGGCAACTCGCGCACCCGTAGCAGATCAGGTCCGCGTTGGGGAGTTTGGGAACAATAGTTGGCCCGCCGAACGCATTCCGTCACAACGCATCCTAGCTGAATCGACGGAGAGTGGAAGATGCGCGTATTGATATCGACACAAAGTCGACTTCGCCACGCCGTGGCTAGAGGTTGGCGGCGATGCTCCCGAGATGTTGCTTCCACAGTCGCAACGGGTTGGCAAAACTTTGCACTGCAGTTGCCCGTTCTTAACAAGGGAAGATCTCACCCATAGGGACGAGATACAGTTAAAGACGGCCGATGGGAAACCCATACCCAAGGTCGACAGGATCAGGATATTGGGGCTCCTCATCGAAGCCAAGGGCAACAACGTAGAAACCCTCAGAAGACTGGAAGGAACTGTAGCGCAAATCATGAGGCTAATCAGGAGGATAGCAAACAAACATAGCGGGATGAGAGAGGAAAACACGATCAGGTTAATACAGGCCTTCGTAATAAGTAGAATAGTATACGTAGCGCCGTACTTGAAATGGCAGGTCGCGGAAAAGATCAAACTAGAATGCCTCACTCGGAAAATATACAAACTAGCCATAGGGCTACCGACGAGTACTAGCACGGACAAGCTGCTGCAATTAGGCCTCCACAACAGGATAGACGAACTCATTGAAGCGCAATGTACGGCACAATATGAACGCCTCTCTAAGACTAGAGCAGGCAGACACATCCTAGAGAGACTAGACATAGGTTACGACACACAGCACGGTGTCAAGGTGGACATTCCGAGAGAGACGATGGAAACAATGGTAATGCCCCCAATACCAAAGAACATACACCCAGAACAGAATAAGGACAGACGAGAGAACAGAGCGAAGCAGATACAAAAGAAATTCGGCAGCGACAAGGACGCAGTCTTCGCAGACTCGGCTCGATACAGTCGCAGACGAGGGTTTACGGCAGCCGTAATCGATAGCGAGAAACAGTGTAAGACGTGCGCGACGATACGCACCACAAGTAACGAGACAGCGGAAGAAGTAGCCATAGCGCTCGCAGTAGCTCAGACTAACACAACCGTGATAGTCAGCGACTCTCAGACGGCAATAAGAAGCTTTGCCAACGGCCGAATCTCCCCGGAGGCACTACGCATTCTTCTTGCAGGAGGTCAAAATTTCAAAAGAAACGTGTGCATCACATGGACACCCGCTCACACCCTAGCGGAGGACGGCAACAACGAGGCGGCACACGACGCGGCTGGAGGGCTTACGGACCGAGCCGCAGTCGCAAGTGACGACCCGACACCCTCCGGACGTGACGGTGCAGTAAATGAGTGGGAGTGGGAGGACAGAATGACAACATATAATGACATCACGAAACACTATAGGTTACAGAGGGGCATATTCCCACGACCTCACCCAAAATTGACAAAAAAGCAGTCTGTCGAATGGCGGCAGTTACAAACTAGGACGTACCCGAATCCTGCGCTCTTGCACATCATATATCCGGATATATATCAAACGGTCAAATGCAACACATGCGAATCCAGAGCCACTCTGGAGCATATATTACGGGAATGCCGAGGGATACATAACAATAACGAGAACGCGGCCTCTAGCAACAGCCTTCGCACGCGCTGGGAAGCCGCGCTGCTCAGTCCCGCCCTCGAGGATCAACTATGGGCCGTCCAGCGGGCCGAGGATGCCGCCAGGACCCACGAACTCCTGGCCGCCACCTCGGCGGGGCCTTTGGTCCTTCCCACCAACTCGCAGGACACGCAATAAAGTTATTTCCTCCTCCTAACAGGAATGGCCGACACTGCAGAGTGGAATTTTTTTACGGATGTGACGCGACAGTAGGGCAGCTTCCCTGCCGCCGTCCGTCCTTCGACGCTCAGCAAACCTCCCTACAAGGTACGCCGCTGGGATTTACGAGAGACCACTCTCGGAGGAAAAGATCCTTGGCCCAGGCACTTCTTGCATGCACAAGGCAACAAAAGCCCTGCTGCTCGTCTTGAAGGCGACTGGACGAACGCTTGTGACTATAAGCAATTGTATAAAGTCTTCTATAATATTCTTTGTTGTACTGTTCATGTTATTCTGTATATTTTTATATTGTTTTACTCACTCCTGCCAGAGCCCGACAAAGCTTACAGAATTGTAAATAAATAAATAAATAAATAAATAAATAAATAAATAAATAAATAAATAAATAAATAAATAAATAAGCAAACATTCATCTGCAGATGTGTTTACACTGACTGCCTCGAGTGAAATATTTGTTTAAAAGAACTGACGTTTTGGCATTGGGCCTGTGTGCTTCTTTACGCTCGCACAAGTGGCTTAGAAACGATTTAAAAAGACTGTGCAATGCGATTCATTGTTAAAGGAAACAGGCCAGCTCGAGGCGAATGGGAAGGGCTCTCTGCGGGAAGTCTGGAAGCGCTGGACTTTGCAGCGGACGACTCGCGAGATGGAAGGTTTTCTTTTTTCTTCTTTACAAAAGCTTGTTTTTCAACAACCAAGGGACAATTTTCTTTGCAGGAGCAAGATTTTAAAGTGACTCCACTACAAGGTCACCATGTATTAGGTGCACTTTAAATTCAGTACTTAGCTTGGTACGAGACTGTATCAAAAAGCAGCCTCCTGGTGAGCTTGGTACACGAAGAGTCCTACCTGAACCCTGGATCCCCCGCCGGACACCTGGGCGATGTAGCCCATGATGTATTTGGCGGCTACCGTCTTGCCCGCACCGCTTTCACCTCTGCGCAAAAGAGCAGAAACCGGCGAAACACGTCAACGCTGGGAAACAATAAATAGCTTTATTCAGTTAGCCTCGCTGTTTATCAAGCTTAGCTCAGCCTCCCAGTAAAAACACTAGAGGTGTGCATGAGGTCCGGGTGACCTGAAAGCCCCATCCGACCCGGCCCGCGAGTCGGGCTCAGGCAGACCGACGTCATCTTGACTCGGGCCCGGGCCGGGCCCGGGCTTGAAAGTGCAAGCCCTGCACAGCTCTAAAAATATAACTTTAATACTTGCGAAAGTCTTGAAATTAACGAAGTGGCCAAGATGCCTCGGCCATTTAACAAACCTACATATGCCTTACAAAAAAACAACTTGCCCATAATAAGAGCAGGTTTCAATTTTTTCAGTTTATTTTTATTTCCAGAATTACAAGTGTTCTGGTGGATACCAAAGGCTAAAAGCTGTTGGAAAAACAGCTTCACTAGGTCGATGGTCCATTACAAGGCATACATGGTGGTTGCATCAAAATCGTAACATTGTTAGACACTCAGAATAAATTAATTACATAAATGCACATTAAAAAGACCGAAAATAATATAGAGACTCAGAGAAAAAACATATTTCATACATTAGCTAAATAGAAGTATGTGTGTAAGGGTTACTAACAAAGCTAACACAATTCGCTCTGATATAGAGACTACATAATACAGACAAAAAAAGAAAGAAACATATTCGATACAGCAGAAGATAGAAATACATGAGTATGGGTTAAAAAATCAGTAACACAGTTCTCTATAAAAGCAACTATAAATTGAGCATGTGCATTTCCAGATTGTGACATCCTAAGCGGTCCTTTTTACTATATTGATGGCCTTTAATAACTCTCTTAACCAGTTCTCATTCAAGGACAAAGACAACCTGAAGTGAACTTGAACCGAAGTGCTGGATGAAAGCAGAACGCACACCTGCGTTCCTGTCACAACCTACCCCGAAGGAAGAAAACTAAAGCCTCGGCAAAGGTCTCGTCCTTGTTATTATATTGATGGCCTTTAATAACTCTCTTAACCAGTTCTCCTTCAAGGACAAAGACAATCTGAAGTGAACTTGAACCGAAGTGCTGGATGAAAGCAGAACGCACACCTGCGTTCCTGTCACAACCTACCCCGAAGGAAGAAAACTAAAGTCTCGGCAAAGGTCTCGTCCTTGTTATTATATTGATGGCCTTTAATAACTCTCTTAACCAGTTCTCATTCAAGAACAAAGACAATCTGAAGTGAACATGAACCGAAGTGCTGGATGAAAGCAGAACGCACACCTGCGTTCCTGTCACAACCTACTCCGAAGGAAGAAAACTACAGCCTCGGCAAATGTCTCGTCCTTGTTACGATATTGATACCCTTTAATAAATCTTTTAACCAGTTCTCATTCAAGGACAAAGACAATCTGAAGTGAACTTGAACCGAAGTGCTGGATGAAAGGAGAACGCATACCTGCGTTCCTGTCACAACCTACTCCGAAGGAAGAAAACTACAGCCTCGGCAAATGTCTCGTCCTTGTTACGATATTGATGCCTTTAATAAATCTGCTAACCAGTTCTCATTCAAGGACAAAGATAATCTGAAGTGAACTTGAACCGAAGTGCTGGATGAAAGCAGAACGCACACCTGCGTTCCTGTCACAACCTACCCCGAAGGAAGAAAACTAAAGTCTCGGCAAAGGTCTCGTCCTTGTTATTATATTGATGGCCTTTAATAACTCTCTTAACCAGTTCTCATTCAAGGACAAAGACAATCTGAAGTGAACTTGAACCGAAGTGCTGGATGAAAGCAGAACGCACGCCTGCGTTCCTGTCACAAGCTACCCCGAAGGAAGAAAACTACAGTCCCGGCAAAGGTCTGGTTAGCGCAACAAACTTCAGCCGTCACCTACAAATCACGCACCCCTCTTACAACATCTTCCACGCCAGCCGACGACGAGGCACACGGGGCCCTTCATTGCTTATGCTCCGCCGGAGCCGCGCTATAAACAAAATTTGTGCGTCATCCAGAAGAAGCGTGCGTCAAGTTCCGCGTACATCAAACACGTCTCAACCGGTTTTACGCCGAGTCACCAATATTTAATGGCTAGACCGGAAGGCAGGCAGGCAGCCATGCGCGGCACCTTTTGTTGCTTTCTTAACGGGCTCCCTTCCGAGCGCCCTCTTTAGAGGAAAGCATCTTGGGAACAGGATACGGCTATCGAAGCACAAGGCGTAAGCAGAAAATACAAGCCATAAACTTTATCGCTCTTCCTAGCTAGCTGCGTAGCCAAGGCGTCCGCGAAGATCGAAGGGACGCGCATAAGGAGCGGCAATAGTCGATAAACAAGTAAGCAAGTACGCAAAGAAGAAGATCGAAGAAACTAGAAGAAGAAGAAGACAGGTCTCGAAAGTCGCAGGTCATTCTTTCTTTAAGCCCTGTAAACCTCTCAGGGTTAGAAAGTTTAGGAAGAAAGACGGAAATAAAATTCGGTAGCGAAGAAGGCGCTAAACGCAGCGAACAAAGGGCAGAAATGGCGTAAGACAAATTAGTGGACGCCACGGGGGACCCTATACCGAGCTCGTGCGTGATTTACTGAACGAAGTCGATGCTTGTCTCGGGGCGCATTAATACATCTGCCTGCAATGCTCGCCGCCGCGTTTACCCGCATTTCCAGCCAAGCCTGGGTCAATATACAAATTGTTTTCTAGGTTTGCCTTGATTTTGTTTGTTGCGATATCGTCAGGCTGCATCAAAAAATAAGGGAGCCGGAAAAAAAATCAGAGAGTAAAATAAAAAGACATTAGGTCGGATATAGCGCGAATATGCACGGTCGATATAGGTGCACATTAGTCACCGCTTCCTCGCGCTCTTTACCCTCTTCTCCTACGCAGTTCCCGCAGCTCATTTAGTTGCATATACAAAACTAATAGCGACGAACACGAATGGCTGGAAACAGCGTTGATTGAAATTAACGCACGAAAGCAAGGAGAACCAGAAGAACTAATAATACAAAATGCGCTCGCTATTTCTTTTCGCCTTTTGCATTTAATGATTTATTGAATTAATGTTGTTTATTCAACAGCATCGTGATGTAGTTACTCTTGAGGCAGTCTGTCTGCTCGCGCATTATTCAATGGGTCACCTATGTGTATAATACATACTTTGTAAGGTAAGTAATGTCGAATAATTAGTTGAAAATCAAACATAGTATCTGTCCACGTGCCAACATACGGGGTTCATGTTAGCATGAAAGAAGTAGGCTCAGCTTAAAGTAAAAAAAGAAGTGTTATACTATAAAATAACACACAACACCAGTGTATCTGACTGATCTTAGTGCAATATGAGTTAGTGAAGTTCTGACGTTTCTTCCTCTATTATGCTAAATTTTTTTGGATCGCTGCCGTACAACAAGGGGTATCCGTCATAACGCAAGGTGACTTCCTTCCTTTATCATCATCCATTCTAACCAACAAACGTACAAACAAATAATTAACGAAGCGAGAGACAGAAAGATAGAGAGATGAGAGACACAAAGAACAGATTTATGTACCACAGTTGCAGCTTCTCACCGAAGTAACCTAAGGGGACTTCGGCGTGACCTTGACAGACTACTACTGTAAGGAGGTTCCCCCCCCACCCACCCCGTATAGGAAGAACAACACGTTGGTTCAAGAGAGGTGAAGGGAAGAACAAAGGTTCCGCTCAGTGTTAGGAGCGAGTTTAGAAAAATATCAAAGCTCGAAGCAACGAGAGAGAGAGAGAGAGAGAGAAAATAGAAGTAGCTCTTGCTGTTGGGCTAGTTCATGCATGCCAAATAATAATGAATTCAGCGCCAAAAGCACCGTAACAGGCAGGTGAGGGGTCCTGTTCTTATGTCTTTCCCTCTCTGTGACAGTTTTTTTTTTGCGCGAAATTCATTATTATTTAGAAAAGAGAAGAATTTCGAGTGCTTCGAGAGGAGTTGCTGCGAACGGAAGCTGCGTCGAGAGAAAGTATGTGCGCGGGGACAAAAGGGCGCCGAGATACCGGGAGAGTGATGAAACGCTGATGCGAGGTGACAGAAATAACAAAGAAAGAGAAAAGCGAGACGGGCCATCGCATCAAGGCACGCACTTAGGCCGAGAGAACAGTTCAGAGGCGGCTTCGCCAAAGTTTACCCGCGCGGTTGCGACAATGCTGACGCAAGCGCAACGCACGCGTGGTTCTGGGCGTGCGCGAAAGAAAAGGCGCGCGCACCCGCAAACGTTTTGTTAGGGTGCGCGGGTGCGGTAACAGGGCCGCTCTCGCCCGCTTTTTTTTTTTAGAAGAATTGGGCGCGTCATTGGCGGCGCTTTTAACGAGAAAAGGGCCAGCAGAAAGGAAAACAAAGCGAAAGCGATTCCTGTACAGTCGGTCATAATTTTTTTAATGCGATAAGCACTGTTTGGGTAGTTCAAACAGTTTTCTTTCTGCCTGTATCGATACGTCTAACCTCTTTCACCGCGCTTTAAACAGGCGCGCAACTTTCGCGGCGCGACTGATAAAAGTGAGAACCAGGTCGCTTCGAAAAGGTTTTACATCTGAAATAGACGCCTACGCAGTCGCGCGTAGTTCATCCGAAGTCACGGTTACCGAACCCCAAGTCACAGTGGCAGCGGCGCAAAGCTCCATGGATGTGGTTTAGAAGCCTCGTTTAGTGAAGCTTTGTTTGTAGCGTCCGAAAGTGTGGACGCTGTGGCGTGCGGGTCCATTAATTCGATTAGCAGTTTCAGCCTACTTTCCCCGTGGATACTGCAAACAAAGGTGTTTTCAGTAAATACGGCGTAACTACGTGGCTTTAACGCTAAACGCATTAACGTCCGAAGTCATCGTGAGATCGGTTCTGTTGTAATGTCTTAATGCGTTAGTATTAGGAGTGTTAAAGTGAAAAAAAGTGACGAGTGAAAGAAGATGATAACAAAAAGGATTTCAAAGCAGCCAAGAATACGTTCAAGTGCCGATGCTCAAATGCACGACGCGAACTGAGTCGACGAGTGCGGCTCGTTCCTGGCAAGCAAAGCGGAATGAGTTTTGGCCCGAACGAGTAACGGGTCGTCTTTGACGACATTGGTGCAAACAGCTAGGGCGAGTACAACTTCGGGCTGGCTAGTTGAAAGGGTTAACACGCACACCGGCTCACACGGACAACCGGCAAGTTGCCGCGTTTATGGCTGATGAGAGAACGCGAGAGCGATTTTGGGGACGCCGTGCGCTCGCGTTTAGTCGGACCAGTTGGAGGGTGCGCGGTCGCTCCGCTCGGGCAGCTTATCGCGGCGAAACCACGCGCGGCCTCGCCTTCCCACACCACCAGATTGGGTCGCCATTGTTCCTCGCAGACGACACCGAGCTGGAGACAAAAGAGTAGCTGCGGCGTTTCGATCGTTACACAGCGCGCCCGAGCCGGTCGGCGATTCTTTGAAACTGGTCCTCGAATATGCAGAGGCGTCTCTCGACAGACAGATGAAGGAGAGGGGGGGAGGTGGGGGGGGGGCTCATTCTCGTAACTTCTCTTAAGAGCATTGCACTATTCGCAGCCGTTGAGGCGCCCGCAAATCACTGAGGCAATCGACGTGGTAACGAGAATAAAGCTCGGACGGCACCTGCGTAAGATAAGTTTCATGAATACAGGCAATGAAGCAGTGATGAATGGTCGAGACACCTGCAAACAAGAGGCCGAATTTACGTGCCCTCCATTCCGTTTTCTACTAGTCTATCTACTCACACTTCCCAGCTGATAGACATCATTCCGTTGTTAAAAGTTTATACATGCACGCTTACGTTATTGACAGCTATCATATGTATCGTCGACTAACTTCTCTAGGGCGTCAAAACGCACCTTGAAAAGTAGCTTCTCCACGGTAGGGAGCTTGGTGCGGAGAAGCCCCCTTCTATAGAACCCTTTGCATTACGATGTTTGACGCGTGAGTCGAGAACTTGGTTTCGAGTCCCCCTCCCATTCTCTACTCTTTACTCTGCGACTGTCAACTGCGAGCGGCGAGTGTGGTGTACGCATGCAAATTAAACCACGTGCTTTTCCGTCGCAAATTATTGGCCCATCTGCTGACGTCACTGAAGCGACGCGCACCGGATGCCTACAATATATAGCCGCTTGATATGCCTTAAGTGATGCTGAATTTTCAAGCATCTGAACAAAAAGAAAAATGTAAAATTGCAGCATGAGGAAAGATATTGACATGCAATAAAATTTTACCTTCCCGACCAAGCCAGAATAGGGTCGGCTGAGAGTGCAATCTCTTTGCGACTCCCTTAAACCGGAAGAACGGCCGCGCCAGTGGGAAAACGAGCGACTCAGCTGGGTATTTAGCAAATGAGGCATTGACAGGTGGCAATGCAAGAAATATCGAAGCGTTTATGCGCGCTTATAAGAGTACACGTTACCATTACAGGACTAAAAGTCGGAGTGAGTGAGAGAATGAGTGAGTGAATGAGTGAGTGAATGAGTGAGTGAGTGAGTGAGCGAGTGAGTGAGCGAGTGAGTGAGTGAGTGAGTGAGTGAGTGAGTGAGTGAGTGAGTGAGTGAGTGAGTGAGTGAGTGAGTGAGTGAGTGAGTGAGCGAGTGAGTGAGTGAGTGAAAAATAATTAAATAAAGTAAATTTAGTCTTTTCTATTCTGTTCAACATCGGTAGCTGTGGAGAGGTTGAGGTATATAGTACATCGGCTAAGGCATTTCTCTATGTTATACAGAAAAAAAAGAATAACAATAATACTAAAGGTATTAAATAAATAAGTAATAAAAACATTGAAAATGATCTTACTAATGGCAAAGATGCCAGAACAGAGAGTTTATTCGACATCTAACGTATGTGCTCGCCGCTACCCAAATGCTCTATCAGACATTGTAGTCTTTACGTGTTGGTGCAAGGCTCCTCCGCTGCCTAAGATGAATGGCAGGCCTAAACAGACTGCTCAGTTCAAGTTCAGTCCACAGTACGGAGTATAGGTGCATCACTTCGTGCATAATTGCACAGGATCAGTTATCGGCTTATCGCAAACGCTTATCTAATACTGTACATAATGAAAAATATTTTGAGAAAACGTTCGCTTTCCGCTGCAGATTATTCGCTGACCATGGTACAGGTTCTTCAACAGGGGTCGAACCTGGACCTTCACAGTTCTAACACTAGCGATATCTCTTGCGCCGTGAGGATATCGAGTGTGCATACCCGCGTGCTCCAAGAAGACTTAGTGATACGCGATGGAGCGTGCCGTGCATTTGGTCATGCCATTTGGTCAACGCTGATGGCAAAAGCTTAATCAAGTAACGAAAAAAATAGCGATGCGATATATAGTCCGCACTTAAAGTATGGCAAGCGAAGCGGACACAGATGCAAACCGGCACCAAAGCGAGGACAGAAGTCCGTGGAAAAGATACCGGGAGGCGCATCGAAGGCTATCTGAAAGATCAGTCAATGACATACACAGGCGAACGGGAGGTTATCGAAGGCGTTGGAAGGAAGCTTTTCGGCACGAAGTACAAAGTTTCGAAAGGCTATCGCCTGTCGATTTTATCACGCGGTTTTAGTGCGAAGAAGCCGAGAATCTTTTTCTGTCCGTACAATCTATGTGCAATGTAGCAGTCTCACGTAAGTGCAAAGAGGTAGTGCCCAGAGAAAGTAGCGCTGACGCATGGTGGCTCACACTTCCCAGCTGATAGTGATTATTTTGTCGTTAAACGTTTGTACATGCACGCTTGCGTTATTGACAGCTATTATATGTATCGTCGACGAACTTCTCTAGGGCGTCAAAACGCACCTTGAAAAGTAGCTTCTCCGCAGTAAAGGCTTAGTGCGGAGAAGCCCCCTTCTGTAGTCCCCTTAGCATTACGATGTTTGGCGCATGAGTCGAGAACTTAGTTTCGAGTCTCCCTCCCATTTTCTACTCTTTACTCTGCGACATTCAACTGCGAGTGGCGAGTGCGGTGTACGCATGCAAATTAAACCACGTGCTTTTCTGCTTCATTATGGTTCATCTCTGTCATGACTCGGAGATGAACATTCGTGCCTATCACCGGTCTATGCGGAAAACAGCACGACAACGCAAGACCAAACGTATAATTGACATACACAGCCCCGGTGTGTGTCTATTCCGTCTTTGTTATTGCGAATTTCGCACTGCTTTCCGCCACGAAGCGGTACCGACTCGTCCGCATGTCAGCCCTCATACCGCCTGTCTGCCCAGTTGCGTGCACTTGCACTCTGAGTTCGCCCAGCACTTTTCTGTTTACTCTCGAGGCCTATTGCGAAGAGACAGCTCGAACCGAGCGAACACTGAGGGCGACCCATTTACAATGGCGACGCGGCCTTGCCAAAGTGCGCGGCGCCAAACACGAATAGACGATGGCAGCTCGTAACTACGCCCATTTTGCGAACAGAACGACCGGTCTCGCGTAGCAAAACAACCCGAAACGCGTCTTCTTTTTCATTTTTGCAAAGAACAGTTGAAGAAGCCATACCCTTTCTACTCTCCCCCATCTTTCCGGGATCTCCAATTCGCATGTGAGGGGCGGCGATCACGAATGCGGAAATAAATTGAAGGGCGAAGAGTTCGGTCAGAGCGGCTCTTATCGACAAACATCTGTAGTTTGCTTAACAGGAGCGAGACGGAGGTGAATGGGCCTTGAAAAAAAAAATAAAGAAAAGAAAACGCAGCGCCAGAGAGCTTGTCTTACGAACAAACGCCAGTGCGTGCGCGCGACAGAGAGAGAGATTCGGGATGCATGAACACTATAGAGACGCGGAAGACTCTTGCAGTACTTGCATTTCAGCGAACACGCAGAAATGCAAGTACGGCACGAAAAGAGCCAGACAGTTTCGGAGAAGACGGCAGTTTCGTGTTTCGAAGACGCGCACGTGCTTGTGTGTATACTGACGCATTCGAACTGTGTTTGTTTTGCCGAGAGCAATCTCTTCTGAACACTGCTCTCTTGATAGTATAAGCGTGCTCGAATGGAGCGTTCGCAACGATCGCTCCTTCGAATGATTTCGTCCCCATGATGCTGCTGCTGCCGAAGTAGACAGCTTTTTATCATAAGAGGGGGGGGGGGGGGAGGGGGAAGGCGTCCTTCTTCAAGCAATAAACTGCATGCGCCGAGAAGCCCGAAATTTGTCTTTCACGAGGCGAGAGAGGGCGGCTCTTTTCTTCCGCGCTTTATTTAAACGGCACCTGTGTGGAGTGCTCAGTGAGACTGCTGCCGCGTATAGCTCATTTAATAAAGAAGGGGTTCGGAGAAAGAAAGCTCCCCGTTTCATTTCCGGGAGGTCACCTCGGGAAGTCGCAGTAGTGGTATAATTTTTTCGTGGAGAGCGATATTTCATTAAAGCTTAAAATTCGAGTGACTGCTTTAATGCAACAAAAATTTCCGCTCATGTCGCGTCAATTTATCTACTTAAACAAATTTTTGAAAAGGCAGACCATTGAGCTGCAAACATCTATAATTACATCGAACGAACGAACGAACGAACGAACGAACGAACGAACGAACGAACGAACGAACGAACGAACGAACGAACGAACGAACGAACGAACGAACGAACGAACGAACGAACGAGCGAGCGAGCGAGCGAGCGAGCGAACGAACGAACGAACGAACGAACGAACGAACGAACGAACGAACGAACGAACGAGCGAGCGAGCGAACGAACGAACGAACGAACGAGCGAACGAACGAACGAACGAACGAACGAACGAACGAACGAACGAACGAACGAACGAACGAACGAACGAACGAACGAACGAACGAACGAACGAACGAACGACAAGATTATCATAGCGCTCTTGAAACCCTCGTAGCACAATAAGTTTTCATCAACGATAAGTTGCCATCTACGGATGTGAAATCCTGCAGGTGTTCCAGGCATAATAATAATAATAATAATAATAATAATAATAATAATAATAATAATAATAATAATAATAATAATAATAATAATAATAATAATAATAATAATAATAATATTAATAATAATAATAATAATAATAATAATAATAAAGAAACAAATAAAGAAGGAGAAACGGATCATGATGGATAAATCGCCAAAAATGACAGAAGGGTGCTTCAGTCCCCTCCCCCCACGAACACATTCCCAAACGAATCTCCTTTTTGTCTGCTTACAGTGTGCATCGTCCAGGTCCTTCTTTCTTTCATTCTTTCTTTCTTTCATTCTTTCTTTCTTTCTTTCTTTACAGATAAAGTGAACCACGATCTAGTTCAAGCGGAGTGGCTACTATAAAGAACAGAAACGCGAGTAGTATACAAGAAATAGAAAAAAATAAAGACAAAGCCGTACCACATCACTAAAACGTAACGCAAAGTAATTGCAACGCAGCAATAATAATAATAAAAGAAGTGCGCTGTTATTCTCCGGCGGTGAATACGGTAGGCTCTTTTCTGTCGTAGTTGCACTCGCGGGCTGGCATTTCGGCTTCCGATCGCGCCGGTCAGAGTTGGCACGTGACTCGAAAGCTTCGCGAACCGCGTCGCGACCCCGTCGGCCTGCCCGAGGGCGAGGAGCACGGCAGCTGCGCCAACACCACCGCCAAAGTCACGGTCATTCGTTAGACGCGCTGCGTAAAGTAACGACTGCGTTTCGCGCCATGAAAAGCCGGTAAAAAGAAACCGAACGAGCGAATGTCCCCAGGCGTCGGGACTCGCTAAATATAGGTGCTTCCACCAAGTAAAGAAAATGGACAAACATAACGGGAGAGAGAGAAAGAAAAGAATAGGAAGGAAAGACGACGCCACACATTGTGATCGAGTGAGCACGAAGGAGTCATATTTCGCGGACGCGTTGCTTAACGCGACACCTATATGTGCGCACGCCCCGAAAGTACAGCAACACGTAGACTAAAATGAAAAAGAAGTATGCTACAGGGACGCTCAGAGATCACGTCAAACAATATGGAGAGCCCCGCCACTGGTAGCGAAAGGCCGAGGACCAAATAGTATTTTGTTGGCTCGACGTAACTTTTGCCCGCTTTCCTGTCTAGAGGACAGGCACCGCCCTTGTCTGCCCGCGCCGCCTTATAGCTTTTTCTTTTATTTTCGCGCAAGCAGTTGCTGGCGCAGACTGCAGGTGAGTGCAAAGCGAGGTCAACACCACTGTCACCATAAACGAGTCTTCTTTTTCTTATTTTTTTCCTTCAACGCTTCTTTCCATCAGCGAAGCCAATGTTCGCACTTTTCTTTGAAATTTATGTTGCAGCTACTTATTTTTTGTGTGCGTGTGTGTGTTTGTGTGTTCCGATAAACAATGGAACGATGAGGCGAACAGCTTGGGTCGCGCGTAAAAGGGTCGAGCTTTCCCTAAACAGCCGGCCGTTCCTCAACGCACTGTGACACACAACGGACGCCTTAAGGCGAGAGGAGAGACGACGCTATTGGGAGGCAAACTGCGCCCACAGCTGGACGGCGATAAAAGTGAGGAAGAAACAAAATGTTGCCTTAGAAGTTTTAGCGTGGCGAGCAGCAAAACTACGTAGGTGTGCTTGCAGTGGAGATGAGCGACAACGCCGAGCGTAGATACATGGTTCTCTCTCTCTCTTTAGACACATGTCTTTCTCTCTCCGCCTGTGCTACTTATAGCGCTGAGCACGGTCGCGCATTCCGTAAACGTGCTCAAATATAGTGCGCTCCATGCTACGATGTCAAAATTTAAGACAGCGCCAGGAAATTGGAGGCGAAAGTGAGACATACGCGATGTGCTTTTTAACTTTTCTGTCTGACAGCGGCACGAAACTGGCCTGAACGATAGACTGAAAGCAGCACTAGTGGTGCGGGTTTGCGTGTGCTTTGCGAGTATGGTGCGCTTTGCATGCGTTATTCCGTGCGTCATCGATCCTATCTGCAATAGGCTGCTAGAGAGCGACCAGGCAAATTTCTTTAGCTTTCCCAGAAGTTCGTCAGTCCCGTTCCTCCGAACCAATACATAACTGTAAAAAAAAAAAAAAAGAAAGAAGTAGCTAGAACGGCTGACGGTAAATGACGGCTGCGATGTAACAGACTATCCGAGTTCCAGTTGCGTTTTTTTTTTCTGTGCCAGCGCCAATCTTACGCAATCCGCTCACTAAATTTACGTGCAAGTTTGGATGACTGACTGCCAATTCCGTATTATGCTATCCAATAATAAAGTTCAAGTGCAAGATTGGCGGACATTTAGATTTGCTAGGAGTTGTGTGGGACTCTCGCAATATGGGCAAGCAGACGCAGCCGCTCGATCTTCACATAACAGCGCCGTTTGCGTTGCTATCCCGCTGTCAAGAACAGACGCAGCGGGAAAGCTCCGTGCGCTTGCTCGCGTGCTTACCTTGGCTCAATAGAATTCGGCAGACTTTTAAAACAGGCGCCTTAGTTCCCCGGATGCTGATCCTAAGCTACGCCTTCCACATGGCTTACCACGACGGGAGGTGTAACTCTCATCTGTCGCCTATGGCTTGGAGTAGCTTTCACCAACGCGTACTCTTACGTCATCGGAATGGCCATATGTCCAGATTGTGAAGTTTGCAGGTGCAAAGAGACGATAGCGGCACCTTCTGTGTGATTGTCGTCGTTTCAGTGCACAAAGACAAGTCCTCACCACCACGCTCTACAGGACTGACAACCGTCCCCTTACGGAACGCAAGATTTTTGGACCCTGGTTCCAGCCGACATCGGCACGAACTGCTTTAAAAGCGTGTGCTTTTTAAAAGAGAGCATGGCTCACTGAAAAAATACAGTATGTGAAAACTGATGCTTTCCTTTATTTTTCTAATCTTCACTTGTTTTCTTATCTTGTATGCCCCTTCCGCACCACGTGTTGTTTTCCTTCCTCCCTTATTTGCAATGTGATGTGGTAAGTTCAGCAAAGAAGTAGCCTGTGCTTCCTGAGCATATGCCCATGATGACACTACTTGTATGTTTGTGACTGCTGTCGTAGTGTGTGCAGTGTATTTTTTACCTGGTTTTCTCATTCTTTTTTTTTTTTTTCCGAGTAGAGTTCGTGACTTTGCAATATACGCCCACATATGGCCTCCCTTTCCCATAACTGATAGATGTGCACGCAAACAACAGCAACATGCGAATAACACTATATATGGTGAAACGAAGGTGAAGGCGACGTAAGGAAGATGAAACATCATAGGGAAGGCTTGGTAGCTGGAGGGTCCCTTTCGAAAGCTTGGAGAACAAAGCGTGCTTTATGATCCACAATGCCAGCAATTTCCCGTCACCCTCATTCCAAAGACCATAAAAAAATACAAGAACAAAGAACGCGGGAGCCTACTGAATTATAGAATAAAATGAACGAATAGGGACAGACGATATAGCTTTCCGGCGAAAACTAAAACATATCTCTTCAGACGTTCGTGAACAAAACGTACATGAAATGGAAATGAAATAAAGGAAGAAAGAGAGGGAAAGAGAGCAGAAGTTAAATAAGAGCTAGGAAAGAAAGTGCGGAACGTTAAGGCAGCAAAAAAGAAGAAGGGAAGGTAACTATAATAAAGGAAAGAGTTTTCCGTGATTGAAACAGACGGGACGTGTTTGCAGCGGGCGCACCGGTGAGCTATGCCCTCGCTTCCAGCGAGATTGCGTCGTGGCTTCTTCTTCGCAAAAGCTGGGCTTCTTTTCTTTCCGCTTGCTGCCGTGGTCTCTGGGGCCGCGAGTTTACGAAAGTTGTGCGCAGCTTGGTTCTGCGAGCAATGAACGGTTCGGTCAGTAGCGCAGTGTTATCACTAGTTCCTGGCCGCGGGTAGAAGGATCAATCATTAACAGTAACGGCCAAGTGGCCGCCCGCCCCTCCCCGTTCCCCAGTCTCACCTGGAAAGCTAAAGCCGGCGCATTATTTCTTTTCATTCTCAGCCTATTTTCACGTTGTAACGCAAGAAGAGAAAGTGGACCAAAGGAG
This sequence comes from Dermacentor andersoni, assembly GCF_023375885.2. Classification (NCBI taxonomy): domain Eukaryota; kingdom Metazoa; phylum Arthropoda; class Arachnida; order Ixodida; family Ixodidae; genus Dermacentor; species Dermacentor andersoni. Next base: position 76,447,911 of record NC_092815.1, on the reverse strand, counting down.
CGCCCTGACGCACCTTCTTTCTTCGTTGTCACGCTATTGTTGTGCGGTTGCTGTAGCTGCGAGAGTGGGCTATGGACGAAACACCGAAAGACATTTGTCGCAGTCGAAGTGTACCCTCTTCGAGGCCGGTAATCTTTCTTTTCTGCTTGCGTGGAAGCATCCAAGCTACGCTGTGTGGGCTATAAATGCAAGAAACGAAGAAAGTGCGATCACTGGAACAGCGAAAAGCAGGTGCTCCGACAAAGGCCTGACGTTCTTGGGCGAAGAGCAATCTTGCAAGGTGAAAAAATGGGAATTATAGGTTGCGCGAAAGAAGGAAGCATCTCCTTCGTCTAAAGACGCTATTCCTTTCCGCTGACGCATAAAAAGCTCGTCTGGCAACATCTCTTCCTGTACCTACACGACGCGGCGAGTTGCCGAATAACTCCGCGTACTATACAAATAATTTGTCACGCAAAGTTCCTGTTTCGCATAACGATTCGATAACAAGTTGTTCTGACAATGCGCGAACCAATATGTATACGTAAGCATATTAAACCAACCGAACGAGATTCCGAGAAAATCATAGTGAAAATTAAGGCCCTTTTAATTACCAACTACAGATAGAATACGCTCAACTTTGCGATAAATTTCTTATCCTTCCCATCTTCATACCACATCATCCACCGCTCACGTGCACGTATTATATGCGATTAGTTTTGGTAACCACACCTCTCTCTCATTAATTCTTTCCGTACCGCGCCTCTTGGGCATCGTTAGCCCGATATCTATGGTTTGAAACGCCGGTTTCGAGACTTTCCGCGCCGCTCACGGACACACTGCGCTATTGGAGGGGAAGGAGGGGGACTATTCTTTTGTTTCCTAAGCAGTTCGCCTTTTTACCCCAGGTGGTGATTTTTAAACGAGCTCCGAAGTTTTCGCGCTCGTCATCGTAGAAAGTAAAAAAGGCCGCCCGCTATCCATGGCTTGAAACGCCGCTTTCGAGACTTTTCGCGCCGTTCACGGACATTCTGCTCCGTAGGACGTGAAGGAGGAGAACTATATTTTTGTTTTCTAAGCATATCGCTCTTTCCTCACCAGGCGTTAATTCTTTGAACGCACCCCGAACTTTGGCAGTCGTCGCAGCAGAAAGCAAAGATGGCCGCCTCCGGGAGCGGCGCGCGCGCTTCGAAAGATCGTCGCAGATCTCGCAAATTCCGCTGCGTTTGTGGCTGACTGTATATATGGATAGAGCAGCAGCGAGTCTGAGGACGCTACCCTTTCGTTGGACTTTGACTCTGAGACCCGCGACGACGCAAGCCAGCCCGGAACATGGACGGCTGCAGCCTGGCACGCCAAACTGCAGTGCGTGCACTTAAATTTCTGTAGTGGAATAGCTGCTTAATGAAAAATTTTGCTTTTCTTTTTGGAGATAGTGCTAATTAGACGGCAGTACATTTCTCATATCTCGTAATTTTATTTTACATTTTCTTTCTTTGTAGATTCAAGCGCCTCTTTACAAACGTTGTTCAATTTTATCCCATAATCTTGATTTTGGCAATTTCTGTCTTTATCATGACAAACATCTCGTTAATAAAAATTGTATGCGTGAAAAGTACATTCATTCTGCCTTTCGTACATAAAATACTGAGTGCAGTAGTTTCATCAGAAAAAAATATCTGGGGTAACCTACAAAAAACACCTATTTTCCCCATGGTAGGAAAAGAATTAAAGCAGCGAACAAAAGCTTACGAGGACGAAAAAAAGAATAAAGTAACGGAAAACGAGCACAGCTATTGCATAACGGGGCTGTTATATGCAGCTTTCATTCAGGTCGATGTCTCCCTCTCGCCCATAGCAAACACGCATACGTTGCGTTTCTTGTTCGTCCCACTTGTGGAAACGCACTAGAAGCTGCAGACCTCCCGAGACTTTAGCGAGTTTCGAAACAGATTCGACGCACGTCAGAAACCCATCACCGGTTTGTTTCCTTTTTTGCGTTCTTGTCTGGATCACCGCCCACCTGCGTTTCTTTTTCTTCTCGCTGAGTCAGTCCAACAAGCATTGCGCAAAGCTTCTTTCCGCACCGAAGATTTGTTATGACGTTGTTCTCAGTTTTCAATATCTTTTAGTAGCTATATTTTCTTAGAAGAGAAGCTCTGCTAACCACGGAGCAAGTGCACTTTCATCACGAAGCTCGCTACGCGTCTTCGTGTGCTCACGACGTTAGACGCCGTGTTAGGAGATTACATAACCTTTCCTGCTCTCCGGTGCAGCATATGACGGGCTGTATTCATATTAAAGAACACTAAAAAGAATTACAATACAAAGTTTAACTAAACAAAGACTGAACAGGTCAGCAGGGATTGTTGAATGGGTATGTTATTGGAGTGGCCAAAAGCCCCACCTGCGACACATGCAGCTGTGGAGAGACGCTAGCACACATTATCTGTGTCTGCCCACGCTATAGTGTCGAGATGAAAGTGATGTGCAGAGTCACGGACCAAATGGACAATCGTCCGCTATCATAACTAAAAGGCCAGTGCTCCCAAAGAACATCCGCACAGAAGACCTCTTTCGCGCTGCTCAGATTCCGGTGGTCTACGGTTCTTCACGATAGACTTTAAGAAGGCCGCTCCCTACCGTTCTATAGCGTACGCGGTTTGTTTGCGCTCGTCACTCTTTCTCTCTCTCTCCTCCTTCCTCTTAACTTCTCTTTTTATCTCCCTATTCCTAGCCCCCGTGCTGGGTGGGTAACCGCAACTACCTCTGGTTAACCGCCATGTCTTTCTATGCATTCTATATCTCTCTGTAGATGAAGAGGTTGGACGCAAAACGTTACCGGCTACTCCGTTTGACAAGTAACTGCGACCTCGAGTGCAGGCTCGGGCGGAACTTTTCGTGCAAGGAAACGACCCAGATACGCAAGAGTATCACCGATACCCTGAGAGCCGCACCCATAGCTCAGCGGCACCGCGTATTAGAACGAAATTCGTAATGGACAGGTTTGGCTCTTCGTTTTGTTTGCTTCTGATTAACCTCACTGCGTCAGAAAAGATTCAGTTTTGATAAGATATTCTACGAGTCCCAATTTATTGTACATAGTCCATCAGCCGTCTCAAGTGGCCTTCACCTCGCTGTTCACTCGCCTTGCGCAAACCCGTCATGACGCCACCGCATTCGGATTTGCGATCAAACTGATTTGGTTGGCTTCTTTATTATATATGCCGCACATACATGCTTTCATGCCCGCGCAGTGCTAAAAAAGCACTGCGGGTTTGCGACGCCGCCTCTTCCTAACAAAGCTTCGTACCTAAAAAAATATAGGGTGCCACTTAAATAGGAGCTCTACACCTAAAGTCGTCGCCCCCTCCACCTACCAATAGGACGAAGAATCCTACATGCCTCCTTTGCTGCTGCAATGTTTCCAACGGCGCGCACCGTCGATAAAATTTTCCGCACACAGGCCGCCTCTTGTACACATCGTATCAGCAGTTAACCTCCAGGGGAATAAATACCATCAAGGAATAAAGCAATTGTACCAAAGTATCAACGGCTTCTCTCTCTGGCGTGTCCTAAAGTGAATGAGTTAATTCTTTGGAGACGTTCTGCTGGAAATTATATAACGTTAGTCCTTCACCACGCCCTGCTATTTCGTTAAATTTAGTTCTGAAGTCACTCCGAAGAACCAAAAAAACAAAAGAACCATTGATATAGCCCATTAAGTCCCCGCAGACACATGGCTTCATCCCGCTGAGTATAGTACTTTCAGGCTGGGGGTACACACGCAATTAACATTATGTGACACTATGCCTCTTCAACGACAACTCCCACGCGGCTTTGTTTAGCGTCGCCGACCGAAAGCGTGGAGTGGTTACCGGCAGGTTTTGCTTTTCACCCTACAGGCGCGACGTTAAGTCTCGTGCAGGTGCGCTTTGCGCAACAACACTATCAGCGATTACAAGAAAAAATTCACGGCCTACGTCATACCCATAATGGCAATCTGATGTGAAATCCTTGTTACACCCTCAAGTACACTGCGAACCTCTTACGATGTCAATAGTGGTCATAGAGAGAGAAACGAAGAAGGAGAGGTAGGGAATGTTAACCAGCGATGTGACCGGTTGTCTACGCTACAGTTGTGGAGGGGAAATGGGAAAAATAAATAAGAAGAGAAAAAAAATAATATATAGTCTGTCATTCACAGTCAGTCGCAGAGGAATCTCCACTGTCATGCAATCAAGTATCCTTCACGAAGTGCAGAAAGGCTCTTGTGGCTTTTTGCGTGCGAGAATGCGTAGGCCATGGACCATGGATCTTCCGAAAGCCCTCGATTACCTTGCAGGTTGAGTTTAGCTTGTAGAGTCACATCGTCACGACACTCTCCTGCTGACATGACGCACTCTGTGGCGTGATATCTTTGCGTCGTGGTTTCACAGTTGTCTTGACAACAGGTTGCAGTCAGTCTCACTTCAAGGACGTGACGTCAACATAAAAGAGTGCTGAAGGCGCAGCTAGCTTTCTACGTATACACTGGGTAAATTATGGTGCCGCACGCAAGACGCGGGACGAAAGCGGTTGACTGAGATCTATATTTGCGACCTGTGCCATTATGCATAGCAGCGACTTTGACTTGTTCCCGCTGAAAACAAACAAACAAACAAACAAACAAACAAACAAACAAACAAACAAACAAACAAACAAACAAACAAACAAACAAACAAACAAACAGACAAACAAACAAACAAACAAACAAACAGGGAAGCAAAGAAACACACACACACAGGCGCGGGAGCACGCTCACGCGCGTCATAGCTTTCAGCGCAATTTTGCTCACGTTTTAAAACAAACCCTTGTGACACGCGAGGACAATGATGACAGCTCCATTAGGTTAGCTGTTTCGGAGTACCATTGAAGAACGGTGGGTTTAACTACGAGCCATGGACATGCTCCTCGAATATTCTCGCTTCCGTGTCGTAAGCGCACCCTGCACGTAAATGACTGAGTGAAATTTATTTCGATGTATACTTAGACCTCGCCAACAACAACAAGAAACAGCGGGTCACGGGCTCGTCCTTAAAACACGTCATTGCCTGGTTGAGAGAGAGCAAAGAAACCAAAGGACAGACAGGGAGGTTAACGACGAGATGTCGCCAGTACAAGGAAAGGGGTACGAGCGATGAGTGAAAAAGAACGCAAGAATGAACAATATTCTCTGTGGGCGCCGTCATACATTTCGCGAAGGCACCAAATATTGGCACGTGTACTTGTTTATCATTTTCTCTCGGACTGCATTTCGCCCACTAACAACGTGAAGTTATCGCCCAGCACAAGACGCGCCTGCATTATTGGAACTTACTCGAATGTTATCGATGGTTCCACGCGTTGTCTCTTATCACCGAACCTTGTGTAATCTGATTGTACGCGCGACGCGAATTGTGTAGTACTTCCTATATGAAGACACGTCGGCACCAGCGATTACTCTGGAAGCTTTGATGGCTCATGTATATAAGCAGACGCAATATAAGCCGACGAAATGTTCACCTTCCATATACTTTGTCCACGTCTGTTGCACATCTGATTGCTTCCGCCAAAGAAAAGACTCAAGAAGAGCAGACGCTCCGGAGGTTTCAAGTACGAGGCAATATTGAAATGGCCACTGACGACCATTTTGTCTGCTTCTGTGATTGTCTGGCGGAGTAACAACCTCGCAAGGTCCGTGTGCCTTGGTTGCCAGCTGCTGTTTTTTAAAGTTGTATCCTACTATAGTTAAAAGCTTAGTAAGTAAATTTTTGTTAATTAGTCGATTATCCCTTTCAGATCTTCGTGCAAATAATGTCCACCTCTTCGAGCAGAGCAGCTCATGGACTAGAATTATGCTAGCTGCCACAGGCACTAATGAAAAAAAAATTGAATGCGTTCGCTGAAACACCCTGTGCAAACCACACGCGTAAAGACCGGGTCCAGACAGCTTACCGATTCGAGTGCACTGCGACGTCTCCCGTTTCCACGGACCATCCCTGTCTCAATTCTTTTCGCACCACACACACGCAAAAGAAAAAAATAATAATAATAACAAAAGGGTTCCTCGATCGCATCGAAATCCAGCAGATGAAAACTGTTCCGCAGGGAGAGATGAACATACAGGCGATATCCCGGTGATAGGGATCCACGTACACCGTGCCGCTTTGTCACTAGAGGCCTCATTTGGCCTATCTTGCCGCATCTGAGATGCATCTCCTTTCGGAACCGCGAGCGTTGTGCGTCTCTGTGATGTTTCGGCCCTGAGGTTACAATAAATAAATAAATAAATAAATAAATAAATAAATAAATAAATAAATAAATAAATAATCACCGAGCAGCCATACTCATTCCAAGGGACATAAGACGTGGACTACGTACTGACGAATGGACGGATGGACAGACGCGCAGACGGACTGTAAGGCAGACAAAGAGGAAGATGTTAGCTAAAAGAAAGTAGGCGGATTAACCTTTTCGGAAGGCAATCCTGTGCGGGGCAGAGGGGATACAATGACGAGATAAAAAAAAGAACATATACGTAGGAATACGTTCCACCGGTACACACAAACGAGAACCTGTCGAGCAGGTCCGAAGAGGGTGCATCCGAGTGTTTTCGGCAGAGAGGTGCGTCGTATGTCACCAACCGTGATAACGACCGGTAAGCTAAATGTCTAAGCGCTATAAAGCGGCTATTTAGGCGTGTAATAGCGAAAAAAGGATGTCCGTCGCAAATTTATGGAAATCTTTGACGAGACCGGCTAAATTATCTGAATTGTAAACACTCTTCCTCGAAATTAAAAATATATAATAACAACCGCAGTTATTGCGTACCAGCCACCTGGCTCGGTTCTTGAACGAGGAGTTTCGGGTTTCATTCCCGGCTGTGGTGGCTTCACATTGACATTGGACGTAAATAGGTCGTTTTAGAACCGGGGCCCTCCCTAACGATTAACGCTTCGCTACAGCGCATGCGGCGAACACAAACGGTACCTTCGGGTTTGGGTTTTCGCGCGCCTCTAAAACTAAATTTCAAAAATAGTTCGGGTACCCCCAAACGCCCCAAACCTGCGTTGGGTCTTCTCAACGTCGCCGTGAGCATGTCAAAAACACGTCAAGACCTCCTGGTTGAAAATGATCAACTATCCGTTATACTTTTAATCCTGTAAAATATTACAGATTACATTTGTTCATGGTATTTTTTTTATTATTTCTCGCATTATTTTTTTCATTTTCCTTCCCCACGCAGGAAGGGCACTGCAATTGTGTTATGCGAGCGCAAGTCGGGAACCCTGTCCTGCAATAACGTGCTAATTTGGGTCGGTTGGCACATGTCTGAAGAAGACGAGCGATCGAGTAACAGCAACGCAAACAACGGGACGTGACTGAGACAGGGCTTCGTCGGCTTCAGCGACGTCCCGTTGTTGTTACCCGTTTTCTTCAGGCCCTATCCTACAGCACCTTCTCGGCGGGGCAGACCGCGAACGCAAAGCGATTGCTTGCTGTGGCGCTCTATAATCTCTAGACTATTATTCTAAACATCCCTAATATGTAAGCTCATAGCGATAGGATGCTTAGTATGTTAGGCAGGATATGGGTGCGATGCGGGTTTGTTACTATGCCTTAAAGCGTAAGACAGTACGCTTCACGAAAGACCGGTGGGGACAGCAGTGTGGAACTTCGGCAATAGAGCGCCGTGACGTCATAGGTTTTGGCATCGTGAGGGAAAAGCTAGCTAACTGTTAGCCAACAAGAAAAAACGTGCACGGAATATGGAAAACTCGGGCGCCGTGGGGGCTTAGCGGCTATGGCGTTGCGCTGCTAAGCACGAGGTCGCGGGATCGAATCCGGCTCCTGCGGCCGCATTTCGATGCGGGCCGACATGCAATGGGCGCACATGGAAGAACCTCAGATGACCAAATTAATCCGGAGTCCCCCACTACGGCGTGCCCCCTAATTTTGGCACGTGAAACTCCAGAACGTAATTTAAATTTTAACCTGGGAAAAACAAAGCCTTACTGATAAGGGACCTATATGTCTTAAGCAAGAAATTCGAGACTTCTGAAATAACGATACAACATTCTTGATTAGTCTCCTATTTCTCTACAGCGAATGATCCTATGCAAACAATGCTTTACTTAATATTTGCGGGAACGAAAAAAAAAAAAAATCCGCATCCTGAACTCCACCGTGCCACAGGCGCGAAGGATTCGAGGACTGTGTAAACATATTCTGTAGCTTCAGATTTCTCGCAACGTTCAAGTACATAAACTTCAACCAATGCACTGACTTAGTGTCGGGATCAGTCCCTTGAGCGGCGTAATGTCCTTGACACACGAAGCTGCTCTGTCGTCGTGCTCGCAGTAGTCAAGTTCCTGACCTTCTGGACTGGCAGAGGTACGCATCCCGAGCGTGTGCATCAATTGCGTCTGCATTTTGTTTTTCGTCACCCTCCTGGATATATTGAGCGCCGGCCGCAAAGCGTTAAGCAAACTGCACGTACAAACAAACCGACTCGCCATTATTTGCATGTGTTCGGTGATTAGTTTGCAAGGACAGTGGCCATTACTCTTTTTGCATTTGCCGCGCTAAGATCGCAGGTTTAGATGGGAGTGGACCCGACACATAAGAGTTATAGTATAAGCATGACGAAATTGAAACAGCCTGCTCATACGCGTACTCGGTCGAAGAAACCGGAACAAACCAACTTTCAAGATACAAGAGAAATCCGATATATCGTGTCGAGAGTGCCCCACTATACCCGCCGCGTATCGGTGATCTACTACGTTTCGTCCCGACGTCGCGCACTGATAGGCAGCGCGAGGAGTGCCGCAAGTGCTACGCAAGTGCCGTGAAGTAATAAGCAAGCAGCCCTTACGCTAAACAGAAGCCGAATATCAGAAAAGAAGGGGACCAAATGAAACACCAATACAGAATGTCGCATCCGTCTTACTTTTTTTTTTTTTTGCTGTTTTCAACGGACGAAAAAAAAAAGCAATCCGCTCAGGAGTAAGTTTCGTCGCAACGAAAATCCGTAGTCAGAGAGCGAAAGGGTCAAAAACGAAAGAGGGAGAGCGCATCGACTAGCTCGAGCCATTCACTAAATCGGGCTCGAACGAACAATGCCACGCACGTCAGCGATGGTGACGCTACAGTCTGTGAGGAGGCTGGAAAGAGAGGATCGAAGTTGGAGAGCAAACGATGCGCGTGACGTCATCCGAAAGAACGCCTTGTGAGATCACTCGTAGAATAAAAATGGATAACGTTGAGAATCTGCGCCATTATATCTTTTGTCATCTTTCTTTGCGTCAAGCAAGGCAGACTATCAAAGTTAGCGAGACATACTCGCTTAGCATTCACGTCGTTCACTGGAGCGCAGCAAAAATCCACAAACGCACTGACGCGTTCGAGTGAAGAGTGCATCAAGCGCCGTTTACCCGTACACGATCTAACCTGTATAGGTGGGCACCACTGGGGCGTTTATTCACCTCCAACCCTTCAGCTATCAAACTTCCACGGCATCGAGTGGCTAGTCGACCGAACCAACGAACCGACAAACGCGACGGAAGCCTGAGGATGGTTTAGTCGATCAATCATCAGACCCCAGTATTAAAGAAAGCATTTCGTGTGTTTTAAGGTGGGTAAGGACGGCTATCAGGCACTCATACTCCCAAAGCGTTTCTTTCGTAAGACGTGATTGTCTGTCGTTAACCAACAGTCTCCACTGATCACGTTTACTGTCACGATTGACCAGCGCCTGTTCTTGTCAGGGTAGAGAATAACGAGTCGCTCGCCGCTGTGCGTTCTGTGAAGACAGAGTGAGGATAGATTGAAAACAGCCAGTCAAATTCTAACGCCCTTCTTCCTAGAACGCTCATGCAATCCTTACAATTACGCAACGCTGTTCCTCGCCACATAAGCGCGGAGAATTGCATTACCATGAACGTCAATTCCCTGCAGTCACCGGGACCAATCAGTGCGCGATTTTCCGTAATTATCCGTTAGGACTGTGATTACTCTAGCGACCGGGCTGCACGCCTGCACGAAAACCGCTCCTACTTTCCTTAGGGAGCAATTTCGACGGCGCTAAGTCATCCATCGGATAATTGACCGACCAAAACCAGACTAGCCCTCTCGCAAAGCTGTACCCACTTTGCGACGTCCCTGTCAGCGCCAGCGGAACCAGTCAAACAACCAATTAACCCATACAGTCCTACGTGGAGTGGCAATGCGCGCGGAACTTCCGGTGTCCCTCGAAAGGCGCGATTCGCGGCGTGGGCCATTCGCAGATATCCGCGCTTCCCCGCCTGCGGGTCCGGAAGATGGCGCTACCGTACCTCTAGTTCTCAGTCTCAAGTCCACTCCTTCTCCTCTTTCCTCTCCCTTCCTCTCTCCCCCTTCCTCCCGAGCCCTTGATCCTCCTCTTCCTCCGCCTTCGGCGAAGGAAGGCAAGGGAGCAGCCGCGCAAGGCGCGTCGGCCGGCGGCGCCAGTTTCTGGCCGCGGGAGCCCGTGCCGCGAACGCTGGGCTCCGGACCGCGGTCGCAACCTCCCCCCGTTGCGAGTTGGCGGCACTGGCGGCTAGCCGTGCAGTCGCACGCACGCGCTCGCGGCTCTACTTCGACTCGTCGTCACTGACTTTTATATTTTTTTTTCTTTGGCGAAGCGAAGCTGCGGGGGAAGAAAAACAAGAAAGGAAGGAAGGAAGCAACCCGAGCGAACACTACCAACTACCTTGTCGCGTCAACTCCGACATCCACTCTTGGCTCGGACTGACAAGGCCGCAAGCGACTGACAACAGCAGCAGGCAGGTAAAGGAGAAAACAAATGCATACCGCTATACCCCCCGCTATTCCTCCCTCCACACGTACCCACCTCCTCTCCGATCCTTTTGAGCCGCACGTGTGCTGCGTCTCCCTGTGCCCAGCTTTTCCCCGGTTTCCCGACGAGCAACGCTGGCCATAACACCCGCCACTGCTGACCCGTCTCTCGCCTGCTAACACAAGTATCCGAACCCAAAACAGAAACGACTTAAATCCAGAGACCACCTCCACGGCCCCACAAAAGTCCTCCCAAACTTAAGCCTGCCGCCGCCTGAATTCCTATTGTGCTGGCATGTGCGGCATGGCTCGTAATCCCTCGCCGCATCACCCGCACAGCCCTCAAACATTCCTCGCTGTTTCCCTCGATCGCCTGCGGAACATCACCTCGGGCAAAAGAATTGCCGTCAGCCCGAGTACTTTAGGATCTCGCGAAATCCTTGAAACTCCACTGCCACGCCTCACTAACAAACGCTTTGACGTGTGCATCGTGCAGTTCGTTATACCGCATCACACTCGCCTGCGTTCCTCGTGTCGATGCGAAACGATTTGAGCGAAAACGGGAACCAACGCGCGAAGTGAGCGCGGAGCCCTGAAACGACGGCGGGTTTTACGAAGTTTTTTTCGTCGAGGTTCGGAACTTGAGAATAAAATGAGAGTTTAGTTCTACAACTCGATCTGGGCGCGGATGTGACAATGATTGATGCTGCGGAAACGGGCTTCCTCGCGACCTCGCCTCGCTGCCTATTTTCCCAACGTCCCGTGACACTGTGCAGTTACGGGACGTTGACGCGCGCTTTCTTCAGCCGGAAAAGGCACAGCGTGTTGGAGCTTCTTTTTTTTTTTTTTTTTTTTTTTTTAGGAAGTTCGGTTTGTTCTCATTCGAGCGAAGTTTCGGCGAATGAATATGTCTTGTAGTGTGACATGTTCTATGCGCAACTCGATGAACGAACCCCGAAAAGTTTAATTTGACTAGTGAAAGTTTTATGTCGTTACCGGCTTCGATAAATCAGTACAGAATCTTAAGATATTGTCGGTTTTCTTAAAAATGTGTTCATTGGCTTCAGTTTGTTTTTGTTTCAATTCTACTGCATTGCAATTTCTTTGTGCTGGGAGATATGTGTTCGGACGGGGGGCGTGCGGTTCGGGCATTCATTGGTGGGCATATGTCTGCCCTTTATTTTAACACATAGCTGCATTCGCACTTTATAATTTGGCTGAACAATTTATAACGATTTATATCTACAAAAAAACAACAGATCTGATCTAGGCACGTCTCAACAACATCATAATTAGCAGTCACCTCACTGAACAGTTATGCTCTATGGTTATTTATAGTTATCCGCACACGGACGTCATGCAACCTCTATAGCCATATGCAAAACGAAGCAACAAATGGCTGCAGTGCGAAGCTATAGTCTGCTCGCTTTAATTTGTCGTGATCACTATATATGGGTTTGCGCAAATATTGTTATGTAGTAGTTTATCCCGCTATAGAAAGACGTTGTGAGGAGAAGAGCAAGATTATGTGACGCTGACATCAATCAATGGTATCGCTCTGCCCTGTGGTTTCGAGCTACGCATTCTCCCTGCATATATATCTCCTGTAAATATTCTTCCCCGTAATATATGGTGGAAGTGCGGGGTAGCGTCGTTAGCCATCACAGCAGAATAGAGGTGTCGTCCGCTGCGGAGATTCAGATCTGAGTAGTACAGGGAGAAGACAGCAATATTCTCCCCGTACACGTATGTATCCCCTGTAAATATTCTTCGCCGTAATAATATATACAACCGAACACTAGGGTGATTCATTCATCGCAACCATTCCGCTCAGTATACCGAGGTTGCCATCTCACAAAAATGACAAACAAATTCAGCGTAAGAACGAAACTTGTGTCCAGTTACCTGTCAGATGATAAGTATGCTGATGGCTTAGGACCACCGCTATAAGTGGTATAGCATTGCACTTTGTACGGGTAGAATGGTTCTGTAGTGATTATTTTGGCCGTGTAAGAACAAGTGCAAGACAGAGATTAGATAGATAGATAGATAGATAGATAGATAGATAGATAGATAGATAGATAGATAGATAGATAGATAGATAGATATATAGATATATAGATAGATAGATAGATAGATAGATAGATAGATAGATAGATAGATAGATAGATAGATAGATAGATAGATAGATAGATAGATAGATAGATAGATAGATAGATAGATAGATAGGAAGTTGACTGGTATATGGACAGGCCCGACGTGCTAATCCAGGTGAAATGGCGAGGCATGCAAGAAGGAGGGTCAGATAAAAACGAAGCCCACACACACACTAAGACATACCCGCGCGCCAAGTAAACTAACGCAAAGGTTGCTTACGTGTTCACACTGATGCTATAAGCGCCCTTGTGGAACGCGGTTCAGGGATATTGCCACTGTTCAAGAACGCCCTGCAGTTGAAGTCGTCACAGCCCTGCGCATCAGTCCAGCATATCAGAGAGTGTTTAGTGCCATGCCAGCCGTAGCTACATCACTACTTGTTCTGAGCTATAACAAAGTGAATGTGGCTACTGTCACTTACTTCGTGACCTCCATGCATTCCATGTGGTTGTCTTCGAATTTTCAAGAAACGCCAATAAGGTTCGTTTGCAGTGGGATTCGAACAAGCCGGCTTCATAGTTTTGTATCATTTTTTCTCCAAAACCCACAGAGATATCTCAGAGAAATTGCTGCGGCGATTACGTCGACGCAGGCGGGACGTATGGTTTTCCACCGAAGAGCCGCAGCTGTTTCTAGAGCGCCGGTGACCTTGAAAATGCATCTCCTTGAGAATAACTCTCTGAAATTAGTGCTATCGAATGCTTAAAACAATCTTAACTCATGCCTTCACGCAGAGGTGGTCTACGTGTGCAAAGTCTAAGTTCAAAACTTTTGCACGTTCTCATACAGCGACAATTTCAAAGTTATTGCCCTGCTCGAAACGAAGTAGTCGCTACACTTGCTCCACTTTTGTTAACTTAACGCGACTCTCCTAATAGCCCCATTACTTAGCTATTTTACCAGCGTGTTCTTCTCCGCACGTTTTCTATATTCTTACAAATATTCGAACAGACAAAGTCACTGATTCCTCTCCCGGCAAACCACTTTTAGTGCAATTTTAATACATTCTTGTAGCCTCTTTATTCTACCAAAATTGTTTAACATTTTCTCGGGCGTTCTTTTAAGTCACTACTCTATTCATGTACAACCTCTGAACCGATATACTCTGCAGTTCTTTAGGAGCGCGTCTTTGAAATATAGAAACCGTCCGTGCAGGTGATTAGCTAAAAATTGTGATAAAGTACGTCTAAACGTTCCGAATAACGGCCGCATTTGTAACTTGTCCATACATCATTGTCGTCAACCCTTAAACTACACTTTTAAATTTTCGGCACGCTGCGATCTTTGGTTATTTGTAGAGGTGCGGATGATAGTTTAAAATGTTGCGCTTTCGGTGCTCACGTTTACGTCCTCAAGCGGTGTTAGCCGCAGTAACAGCTTCGCTGCACCAGCAAGTTGCACCAGGTGAGCCAGTGTGCGCTATTGTCAAATGTGATATTGGGTGCTAAAAATTGCTAGTCGTGAGTGAGCTGCGCGGTGAATTCACGAAAAAAAAAATGTCGAGGAAGAGAAGGTGAAGGTCAGTCAATTGCCTTGACCTTGAACACACGTAGGAATTAATCTGCCACTTAAGTGTTAAACTTGCCGGCAGGCGGATGAATTGGAGGCAAATGTGCCTTATAGCAACGTCACCGTCATTGTTACGTAGGTGTGCGCTGAAAGAAGGGTGCTTACCAAACGGGCGATATATCAACGCACCGCTGACAATGCTATTCTTAAAGGAAAAACGGGAAAGACGACTGAGCTAAGGACAATTGGTAGGTTCCACCGGAGCCCTTTAATACGTAAGGATTAAAGCAATCTGGTGTTAATACTGGCGTATTAAAGGACTCTGGTTCAACTTAACAATTACAAATGGGTTACTCTTGCCATGAGCGTAAGCTTGACGAGATAGAAAAGGCAGAGAAACAGAAGACAGGTGGTATCACCTCGTCTGGAGTCCCTGCCCTATCAGTTTTGTGACGTCACATATTTTAGCAGCAACTAATGGTCCACGAGTAGTGCTAAACATCACATTGCACCTACAAACTAAAAGGAAAAAATAAACATAAGAAAAAATCAACAACAAAACGAAAAAATCTCAGCACAACACCTTTTGTAAACACTCCCTGCACAAAAGAGGACCCCAATATGCCAGAAGTGCGTGACGTCACAATGGTGCATTCGTGCCGCGGTTGTGAGCGCGAAGTTCAAAAAAGAAAGTCTGACCTTCATTCTTTTCGCGATATCACTCCGCTAAAAAAAAATGTAGATTAGTTTTCAGAAGAGTAATCTACCAATCCAAACTAATTTCGCGTTTCTGTTGATCTGCCCATTCAGCGTTGATTGAAAGTGAAAGTCGATGTTGGGCCTGCTAGATGTCGGACCCTCTTAGTGTCCATCGAACCTAGCGCAAGAGAGAATAGTACTGGGCGCCAAGTTACGAGTAGACGTCAGGCTAATCTTTAGCTGCGTTCAATATTGAGCCTTAGGCTGAAGCGTGAGTGGGAGGTAATAGCTAGTTTGTGCAACCAGAACCATGGATAGAGCTAGTTAGTTTCGATTAACTTCTCACTTCTCGGGTTAATAGGAAGGGACAAGAAGACGCGTGATATCCGTTATTTCTCTTTTCGTTATCGCACACGTTCGGTTTCGTGAGCAGGCGAAGTTCTGATTAGACGTTCGTTAGCGCTGAGCCGAAGTGGTTAGTGTAGAAAGCCGGGAGAAAAACAAAAATATAGGTGCCCTCATTGAAAACCCCGTCGTCCGTGATCAATATTAGCCTGCGCAGTCGCATATATACACACAGACTATCAAGAGTAAATCACAATAAACTTTTATGGCACCTACTATAAGACCATTTAGGTATGAAATATGTACAGGAGGAGGTCTCAGTCAAAGTCTGTAAGGGCGAGACCTCCGGTTAATACTTACAAAACAAAAATAAGGTATAGCAAATGAAAAATTGATCTATACGTGATTAAAATATGAACATAAACACATACCAAACGATTACATACAGGTAAACGAAAAAAAAAAAAGAACGAATGAAGAGGTTCATTCAATGAGCATATGAGGTAAGGCTAGCCATGAATATTTATATGACAAAATGAAGAAGGCGTCGACTTGCGACGCGTAATGTAATGTTTGGCTAGAGCAGTGAAGCAACAACCAGAATATTGTGTCGCGAGAAAAGGTACGTCAGGACTGTACCGTACTTCAATATAACGCATCGGGGTGAGCGGCCTCTGATCAGCTTGCAATTTGCTAATATACTCGTAGCTAGGTCTTCAGTTCAATTAATTCGTACGTGGGCTAGCGAATTTTAAGTGAATCGCGGCGGGTACGACAATGAAAGCACGAGTACTCAGCATGCGTACAATAAACAGACGTCAGATGGCTAATCTTCACCGTGCTCAGACAGCTGCTATGCTCTGCATTCGTTCGTTCGTTCGTTCGTTCGTTCGTGCGTGCGTGCGTGCGTGCGTGCGTGCGAGAGAGAGAGTGTGTGTGTGTGTGTGTGTGTGTGTGTGTGTGTGTGTGTGTGTGTGTGTGTGTGTGTGTGTGTGTGTGTGTGTGTGTGTGTGTGTGTGTGTGTGTGTGTGTGTGTGTGTGTGTGTGTGTGTGTGTGTGTGTGTGTGTGTGTGTGTGTGTGTGTGTGTGTGTGTGTGTGTGTGTGTGTGTGTGTGTGTGTGTGTGTGTGTGTGTGTGTGTGTGTGTGTGTGTGTGTGTGTGTGTGTGTGTGTGTGTGTGTGTGTGTGTGTGTGTGTGTGTGTGTGTGTGTGTGTGTGTGTGTGTGTGTGTGTGTGTGTGTGTGTGTGTGTGTGTGTGTGTGTGTGTGTGTGTGTGTGTGTGTGTGTGTGTGTGTGTGTGTGTGTGTGTGTGTGTGTGTGTGTGTGTGTGTGTGTGTGTGTGTGTGTGTGTGTGTGTGTGTGTGTGTGTGTGTGTGTGTGTGTGTGTGTGTGTGTGTGTGTGTGTGTGTGTGTGTGTGTGTGTGTGTGTGTGTGTGTGTGTGTGTGTGTGTGTGTGTGTGTGTGTGTGTGTGTGTGTGTGTGTGTGTGTGTGTGTGTGTGTGTGTGTGTGTGTGTGTGTGTGTGTGTGTGTGTGTGTGTGTGTGTGTGTGTGTGTGTGTGTGTGTGTGTGTGTGTGTGTGTGTGTGTGTGTGTGTGTGTGTGTGTGTGTGTGTGTGTGTGTGTGTGTGTGTGTGTGTGTGTGTGTGTGTGTGTGTGTGTGTGTGTGTGTGTGTGTGTGTGTGTTTCATTGTTTATAAACGTTTCATTTTTATAAAGAAGAAAACAAGTGAGTGCGAAATATCTCACTCTGGCACACTGCAACACGTGTGAACTCATAATGGAGCGAATCAAAACAGGTTAGACTTCCACAGGTAGACCCTTCAGTAAATTCACATTTTTCTAGAGGTATCTCATGTTATAGACTACGTCAATGTGCGTCTAGGCCAGCTGCATTCAGCTTGTTGCGACGCCTGTTTCTCGAAGCTCGACCGGCGTTACTATTGGGTAGCGTGGCGTTGTCGGCGGGCTGCAGGCGTCCGGTAGACTATGGCGACCAGGCAACGACAAGACAATTTGTAGTGCGACATTTGCACTGTTTATTCAATGGTTGGTGAAGGATAGGAAGAAGAGAATGAATGAAGTGATAAAGTACATTGTGGGGCCTCTTAAATAGGCCCACTAAAATCGTAGGCGGGATCTTGCTCACGTCAACGTCACGTGACCGGCGCTGCGTCTGGTTGTGGATGGGCCGCTGGTATCCCCTCCCAGGTGACTTTTCACGAGGTTGCCTCTGCTGGTGGTAACCCGTGGGTCTTGGGGATCGTAGGCGGCTTGGTCCCTTGTCTTCTAGGCGTCGTAGGTTCGCGGAAAGGGTTTTCACGCACACACACAAAGGGGCCTGTAAACACTGCGGGGCGTCCGCCAGACCGGCGACCACCCTAGACAACCATAACAAATTAGGAATCCACCCTCCGTTTCGATGAGGCATGGTGGTTGAGCATCCTTTTTGCCGGGGTTGTTACACGCCAACCGTAACAAGCTCAAGAGGATCTAGACCAGGTAGTGGGACGGGAGCATGGTTTGTATTCAGAAGAAAATGTTCCTATGCGAGAGGACTGTTCAAAAGAGTAGGTGCCAGCCAGTTGTGCCGTTGGACATCGTATTATTAGCTAAGGTAGCTCGCCAATGGGAAACAGCTCACACGAAGATAAGCGTTTGTGAATTCGGTCCCACATTGTTTAGCGGTGGACCACATATACTGTACGTAATACCTCCAAGCCAAACAACTCTGCTTTCAGTTTCAGTTTATTTCGTTCATAAATGGCATACATGCTTAGAGAAGTATACAGTACCGAGTTCAGGTCCCATGTTGTTGCGGGAGCATCACGGGGGTCTGAGCGAATAATTCCGACCTTGGTGCTAGTGCAAGCCAAGGATACCACCCGCGATAGAAAGGTGGGCTTTTCCGTGCACAAATGGCTCGCGGCCGCCACCAACGGCATTTCGCAAGGCTGGCCAGCCGGTCAAAGTTTCGCCCTCAGAGCTAAAACCACCTCCCTATCCAGAAAAAAAGAAGCAGGAGAAACGAAACGAAAGAAAGAAAACCGAGCAAAGGAACACGTGGAGGCCCGCGCAATAGCTCCGGCGGAGAAAAACAAACTTTCAGACCACGGAGCAACGGGCACGTCAAGTATTTCTTGCTCTTGCGAACTGACCGAGGAACGAAGCCAGGAGCTAGGAGCGATAAACACGGCTCTGACTTCGGCGTAGGCGAAACGAGAAGCGTCTCCTCTTCGCGTCTGCGGAATGGATGCGCGCTCGCGATAGCTCGAGGACTCGACACGTGCTGTGATGTACATGTATCCCCAGTGTGTATAGCTTGAAATGCGCATTCCGTCACTAAAGAGGAGGAGGAGGAGGAGGAAGCCGAGGTCACGCGACCCCGCGTACGACGAGATTGGTCTCTTTCACGGACAGCCACCGCGTGTACGCATAAAGGCAAGCGCAGACGGAGTCAAAACAGAAATAGGGTGGGTGATTGATTGCTTCACTCTTTTCTACTGCTCATCTAAGTATTTTGATAAACTTTCTTGCGAGGCGTGTAACGAACACCCATCCGAGATAAAGGTTTAAACGCCGCGAGCGTAAGGTTGCTTCCACAAGGCCCGGGGCAAGGGCGCTAACCGGCAGACGGCGCCAGCATAGAAGAGCGAGCGGACTTGCTTTTACCGCGGTCGGGTTGCGTTAGAAGACCGCGTGCGTGTAAGTGTTGCAACGCCGCACCTTCGAAGCAGCCAGCGAGGATTCTTCGTTGGCCGGTGGGGTCCCAGTGAGTGCGCGCTGACGATACCCGCGAGGAACAGTGTTCGTCACAGTGCACCGTGCGCTTTCTTCTCGTATTCAACAGCAACCGCACTCCATGCGCGAACAAAAACGATACTGAGGTAAGAAGACCGACAAGGGAGACCACTGTTAAGCAGTAATACCAGAATTTTAGTGATATAGTGAAAGAAGCAGTCTTAGGCGCCGCGTAACATGTATAATCGAGCTCTTTGTGGTCATTAAAAGATTTATATGTAAAGTGAGCGTTTCAAGTCACTGTATGTGTCAGTATCTCAGGCTGCAGCACGCAGTATGCTTAAATATTTATGCCGAATTGTGTTCTTCGGACGGCATGGAAACGCTAATTCAAATTCGTAGTGCTGCGTCAGCGGCTTCTGGTCTTGCTCTGTAGGATGAACGAAAGTATGTAATTGACGTAAGCGACCCTGCTATCTTTAACGTTAAAAAAATACTGAAGCCGATTCCAAAAATATTAAATTTTGTGTACAAATGCTAACACCTGTTTTAGTACTCTAGCTGTTGACGTTTGATTAAAACGTTCCACAGCCTCTGTTCCTTAGAAACTCTGTGAGCGAGTACTCCTTCTATATAATAATCATGCCGTTGAAATATTCACGTAACGGTGGCCCAAATTTCGATTGCCGTTATACTGTGCTAGCATGGAGTGGGTGGCGCTGCTGCACGTATTCGTCCGAAAAATGGAGCGGGTCCGAAAAATGAGGCTGTGAAAATCCGTCGGATGCTATATTTGATTTTTTTTTCAGTTAGATTCTGCTGTAAAGTGAGCGCAAAAAAAGAATGGTAACGTCATTGGTGTGCGTACGACGATCATAGGCATTACCTGAAAATCGGGCTTTTTACAACCAAATTATAGAGTAGGTCGATGTGCGTAAAGCGTATTTCTAGGTTCCTCCCCTCCCCCCCCTCTTTGTAAGGTAGCAAATGAAATGTTTCACCTGGTTAATCTCCCTGCCGTTTATTTCTCTCTCTCTCTCTCTCTCATCAGATGCCTCTACTGCATTGCGGCCGGTTGTGTAGATGATTCTTTATGCAAATTTAGAACGCGAACTTAAGGCTATAAACCTATATGAAAGAGAGCGAACATTTGTGACCCAGTGTGGAGTACTTACGAAGATATTTTTTTTTAACTCCAATACGGGTTCTCTCTTCCTGAAAGGTGTAATGAATATCGCAACTCTAGATAACCTGCGATTATTGTCATTGTCAAACAGTACAAATCTTAGGTAGTACACGGATGCTGCGTTTATTCATTACTAGGGTCAAAAGCTGGTAAACTTTAGTTTGAGATTACACTTAGTCCACCATATTCTCTCCACTAGTTAACTCAACATCGCTGAGGGCAATGATCTTCCTTGGGCTATGTCAGAAAAGCAAATGCTGAAGACAATTGCCTCACAGGCAACAGTAGCAGCTCGACGTAATTGCACTAAGAGGTGCGAATGAGACGTTGCCAAGAGGTGGATGGCGTGGCTTACTATTTGGCATTACATCGTAAAGTAAACGAGTGACAGGTGACAACAAACAAGCAACTTACGAGCAGGTTACGAGTAAGTCACAAGGAAAATGCTTCCGTTTGCAATTCGCACACAGTTTTCGTTCGTTTTCGTCTTGAAGGAATTTTTTAGAAACTCAGCAGACGATTAATCGCCGGGATGAAATCCCGCCCAACGTGCTTAAGTGCCAAAGTAATGCAATAATCGAAACCAATACACAGATAATTTTGTTCTTAAATCGATGCCACCATGTTGGTTTCGATCAGTGACCGCGCATTACAATTCGCGAGGAGCAAATCCGAGTGTGCGTGCTTCGAATGGGAGAATCCGAAAACCTGCTACGCACACAACGTGCTGATTTCAAAACATGCGCAGGTGGCTGCAATGGCGCAGCCGATCAGCGTGTACCGTCGGGCAGCCGGCGAACGTGGCGATTATTATCGCCGCGGGAACACGAAAGCGTATCGATTTCTGTCGGTGCAGACGGCAGAGCTCAATCTGTATTCGCGAAGACAAAGTGGCCGCAATACCCATACGCACGCGTTGAAGCGAACGGGCACGTAGGGGCAAACGTGCGTTATGAAAGAGTGGAAAACGGGCCCGACCAAAGAAAGGCGTGATTACGAAAGCGTCGTTCACGAGTAACGCGTTCGCGGAAAGTGAGAAGGAGGAACTGAGCACCGTCCTCTGGTTTGGCACGAACAGGTCGCTGCCGTATCTGTAAAAGCCGGTCGCACTATCTGTTTCTGTGGCAACGAAACAGTTCTCCAGGGCTGGCCGCCCAGGGCAGCTGTTGAAAGGGTGCAGATGACAAATACAGACAAAAGTTCACACGAGGAGACTTTCGCGACTTACACATGAGCGACACATCCTGGCGTGGTTTCTGTATAATGCTGGGAAGAACTTGTAGCTACCCAACGCTTAGGACAGATGGCGCTACACAACCTGTTCGATTAGTGTCCCTGTATATGCTCCCTGCGGGAGCATATACAGGAACACGTATGTTCGATTGGTGCCATCTTGAAAACGCTGAGGCCATGTGTGCTTGGTGTCCAATTTATTCCGCTTCCGTTGTAGTAACTTCGAATAGTTTGCGTACACAAAAATATTTCGCCGTGTGTGTAGTAGTAGTAGTAGTAGTAGTAGTAGTAGTAAAGATAATTTGAAACGTTGTTGACATGTGTTCGAATCGCAAAGTTGTTCTCATCGTAACAAGTTTCCAAGTCTTATCGCAGCCATCGTAGCAATACACTGGCTATGTCATAAGAACCTATAAAACTTCTTTGCACCCCCCCCCCCCCCCCCACTTAAAAAAACAGAAAAGAAAAGCAGCGACAACAAAGAAATAAACAATTTCGGAAGCCCTTTCAACGCTTTTGATCAGGATGCACATCGTTATCCTTCAGCCTGCAAAGCGTATGTATATTTAAGTTAATATGTGGGCATTTCCTTCGCTCGCTGCCTGGTGGTGGTGTTTTAAAAAGGGGCCCTGAACCACTTTATATCGAAGTCGAGAAATGCATTTGAAGTTAAAGTAGCCTATTTCAGAAATACCTTGCTGCAAAAACGTTCTTCAATGCGTTCAGCAGAGGCGGAGTCATTTGGCAATCAAACGTCCCCAACGCGGTACTTCCGCTCCTTCTTCAATGGCTTGCACCGCGAAGGCTACGGCGGAGCGGCGGGTGCCCACAACTACTGAACGTCACCGTGGCGCGTCGTTCAACTTTGATTTTGGGCATTCACATAGGCGCCACTACTTCCCATTTTGACACATCAAACGCGGTTGCACTCAGCGAGTAGGCTCCGTCGGTGGGGCCCGTGGGGACACCCCGCGAGGGTGTATGCGCTGCGTTCGTGCAACCGCAGCCACGCGTGTGCGCAGCGTTTGCTTTGCGCACGACAGGGCTCGAGTACGCGCTCGTGCTCGCATGCTCCAGTCTGACCCGGATACGCGGTGCGGACCGGCCCTGTCCTGCACCAGCTTGACCGACGGATGGTAGCCACATCAAACTTGGGCATTTTTGAAGCGCTATCAGTAGCTCAATACGAAGCGAAGTCTGCCAAGGTGTCTAAACAGCTGGAGCGGCCAGGAGTGAGCGCACGCTGGTAACCGTGCGTGTGGTCTGACCTTAAGCTTCGCGTGGCTCGAGGCTAGTGGAGTGTTCGAAACTAGACGAAATTAGCGGGACCCTACGACTACGACTCCGATAAGCAGCGGGGCCAAAGTTTAATTCCTACGACGACGGCCGCGGCCGAGCGTGAGCAGACGATAGTCAGCTTCTTCCGCAAGTACGGAATTCTTATCGAAATTCAAAAGCAGATTTTCGCTTACTTCAGCCTGTTTATTAAACTGCGTCAATAAAGATACACAGTAACAGTAAAGAAGCGCTCTGATCCAAACACCCTTCTGGATTGATGTCAGCTATTAGCCAATTGCAGCCGCTTATAAGGATCTGCAATATTAGGAAATAAAGCTTCCAGAAAATAGTGAGGACCAGCTAGGCTACTGTTTAAAAGAGAGCGGTTGATAAAAAGGTGACTTCGCGCTCCGCTGGCGAGCTCCACGCTTCGCGCGCGACTGCAAAATTTGGCTGAGATGTTCACAGCAGCGTATGCTATTCGCCAACTACGTTTTTTTACCAAGCACGATTACTGGCTCAGGAACCTTTTAACGCCTTCGTGCCCCACAAAGCACGTAAGTGCGACTTTTCCGATGCGTGCGGTCCGCGAACAGTTATGCATTAAATTGACGGTAACATCGCATGCTACGTTGTATACACGTAGACAACGCAGGTACTAACGCCCACGCCGCCTAAGAGGTCTAATTAAAATGGTCTATAATTCAGTGGGAATGCACTCGCCATTAATCAAGGCTGATCGATAGAGGAAAAACTGGGGCGGTCGAAGAAAACGGAACCAATTGAAGCGGTAATTGCTGCGCTTGTATCCGTTAATTTTCCGAACCTGCCGGCCATATAAGTGAATGCGCGAGAGTTATTACGCTGAACGGCGATATTTAGCACTAAAGACAATGCTATGCTGATCAACGCGATGAAGGTATAGCGACAGCATATTAGCAATACAGTGCCTGCCGGGATGTTTCTTTCCCGCGGGCTTAAGTTGTAGTCTCACATATCATTGGCTTTGTACGGCTGGGATAGTTACGTGCAAGGCGACATGATGCTCTGAAGATGGTAACAGCTCTGTCGATTTAATTGTTCTTAAGATGACTGTTCACTGATTGTTCTCGGATCGTTCTTAAGACGTCACTGCGTCAGGGTTATTTGAGATTTTGCTGAGACCGCCTAGAGAGCGACGGTACAGTCGGGCAAGTTGACTGTTACTCTGGCATGCTGCTACGGCTGAGTTTTTCGATGGCCTTCATTTTACTAAATTTGTGGGGGCAGAGTTCATGATAAGGAGATCCTCGCGTCTTCCGCGTTCTGTGCAGCCCTGCAGGGCATTTTAGGCCCTGACAAAGTTGTCAGAGTGCTTAGGTATCATCCAGACTGTCTTGTGATCGTGAGAGTTAAGCCCTCCTTGACACAGACTTAGGAACGTGCACGAGGTCTCATTTTTGTTCAGATCACATAGAAGAGCTCACATAGTTCGCCTTCATTCACGCCCAATGACCGTGAGAAAATGCTCCCTTGTAGTCGTCTTTCACCCGATATGTGTTGTCGGCCATTTAATAGATTTGACAATATGATTATTCCAAGGTCAATCCTATTCCAAGGTCAATGGAGCAAAAAGATAGGACCAAGACGTGTGAGTGCACAAGACAGAACGCTAGGCTTCACATGACCAAACAAAAGGACCAACTGCATTCCATGTTATCTCAGCGAGAGGCACCCTTCCCGTTACGATTAGTATTCTTGCGCTACGTGCAACGACTTGGAACCCGGCGCTGATAAATTAAGCAGGCCATTATCGCTCTCTATGTGGTTATGATCAAAGGGAGCAACTTAGCAAACTATATCATCTGACCCCTTGTTTTGAATAAGAGATCGAGGAACGGAGGGAGGGAGGGAGGGAGGGAAGGAGGGATGGATGGATGGATGGATGGATGGATGGATGGATGGATGGATGGATGGATGGATGGATGGATGGATTCTTCCATTTATTACACCCATCGCTTCTGGGAACTGTAAAGGTGCCACTACCGACCATCCATGGCTGGATATGAGTAGATTCACAGCAGTTCATTTGCTCGTTAGTGTCGTGTCGGAGAACACCGGGTAGCTGAAGTAGTGGGTTCAACTACTTGAGTTACCTGGAGCTTTGCGTCAAATCAATTCAGTTAAATTCAAATATATTTTATTGCAGTTGCCAAAAAAAAAAAAAGATAAGGGCAGCACTCTATTGACCACCCCTTAACTACAGCTTAAATTTAACGAAGAAAAGAGCAGCGGGTCGTTTACGGTCTTTAACACTGCGATTATGGCCAGAAATCTGAAGCCAGAATTTTCGACTGGAATCGAGATGTCGATCCCTGAAAGAAAAAAAAAACATTCTTCGTAGCAAAATTCCTATCGTAGAAGCGTAATGCTGCTTCTTGAAGGAAAAAAGAAAAAAAAGACTGCGAGTTTTCCATCACCGTTCGTGTCACAAGAATCCGTGCGCGCATATGGGCAGGACAGGCGTCATAAATATAGATTACGGATAAATATATATGTTGGTACGCGATTTCGTTGCGCACCGCTCTCACGTTGCAGCATTGACCACGGCAGGAAGCCTCTGTCGTCGCTATTCAGCGGCTGGCGAGGCAGGGCAGTTTTGCGGAAAGGAAACCCCACGTGGTTAGGAACTGCACAATGAAAAAAAAATTATGGGGTTTTACGTGCCAAAACCACTTTTTGATTATGAGGCACGCCGTAGTGGAGGACTCCGGAAATTTCGACCACCTGGGGTTCTTTAACGTGCACCTAAATCTAAGTACACAGGTGTTTTCACATTTCGCCCCCATCGAAATGAACTGCACAATGACGACGCCTACGTTCATTTTCCGAGCAATCCCCATTGCATCGCACTAAACGCAACGGGTATTTTTCTCGCTTACACCGAACGCAGGGCTCGCTTCAAGTAGAGCTCGGCGAAACGGTGGCCGTTTTCACTGGCTGGGCGGGATTGGATGAAGGTACACAGCGTTCAACATAAGCGGGTCGTTTCAATACGAATGTATAGTGTACAGGAACTGTGCTGTATAGAATTAAATAGGTTGCTTTACTGCGATAGCATTTACAAGGAAAACCAAGGTTTCCTCTCATGCACACGCTACACAGCAGCGTGCAGCGTCGCGTTGCCCTCTTCATCGTGTGGTTGTTGTCGTAGCCGTCGTGAATGCATACACATCGTGCACGCCCTGTCACTGCGTATACAGTGGAAGCAGTCTCTACAGACAGATAACTAGAAACTGGCGGTAGGCTACTCTGAACCTACCGGTAGGCGGTAGGTATACTCTGAACAGCGATTGCAGCAGATATTACAACTGCAACATGTCTATAGTGCAGTCAGCTGAAAAGTTAAGTGAATTTTTGGCAAATAATATATTCAGTCGGTGATAAATGCACAATTTATTGTGCCCACGTGTGCGATAAACATGGTGTAGTCGCAATCACCTCTTTATCCATAATGCACCGTTTTCTTTCTTTAAGAACGAGAAAGAGAGAGAACAAGCAGAGGTAAGGTAGAAGAGGTGTACATGACAAGTGTTCAGCTTGTTACTTTGCGCTGGGGTAAAAGAAAGCCAGAATTCATAAAGAGGAAGGATACAACAGTGCTTTCTTTTTTTTTTTTAGAGCCACCACTGAATGATTTTGATGGCACATATGACATATAATGGAGGCGCTCGCTTCATGCGCCTACCTCTACTTTTTCTCTGGTCATTATATAGTGTATACATACCACTGAAATCGACAAAATTTTCTTACTGGCAGACAGGTTAGCGTGGCTTTTTCATGATGTAACCATATAAGAAATTCTTCTGCCAGTTTGCGGCGAAACCGAACAGACGTTGTACGAAGACAATTTCAATATCAATGGAGCAATATCGCTACTACAGAGAGCCATATTGCTATCTATAAGGCAAATAAGAAACGTTTCCAAACAAACATACGCCCGCACTTAATGGTTACGTTCAGTTTATTACGAAAAGATTGAGAAGCCTAAAGATGCATCAACAAAGTCAACAGTGCGATCAAGTGGTTTATGAGTTCACTGTAGGTCACTGCATTGTACTCCATGGCAATGTAATGATCATTGTACTTCTTTGTGTCGTACTCCAGAACTTAAATTTTCAAACGAAGGTTCTAGGAACGTATACTATAGCCACGCCTTTCGCTGGCACCACAAGTAATTTATAAAGACAAGAGTTTACTCTTGCGCCAGCAAGGGCTCTCACTTCCAGAGAGTGTATCCTGTTGGGCTAGTTGGCAGATGGTCTTTAGAATGGAACCAGCGAAAAAAAAAAAGAAAACAAAACAAAGACTGAACAAGAACGGACACAGAAACAGCTTCTCGTCTTGTTCTCGGCGATGGCTTCGTTCCTCTCACTTCCGCATGGCAGATCGCCCGACAGCGGTAGCCGAATTTTGAGCCCTTCGCAATTTCTGACTGCAGTAGTAATTACATAAACACTCCAGGCGCATTTTTTGCCCTCGCCGTTGCCATGACGTTCCGTACAAAGCCTAAGGGCGATAACACCGTCACCGTGCGCTGTATGCTGTATGTGCGAGTGAAAGCGTGCGAGGGGAGCCGACGATCGCGGTTAAATCTCGCGCACTGAAGGGAGGAAAGCGAGGAGTACGCGCGCCGTCTTCCGCCGCGCTCGAGGCACTGTGGGAAGGGGACGAAGGGGGCGGCAGCATGGTAATCTGGCAGCAACAGCGTATAGCCTTATCTGCGTTGGGACATAGTCTATAGGAGCGCCTACGACTCATACGTTTGTGCGTGCTGTGTTCTCGCCGCTCAGTTTGCGTTGAAGCGATAGAGAGCACGAAGGTCACTTCGCTTGCTGCTGCTGCCGCGTTTCCTCACGCCAGCGTTCTGACGGCGAGTGTCCGCGGTCATGGAGAGTGATGTGTTCATGTTTGACAGAGCACGCTGACACCATGCTTGTTAATTCAGTTAATAAGCGAATGTTTACAAGTTTATACGGACGTTAGAGTTACTATCCTTACTTTGTATAGCTGTCTACTAATTTGCTATCGCAATTGATGTTTCGCCTTTCAAGCAAAACTGCGAGTTCTTCTCGAAACGAGAAACGCATGAGCGAGCAAGGAAGGAATGTCCTTGACTCTTTGCTCATAAAATGGCGTGCATGCAACGCGAAAACTGGAAGGAAAACGCGACGCCAAGGACGCCAGAAGATTCGGGGACAAGTGAGAGCTCTGCAGGCACGGCTGCGGCGGGTGGTGCCTCGCGGAGTGCACTACCGTGTTCGTCGGCGACAGTGAGAAATGAAGCGAAGCAGCGAGCGAGTAATCCACGCAGCAAACTCGACTCGAAGCAGCCAAGGTGTATACTGCAGAATACGTCGTGCGCACAGGTGTGCCGGTCTGCACCGAACCTCGTGACACAGACGAGAGTCGGCTGCGGTGGGAAAAAGCCAGCCCGCTGACGACTCTTGGTTTTTACGCAGCGTACATGCTTTGTCACGTTCATCGAGCGAGAGAACACGGAGTAAGCGTCTCTGTGAGGGTGTGCGCATGTGAGCGCTTGTCGAAAAAAAAAAAAAAGACAGGAAATTTAGAGACAACGAACAAGTGAACGCGGGTCTGTAGAGGATCAAGTCACGGGGTCAAGATCACTCAATGCTGTTGTTGTCGTTCTTTTTTTTTTTGCGTGCACAAAAAAACATAATATACATCACTCATCCATAGGGGGAATGGGCGATCAATTTCTTTTTTTTTCTCTTTTTCTTTCTTTTTTTTCTTCGATAGGGCACAAGGACAAGTTATTTTGACCCCACTATTGCAGGCGTCCTGCCTAGGCGCAAGATCTTCCTTTTTATTTTTTCCTTCCATTCGTGAAACGTAATCGCACAAAAGTGCGTATTAGTCCATTAATGTTGCAGAAAGTCCTGGAAATGACGTCGCCACAAAGTGAACGCGCGCAAGTACAGACGTCTAGGGAGTTTAGCTATTGCAGTTGATAAAGATGTGTTTGTAAGCATAATGAGGTAGTACTGTCTCTTCGTAACAGAACTTGTCCCATGACGACACGATCGCAGTGCTAGTGAGAGACATACGATTATTATTATTATTATTATTATTATTATTATTATTATTATTATTACGGTTTGTCGGCATTGTCGCGGCTTAACGTATCCGCTGTAGTGCACTTTTAAAGAAATGAAAAAGAAAATATGTGTGACGATTACGATACTTCCAAGTGCGAAATTTGAGCGCAGCTTTATACGTGTTTTCTTTTCGCGATATATTGAGGCAAGAAACTTCGGACCGAAATCACCACACCTACTGGCAGTGGGTCAATGCCGCCAGCGCCTTCGCAGAGGGAGGGGCATCATGGCAACGCTAACATGATGAGCAGCATCGGAGCCGGCTGTAGAAGACGACGACGACGACGACGACGACGAACGCGGGAGCAGTGGCACGAGCGCGTTCGCGCTTTTACACCGAAGGGCGTCAACGAGCCAGCTGTGGTAAAAGACGCGCGAATTTACGCGGTTACACCGATGCCGACGCCGACGCTCAACCCAGGAACGATCGCCTAAGAACAGCACTCTAAAAAAAAAAAAAAATCAAGGTCATTTCGCCCTGCCAAAGTGGATGAGTAGCGGAGCTGTAAACCTCGTGGTAAGAAGTTTGCGGTAAAGGTTTTGTTGCGTCACTCACTAACTGTCACTTAGTAACGACGGTCGCAATGGCTTTGTGGTCACTGTGATTTACACTGACCGGCGTATTCGCAACCAACAACACCTTCTTTGATAATGTCAAATCGATGAACGCGCGCCTCCAGGTAATCGGTTGGCCCGGATCAGTGTGGCATCGCAAGCGACATGTCTGCAACACGAAATGCGTAAACCACTCCCTTTTTGGTCCCGACACATCCACATTGAGATCACCGACGACAACCACAGGGGCGGGTAGTGTCATCGCAACTAACCCACGCGAAGTGAGTAGCCACGAACCTTGCGGGGCTATGCAGGTATTGCATTTTTTGCTTGCTTACATTTCTTTCTTGCTTACGGGGCTATATGCCGTCGATGATGACAGTTTTGGACATGCTGCTCTGCATGTTATATGCGTGATTAGACAAAAAAAATGTAAGCACTGTTCGCTTCACTTCGCTGAGTGCTTGTAGCATCCACCTTACGCGGCTATGACCCATTGCATTTTTTGCTTGCTTAGGGGGGTGTGAGCCATTGATGATGACAGTTTTTCTGTGAGTAAACGAAAATTCTATGGTACCATAGCCATACAGCTCCGCTGCAAGAAAGCCGAGTCCATAGCAATCATTGTTTCGCGCGGCAAACTTACGAGGGTGAATCAGAAAGTGTTTGCCCCTATATTTTATTAGTCAAAATAAGGTACATACAGGTAATTACGAATATACGTACTATTCTACGTAGCTTACACTATTTTTCCACATAGTCTTCACACCAATTCAGACATTCTTTCTCATCGCAGCCCTAAATTTGAGATTCCCCTGCGGTAGAATTCGTTCCGCTGACTATGGAACCACCGTCGGACTGCTGTCTTGGCTTCACCGTTGCACGTGAATCGCTGTCCTGCCAGGAACTTCATCAGCGGAGCAGAAAAGTGAAAATCACTAGGGGCACTGTATGGTGGGTGGTCCAGACTTTCCGAGTGAAGTGACCGTTCGTCAGTCAGCGACGCACACGGCCTCCCCGAACGCTCATTGTCATGCAAGTCTTCACGGCCTTTTGCGAAATCAAACCACCACCAACTCACAGTTCTCAAAGCGAGACACCTTCCCCATACGTGGGCTGCATTACCCCATGGATATAGATGGGCGTTCGTCCCTTGCTCCATAAAAAACACAAAAACGAAGCACACTTCGTTGCTCGTACGCCGTGGACGTGTGAAGCACAACCGCCATCTTCAACAACTGACAGCAGCGCCGTGCCGCGGAGCTACCGGCAGATAAGGCCAGGCCGGTCCAAGGAAGGTCCACCGCTGGGAATGGATATGTTGACTTCACATTTACAGCCGTCATTTGGCTAAACAAAATAGAAAGATTTTCTGATTCGCCCTCGTATATGACAAAAGAAGTTGAAAAAGCCTGGCGTTTCGTTTTGTAAATGAATGATGTGTATAAGACGGTTCGTGCCTGAGCGTAATGAGCCACAGTCAATCGAGCGGTCTCTTTTCAGTATCACCGCCCACATTAGGAGTTAGCAGCCATAATTATTAATAAAAAAACGACTAACGACAAAGAGAGGCAATCAATTTCTCCACCTATGCACGCTAATTTTGACTCGTCCGCGCTATACGGGAAGTGCAAGATGAAACAACCGGAAAGTAGCACGAAAATTACGAAGGATCTCTGTCGCCTCGAAAGCCGAGAAAAGAAAAACTGCGCATAGGGTTTGTCGTACCTTAAAAGTGCAAATAGATACAAGATTTCGAGGTCCCTTTGAATTCGTTCTCGCGGGCGGATTTAAAGACGGCCGCAATAAACACAGAAATCTTTACTAGAAGAATTCTCTTCACCGTCGAAACGGACGTCTTTCGCCTCTCGCCCCTTCCCGCCACCCCTCTCTCTCTCTCTCTCTCTCTCTCTCTCTCACACACACACACACACACACACACACACACACACCCACACACGCGCGCGCGCACCCTTCTGTTTAATTTTGGCAGACTGAGCTTTCAAAGAGAAACGAGCGCTGCGCTAGACGGCGAATAAGACACGAAAGAGACAGATAGACCTCGTGAAGGGCGATCAAGCCACCGCAGCAGGACTGCAAGAACAAGTGCGCGCTGAATTAGCATAATCTCAAGCACTCGGAGAAGCGCAGTCTTAAAGACGGGCATCTGCGAGACGAGAGAGTACGCGTGTTTCCGGTGGGAGCCCGAGTCTCTCGTCAATCCCTACTCTGGGATTGCCGTTTTCTTTAAAAGCATATGCGCGCACGCGCAGTCCACGCGCGAGCACGACACCGCGTGTCAGGGCAAGCAGAAAGGAACGGATTAGGAAGAGGGTCGAGGTGGAAACGAAAATAAAGCGCGGCAGAATTAATTTATCTTTTGATGCCTTACAAGCCCGGAAGAGCACTTATTTATTCGTATTTAAGCCGTTCTTTTTCCAGCCCCAAACAGCCGTATGCATACATGTTTGCCTGGCATAAATAATGTAAACGCTCGTCGAGTTTCGTTTTTTTTTATGCCTCTTTGTGGTCTGTTTCCAACTCGCCTATCCCAGTGTAGGGTATCAAATTGGAGACTCTCATTTGGTTAACCTGCCTGTTTTCCCTCTTTTTCTATTTCTCGCCTTGCATGCGACGACCGTAAAAAAAGAAAGCGCGCAGAATATCCTGAAAAGAACATAAACAAAAATGGCTACATAGAAGTGAAGTCAAAATTCGGGACAGTTAAGCCACGGCGCTTAGAGAAACTTGCCAGCTACGACTTCGTTTTACGTTGCCCCTGCTTAAAGGTACGCAAGACATGAATTATATGTTCTGAGCTATTAGCGAACTATGCTTCCGCTTCTCCTACCTGACTTAGCCTTAGAGACGACTTGGGAAGAAGGCAAATGCGCAAGAATTACATATGGGTGACCACGACGCTCCGATATTCGCGCACCAGCTCAGCTGTGACGTCATGGACCTAGGCA
This sequence comes from Dermacentor andersoni, assembly GCF_023375885.2. Taxonomy (NCBI): domain Eukaryota; kingdom Metazoa; phylum Arthropoda; class Arachnida; order Ixodida; family Ixodidae; genus Dermacentor; species Dermacentor andersoni. The sequence goes on along the minus strand of NC_092815.1, from coordinate 76,415,267 downwards.
GCATTTAACTGGGTCCAGTTAATTGCATATCAGTAGCGAAGGAACGCATTGAATTGTACAGGAACCGAAGACTGAAATAAGCAGGTACAAGTAGGCACTTTGAACTCCGTGACATCAGACTGACGAACCGGCACTGTGGTTTTCTCGTGAAATTACATAAACGAAAGTTTGGTCTTCTTGTTCTCGTCTAGTAAGCGATGCTTACTAGACGAAGGAACACTTCGAAGGAACACTTTATCAGCCTAAATAAACTTGTTGTCGCTCTTTTGATGCCCTTTTAGGCGCCAAGTGCATTCTAAAATCAGAGTGTAGCGCAGGCAAGCTCACGTCCGAATTCACATGCAGGGCTCGACCCGACGACCGCCCTTGTCAAGCCTTACGTCTGTTCATGTAATATAGGCCCGTATCTGTTATATAGGCTCCCGTAGCCTCAATGGAACTGAAGTCGTCGGTGCTCTTCGATATCGTACCCAGGTGGTTGGCACAGGACGATTTTCTTCTTGCGCATGCTGTGTGCTTGTCGTATGTCCTGTGCGCATAATTTTATCTGTCACTGTTTCCATCTGGAGTGCAGCTTGATCAAGGGTTCTCCAGTTTTCATTACAGGACCTCCTCCCCTCTTTTCTCCTTCTAACTCGCCCCATACAATCAAGTACCCTCGTATAGGTGCTGAGAGAGCGTGGTAACAAAATTATAGCTCGGAAACTGCTCGAGGTACATTATCCACACCCTACAGGACGGCGCTATAACATTTCCTACTGTCGAAAAGACGCTTCCAGTGGAAGTGCGCTTGTGAATACGGCTCTTACGTCACTTGATGGTGCATTAAACGGTTAAGAAAAAGTACACGAATGAGAAGTGTGAAACCTTATAAAAACGAGGGTGCGAAAGTCTCAAAGCAAATAAATAAATAAATAAATAAATAAATAGATAGAAAACAGGGTGGCTGAAGAGTACAGCAGGATCGTATACGTCGACAGAACATTTTTTTTTTTTACCCCGATTATATTCCTTTGATATATCACACGTCTCTGAACCGGCCGGGCCGATGCTGTTGACAAAATAAGCGCGGCCCACGCACGGGTAAAAATTTATTTATTCGGAATGGACTCGTTGCACTCTCCCGACCCTGATGAAACCCTGAGGCTATTGCGACACAGGCCTCGCTTTCTCGGCGAGTCTCAAGGCGTGCCCCTTTAAGGGCGGCGACGTCGCTCGGGGAAGACTATATGTTTGCACTTCGCCCGCGATCTTCACCGATCCCATAAACAAGGTTTAAACTAGTCGCAGCATTCTGCCGGTCAGCGACCTGACCCCGATGCCACAAGAGCACGGCGAGGGCGAAGGCCTCGCCCGGAGAAGAATGCGCGGCAAGAACAAACCAAAAGCAAAAGCGCGAAATAAGCAAGGACTGAAAGGGGGAGCGAATTACATTGCGCCATAATATAAAGTGTACTCAATTAATTAGTGGCAAGCAGCGATTACGTAGCGCACATATCTCTTAGCATGCGGCAAACACGGGGAACAGAGGATAGGATGTAAAAAGAGGGCCCATCTGCAATAAAAAAAAGTTATATACATCACTCATCCGTAAGGGAAACGGGCGATCAGGTTCTTTTTTCTTTTTTTACTTTGACATAGGCACGGGGACAAGTTATTGCGACTCCGTTCCTGAAAGCGTCCTGCCTCAACGGATGCGCAAAAACCTTTATTTTTATTATTTTGCTTCCAGTTGTGAAATGTGATCGCGAAAGCGACGATGGAGCAGCGGTGCCTCCGAAGACAAAGTGCATCGAACGGTGAGCTGGAAGTGGGTGCCGCAGTAATTAGAAGCGCAAAGGCACCGCCCGGCATTGGAGAGTTCCTCTTGTTCACCAGTTCGTATCTTTGATGTCGACGTCATCGAGTCTAGGACTTTTACCCACACAACGCATCCGTAACGATCGTAGGCGCTGGCTCATGTGAGCCGGTGCCTTTCGATTTACCTTTTAGGCGTCACGACTAGAAGTATTAAGGTGGAGATAAAGTGGAAACAAAATGATTGCAGAGTGTTACTCAGCGAAATCCCTAAGTGCACCTAAAAATATGGTTCGTATGATGTAAGAATTCCTTTCGCTCGGTTCTACATCGTCCTTATAATACACAGCTCGCGATGGACTGATCTTGGTGATGGCACAGCCGGAGTGCCGCACGGATCAGTGACGAAGCGCGAAAGAGATAATAATTGGAACAGGTGTCTTTGAGAACGTCCTCTATGGAGCATTGTCAGAGGAATGTCTGCGCCATGCAGCCACTGAGAAAGCTACATTCTGAAAACTTGTGAAATTTTTTTAAAAGCTTCACTAATGATCATATTCCATCGGATCGTAGACCAATCCTTAATAGTGGGTATAAACTATATTTAGAGGAAACACAACCAACCAATCGCTTCAATGTCTTGTATCAGCATTCTCTCTCCTTAGGATGATGACGACGACGACAACCATAGAGAGTGTGGCCGTTCCCTGAATTTATGCGATGCTTTCTATTCATCAATATTTTATTAAAATTATTCTTGCGCTATTGTTGGCGGGAGACATAATGATGGCAGTATTTTGACACGGCGTTTTTCTTGCGGGAGCGCCACATCGCCAACCAAAAGAACCAATAAATCAACTGCACCTCGCTTAGCAGCCCTCGTGAGGCAGCTTAAATTGTCTCCTGCGCCTAAAGCAAAGCGAGAAAAAAGCCGGGGGCGACATTCCACGAAACGGATGAAATGGCGCACGCTTCAGCTGTCTCCGCAACGTTGCCTCTCATTATTAAAAGATAAATATAGAAAAGTAAAACAGCGACAAAAATATTTCCCCACTTAAATTTCATAGTGTGGTTCTTTATGATTTTGCGATTATCAGACGCATGTCGTACGTTTCTTTGGCTCGTCCATGCGACAGTGATTTCAGTCATATTTCATCCGCTTCCCTAACACAAACGTCAGAAGAGCGCTCCACAAGAACGGGCAGATTATTTGTAGTTAGTGAGAAATCAAAATGGACGTATCTATCTATCTATCTATCTATCTATCTATCTATCTATCTATCTATCTATCTATCTATCTATCTATCTATCTATCTATCTATCTATCTATCTATCTATCTATCTATCTATCTATCTATCTATCTATCTATCTATCTATCTATCTATCTATCTATCTATCTATCTATCTATCTATCTATCTATCTATCTATCTATCTATCTATCTATCTATCTATCTATCTATCTATCTATCTATCTATCTATCTATCTATCTATCTATCTATCTATCTATCTATCTATCTATCTATCTATCTATCTATCTATCTATCTATCTATCTATCTATCTATCTATCTATCTATCTATCTATCTATCTATCTATCTATCTATCTATCTATCTATCTATCTATCTATCTATCTATCTATCTATCTATCTATCTATCTATCTATCTATCTATCTATCTATCTATCTATCTATCTATCTATCTATCTATCTATCTATCTATCTATCTATCTATCTATCTATCTATCTATCTATCTATCTATCTATCTATCTATCTAAAGTCCGCCGCCGCATCTCTCACATCAAAAGAAGATCGACACTGCGCGCGGAGTGAAGGATTAGTCAGCGACAATACTGTGCTCCCAACGCCTCTAACAAGATTAAGCGGCCGACTGCCGTCTTCGGCCGCTGACGGGAAGACGGGAGAACCGAGTCGAGTTTTTCGTCGTGACGAAGTGTAAGCTCTATGCTCTGCGGGAAAGTAAGTGCTCGCCGAACGCAAGCAGAAATAAGAAGGCGGCATCGCCGGCGTCTTCTCTGTCGGACCATGCAGGATGCCGTTGCAGAAGCCACCGACTTGAGAGAGAAGCCACTCATTTGAACCGCATCACACGGACTTAGTTCGCACTTGCGGCACTGCTCGCAATGAACGTTTTCTCGGTAAGCTGAAGAAAACACGGCAAAGCAATGCTCGCAGAGGGCTATACATATATAAATGCATATTCTCGACAGTTACAGTGATGTAGTCGAATCGCGGAGTTAGAACTTGCCCGTAAACGTACTGCAGTTTAGAGATACAGAGTTTTATATTAGGCGACGCAAGCGGCTTGCGTACGCAAGAACTAGGGGCGACGGTACTGCGCATGCACAGGTCAAGCCGCCCAAGCCGCTTGCGTCCACTAATCTGAAACTCTCTAATGCCGGGTGACTGACGCCGTATGCGTGAGCAGCGGTGTTGGTGGTTCCATCTTGTGTGCCGCGGAATATAAAAAAAGAACGCAGCTTTATAGCAGCGACCGCACATATTACATTTAAATGGTGCGGTAAAGCGTCGGCAGCTACACCACCGCTAACATGGAGTCCTTTTATTTTCCTTCAATGAGAACGCCCATGTAACTAGCAGAAACGCTTCCAACGTGTTCTGGTTGGAAAAAACAGAGTCAGGACACATTGGTACTAGCGTTGCCACGCACTACCGCACTCGTATTCGATGACCCAGTGTTTCGTAAACTGCAACAGCTTTACGGAGGACCTGAAACTTTAACATGTCCGTCTGTCACTGTGCACACATTTTCGTAACCGATTTGCGTTTGCCGGTTCTGTCCAGCAGCAGCGAAAGAGGAACCACGGACACCGCGCTGCAGATGAACAGAACTCTCCACATGCAATATGTGACTCGATTACGCTTCAGCGTGTAGAGTATTGCTACACACCGTCATGTTCGATGGGATCTTCTAGGTGCGGCGTTCCGTGAGCAGTGCTGAAGGAACAACTTGATTCTTTTCCTCGTAATGCCTGTGGCCAAGAATTATTGTCCGCATCTGCTTTCGGACGGTGTTCCAATTCTATTTACAAATATATAATAATAACGTGACACGACTAACTGTGGACTAAAGAGATATCCAGATAATACTTTGTGACCGCTAGAACTCGATAGAAAATTTCTTAAGTATCATCCTGGACCCTTCAAAATTATTTCCATGGAGTCTTCAGCACCTTCGAATAAAACAATGTAACGTTTGCACATTTACGTACAGTTAATCGTATCTATATTTTATGATATGTTGGGGTATTCCGTGCCACGACCACGATCTGACAACGTAGTCTCAGACGCTTTCTTGCGGCGATATCACTTTTCCAGCGCTCTTATTGGCTGGTTGAGCAAAACCGGATGAGCTGGTTTGGCTGGTTGAGCACTACGTCGCGCAATAGCGTATGTATCGCCGAAAGCAACCCCCCGAGAATACGCCCGCTGGTTATTAGGCAGGCTGTAGTAGGAGACTCCAAATTAATTTTGACCACCTGGGTCTCTTTTTTCTCTTTGGCGTGCACTTAAATCCGAGTACACGAGAATTTCTTGTATTTCGCCCGCTAAATTGCGTGTTACGGCGGGCGCATTCCAGAGACGGTTCCGAGGTTTAGGTACACGCTCGAGAACCCCAAGTGGTCAGGATGAACCTTCAGCCACCCGCTACGGCGCCTCTTTTTGTGCCGACGTTTCTGTCGCAGCCATATACACAGAACAGTGGCACTACTACTGATCACGCGCAAAACTGTACCACGGCTGCGAAGACGACAGCAAGTTCTACATTTGGGCGAGTTGGTTACACACCCACGGTGAAATGAGGGTAGCGCGACAAACGAGGATGAGGAAGAATGGACACCGCAAGCGCTTACCTCGCAAGTAACGGTTTCTTCGAACAAGACGTGGTGTGGGGGCATGCCAACCCTCGACCACATTTCATGGGCATGCACGGCATATACACGAAAGACAGACACAGAAATTGCGGCGCACACACACACACTATAGGAGGCGGCGCTGTCCAGTTCACAGGAAGATGTCCAAAGGGCCATCATACAACAAGCAAGACGGCATGCGGAAGCCAGCGGGGCTCTTGTCTAGGGGCTCCACCCATTGAGCGTTTTATTCATCAATAAAGTTCTTCTTTTTCGAACAAGACAAATATTTATGAATATGAAATATGAAGTACTAAGTGCCCAGTCGCCAACGTTTACGAAAACCAATTCGCACGGATGAAAATCAGCAAAAAAACCAACAAAACAAACGGAAAGTAAATCAGACCTGACAACGACGATATAAGATCGCGCGGGATGTTCGTTATGAACAACGCTACATACAAGCCTGTAGATAAACTGTACGTAGTATTTAATTCTATTCTACGTAGCATTTAATTATGGCGTTTTACGTGCCAAAACCACTTTCTGATTATGAGGCGCGCAGTAGTGGAGGACTCCGGAACTTTCGACCACCTGGGGTTCTTTAACATGCACCTATATCGAAGTACACGGATGTTTTCTCAGTTCACCCCCATCGAAATGCGGCCGCCGTGGCCGGGATTCGATCCCGCGACCTCGTGCTCAGCAGCCCAACACCACAGACCACTGAGCAACCGCGGCGGATTTCTACGTAGCCTTTCTGGCGCAGAAGCACGTTCGCTGTCCTCACCACCGAGCTCCGCCACAACAGTGCTTTCTTTCTTTCTTTCTTTCTTTCTTTCTTTCTTTCTTTCTTTCTTTCTTTCTTTCTTTCTTTCTTTATTCGCCGCTGTCGGTAGAGCGTAATGTTGCGCAGAATCAGTCTTGTCATGAATCATTTCGCCTTGCGAAATTTCTACGTTCTCCGGACAGGATCCGCGGCGCACGAATTCGATAAAAAAAAAAAAAGGACGGCTTAAAAATCGCAACCGTAATTTTCCTGTTGTAGATGCCTGCTCACTGAGATATTTCTTTTGACTTGTTTCGGGTTTTTCCACTAATCGAACGAAATAAAAAATAAAGCGCTAGCACAGAAATGATGGGAATTGACGGTGATGTAACGTTTCCTTTATTAATTTTTTTAACTTTGCACTGGATTGCAGTGATGACAGCACAGCTGTATTTTTCAGGGGCTAACAGTTTTCCCCTTCATATTAATGTTTCGCCGATTGAAAACGGCGAAGAAAGAGAATGTGTTACAAAAAAAGAAAGAAACGGAACACATGTCATAGAAGCTTCAGTCATGCACGTCGCAATGTTTTTGTTTTTTTCACAAGCTTCTGACTTTTGCGTTCATAAATATTGAAATAACATTTTCTGAGGCTGCTCAATAAGAGTACCCTATATGCGCCCGAAGCAAGATACAGAAATAGAAAGAGAGACAGAGAGAGAGAGAGAGAGAGAGAGAGAGAGAGAGAGAGAGAAGGCAAGTATGTTAACCAGCCAAGACTCTGGATGGCTACCCTACGCTGGGGGAAGGGAGAAATTGAATAGAGAGAAGTGAGAGAAAGAGAGGGTAAAGAGACGTGCACAGACAGTCATTGAGTCAAAGCCGCTAGTGCAAACCAGATGTTTTTAGAAAGCAGAGAAATCGGAGTGCACGTCTAAATTATTGCCCCAAATTTAGAACAACTAGCCACCAAAACTTGCTCTAAAATGAAGCAAGATAAAACCTCGCTTGATTTTTTTAAAGATCTAAATCTACAATTTTCGTTAGCAGCTAGGTTTAGTTGCCGCCTTTATTTTCTTGAAAATGTATTTTAAGTTACATGACATAGTTAGTTTAGTTAGTAGTTTTTCTCGAGCAATCTTTTTCTCAATATTGTACTTCTACGGTACACGGATTGCTGCCGTACACAACATTTGCTGAGCGGTTCTCTCGGTGCCGCATAGTAGCTTGCGCCCCTAAATCCTAAATTGCAGGTATTATATGCTATAGCAGCATTTGCTAAATGGCAACCAGCTTTCTGATCAGCGCCATTGAGGAATTAATAACGTGTGCTTGCTGAGCCTCTAGCTATACTAGTTTATAATTATTTATATATGGTTGGCAGCCACTCAACTGGTCGTTCTGAACAGTGCGTAGCTAGTCTGCTGCTCTCATTGTCAATCAGAAAGAGTGGAAACAATGAAAAGCATGTTGTAATCTACTGGAACATTAGGGGCCAACTGCACCGAAATTTCAGACTGCAAATTTAGTAGTGTGGTCTTATGGGCCAATTGGTGCATAGTGAACGTATAGGGGGTTCCAGCAAGCACGGACGCGAGCACAAGTAAATGGAACGGAAAGGACGATGCTGTCCAGCGTTGTCCTGTCCATTCCTTTTACTACATGTGCTCGCGTCCGTACTTGCTGAAACCCCCTATACGTTCAACTTGCATAATTTGGTTATAAATAAGCAGTATATACCATAGAAGCAGATTTTGCAAAGCTGCAGGGCTGGCAACTGTCTCATTTTCTTCTCAACAGCATTTAAACAACAGCTAAGTAAGCGACGTGCGCACCGTGTCGTTAGCGGATATGACGCCAGCTCCAGCTCGTCGCCTCGAGAGGTTTTCAGCGCTCCCAAGGTGCCGTCTAACACCAAGGGTCATGCCGAGGAACCGTGCTGCATATTTTCAGTGTTCTGGGTCATGCGTCACTTCCGGCGAGTGATCGTGGCGACGTCCTTATCAGTTTCCGTTACAAAAGCTCATATTCTTGCGAACTGTTTGTTAGGCATTCACTCCTATTTCGAACGAAAAACTTTGTTGGGGGCAGGCAGGCCTATATCTACATTAACTGAACATAATAATTTTACACGGTCCGAAATTTCGTTACACTTGACCTTTAACGGTTAAGCGTACATATTATATATATATATATATATATATATATATATATATATATATATATATATATATATATATATATATATATACACTTGTCCCGTCCTCTCTAACACAGCAACCACGTTAGTTCTGCCAAACCCAGATTTTAGCAAGCAAGGAAACTTTGCTGAAATGTGTCGGCACACGCAGTTTGTACACCTGTCGTAAATCAAGATTAAAAAACAAAAACGAAAGACCGATAAAAATCTATGCAGCAACAAATGTGCCTCTGATGAGACGCCTGTCAAATAAAATAATAATAAAACAAGTTGCAGTTTCGCCCGAAAGGTGAAGCACCGATCGCAATAGCAAATTATCAGATAGTAATACGAAGTTAGGATAGTAGTTTTAACGGCCGTATACACTCGTAAACATTCGCTTACTAACTTCACAATGATATAATATCATGGATTCAAACCAATTGGCTCGCCGACGTGTTTTAACTACATTAACAAGCACGGTGTCACGCCGGCACAGGTAAACATGAACACATCTCGCTCGATGAGCGCGGGAACTCGCTTTCAAAATGCTGGAGTGAAGAATCACGGTAGCAGCAGGCGATCGCATTGACCTTCGTGCATTTCTCGCTTCAACGCGAGCGAAACGTCGAAACCACAGCGCTTACGAAGCTACTGGCACTACGCGAACTCCGCAAAACATCGCAGATCGCTTTGAGGATGAGTCCGGCGCGGGCGCGCGCTCTGGCCACGCCGCAGATCGCTTTCAAGATACGGCGCCCCCACGGCCGCGCCGCCGTAAGCAGCAGCCGCAGGAGAAGAACGGCCCCCCTCCCTCGCCTCACCCCCGTGCCTCGCGCGCGACAGGAGAGGGCGCGCTTCCGGCCCGCCTTCCTCGCTTGCACACGCGAGATTGAGCCGCGTTCCTTGGAACACGCCCGCGCGCTTGCACTCGCACGTACAGCATACGGCGCGCGGCGACTATTCTATCGCTCTTGGACTTTATGGGGAACCTCACGGTTACGGCAGGAATGCGCCTGGAGTGTACATACAGTTGCTATTGCAATAAGAAACAACTGTTACGAACCTCTAGCGCATTTATATTTAGAATATTAAGTGATCCACCTTGTTCTTCCTACCGTTTGTTAGATAAGTTTGCCCTCCCTCTCTCTTGAGAGACACCGTTACAGAGCTGCCTGTGAGTATATATATATATATATATATATATATATATCGTCCTGAGGTACCTATCGCGTACAACTACAATAAAACGAACTCATGCCTTGGGGATACGCGTTAATTCATGCAGACCGTGGAGAACGGTCCGACATAAGCTAACGCGCACGCATTGAGAAGTGCAAGAAGGATAACGGTAGACTAAGTTCAGCAATAAGAAAGAAGAAAGTACCGTCGGACATGCTTTCTGCGCCATTGTAATTGGAAGGTGAACAAAAAGAAATTAGAAAGAGAATGAAAGGACAAAGAACCAAAATACGAATGGGTAGAGGTAAATACAGAGATGTGGCAGTGAGGGAGAGAGAGAGAGACTGCACTTGAAGAGTGTTTCTACGGAGCAAGACATGCAGAGCGCGATGTCGCGTCCAACGCAGCGAACCTCGGGCCAAATGTCGTAAAGGGTTACTTTTACGGTCGTGCTCGGGGCCGCGCGAACAAGCTACCGGTGTCGCAACGAGTACACGAGCGACGCGAGCGGGCGAAGGCTGCTTGATAAGCGTCGTTCGAGAAAGGGGCCTGTAATAGTTTCGCCAGCTATACGGTGGCGCTGAGATTCCGACAAGGGTAGGGAAACCTTCGTACGCACGCCTGCGGTATCACGGATCCCTAGGTAGGGGAACAGCGAATGCTCTTCCAGCTTCGCGTATATGCTGCCGTCGTTCCGCGCGAAACGCTTTTCTGATATTTTCGAATTTCCTCAACCGCGTCGAAGCTTCGCGGTCAGTTGATGAAAAAATGACACTGCTGGCGAGAGTTTTTTACGTTCGGCCGCCTATACCGGCACCTCCCTGAAACTCTGGAACCACAGGACGCAGAAAGCTCGTTTGCGTATGAGTCTACAAATTACGCAAGCATGCTTGCCTCCGCCTAGTTAGACACAAGGACACTTTCATTGAAATAAAGTAGTGGTTTCTTCAAGAAGGCGCCAGCTGTGGCTAGCGTTAACAGCGATTACTTACACCATATATTAAAGCAGTTGCTTATGATTGATTGATTGATTGATTGATTGATTGATTGATTGATTGATTGATTGATTGATTCCAAGGAAGCACATAGGCTCTTAGACGCAGTACTGGAGGGAGCCAAAAGTACTTTTGACCGATCAAGGCTAATTAGCGCAAGCCAAAAGCTCTGTACACTAGCGCTTTTACATTCCGCACTGTTACGTTTCGCCTACAACGCGCGGTAATGCCGGCGCGGATGCAACGGACGCCGGGGCTTTGTTCAAAACGGCGGACATTTTGGCCCGTTCGACGCCGCCGCAACGCCTACCCGCCAAGCGTGTCCAGGCGTGTTTCAGTGCCACGTGTCTTCGTGTGTGCGTGTGTGTGTGTGTGCCCTCGCTTGTCAAAGCGCGGCAGCCGGGGAGCGGAGTTCCCCGAATGAGGAGCCTGGAGGTCTCTCGGCTCAACCGTTCGCGCCGTCGTGTGTGAGGGTTGGCGATGCGTCACTACACTCGGTTCAGCAGGTCTCTCGGCTCGACCGTGCGCGCCGTCGTGGGCTCATGCTCCGCCGTCCCGTGACCTTCATCCCGTGACCTTCATCCCGTGACCTTCCCTTTTGGACCGCGACGCCGAGAGTATAAGAGCAGCTGCCCCCGGACGCCAGGGAGAGGCTCCGATTTGTACTGTTGAGTTACGTGCTCTCCCGTCTCTCCACTTCGGTCGACCTGACCGGCCGCTCCTTTGCTATGTTAGAATAAACAAGTTGTTCTGTTACCAGTCTTCTCTTGCTTTGCCGGGACCTTCGGATGCTTCCAGTGCCCCAGGCCGCCAGGCCAACGCTACCCTTGGGGCTTGCGACCCATTGGCAATAACGGGCGTCAGCACCGAGACCCCAACAACTCGTGCCAGCGGTGCGATTACAACATCTGGTTGCCAGCGGTGAGATCGCGACAACGGAGGCCAGCAGCGAAGAGATGCGGTTGACTGTATGCTGAGCAGCACAACGACCATCCGGGAGCAGTGCAACGAGCCCTGTGTGATGACTGGTTGCCTGCAGCGGAACGACTGCGCTGAAGTCTTGGCTGCGAGGTTTGGTGAGTGCGGGACTTTCTTCTTCTGAGTTTTGCCAGGCTTTTGTTAGTGTTAGAAACAGAGCTGGTAATTGTGGTTGTCGTTGCTACCGGGTTAGTTTGCGGCAAGACAATAGTAGGCAGTAGAGAAAGCAGCATTCAGAGCAGCCATGGATTTGAAGTCGTTGCGCAAACCGAAATTGCTGGAGCTTGCGAGAGAGTTGGGTCTGGATGTCTCAGACAAACTCAGAAAACCAGAACTGCTAAGGGCTATTCTTGAGTTAGAAGCTGAGGATGACGAGCTGTCGGAATGCCTTGACACCATTGAGGAGAGGGAGACGGCAAAAAGACAGGAGCGCGAACTTAAAGAGCAAAAAGAGAAACAGGAGCGCGAACTTAAAGAGCAAAAAGAGAAAGATGAGCGTGAACGAAAAGAACAGATAGAACGAGAGCAACAAGAGAAAGAAAGAGAGCGCGACCGTCAACACGCTTTGGAAATGAAGCGTCTCGAGTTAGAGATGGAACGCGCTCGTAATGGAAGTCAGGCACACGGTGCAGGAGAACGAGTATTGTTCAAAATGACTGACCTGATGCGGCCGTTTAAGCTTGGAGAGGACATTGGTTTGTTCCTGGTTAACTTTGAGCGAACGTGCGAGAAGCAGGGGTTCTCTCGGGAAACGTGGCCACAGCGCTTGCTCACTTTGCTACCCGGCGAGGCGGCCGACGTAGTCGCTCGCTTGGAGAGAGAGGAGGCAGAGGATTTCGACAAAGTGAAATCGAGTCTGCTAAAAAAGTACCGGCTGTCAGCGGAGGCGTTCCGTGGGAAGTTTCGGGAAAATGAGAAAGGCAAAAGTGAGTCATATACAGAGTTTGCGTACAGGCTTATGTCAAACATGCAGGAGTGGCTCAAAGAAGAGAAAGCGTTTGGTGACCACGAGAAAGTTCTGCAGTGTTTCGGGCTAGAACAGTTTTATAGTCGGTTACCTGAGAACGTGCGGTACTGGGTCTTGGATAGGCCAGACGTTAGTACGGTGGCTAGAGCCGCTGAGTTAGCCGAGGAGTTTGTGACGCGTCGGGCTCGTGGAGCTAAGGACGGTCAAAAGGGTGAATTTGGCTCCAAGTTTGAGAGGCCAAAGTTCACGCCCATGAGAGCAATGGGGGACACACGTAGTTCGGATGCAAGTGAAAGCAGTCCGACCGAACGTAAGGAGACGGCGGCAACCGAAGCCGAACGCAGAAAGCGGTTCGAGACGAGGCAAGCGCGCGTTTGTTATACGTGCCAGAAGCCGGGTCACTTTTCGGCGCAGTGTCCAGAAACAAAAACACAAGTCGTGTTTTTGTCTATATGCAGCACTGACGAGAACATGAAGCTTCTCGAGCCTTACATGCGAGACCTCCTCGTGAACGGGAAAGAGTGCCGAGTGCTTCGCGATTCCGCAGCTACAATGGATGTAGTTCACCCCTCTTACGTAGAACCCGATATGTTCACGGGCGAGTGCGCATGGATCAAGCAAGCAGTGGAAGCTCATAGCGTGTGTCTGCCGGTAGCAAAAGTGCTTATTGAAGGACCTTTCGGAGCACTTGAGACGGAGGCCGCAGTGTCATCTATGCTGCCCCCCCAGTACCCGTACTTATTTTCGAACAGGTCCGATCACCTCCTGCGCGAGAAGGGGCTTTTGTTTGGTGAGGCTAGCGTTCAGGCCTTAACCAGATCGAAGGTTCGGGAGCTCGCTGCAAAGGCGGTAGTTGCGGGGCCGACGTTGTTGAACGATGAAAAAGGGTCAGAGGCGCAGCAAGCTGGTATTCAGAGCACGCCCGAACGGGATAAAATTGAGCCTGTAGCGTTAAAGGCACCAGATACTGGAGAGGAAATTCCCGATGCGGGAAAGTTAGAAGAGCTTCCGGTCGAGCTTCCGGGACTAGGCTCAGTGACGAACAGGAAAGACACCGATCAAGTCATTAGTGACTTAATAAGTAAAGCATCGCTGTCGCCTGAGCAGAAAACCGAACTACACCAGCTCTTACAAGAGTTTCAAGGTCTGTTCTCTGAGAGGCCTGGTAGGACTTCTGTCCTTACTCATGACATAGAACTTACCTCCCCAGAGCCGGTACGATCCAAGGCGTACCGGGTGTCACCCCGCCAGAGCGATATTATGGAGGCTGAGGTAAAGAAAATGCTACAGCTCGGTGTTATTGAAGCGGGTGAGAGTGATTATACCTCCCCTTTGATTTTAGTTGAGGTACCGGGCAAGGAACCTCGTCCTTGCGTCGACTACCGCAGGCTTAATTCCATCACTAAGGATCAAATTTATCCGATCCCTAACATCGAGGAGCGCCTTGAGAGAGTGAGTAGCGCTCAGTTTATTTCCACCCTAGATCTTGTCAGGGGTTATTGGCAGGTTCCACTTACAGAAGAGGCTAGTAGGTATGCGGCGTTCATTTCACCAATGGGGACATTCCGTCCTAAAGTTTTGAGTTTTGGTTTGAGGAACGCGCCATACTGCTTTTCAAGCCTCATGGATAAAGTGTTGCGGGGACAGCAAGAATTCGCTTTACCGTATCTAGACGACGTAGCGATATTCTCCGCATCGTGGCCCGAGCATATGGCGCACTTGCGGGCAGTGCTAACCCGCCTGCGCGATGCGGGCTTGACAGTCAAGGCTCCCAAGTGCCAGTTAGCACAGGCCGAGGTTGTCTACCTCGGACACGTGATTGGTCGGGGTCGTCGCCGCCCCTCTGAAATAAAGGTGGCCGCTGTGCGAGACTTCCCGCAACCGCGCACGAAGACCGATATTCGGTCGTTCTTAGGTGTCGCCGGCTACTATCAGAGGTACATCCCCAGGTACTCTGATATCGCGGCTCCCTTGACGGATGCTCTAAGAAAGACAGAGCCGCAAACAGTCGTCTGGGATGAGACGAAGGAAAGAGCTTTTAGCGCCCTAAAGAGCGCCCTAACAAGCCAGCCTGTGCTACGATCGCCCGACTACACAAAAGGGTTCGTTGTTCAGTGTGATGCTAGTGAGCGAGGCATGGGCGTTGTACTGTGCCAACGGGAAAATGGAGAAGTAGAACACCCCGTCCTGTATGCTAGTCGTAAGCTGACCAGTCGTGAGCAGGCGTATAGCGCCACCGAGAAAGAGTGTGCGTGTATCGTGTGGGCCGTTCAGAAATTGTCATGTTACCTAGCTGGCTCGAGGTTTATCATTGAAACGGATCACTGCCCTCTCCAATGGCTGCAGACCATCTCTCCCAAAAATGGCCGCCTCCTGCGCTGGAGCCTCGCTTTGCAACAATATTCCTTTGAGGTACGTTACAAAAAGGGGAGTCTCAACGGTAACGCCGATGGCTTAAGTCGAAGCCCCTAACGTGGGAATCAGCCTCAAAATTGCTTGTTACTGATGTTTTTCTTCCTGAGGCAGGATTTTTTTTAACTTATTGCTTTTGTGTAGTGTTTCAAAGTGATGATGGGCTTTTTAGTGCAATTTTTCCGATTTGTGGACGCGTTCTGAGTGCTGCTAAACTACTGTAAGGAACTAGGCAGCAGTATAAAAGGGGAAAGAGCCTGGCAGGGCTTAGTGAGGGTTGTGCCGTGCTTGCTGACTGAGCGGTTAACTTTCAGGCGTGGTTCTAACGCTTGCCGGAAACGAGAACAAAAATGTCAACTCTCCCGAAGTCACTTTGCAGTGTCCTGTGTGCACCTGAACGTGAGAACGAGGGCTTCTCTGTGCGCTGCGCTCAAGAAACGCCAAAGGACGCCCGACTTCGGTTATGAGCATCATCGAGCGACATCCCTCCGGACAGCGGATGCAGTCCCCTGACCATCGGGATCTCCTTCCCCCGGCGGGGCGGTCTGTTACGTTTCGCCTACAACGCGCGGTAATGCCGGCGCGGATGCAACGGACGCCGGGGCTTTGTTCAAAACGGCGGACATTTTGGCCCGTTCGACGCCGCCGCAACGCCTACCCGCCAAGCGTGTCCAGGCGTGTTTCAGTGCCACGTGTCTTCGTGTGTGCGTGTGTGTGTGTGCCCTCGCTTGTCAAAGCGCGGCAGCCGGGGAGCGGAGTTCCCCGAATGAGGAGCCTGGAGGTCTCTCGGCTCAACCGTTCGCGCCGTCGTGTGTGAGGGTTGGCGATGCGTCACTACACTCGGTTCAGCAGGTCTCTCGGCTCGACCGTGCGCGCCGTCGTGGGCTCATGCTCCGCCGTCCCGTGACCTTCATCCCGTGACCTTCATCCCGTGACCTTCCCTTTTGGACCGCGACGCCGAGAGTATAAGAGCAGCTGCCCCCGGACGCCAGGGAGAGGCTCCGATTTGTACTGTTGAGTTACGTGCTCTCCCGTCTCTCCACTTCGGTCGACCTGACCGGCCGCTCCTTTGCTATGTTAGAATAAACAAGTTGTTCTGTTACCAGTCTTCTCTTGCTTTGCCGGGACCTTCGGATGCTTCCAGTGCCCCAGGCCGCCAGGCCAACGCTACCCTTGGGGCTTGCGACCCATTGGCAATAACGGGCGTCAGCACCGAGACCCCAACAACTCGTGCCAGCGGTGCGATTACAACAGCACCCATCGGAATGGGACCGCTGGAGGATGGCAATCGAACTCGCGACCTGTTGGAATAATGCCCACGAACCCGCGACCGAACTGAACACGCGACTAGCGGGTAACATGAGTTTCCATTTTCTGTGCTATCCGTAACGCATGTTGAATGACACGCCACGTCGATAAGCTGTGTGAATGAAAATTTGTAAAAGGCGTACCGAACTTCTTTTTCTAACCGATTTTAATGTGACTGTTCCATTTCGAAGCTGAATTCGGGTGCTGGCTGAAGCGATAACGTGGTGTTTTGGGGAACCTTATGGCGAAGTGGTTCTTAGCCAGTGAGTTTACGAATACTTACTCTTCCACGTACGCAACATAAATGAGGACGTGTTGAAGTCTGCCGCATAAATCTTCCGAGCGCAGGAAAGAGTCAGCGGCACGCCGAACTCTGACGGTGACAAACACGCACGCTGTGCATCGCGATTACAGTGATGTCTGCAATCATCGGCGTTCTGTCCACAGTGGAACGGCAAGCGTTTGGCGGACCGAGACACGACGGTCCTCGAAATGTTTACGAAGGAGCTTCACCTTTCTCCTTGCGAGAGCGCGCGCGCTGCTAGAGTGGGAAAACACGGCGCCGGGTCGCGTTCTATTTCGGCACCTGCCGACCACTTCGCAACTTCGGCCCGTCCGACGGGCCCGCCCAACTTGACGAGAAGGGCCACATACATCTCTCGTGTGTGGCGCGCATAAGAAGGCGCCGGCCGGACCGGTCGTTACCGCACGCAGTGACCGCAAAGGGACTGCGTCTCCAGAGCCAATATTTGCCTCTGATATTGTATTCACAAATAAGGCGCTGACTGGGGCGGCGTCGACCTGCGCGACGGAGGGCACGCGTGCTGTGTGGTGAAGTCCCTAGTCATTACCTGCTCCATCCACGAACGCTCTAGTCTCCGAGTGTTCGCGGAGCGTCCGTGAAGAGTGTATGAAAACAAAGAAGGAGAGCAGCATCAGCAAAAGGACGATTCGGACACGAAGTGAAAAAGAAAGACATTCTACGAGTGTGATTGAGTAAACAAAAGCTTGCAACTCTTTTATCCCCTTCACGTTATCCTGCTATTTCTTTTCGTTCTTCTTTTTCTTTTTTCGATGATATGCGTGTTCTAGTGAGTAAAACCTATGGCGCTATAACGTAAAACTATTCCAAACTTTTCTATTCCAATTCTGCAATCAGCCCTTCGCGATTGGTCAAAAACTTTTTTGGACCACCCCCATTTCACCTGTCTTTCACGCGACGTCACGAAAACCGCGATAGCTCCCCATCTGATATAACGTGTACACACGGATTATGCATGATTTGACCGAACAAAAAAAAAAAAATAGATACTTATGATTCGACACCTCTTCGCCATTAGCCCTCGGCTATTGGTCAAAAGTTCTCGGGCTGCGCCCACTTCACCTGCCTCTCACGCGACGTCGCAAAACCGCAAAAACTCACCGCGTCAAAGTGACGTCTACGCGATAAAGATGCATTAATATGCCGAACAAAACTGAATTTTCATCTGAATAGCCACAGGCTGCCCCGTTCCGAAAGGAATAAAAGATAGATACCGCCGATCGCTCACACACTGGCTACTCGCTCCTGTCGGTGAGCATAGGTTTATTTGCGTGTAATAAGACTTTTTGCGTGGCCGTGCAACGTTTTCCAGCACTTTCGGCACGTTTACGACCTCGTTATGCCAACTCTTCTTTGCTGAGGCTCTGTTTTAGCGTCATTCTTAAGTTTCCGTTGCATGCCGCCGCGATTGTCGACGAGCCACCGCAAGCAAAGCAAGGGAAAGCGGGCCAATCGCAGACGACGGCGCCACCCTTTTTATCCGGTTATCGATTATCAGTGCAGTGGCTCGGCCCTATCGAATCCCTCTCCAGTTGAGCGTGCTCCTCGCCTCTTGTGAGCCAATTAGATAAGACAAGCCGCTCAGTGTAGGCAATGTTATTCGTTTTTCAAGCAAACAAAAGTGACCTCCTATGAACGAGGAGAACGTTTGATTGGTCTGTTCAGACAACCCTGCGGGTGACCGCCCAATGCTTGCGTCGGCGGTTACGCAAATTTGACGTCAGGAGATTGGAATAAAAATATATTGAAATAGTTTTACGTTATAGGGCACCTACATACCGCAGTTGTAATTACTATAATTTCATTGCATTTATTATTTCTGGCGCTCACAATTCCCAATATAATGATCGAACGGTTAAAGGGTAACGGGATCGAACGGCAAAGTTTTCAATCAATCAGCTTTTACGTAAAACTTTACATGGTGCTAGGGCAACACCTTCTGTATAAACTTGATTGATTAAAGTTTGAGCAACTTCTGTCACTGTATTTTTTTTTCTCGCAACGTTGGATCGTTATGTGAGCAGATATGAGTGCCCGTTGCGTTTCCCGGCGACATATGTTGCACGATTAGCAAGTGCACCATTTAGTAGAGATTCGCGACTATATCACCGACGTTGTTGCACGTATCGGTAGAGCGTTAGTCTGGCGATGTGCACAGTGGCATATGCGGCTCTACTGTCGTTAGCGCAGAATTTTATTTCTTTTTATTTATTTTTTTGCTTCGTTAGCAGATTAACGGATCGGCTAGCCGTTAACTGTTTATATTCCCAGTCCGAAATTATAGGTACAGAGCGTCCTGTTCTATTTATCCTATTTATGTTTTTATTTCCTTAACGGAGAATATATCGCTTAGCGACCGCGGAATCAACCATACGTCCAAATAAATGAGCGACAGCCTTCTGAGCAACGATCGAGACTACTAATCCACATCGTGCTTTAAATAAGTAGTCCCTCCACCCTTAATTTTTTTACGATAACAAGAACTGCTCTTCTTCGTTCGCTTCTTTTTCCATCTTCCCTGCGTACAGACAGCTTAGACGACAATGTGTGACCATGATTTAGTACGCGCACTCTGGGGGCACCTTCTGGCTTACGAGGTAGGGCAGGCCGCCGCACGTGATTTCACAGCAGAACAAAACTTACGGCGCTCCACGTGTGAAGTTCCGCATAATCGCGACGCGCGGTAACATTCAGGTGCCGGACAACCAGCTCATTGGTGAGCGTAAGAGGTTCGAAAAATAGACGTTCACGAGCTGTCGGCGACAGACAAATGTAGGCGCCCACGAAGATGGAAGGGAGGGCAGGAAGAACACGGTACGGTCACTGCTGGAAGCTAAACTTAGTCTCAGTGCCTG
Organism: Dermacentor andersoni; assembly: GCF_023375885.2. Lineage (NCBI taxonomy): Eukaryota > Metazoa > Arthropoda > Arachnida > Ixodida > Ixodidae > Dermacentor > Dermacentor andersoni. The sequence continues at coordinate 76,395,607 of NC_092815.1, read as the reverse complement.
GTGTTGCTGCACTAAAGAAAAAAAAGTTCACGAAGGACATCAAGCCTTGACTTTTTTTTCTTTTGAAACCAACTTCTTTTTTAATGCCTACTGACCGAGACTGATGCTTTTTTTGCTACAGCTGCTTTCACCGGTGTGCAGAGGATGAGAAAACAAACGATCGGATCGATATTCGCAGCACATTGCGGCGCGCGCAATCTCTGTATACGGTGCACCGCGAAAACTAGGACGCAGCTGAGCTCGCTAGAAGAAAAGAAAGTAAGGAAAAGACAAAAAACAAAAGAGAGGACAGAGAGTTTAAGAACACCAAATATTAGAGCTATTGACGGTCGGCAACACATTTGACCCCAAATACCCAGTCTACTCAGTAAACTTGACTACATTTTAGGCCTATAGACAAAAATATTCCCAAAAATAGGTTGGAACAAATTCTTCTAGAAAGCTGTATTGAATATATTTAAGTACTGTTTTAGTGCTGATTAAAACCTCCATATGTCTCAACTTTTCGTCGTGCTCAATGTCCACAGTGTACTTTATTTTATTGCCTAGCACACATTGTTTCTTTCTATAGCTGCTTGTGGCGATATATGTAAGCCGATTTGCTTCTCTTCATCGCTCTGCTTTAATATTTTTTACAGTCTTTTCATAAATATAATCATTTGGATTGTTAAATGATCACCTGATTTTAAGCATTGTACATTGTTGCTGTTTGCCTACTTTATTATGCCTGCCTGCCGAACTGCATATCGGTGCAAGAGCCTCCGCCAGGCTTCATAGCCTTTTGCTATTAATTCGATTTCTGTTGATGTAGAGAAAGAAAATCAATAAAAAATCAATAAACTCAAAGCGAATAGACGTTAAAGATAGAGTTTTCGCAGCAGTTGGTGGGCATTACACACAAGACGAGGAAAAAGCGCTTGTCTTCATGCTAGCGTCTGCCGTCCTCCAAGTGCGGTCTAAAGAAGCAACTAGAGCTCGTGTGCTTCTAATATAAGTAGACAACGAGAGTGCGCGTAAACTACAAACAACTGCATGGAATGATATTCATGTGAAAACATCAAGCCAGGATGTACATAAGCACAAAGGACAAACACTCATTTCGGGAACTGGCGCATGACCATCCAGAAAGGACACGCTCTTCGTATTCTTCCGATTATGATTGTCACGGTGATGATTCCTTCCACAATGGCGCAAGCCCACTGCGGGGAACAGGCCGTAATTCGGGTTGCAATTATAAAAATTAAGATATAAATGAGTGTACGAAAGAAACCGATCCTATTTATTCTCTGGAGAAGGCCTTCCGTTTCTCTTCCCGTGCCCACTGTCTTCGTATTCTGCTGTTCTCTCTTTTTTTTTTTTTCATTTCATCTCTTCTTGGACAATTTTGCCATTCCTTACATCAGCGCAGGGTTACCTTGCCGGTTTTCACACTGACTAACCTGGCTGTCTTTCTTCCTCCATTTTTTTCTCGCTCTCTCTTTCTCGCTGTTTAAATTAGCTTACGATGACATCAACTTACGTAAAAAAAATAGTACACACAGAAACACCGACGCCCTCCTTCGCTGTCACAGCGACATCCTTGAAGCTTGTTGCGCCAGGACGATTCCATAGCCAAGGTTCTTTACTACAGTCTTCGCATTCAGGAAGCAGCGCTCAAGAGCAAGTTGATCATACATTCGACACCCCGAATGTTTCCGTGCATGCAAGAACGGCTCGAAGCCGCGTCTCCTACAGCCGTGCCGAAGCCGTACAACCGGGGACGCTATACACGGTTGCATGGCACCCAATGAAAAGTGGCGGCTCGTGCCCCCAATGCCCGTTTTCCTCGCACAACCTGGCTTCTCCCCAATACACCCGTGTGCGAAGCCGTTGGAACGCGACTTCCACACGCGGCCAAGATTGATGACGCGCGACAAATTATAATGGAATCTCTCGGCGGCTCCAAACGCGGTACTGCGTCTGTATATGCAGGTCGGTTGCGGCGCGTAATACCGGTTGCGGGGCTTCCGTCAGGACTGCAACGCCTGTGGGAGCGAAGGCGGCGGCGCGCAGAAGAATGCTTTAATTAAGTGTGTACAGCTACCAAAGCTGTATACTCCCGTGCGTTTTTTCTGTGTGTGCAGGCGGCGACGTTGATAAAAGTGTTGCTCTCCTTGCTGATGCCAAAAATGACGAGCGCGAGGAAACGAAAACGACGAGAATAAATGTGGCACGAGAAATGCGGCGTTGTGATACACGCAGACGCCCCTGTATACGAAGAAATAGAGGGTATCACACACACACACACACACACACACACACACACACACACACACACACACACACACACACACACACACACACACACACACACACACACACACACACACACACACACACACACACACACACACACACGCGCGCACGCACGCACGCACGCACGCACACACACACACACACACACACACACACACACACACACACACACACACACACACACACACACACACACACACACACACACACACACACACACACGCACGCGCGCGCGCACACACACACACACACACATTAGATAGATAGATAGATAGATAGATAGATAGATAGATAGATAGATAGATAGATAGATAGATAGATAGATAGATAGATAGATAGATAGATAGATAGCACCATTGCACGCGTTATGCAGGTGATGCGGGTGCGGCTCCCACCGGCGGCAAGTTCGTCCAGTTTTATTTCCCAATACATTATCATTTTCCCCACGCTTTTCCTGGCTTCATTATACTGAAATACTACGATATGGAGAGGCACATTTTAGTGCAACGAGGAGAATATCGGAGATTGATTTCCTACTGCCGGATATATCGGCATCTGAGATATAAGTACTAGAGACAGAATTCTGAAAACTTTTTTGTTCGAAATAGTTGTTTGTTATAGATCGGTCGCCTCTTATCTAACAATTCTATGTCAGTTTAGAAGAGCACCTTTTCTTAAGAGCTGTTGTACCGTAGGAACTTTGCCAAAATGTGAGCTGAATAGCAGAAATGAGATATCTAAAGATGGGGGAAAACATAGGTACATGAAAACCGCACGTGAGATGCAAGAACAAGTAGCAATAATTAAAACATTACGAGACATTGCTATCGCTGTGAACAGTTTTCAGTGGAGCTAAAAAAAGAACAAACAAAAAAAGATTATGTCGGAATTACTGGGTGGCGCATGAGACATAAACAAACGTTGGCCAAAAAGTTGCGAATTACATGGGCTATGGGTGCATTAGAAGCTACCGCGTTTACAGCCCTGGTAACTGTAGCAATATGCAATATGGGTAGACACCAGCCCGATGGCTCGATGGCTATGACGTTCCACTGCTGAGCACGAAGTCGCAGGTTTGAAACCCTGCCGCGGGGGCTGCGTTCCGGAGTTACGGACACTAAAGCCCATAGATCACTATTGGTTGATAACCCTTCCATTGGCTCGCGAGGATCAATCTGCATAGCCTTCTTCAGAACTTCTAATTTCTGGCAAAATTTTGGAAGCCCCTGCAGTCGTTTCAGGTGCGCGGAACGATTGCGCCCTTCTCACGTAATCAGACCAGACCCGTCACCGGGCAAAGTACTGACTTAAGGCGTACCCAGTAAATCCTTCGTTGCTCTAAAAAGCCCCAGGGACTGACGGGCACAACCTTCCTCGCATTACTGAGCTTCTAAGCGCCAGGTGCGCTGTGCGGGTGCTCTGACGGGAGAGGGAGCGGGGGGGGGGGGGCGGGGGCACCGATGTTGTCACTGCACGTTGTGACTCGCGGACATTCGTTAAAGACTTCGCCACCCGTCTTTTATTTCAACGGCGTGGCCGCATAACTTCAGTCCCGCATTCGGAGCCTTAGCTGCCGTGTAGCGCAAGCTTTTCCACGGATACAAAGTGATGCACGGAAATGAACCGGGATTGGCACCTTAGTGTTGTGCAGACTGTTTCATTGTGTTTTGTTTGTTACTTTCTTTCTTCTTCTTTTTGCGTTTTCCGCATTTACCGTTCCAAATTTAAGAGCAGTAATGATGATAGCGATAATCATCGTGATTCTGAACGATGACAATGACACGCGTTGAGCCACTTAGCGTCCCCTTCCAACAGTAGGCAGATGTACCTTCGACAGCGCTCGTAATGGACGCGAAAGCATGCAGCGAAAGACATCGCTCAGGTGAAGGAGGTATTGGCGCAACCGTAATGCACGTCGATCACACTCGACGCTCGAGCGATAACGACGACGCAGGCAAGCGAGCGAGCGAAAAAAGGATGCCGACATAAGCGGAGGGCCGCAGCACAGCGCGACGACACATGCGAACCGCGTGCGACTCATCGCTGACAGGCGACAACACGAGAGGCAAGACGTGAATAAGGAAAAGAAGACGACAACGGCAATGGCGTTTAACAACAACAACCAAAAGAAAGAAAAGAAAAACAGGAATGAAAACCGAAAGGAGGGAAATAACGCAAGGGTGGCGCGGAACAGACAGGCGACGGGAACGGTGGCGTATACTAAACGTGGTCGATGAGCCCGAGGTGGTGAAGACACACAATCACAAAATCCCAGAAGGCAGGCAACAATTTTCCCCTTGGCACACCATGGTACGGGAACCTGGGAGGAGGATGGATACCTGGGAGGATGCTTTCACCGCGGTGCGCACGGGATGAGGCAACAAACGATTGGATCGATATTCGCAACACCTTGCGGCGGGTGCCGCCCGCTGTATACGGTGCACCACGAAAACTAGAATGCAGCTGAGCTCGCTATAAGAAAAAAAAAAGGAAAGAACAAAAGAAAAGACGGGGAGTAAGAAAAGGGTAAAACTGAGGTGGATATACAGCAGACTGCAGACACGGTGGAAGCCGTCTGGCGTGTTTCGAACCCCCGACCGAAGCCGAAGACTGACAGACAGTTTCTTGCTAACGTGCCAACTTTCTTTTCTCTCTTACTTTGGAAGCTGCCACTGTCGTCCTTTTGCCGCACGTTTCCTTACTGATGCCTAGGAAAGAGTGTGCAGAGAAAGCAATAAGCCTGCCAGCATATCGGGTACGTACGTTCCGCGTCGACGTAAATCAGACGGCGTGCATTGCACGTTCAGAGAGAGAGAGTGAGAGAGAGAGAGAGCAACGTGGGACAGACAACCTTCATAACGAAAAATCTGCTGTACGTCAGCGGCGATAATAAAGATAGAAGCATTCCTTTCTATAGACGCCAGCCGGCGTTTGCGTGCACGCCATCTTGGGCGTCGGTGTGGCTTTTAATAAAATGCTCGGCTAGTCTGATTGAAGCGAAGTGCCCTAAATATAGCATGCGCTTTTTTGTCTTTCTGTACTGAAAGGCGTTATTAATGTTCCCGCCAGCTTGAAAGAAAGGGCCGCATCACGACGTCAGTTTTCTACAAAGGAGTTTGAGGGAGAGGGGGTTAAAGGGAGCTTCCATACGCGACAGCATGGCCGCGTCTCCTTATACATCTCGCAGACTTTGTTGCCGGAAGCAAAATAGCAACAAAATGACGTGGAAGTAAAGTAGTTTGTGCGTCTGTGCCACTATGTGCGCGTCATATACCGATAAAAAGCATATCCAGGCCGTCTGTGTTACGTGTAATAACTCGATGTAGGTGACAGACAGCCAGGCTTAGTTACCAAAAAGCGCTATAAAAGAACAGGTAGAAAAAAAAACAGAGAGAAGAACGACAGTATTGAGAGGCACTATAGTAGTGACCTTATCGTGTGGCGCTCACAATGCCGTTCTCTCGCCGCCCGAGGGAAGTTATACAAACAACCGCAGGAGGCGGTCTCATGTCTAAATCGTTCTGCCAATCGTGAAACCAACCGAAATACGATAGGTAATGACTACTCCGTGGCCATGGCTCAGTTGGATACTCGAAACGACCGTGCTTCTTCAAGCGCAATTTCTAATTCTCTTTCACAAGAAGTGGTGAAAATAAATTAATATTACGCAGTACGCGTGTTGGTCAGCGATAGTAAAAAGAAGTAATTTAATTATTCTCAGCATGTTAAGATGTCAGCTCTGCCAAACACATTTGTGCCACGAATGCATGCGCGTTTAAATAGCGGACACTCAAAAGGGAAATTAAACTATAACTCTCAGCACGTATGGCAATATGCGAAGGAAGCCGACGATCACGACTCAATCTGGCGCGCACGAAAGCGGAAAGCGGAGAGCAAACGCACTGTCTTACGTTGCGAGAAAGGCCGTGGGGGGATGGGAGGGAAGGAGGAGGGGGGCGGCGGCGGCGTTGTGCTCCGGCAGCAACTGCGTATTTCGCGACCGCGGCCGGAAGGGTAACTGACGATCGCGGCTCAATCTCGCACGCGATAGGGAGGAAAGCGGAGAGGCAGCGCGGGAGGGATGGGGTACGGCTCCGACTCCGCCGAGTGCGTACTTAGCACGGCCGCGCGCGTTCGCGCGCGCCGAATCTTGAAAGGAATCTACAGACGGCTCATACCTATGTGCGCGCTAGGCTCTCGCATCTCTTGCGTTGAATTGATAGACAGCACAGATGTCACTTCGCTCGCTGCTGCTTCCGCGCTTGCTCTCTCCAGCGTTTTGACAGCGGTTGCCCGCGCTCATCGAGTGTAATATGTTCATTCTCGTGCGCCCGCGCTGGCACCATGTTTGTTAATTCGGTTAGTAAGCGAATATTGCCAAGTTTATACGGCTAATAAAACCACTATCGTTACTTCGTATAGCTTTCTACGGATTTGCTCTCGCAATCGATGGTTCTTTTTTCGGAGAAAACTGCGACTTTTTTGCAAAAAAAATGATAGTGATATCAAGTGAGATAATAGCGGCAGTGCCAGCCTGTGATCTCACGAATGAAATAGTTCGTAAATAACGCTCCTGGTCCGTGCCCTGCAACCGGAAGGTATCCGATTTACCCCAGAACGATGTAGGCACCGCGCACTGACCAAATGGCCGTTGCGTCGGTTTCGGCTTCCTAGAGGTGTTGCAGATGCCAGCCGATTCGACTGCCACGCAAATGAGACCGTCCTCTGAACAGCAACAGACGCGTGCTCGTTTCATGGGGCGCCTGAACATCATTAGCCAGGCCTCGCCCGATCCACGGCAACGCACATTATATGGGCGTTCATGTCGTATACAGTATAGTTATGCACATCACGCGTGATTGTACTCTATGTACCTTTGCTGAACGTGGCAACTCTTGCCTCGACATAACCAGTAGATACAGAGCCCCGCGAAAGCAAAACATTTCCTTCGATATATGCTTCCTGCGCTAGTATTATAGGCTGCCTGGTGCGGCGCTTGTGTCAATATTTGAGCGTGTGCTTAATTAAGCACGTGGCACCTACAGCCACCTTCAAAACGCACCTAAAACCTGGAGCTAAAAAAATCTAAAGAATACCAATGGTAGATAACTATTTATTCCGTCATTGCTGAAGTGTTGTACCAAGAAAAAAATATATCATGAACAAGCAGCGAAGCACAGTGCTCCTTTCCCCCGCCCACTCACAGCTCGATGGTGATCGTATAACATACGCCAGGCGAAGACGCCGGGGAATACACTGTGTTTTGATGACAGGAAACGTGAAATAAAAGACGGGCATGCGGCCACGGCCGAAAACGACGACAGGAACAAAAATATCGAAAGGAAGAACTACCCGGACCGGAAGCGTCGTGAACGTCACCCTTTCTCTTCCGCAAGCCCTAATTAGATTTCCACGACACAGGGAAGACCGCGATGACGAGGACAAAGACGTCTCCCTTCCGTGCGACCCGCCCGATTAGGAAGAATGAAGGGATCGTCTGCAGGCATTTGATAGAGAGACCGCACGTCCCTACGCCAAAAGGCGACGGAAATTTGCGCTACTCTCCATCAACAGAACCGACAATAGCAGAACCAAGTTAGGGTGCTCATGCACAGTGGACGCGGTGCATTTCTTTTTTATTTTATTTTTGTCTTGTGAACCTCTCTTTTGTAACTGCAACAGTTTCGGGCTGTGGAACTCACGTGGACTTCTTCAGAAGTCGTCGTCACATGTCGGTATCGCGTTTGATACATACATGTTCGTGCAAGTATACCCTAATGAAAAACCATCATCGTTGGTAAGCAGTACGCCCCATCTGAAATGTTTATGCACACAACCGGGGCTGGGATCACTAGCTTTCATTCAACTCTTTCTGTCACCCTTTCTACATGCGCCTCATACGTAAACGGCAATCAGTCGCGTATACCCAGCGTCATTATCATCATTGCCAACATATCTTTATTAGCACTAGAGGACGAAAAAAGCCTTTCCGCTGCGACCTTCAATAATCCCTGTCTTGCGTCAGCTGGCTACATACCCGATGTCTGCAGATTTCGCAGTCTCATGGCACCACATAATCCTCTGTCGTATTCGGCGTTGTGTCCCTTCCTTTGGTGCAGGTTCTGATACTCAATAGACCACCGGTTATCTGCTCTTACAAGACTTACACGAATTCCTTCCAATACCAATCCCAATATGAGCTACGCCGCTTTGCTCACTAATCGATACCACTGCCTTCCTCTCTCTCAACGTTTTCCTTCCATCGATCGTTACGCGGTCCTCAGCTTCTCGTCAAGCTTATATCCTACCATACGGGTGACATATAGTCGACGCCAAACCTGATTTGCTACACATGCACAAAGTGGCATATGCGTGTGTGCAGGAAGTTGCATGAAGTCGCCAAGGTTCACATACACGTGCAAAGTTGCCCGTACGCGTACGGTCAGTCACGGCCGTACTGCGCCACCGTATAAGAAAGCGGCCGGCGTGATTGGCAATCAAACTCGCGACTTCGTGCTTCTGCAACAGAGCTCCATCGCCACTGAGCCGTGCGCGGCATTCATAGAAGCCGCGTGCGCGGCTTCTATGAATGATGAGCGAAAGAAAACCAATGCAAATACACTGAAAGAGCGTAAGAAAGAGTAGCAGCTTAAAAAAATATAGCATCTGTGTCTGCTCGCGATGTTATCTACACATTGACAACGCAGGTTTCAAGCGCACGTCACAAGGCCTCCGGAAGTAGCCCCGCCACCGACTTGCGTGTCCAGAAGGAGGGACCGCTATGTAACCGACCGCGTTCAAGGGAGCGGCTTCGCAACGTAGCGTCAAGGAGAGGCGGCGAACGAAATCCCGATCGCACACCCAAGGAGCCAGCAGCAGCAGCAGCCGTGGGTTCCGCCGAGTCTAGAGACAGCGACGCGACGGGTGTCCACGAGTGGATATATACCCGGCGTCATCGGCACGCGTCAAGGATACTCCGGAAGACGGCCGGCGCTCGATCCGAGAGCGGGAAGGCGCCACAGGCCTGTCCAGCAAAGCCCGCGTTTGGTTGCGACTTGTTTAAGCACATACAGGCGCGCGCGCGCGCATTCGAGGGGGCTCGCTCGATCGAAATGCCCGAAATGGGGAGAAGGCCGACGGGAGAACAGGTGTGGGGGAGAGTCGAGACTGCGTCCGCTTGACCGACCGCGACAGGAGATGCAGGCCTAGGCCGATGAAGAGCGCTCGAATTGGACGCCCAAGTGAGCACGCTAATACAACTCTGTCTGCACGTGTGTGCCCAGAGAAGCCAAGGGAGATGGGGGCAACGAGCAAGGAAGCAGCGCAGAGCTTGTACACCAGCATGAGAGAGATAATGTGTGTTGTGTGCGTATGTGCGTGCGTGTTTGTGCATGTCCGTGTGTGTCTGCGTGTAGTGTGCGTGCATCAACGTGTACCAATCAGACGAAAGAGACACCGAAGGAGAAAGCCGGGAGGTCGCGCAAATATTGGCTATTTCCGTTCGCCTGTCAGATCGGGGCTTCGCGATCTGACACCGGACGCGCCTGTCCGAGCTGAATCATCGACGATGTTTGACGCGACGTCGGGCCAGGCCAATTACCGTTCTTTCTTACGGTGTATGCGTATAGCTTCTCTGCTTCTGTGTACTTGTGCTCGGCGTTTTGGCATGCACGCGCTGCGGATGAAATACGATTGAAACAACCAGAACATATATGGGGAGGTCTGAAAATCGGTGGCTAACGTGTTCAATGACAACGTTTTTCTATATGGGTTGAAGAGCAAATGAAAGAAACAATAGGCTTAGTTCATCTCGAATACATATACAGATGCATCGTAGCCGGACAATACGTACCGTGTGTTCCACAGGCAGGAAACCGTTTGCATAAAAATCCCCGACGAAGCTGAAACATTCATCGCCTTCAGATTCTGTGCTATATCTTGATGGCTTCGCGGTTATGGCGTCGACATACGTTGATCGAGTGAACGGGTCAGTCGAAGGTGATAGTTACGGTACGACGGTGTCTAGTTAAAGCCACGAAATCGCACCATGTAACTCGCTTGCAATAGTTACCCTCGGCAATACTGTCAATCAGGCGGCTTTGGCCGCAGCCGTCAGAGCCACTTGCAGAGCAGTCTACAGCGAGGGTTAGCGCGTGCGCGGATTCTTCAAAGCGTAACACGGAAAACAAAAGTGCTACGTTGACTAATATAGGATCTATAGGTTCAATGCGCAGTAGACGAGAGTCCGATAGAAAAAACTGGAGACATTTCCGCAGTTCAGTATTCATTGCAGGGATATGCTACCGGGTACTGTAATTTTCGAGATCTTACACGGACGGTGCACCCGGAAAAGACTGTATGTGACTGTAGATTACAGATACTGCGTGGCAAGTTGCTATGCCCATAGCCACCAAAAATGTATAAAAACAGCAATGAGAGCATTTCAACATTTACTTTAAGACCTCGGCGCTTGTGACAAGTACCGACTCCACTGCGTCGTGTGCATTTATGTCTTATTTGTGCACACGGAATTTGGGTACGCCGACATCCATAGATTTTAGTTTCAAGGAGAACTTCTCGAGCGAAATTTTAACTTTTAGTCAGTTACATGTTCTTTTTTTATCACCTAATGCAAGAATTCAGACTTTTTCTAATTTTTTAGCTTATATCGAATTCATAGGAGTAGGCGTCGCCAGCAAACGGCGACACCAACTCCTCTGTTTATTCATATAGCCATAAAATAAAAAACTGATAGTTTAACGTATGCAGCCGTCCTCGGTCAATATGTATTCTTTCTTTGCATTTATACGCGCAGCCCAGTCTATAGTGCTAGAATGACCCACTTGACCAAAAGCGGCTTTTTTTTCTTTTGCTGAGAAAGACGTCCGGATTGATTGATTACCAGGGAATAACAATACGGCCGAGTCGTGCTGCGGTGTTACCACTGCGGTGTTAGAGAGGGAGGGAGATTCGTAATAAAGAGAGAGAGGAAGGATGCGGCTAGCTTTCCAGCAGTGCAATAGCGTGCGCTCCTGTATCTTACATAAGGTTACGGTTGGCGTGTAACACGTCCGGGCAAGAAGGATGCTCAACCACCATGCCTCATCGAAACGAAGGATGGATTCCTAATTTGTTGTGGTTGTCTAGAGTGGTTACCGGTCTGGTAGGTGCGCCGCAGTACTTACAGGCCCCTTCGTGTGTGTGCATGAAAACCCTTTCCGCGAACTGTCAAACTCTAGAGGAGAACGCTTTCCGCGAACCAGACAGGACACCCGGGATGCCGCCAGCTGAGGCACGGTCGTGAAGACGTCAACTAGGAGAATAGATCCGCCGCCCATCCACAACCAGACACCCTTTCCGCGAACCCCCGACGCGCGAAAGAAAAGGGATCAGCTGCCTACGATCCCCAGGACCCGCGTTTTGCCACCAGCGGAGGCAAGCTCGGGAAAACATCGTCCTGGGAAAGTGGGTGCCGCCGCCAAGCACCCTGGAACTCAGTGCATGTCACGTGACGTTGACGTGAGCAAGATCCCGCTTACAATTTTAGGGGGCCTATTTAAAGGGCCCCGCAATGTACTTTGTTACTTCATTCTCTTCATCTTATCCTTCAACAACCATTGAATAAACAGTGCGAATTTCGCACCAGAAATCGTCTCGTCCTTGCCTGGTCGCCATGGTCTACCGGACGTCTGCAGCCTGCCGACAACGCCACGCTACCCAATAGTAACGCCGGTCGAGCTGTGAGAAACAGGCGTCGCAACAACTGTCGGCAGCGGTGGGTTACGCTACCCTGGAGAACGCAACAACTGGTGGCAGCGGTGGGATACGCTACCCTGGAGAAAGCAACAATAAGAAGGAACGCGCTATGAGAATGTTCCAGATATGTATACCGACATGCGAAAAACAACGAACAGTCCCCTTCAGCGGTTGGAGCCTGCCACATCAGGATGTTCATGAAATTATTTTTCCTGCAATGCAGTATTCGCAGTCCAGTGCATCCTTCTAGACTTTCTGAGATAGGTCAGACTGTTTGGCGTGCTTCAATAGTCATTGACTAATACATAGAAGTGCAAGACAATCCCGATGCTATTCGAAGGGGATAAAACTGGCACAGACTAAATGAATCTCTATCTCAATCGCATTCTACCGCTGGCGGATGTTCCCTCGCTCGCCTCCAGGCCACTACGCAACTGCTTTTCATCCTCTTTCCAAATATCGTGCAAAAGTCACCTATATGGTTGTCATAACTGCTGCTAACCTCTTCTTTAACTGCGATCAGAAATAAAAAGAAAGAAAACTGACGTAGGCCTCACTGCACACTGCCTCTTTACTCTCATAAGATATAGAGCGATAGGTCTCCCTCGACGCATGCTCGATCGAATGGACCGAATAAAATTTTGCTATATTGGAAATCGCGATCCAGAGAAAGCACATTGTTGTGCTCGAAAGAACAAGCAAAGCCAGTATAAATACATGCGGAGGTTCGAAATTTCCCCCTCAAAATATAGCGCTTGCGCGAAAAAGCGGTATTTTTCAGAGCACCGATGACCGCTCCGAAGAGTAATCTACTCATCCAAAGTTTAGAATATGCGGGCCCATTAACGCGGCATATGATTTCACTCTTGCAGAGCCTGGGAAATCTTGCAGCAGGGCTCTATTAGGGAGTGTTCCGCGGTTCCCCTTCCCAACTCGAACTGCCCACAAAGAGGATAGGAAGGAAGAACTTTAGCCGATTGTTACGATAGCCAGTCACGAATCGACCTGAAAGGAACAAAAAACCGAAACAAAGCGACAAAAAAAAAAAAGAGGATTTTTAAAAAAGAAAGAAAACTACGACTGCGTTTTAGCATACCTCTTGTGAAAGGGACAGGCAGGGAGTGCGGACAGTGACGGGAAAGCGCGAGGAAAGTTCCCTTTTAAAGTAAAGTCGAGGAAATACGAAACACCAACAAGGCTAAAAATGAGCCTTAAAACAGCACCAAAATGGCGCTGCGGAGGTATAAAAAAAGAAAGGAAGCGCAAGATGACGAGAAAAGTAGAACAAAGAATAATAATAATAAGAAGAAGAAGAAGAAAACGGAAAACGGCAATGGCGACAAAAAGAAAAGGAAGAAAAACGAAAAGAAGGAAGCGAGAGACAGAGGTTGGACGGAGGAGCGCCAATCGATGAGCAGATCTCTGCCGTTCACTCGAGCGAGGCATTGTCGCTATCTGCGCAGCAGAGGGCTGCGCGGCGGCTCCGAGCCGTCGCGACACACAGGGTAAAAGCATCTCGGGGATTTCGGGAGGCCAGATTTGGCAATTCCACGAGTGCTCGCCGCGCCTGCTTCTTTTCCTCATTTCCTTCTTTCCCGCAAACCGCTTTCCCGCCCCCTCCTTATACCTTTCGGTTACCCCCCCCCCCCCCCCCCCTGTGAAGGACCAGCGGCGCAAAGGGATTACGTACGAGTACGCGTTCTTCGTATTCTCCTCGTCTTGTTTTTTTTCTTTCCATGCCGTCTGCTGGACGTCGTCGGCAAAAGGGGAAGACCCTCACTGTATATACGCGGGAGAAAATAACTCCTCTGGGGAAAAGAAAAATAGCAGATGCAACAAAATTGGGGAATGAGGAATGGGAATGAGGAAAGGGTAGGGAGCAGTCGCAAGAAGGAGTGACACCAGTTGATTTTCAATGCGCGTGAAACATCCCGAAAACGGACGAATTAGGCACAAGAGGGCGGTAAAACCAAAGGAAATGAATTGGAGATATCAGCTGCGTGAGCTTATTGTTCGTGTACCGAGCCGGTGAATATATCTCGTGTCATAGACCATTTGGGAAGAGATTGAGTAGGGCTTGTTGTGTGCAGCGAGGTGATTCGCGTTTTCGAAAGAAAAAGAGAAGCTTTTCTTCCCTCCAAATTCAAAGAGAGTAGCTGGCGTCACGCACTCTGTTTCCCTCGAGTCTGCCCGGCAGTGTTGCTTTTGCGTGAGAAGCAAGTGTTCCGCGTGGTAATAAGAAACTGCACTTTTTAAAGAAGCAATAGACTTGTTTGATTGTAAATATGATTACATATCTAGTGCTGGTCAGAGAAGTGAATAAACAATCGAATAAATGAACTGCAGATCAGGACTGCTTTGTGGCTTGCTGTTAATGTCATGCTGGAGATGTAGAATCTATTTTGTAATGATTATAGGCTTCAAGAGCGTGGTATAAAATGCACTGAATTACACGACATATTAAATAACTATTCATTGCAGGCTCAGCGATCGAGACCGCAATGAAGTCAGAGTGTTGACGGCATTTACTTGTTCGTGTAAGCAAAAAAAAAAAAAAACACATCGTGGACATATAATGACTGAGAATCATGGTCTCGGTTTACACGGTCGTGGATTCTACCAAAAAACTTGTATGCATGTTTCGTTTGATTCTTCCAGCATGATATTCAAACTGTACAAACTGATAAACCAAACTCGCGCCATTAATAGGACGCAAGTTCAACCACAACTATGTTTCCTTCCTGTTCGCATCAGAGACACTCACGTACAACTTGGCAAAGATATGGCGTTGCGAACTGAAAGTACCTCTGCGACAAGCAATGCTTACTGTCACGTTACCCTGCTAAATTCTATATTAGTTCTCGGAATTCTGGGTGTTTATCGTGGAATTAATAATTTAACTATATGAACTGTATGACCAACACAAAGCGAGATTTCTTTTGCTCGATCCTGCTGCCTCATGCTAAGCAGCCGAATGTCATAGCCACTGACCCACCATGGCTAACACAGGACGGCGGGGGGCCATAAGAGAAGGCTTTGCAACACGAAAGCTTGGGCGGTATTCAATGCTGCAGCCAGAGAGTCCTCGCTGATGCTTCAAGGGAAGCGTCGAAAAAAAGCTGCGCTCCAGAGTTGGACCGGCGCCAAAACGTACCCTTCTTTAAATTTTCATGCAAAACCGGCACCCTGCCGCAGCCACCTCGTCATGATCACCCCCGTGGTATCTTCTCGAATGCGCGTTCTCTGGCCCTCATTCGCAGCTCGCCCGCAACGGGGCGCCCTACGATGTGCAGCACGGTAGCTCAACGACGGTTGCACTATGGAAGCACGCATGTTTCCAGTACTCTCGGATCACGTCGCCACACGCGTGCTTCTTTCGCTCTAGCCTCGCATCAACGAACGAGGTGCGGAACTAAAGCGAAAGCACGCGCACAAACAGTAAAAGGCAAGTAGTCCGTTCTAAGGCGGCCGGCGCTGCTATAGCGCGTTACGTGCAAATTACTCTCCGCGCTACGTCCATCCGCGGGCAACGCTCTAGAAAGGGTTCGGAAGCGAAGGCTCAGTGGGAGGTGGAGGCGGGAGATGATGTTGAGCGCAGCTTCCGGGAGCACCTGCGATCGTATACACGAGCCAACGCCATGCTTGGCCTCGGCGCTCTCACCGAAGGCGGCGCCTTGTGCAAATCGAAGCCGTAAACTGGACCCACGGCCCAGCGAACTGCCACTAAGCGAGCGTGTATGCATTGTGCGCGTGTCCGCTTTTACGACGAGAGACCCCCCCCCCATTTCTATTGCTATACTGCAGTACGGGTTGTCCAGAATCCCAAAGTATGGACTGCGTAAGGGCGGCAACATCTCCATTTGTCTCTTCACCCTTTCTTTCGGTTCCTCTTTTTTGGCCCGTTTATGTTGCGCTACCACGTGGTGTAACGTCGCCATGGCCACGTATTACCGAGACGCGGAATTTTAAGCATTCGATCGCCCGCATGCACGTTGCAGCGCCGGCGATTGCAAAACTATCAGTAACGGCGCCGCCGCATGGAGCGCGTAATTGTGGTGTCCTTAAGTAAACATATGATCACCCATTTCCTAAGGTTCCTATACACGCACCTTGGTGCACTCTCCATTTCTCTGGCCTTGCCGCGCTCGGAGACACAGACTCTGTGCATATATTTTAGGGGATTTGGACGATCGCTCACTGACTTAATATCACGATGACTTAAGTCTTCGCGATATTCAATAACAACCTGTGATTGGGCAGAAAGAAAGAAAGAAAGAAAAATTAAAAATTAAATTAAATTAAATTATGGGGTTTTACGTGCCAAAACCACTTTCTGATTATGAGGCACGCCGTAGTGGAGGACTCCGGAAATTTCGACCACCTGGGGTTGTTTAACGTGCACCTAAATCTAAGTACACGGGTGTTTTCGCATTTCACCCCCATCGAAATGCGGCCGCCGTGGCCGGGATTCGATCCCGCGACCTCGTGCTCAGCAGCCTAACACCATAGCCACTGAGCAACCACGGCGGGTCGAAAGAAAGAAAGAAAGAAAGAAAGAAAGAAAGAAAGAAAGAAAGAAAGAAAGAAAATCCTCCAGCGAGGGACCTTCCCTTACGTGGTAATGTACCATCAACAGCAAAAGTTTACGGCACGCAGGATCTGCCAAGAAGCTGAATTCTGGCGAAGCGTGGTCACAAAGCCTCGAAATAATGTTCCAGCATGTAGTAGCCTTCACCACCTATGCCGTGATTAATTAAGTTAGAAGTGCCATGCGTTAATAGTGCAGGAATTCAGATTTGGAGGGGAAACCGCATCCCGTAAACTTTTGCTGTTAACTGTACATCCGTTCCTTTCAATTCACTTCATTCGATGTTCACGAGAGTTTCCACTGCGCTGGAAACCTGAGATGCCAAGATTGCGAGGGAAATGTCGTTTGACACCGTGCTAGATCTGTCAGTCCCGTCGTGGGATTAGCCGGGTGCGCGTTTTATCGCGCTTTGCTGGACCAAATAAAAGTTTATTCACTCACTCACTCACCTTTGTGCACGGTCCTCGACAATTTCACGAAACAAGAAAGGGTGTTTTCTCCGCTCTAAAGCCTCATTTATGTAAAAGCGTTTCCTCGTTTCGTCGCTTGGGACGACCTGTGTGATCACGTGACAGTCGCGGCAGTGATTAAAAGTTATCAATGGCAATAATCTATGAAACTTTTGTTAGTCCTGGCTCAGGGCCGCAATTTCGCGCATGGGCTCTGCGTACAATTATAGAACTGCTGGCTGCAGCTAATTTTGCGGATCCGTGGGTGGATGCGCACTGATACGTGAACAGACACCGAACTTTAATTAATCTTTTTTTTTTTACTTCACGTTCATCCCTCCAAGCTTTTCGTTCTCCTCTTCTCGGTTCGCTGTGGCAAAGCCCTGAAGCAGATTTCTGGCTAGCCTGTTCTTGTCGTGTTTGAATTCCCTTCTCTCTTTCTAATCTCATCGCGGGCGAACTTTTCGAAACATTCCTGACGTCACAGAACACAGTAATTTCTGTAAGCAACATCATAAGCAGACGGCGTGCACTAAATCCGTGTTTCATAGCCCCGTTAAAAAAGAAGGAGAGGGAGGTGGGGGTCAACACGAAAGCTGAGGATGGATGGTGCTATATGTGCCATAGCAGCACAGTTGAGAAAAGGCCACTTAGGAGAATGTGCCAGATAAAAGAAGACGAAAGAAAAAAGCGTCTGCTATAGTGACGCTGCTTAGCGTCTCGAAACGAAATTCAAGAGGCGTTGGGCTAGAAGGGAACGAGGGAGTTCCTGGAGAAAGAGTAGCACCTTGTCTTTTCTAAACGCAAACAAGAATGCGCTACCGTATCACGCACCGTCTTCAACTGCGGCCATTTTCAAGCGCTAACGGCCCGCCGCCAAGTACTGTTTTGCAAGGGAAATCTTCCTGTTTTTCTCAAAACTGATCATTTCTCTAGAAGCACTTTGTTTTCCCGTTTGAGCGGCCGTCTGCTGACTATACTTTCTCCCAAACAGCGCTTTTAAATGGTCGTTGCACTCGGGCTGTTACCAGTTTACTACATTATTTTCTTTTCTGCCCTCTTTGACAGCCATGATGAACGCAGACGAAACTCCAGACGAAATAGAAAAACTAAGCCGCAATGGCTAGACAGTTTCCGAGAATTTCGCTACAGGCATATAGTTCAAAGGACTGTTGCCGAGAGGAAACTTGTTTTTTATAGCCTTTTCCGCGCCTTATTTTCGTGGGTAAGTAAAATAGCAAGACACCGTGTGATAGCAACCGGCCAACTTAAGCCATTATGCAACTTGTTTAAATCGAACGGGGCAATCTGATGCATAGCGTTCGGCATACAATCAAGATTTCAAAGCGTGGAGGCAAAAAAAAAAAAAAAAAAAAAAAAAAAAAAAAAAAAAGAAAGACCCTGCCATCCAAAGTCTGGCGCATGCCAATAACCTTGCATCGGTTTGTCAAGTTCATTCAATTCCAAAGCAAATTCACTCAGTTCAGTGCCTTCATTCGCACTCTGCATCGCTCCTTCGAGACTAGATGGAAATTCCTGGCGTCTCTTTGAGATGGTTCATCAGTGCACTCTGCGCAGCCTTTAAGACGTCCAGTTGCATTCCCACAGGTAAAAGAAAGAAAAAGAAAAAGAAAAGGAGATAAGTTTCTCCAGAAACTCGAGTGTTGAGTTTTCTATCCGCACTCACGTAGAAGTTGGCAGCGTGAAACGTATAAAGAGATAAGAAAAAGAACATATTGTTACGGTGCGATCCGTGCATAAAAAAAACGCGATGCTTGGCAGAGTGATGAAGACGACGACGGAAACGCATGCCCGTGGGGCCGGCCGGCCGGCCAACTTCTATTGCCCTGCATTTAGTAGTAAATAATGTGTAAATATATCCATCGTGCCTCAATCACGCGTTGGTGGAGGTGCGTGGTACCGGTGCACATCCCAAGAACGGCAAGGCTCCCTCCACATTTCTTAACATGTACCCAATGCGCGGTGCTCGGGCGTTTTTCCACTTCGCGCCCATCGAAATGCGGCAGCCGCACTGGGATTCGATCCCGCAACCTCGTGCTTACCATCGCAGCACCAAAGCCACTAAGCGACTACGGCGGGAAAAGGGATAAGTCTGAATCACTATGAATGTCGCTCGTAGACTGGGGCCGGTGCAGTCATGCACGTCCCCACGAGCGTTTGTACGAGCAGGTTAGGCCGATATACAGCCTCTCAAAGGAGACAGTTGTAAAGCGTAGCAGTGGATAAAGAGATAGAGAGATAGAGGGTGAAGCGCAGAGTAATGTGGACGTACTTCTCCAAGCTTCTACAGCTCATGCGTGTAATGTGAGCGAGAGCCCCCTATCGGAATGGAAAGGTTAAGACAAGTTCGCTGTTTTGGACAGGTTTGTTCACTTTTTCAAAACGGAGGTGAGCAAACGGAGGTGAGGCACCCCCGTATTGAGGCAGACATCTTAAATTGAAGCGCACGCTTGACCTTATCTAAATCACGCCTTTTCGTGAACGAAACGAAGGAACCGCAATGAGCATCCTCGGCACGTTCACGCCAGGCGTAATTTAGACCAAGTCAAGCATGGGGTTCATGTTAAAATGCCTTTCTCAGTACGGGTGCCAGTGTTCAGAATGAAGCACTTCACCGACCATAGTCAAAACAAAACCACGTTTCGAGATTGGTACGGAACCCTTGTTCGCGATCTTGGGCCAGTATAATGTAACGACTCCATTACAATATCATTCCTTTTCGATCTTCGCCAGTGGTCCGAGCGCCACTCCGCCTGCTTATTCGGCGCAATCAGCCAGCCGTGAAAGGTGCATGATAAGAAAGCAGTAGTATAGAGCGAAAGGAAGCGCTTCGTTCTACCGGCATTCATTGCGAACAATGGATCCATAAGGAACTCGAATCGTCAATTTGTTTCTACTACGGCCAGTGACCTGTTTTCTTCCTAAAAGATTTTACCTGACAAGGCAGTAAACCATCGAAGTATTGACTAGGTGAGCACTTACGTTAGATATATATTGTAGAACAATATCCGGCAGCACATACCCAGAGAACGTTACATAAGACCAGCGTCGACGGGTTTATGAACGACACACATGAAACCCTCGCAAGTTGGCAGTTCCAGAATACTTTCGGAATTTGGTTGCAATCCATTAATGAGCCGTCAAAAGCAGAGTGGTGGCTCTGTGCGAATGGCTTTGAGTAGGCTCCACAAGGACTCCTTAGCATGCCTGTACTGCACGCTTGTACTTTCGAGACAAAGACAGTCCACTTCCGTTATACTTCAGCTACGCTTGCAGGTTTTACTTTTCACGCTCAGATCGCGAGGTCGGGCACGCTCAAGCGATGAACTTAGTCGCGTCTCCTAGTCGGAAACGAAGCCACTCAGGACGAGGCAAGAACCTTGCATCTACACAAGGTATCCAATCGTAGACATTTACCTTGTTCACTCTGGTTTTCTTTAGCACACAATCTCGTCCTATAGATATACATGTCGACTCGCATAGCGTCAAGGAGTTATACACGTCCTCACGTCGGAGCTGCCGCAATTCTCTGCGTGTAGCAGCCTCGCACATTAAGTAGTCCATCCGGCGCAGAATGCGGTAAGTGCATTAGGTGAAGCTAAATAAAACGAAGGATGATAAAAAAAAAATCCCACGGTGCTTAAGATAAAGAACATGGACATGTCGTCTGGCGAATGTGACGTGGAAGCAAAAGCGAAAAAGAAAGGTACACGGTGTAGAACAGGCCTGCACGTGCCGATCTACACACACACACACACACACACACACACACACACACACACACACACACACACACACACACACACACACACACACGCACACACACACACACACACACACACACACACACACACACACACACACACACACACACACACACACACACACACACACACACACACACACACACACACACACACACACACACACACACACACACGAACAAACATACTATTCATCCATATGAAATAATATACTATTCATCCATGTCATATTATATCCATCCATATCCTAATATACATACTATTCATCCATATGAAATACGACGCTCTATACCTGTGTCAAGCAGGAGATGCGTCGAAACAAACGCACGTGCATCATGTTCCGCGACGAGCCTATAGGGAATAGCTAGAAAGAAGCGTTCGTCAGGCACCGCTCGATGCATTAAAAGCTGAAATGGAGAACAAGAATAGAAACGAACAACGGACGCGAACGACCACACCTTGGCAAGATGGTGTAAGGCAATATAGCACATAGCAGCCTGTGCCTTTCACCGTCCATCGTCCCTTTTGCCGTGTTTTATTCTAAAAATGTACCAGCTCGATCAGCTCGCGGTTCTTTTGCAATGTAGCATAAATAGACGAAAAGGCGACAGCGATCGAGCGTCCCTCTCAAAAGAAATGGCATCGGCTGCTAAAGCCGGAAATAAAGAATGAAGTAGGAGAAGGCAGTAAACGGTAGGGGGACGGTACGCGAAAGAAGCAGCTGTTTTTGGGTTCGTTTCTTTCGCTTCTTGAGCGCCCTCAATCGACGACGATATGCTTTTGTTAAAGAACTTATTGATTCCTTCGCAAGTATCCACTCCAGTCCTCGCAGTGCACCATTTCTTTTGTTGTTACTTTTTTAGCCGCCAGAAATAATCAATGAAAAGCTATGCTGCTGAAGCATTCGTATCTCGTTTTTCTTCTTTGCTTAAATATTTTCCAATAAATACAAAAAAGCATTTTCTTGTTACAAAAGGGACAATACAAAAGCGTTTTCTAAGAGCCCTTTACGCATAGAAATTTTACGGGAATTCGAGACCCGCGAGCTAACGAAAACAAGGGAAACTGGGGGCGAGCGCGAGTTGTCGGGCAAACAACCTTTCTGAGTGGTTGCTTTAGTTAAAAGCAACCATTCGGCGCGGTTGCTGTTGACATTGAACATCACAGTTGCTGCTTTCGGGTAGCCACTCTGTTGATTGCAGACAGCCGTTTGGCTGCTTCTAGATAAGAGAAACCAGGTATCGCCACAAAAATATAAAGCTCATCCTCTTACGACGAGATACTGAAGCCTTCCCAAGGCTGTAGTTCATTTAACTAGAAACAAGAATGCAATAGCGCTGTTTTGTTAAACGGTTTTGTGTGCCCATGTGCTAACCAGCTTGAAGGCGCACTCGTAAACATGAGCCCAATTAAGTTAACGATATCAAGTGGGATGCCGAAGATCATGCTTTTATGCAGCAAACATGTGTTCAATAAGGCCTGGCTTAATGCGGCGTTCGTGTAGCTCGAATAAAGCCCCCTGTGCGACGCACTGTATGGAGGCAAAAAGAGAAAAAAAAACAATTACCCAAATTTTGTTGTTTATCTGTCCATGAAAGCGATAGGGGCAGATAGCTGCCACAACGAACAAAAGGAGCTGCCTCGTCTCATTGTCTAAATGCACGAGAAGGTGGCATGCCCCTTGTGTATCTTAGCGGTTTCTCGCAGGCGACTCCCGTGCATTGCCTATACGTGACCTGCAGCCACGTTCTTCTTCTCAAACTGGTGAAAGAGCGGCGGGGAGGAGGACCTCAATATGAACACCCGAAAAATTGCATTTTGTAATCCGGATATCGCAGCTGGGGCTACCATTCCCTAGCAAACAATACCAGCGGCCCTTCAATTCTAAGCACAAACTTCGTCGCATTACTCTATTGCTTGCGACGAAAGCAAACGCACATCCTGAAAGAAAAGAAAAAAAAATAAGGATGACGAAGAAAAATGAAAAGGACAAAAGCAAGAAAACGAAAGAAAGTAGAAAAGATGGCATTCTGGTGCTAGTTATATGAAAACGTTCCGCAAAAACAAGCGCCAGGCGCTGTTGATCTTTTTATACTTTTAGCGTCCAGATCAAACGACCACTCATGACAAGCAGCGAGGTAATCAATTTCTTAGCTTCTGCTGAGCTTAAGCGGCTGAACCGATAACGTCGTTTTGCGACCTTACAGGCTCTGTAACAATTTCCGTAGCGTGCCCCCTTTCCCTTATGCAAGCAGCCTTCGTATTAAAGCCCATTGTAAAACTGAAATGGACTCTCGAGAAGACCAACAATAACAAACTCCCAGGCTGATATCGCAATGATCATAAATATAAGTAAACACAATCCCCCAATTGTCCCCTCTGTGCCGCATTCATTAGTAAATAGTACAATAAGCACTGGAATAACCTAACCATAAACCAGATGTCACATCTGAAAAAGGCGCCACTACAGCCTATGTGCACGCAAAACAAGAGCGAGAGAGAGAGAGAGAGAGAGAGAGAGAAGCGATGCGAGTTTAGTGAGGATAGATAAATATAGATAAAATAAAGCAGAATTTGTCTCAATTTATCTACACGCACACAACCAACATGGGGCACCCAATAGGAGCCAAAAAATAATATTCCTCTTCCCCCATTTCGCCGAAAGTATCAATACAAAACACACACATTGTCACAGCACGGTCTCTCTAGAATTGTGGAACGTAAGCTAAAATTAACAGCATATGACTTAAATAAGTATATGCAGTGCCCACATTGTTCGCTACTTCACTCACATTTTTATCTGATTTTCGTCGATCCCATAAAGAAATTGGAGAGGGGGACGGGAGGAAACACAAAAAAGGAGCGATTTGTAAACACGGCTGACACATCTCCAAACACGAGCTAGCTCAAATGACACTTGATGAAAAAAATAACAAAGAAGGATAAAACAGAACAAAAAGAAGTCTTCTAATAACCTAAGTGACTCCGAGACACGCACTCGCGAGTCGTTTTCAAATAGAACCGGAAAGAGTTAAAGAAAGACACTGCATGTGGGACAATGGACGGCGCTATTTGGGAGGCTAATATAAGCGAGCAGATGAAAACTAGACGGTAAGTACACCGGCAAAAGCAACGAGGGCGGCGGCCCGAAATCAAAAAAGAGGCAGACGTTGACTCAGGCGAGGCGAGAATATGAAAGTTGAACTAATCAAATCTCCACTTTCAACACTATGCCACCCTCGTTTCCTTCGCTTTGTTTGTTCGTTCAAAACTTTCAAGAGACGGTGCTTCGTACACATACACGCCTTCTTGTACCTCGCAAATTGAAAGGGAGGAAGGTCACAGACAGGACTAGGCGACGCCATCTTGTTCAAACTGCACGCGAAGAAATAATATCGGCCTGTCTTCCCGCTTTCCTTCCGCTTCCAGGAGGCTATTAACACTGTTCACTGTTGCTTCATCTCATAATACGCTCCCTCTCACTTTCAACCCACAAGTACGCGATGCGCAAAGCTATTAACAATTTCGTGTACAGATTCTCGCAAAGCTATAGGTATAGAACGTCGTCTCGCGGCAGATTTTCATTATTCTTCTTATTTAGTTCTTTTTTTTTTTGCGTGTGAAGTGGGAAGAGGGGATACAGAAACGTCTGGTCGGTTCAGCTCTTATTGCGCGCAATCACGTCTCACAAGGACGGTAGATTCATCGAGTAAAATAACGCCTGGCTTACGCGCCCTGATCAAAAAGCAAGCGAATGAAGCTTGTCGTGTTGTACTTTTCTGATCAACCTTTCTTTATTGGCGTAACGGAAGGAAGGACACATTGGCGCATATAAACTGTGCTGCTTTCTCTTTGTCTCCAAAACAAGCGATATAAGGGAGCCGTATAAAGGAATCTGAGGTGCTCGAGTTTTAATGCGCTTAGCAGTCTTGAACTTCGAACTTGATTTCCGTATCTATCAATCGTCAGCAAAAAGGCACAAAATTGGCGTGACTAGGTCTGTGCCCTTGAATTGGTTTTTGGCAACACGTAACAATGCGTGCATAAATACAATGTATGAACACATGTAATAATAAAACAACCTCAGTATGAACAACGTGTGGAACAAATGGGGCAAGTTATACAACGTGACATTTGCACAGCAGCAAAAACGCCAACAGGAACGCAGAAATTGTACATGGCATACAAGTTACAGAAAAAAAAAAACGAAATGCAGACAACATAAATTCACTTTTCATTTAAGAGGAACATCCACAGAAATACAAAATTACGTAAGTCACTGTGCAGTCGCAGCTTAAAATGCATGTTCATTTGAAAAAAAAATATAGACAGAAGGAAAAAGCTCTAAAGAATACACGCGAATAACAGTGTGAATGGCAAGGTGTTTAGCACCTAATTGAAATGGTATGTTGAATAATGAAGAGAGTTAAGTAAAGATAGCAGTGCATAACGCAGCATTTGATTCCCGTAGTTAGCTTTTGAGTGCGGTATATGTCAGGTTTCTCTATGACGTGTATTGCAACTACTTGTTTTTAGTTTATTCGCGCTGACTGTGATTTCTTGGTGACTGTCTAACCGTTTTCCTGGGCCGATCGAGAAGATAGCGAAGTCTTACATGGCGCTAAACCCCGCATAATGGTATGGTACCACAGTACTACCGTGCCGTGGTACCTGTGGTAGAGGTGGTAAGGGGAGTGTCGTTGTGAGACACTGTCGCTGAGACGCTGCACCTCTGGTCACCTGGGCAAGGGCTTGACAAAGGTCTATGGCCTTTACAAGAGGCACTGTCCTCGTAGTCACTCAAACGGGCAGACAGTATCATGGCAAGAGCAGTGACAACAGCAAAATAGAGAAATGAATACGGGCACAATAGCAGTAGAAACTACGTGGCGACTTGTGAAGAAGCCCTCAAAGCAAAAATGCGAGCTAAAACGAATGTATCACGTAACATACAAGGCAAGGACGAAATAGAGAAAGAATGCAGGGATATTAACCAAGGAAAGAGTGCAAATAAAGAGCACTAGCCCTTACAAACGAAACGCTTTTTACATCCTTTAGCAACGTCAGGCAATTCCGTTATTCTGAAGGAATTCTTCAACGCCATCCTTTCGGTGTTTTGCTTTCCGACGGGCATGCCTCGAAGATACCCGGCACTCTGATCGGTCGCCCTCCATTTTCTAGTGCGGCGGCTCTCGAAGCCACGAGGTCAAGACAGCCAAAACATGAAAGACGGGACAAAGACGGCCAGCCAGAGGCTTCGCGAACGCAACGCCGAGTTCCCTCCATCCCTCCTGCGTCTCGTGGGCTGTCCGAATCCTTGACCGAACCGTCGGCCTCAGACGGAAGTTTGGAAACGCCCAAGCCGCGCACTCCGGCGCGTAAACTGTTTACGAAAACCTTTTTTTTTTTTTTAGATATATATAACTCCCCTTCCCCCTCCCCCAACCTGAAGATGCATCTTTTTTAAAATTCGTTTTCTAAAAGCTATACGCCATCAAAGATGGAAAAGGGTGGGAGGGCAGAAAAGCGGCTGAAAACTGGGAGCTGGTGATGGACGCAGAAAAAGAGGGGGTCACGTGCACGCAAACGCACCGAAAGCGAACTCTGACGTAAACAGAAGTGTCGTGTCTGTTTAGGCAAGCGACGAGGCGCAGTGGAAAAGAGAAGCGAGAGACCCAGCTGCCCCTTAAAGCCGTTCTCAAGTTATGAATTTGTGTTGGAAAGGACGATAGGACCGAGAGGACACAGCGTGAACAAATGTCTAAGGCTGTAAAGAAAAGGAAACATGAAAGAAAGGAATACAAGAGGAGCAGCGTGAAACTTTACACGCGACGTAGTATTGGAACCTTATTAGGGAGGACAATACGTAAACAAAAGGAAGATTGGAATTGATGTCGAGTAAGAACAAATATATGCACGATACCATAAAGAGCGGGGGGGGGGGGGGCGAATTCTCGTAAAGAAAGTCTCTAGAACACTGGCTGATATATTCATGAAATGTTTTATTAGTGGGCCTATGGACTATCCTACGCTGACTGCTCATTTTGCCTAGACGCCATACGCGAGATACTTGCACCTGTGAAACGATGTCCAGCATTTTCAGGCGAGCAGGCTTGGACGGCAAAATCAGAGTGAACACATAGACGTCATCGTTTCTTAGTTGGCCTGTTATCGCAGGATTAACCCCCCCCAAAGCAAGATCCATTACTAGATTTTTTCTCTAGTAGACGTTGCATGAGAAACCCTAACCATTGTTTCCTTCACCACAAACCTTTACGTAAACGTTGCCACAGACACATTGCTGTTGCAAAATATACAGGTAATCCAATACTAAACGTAATTTGCTTCGTTTATTATAATGAGCCATTCCAAAGTGACAATAAAGTGCATTCTTCTTCTTCTTCTTCTTTTTCTTATTATTATTATTATTATTATTATTATTATTATTATTATTATTATTTCGATCGCATTTCACGTATGCTCAGCAAAAAATTTAATATGCAAATACAGATGCTCCGTGTAGCTATCCTCCAGTTTCCAAAGCCTTACCATAAACGTTCTACTTGTTCGAAGAATTGCATACCTGTTGTAACAAACAATGAAAAGATACGAAACAGATGTGAAAGGTATCCTAATAAGAGCGCTGCCTCGGGGGTCCTCTATATATAAATTGAGAAGAGATGGAGCGCGCGTCGAACAAAACTTCCTAGTTCCCTACACTAGCACTTAACTAATAGCTACGGCCTGCACGCCAAGGAATATATATAACTGTACTAATGGATTCAGGCGGCCCTGTATATACAGCTTCAAATAAGTCTGAGCACCCCAGCTCAGTTCGTGGCCAACGGGGATTTAGGCCTGAAAGCCCCGACTAAAATGAACGCACTGGTGAATTCCGCATGACAACAGGGATGTATTAGTACTCTATAACTACAGCGTACGACAGACAGTGGAACGAACCTCGTACTAGTTCCCATCTGTTCTTTTGGTGCACTCTTGTGCTGCATACATACGTGCACTGTTCTCTATTCGACGCGGCATCCGGATTAGTGAGTTACACTGGCAATGCCTTTCGACTGTATCGCGCAGTAAGCTACGGCGCATCAAGGGCGCGGCGTAAGTCCGCTCTCGACCAAGCTTCGCGAAAACAGCCCGAGGCAATATTTTGCGCGTGTCGTACCTTGAACGCCCCTGTCCCGCATTACACGCGGCATCAAAGCGGGTCGATACTGCGCCCGTCTGATCTTCCGTTCAGGAAGCGCCAGTCGCAAACCCCATGCGCTCCCTCGTGAACTCTCCTGCTGAAATGACCTCGCGAATCGCTCGGGAATTCTGGCAAGCCGAGCGTCAGTTTGCCCAACGCCGCAGATTTACGGCTAGGTCTTCATAAGGCTATGTCATGGCAGTCATTTCTCGCCGCTGTCTCTGTGCGCAGGCAGGCATGCTCTGTATGTCTATCTGCCTGTTTCTTTCTTTCTCTCTCTCTCTCTCTCTCTCTCTCTGTGACACTGTTAAAATGGTCTTGTAGTGCGAGCAGGGATCAGACTGCGCACTTCATTTCTGCCAGCAATATTTCCACGGCATCGTGACCAGTTTTTATCCATGCTTGGGCCGTTGCTTGCGCAATGCGTATGCTTCCTCTTCTTACGATACGCGGACGAAGCTCCCGCATGAGTGTGCTCGCCTTCGCCTCTTTTCCGTGAACTACCGGCAAAGTCACGCACGCTAACGGAGTTCGTCAAACGCGCGGGCTTGCTTACTTTTTCTGCTCGCTGCACCGGCTGCGTGCGCAATCTGCTTCTCGGTGCGCGTTGGCGAGCCCGCTTATAGATAAGCTTCGAAGCGGCAAAATAAATGGACGCGGCCGGGGGAAACATAAATCAGTTTTCAATAACTGCTTCCGACCATTACTCTTCACACTGCGCCGCGTGAACCGGAGAGAATTCAGCCAGACAGGAGAGCAGCTGCCCGGTGATCTCGGCACATGGGGGTGCGCGGCTATAGCGCCAAGTTTAGACGGCGTGCAACTGAGCGACATGTGGAGGGGAGGTTACACCTTGCAGAAACCCACTACTCGGCAACTGCTGAAGAGCCGAGCTCGAGTAGCAGGGCCGGAATTTTAAACAGATTCCCGCTCACGTCACAAGTGGGGAAAGAGATCGCTGCTGTGTATTTGTGCGCGCCGTTCCTCCAAACATTGTAAGGGAGATCCGAACGATACACAGGCCGACACGGCTATGGAGGCTTGAAATGAACACGGGTTGTCACAGGCTACGACCGCCGTTTCGACAAGTAACCTGTCTCAGTCTTCATTTTTTTGTTCGACCGCGGTCAGTCATTAGAAAGAGAGAAAAAGAGATGCTAGCGTCACGAATAAATTGTAGACGTTAACCTGGCCGAATGTCTGGTATGCGGATACAGGTTTACTCACCGGGGAAAGAAGAGGCAGCTGACACGCACCATAAGCGCACGCACACACGAGTTCACAAAAGTCACAAACATATGCGTACCAGATTAAGGTTACTAACACAACCTCGTTTAGTGCCGCAGCCCGCCCAGCACGTTTGCGTGCTTATATAGCGGACATGAACAACGTAACTAATTATGTCAAACTAGCTAGCTTGCCAACATAACCTTACGCAGCCCCATATATAGTAGTAAGCAAAATATGCGAAGCTCTATATGAAGCGAGGTAAAGAAAGCTGAGCGATGCGGTTGGTCTATGGCACATCGGAAAAGACGAAGCCAGGCCATGTTTAACATCATATACTGTACCGCAGGATCAATGTACTAGGGGGAGGAATGGCACCCGCTGTAAGCAGATGGTGAAACACAGATTGTGTAAGGTTCTAGGCTGCAAAGCAGTAGTTCAAGCTGCCTACCCCCCCCCCCCCCCCCCCCCCCTTCCAGACCGCCACCTTCTACACCCTTTGTGCGAAGAACGCGCAGAATGCCCCGGCCACTCAATGCCACGCGTGGAGAATAGATAAAAATAAATGCGGACGAGTGGTTGCGACTTGCATGGCCACCAGTTTTCGCTCGCTGTCGTTTACTCGCGATGTGAAACGATTGAAAATTCAGGGAATGGTGAAAGCGGGAGAGGGGGGGGGGAGGTTAGGAGGCTTGGAGATCGGATGTTGGAGAGAAGCCTCGGGCCGGAAAGATGTGAACTCTGCCAGCAAGAAAAGAAAATAACACGAAGAACGTATGCCATTCGATTTTATTTTATAGCACACATTACTTAAAATTTCACTGTGCTTTGGCCTCCCTTGTTAGGGACGAGTTATTTTATATTCAAACGGTGTTGCATTCGCATATTTTCCGCGTTTACCCTAGTCTTCGACCAGCCCCCCCCCTCCCGCGAAAGAAAGAAGAACCTAAAACTGTACACATTCCTATCCCGTTTGTTCGTTCTCTCGTTGCATTACTTCCAATATAGAATAAATCGCTCTGCTTTCTTATTTTGTTTTTTATTTTTCATCGCCGTTATTCCACCTACTCGAACAGTTTATTTATTACAGCCAGATCTTAGCGTTTCCTCCTTTTCTTTATTTACTTCTCGGCGAAAGCCCGGCATCCGGAACTGGCGGCCGGACGGCCGGAAGCTTGGTTGCCCGCTTCGGGGCCTTTCCGGCCGTCCGAGCGTAGTTTTTCGTTCGCTACAGTGCGTGCTTGCCACGAAGCTTTGTGGACGGGCAAGCTTTTTTGGATGCCCGCGAGGCGCGCGCTGCTACGCTGGCAGGAGAAGCCAGCGCTCAGGGGCGCGAGAGGCAGGCACGGCGCCTTTATTGCCGGAACACCGTTGACCCAGGCGCACCGAAGTGTAGAGGCAATTTCTGGTTCCACTCAAACCTGGCCGGCCTTTGCTTCCTTACTTGAACGTAATGTCCGCTGAATCCAATCGGTCTCTCATAATTATTTCCTTGACGAAGCTGTCTTATGATCGTTTTTTTGTCGGACGTATAGTTAGCCCCGAAGCAGAACAGTACCGCTGAAGTGAGAAAGAGGGCGCGGACAGAAACTGTAAACTGGTGCAGTGCAGTTTGTATCGGCTGTGAACACACGTACAGTCAACAGATTAAGTTGTGGTGACAATTTTGCTTTAATCTTAAACGGCAAGGGCGTTTCCCGATCCCCGATGCAGAGGGCATAGCTACAGTTCATCATCATCATCAACAACGACAACTTAGTTGAGGCTCGCGGCCTGATTATACTAAGTGCTCCTAGCTGAAGGGCGAATATGTTGTGAAAACGCTGGAAGGCGCACGAGGCGCAAAGACGCTGTAGAGCACGTTGTCATCGGCTGTGGAACCCTCCGGCCACTTTTAATACGCCTATTGTAAATTTCGAAAGTTCAGTAAACTTTGGTCGTTATAACATAGGCAATAAAAGAGAGACAGAACAATGAAGATAGTGAATAGGTAGCAGAAATAAGTGGAGAGAAGGTTACGGACGCAAGATAATCAGCAAAATGTAAGATAATGAACAAGAACCAAATTAATTGACAAAGCTTTTGCTTATAGAGCTGTTTGTTATTGGCCGACCTCCTTCGCTAATATTATGCTCGGCACCAATCTTAGTTGGCGCCGGCTCTTGCGAACCGTTCTAGGGTACGAATTGTTTTGTGAATGCATGTCTCGATTATTTTGCGTCAAAGGCATTGCATCTGCGGGCAATGAAACAAGGCTCGGGTCGGGTCGAGGTGAACCATCTCGACCCGACCTACTCGGGTTCATGTAAACTTATTTTGACTTTGTGCTCGCCATCCACAAACGTTGAGTCACCGCGGCGGAGAACAACCAAGCAAAAACGTATATGTCAAAAAAAAAACAAGAAGAAGAAAAGAAAAGCAAGTCTCGCTGCTTTAGAGTGACTTCAATGTCTGCGCACGCATATTTCAGCCAAGCTTCATCAGTATCCAAATCTTCTTACTACACTAGTCCACTGAAATCTTACGCAGTTTTTGCTTGGTAAGGTCACCTCGCCGCCTCTTACCTCTATTGAATAGCCAATCCTCTTGAAAACAGAAACGGCGGAAGCACCCGCAGAGATTAAACTCTGACATTCCCGGTTCCCCAAAGGATCCAATCCCATTCAGCCGAGCGCGTCCCAGTCATCTCTGGTGTCCAAATTGCAGGACTCTATTAAGCGGGTGCTGTTTTCGCAGTTCCGCTGCGAAGTAATAGTCCGACGGTTTTGATGCCCGAATAGGCACGCCAGAGGAGAGGCTAACACTGATAAAACCCGAACATATTTTCGCAGAAAGCCAATTTAGATTCCGCTTCCGTTCAACTGTCAATCTGTACACGCTTTCTAAACGAACGATTAATAATTTAAAGGTATATAATTTAATTACAGCATACTAAGGGCAGCGCAATGTGTTAACTGGTTCCGTTGAAAGGCCCCGTCTGCAGGGGTATCGCCTCAGCAAAAGCAGAAATAAAAGATAAA
This sequence comes from Dermacentor andersoni, assembly GCF_023375885.2. Taxonomy (NCBI): domain Eukaryota; kingdom Metazoa; phylum Arthropoda; class Arachnida; order Ixodida; family Ixodidae; genus Dermacentor; species Dermacentor andersoni. Next base: position 76,363,283 of record NC_092815.1, on the reverse strand, counting down.
GCAAGTGCACGGGGAGGGGGGGCGGTGCAGGTCGCCATCGATTATTGCACAACGCTGCTTACAAACCACATTCATTATTTTGCTTCCTTCGGCTACATCGTTTAGTAGAATAATGCAACGGCTCCGTGTGATCGTGTATATTAGTAAAGATTTGACTCAAAACTCCCACGCGAGATAACTTTATAGACATTACCGAAGCCGGTACGATAATGAGAACAGTGAATCTGCAATAGGCGCGTCGACGACGCCCGCTGTAAAGTATAATGACGCAGAAACTAAAGATGACAGGCCGGTAGTTACAGTACGGTCGTTTCCATCTGTTCCTCTTCGTTAGAGTTAAATGCACCGGATCCCACTGCGCTTTCAGAAAGCTTTAGCATAAAGTGCGCGCTGAGCCCATGTAAAAAAGCTCAGCGCCGTGGTCTACGAGTCTTAATGTAGACATCGTAGAAAATTGTCTACGCATCCGCTCCCTTAAAGGTATTTGCCGACTAAAATTCAATATAGCCGCACTCTAACGCGTACCAATACAATCACGTTTAAGCAATCAGAATACGCGCGACGCAATGACGTTTTTAACACATCTTTCTCAAACGCATGAGAGGTTGGCGCCGCAGTTGCCAAAGCTAGGAGCTTCTCGAAACGAACGAACGAAAGAAAGAAAGAAAGAAAGAAAGAAAGAAAGAAAGAAAGAAAGAAGGAAAGAAAGAAAGAAAGAAGGAAAGAACAAACGAACGAACGAACGAACGAACGAACGAACGAACGAACGAACGAACGAACGAACGAACGAACGAACGAACGAACGAACGAACTAAATGAACTAAACCTCCTAGATCTAGTCAGGGGGACGAGCCCTCGGCACCGACACGATAGAAGAGCGCACAGTACAGTTATCCACACCTAATTACTTAATACCACAGGCGCTCTCCCGGTAAAAACAAACGACGATGACAAGACTTAGGACTAATGGAAGCTTCAGATCCGAAAAGAAGGCAGGCTCTCAACAGATGCCTTCTCAAAAGACCAGTAAGGCCTTAAGGCCCTGGTGGGTGCCATTCTAAAGACACCTCGCAAGCGATTCCATTCAACGAAGCCTGACAGGCCCATCGCCGCACGAAAGGAACTGAGAGCTTCGCTTAGTTCGCATTTCTCGCGGAGCTGGCGCCAGACACGTTTAACATGAAACGGCTCCTAACGTAAAGAACGCATTTAAGCGGGCAACATCGCATCCACGGAGGTAGCGCTGAACAAGATGGAGGAGGAAAGAAGAGAGAGAGCGAGAGGACTCTAGCGAAATCATGAGGAAATCGCGGCAAAGTGGCGAGAGACCGAGAAAAAGTGCGGGCAGGCAGGCAGTCGAGGCAGGCAGGCACATTAACCATTGAACGCAAGCACTGCGGGCGAGCGGGGCTGAAAAAAAAATGAATAAATAAAAGCGTTCGGCGCGCTCGGCTTGTGTCAGTGCTTGACGTTGCTTTTCAGGTCAGGGACGGCAAGCGATGGGCCGCAATTAGGAGGAGTACCTCAACTTAGGTTGCTCCGCGGAACCACACCTCCTCCTATATACTATATAAAAAAGGAAAGAAATGACTGTAGACAAAATAGCAGGTAAAAACGCGAGAAGAGCGCCATTCGCATCTGACTTTCCAATACAGTCCGAAGTTGCCTTCGCGTCTCACACAAGAGCCAGCGCGGAGTTGTTGCAAAAGTGTTGTAGCCCTTGCAGGTTGCTCAAAGCAACGCGAGTTTTGCAGGCATTAGCGAAACCGGCGCCATTTTGCAATCGAAGTTGAATCTAAGCGGACTCGTATTCACGATTATTACTATTTTACTTTTTTTTTCTTTTTTTGTAAGAGCGTTCCCGCACTGACCAACCGGCGTTCTGGCACCCGCCATTTGTGATACCGATCGGCGTGGCGACGAGACAATACCGCAGCGACAGCCAATTGCCGGAGGCTCTTGAGTAAAGGAATAAAAAAAGAACGCTATTTCCGAGGCAGATCGCGGCTACTTGCGCGCGGATTGACGCGAAATATGAGCCAGTAGTAACTTGTCGTTCGTCGTCTAGGTCGTCGGTTGATGCAGAAAAGCCGGATGAGTTTCTCTCACGTTTCGCGCAAGTATGACCCAAAAATTCCTTTAGCTAGATTTTATTTCTTGCGCATCATCTGCCACTCCAGAAATGCCGATCGTGTTGATGACGTATGCGGAGCGCGGCTCACAACATTGATAAAGAGTGAAAAAAAAAATTTAGGACAGGATCCTTACTATGTAGCAGTTGTGGCTTTGCGTGGACCGCGTCGAGATAATTACGTTGGTAACGGGAAGGGAAACATTATTTTTCTTTTATTGTAAGACGGCAGACGGTTATATCGTGTTTCCAACCCTCACTTACGCGCGGCGCGTTTTGTCCAACATAACTCCACTACATGTACCAAAATCCAAGAACTGTTTTTTGCCAAGAGCCCCCCGCCCTCTCGATACGTTTAGAGAATTTCGCGAGATCTTGAAAACCACCCGTTTCCTTTTGGAAATTAGAGAAAGCTTTGGTCTCACTTGAAACAAGTCCGAAACTGCTGAGCAACGCCTACAGACTCAAATACAATTTGAAGAAGTACGCGGATGATGCAACCGATTCATTCTGTCCGCAGAACCATTCAATGGCAAGCCGAAAATGAAGGACAACGCCCGGTTAACGTATCCTTCGCCAGGTGGCGCGAGTACATACACGAGACTACTCTAGACACTATTTTTTCGTAAACATATTAATCTTGATTATTCTGGATATCTTTGGATGTGAAAGAACGATTTGACAATACATTATAAGTTTACTCGCACAAAGCCACCGTTGCGTGCAGAAATAATCTTTGTATAACATACAATACAGTTTTTGCATGCATCTGGAATGTAAATAACATTCACAAACAGCGCAGGAGGCAGCGAGCAATTTTTAAAGGCACTCCAAAAACAATTATCCACCTCTAAAGACGTGCTCTATGTTGATGCCGCCGAATATGGGAGCAGGAATCATTACGCAATATCAGTCATTAACTCTTACGGCCAGGTCGCTGCGGCCGCCTCCATTCCTGGCTATTCCTCGGAGGAGGCGGAGGAAGCGGCCATAGCCCTGGCCCTCACAATTCCAAATTCATCAGTTATCGTTAGCGACTCCAAAGCAGCCATACATAACTTCGGAGCGGGTAGGGTCTCTAAGCCAGCTTTTTCTCTCCTCTTGGCCCATCCTTTCCATCAAACTGTGGCATTAATCTGGACTCCCACGCATGCGGGCCTTGCCGGAAACGAGGCGGCTCATGCCAGTGCCCGAGGATTTACAGTCCGGGCTCAGGCATCAGATGCGTCGGACCTCGCCACGGAGGAGGCGCCGTTTACAGCGCGGGATCGACTTATTACTTACCACGACATCTACACACACTACCGATTAGACCGCTTAACCTTTCCGCCACTCATGGGCAAATCCCCGCGTAGGTGTGAAGTTCTGTGGCGACAGCTGCAGACTCGCACCTTTCCGTCCCCTTACCTACTCCACCGCATTCATCCCTCCATTTACCTTTCTCCCTCTTGTAAATTCTGTGTCTCTCCCAGAGCAGACTTAAACCACATCATGTGGGGGTGCCCTAAGCACCCCCTTCCCCCTTTCCTCAAGCAATTAATATCCAGTGAGGAGCAGTGGGAGTCTGCCTTGCGCAGCTCCAGGCCCGATCTTCAGGAGGCCATCCTGGAGTGGGCTGAGAGGATAAAGGAGGCCTACTTCAAGTAGTTCCTCCTCCCACCCTCTATTCCATTGCCCCCTTCCCTTTAAAGAGGGATAAATAAAGTTTTTCATCATCATCATTCCCTTTACATAGGAGTTCCACCACCACCACCACCACCACCACCACCACCACCACCACCACCACCACCACCACCACCACCACCACCACCACCACCATCACCACCATCATCATCATCATCATCATCATCAACAACAACAACAACAACAATAATAATAATAATAATAATAATAATAATAATAATAATAATAATAACCCCCGGGGAGCAGCGATTCAGAACACTCAATTCGAAAACGCAAGTTCGTCCGTTCTTTTCCTTTTCGTTCTCGCAGTTCTCGAGCACTGACGACTCTTGCTACTTTCAGCTCATTACCACTGCGTTTGTTTTTACTCCGCGTGCGAATGCCCTTACCTCGGATTCCTTCAAATATAATCAATGCCCTGAACAAGGCATATCGATTGCGATTGCTTATTACCTCTGCAATTACGAGAAATGGTTAAACGTAGGTTTCTTTCCTATACCTCTCTCCCGTAGTATTGCCAACCTTTCGCGCTCTAATGCCTCAAATGAAGAAGAAAAAAATGGCGGGAAAAAGAGCGCCAATGATGAGAAAACTATTTTCGTCATTGTTCCCGAACTCTATGTTCCAAAACACGACTGTTCAAGAGGCGCGCACGAGCAGCAAATCGCCTTTAAGTTTTAACGGTTCTTCTCGGACTGTCCCCCTCTCCCCTCAATCTGCACAGCCGAAGGACGAGAGGGCGCCGTGTGCTCTGGTCATTAATTGGCTATTCGAGAAGTGGATGGCGGTGTTCAGCTGCCGGTGGACCAAGAGACGGCGAGAGAGCGGGTAAAAGAGAGAAAGGGCGGGCGAACTCAGGTCGCGGGAGGGTAATGGATCCTTCAATCACCTGCTCTCGACTGCGTGAAGTCCGATGAAAGGGGCTCGCTTGGGCGGGCGACAAGCAGAGAACAATGGGTGGGACGGAAGGAAAGGAAGCATGGAAATGTGCGCCGGATAAAAGACTGGGGTGTGTGTGGGGGAGGGGGGGCGTAGACAGAGAGAGAGAGACGAGGGGCGGGGGGCGAACAGGATGATTCTGGGGAGGATGGTCAGTATAAGCTCAACTGCGGGTCTTAGGTAAGAATAGGAAAAAAATTAAGGCGAGAGCATGACTCTATCAAGCAGCTGAAAGAAATCTATTGATTTGTCATTAATACCGGTTGACCGTCGCTTCTCTTGCAAAGCTCGCGGTAATTTTGATCACGCGGAGCAGATATGGAAGAAAGGTCCAGCTTCCCGCCGCGAAGTAGGTGACAAAGGAGAAGAGGACATGTGGAGAGTCGAAGCGCATGTGCTGATATTACGGTTTTTTAGCTCGTACGAAATTTCTTCGGCGCTGTCGCGTTGCACAACTTCAGTTGTACGGACGACGGCACTCCTGCACGAAGAGCACTAGTTAACCGTGCGTGTACGCCGAGGCTGAAGGATACAAAGTCACAGATCAGCACGAGACATTCTGCGCAGTGCAGTACTTAGCCATCTGTAAAACGTGGAGTACGGGTACCTTCGAATAAAATAAAATAAAAAAAAGCTCTCCAGTGATGCACTTGATGGACACATGTCGTCGATGTTCCGCTGCTCACTTCTTTTCGAGTCGTTCCTTTGAGAGTTGTTTCGCAGCCTTCCACAAGCAGACACTGCTCGGCGCTTCGTGAATGTCTCGACCACTGTTCGACGCGCTGACCGGGGCTCTCCTTCTCAATACTAATAGTCCTTTTGTGAAGCGAAATCCGCTGCGCCGTCTGAGGCATGATTCACACATCCGCTATACGCTCCGTCACATCCCAGTCACGGCGCCGGCGTCGTTAGAGCAGGCGCAGCATGCAGGAACATGCGTCGTATATAACGGAGAGTATAGGTGTTTACTAATCTCAATTGTAGCGAAGCATTTGAAAAGGCTCCGGTATAGCGAAGCAATTGCAAGGGATGTGGTGAAGCGCGTAGCAAAACAAACCCCCAAGACTTCCGTAGGGTGCGACAAGTCGCTTAAACGGCTTCGCTGTACTTAATCTATGAGTTCCTCGGATTCGCACACAACTGCGTGTGTCTTGTAGGTGTCTTTAATACGAAGCATTCTTTGCCGCATACCCAGCACTTCGCTATAGGTTATACAGTCTCATGTCGTTTCATATATATATATATATACGAGCATCGCAAGGCACAACAGCCCGATGCTCGACACATTAGTATTAGGCCACAGACGCAAAACTGTCGGAACGTGCCTCTGCATTTTGCGTGTGTCACGTGGCGTAGCAACAAGTCCCTTATAAAAGCGAGAGCACGACAGTTTGCTTCATTCTTCTCCCGTGGGAGCTAGCACATTGAGACGCCCGTCTTCGCGATCGGCCCACATTCCCAAGCACTTAACCTGGGACTTAACTCTGCGACATTGTGCCGACGGGCTCGGCAGCGCAGGTCGGTACAGAGCACGTTAACACGCTGTAATGTTTGTTCGCGGGATTGCAAAAGAAATGAGTCAAATGTCCACTGCAGCTTCAATGCGGGCAATTAGAGCGCTGTTGAATTTTCTGCAAGACACCAAGCTAGACGAGCGGCTCTAGTACGGCCATTGTCTAATATACACAAGCTCTCACCACTTCTTTTATCATCATCACCCATCCCAGTACCTTCACTCCCCTTCCATCTTCCCCAGTGCAGAGTAGCAGACTAGAGCGCACTAGCACAGGTCGACCTCTCTGTCTTTCCTGTTAATAAATTCCATCTATCTCTAGTTAAATGTCGTCATGCCATCGCCGTCATAACATCGTTGTCGCATGGAACGTCTTCGTTACACTGCCAAGCGTGGCTTAGAACGCGAGCGCATGCCAGCTCGTAAACGCGAAGCGGGACGGCGTCGAAAGGCGGCGATCGAGAGCCCCGAGTTGGCGCGGTGAACGTTTCGCGAAGAAAAGCGAAGCCCAACTGCGTCGATAGAGTATACGATACGATATGTTCGACTATGCAACAGCAACGTCCCTGCCGAACACCAAAGAAAGCTTCGCCTAACCGATTCCTACAGCGCGTGGAATCCGCACAATACTACATCTAAAGAAAAAAAAAAGCCAATGGAAGAGACGCTCAGACTCGATGAGAAGTTTCACGAATACAAGCTCGGTGAGCCGCTCGCCGGTTCTATCTAACGCCTAGTACCGGACATCCATAGAATCGTTATGTTCGCATACTTGTAAAACAGGGGCGCCCGGTACGCCGAGTTGAGCTCCGAATAATAATTGCCGGCCAGAGTTCTAATAACCGCGGTCGACGCATGACTGCTCATTTATTATTGGCGGGCAACACGTTTTCAGCGCCGGGCGCCACAGCCACCCCCAACCCAAAAAAAAAAGGGAACCGCGTTACAGAAACGATGACGTCCCACTGTTACAGCGCGCAATACGCGTCGCGAGGGTATAGATCTCCCGTGCAGTGCAAGGAAAGATACGGGGGTCGCGTCAGCCAATGAGAAAAACGAACCGGAATTGGGGGCTCCTGCATTGTCCACCCCTGATCGCCCCCTGCGCGACGCCGACTGAACGGGAGCTTCGCGAAAGGGTTAGTCGCGTACAATGGGCGAGCCAGCACCGACTCTCTGTTACTGATTGGCTGACGCTAGCCCTAGCCTTAGCTGCAATGCGCGGTACTGTAGAGTCGGAGCATAGAAATGCACGCCTGGGGGCACTCGATCGCGATCAGTGCTCGACAAATGCGAGTTCGAGCGACCTCATCCAATTAGCATTCGACGCGCAAACGCTGCTGCGGCTGCGGGAAGTGAAGACTTGAGTGGAGAGGGCGTGGGCTTGGCTCGAGAGGGTGGAAGCGACGACGCTGTCCACCGAGAAGTGTTGGAGGGGTCCGAGTAGTCGATGAGGGCCTTGCTTGCGACCAAGTCGGGGCACTCCAAGGAAACGCCGGTGCGTAAAATTTCTTCGCGCCTCGCTACTCTCCACATCTGCCCCTCTTTTGCCATTTCTCTCCGGAACGCCCACTCGAATGATTCAGTGCCCTTTCTCGCTGACCTCTCGCGTGGGGCTCCTAAACGAAGGCGAGGAACGACAAAGCGATGTTTTCGAAAGTGGTCACGCCGGATTTAGGTTTCAAACACGACGCCAGACGCCGGCCGACGCAGTCAATCGTGCAGTCGCAAGTCGGAGTGAAGTTAAATTAGAGATTTCTATAATGATAGATTTCTCGCAGCGTATTTGTGATTGATGCTACGTAAAATGTGTTTCTTCGAGTTTTCCGAGAACTATGCGTAAGTGCGCTCATACTTTTATTCATTGTCATTATTTATTTTTAAGTCGACGTATATCTTTTATGTAATGCTTATCTGGCTGTTACTTTTTATAACAACGAGCATTATTCGCGATGCCAATGCATCCTATGCAGACGCGTTTAATAACGAACGAACGACGGCTTGGCTTGTGTCAAAGAACGTTGTAACAGAGGGCTCCAAATTAATTTTGGTAACTTGACGTTCTTTAACGTGCGCCCAAGTTGAAGCACGCGAACGTTTGGCAATTCGCGCGAGGAGGAATGCGGCCGCTAAGGCCAGGGATCGAAACTTGATACCGCTCCGAGCAGCAAAATGCCACAGCCGCGCCTCAGCTGACCCGAGTCCAGAAGTGTGAGCGTTATCAGCGAAAGGTAGCGATGAAGAAAGTTGCAATTTTCCTGTCATTGTCATCATCAACGTAATCATCACTCTGTGTCACGTTCGCTGCTCCATGGACGAAGACCTCTCGGCGATATCCATTTACCTCTGTCTATAGCACCACCCTACTTCATACTATGCTTTCAATTTTTTTAATATCGTGCTACTTAATCCACTGTCGCCTCTGTCTGCGTTTTACTTTACCTAACACCTTTTTTTGTTTTTTGCTTATTTATTTATTTGCACTGCGCTACAAGCCCGTCTGGGTCCAGGCCGCACGGTTAAAGGTTTAAGTACAGAACAAGAGAACAAATCCTATTCCAATTCGAGAAGTGTGACATCAATAATTAATGCTTTCCAAAGAATCAGCGCTGCTTAGCAATGAGAATGATTGCGCGATAATAAACATTAGTCAATTACTCCGTTACCCTTCAGGTTACTCAAGGAGACGACCGGGCTGACTGCTCTGCGCATTTCATGGCTTGCGAGACTGAACTTGTCTTAGTACCGCTTAGCGTATCAGCTACCCACGCTGCCACCTTCCCGCCTGTGATGATAATGGGCGGCAGTACAGTCACCGCGACGGTATCTGGTTTTGTAGCAGCTACGAAATTTATATTTATCATCTTTCAACTCGTGTCGTAGCCGCTCACTTACAATTGAAGTGATCACGAAGAGCACCGCCAGCACATACTGTAAGCCAAATTAAATTTTGTTCAAAGTTCTTTCGCCATCTTTTTGAAGGTTAGGGGCGTTTGTTTCCAGTAAATTGTCAACCATCGTTTTCTGTTCCAAAACAGCCGCGAGTCAACGATGCCACAGACGAGAAAACAAGCGACAAGTGCACAGCTGTTGGAACTTATCCGCCAGGATTTCTCACTGGCGAGCAAAGCACCGTCGGCACTTCAGAAATCCGATCTCCACTCAGGCCATTTGTGAGACCCAGCGAAGCTTTTAAACTCCCAGGTGACCTAAAAGCACTTCACTCCTGTCCCGTCCATTTAGTTATTATTTCTTCTTTGTTCTGCGCTGTTCTTACCAAATCAACTCGCAAAGTATCAAAGGCGAAATATCGAAAAAGGCAGCAAGAAGGTATTAGACATCATAAAGATAAAAAGAAAAATATACAATAAACGCCACGTAACTTCTCAATAGGCACATACAGACAAAAAGAGAAAGAAAGAAAGAAGGAAGGAAAGAAAGAAAAGGATACTTGCCATTCCGCCTCCGGTACTAAGCCTGCGCGCGCGAAATTCTCAGGAATTCACATAGCAACACTAAATCTACACACACACTGCCACTGCATAATACCATCAGTAAGGTTCTACTTCACGATGGATCATGTTTTCGCCTTTCTCATTGCTAAATGCGCTTGTTATATTAAGGCAGCTCATGACATGCCCTTTATATTTCAAATTTATTTGCATGTATGCACAGCGCAAAAGACTAGGACTGAAGGAAGAACACAACACAGCGCCTGCGTTGTGTTCTTTCTTCAGTCCTCGTCTTTTGCGCTGTGTCCACATGTCGATATCGAATCACCAACTCGCTCAAGCTTCCACCTTAACAATTTTATTCCTCGTCAGACAGTTGTATTTACTATGGCAGACGTTATTTGCGACAAATGCAAGCAGGCATGCTTCTGGTATATACTTGTAGCGACAGGTTAGCAATCAGCTCGACTAGTGTACATTAACCCTCGAACAAAAAGGCCACAATTGGAAACCTTTATTCGCACGAATATCTATGTTTTCATTCGGTACTGCTGCAGGGTGTGGTGCGTGAACTTCCATTTGTACTTCTGTCACATTCAAACTGCCTGCCGCTGGGCCAGAACTGAACGCGAATTAACTAAACACTACGTAGACCCAGCGCACATGTTGGAATATATGCGAAGCGACGATTCGCTTAAGCAATGAATTAAATGCTTTAACACTTCATTGAACGTATACAACGGTATTCATTTTAAGCCAATGAAACCCGTAATATCATGTGATATTTGTGTTTATGATTGCAACTACAGCGTTCACAAGCTATGCCGAAGCGCAAACAACAGTTCATGAAGAAGCACAATGTCAGACGTCGACGCAGCAATATCGCGAGTAGCAAGGTATGTTTAATGTTGGTAGAGTGAGGATGGCGAAGAAAGGTGTTAATAAAGCCACTCATTAACTTTATTAAGGGCCTTTAGGGCTAAAAAGTGAATCGCGGCACATACGCGTACGTAAGTTTAAGGCTTCTATATCCGTGTAACCGTGGAACATACGCAGAGACCCAAAAATAGGGAAGGCCAAATGTAAGAAATAAAAAATGATCAATGAAGCCATTGAATATAATGCACTATTTAATTAAGCGGTGTGTGCGCTTTAGAAATTACTATGAGCCGACAATGTACTTAAGTCACTTTACGTAGAAAATTCTTGTTTAGGAACGCAATTCATCGGTTCGCTCACTGGCACTACATCCTCGGTCAAGATGCACTGGTAATAATGGCCGGTGCTAACACGGATATACAGAAACATATCTTCTGAGATACCGACGGACGCAAAACAGCGACGGACTAGGCAAAGAAAGCTTCGCTTTAATAAACAGCGGCTTATAGAGAGCACGGTGCTTTCTCCGTTAAACACGGAGGAACTTGAAAACGACTCCGCTGCTTGTAAAACGAGGGAGAAGAGTTAGAATACGTGTTGTTCAGAAAATCGTAACTGTCATCACAACTTCGAAACTTGTTGCCGAATACCTGGGCACTTTGCTCACAGCTTTATGGAACCGACACAACTGAGTCATCTTGCACGACCTGTCAGCTTGACGATATGGATAGACATCTTTCATTTTCGTTTTCTTTTTAAGCCGCCTTTGTAGCTATAGTGCCTTTCTAAACAAGGCGAATAGCGAAAGCTTTCAGCGTCAAAAGATACAGCCATTTGCAGCGGTCGTCCAGGGCAGATTTCAGTTTGCTCGGTACTTGAGAACGCACGTTCAACTCGTAACCTTCGAGTTCGATGTCGCAAGTTTCACTCGCAGACAGGACGCGAACCACTCCGAATCCCCTAGCTATGCGTGCGATCTGGCATCAAATCAAGCATGGTTCACGCCGCAAGGAGTGCGAAGAAACAGCTCCAGGTAGACCAGCGGAATTTGCTAATACTATCACCCGGATTCGTTCCGGACTGCATAAACGGGCTCACCACACAAAATAAGCCAAGGAATTCGCTGAAGACAGATAGCTTGAGAGAGAGAGAGAGAGAGAGAGAGAGAGAGGTCAGAGGAAGCGAAGTCCGTCTGAAACGAGCAAGCCACTCCGCACCTTTTGCCAAGAGAGTGTTTGCATTCAATCTGGCCGACAATAAGAAAGAACGCAACTTCGCCCATTAAGCTCCTTTCCTGACACGAACGAACATCTGGCGGCCCTAGCGGGTTCACTATTTCCTGCGTCCCCCCCCCCCCCCCGCCACCGCCCTCCAATGCTCGCGGCGCACGAGCGGAAATAAGCAAAAGTCGATGGTCCATAAACTAACAGAAAAGGAACAAGAAAAGGAGCACACTCAAAGCGAGCGAGCGAGTGAGAGAGACAGAGAGTGTTTGTGTGCGCGTGTGTGTAAGTGTGTGCGTGCCAGAGACCCGAGAGGAGACCAGGGCTGGCAAGGCGCAAGCGGCTTATTTTTACTCGCCGTGTAGACTGCACGCCAGAAGCCGGTAAATGCGAGGCCGAGTGGAGAAGTTCGAATCGTTTACACAAGGGATTCCGGCACCCCGAAACCAAAATGGTTGTCTACGCACCCGTCTGCTGCGGTTAAAAGTCTCCTGCCTTGGTTGTAGCCTGCAGCGTGTGTTGCTGTCGCCCCCATAAAAGAAAAAAAGAAAGAAGAAATAAAGCGGACCCCTTGTTGCTTTCTGCTTCCGAGACCTTCTGCCGCGGTCAGCACTATAGGTTGGCGCGGAACTGGCGCCCCACTTTTGACGACTGCGAGGTGGCCGTTTCCACTGGCCTCGACTCCTGGTCTATGCTTTCTTGGATTATGCTATCCCAGTATTTTTTTTTCTTGTCTCCGTTCACATTGTTTATCTTTTTTTTTTCTTTAATCCGCGGAAGTGTGCCGTAGTGTTAAATGAAAAGGTGAAAGTGTTCAGGTGCCTTTTAAAACTTCCTTCGTCCAGTTCCGAGTAAATTACTTGAACAGTAATCGGATTTGGCCGCGCGGCGGGAAGCGGAAGATTACGCTGAGCGCACGAGCGGCGCACCAC